>NC_053145.1:31015112-32265112 GCF_016808335.1 Panicum virgatum | reverse complement strand
CTGAATCATTGGTCCGGGAGTTAGAAAGTATGGGTCTCCTCCAAGAACAGGGCATAAGCCAGTGGCGCACTGGTGAAGGAGAAGATTACACCATAGAAGGTACCCTTGAGACCATTATGTTTCGCGATTTTGTAGAACATGGTCTCACTCTTCCCATGTCAGAATTTTTCTATAGACTTCTTCAGTTTTGGGGAATTCAATTACACCATCTTACTCCCCAATCCATCTTGTATCTTTCAATTTTCACTCACTTCTGTGAGGCTTTCCTTGGAATTCTTCCCCATTTCCACCTTTTTCAACATTTCTTCTTCCTTGTTCCTCTCCCAAATGCCACCAATCCCGCCGTCATCGGGGGATGTGAATTGGTACTCCGTCCGGAAACCCGAAGCGAGTACTTGGCTTATGATCTGGTGAATAAGGGAGCCGAATGAAAGAAGTTCTGGTTCCATGTCGGGAACTTTGAATCTCCACTTCCAGAAAGGATTGCTGGTGCCCCGCTAGTCCAAGAAAGCTGGTCAAGTAAAGGACCTGATGGCAAGCAAATTGAAGCCATTCTTCATGTGATTGCCATTGTTAAGAAGAAAGGAGTCACTGGAGATCATGTGGTCTTTTCATTTATCGGTCGCCAGACATAGCCTCTCCAGCTGCGAAAGCATCCTGCCTTTAGATATGAAGGCACGCAGGATCCCACTAGGATGTCCCCAGAGCCAATGGCTCAGTCTGAAGTAATAAAGAGATGCTGCAAAGTACTCGATAACTTCGACAAGTCTTTGACGCTTCCAAACTCTTCTCGGCACAAAATCCTCCCGAGAATGCCTGGGTACGTGTTTTGGATACCATGTCGAGTACTTGTAGTTAACCATTTTTGATATTCTGACTAAGTATTGGCTTCATTTTGTAGAAAAATTATAAATCCTGGTATTGTATGCCTCCGACTTCTGTAAATGCTGATTCTGACGACAGCAAGAAATGGAAGGTGGCTCCCGGATCAATGTTGCAGAGGAAAGTTCCTCGTCTCGAAGCCGGCCAGTAAGTATATAATATTTTATTGATTGTATCCCGTTTGCCTCAGCTTTCTTATTCAGAATCTTGCTTGGATAGGATCCAACATCTTTCGGCGCATGAGAAAGATCAAGTCCAAGACTTCCGCAACTGGGTGTCGAGTGGTTCGGAAGGAACTCATCGATTAGCCCCCGAATCTCCTGTAATTGGGTTGATCGAGACCCCGACTGCCAGTTTGCCAAGTGCAGACACAGCTGAGGATCCAAGCGAACCAGGCCCTGAAACATCTGATACTCCTGCGGCTGCTGAAGGAGCCTCCAATGCTGATGGATCTGGGAGTAGTGGAGCAGAAGAGTCAAAAGGTCCTTTCGTTCGACTAGTACCATTCCAGGCTATGCCTCAGTCAGCCCAGGAAGAGTTGGGAAAGGAACTATTTGATGATCCACTGTTGTCTCTGGACAACATGAAGAAACTTGCAGATTGTATGTAGTGGAGCTTTAAGTTTACCAAGGTGAGTCTTCTGCCGCCACTTATCTTCGTCGAGTAGTTGTTGATGTCTAACCAGATTTGCCTTGGATGTTACAGGATGTAGCCAATCGATCTTTCCTAAGTCTCATGCTCTGTATAAGACTGTAGACAACCGAATGATCTTGGAGGGGCAGAAAGCCATGATTGCCAAACGATTGGATGAAGCCCTTGCTGCTCGGAACAAACTTTATGAAGCAAGTCAGCAGCATCATCTGGAGGTTTGTGACATGAAGCACCAGATCAAGAACCTTGAAGAAGAAAGATCAAAGCTTCAAGAGGAAAATTCCAGGCTTCAGAAGCAATTACAGACTGCCCAAGCCTATAAGCACTCGATCTTTTGTCTTGATTTTTCTTTGTCAAATCAATTTCTGAGATATCTTCCCATCAGGTTCTCTGGAAGACCATACTCGACTAATAGCAGTAGCTCAAGCTCTTGTGGATGTGGTTGATAATGAAGAAGAGTCGTCAAGTGGCAAGTCCTTGGTGGAGCGTTTGAAAGAAGCTCCCCAAAATTTTTTTGATGTTTTGACGGCTACTTCCAAGAATTATCTAACCCATATAATAAGAATTGTCAAGTCGTACTTGCCTCAGTTTAATTTAGCTTCGATAGCTAAAGGAATAGCTCCCAGTTTCTCTGATGAGAAATTCCGAGAGTATTGTAAGGAATCAGAAGTGATTGCGGAAGAAATTCTGAAGAACATAGCAGAGTAGACTGCTTGTAACAACTCTTATAATCTTCATTGGATTCTTGTCGTTGTCCATAATTTGTATCCTGTTGGTGTGTCTTCAGAAGCATGATCTGATACCATAGGATAAATATGAACTAATCGAGTAGAATACTTGAATGGAGTAATCCTTAAAGTTAGTCATTTTGGGTGAGTCCCGTCAGACTACTCGATTTGAGAAACTTGTAAAGGTATCCATAAACTACTCGAGCAAGCGAATAGTGTTTCCTTACCAAGGACCGGAGTAATCCGTAAGACAAAACTGTTAGGTACGAACCCCGTCGGGTTGCCCAAGACATAAATGTCATAGGGATATCCAAGGCTTACTCGAGCAAGGCGAGTAAGGTGTCCTTTGACCAAGGGCTGGAGTAATCCTTAAGGTAAAACTGTTAGGTATGAACCCCGTCGGGTTATCCAAGATGTAAATGCCAGAAAGATATCCGAAACTTACTCGAGCGAGGCGAGTAAGGTGTCTAACTTGTAGACTGGAGTAACTACTAAGATTGACCTATTAGGGCGAACCCTGTCAGGTTGCCCAAGATGGACAAAATGTAGTAGTATCCATAACGTACTCGAGCAAGCGAGTAGTTTTGCCTTTACAACAAGGCTGGACTTCCTCATAGTTGTGGATAAAATGTAGTAGTATCCATAACATACTCGAGCAAGCGAGTAGTTTTGCCTTTACAACAAGGCTGGAGTTCCTCATAGTTGACCTGTTAGGATGAACTCCGTCGAGTTACCCAAGATGGACATCTAGTAAAGGTATCCAAACACCTTCCCGAGCTAGGCGAGTAGGTTGCGCCCTTACATTAAGGGCAAGGATGCGGCTTGTGTAGTTATCCTGATGGAGAACTGTATAAGCTATCCTGAACTGGTGATGCTGTCAGACGAAGAGATTGCCTTTAATGTAGTCAATATACCGTTAAGGACCCTTGCTTCATTAAAGAAATCAATTGACAACACTAGATTGCCTGGATCAATGATAAAACTTGCGCAAGTGCTCGATGTTCTAGGAATTCGGTACCTCAGTGCCATCTGCATCAGTGATTCTGTATGATCCTGGTCTTGTAACCTTGGTTACGATGAATGGACCCTCCCATCTGGAATTTAACTTGTGCAGTCCTGTCTCATCCTGAATCCTGCGTAGTACTAGATCTCCCACGTTGAGAGATCTTTGCTGGACATTGCAATCATGATAGCATCTGACTCCTTGAAGATATCTAGCCGATTGAGTTAAGGCATTGATTCTGGCCTCTTCGACTGAGTCTAACTCAAGTTGTCGAGCTTCATCTGCTTCTCCTTCTTGATAGGCTTCTACTCTTGGAGATTTCCACATAATATCAGCGGGTAGTATAGCTTCTGACCCGTAAGTGAGAAAGAAAGGATATTGTCCAGTTGCTTTGCTAGGCTGGGTTCGCAGCCCCCAGACTACATGAGAAAGTTCTTGAATCCACTTGCCACCTTTCTTGGAGTTGGCATCATAGAGTCTTTTCTTCAAGCCGTCGAGTACTAAACCATAGATTCGCTCAACTTGTCCGTTTGCCCAAGGATGAGCTACTGAGGCATATTTGACCTCAATGCAAGAGTTGTCACAGAAATCCCAAAAAAATTGTGACGTGAAGTAAGAACCAAGATCTATAATGATGGTGTGAGGAAAGCCGAATCGGTGGATAATGTCAAAGATGAAATCCACTGCTCTGTCGGATGAGATCTTGACAATGGGCTTGTACTCGATGCACTTGGTAAACTTGTCGACTGCTACCAGCACATGATTGAATCCTCCTGGAGCTACGGTTAATGGTCCGATATTGTCCAAACTCCAACAGGCGAACGGCCATGATGGAGGGATTGTTATCAAGTTATGTGCTGGGACGTGAGTCTTCTTGCCGAAGAATTGGTAGCCAGGGCACCGTCTGACCAGGTCTTCTGCGTCCAAAAAAGCTGTTGGCCAGAAGAATCCTGACCTACATGCCTTGCCGACTAGTGTCCTTGATGCAGCGTGATTGCCGCAAACTCCTTCATGTATTTCTTGGAGGATGTCTTTGCCTTCTTTAAGGGTAACACATTTCATGAGGATGCATGAAGCAGAGAGCTTGTATAGGTTGTCGCCAACGATGACCAAACCCTTGCTACACCTGATGACACGGGCAGCTTCAGCGCTTCTAGGATCAACATGTGGTGGAGGCTTGAACTCCTTGATGAACTCGATAAACTGAGTCCGCCAATCTTCTTCAATCATCAGCACTTCTCTGACTGTGGCCGGGGCCTCCATGTCAGTGGCTTGTTGGCTTTGTTCCTTGACTAATGGGTGGTGAAGTTCATGGACAAAAACTCCTAGTGGAACAGCTGCTTGAGTGGACCCAAGATTGGAGAGGACATCGGCTCCCACGTTGTTGTTGCGATCGACGTGGTGGATTTCCAATCCTGAGAACTTGTTTTCGAACTTTCTGATTTCTTCAACGTATGCGTCCATTCTATCCTTGTTGATGTCCCATTCTTTATTGACTTGTTGAACGACGAGTAGAGAGTCGCCGTAGACAAGTAGTCGCTTGATGCCCAGAGATACTGCTAGTCGGAGGCCGTGTAACAATGCCTCATATTCAGCTTCATTGTTGGAGACATTGAACAAGATTTGGAACACATACTTCAATTGTTCTCCTTTGGGGGAGATGAACAAAACTCCTGCACCGCCTCCGTCGATCTTGAGTGAGCCATAGAAGTACATTACCCAATGCTCTAGAATGTTCTGGGGTGCCGGAATTTGATTTTCCTGCCATTCAGCCAAGAAGTTGACTAGTGCCTGTGACTTGATTGCTGTTCTTGGCTTGAAGTTGATTTCCAAGGCTCCCAGTTCAACTGCCCACTTTGAGATTCGAACAGTGGCATCCTGATTGTGGAGTATGTCCCCCAATGGGAAGTCAGTTTTGACCGAGATCTTGTATTCGTCGAAGTAATGCCGGAGCTTCCTGGAGGTGATTAGAATTCCATACATAAGTTTCTAACTTGATGGATATCTAACCTTTAATTTAGAGAGTACTTCCCTGATGAAGTAGACTGGCTCTGAACACCGTAAGCGTGGCCTTCCTCCGGGTGTTCGACTACTATCGCCATACTGACTACATGGGTAGTCGCAGCGATGTAGAGGAGTAATTCCTCACCGGGTAGTGGAGCTGTTAGAATCGACGATGACTAGAGATGATGTTTGAGATTCTCGAGTGCTTCCACGGCTTCTGTAGTCCACTTGAATTTATCTTGTCGCTTTAGGAGTTTGAAGAAGGGTAATCCCCATTCGCCAAGCCTAGACAAAAATCGATTCAAGGCTGCCATGCAGCCTGTAAGCTTCTGGACGTCCTTGATGGTAGCTGGAGCGTCCATGGCCATGATGGCATTGATCTTCTCTGGATTAGCCTCAATTCCTCGGTTGCTGACGATGAATCCGAGTAGTTTTCTAGAGGGTACACCAAAGACACACTTGGTTGGGTTGAGCTTCCAACGGAATTTTCCGAGGCTGTTGAAGGTCTCTTCCAGGTCAGTAATGAATTGCTCCTGGGTCTTGGTTTTGACAACGACGTCGTCAACATAGGCTTCAACATTGCGATGTAGCTAATCGGAGAAACACAACTGTATCGCACGCTGGTAGGTAGCGCCAGTGTTCTTCAACCCGAAGGACATGGTCTTGTAGGCGTATGCCCCATAAGGGGTGATGAAGGCCGTCTTGATTTGGTCTTCTTCTTTTAGGGCGATCTGATGATACCCTGAGTAGCAGTCGAGGAAGGATAACAGGACAACATCCTACTGTCGAGTCGATTACTTGATCAATACGTGGTAGCCCGAAAGGATCCTTCGGGCAGTGCTTGTTTAGATCAGTGTAGTCGGCGCACATCCTCCACTCATTGTTGTTCTTCTTCTGGACAAGCACAGGGTTAGCCAAACATTCGAGATGGTAAACTTCCTTGATGAACCCAGCTGCGAGTAGTTTTGACATCTCTTTCTTGATGGCTTCTCACTTGTCCGGTGAGAAACGCCGTAGCTGTTGCTTCTTTGGTATGGCCTTAGAGTCGACTTTCAAGGCATGCTCGATCAACTCCTTGGGCACCCCTGGCATATCCGCTGGTTTCCACACGAATACATCTCGGTTGGCCCTAAGGAAGTTGACAAGCTTGAGTTCCTATTTGTTACCCAGTCCTGCTCCGATGATGGCTGTTTTGGAGTCGTCTCGCTCTTGCAACTGGATAGTCTTGGTGCCCATATCACCGGTTGGTTTAACCGATGAATGGCTTGGCTTCTTGGAAGGCATCGACTCCTTGAGTGAGAGTTCTTTGGCAGCAGCAAGTATTTCACTGACAGAGCTAGGAACCCGGGTAGTGGAGGCATGATCTATTGCTTCCTTGTCGCACTCGAAAGACTTGAGGAGGTCTCCACGTAGTGAAAGGACTCATGTGTTGCCTGGCATCTTGAGTAGCAGGTAAACATAGTGCGGTACTGCCATGAACTTGGCTAGTGCAGGTCTTCCCAAGATAGCATGGTAGGAAGATTCGAAGTTGGCTACTTCGAATTTGATATATTATGTCCGGAAGTTCTGTTCTGTACCAAACGTGACTGGGAGAGTAACCGAGCCAATTGGTGTAGAGGAATTCCCAGGGACGATGCTGTAGAACGGAGCCTTGCTTGGAGTAAGCAGACTCATATAGTTGAGGCCCATCTTTACCAATGTGCTTGCAAAGATCAGGTTGAGCCCACTTCCGTCATCGATGAGTACTCGAGTAAGCTTGGAGCCCTGAATGACTGGATTGAGTACTAGCGGGGACTTTCCAGGTTCAGAGAAGCTGGTCCACTGATCCTGCTTGGAGAAGGTAATGGGGACCTCGCTATATTTGAGTGGCCTCTGAATTGCTGACTCGACTGAGAGGATCTCTCTGAGTAGGAGCTTCTGAGCTCTTTTGGAGAAGCTAGGGTCTCCTCCAAATATGACGTTGACGACATTTTGTTGCTGTTGGAAACCATCATGGTCTTTCTTGTCGTCTTCATCATCTTCATCTTGTTTTTTCTTAGGAGCATCTGCAGGTGCCGATTGGAAGGATTTGCGCAGGATTGTGCACTCCCACATCGAGTGGTTGCTCTTGGGGTGGATTGGGCATCTCTTGTTGTGGAGAATCTTGTCGAACTGATCCTATGGCTTGTCGTCCTTCTTACCACGCGGAGTGCGATCCATAGAGCCGACTGTGTCGTCAGGCTTGCGCTTGCGCGCAGGATCCCGCTGGTTGCTAGGGCCTCCACAGTCGTTGTTGCGCTTCCCATTGTTGTCGTTGTTGCGGCGGGGGAAGCGACTGCGTTTTTGCTCCTCTTCATCAGCCCAGCGCTGCATCATATCCTGTAAATCTACCACTGCTTTGGGGCGATTACGCCTGAAGTCGCGGTACAGGGATTGGACGGTGATGTCGCTCTGGAAGTAGTCGATGACGTCGTCATCGGCGACGTTGGGGATGGTGGCTCTTGTGTCGAAGAAGCGCTTGACGTAGGATCTGATCGACTCGCCTTGCTCCTGTTTGCACATGGACAGGGCGTGTCGAGTAGCTACTCGGTGTAGCGACCCTTGGAAGTTGTCAATGAAGGCCTTCTTGAGGTCATCCCATGAGTGTATGGACTCGCGCGCCAAGCTTTCGAGCCACGTGAGGGGTGCGGGCTCCAGAGCCATCGGGAAGTAGAGGACCTTGGTGTTGGTGTCTCCCCCTGCAACACTAACAGCGGTCGAATATAAACATAACCATTGAGCTGGGACTTGCTTACTGTCGTACTTCTAGATGTTTGTCGGCTTGAAATCCTTTGGGTACTCGATGTTGTCGAAGACTCTACTGAGTGCGGGGAAGCGATCGGAATTGTCTGCAAGCTGTGCTCTGCCTCTTGCATTGATGATGTCCCGTGCATCCATGATGGAGTCGGCTACCTCTTCCCTGTTATGCCCACGGTTGTTATTGTGGTTTGGCTGAGGCCCAGGAGCTTGGTTTGCTTGCGGTTGGCCACCCCTGGGGCGATGACTGCTCATAGCTTCCTGATCCTCTTGATTTCTTTGGTTTTGCTGCTCCTGTTGTTGTTGATGCTGATGGCCTCCGGGGGTACAGCTTGCCTGAGGTATGACTGTTGCGGTAGCCCTTGATCTTGTGCCATGGAGTGAAGACAGCGGGTTTTGTCTCTAAAGTTGTTCAACAGCATTCTTGGTGAGATTTATGACTCGGTCTATCTCTGGATTCCGGGGCATCGTCATGAGTCGTAGGGTTGCTTCTGTCATTGCAGCAATTGGTGTTCTGAAAATTGGATCTGCGATGTTGTTGAACTCGTTATTGAGGTTGCGTGGTGGAATTCGAGCACGTTCAGCTGCATGAACCCTGCGTGCTTCTTTTCGTTGATTCCTTGCCCTGCGGGCTGTGCGAGTGGCTTCGTATTCATCAGCTGGAGCATCTTGGGTCAGATTGTCTGCTGAGATCTGATCCAAGGCTTTGTTTGGATCATGGTGGCTTGGAGCACCTCCGGGCTGGATGATTACCGGAACCAAATGCTCATGAGAGAAGCTTTCCAGGTCTGATTCATAATCAGCTAGGACAGTTCCACCGGAGCTAGTTTCCCTCTCGGTTTCGAGGGGAGTGCCATGTTGAAACGGGAGATCATCAATGCTGGCAACTTCTCGCAGGTTGTCGAGTAGTTCTGTGAGGGTATGGCCTCGGCAAGATTTGAGATGCATCTTAGCCAGCACATTTGTGATGAAATCCAGGCTGTCTTGAGGTGACTCGACTGGATCTGGGTAAACGTCAAAAACGGGTGCCTCCCAGCTAGCGGTGGCTGATTGGTTTTTGACGTGAAGTAAGCAATCCAAGCTATTTTCATAGGAGGATCTAATCATCTGTTTGTAAACAGACGATGAATTGTGCAAACCAAAAACGGGTTGCGCAACAAGAGTCTCAATCAGAGTAGAATTCGGTCTGAGATCGATCTGAGGTCGAGTAGAACCCGACTTGTCTTCGAGTTTCGCCTCGATCTCCTGGGCGAGGTCGGGAAGCAATGTGGCGCCGCGATTACAGGATCTAGCGATCTTGTTGGAATCTTCCGACGTAGAGATCTTCGGTGTGGGAGAGTTGGTTAGGTGGCTGTCGAAACCACCCGAACCATTGGTGACGCAAACCCACGAGCCGAAGATGAAGGTGGCACCTCTGGGAGGCGTCATGGTGCTGAAAGGAAAAGTGGCCATCGAACTCGCCGATGAACTCGCCGCTTCCCCTACTTGGCGCACCAGCTGTCAGTGTTTACCGCCAATCCTGCTCATGGATACCCTTAGCAGTAAGGTTTGTAGGTAGGGATCGGCGGCTCTGGAACTCGATGGTGCAAGGAACACAAAGATTTAGACAGGTTCGGGCCGTGAGTTGCGTAATACCCTACGTCTTGTGTGGTGGTTTGTATTGCCTTAGGTGTTGATGTGTTTCGAGGGGGTCCCTACCCGCCCTTATATATCCGGGGGGACAGGGTTATATGGAAAGACCTAGCCGAGTACAGTTGGAGTCTTACTACAACACAATCAAGTAGTTTCCTTTGTACTGCAGCTAGTTTTACACCTACTTGGGTAGTTTTACAAGAGAGGTAAGGTACATCCATGTGTTATCCCTTACTCTAGAACATTCTATGCCTATAAGCAGTCCCGCTGCCCCGGGTCTAACAGTGCCCAAGGAGTTGATCGAGCATGCACTGAAAGTTGACCCCAAAGCCACACCAAAGAAGCAATGGCTATGGCATTTCTCCCCGGACAAGCGAGAGGCCATCAAGAAGGAGCTCGCAAAACTACTCGCAGCAGGATTCATCAAAGAGGTCTATCATCCTGAATGGTTGGCCAACCCTGTACTTGTCTAGAAGAAGAACAACAACTAGTAGAGGATGTGTGTCGACTACACTGACCTGAACAAGCAATGCCCAAAGGATCCTTTCGGGCTACCTCGCATTGATCAAGTATTCGACTCAACCGCAGGATGTGTCCTATTATCCTCCCTCGACTGCTATTAAGGCTACCATCAGATTGCCTTGAAAGAAGAAGACCAAATCAAGACAGCATTTATCACACCTTATAGGGCATACGCCTACAAGACCATGTCTTTTGGGTTGAAGAATGCTGGTGCCACTTACCAGCGCGCGATACAGCTATGCTTTGCTGACCAGCTACATCGCAATGTTGAAACATATGTTCATGACATTGTTATCAAGACCAAGACCCAGGATCAATTCATAGCGGACCTGGAAGAAACCTTCAACAGCCTCCGAAAATTTTGTTAGAAACTCAACCCAACCAAATGTGTCTTTGGCGTACCCTCTGGAAAACTACTCGGATACATCGTCAACCACCGAGGAATCGTGGCTAACCCAGAAAAGATCAATGCCATCATGGCCATGGATGCTCCATCTACCATCAAAGACGTCCAGAAGCTAACAGGCTGCATGGCCGCCTTGAATCTGTTCTTGTCCAGGCTTGGCGAACGGGGGTTACCCTTCTTCAAGCTCCTCAAATGACAAGACAAATTTGAGTGGACTATAGAAGCCGCGGAAGCACTCAGGAATCTCAAGCATCATCTCCAGTCATCGCCGATTCTTACAGCCACACTACCAGGAGAGGAACTACTCCTCTACATCGCTGCGAGTACTCATGTAGTTAGCACGCCGATAATAGTCGAACGCTCGGAGGAAGGCCACGCCTACGGCGTCCAGAGACCAGTCTACTTCATCAGTGAAGTACTCTCTGAATCAATGGTTAGATATCCGTCAATCCAGAAAGTACTGTATGGAATTCTAATCACCTCCAGGAAGCTCCGACACTATTTCGACGAGTACAAGATCTCAGTTATCACTGACATTCCATTGGCGGATATACTCCACAATCAGGATGCCACTGGAAGAATTTCAAAGTGGGCAGTCGAACTGGGAGCCTTGGAAATCAACTTGAAGCCAAGGACAGCAATCAAGTCGCAAGCACTAGTCGACTTCTTAGCTGAATGGCATGAAAACCAAATTCCAGCATCTCTCAACGTTCCAGAGCATTGGGTAATGTACATTGATGGCTCACTCAAGCTCGATAGAGGCGGCGCGGGAGTTTTATTTATCTCCCCCAAAGGAGAGCAGTTGAAGCATGTGTTCCATATCATGTTTAAAGTCTCCAATAATGAAGCAGAATATGAGGCACAGCTACATAGGCTTCGCCTAGCAGTTTCTCTCAGCATCAAGCGACTGCTTGTCTACGGCGACTCCCTACTCGTCGTCCAGCAAGTCAATAAAGAATGGGATATCAACAAGGATACAATGGACGCATATGTTGAAGAAATCAGAAAGCTTGAGAACAAGTTCTCAGGATTAGAAATCCACCATGTAGACCGCGACAATAACGTGGGAGCTGATGTCATGTCCAAGCTTGGATCTACTCGAGCAGCTGTTCCACCGGGAGTCTTTGTTCATGAACTACATCATCCATCAGTCAAAGTACATAGTCATCAAATTACCTAATATCGGAATCGAGCACATGCTTCTAGGGCTAGAAGTTATAATTTACATTCTACAGTATATAGGATGTTACCTAGGGTTTGGCCTTGAAGAAAAACTGAGAGGTAAAGCAAACGAACTCATGGACGAAAGTTAGACGATAAGAAACTCACCTACAAGGCTTGCTGTCCCCTTGGCTAATCACTTCTTCTCCTCTCTACTGTTCTATCTCCCTCAAAATCTCCTATGCGACAGGGATAGGTAGGAGGCAAGGAGTCGGTCTGGGGAAAAGAAAGGAACGCAGGGGAAACGTCGAGGAAAAGGAACGGACAGAACCTATTAGGGCGATTACTGTTCACGCACTTAAACAAAAATTCATAACTTAGTGACCCTAATTCCAAATTATACATATTAGTAGTCAAATGGATTGCATTCGACGAGCTCTTCACATCCATGTTGTCCGATTGTTCATCTGAGCAATGGATCAAAAAGTCAACTTTTGGCTCTCTTAGCATGCCCAGTCAACCAATTAGAATTTTTTCGTATTCCGATTTGCAAAGCTTATTTTTACGCTTTATATTTTTTCCGGATGTTGCAATTTAATCCTATTATTTTCGCCTATTTATTCAATCTATGTTGTAATAATTTTATTTGTGCATTTAAATTTCTAGGAATTGCTTGTAATCTTAAATACATGATTCTAGGTTCCTATGTAATGTTTAACCGGTTTATCTCGACTAGATGCTCAGCTAATTAGGACCGGTAAAAGATGAGTGGTTTCCTACCGCTCGCGAGATCATAGGAGTTGCATGAATTTACATTCCGCAGTAATATAAGGATGACGGACGGGGTTGTGGTACTTGTGATACCCCGTCTGCGTAGTGAAAAGATGTTAAGGTCACGGTGTGTGGCACATTTCGTTAAGTTTTTAAAAGTACTAGCCACATGCCAAGAAATATAGTAATCGGTAAGCTTAAGTATCTGATTGGACCAGCGAATGGACTTTACTATCACCCTCTTTTGGACTTGGTCTAGGATGAGCGCAACATGCGGCTCCAGAGTGGTCGGACTCTATAGTCGAGGGGTGACCCTGATCCATGGATTGGAAAGTAAGGGGAAAAGTCGTGTGGGTGACATAATTCCCCATACATGTGTGTTAGGTTTTCCTTGCGGTTAAGAAACTCAATTCGAATTGTCTGTCTGTCACAGTTTGAGACTGCTTAACCATTTCTGTCACATAGAGTAACAAGTAGAACATGATGATAATAATATTGATGTATGATTAATGTTTTCACCATGCTTGTCTAGAAATAGGATGCTTACCTAGAATGGTTAATCAACCTAGAATCTGAAAGCTAAACCTTGAATATACGGATCTACTCTTTATTGCTTTTCAGCAAAACAAACCCAGAGCTTTACAAAACATTGCATGTCTAGACGACGGACTATGTATATCCAGTGACGGGTAAGCCTTGCTGAGTATTAGTTGCTCAGCCTTGCTTGTGGCACTGTTTTTCAGGTACTGACTTTGAGGATATGATTGCTAGTTTGACTTGGCCGTGTACTTTACCTCCAGGTTGGTCTGTTGAGTGTGACGGTCGATCAGCGAGTGCTGACACCCCTCCTGTTGAGTGATGTCGCGTACGGACTTCATCGTTTCATCCTACTTATCGCTAGTCCTCGTGTTTTTAATCTTCCGCTGAATAATGATACTCTGATGAACTGTATCAGTGTAAGAACTATGTAGTACTCTACTATTCTGAACTAGTTTATAATAATTTAAATTCCGCTGCAACTCTGAGATGTAAGAAATGTTGTGTGTACTCTCTGGGCTCGCCTTCGTGTGAGTTGTTGTTTGTTTCGACCCCGGATGGCATGGCTTTAATCAAGACTTTACTCGAGGAACTGCCGTCGTAGTGCGAATTGGATCAGAGTTGCCTAGCAATGATGATTAACACACTCAGGCCAGTTTATTTTGGGTGGTTCCGCCACAGTTCAAACCCTACCTCCACCAAGTTTTTTATTTTATTTTAAGGTTTTATTATAAACCATGTATAATTTTTTCAGATGAGCCACATGCGGTCCCACATTACAGTGAAACATTCATATCCAGATCTTGGTTGCCAAGGATTTTTTCAAGGTCGGGAACACAAGAGATTACGTTATCATAGAGAGAAGGCGCAAGCATTTGCCATCCCAAAATACACATTCTGCACACACATTCGTCGGATCAAAGCACACGCATTGAAGAAAAAACTGAAACATTGGTAACACAGTAACACCAGACATGTTCTCGTATGGGGAATGTTAAACACAGAAAAATAGGTAAATTTTACTTGACTTCAACATGCGTCCACAAACATAACAACGAGCCTCCTACAAAGCATGACATTGTTTTGAAGCACGCACACTTGTTCATGACACAAAATGTTGGCACCAGGGCAACTAATTCACGACACAAAAGATATATTGAACACAGATACTCCTCCGCTTAAATTAAACCTTGCTGCACTCATCTTCATTCGTCGAGCGGAAACATCCAGCGTCCTTGCCTCATCCGACGCTTGATAGCAAGCCGGAGCTCCTCCACCTTAGCATGGATCTGACATTTTACAAGAGAATTACTTAGCATAAGGAGATAGGGGATGGATAGCTTAGGAGAAGGATCAATACCTCCTAGGTGTGCAGAACCTTTACATGGCGCTCATCGTTGCTGTCCTCCTATAATTGTGATTTTGATTTTCCCATATTCAAATACATAGAAATTTCCATCCTTCAGTTTCACAAAAATGCACAATACATATGTTAACTAGAGATTAAAACAAAGTGACAAATACTCCTTTCCATCAGTTAGTTTCACAAGAATGCACAACACATATATTAACTAGAGACTAAAACAAATACTACTACAATTATGGATTAAGCGAGGCACTTTAAAAAGGCTTCTGAGGTGGGAACAGAAAATAACCGCCTACCGCCTATGTTAATGCTGTGTATTAACAGAGGCGGTTACGAAAACCGCCTCAGAAAATCGATTAACAGAGGCGGTCAACATTATGATGACCGCCATATTAATACTCCTATTTTCAGAGGCAGTTCTATTACAAATGTCTGCCTCTGTTAAAAGACTAAGCCCAACCAGATTTGAATAAGCCCAATTTGGCCCGGTAGTAGACTCTAGCTATATATGTTTCAGTTGGGTTAGGGTTTGTTTCGTGTCTCTGTATCACTCCCCTCCCTATCCAGCCCGACCTCTCTCCCGGCGGCGTGGGTTGGGGGGGGGGGTGCGGCCGGAGCCGGGGCGGCGTGGCGACTTCTCTGACAGCGGCAGCCCGAACGACGGCTGCGAGTTCGAGCGTGACAACCGGATCCCCGCCCTCGCGACCGGATACATGCGTGGGACGACCGGATCCATGGTGGCGAACGAGCGAGGGCCCCGGCGGCGATGAGCGCGGAGGTCCCGCCGGCGGGAGCGCATCGGAGCGGCGGCAGGGCAGAGGCCAGGGGTGGAGAGCGGGGCCGCCGGCGGCGGCGCGTGGAGGGCCGGAGCCGGCGGTGAGCGGTGTGATGGGCTCGCCAGGCCCATGATGGGCTTGGCAGGCTCACCTTTTTTTGTTTTTTCTTTACCATTAACAGAGGCGGGCACAAAACCGCCTCTGAAAATGCCTTAATAATAGAGGCGTTAGTTCAGAGGCGGTTACACTTGCCTGCCTCTGAAAATGATTTTTGACCGCCTCTGAAAAGAATAGTGTAGTAGTGAAAGTGACAAACGCTCCTTTTCGTCCTTCAGTTTCACAAGAATGCACAAGACAAATGTTAACTAGACATTAAAACAAAGTGACAAAATCATCAAACTCTACATTCGAAAACTACTCTCACCTCAAATATGGGCCAGGATGTCACTGCCTTCTCCTTGGCCTTGGCCCTCGCGTCGAGATATTGTTGTTCATAGTGTGCTGGCAGCGGCACTGCAGGTTTCCTCTGTCGATAGACCAATAATAGGATTAAATGGTGCGCTATCATGAGTTTCGTTTATATATTAGAGATGCACTTAGCTTACAAGCCAACTATAACAATATTAATTACTGAATGACTTCACCCTTAGCCAAATATTACTCATTTGTAACATCTAGCATGTGTGAATCTTTTTGTAATGCTTACTGCATGCAGGATATACTGAGCCTAGCATTGAATATCTGGGATATTAATCCACTTCTTGTGACAACCCCACTTAGCAAGCGTCCAATCTTAAACAATTAACACTCTCCTCCCTCCACCATACTTCTTGTGACATTAATCCTTCAGTATATCTGCAAATTTCGAATCTTTATCTAATTCTTACTGCATGCATGATATACTGAGCCTAGAATTTAATATCTAGGACATTAATCCACTTCTTGTGACAACCCCAATTAGCAAGCATCCAATCTTAAACAATTAACACTCTCTTCCCTCAACCATACTTCTTGTGGCATTAATCCTCAAGTATATCTACAAATTGGGAATCTTTATCTAATTCTTACTGCATGCATGATAGATGGTAGTGAGACTAGCATTACATCAAGACATCACAGATGAACATGCAATGAGATCTAGGACTATGGAGATGTTGGAAGGGTCTGGCTCACCTTAGTGCCGCGAGTTGCAGAGGCGCTACCAACATTCCCCGGGTTCCTGTAGTGTCCATCGTCGCTTCCTTTGAAGCCCAGTGGAACCTCCAATCTGACGTCAGGCTTGATGTCCTCGGCTTCTTGTTCGATGCCGGGCCGGTGCAGCGCCTCAATGATGAGGGCCTCGAGGGAGCAGGGCTTCTCGCGACCCAGCGACTAGATGAGTCGCGTGGCTGCCTACGGTGTCCCATCGTCGCCTTGCAGGTAGGGAGAAAATCATGTCCTAACGAAAATCCTGTCATGCAAAATGCTGAAGGCAAACCAAATTTTGTCCTGCGAAATGCTGAAGGTAAGGAAAATCATGTTGTGTGAAATGCCGAAGGCAAGGAAAGTCCTGTCGTCCGAAAAGTGGAAGGCAAGAAAAGTCTTGTCGCGCGAAAAGCCAAAGGCAAGAAAAGTCCTGTCGCGCGAAAAGACGAAGGCAAGGAAAGTCCCGTCATGCGAAAAGCCAAAGATTAGGGCTTAAACTATCTAAGCTAAAGAGCCAAAGGTGCCCTAACAAATGTCCTGTCTGCAAAAGCGCCGAAGACGAGGATAAAGCGCTTTCGAGCTAAAGAGCCGAAGCCATCCTAAAAAGGTAAAAGTGAGCGAACGCGCAAAGAATCACGGCCCTCCGATCACGCAAAAGGGGGGTTGGCGCTTTGCAACTCAAAATTGTTGCATGATCACAAAACCATGACAGCATCAAGATCCACCACGTACACGCACTTGTGCCAGGGGGCTGGCACTTCGCAAGTAAAGGAAATACACAAGCGCGGCGTACCAAGCATTACAGCTCAGCGAAGGGGCAGACTTAGAAACAATAGAAAACTTTATTATCCACTTCGCTGTTAAGTACAAAAGGGGCTTCAGCCCACAAACACACGATTACATTCTCCACATTGCACAAATTGCAAAAGGGGCTTCGCCCAACAAATCTTTACAAAACACAGCAGGGGCATCGGTTTTGGCCCACAAGTACAAAATGTTTACATTGTCACGTTCGAAGTTTCTTCTTCGAAAACTACACGGTCCACCTCATTAATAAGGTCATGGACCGCATGATCTATGATATCTTCGGCCATCCTTCAGAGATAAGCTTCGAATGTCGGCCCTGAAATGAATGACGGCTGAAGTCAGTCGCCCTCCGACATGGTGTCATCTCTAAACGAATGTTGGTCGACCTCATTGCTAGAGATGGGCTTAACACCCCGTTCCTAGTAATTACGCTAAGGAAAGTCAACACACATTTCTGGCGCCATTACCGGGAACAAACCCCTCCTGGTGGCGACGTTAAGAAATGCCAACGGCCGTGTTGGGGGAATGGCCCAACCCATGATTGTAATGAGCCTCATGTGGCGGCCTAAGGGCCTAATTGTAAATCTTGTACTCGACAGGGGTCCGGGAGAAAATTACCACTTCCCTCCCCTCCTATATATAGATGACCCTAGGGGTCAAGGGGGCTGTCTCTCTCCCTCATGAGCATTTCTATTTTGAGCTGTGCTCTCCTGGTTTGCGGTGCCTTCTCCCTCTTTATGCTGTCTGACGGAGTCTTCTCCTGAACAGTTTGGTGCCCACTCGTCGGTTCGTTCCACCATACCAAACCATACCATGAGTGGCCTTCGCTATCTTCGCCTGACTGTACCATCAGTGGCCTTCACTACCTTCGCCTGACTGTACCATCAGTGGCCATGCTGCCTGGCGGAGCCTTCTCCCCAACAGTTTGGCATCCACTCGTCGGTTCGTTCCACCGTACCAAACCGTACCATGAGTGGCCTTCGCTACCTTCGCCTGACTGTACCATCAGTGGCCATGAGTGGCCTTCGCTACCTTCGCCTGACTGTACCATCAGTGGCCTTCGCTACAGGCGAATTGAAAACTAGGCGCAGGCTTCGGCCAGCTCCGAAGCCCCCGCAGCCACGAGATTCGGCTTGGCTTCGCCGCCATCTTTGTTTCGGCTGCATCAACTTCAGTTCGGCTTCGGCCTGGCTCCGCCGTCATCGGTTCTGACTCCACCGGCTAGGCTTCATCCGAGCAGCTTCGGCTCCGACTCCACCGGTTAGGCTTCGCTCCGACTCTGGCTTCGCCTAGCTTCGGCTCCAGCGACAAGTGGCTTCGCATGACGTCGGCTTCAGCATAAGCTAACTCCAGCATCAGGCTTCGGCTCCAGCGTCAGGTGGCTTCGCCCGGCTTCGGCTCCAGCATGAGCTGACTTCTTCTACGGCATCGCTAGCTTCGGCTCCAGCGAAGACTTCACCAACGGCTCCAGGCCACCACCTTGGCCCGACTGGCTTCGGCTCCCCAACATCAGCTCGGCTCCAGTTCGGTCAAGCTCCCGTCAGCCTACTGCTCCCGTCACATTCGGCCGAGCCCACGAAGACCTCAGCCCCATGGCGAAGGCGGCTACCTGCGGCCCACTGCGGCCCGCAGCGGCTGCGGCCCGCAGCGGCTTCGGCCTGCTGCGAAGGCAGCCACGGGCCTACAGCAAGCACGGCCATAGCTCCAGCCGCCAGTCCAATCGGCAAAATTGGAGAATCGAGGCTAGGGGTCGATCCCAGGTCCTCCTGCTACGGAGGTAAGACCACCAACCAACCCAGCCGCTCCGTCTGTCTCGCGCAGGTTGATTAGTAATATTTATTAAGTTTCAGCAGTGCTTGTTTGCCTTGATTATACAGTACGGTTTTACACTAGTCAAATGCTATTGAATATTTTCTTTACAATACCTTCGAAATGTGCTATCAAGATTCGCTCATATTTATAATGTTGCTTGGTCAAATTTACATATAGTTCTTTATGAGAATGTCTGTTTATTGGCCGAAGTGGTTCACCCAATCAGCAGTTTAAGTAAAAAAAAGTTATCTCTAAGCTCTAAGTTTATGCAGAAAATTTTGTCTCTAACCTTTATTTATTGGTCAAAATTGAATTGATGATCTTTCTTTAACCTTCCAATGGTGACAACAGTACGTAAAGCATTAAATTGATGGTCTCTAATAGCAATTGCTATTAGGCTTCGAAAGCCACACAGGGCATTTGGATTTCTCAATATTGGAAATCGGATAGGTTGTAGCGCAGAGGATATTGTTCATTGTTCATTATTCATTTCTATAGCAGAAAATTGTTACCTTTTGGTTCTCAGCGCTGAAGGAACCTACCCTCAGCGTCAGCGGAAGGGCTGAAATGCCCATAATAAGGGGGCACAATCTGTCCTCATTTTTATGGCAATGACGACCACTACCCTGCTTAAGGTCATACGATTTAACCTTCGTAGCGCTTTGCTTAATTACATACTTATCCTGACCCCTTTCATTTGAAAGGATTCTATTTTTCCCTTGTGCGGGATTTTTGCGATGGTAAGAAACTTTATTTTGCCCTTGTGCTTGCTTACTTTAATCATATTTTACATGCTGTCTACATCACTTGAGTTATCGTGCACCGCATGCGCACTTCCTCACATCTATGCAGGATACTGTCTTCAGGGTATAGGATTTCACCTCGAAGCCAAAAACAGACTTATATGGAGATTCGGTCATCTAAGCCTTATGAAAGATTCTCCTTTGGGCTATTGGTGTTCACCCAGAAGCGAATAATACTCTATATGGGGCTTCGGCAATCTACGTTTTACGAAAGATTCCCCTTCAGGCTATTGGTTTTCACCCCGAAGCAAATAATACTCCATATGGGGTTTCTGCAATCTAAGTTTTATGCGAGATCCTCCCTCGGGTTATTGGTCTTCACCCCGAAGCAATCACGACTATATATGGAAATGATTATGCCTCGGTCTTATGGATTTCTAGTTGGTCTTCGATATTGATTGGTTGATTGCCGATCCATCGTTCTACTTGGCCTTCATATAAGCCCACTGGTTGGCGAAGATTGAGTGTCCAAATGGACAAAGGTGCACCGAAGCGTCTATCCCTCTTAATCAAGCGAAGAGGGGAGTCATCGGCGCATTGCAAGTGAATGCCACTTGGAGAAATGAGCACAGGGCTCGCGAAGCTGAATGGCCCACATCACCCTTTGGTCTCAGTTCTTAATTTTTCCCAGTCGAAAAGACCTTCCGCGCATAGCGCCGAAGGCATTCAAAGTCCTATCATGAGGAATGCCGAAGGCATGGAAAGTCCTTTCAGGCGAAAGCCAAAGGCTAGGGCTTACCTATTCGAGCTAAAGAGCCGAAGGTCCCCTAAGAGAAGTCCTTTCGTGCGAAAAACCGAAGGCATGGAAAGTCCTATTTTGCATAATACCGAAGACATCCTAATATATTTTAAAAATATTGTTCTCTCAAGTAAAAATGATGCAGGCCTTGCATGTGTATAAATCGGCATTTTCGAAATAGCAAAATTGTATCATTGGTCTTTGCATTATTGTTGAAAAAACAAGTCATCAACACCAACAACCTTCGTCGAAAGTTGACTTTGGAGGGGTCTTCGACATGCATCAGCCTACCCCCCTGACTACAGACTTCGCCCTCGCCGACACAGCTCGGTTCGAGGGGCTCGCCTTCTACTTCGGCGATGACTTTTTCGGCCTTCGCCCACACCGACACTCTTCGGCTCGAGGGGCTCGTCCTCCACTTCGGTGACAACTGCTATGGCCTTCGCCCTCGCCAACAAAGTTCGGCTCGAGGGGCTTGCCTTCTACTTCGGCGATGACTTTTTTGGCCTTCGCCCTCACCAACACTATTCGGCTCGAGGGGCTCGTCTTCTACTTCGGCGACGACTGCTATGGCCTTCGCCCTCGCCGACAAAGTTCAACTCGAGAGGCTCGCCTTCTACTACGGCGACGACCTCTTCAACCTTCGCTCTCGCCAACACAGCTCGGCTTGAGGGGCTCGCCTTCTACTTCAGCGATGACTACTACGGCCTTCGCCATCGCCGTCACAGCGCGGCTCGAGGGGCTCTTCTTCTACTTCGGCGACAACTACTACAGCCTTCGCCCTCGCCGACATAGCTCGACTCGAGGGGCTCGCCTTCTACTTCGGCGACGACTACTACGGCCTTCGCCGTCGCCGACAGAGTGCGGCTCGAGGGGCTCGCCTTCTACTTTGGCAACGACTACTACGGCCTTCGCCCTCGTCGATATAGCTCGACTAGAGGGGCTCGCCCCCAACTTCGGCAGTGACTACTTCGGCCTTCGCCCTTGTCGACACTGTTCGGCTCGAGGGGCACGTCCTCCACTTCGGCGACGACTTTTACAGCCTTTGCCCTCACCGACAAAGTTCAGCTCGAGGGGCTCACCTTCTACTGGTCCTCGCCTTCGTCAAAGCGGCTTGACATGAGAGGCTCGCTGAGGACTATTTCGCCCCCGTCCTCGTCCACTACATCAGCTGTTTCGACTATGCCTCCAGAAGAGTATTCGCTCCCTCCGATAGGAACCCCGGCAAAGAGGGGCTGGGGACAGGGCTGACTAGCATCACTTTGCGCATCAAGTCTTGTCCGGCGCTCAAAGGTGGAGAGCCGAAGACACTGCATCTGCTACTTCGACTACACCGGCAATAAATAACGAAGAGTAATTCGGGGAGACGATGAGCTTCAACTAGTGCCAAGGGTGCGATCGCCCGAGTGCCGGGGATCCAAGGCCTACGCGATGAAGTCAAGCAACGAAGATTCCGCCTTCATCATTGCCGAAGATCCTCATCGTCACCGAAGACCTTTATCATCGCCGAAGTCCTTCTTCACCGCCGAAGACCCTCATCATCACTAGCTGTAGTGTTATCGAGATGTATGTGTGGGTCCGCTAGGCGTGCGTGCTCTTTTCTCCATCTGTTTTGTCCCACTGGGTTTTTAGATGGACTTTTTAGCGAGGCGTACGAGCAGGAAATCACGAGGACAATCCTCGTGGCCAAAGTCATAGATAGGTCTGGGCCACTTCCTTTATTTTTAGCTGCTATGTTTTGTTGTACCATTCAAACTAAAGTAACTGAGGAGTTACCGTTGGGGGAATGGCCCAGCCCATGATTGTAATGGCCCCATGTGACGGTTCGATGGCCCGATTGTAAATCTTGTACTCACCAGGGGGCCGGGAGAAAATTACCACCTCCATCCCTCCTATATATAGATGACCCTAGGGGTCAAGGGGGCTCTCTCTCTCCCTCATGAGCATTTCACTCTTTTGAGCTGTGCTCTCCTGGTTTTCGGTGCCTTCTCCCTCTTTATGCTGCTTGACGGAGTCTTCTCCCCAACAAGCCGCGGCATAGTGAATCTCAGTGTTCAAAATTCACTTAATTTCACGACAAAGCGCACGGCCGGAGAGTATCTTCACATGCTTCTCTTTGTCGCATTGGAAATCAGCAAAGAATTGCTATGTTTGTGCGTTGCGAAGATTATAAACACATTCCCTGTTAGACCAAAATTCTTGGAACGAAGCCCAAGGACGGGCCGCATGAAACTTACCTCGACGCGCCACAAACAAAGAAAGAACCACAATTCACCTGCAAACGTACAATAACTTTGGTGGTACGCGCAGGCTCCAATGCACGGTCCTGCGCAGTCACCAAAGGTGTTAGTTTAGACATGATGTTTTAAAACCCAAACAACACAAAACACAAGTCCCTATACATCTTTCACACCTCGCCGCCAGCATCCTCACCATTCGAACCAGTGCCTTGGTTGTCGCCATCGCCTCCGCCCTCTCCATCTTGCCCTGCTGCCGCGCTGCGAAGGCCACCCGCTTCAACAGGGCCGAGGCGTTCGCGCGCCCAGGCTTCGGCCTTTTGCTTGCAGCTACAAAATATTCGAAGTCAGACACAACCAAGGCATAATAGGAAACTTCAATTACAAAACCACACAACTCACCTGCTCTTGCATCCGCTCAGCTTCGACGCGGACAAGCCCTCGTCCCCTCTCCCAAAAGAATGTCTTCGTGAAGTTCTTTGCGATATTCTTCGTGAGCACGGGCAGAGTGTTAGGCTTTACTTCTCTGGCTAAGGCCACTGAAAGGACACAACACGCAAGGAGCGCAGCTGTGTCTTCGTAATGGATGCATTGCCACCGAAACCTGCTAGGAGGAGCTTGCAGACGGCAGCAGTTAGCGTCCGGGCGGCCACGACAGCAATGAGTTCGCCGAAGAAACGGCTACCAGACTCCGCCATGGCCACGTAGGCCCGGAGCCACTAGAAGAGTTCCACCACTCCGATGTTCTCCCCCAAGGATAGCTCCGGGGCGTTCAGCCTGAACCTCGCGAGCAGCCTGTGCACATCTTCTTGAATGGGTTCGGCCCCGGCGTGGATCGCTTCGCGGTAGATGGTGATGGTCTCCCTGGCCTTGAGACGCCGCGCATCATGGACCTTGGCCTCCTCCTTCGCAGCCGCCGCGCGTCGAAGGGCTTCGACGGCCTCCACTTCGGCGACTTCAGCCTGCCTGCAGGATTGCTCGGCCTCCGCCACGACAGACTTGGACTGTTTGCGGGCTTCGCTGAGCTGCTTCGAGAAAGCTTCGGCCTCTGAACGGACGGAGGAGAGGGAAGCCTCCAAATTGGTATTTTCCCTCTCGAGAAGGGCGATCCTCTTCTCCATCTCCGCCATCCGCGAAGCCTCGCCCCGCTCAACTTCCAGGTGGCGGCGAGCGCACCACGCGGCGACAAAGGACTTAGGGCCAAGTTCTCAGTGCACTGCAATGCGTGACCAGCGCCGGTCCTCATCAGCCTACGCTTCATGAGCGGAAAGCAGAAGGAAATCTCACTTGTGATCGCCGCTTTCGAAGCGAAGGCTCCCAACCACCTGTTCGCCTCGGAGGCATCGAGGGTAACCGTGACTTCCACCGGGTTCGAGGCGCTCACCAGAAAAGCAGCTGCTCTCCGAAGAGCTTGAGCTTGCGTCGTCTTCGCCTCCAGCCCCGACCCCCACCATTGTCTCCGACTGCCTGCCGCCGAAGGGGGAAGCAACCATGGCAGAACCTTCATTCGCCTCGCCCTCTTCTTCTTCGGAGGAAGACGAAGCGGCGGAGGAGGACCCTGTCTTCTCTTGCGAAGCGACAACACCCTCAGGGGGCCTCGATGTAGGAGCCATCGAGTCCACAGCCGTTTGTGAAGGGTGCTGGACTTCGTCGTCGCTCTCCAACTCACGGGCGCTGAATTCCAGCGATAGAGCGTGACTCGACCAAATGAGAGCCGCAGCAATGGCATGCGGGCTGGTCGCTCGCGCTGGCAGCGCCCTCAGAGTCGCCATTGCTACGAACGGGGGAGCCGCCCATGATCTTGTCCAGAAGCGGTGGCGCTTTGGCAGTTTCGCGCCGGTTCCCCTGTCCTTCCTCCTCCTCTTCTTCTGGAGCATACTAGTAACAGTAGTGTTACCATCACCTTGCGGGGCAGCTGTGACAACCCACCTTATTACGAGCATGGATCAGCCCTAAGCAACTAGGGTTAAGAAGAAGAAAAGGAAATGAGAAAAGAAAAGAAAAGAACAAAGAGTAATGAATAGTCAAACTGGATCAAATTCGGTCAAACTTTGTCCATATTTGAAAAGTTTGAATGTTGAATTCTCTGAAGAATGTCAAATAGCAGATGTGAACAAGATGACACTCACAATTTGAAGGATGGAATTCAAATTACATCAGAAAGAGGTTGATTTGAGGAGTTACAGGATCTGATAATAATGGCTACTTAGTCATTTTCAATAGTTAATATTTTAACAAATTGCTAAGCATGTCAATCCTTAGTCAGTATGAAATACAATGTGTATACTTTGCAATATAACCAAGGTTCAAGTGTCTTGAAGATGATAATAATTTATTTGAAGGGCTCAAAGTTGGAAAGAAATGTTGAAACAATCCAACACTAAGAATATTACGAAGTCTGAATCTCAGCAAAAAGAGGTCCACTTTGAGGCCAAATAAAGTGTCACCGCATGGGATAACTTTGGACGACAAGTATCCCATTTCAAAATCTGGTTGAACGAACTATGAAAATATGTCATTTGTTCTCATGAAAAAGTTTAGCAAGATAGTCAGATCTGAATTCAAACAGGGCTAGTTTGAAAGAGCTTTTCTGAATATTCAGAAAAACAGCTTGAGTACTACCTGTTCAGAGCAATTTTTGGAAAGGTTAGAGGCTAAATAAGCAAAAGCGCCTGAAACAAAAGTTGTAGAGAATTGTAAAAACTACAAGTTTTATTCTTGGAGATTTTGAAGTTCAGTGGAATAATTTGGAGAAAAATGCACTGCAAGAATCAGTTTAAAAAACATTCAATTTTTAACTCTGTGCAAACAGCAATGGTTAACCAAGTTTGGATCCACTTTCTGAATAAATTTGTATGCAGGATTTGAGATGTGGTAGAGTGGAAACAAAATTGGTGCACCAATAATTATCTTGGTCAAGTAGTTCTGTAGAAAATGTGAAGAATCGTATTTTTAATCAAGGCTCCAAGTTGCAATGTTGAGTCTGTCTTTGACAAATTGGGTCTGTCAAAGTTGACGGGCTATGATAGAGATTGAATTTGAACTTGTGCCTGAAAAAAAAATGTAGCCAAATGTCAGGTCTACAACTTTTCTGTTGCACGATTTTGCATTTTGTGAACAAAAATATGAGAAAAATCGATTCAAATTCGCAGGTTTGAAAAAGCTTAACTGAAAACAGCCTGAACCCAATGCATTCAGTTCGAGTTTTGATCAATTTAGAGTCCAAATCAAAGGATGTTCCTGAAAGAGAAAATATAGAGGAATGTAAGGTATACAGCTTTTATTTCTGTCGATTTCAAGAGTTAGTGGTCGAATTTGAAGAATCAAGAGCCCAAAGTCTGGAGCTTTGCACTGAATAAAACTGAACAAGACACATTCAGATGCTACTGTGGTCGTCATCCTTATCCAACACATGAGCAACACTGGATCGAGATGGCGGTAAAAATTCAAAGTATCAACGTGTCGTTCATGAGCAAGATGAGCGTAGACGCAAGCAGGCTGGAGGTGGTGAGTGGATCATGGTGAAAATTTCAAATATATACTGCCCAGAGAGGATTGTCATCTTCCTCACACCACTCTGTTTCCCCATGCCGAGTTCTCTGTTCTTGCCAAATTCATCGTCCTCACTCGATCTCTTCCCAATTCCTCGCAAACACATCACCAGAAGCCCACCCTCAACCGATTTGAGGAGGTTATAGCCCCTTTCGACAACCATCACACTGCAGCACCGTCGCCATCCTTATTCAGCCCGCCGTTATGCAGAGACCCCAGGCTTCCGGTGAGATCGATGTCCGGGCCGTTTCCTTTGTGTATGGGGTCGCGTTGAGGGCCATCATGGTGCGCGTGGTGCCATTAGCGTGCAAAGAGCAGTTCTGTCCGAGCCAGAACGTGGCTCTCGCCGTTGTCTGCCGCCGTGCCATGGGCGCCACCGTGGGGAGCCCCGCTCCGGAGAGGCGTGGTTGAACATGTGGGGCGGGGAGAGTTTCTGGAGGTGAAAGGGGAGCTTTCTGGGCAGCTGGTTGGGGTCGGGGACCCTCGGTGCGGCCGGCCGTCGCACGCCGTCGCTGTGCTCCCGCCGGCGAGCATGCCCTCGCCGGGATGGGACAGGGCCGAGGCGGTGTGGAGGCTCGGTGGTGCAGGTGGATTGAGGAGAAGGCGTGGGCGCAGGGCCGGCCTCCGGCGAGCTCGCCGCCGGCGGGCAGCCTGAGCGCCACCCCCTCCCCCCTTTCCCCCCCTTTCAGTGCACGGGAGAAACAGAGCCAAAGGAAGGAGATAAGGGGGCTAGGTGAAAGAAGAAAAGAATGCGTAGGGGGTTTTGTGTAAATAATTAGAGTAGTTTTATTTCTTGTGTTAAAAATTGTGTATTCATCCAAATTTTATGAAATAAATTTTATTAGATTTCTATTATTATTCTCATGTAATAAAAATGTAAAGCCATAAGTTTTGAATAAGGATTTTTATTTGTTTAATTTCTTTATTTTTAAAAAGATTTAAATAACTAACTAAATCCCTATTTTTTAAAAAAATAAAATTTGGATAATCCTTACATATTTATTACTAATAATTGGGAATATTAATAAATAGGAAATTAAGATTTTTCATAAGTAGAATAATTTAGTTTATCTTATTAAGTGTTAAAAATTGGTTTAGGCTTAAATAATTAGGTGGTGAGGGTTTATAAGTTTGTGAGGTGTTTGGATTACAACTTTATAGCGGGAGTAAAGTTGTGCATCAACTCTTCAAAAATACTTGCATTCATGCACTAACCACTGCATATTATCGCGATTAGAATTCAACCGAGGTCGTCCGAGCTGAGTTCGTCAAGTCGCTATCCGATGCTTCAAAAAACGAGAAAAAAAAGTTGATCAGAATAAAGCTCGTACAAGAACTACAAGTTGAAACTTCACCTTCCAAAATTGGAGAAAGGCCAGAACTGGAGCTTCTACACCTACTAATTTCAATTAACTTATATTATTACTTATGTACTGCATTGAATGCTAAAGTCTAGGAGATGCTTGAAACCTATTTGATGCATGTTCAACCTCCTTGATTTAAGGACATCTTTGCCACCTTCCCAACTTGTTAGATCAAACCAAAGTGTCTAAAAGAAACCTACACTAAAAGCAACAAAAGGTCTAGGTTTTACTCGAAGGTTCACTTGATATAAGAAGGCAACAGTTGGCAAGTATGGTGATGGTGGAGTATAGAGCAGAAAAGGAGTTCTGGCTTTGTCCTCACTTTCAAAGGAAGAAATAAGGAACTATGGTATGTTTAACCTTGATCAGACTTTGAACAAACTGATCATATGCTGACATATGGAACCAGTAAGCCCGGAAGCTTGGTTGACCTAAATTCCTGAATCGAGCTTTACCCCACCTGGCGTGGGAAGTTGGCGGGGTCGTAGCCTGAAACCCGTGTCGAGATCAGGCCCGAAGGGGGATCCTTCACGGGAGTGCGAACCCGGGTTTGGGTATGCTTGGTTCAGGGTTTAGTATCCTCCTCGCAAAAGGTTGCCACGTGCGGTTTACCGGAACCTGTACGTGACATGTGGCTAGTTATCTCCTGCAGGATGTAAATCGATTCGAATTGCCGCAATTCTCGGACATGAATATCGTTTAATCTAGCTTTAACATCATAACTAATTGCGATGCAACCAGTATAAAAGTTATTGCTTGTGAAGCTGGAGGTATCTTGGTGCCTGTATATTAGAGTTACTGATGAATTATTATCTTTTTATAAGTCTTTAATTAGGTATAGTCACTGTTTTGGAGTCCAAACTTTGAAAAATGAGCCAGTCCACCAAACACAACCTTGCATACTCCCTGATCCTATTAATTTATATATTATTTTTTGTCGCTTAAGTCTTGTTGAGTACCTTCGTACTCGGGGTTTGTGCTTAATTGTTTTTAGCAGCTCAGCCGGCCGAAGAACCCCATGGGTGATGCCTCAAGACCCCGAGGGTATGTTGAGTCCATACAGCCAGTTTTAATTTTAAACCCTATGACGGTAGGATCCACACATTTGAAACTCTATAGTCCTGGGTTGCATTAAGGGTTGTACTTGTTATGTAATAACTCTTATCTTGTTTTATAATCTATATTGAATGTATGTGTGTAATATCTAATGCTCCAATTGAAAGCGATCATGTACGCATATATGAGACAGTTGTACGGTGGATGATTCAGGTGAAACCCAATGGACTACTGAATTTGTTCTGTCTTAAGAGCATTAGCGAGATTATCTTTGTGGTTTTGACTCTATTTTCAAAACTACCAAAACTAGCTGAGTCGATAGGTGGTGCTATAGCTAACTGTTTATTATGAGTATATACTATATTGCAGGTACACTAACTTGCTAAACAATTATCGATAGAATCAATTAATCCTATAATTAGAGTGAGTCGTACGACACCACCATTTTATACGCTAAGTCGGACATATGCGAGAACGTAAGTCAAGTTTGCATTCTTAGAGCAGGTGCATGTTTTAAAAGCTTTTGGGTTTGGGTTGGTGAGTGCCAAGGTTTTAGGTGGTGAGTGCCGCTAGACTAACCCCTTGTGTTCCAGGTTAAGATGGCAGAGTTGGGTCAGAGTTCGTACAGTTACAATGGTTGGGTTACAGATACCTACACTGAGAAACCAGGCTTCACCAAGCTGTTGTGGCAGACAATGCAAATGCTAGGATATGATGACTTTGAAAAGCCCTTATATACTTGGAAAGAGACTGTGACTGAAGGTGAATGAAAGTGTGACTTAGCTATCGAGATTCCACCATGTGCTGCACATCTAGAATGTGCCCGTCTACTCCATGAAAGTGACTAGGGTGGAATCGTTTAGCACGGTGGAAGTTGCTGCTCTATATGCCCTAACCTATCTGTGTGAGACTCACCAGTTGGAAGTTGGGGACAACATAGCTAGGTATTTTTTTGTTCCAAGTGAAAACAATCTAGTATGGGGTTGCATACAATCCTACCCTGGCAGCATCTGTGGAATAAATGGGGGCTATGTACAACTTACGGCGGAAGCAAGAAGAAGAGATCAATACACTACAAGGTATGATGGACTAAACAATGCATAATCAATTTTGGTGTAATTTTGAGAAGTGTATGCTTAAAAGCCAGATCAATAACATGGACCATCACACAGAAAGTGTTATGTGTTACCAGTCGAGCCAAATTGATCAGTTACAGGCTCAACTGCATAGCCTAATTGAAGAAAGAGATAGGTATCAAAGAACTGGCCCTTGAAGCCGATACAGAGCGAAGGCAGGCTCTCTATCGGTATGAACAAGAGAGAGTAATAATCAGTTGAACAAAATCCTGAGTTTAAGGCTTGCCTTAGAAGAAGCACAAGCCTTGATTCATCCTGAACAAATCAATGTTCCTCCCATAATGGAGCCAATTCCAGCTCAATTACCAGAGCAGCAAGGTGGGGGTTTAGCTATGAATATTGATGAGTTTATAGTTGAACCAGAACTTCCAGACTTGTATGCTTAGGAGAACCTCTTCATTCTTCCAGTGGGAGAAAATCCTGGCAATAATGGTATTTTTCTACCAGGACATAATGGTGTTTTTGAACCAGAAATGCAAGGGAATAGAGGAGGCAAGATGGAAGAAGAGCCATCAGAAATCCAGGGTGTATCCCGAGTGATACAGCCGCTATATCATGCTCCAACTCAAGACCTGCAAGCGGTAGAATCCATAGGCGAAAACTCAGTCCATCTATCTAGGGTCAATGAACCTGGAGTTGAAGCCAGCTCTGGACCACCTTACCAGCTTGCACTAGGGCAGGTGTGGATGACTGTGGATCATGACCAATTGCTTGCCACAATGACACGACTTGGGATCAAACAGTCCGATTTGGGTCTATATCTATGGAATGACTAAGTGAGCTAGAAGTTGTGAGCCTCAAGCGGTGCTGATTTGAATAATGTACAGAGTGTGCTAATGTACATATGGCTTGCATAAGGCACTGTTTGAGCTGTTAATATGAAGGTTGATGTACTGGTTGTGGTTGAGCATCCTTGTTGTAATGAAGGAGAAAACATGAACTTGCTCCATAGGAGGTTTCACTTGGTTGAATATTTTGTAGAGTATGTGCAAATCTCTTCTTAAGGTGGAAGAGAAATTTTATCATCCTGTCGAACTACTATCTACTAATGAGTTATGGCACGAACACACATACATGAAGTCTAAGGGTTCAAGTCTAAATAACCAACTAGGCTTGAATATGCGGCAGGGAAGGTACTTGAGGTTTCAATAGGATCACCACCTAGGATGAGGTTTTATTCTAGTAAGGCAGAAGAGTAACTAATGTCCCGAGTAGAGCTAAGTAGTGTCATCGGATGATAAATCAACTTTTTGGTGATCTGCTCTATATTGAGAAACCATTTGAGTACCATGCATGTTGAAAGCTCTTTGTATCAACCCTAGATAAGTGATCAAACCATGAGTGCCAATCTGATCATGGAAGTGGTCAAGACAGCATCCAAATTCTTCTAAATCAAAATTGAGAAAAGATGAAAAAAATCTCTATGTTGGCCTGAGCCAGAGAATGAAATCAGCTTAAGTTGAAGATGGTTAGAGGATGAGACAAGAAAGAATATGTATAGTACAAGACAATTTCCAAGAAGCCCCACTTTATCAGAAAGTTACCCGATAAATGGGAAACATTTTGTCCGATGTCACTTAATGGGAACACAAAAACTTGAAGAGGTAAACACCTTGACGCTGAGATGTTGGAAGGAGGATCAGGCTAGAAGGTGGAATGTAAACATTTCCACTTCATTTCATCTGAGGTTGCCTAAAAACTCCTAAAAAGAAGAAGATTGGTTTTGCTAGGGACATGATCATCCACCAAAGTGAACTAAAGAGACACAATGCATCTGGAGGGCTGTGTAGAAGAATGAAAGACGTCCAGATCAAGGTGGTCCCTTTTACAAGTTATGTATTTCAGCTACTCAAGCACTACAACATTCAGTCCCTTGGTAAAGAAGAGGGTATAGTAAAGATAGAAACCAAAGGGTTACAAATTGAAGAATGCCCTAGACATAGTTGAGATGTCCATTACAGAAAGTGCCATTGATCAGTCCACTAAATGTATTTACGTCTGACAAATTAGTGTTAAGAGGTCACATGAAATTCCAATTGACATGATGCCTTGTATATAACCTTAGAGTGATAAGGATGAAAAAATGAATATATGAACATGCTAGACCTTGCAAAGTAACATTTGTTGCTTCGGGGTCGGAAGTCAAGACAGAAGTTGAATGATAAGACCATCATATCGAAGAACAATGACTAGCAATCGGAAGAATTGACGGAGAGTAGTTGAAACATCAATGTTCAGGGGCTTACAATAGGAAAAGTACTACACCAAGATTGGATTATCAACAATAGGAAGAACTAGTCAATGTTCTCAGCTAAAGAAATACAATGAAGAATCCGAAGTGGTTCGGATGCAACAACACTAGTCACCCTATGGAAAATCTTTAAGTAAGAAAGTACGAGGCACCATGACACTCGGTTTCTCTATAGAGAAATTTTGGGAAATGGAAAATGAAACATTTTGTCGCTGCGGGAAATGGGCGACTACTAAACTACTCGATTGCTCATTTGTTGTGCGCCTGATCGGATATGGTCTAGCACGCAAAAACTCGAGGATTTAGACTGGTTCAAGCCGAATGTGCCCTACGTCCAGTATGGGGGGTGGTGTTCTCGCTCTTTTGCTCTCGAGCCCGGGTGCTCAAAGTTCAGAGGGGAGCCTACAAGTTGGTCAAGCAGTGTCGAACTTCTGGGAGTCCAATCCTTTCCTACGTGGGGTGCTTTTCCTTTTATAGTCCAAGGTGGGGCCCCCATATACAGATATCTAGCACTGTGTCTTGGCACCGCCGGGGTGCGATTCGTCCTTGTCAGTTGTCGGGGCCCACTCGGTTGGTCGGGAGTGGGCAGGCTTGATCCTAGCGATCTTCTGGGGCAAGGGATGATCCTGGCGATCTTCTTGGGAAACGCTTTCCCCCGGTGTTGTCCCATCCTGGCTCAGTCGGGGCAGCGCGATCACTCGGATGGTCACTTGGGGGTCTCCTCCGGTCTTGTCGGCCGGAGTCTACGTTCCTTATCCACGGGGCTATCTTACGCCTCCCTCGCGTAGCTCCTGTCAGCCGGATGGCGCGCCCGGTGAGGGGCGTCTTACCGAGGTCTGGCCAAGGGCGTCCTGTCACGCTCGCTGGCGTAATGAAATGGTGCGCAGGGGCAACCATCATTACGATGAGGGGAGGCAGCGTATGTGGGCGCCCCCTTCTGTTGTGTCGTGGGTCCCGCGCGAGCGGCGCTGTCCCCTTATCAAAGAGTCCTGCTGCCCAAGCCCTCGCCGCAAGATAAGGGGAGCTGGCGTCCTGTAGCCTGCGCGGATCCTATCTTGGACGGCACGCCAGGAGGTGCGGCGTTCTTGGAGCGCACGTCCCGGGTCATCGGCATGGCTCTGACCCGGAGGAATAGGTCGGGGGACCGCCACGTGTCCCGGGAGGTCGGGCTCCTAGACTCGTTGGCTTAGAGGCGAAGGCAGCTCCCCGTGCCGGTTAGTGGGCCGTTCCATCCGTGGCCCAGTGAACCTGCTTGGCTTCTCTTTATACGAGTCGTACCCATTAGGGATCTCGGGTTTATACCCCCGTCAGAGGCCCCCGAGCGGCTCTGTGTTTTTTTTAGTAATCGTGGAGCTGTTGGACTTGGTCGTGATGATCCCTGACCAGGGCATCCCATCCAATCTGCCTGCGCTCTTAGCTTTCGGCGCGCGCCAGCGATGGCGTGACGGGGTCTGGCCGCCTAAATGGCCGGCTGAAGCGCTAGTGCTGTGGAATCTCGAGGCCGGTCGTCACGTTTTATCGCTATACCGCGGATGCCTCGTTTTCCCCCATTCGGGACCGCCTACCATTGGTGGGTCATGCGGCGATCGTGCCCCGAGTGGCGCGGCGGTTGCTTGGCGAGCTGGCGCCGTCCCGTCGGCATTTAAAAGGGGGTTTGGTTAGGTGAGGGCTTTTGGCGTGCCCCGTTTTGGCCGGCCCACTGACTGCTGGGGCCATTCGTGCCCACGTTTGCCTATAAATAGGGGTATTTGTGGATACATGGTTCCACACAAGGAAACGGATCATGAAAATCCCTTTGGTAGTTCTCTTCCTCACACCCCACACCTGTCCTCCAGATGGGAGTGGGCATGGCTCGTGTCCTTGGTGCTATAAGAACGCATGCGAACGGTGGGGGATCTTCCTCAGGCATGAACTCGCCAACGAGTTCATACCGCCAACCGCTGCTCGACGCCGACAAGTCCGAGGTTTTGCTGCTGGAGTTAGGCAAACCAGGCCACTGGTCTGCCAGCTTCCTTGTCAATCGGCGAGGGGGGCTCCCAGCTTCTGGTGGCCTCTTTGGACTCCTCTCGATGCCATCCCGGAGACCTAGTGGTGGTGCGGACCTTCCCTGCCGTGGGGGTCATCCTTCTGCGTCCTTCTTGCGACTGCCGCTCCCCCGAGATCTCGGGTGGGCACATCACGCGTCGTCGATGTGGAGTCGCAGATCCGCTGCCTCATCTTCCAGCTACGGTTGGAAGGCTGCACAGCTCGGTGTTGTGCTTCGTGGCAGCGGGGGATGGTTACGGGCTCCTTTCTCATCAGGCAGGGTGGTCTTACAGCCAGGATGGGTCTCCGCACCTCCCTTCGGAGGCGGGCAGTTAGAGTGGTGCGACTGGAAGGCGCCGTGGCCAACGGAAGGAGATCATGGCCCGTCTTCCAGTGCCTAAGGAAGACAACTAGAAGCAGGCGCCGGTAGGGAGTTTTGGGCTAACCTCAGCCCCATTAAACTCCCCCTCATCGGCATCGTCTGCGTCCACCTCCAACATGGGTTTTTCGGCGCGGCTGATGCAAGGAGAAGGCTTGCGAGGTGCTACAAGAAGTATTGCGACGTTCTTTGGCCATGTCCTCCAGCTTGCCAGGTAGCAGCCGTTGCCTTAGCCCCATTTTGTTGCTCCCTTAGTGGGAGTAAATGGATTTGATCCATTGTATCCACAGTTTCCCTGAGTTGAGAACAGCCAGCTTTCGTTTGTTGTAACGGCTTCCAGCCAATTGTTGTTAGGGGAAGATTGATGAAATAAAGTTGGCCCTGGGGCGTTCTTGTTTGTTTATTTTACCGCACTGTCTTTTCGTTTTTGTGCCTCAATGATAAATGACTCCACTGCGACCAGTAGCGATTGGAGGAGGTGAACCCAACCACTTGACCTAGATGGCCCGGAATAGCGGGTACGCCCATTTAAGGACAATTCGAGTGAAGTCCGACCCTGCCGCGGATGACCGGGTCGACGGAGCCCCATTGGGAGCACTCCACTGCTCTACAGCCCGCATCCCAGTTAGATACCCGAGCCGTCAGCCAGCTCGGGGGGCCTAGTTGGCCTCCCCCTGGAGGGGATTCCGTGGAACGCTAGAGGCCGGATCAGACAAGAAAATTTGAGATGACCCGACTGCTGCCGGGGTATGTCGGGCTTGGGCCGCTTCGTGCTCGTCTCGGTTTTTCTTCCCTGGCTCTTTGAGTCAAGGCGGCACGAAGCCCTTGGCGGACTGGCCTTCGAACCTTGAGATCGAATCGTGCGGTTGCGATTCGTTTGAGGCATGGAAATGGTTCGCCGTCTTTCCTGCAATTGGAAACGAATTGACGACGGGGATTTAATTGGAACTGTAGAGTACGCACCCGTGGAGCTGATGCGTCGCGCCAGTTGCCGCGGAGAGGTCTGTTTGTGGCGGCTCGTGTCTCGTGGAATCACTTCACTCGGGAACTGCCGCGGAGTGAGGACGATGATCACCTATTTAACCCCCTGCCTCCCGTCGCCTCGTGTCCATCGACATTGTTGCCTACCAGTTCTCGGAAGAAACACAGAGAGGAGGAGAAGGCGAATGTGCAGGGGAAAAGAGGAGAAGTGCTAACCGCTTTCACCGTCATCGTCGATCTTCGCTCAATGGTTGACGGCAAGCGCCCCCGCAATGAGGAGTCCAGTGCCACGCCGCACAGTTTGCCGCGAGTATGCCGCAAGCTCTTCCGAGGGAGGTATTTTTCGACGCTGTCCCCGTCCTTCCACCCTTGCATTTTACCTTGCTATGTTCGTGATGATGCCCGTGCGGTGGTAGGGTGCCGTCGACGGGTCCCGGGGCATGGATCGCAGGACAAGGTGGTGTTGGGCCGTCGGGTGGCCTCGGCGTCTCTGACTCCTCTTCGTCCGGCGGGCCTCCGGTGCGGGGTGGCGCTAGAGCATCTGCTGCTGCCATCGGCGGCTCGGCTTCGTCTTCCGTCGCACCGCCGACGCCAGTCGTTGCGGCACTGTCGGTCAACGCCATCGTCCGGCCGGGCCTGCCCGCGTCGTCCGCCTCCTCTTCCGAGTCCGACTCGGCAGAAGTTCACCCGGACATTCCGGTTCTACAGCGGGAGTGCGACTTGGCGTGTGGTCACTACTCGGCCGCCTCGGTGGAGGTCGAGCACTTGCGGGAGAGCCTGCGGGCGGTTGAGGTGGCTCGAGGCGCTGCCGAGGAGGAGGTGCGCGCGGCGAGGGACACTGCAGCAAACGCCCAGGCCCGGGCCTTCGGTGAGTTTTGATCTCGATCTTTCCTCCTGTCCCCTGTTTCTCCTGAATCTCATACTTTTTACCTATAGTGCTAGAGGAGGAGTTGGAGGCCGTCCGCCTCGAGGTGACGGACTTGCAGCGTCGCCTCGGCGAGGTGGAGGACCGGTGCAAGGCCCTGGAGGACGGCGCGCTCGTTGTCTTCCATGTCGTGGAGCCGCAGGCGCCCATGCGGGTGGATCAGCTCCACGCCCTCCCCGAGATTATCCGCTCGTCGGTGAGGCTGGGGATCCGTCGTGGCGCAGCCGCTGCATTGGCCTCCGTCTGTCTGCACACTGGGGTGCACCTCGGGGGAACTGACCCCGGCTTCCCGGAGACCTCCAGCGCGACGGTTCGTCGGCGGACCATGCTGGACTTCGCCAGGTTCGGGTGGGTCATTGCGGCGGAGATGGACGTCGACGACTTCCTGCGACGCGGTGCAGACCCGGAGCTTGACAGACCGTAGGGGCCTAGCAGGACGGCGATGGCTTTTTATTTTGTTTAATTATGAAAAATTGTATGTAAGTTTTGTGCCCCAAGCCGTTCGTGCGGCTTGGGTGAACATCCGGGGCATTCACCGTGTGTGTGGCGCCCCTAACTATGTTTAAATTTGTGTTTGCTTCTCACCTTTTTGCTCCGTTTTCCGTCTCACTCGGGTTTATTTTTTCAAAAATGTTCTGGCGTTTGCTTTTTGATTTGGTTATGGGAAGTTCTGTGTGTTGTGTGACGGGAGAAACCGGTGTGCGCGTGCTGCACAGTTTGTCCCAGTGAGGCCCCTGAGCGCCTTGGCCTGATAGTTCTCAGGGCAAGGGGCTGTAGAGGCGGGAAACAACAGAAAGAGGGATGGTCGAAGACCATGGTCTGGCCCCCGAGCGCTCCGAGCCAAATATGTATGGGTCGGGGTGCTGGAGACCAGAGAGCCCGTGTGTGCTGTGAGCATGTAGAAAAAATGCAGGTCTCCGGCCCCCGAGTGATTCCGGGCCGGGAGTGGCTGGTTCAGGATGCCGGGTGAGTGCACTGTGTTGTGCGGGGAGAAAAAATCGACAGGTGTCGGGCCCCCGAGTGCTCCGAGCCGGAAGTGGCCAGGTCGGGGCACTTGGACTTTGCCGTTAGTGCTTCTTACGGGAAGAAATGCCATAACTGTTCTATGTTCCAAGAGTTGGTCAGAATGTTACCGTCGAAGTCTTTTAGCTTCTGGTCGTATCACCTCTGCGATGCTGTAGGGTCCTTCCCATGGTGGTGAGAGCTTGTGCTTATCCTTCATCGACATGGCCCGTCGTAGGACCAGATCTCCGACCTGCAGCGTCCTCTCCGTATGCGCCTCTCGTGGTACCTGCGTAAAGTTTGTTGGTAGTGGGCCGATCGGTGTAGCGTAGCTAAACTTGCTTCTTCTAGGACTTCCATGGCGTCCCTCTGGGCTTCGGCTGATGTATCACGCCGTAGTCCAAATCGGAAGGCAGCACATCCTCGGAGCCGTATGTTAGGAAGAAAGGTGTTAGTCCTGTGGTCCGGTTAGGTATGGTTCGCAAGCTCTAGAGCACTGCCGGTAGCTCCTCCACCCAACGACCCACAAACTTTTTGAGCATGTCAAAAATGCACGGTTTGAGCCCTTGGAGGATTAGGCCATTAGCTCTTTCTACTTGCCCGTTTGTGCGCGGGTGTCCGACCGATGCCCAGTCGATCCGGATTCCGTATCCTTCCGCGAACTCTTGGAATTAGTGGCCTATGAAGTTGGTTTCGTTGTCGGTAATGATGGAATTGGGCACGCCGAATCTATAAACGATGTCCAAGAAGAACTTAACGGCCTCCTTGGAGTTGATTGTGGTGATTGGTTTTGCCTCTATCCATTTTGTGAACTTGTCGATTGTGACAAGTAAGTGGGTGAACCCTCCTGGTGCCTTCTTTAGTGGCCCGACCATTTCTAGGCCCCACACGGCGAACGACCATGTTATGGGAATGGTCTGAAGGGCTTGGGCTGGCATGTGGGTTTGTTTGGCGTAAAACTGGTAGCCTTTGCATGCATGGACGATTTCTTCCGCGTTGCGCGGTGCTGTTGGCCAGTAAAATCCTTGTCGGAAAGCTTTTCCGACCAGGGAACGTGGCGCAGCGTGGTGTCCGCAAATTCCGGCGTGTATCTCGAGAAGGACCTCCTTGCCTTGGGCAATGGGTATGCACTTCATGAGAATGCCAGTTTCTGAGGGGCTGTGTTTGTAGAGCTCACTGTCGATTATAGCGAAGGTTTTGGCCCGTTGGGCTACTCGACGAGCTGCGCTGCATTCCTCGGGGAGGACTTCATGGAGGAGATAAGCCAATAGGTCGGCTCTCTAATCTACGTTGTCTGCCTGGCTTGGGTCGGATTGTTCCGTAGTGAGACAGGTTGGGCCCCCGGGTACCTAGTCGGGGGCTGGGTCGGAGGGAGCGTGCTCTATTTTCTCTGCATGCTCTGTTTCCCCTGTTTTTGTCTTGTCTGCGGGTGACTGCTTCTCTTGCGCCGATGACCCATTCAGGTCATTGATGAAAATGTCGTTGGGCGCCGGCTTGCGCTCGGCGGCCATCTTTGCGAGAGCATCCGCATCGGGGTTTTGCTTCCGTGGGATGTGGTGGAGCTCCAGACCCTGGAATCTCCCTTCTAGCTTGCGGACTTCCTGGCAGTATGTGTCCATGCGGGGGCTCTCGCAGTTCGAGTTCTTCATGACCTGGTCGATTACCAGCTTGGAGTCACCATAGACGTACAGGCGGGTTGCCCCGATGTTGATGGCTATGCGGAGGCTACTGATGAGCGCCTCGTACTCTGCAATGTTGTTGGATGCAGGGAAGTGGAGGCGGACTGTGTACTGGAACTTACCTCATTCTGGGGAGATCAGGACGACCCCGGCCCCCGCGCCGGGTCCCATGACCGATCCGTCGAAGTAGGGGGTCCAGTACTCTTGAGAGATTTCTGGAGTCGGGGCTTGAACTTCCGTCCACTCGGCGATGAAGTCGGCCAGGGCCTGAGACTTTATCGCCGTGCATGACACGAACTTGACGTCGTACCCCATTAGCTCGACTGCCCATTTAAAAATTCATCCCACGGCGTCGCGGTTGCGAACCACTTCGCCGAGTGGGAATGAGGTGACGACCGACACCTCATGCTCGGTGAAGTAGTGTTGCAGCTTCTTGGCCGCCATGATGACGGCCTAGAGGAGCTTTTGTGTTTGCGGGTACCGTGACTGAGTGTCAATCAGCACCTCGCTGACGAAATACACGGGACGTTGGACCTTGAGGGAGTGTCTCTGTTCCTCCCTTTCTACTACCAAAGCGGTACTGACCACATGGTTAGTGGCTGCTAGGGAAAGCAAAAGGGGTTCGCAGGGATCCGGTGCCATGAGCACCGGTGGAGAAGATAAGAGAGCCTTTAGGCGGTCCAGGGCCGCCTGTGCCTCCTCCTTCCAGACAAAGGTGTCGGATTTCTTGAGGAATTTGTACAGCGGCAAGCCTCGCTCTCCCAGCCGGGCAATGAACCGGCTGAGCGCTGCCAGGCACCCGGTTAACTTCGGACGCCCTTGACACCCCGGATGGGCCCCATGTTGGTGATGGCCGCGATTTTATCACGGTTGGCTTCAATGCCACGCTCGGACACCATGTACCCGAGTAGTTTGCCCTTAGGCACACCGAACGTACATTTCTCGGGGTTCAGTTTGATGTTGAACCTCTTGAGATTCGCGAATGTGGTGCTTAGGGTGGCGACCAGGTCGTCGGCATGCGGTGTCTTGACGACAATGTCGTCAACATAGACCGCGACCGTTGCCCGAGGCAGATCCGGCCAGTCGGGATCGATCGGTGGGTTGATCTGGTCGGAAAAACAGGCTTGCATGCATCGCTGGTATGTTGCACCTGCATTCTTGAGACCAAACGGCATCGACACGTAGCAGTACGAACCAAACGACGTGATGAAAGATGTCGCAAGCTGGTCGGATTCCTTCATCGCTATCTAGTGATAGCCCGAGTAAGCATCCAGAAAGGATAAGATTTCGCATCCAGAGGTGGGGTCAATTATCTGATCTATTCTAGGCAAAGGAAAAGGGTCTTTGGGACAGGCTTTGTTCTGGCTGGTGTAATCAACACACATCCTTCATTGACCAGTTTTCTTTTTTACAAGGACTGGGTTAGACAGCCAGTCAGAGTGATATACTTCTTTTATGAAGCCAGCAGCTAATAGCTTAGCTATCTTCTCTCCTATGGCCCTACGCCTTTCGTCATCGAAGCAGCGCAGTCGTTGCTGGATGGGCATGGATGCCGACAAAATGCGGAGCTTGTGCTTGGCGACCTCCCTTGGGATGCCCGGCATGTCGGATGGCTTCCAGGCAAAAGTGTCCTTATTGGCGCGGAGCAAGTCGACGAGCGCGTGTTTCTATTTGGCCGACGGCTGGGAGCCGATCCGCACCGTCTTGGTTGGATCGGCGTCGTCGACCATGACCGACTTGGTCTCATCGGTTGAGACGAAGGGTGGTGCCTGGCCAGGCTTGCCAGGGTCAGGACGGCACTCGGGAATGGTGTAGCAAAGCTGGCCGAGCTCGGCCGAGTTTGCCGCGGTTGTGGTGAGGTCGAAGTGCTCGCGGCGGCTAACGTAGGCCCGCTCGAAGGAGCCACTCACGGTGATGACCCCGTTCGGGCCCGGCAGCTTGAGCTTGAGGTAGGTGTAGTTGGGCACCGCCATGAACTTGGCGTAGGCGGGGCGCCCGAGAATGGCGTGGTATACCCCCTTCCAGTCCACCACCTCAAACGTGAGGATCTCGGTGCGGAAGTTGGCTTTGTTGCCGAACGTGACCGACTAGTCGTTGTTGCCAACCGGGTACGCCTTCATGCCCGGTAAGATTACGTAGAAAGGGAAGAGAGAATCCTGCAAGCAGGCTCGCGGGATTCCCATGGCTTCCAAGGTGTCGATGTAGAGGATGTTGAGGCTGCTGCCCCCGTCCATCCAGCACCTTGGACAGGCGCATGTTGCTGACGACGGGGTCGACGACGAGAGGGTAGCTTCCAGGCCGAGGAAAGCTGACCGGATGGTCATCCTGATCGAAAATGATGGGCGTGGACGCCCACTTCAACTTTCTATGAATGGAACTTGCGGCAGCACATACCTCGCGGAGCTGAACCTTCTGTAGTCGCCTGGAACACTCATCCTCCAGGCCGCCGATGATCACCAAGCACCGGTCCACGTCCGGGAACTCTCCTTCTGCCGGCTTCCCTTTGTCCTGGTCGGTGTCGGGCCGTTTGTCGCGGCCGTCGCTATCGGTCTTGGCTGTCCAGCAGAGGAGGCGCTTCATCATATCACAATCCTTGAACTTGTGGTTCACCGGATAGCCATGGTTGGTATATGGCTTCTCCAGGAGCTGGTTGAAGTGGTCGTTTCTTGGGGGGCGCTTATCTTGGCGCTCGGTCGCTGTGACCTCGCCGGCGGTGGGAGGTCAGCGATTCTTCTTGTTCTTCTGGTCCTCGCAGCTCGAGGAAGGCCTGTCGCGGTCATGTCGCTTCGCTTTTGCCACATGCTGGTCGCGCTCGAAGACGGCCCCGACCGCCTCGTCGCCAGAGGCGTGGTTGGTAGCGAACTCCAGGAGCTCGTGCGTAGTGCGCGGCTTCTGGCACCCTAGTTTGTGGACCACGATCTTGCAGTGCATCTCGCTGAGGAATGCGCTGATGACATTGGCGTCGACGACGCCTTGGAGCGAGTTGCATTGCTTGGAGAAGCACCGGATGTAGTCGCGCAAGGACCTGCTGGGCTCCTGCTTGCAATTCTTGAGGTCCCAAGAATTGCCGAGGCGTACGTATGTGCCCTGGAAGTTGCTGATGAACACCTTCCGAAGGTCTGCCCAGCTGCCGATGGAATCGACGGGCAAGAACTCCAACCAGGCACGGATGTTCTCTCCCAAGTATATTGGGAGATACTGGATGATGAAGAAGTCGTCGCTTGCTCCTCCGGCCCAGCATGCAAGCCGATAGTCCTCCAGCCACACGCCGGGGTTCGTATCCCCGATTATTTTACCACGTTCGCCGGTGGGCGAAAGCATTGGGGGAATGGCGCCCTACGGATCGCCCTGGAGAAGGCATTTGGTCCAGTGGGGTTCGGGCTCAGACTCCGGTCGCGATCCTCGTCGGGGTCGCAGAGGCATCCCCCTCGTCGGAGCAGTGAGCGTTCCGGGTTGGGCGCGTATGCCCGCACGTCCTCTGCTCGAGCGGTCACGCGATCGACGTCGGCATCATGCCTCGCCTGCTGCCAGCCTTGGATCACGCTGCGCGCGTCGTAGTTGGGACCAACGCGGTCGTGAACCGGTGGCCTCGGCGGGAGAGGGGCGGATCCCGCCGCCGAGGCTGGCACGCCGCCCACATTGGCTTACTGTGTCGGTGGTGGGTGGTGCACCTCGGATGGTTCCCGCCCACGGTGGCTCGCGCCACCAACGGGACACGAGGCAGCGGCCTTTCGGCGGTGCAGCGAGGAGCTCTCCGCCTGCTGGACGGCGGCGAGTTCCACCAGGTTCCTCACCTGGTGTCGGGTACCATGAGTAGGGGCACCCTAATCAGGGGACTAAATCGCCCTTGAAATGCAAAACACATGTCTGGCAATCGGGCCCTCGAAGGCCTACAGCCTCCCTCCGATCCAAAGGAAAGGAAAGGACTCAAAGAAGCCCAGTCCACGGCCCATGTACACAGTGCGGCCCATCCGAACCCCCCTCGAACCCACGGGGCAATCTCCGCCTCGCTCGAGGGCTCCCCACCGAGACCCTCGACAGCGCCCCGCGTCTCTGCCTTGCTCAAATGTAGCGAGCCTACCCACGAGCAAGAGGATCGACTCCGCCTCGCTCGAGGCCACCCCCCGACGGAAAGGACAAAATGGCCAACCGCTCGCCCGTCCGCCGTACGGAGGCATTAAATGCCAACCACTCTGCCGCAACACCCGGGTTAGACGGCGTCAGGCTCCAACTCCGCACAGTGGCTGTGACTAGGGTCTTATTCGCCAACTCCGGTCACTGCACAGCCATCCCCGGCGTTGTGGCGCCACTGTGGGAACCTTCGACGCACTGTGCGAATGTTCACGGTGCTCCTCCCTCCACTGTGCTGCCGACTCCTTGTACTTTCCCCTCCACGCAACCCTCGAATGGCATGGGCACGACCCTCGGGCACGGCCCGAACCTTGACTCGATCAAGACCCCCGCCTGCGGGACCCTCGGATTACTGCCACATCGAGCGCAGGGGACGGTACCTTCTACAGCAACCACCATGCAACCCGCTGGAGCTGCCAGGACGCCGGCGCGATCTTCGCAAGATCAAGGACGACACCCAGGACAACCGCACGCCCGGCGCCTCACTCTCTAGTACAGCACAGTGTACTTCCTACAGTAACCCGCCACTGCACGCCCCCGATTCGAGGAAGACGGCGACTTCTAACCCCCTCCGTATATGTACCTCACCCCTCCTTGTGTCTATAAAAGGAGGAGGTAACGTCTTCATTCTCACTCTCTCTCATCCACTCACATGACTCACAGAACACACCCGCTAATCTGAGCCCTGATATTGGCACTTGCCTCAATCAACTTCACCTCTAGCAGACACTTGGGAGCTTCCCTCCCTCTCTCGCCTCGCTTGTACCCCCTACTACAGGCACCCCCGGTGCAAGATAGTACAGTGCACTCGCACACCCTTTGCTGGATGTTCGGCCCCACAGCCAGAACCAGGATAAACCCCGTGTGTTCCTGTGTTACCTCTTGCATCGACCATCCAGGAAGAGAGATCACACAGCACTTTACTAGTTGGTGCCAGACCACCGGGTCAGGAATCCGACAGTTGACGCGCCAGGTACGGGATTGTCCACGCCCGCGATGGGGCAGAGGATGCCATCAGCGGCGGGGGGGGGGGGGCAGAGGATGCCCTCGCCGGCGGCGGGGCAGAGGTCGCCTGCGCCGGCAGCGAGGCAAAGGAAGGGGGTCACACTGTGTGACTTTTGTCTTCGTTTTTCTCTTGTTTCCTGGATGGCAGACGAGCCATGCCCTCTTCCGGCGGGCATGGTGCTTCGATTCGAGAGCCTTGACTTCGTCGCGACTGGTAACGGTTACGATATAGAGCTCTTCTCGGCCGAGGCCAACCCCGACACTCCGGCTCCACCGCCCCAGCGTAGGAGGCGCTCGGGCCACCGCGCACGACTAGCGCGCATGGAGCGGCGCAGGGCGGCACGCCTCAGCTCCCCCACGTGGGTCGAGGCTGGCGTATAGCAGCTCAGCGTTGCGGCAAACGGAGCCGCCGCTTCATCACCACGACTTCCTGCGCCTTCTGCGCCAGCACCATCACCAGGTGCAGCCCTGGAACTTCCCAAGGATGGTGCGACTGCGCCATCGCCTTTTCCTTTCGGGATGCGCTCCAATGCTACGACCTACGCATCGTTAGTCAGCACCAACATGAGCGCGTACGAGGAGCTGCCGGGTCACCACCTCTTCGCGATGCGCAACCTCATCGCGTCATCTCCTGACGACTCCTACCCCGAGACGGCGGGCTCGATCACCGATGACATAAACTTCTTCATGAACAACTTCACGACCTTGGCGTGGGACTTCTCCGGGGTCCGTGACCCCAACGCCTTCCGCTCATTCTAGCTCGCGGTGGCGTACTGCCTCACCTGCTCTGAAGACTCCAGCGAGGGGGATCACGATCCCACTTGGGACTGCTTCATGGCTGAGCTGGCGGACGGGGTCGTCGGGGAAGCGTCGGACGACGATGGGAATCATGGGGAGCCCCCACCAGTGAACCAAGTGGCGGCGCCCCCTCCGAACCCTGCCGCTGCATCGAGCTCGGTGTCGCGACAGGCGCAGCTGGAGCAACTCACTGAGCTCGAGAAAAAGCTCGAGGAGAAGCATCGGCAGACACGACTCCTACGTGCCACGCTTGAGCAGGAGCGCGCCGCGCGCGGTGCGCGGGCTCAGGCAGTGGGGCGCGTCGCTCGGGAGCAAATCCTGGCCGACGACAATGTTGATAAACTGCTGGACTTGCAAAGGGCCAGCCAAAAGCTCATCGCTGCGGCTTACCTACTCCAAGCCATGCCGGAGCCCTCTACGACCAAGGGACGCAACCTGCGCAACGAGGCGAAGGTGCTCATCGAGCAGGGTACAGTGCAGCAGGCTAAAAGCTCTGCGTCTCGCATGCACTCAGCAGCTTCAAAGCCCAGAGGAGCGGTACACCAGGGCCACGAGGCCTCGGTGCACACTACTCTGGGAGGAAAGGGCAAGGTGGCCGCCGCCGACAACATGAGAAGACCCTCGGTGCACGACCGCATCAAGAGGACTCCTGTGAAGGAGCGCCTCCACGACATGCGCGTGCATGCTGACGACGACGACAATGCCCGCTACATCGTCAATGGGAGGAAGTACACCCCTCGACGGGGTGGCCGCTTCGACTCCGAGCACGACAGGGGAGTGACACCGGAGCCTCCGAGCATCCGTGTGTTCAGCCGGGAGATTCGCACCGCTCCCTTCCCCCCATGCTTTCGACATCCCACCACCCTTGTCAAGTACTCAGGAGAGACGGACCCCGCGGTCTGGCTCAACAACTACCGCCTGGCATGCCAGCTGGGCGATGCAACGGATGCCGCCGTGATCATCCGCAACCTTCCCCTTCACCTTGCTGACGCCACACGAACGTGGCTCGAGCACTTGCCTGCGGGTCAGATCTACGACTGGGATGACCTAGTCAAGATCTTCGTGGGCAAATTCCAGGGCACTTACGTGCGCCCCGAAAACTCCTGGGATCTCAAGGGGTGTCAGCAGAAGCCCAATGAATCCCTGCGTGACTACGTGCGGTGCTTCTCTAAGCAATGCACCGAGCTCCCCAACGTCACAGACGTCGAAGTCATCAACGCCTTCCTCGAGGGCACGAACTACGCCGCCGACGAGGAGGCAGTTGGTGCCATCTTCGACGGCAAGGCGAGCAAGCGCTAGGAAGATGCGCCCGTAGAGGGCAGCAGCGGCAGGATCAAGGCCCCCGCCAAGAAACAAAAGCGAGGGAAGAAAGGAAAGAAGCCGGGCCCACCAAACCAACACGGATAGGGGCAGGCGGAGGACTCCGACGAGGCCTTCGTCGCCGCCCCCGACCGCAAAGGTCCTCGAAGCCCCCTCGAGGCGGTGGCGGCCTGTTCGACGACATGCTCTAGAAGCCGTGCCCTTACCACATGGGCTCGGTCAACCACACCCGCGAGCAGTGTGAGATGCTTCGGAAGTACTACAAACGCATCGCGAATCACGACAAGGACAAGAAGAAGGATGCTGGCGACAAGGATGGAGATGGCAGGTTCCCCTCGGTGGAGAACGCCTTCTTCATCTTTGGAGGGCCGATGGCGAACATGACCTCCCAGCAGCACAAGCGCGAGCACCAAGAAGTTTTCTCCGTCACCAAGGCCACGCCATCCTACCTCGACTGGTCAGAGGACACCATCTCCTTCGGCCGCGAGGACCACCCCGACTACGTTCCGAACCCTGGACAGTACCCACTCGTTGTGGATCCTATCATCGGCAACACCCGCTTCTCCAAGGTGCTCATGGACGGAGGCAGCAGCCTCAACATCATGTATGCCCACACCTTGGAGCTTATGGGGATAGGCTTGGACAAGCTCCGCCCCAGCAAGTCGCCGTTCCACGGCGTTGCGCCGGGGAAGCGGGTCCAACCCCTCGGCTAGATCGACCTGCCCGTCTGCTTCGGCATGGCGGCCAACTTCTGCAAGGAGGTGCTCACCTTTGAGGTGGTGGGGTTCCGGGGGAGCCTATCACGCCATCCTTGGGGGTCCCTGCTACGCCAAGTTCATGGCTATCCCCAACTACACCTACCTCAAGATGAAGATGCCGGGCCTGAGGGGTGTCATCACCATCGGCTCCTCGTTCGAGCACACCTACGAGTGCGACGTCGAGTGTGTCGAGCACGCCGAGGCTCTGGCGCTCGATGAGGCCCTCGCCGCGCAGCTGCAAGGAATGGCCGAGGAGGCCATGGACTCCAAGCAGCGGCACGCAGGCAACTTCGAGCCCGCCGAAGGCACCAAGGATGTTCCCCTCAACACAGAGACCCCCGACGGCAAGGCGCTGAAGATCAGCGCGAACCTCGACAGCAAATAGGAAGTAGTGCTCGTCGACTTCCTCCGCGCCAACGCTAACATCTTCGCCTGGAGCCCCTCGGATATGCCTGGCATTACGAGGGAGGTCACCGAGCACTCCCTTGATATCCTGCCAAACTCCAAGCCAGTCAAGTAACACCTGCGGTGCTTCGCCGAGCTCAAGCGGCGCGCGATCGGCGAGGAGGTGCACAAACTTTTGGAGGCCGGATTCATCAAGGAGGATTCCATCCCGAGTGGCTTGCTAACCCTGTCTTAGTTAAGAAAAAGAGTGGGAAATGGAGGATGTGTGTAGATTATACTAGTTTAAATAAAGCATGTCCTAAAGTTCTCTTTCCTCTGCCACAAATTGATCAAATTGTTGACTCAACTGCGGGATGCGAACTTTTCTCTTTTCTTGATGCGTACTCCGGATACCACGAAATCAAAATGAAAGAGTCCGACCAGCTCACGACTTCTTTTATTACCCCTTTCAGCATGTACTGCTATGTCACGATGCCCTTTGGCTTTAGAAATGCTGGAGCTACGTACCAGCGATGTATGCTCCATGTGTTTGGAGATCATATAGGGCGCACCGTAGAGGCATATGTCGATGACATCATTGTGAAATCCAGGAAGGTGGACAACCTGGTAGCCGATCTCAGGATCGCATTTGATTGCCTTAGGGCAAAGGGGGTGAAGCTTAACCCCGAGAAGTGCGTGTTCGGAGTCCCTCGAGGCATGCTCTTGGGTTTCATCGTCTCCCAGCGGGGCATCGAACCCAACCCTGAGAAAGTCTCGGCCATCACTCGGATGGGACCGATTCGAGACCTAAAGGGGGTGCAAAAGGTTATGGGATGTCTAGCAGCCCTCAGCCGATTCATCTTACGCCTCGGTGAGAAAGGCTTGCCTCTGTATCGGCTCTTGAGGAAATCTGAACGCTTTTTGTGGACCCCCGAAGCCCAGGAGGCCCTCGACAAACTTAAGGCGTCGCTCACTAGCGCTCCAATCCTAATGCCACCAATGGATGGCGAGCCCCTCTACCTATAAGTGGCAGCCACGACTCAGGTCGTCAGCGCCGCCATCGTTGTGGAACGACAAGAGGAGGGGCACGCTCTGTCCGTCCAGAGGCCGGTGTACTTCATCAGTGAAGTGCTGTCCAAGACCAAGACGCGGTATCCACAGATCCAGAAGCTGCTCTACGCAGTGATCCTGGCTCGGTGCAAGCGGCGCCACTACTTCGAGGCCCACCCCGTCACCGTGGTCTCGTCTTTCCCCCTCGGGTAGATAGTCCACAACCGGGAGGTCACAGGTAGGATAGCTAAGTGGTCAGTGGAGCAGATGGGAGAGACTCTCACTTATGCCCCTCGCAAGGCAGTCAAATGCCAGATCTTGGCGGACTTCGTAGCCGAGTGGACCGACACTCAGCTGCCCCCACCCCAAATTCAAGAGGAATGCTGGCTCATGTACTTCGACGGGTCGGTGATGAAGACCGGTGCGGGCGCGGGCCTGCTCTTTATGTCACCCCTCGGAGAGCACATGCGCTACGTGGTACGTTTGCACTTCCCGGCGTCCAACAACATGGCGGAGTATGAGGCCCTCCTCAGCGGCCTCCGCATCGCCATCGAACTCGGCATCAAGCGCCTCGACGTCCGGGGAGACTCCCAGCTCATCATCGGCTAGGTGATGAAGGAGGCAAGCTGCCACAACGAGAAGATGGAGGCGTACTGCAACGCAGTGCATCACCTCGAGGACAAGTTCGAGGGGCTCGAGCTTAACCACATCGCACGCAAGTACAACGAGGAAGCGGACGAACTGGCCAAGATTGTGTCCGGACGGACCGCTATTCCCCCGAACATCTTCGCCCGCAACCTCACCAAGCCGTCCGTCGACTTCAAGAACCCTGCAGAAGCCATCGGAACAGTGCCCGAACCCTCGGGGGCTGTGGCCATCGAGCCATCGGCCGAGGACCCCTCGACGGAGGAGCCCGAGGTCATCGACACTAACATCGAGACTTCTTCGGCAGACGAGGCTGAAGCAATGGAGATCGACGAGGCCCCACCTACGCGAGATTGGCGCACCCAGTACCTTGACTAGATGATTCGAGGGGTCCTACCCTCAAACCGCACTCAGGCGCGGTGCATCGCGAGGCGGGCCAAGTCTTTCGTCCTGATCGACGATGAATTGTACAAGCGTAGTCCCTCGGGCATTCTGCAGTGATGCATCTCCAATCTCGAGGGCAAGGAGCTGATCCGGTACATCCACGCCGGCATCTGCGGTCACCATGCTGCACCACGCACCCTTGTGGGCAACGTGTTTCGACAGGGCTTTTACTGGCCCACCGCAGTCGCCGATGCTACCGACGTCGTACGGACCTGTGAGGGTTGCCAGTTCTACGCTCGAAAGACGCACCTCCCAGCTCATGCTCTGCAGACCATCCCCATCACATGGCCGTTAGCTGTGTGGGGATTGGACCTCGTTGGCCTGCTGCAGAAGGCGCCCGGGGACTTTACCCACTTGTTGGTGGCGATCGACAAGTTCTCCAAGTGGATCGAGGTTCGGCCCATCGGCAAAATCAAGTCTGAGAAAGCCGTTTTGTTTTTCACTGACATTATCTTTAGGTTCGACAACGGCACCCAGTTCACAGGCAAGAAATTCTTGGCGTTCTGCGACAACTACCACATAGACCAATGGCCAAGTGGAGCGTGCTGACGGCATGATCCTACAAGGCCTGAAGCCAAGAATCTTCAACAAGCTGAACAAATTTGGCCAAAGGTGGCTCGCAGAGCTACCCTCGGTTATCTGGAGCTTGAGGATGACCCCGAGTAGAGCCACAGGCTTCGCACCGTTCTTCCTCGTCTACGGTGCCGAGGCCAATCTCCCTACGGACTTGGAGTACGAATCGCCAAGGCTCAAGGCTTATCAAGAGCAGCAGAACCAGCAAGCCTGCAAGGACTCACTGGACAAAGTAGACAAGGCTCGAGACGTGGCGCTCCTACACTCTGCACGTTACCAGCAATCCTTGCGAAGGTATCAAGCGCAGAGGGTTCGACGCCGAGACCTCAACAAGGGGAAATTGGTGCTAAGGCTTCGACAGGACAATAGAGGACGCCACAAGCTTTCACCACCATGGGAAGGCTCGTATATCATCACTGAGGTGCTCAAGCCCGGCACGTACAAGCTAGCAAACGAGAATGGCAAAGTCTTCACTAACGCTTGGAACATACAGCAGCTACGTCGCTTCTATCCTTAGAATTTCAAGCTCTTTGTACATAGCTTGTACTCGTATTTAAAATTTCTTGAAGCAATAAAGAGTATGATTTACTTATTTATCTTTGGGGACTTTCCAAACCCTCAAAGGCTCGGATACGCACGAACACTGAGGTACGCTCGGCTTTACCCTCGGCAAAGCCAAGCTTCCCTCGGGGGCTACTACGGGGGGAACCCCCGAACGTCCCCGAAATCACCAACGTTTTTTCGAAAAATTTCCGTGTCCAAGTTTCTCGTATACTTAGAGAGGTAGACGCAAGGCGTAAGCGACTAAGGAACGGGATCGGCCGAGCCGCGGGACCGCCTACGCCTCCGAGATACGGCATCCCCACTCACCTCCCTACGCCTAAGTCATTTATGAATGCAAACTTCCTCGCCAAAACCTATCAAAAACATATACGAGAACATAGAAATAAAGCAGGAAAAACGAGGGCTCGAACCACAAGGCCTTGATGAGCCACATTGTCGATATACAATAACGAGTTTCTTAAATCCAGAGGTACAATTACAACAAGCACTAACTTATTTACATGGGTTCCGAGGCCCAGATTCCCTACAGGTTGTCTTCCCCCCTCTGCGGATCTTCAACGGCGTCAAACTCAGCTATCGGGGGGATGTCAGCTTCAAGCTTCTCGGTCAAAGAGGCGGCGAACTCCTCGACGGTGGCGTTGACGTCATTCATGATGGCCGACGCGGCGTCCGCACTGGCACCGGACGGGACGACGTACCCCGACGACACCAACGGGAGGTCCATGTCATAGTGTGTCGAGGACGCGGCGAGGGCCCGTTGGATGCCAAGGCGGAAGGTGCTCTTGGCATGCTCAGGAGTCGCCCCCTCGAGCTCCTGACACACGGCCATGGCGGTCCGCTCCAGCTCGGTGTACTCGTCCTGCGCCGTCGTGAATGCGGTGTTGGCAGCCTCCTTCGCCGCGTTCTCGTTCGCCACCGCCTTCTTCAGCTCTGAACAAGGAAGCAAAAGATAAGTTGTGATAAACCAGAATTGAACAATTGCTAAGTCACAGATACTTACCCACGATGAACCCTTGTGCTTCTTCCTGCTGGGCCTGTGTGGCTGCTTGGAGCGCGGACAAGGAGTCCTCCTTCTCCTTGAGGGCGGCCTCTGCGTTCCGCACCGCAACTTCTTTCTCCCCGAGGGCCGCGTCCCACTCCGCGAGGGTCGCGTTGAGCGTGGCGACGGTCACCTTCTCGCGCTGGAGCTTGGCCTCCTTGCCTTGGAGCCCGGACTCCTTACACTGGAGCTCGGCCTCCTTTTGCTCGAGCGCTGTCCTAGCTCGCTGTAGCTCGGCAATCTGCGCCTCGGCCTCCTAGGCCATTTGCTCCGCCGTGGCCCTCTGGGCGTCGCGCTCGCCGGCGGTCTACGCTAGCTCCTCCTCTAGCACATGCTGGCGCGCCCCCCGGTCAGTCACCAGGGTGTTGGCATCGATCATCCGGAGCACCAAATCGGCGTTGTGCTGCCCAAGCCAGCGCACCTGGGAGTACAACCGGGTCAGCTCGGCGCTCTTATTGCGCGAGATTTCCCTCAGCCACTACAAGTGGAAGAGCGTGAGTAGAACACACAGAAACAAGACCGAACATGAGCGATTCCCAGGGGAAAGGCACCTACCTTGCTGATCTGGAGGTCCGTCGTCCTATGAAGCTTCAAGGCGCAGTCGAGGTTGCCCTGAATCTGAGAGCCAACCTCGTACTACGCCTTCCAAACTGCTTCCTCTTCCTGCTCGTCGCGGAGAAATTCCAAGGGGACCCCGAACTGGATGATCACCCCATGACTGGGCCCCTCGGACGTCCCCGCGCCGAGTACCTCCTCGGAGGCCAACATGAACTCGGCAATCCGGTCGACAGCGCTGGTCGCGGCAGTGGGATCGATGTCCCTCGAGTCCCCGTACTCGTCGCTGCTCGCCGGCAACTCCACCACCGGCTCCGCATTCCCTGGCGCAGTTTGTGCCGCCGCCTCCGCATCGGCACCCTCGTCCCCAGCCCTCGCGGGCTCCGGGACATTAGTCTCTTCCACTGCCGGCGCCCATGGCGCCGACTCCACTACCGTGTGACCCTCGACCCCAGCCCTCGGGGGCTCAAGGGCGAGGGTCTCCCCTCTCTCTGGCCGGCGGGGCGCTCCTGCGCCTCCCCGCCAGCTCCTCCTCCTTCTGTCTCCGGCTGGGCGGCATCGCCTACTTCACTCCCGCCGGTCCCAACGTCTAGCTGGGCGGCGTTGCCCGCTTCGCCCCCGCCGACTTCGACATTCGGCTGAGCGACCCTCTCCGTGCCACCTCGGCTGGCTTCGCCCTCGGCGTCGACCCGGGAGGCAGCCGCGACCTCGCCCTTACCGGGGTCGCCTCCGCCCTCCTGTGCGTGGGCCAGTTGGGACTCCAGGGCCCCCCGAGCCGCCGCCTCACAGAGCTTTGCAGCCAGCGCCTCTAAGACTGGGTCCACTCCGATTGGGGGCTGCGGCGCTAAATGCGGCGTCGCTTGCGCCCCGGTCTTGAGGGCCTTGATCGGCACGAGGCGGGCCGCATGCTTGGCGGTCGACCTGCAGCTGGGCAATCGGAGAAGAAACATTGACGTCAGCAGGATTTGAGCTTTGAGCAAAAATGAAAACAAAGAACAAAGTCGAGATCACTTACTCCGACCGGGCGCTCATGTTGCGCTTGCCCGTGCCACTCCTCCGGGCCCGCGACACGATGACACCTCCCGACAACTGACCCGAGGGCGTCGGCCTCAGATCGGCTCGGGGCCTCGAGGCTGTCTGCGCGGGTGTGCCCGCGCTTGCCGCGGACCCTCTACCGCTGTCGACTGCTCGGGCGCGGGTGTCTGCCCCGTCGCGGGCATGGGCGGCCCTTGGCCCACAGTCGGCACGGGCGACCTCCGCCCCACCGCCGGCGTGGGCGACCTCTACTCTGTCCTCACGGGGGGTGGCTCCACCGGTGACCCCAGCGTGAGCGTCGCCTCACCCAGCGTCACCATCGAGCCCTCGCCGCCAACCCCTCAATAGGCTGGCGGAGAACCTGCGCCAATCACCGCCTCATCGTCATCAGACTCCGAGAAGTTGAGCTCACCGCCCGAGGAGTCCTCCTCCTCAGTGGACTCGGGCGTGGAGGGCAGCGGGGCACCCTCCGCATGTGCAATCTTGCACTCTTTGTCGTGCCTCTCCTCCCTCTCCCTCTTCCTGGCGGCGGCCTTCTTCGCTGCATTCTTCTTCTTCTTCACCGCCTCATCGCGCAGGCAGTTGACTTGACAATCCTCCGGGACCGGGGGCTTTGAGACATAGCCCTTGTGGCTCACTCCCTGCAAATGCGGCCAAGTCAGGAGCTTCGTCGCCGTAGCCCCAAATCTGCTGCATTGAATGCGGTAGATTTTGCTGCCGCTGACAGCTGGGCCCCACGACCGCGGAGCCCCCCCACGCGCGCGCTCAACAATAATTATGGGGCAGTAACCGACGGGCACGGTGGGACTGTAGCACCGTCCCACGCCTCTCCGCCTACCCGAGGCAACCGCCTGAAAAGGTGCGCCCGCACAGCCCATGCGTACCGGGCCACGTTGCCCACGACCAGCGGGAGACCCGCGCGCACGACTGACGACCTCGCGCCGTCTGCGAACCGTTACGGAATATTCCCTCCGGGGATTCTTTGCCGTCGAAGGAAATCAATTTCAAGGCCTTACTAATCAGGGGTTCGAAGCCTAGCCCATCAAGGGTTCGACAGGTGCCCCAGATCGCTAGAGTCAGGGACTGCATGTGCGTGCCATCCAAGCTACCCTCGAACGCGGAGTTCGAGATGCCCTACGTAGTGTTCAAGGCCAGTCGAGGGTGCCTAGCAGGAGGATCCCATCGAGGGAGAGCATCGAGCCCTTGGACCCTATCGAACGGGTCCGAGCCCCGCGTAGCGAACCCTTGCAAGTGCTTTATGCGACGTGTCCACGGACCGCCAACCGACTCTTATTGAATGGGGCACGGACGTCCACTTGAACCACCCGATAACAGCTCACTGAAGCAACCATGGCTCGCGGCCCGAGCATGGGTAGCATGGCGCGCTTCACCCCTCCTCCCTGCGGAAGGGCGACGAGGGTCGTAATGAAAAGTCGAGGGTCCCCTGAACGCTTTCACATAGGCCATGGCTCGGGGGCTCCTCGCGCCCCGCGGCTCAGGCCGCACCCTCGAACGAATCGGCTACCGTCGATTATGGAATTCCATGTGTTCAACAAACCTCCCGCGCTTGACTCATGCCTGCCAAATTGCTCGAAAGAATCACGGGACGCTGCGCCAGCTTAAAAAACGCCGAGGCTGGCTGAAAGGAATGCCGAAGCCGGCTGAAAAAGACGTTGGGCAGTCACCCCAATCAAGCAACCACGCAGGGTGACGTTTATAGCCCTTGGACGAGTGCAAGCACTCCTCCAAGGCCTCGGGGACTACACCCGCGGGTGCGCTGGCGCGCCCCCACAGAAGAAACTTCACACATTCGAGGATCGAAACCCTCCGCAGGCTGGTTCGAACTTTCCCATCAGCGCGTTGGCGACGCCCCCAGCGGCAGCGCCATGGTGCACGAGGCGACTATGATCTGCATAGACAACTCGGAGTGGCCTTGCCACAGCTCCTCCAACAACGGACCCTAGCCTCAGACTAATCTCCACCGACATCACCCGCCGGAGCATCGTCACCCCTGCCGAGCAAACTAAGACCCCCACGGTTAGCTCCCAAGTCACGCCCTCGAGGGATCAAGCCTCTGCAGGGCTAATACTCATCCCTACAAAGGCTCGGGGGCTACTGTCGGGTACCGTGAGTAGGGGCACCCTAATCAGGGGACTAAATCACCATTGAAATGCAAAACACATGTCAGGCAATCGGGCCCAAGAAGGCCTACAGCCTCCCTCCAATCCAAAGGAAAGGAAATGACTCAAAGAAGCCCAGTCCACGGCCCATGTACACAGTGTGGCCCATTCGAACTCCCTTCGAACCCACGGGGCAATCTCCGCCTCGCTCGAGGGCTCCCCACCGAGACCCTCGACAGCGCCCCGCGTCTCCGCCTCGCTCGAGGGTAGCGAGCCTACCCTCAAGCAAGCGGATCGACTCCGCCTCGCTCGAGGCCACCCCCCGATGGAAAGGATAAAACGGCCAACCGCTCGCCGTCCGCCATATGGAGGCACTAAATGCCAACCACTCCGCCGCAGCACCCGGGTCAGACAGCGTCAGGCTCCCACTCCGCACAGTGGCTGTGACTAGGGTCTTATCCGCCAACTCCGGTCACTGCACAGCCATCCCCAGCGCTGTGGCGCCACTGTGGGAACCTGCGACGCACTGTGCGAACATTCGCGGCGCTCCTCCCTCCACTGTGCTGCCGACTCCTTGTACCTTCCCCTCCATGCAACCCTCGAACGGCATGGGCACGACCCTCGGGCGTGGCCCGAACCTTGACTCGATCAAGACCCCCGCCTTCGGGACCCTCGGATCATTGACACGTCGAGCGCAGGGGACGGTACCTTCTGCAGCAACCACCACGCCGCCCGCTAGAGCTGCCAGGACGTCGGCGCGATATTCGCAAGACCAAGGACGACACCCAGGACAACCGCACACTCGGCGCCTCACTCTCTAGTGCAGCACAGTGTACTTCCTATAATAACCCACCACTACACGCCCCCGATTCGGGGAAGACGGCGACTTCTAACCCCCTCCATAAACGTACCTCACCCCGCCTTGTGTCTATTAAAGGAGGAGGTGAACATCTTCGTTCTCACTCTCTCTCATCCGCTCGCACGACTCGCAGAACACACCCGCTCATCTGAGCCCTGATATTGGCACTTGCCTCAATTAACTTCTCTTCTAGCAGAGACTTGGGAGCTTCCCTCCCTCTCTCGCATCGCTTGTACCCCCTACTACAGGCACCCCCGGTGCAAGATAGTACATTGCACTCGCACACCCTTTGCTGGACATACGGCCCCACGGCTAGAACCAGGATAAATCCCGTGCGTTCCTGTGTTACCTCTTGCATCAACCATCCAGGAAGAGAGATCACGCAGCACTTTACTAGTTGGTGCCGGACCGCCGGGTCAGGACGCCGACACCTGGCAGTGAAGGTTCCTCTGGGCTCCTCTAGCTCTGGCAGCGTCTGTAGAAGAATCGCAGCTGCTGCGATGTTCTGGCCCGCACGAAACTCTTGCGGGAGTTGCATGCGGGCATCGTTGACGATGTCGTGGTTAACCCTGCGCGCACGCTGACGCGCGGAACCCACGGGGTTTATCCCTTTTGACTCAGAGGGGGCCCGCGGAGGCTGGTCCACCGGCGGAGGCGTCTATTGGTGACGGCGAATGTCTTCGCCGTGGGCCCGCACATTGATGAGTGCACGCACGTGGTGGTCCACTAGGGTGTGCGTCTGCTCAGACGACACCACCTCCGGCGGCGGCTCGTTGTCGGCCATGGCGCAAATGCACGGTGGCGCGGATGTTCCCTCCAGGTGGTTGTCTCCCATGCTGGAGGAATCACTCAGGGGATCCTCGAAGCACAGGAGGTCGTGGACGGAGTCGGGGTAGCTCTCTGTCATGCCCGCGAACTGGGACGTGGGCTGGAACCTTTGGGTGGCCTTGTGCACCTCTCGAGCGTAGACGCTCGCGGTGTTGCGTAGATCGAACGGAAGTCGCTCTGAAAACGAGCGGGGTGTCGGGAGCGGAGGCCCGCCTGCGAGCTGTCGGGAGACATTGGCCAGAGAGAAGAGGACTAGGTTGACGTTCTCGACAGCGGGGTTGGAGGCTGTTGGTATTTCTTAACCTTCACAAAGTAATCCGCAAGCGTACGGAGATACCATTGTAGCACTTCACCCGTGAGTATTCAAGGGTATCGTATTTCCACAGGGAATGGAGGTACTAGCCTTCTAACTTTTTCGTCCAAGGACAAACAAGAGGTAGGTAGGTGAGGATAGAGAGGATCCCTACAGCTTAGAGTTCTAGCAAAGATAGGTTCTACCTCCACTTGCTTATTTCGGGCACCGACTTACTCCTAGTCTGCCAGGAGTATCCGGCTATTAGCTCTACACCCAACCCTCACGTGGGAGACTACAAAGGACGGACAGGGCTGTCACCACCTGCCGCCTACCCCGACAGACCGTGGAGAAGGTATGCAAACAACGGTAACCTCTAGCCTAGACACCACGTCTACGCTAGCGATTACTACTCTAGCCCCGACTCCGTCCAAGACTCGAGCCATTAGACTAGAGCACCCATCATGAGGACGGACGATGATCCCGTAAGCAAATAAAGAATAAAACTTACTTTACTAAAAGACTAACTACCATAGAAGATCACGAAGACTTACTTAAGAAAGGAAGCATCCGTCGAGGTACAACTTGGAGAAGAGCGCCGACAGGCCGGCGCCCCTCTGAACTACCCCTCACTCTCTCCCCCCCATTTCTAAGCACTACGGAGGTAGGGCTTTGCCTTGGAGTGGAGCTTTGCTCTGCTTGTTGTGTGTTGAATGGGGGGCTCTCCTCCTCCTTATATAGCCCTCCAAGGGTGGATCCTAGAGTCAACTTCCGAGGTGGAACCATAGGGGGCTGGCATAGGCAGTGTGGTGGGAGTCTGCAGGCAAAAGATGGGCCTATTTGGGCCCAGTAGGGGTTCGGGCAACACAGTGGGTCGGCCGACCCTAAATGGCGCCCTCTCAGGCCCTCCTTCCTCTGGACAACTGATAGGTGGGCCCTGGTGTTGCCCCTTTGTGTTCCCCTGAAGTTTTGTTTGGTATGGTGTGTCATTTGGCCCTTGGATCCTTGTATATGCCTCTGATTTGTCAGAAGTGTCTTTTTACTTGGTCTTGGGGGTTGAATTGACTTATGGTTTGGCCCTCCAATTCTTGTGCTCTCAAACAATGCTTTCAAGTGTACTTTTATCTTTGTTTGAGCACAGTTTTCCTCCGTATGCAGACATGGTCTCTTGAAAACAGTGATTCACCAAAACTTGTGGAAATGATTAGTATTAAACTCCTATCTCTAGTTTGGTGTTTGTTTTGTCAATGTTCTCGGCAAGAGTTGACGGTAAGATATGGCACTTAAGGACCGTTAACAACACCCCCACACTTAGCCCTTTGCTCGTCCTCGAGTAAAGGTTGAAGGACTAAGGTGGATGCAACTCCCTTGATGTAACCTGCATACAAGTTATTCTGAACTTCTTCTGATCCTTCTGAATCTTTTTGAGTGGCTACCATGCTTTTTTGGGTAATTGAAGAATGGAATAATGTAGATTTCTGGTCCCTAACTCTTCCTGCTCGGAAACTTGGTTTTTTTATTTTTGAAAACAAAAGCATAGTCTTGCTCCTCAAATTATTCTCTCGAATCACGCTCTTTTTTTTGTTTCTGATCCTCACCAAGGCAAAGTTGTTGCCCTGTTTTCTCCTATCATCTAATTAGGCTTATGTGGAGCTCAGGGTAGGAGTAAAGAGGAATGCTTGCTTTGCTTATGTTGCTAAGTCAAAGACTAGATCCAAGAAAAAACATGTCATAAACCTTGATCAAGATGTGCAAGTGTGTGGTTTTTTTTTTCTTTTTGGGTGGTTGGTGTATGAACTCCTTTCATTGAACCATCTCTCTCCTTTATTTTTCTTGGATGTGGGCTATCTTTTTCTCTTCTTTTCTCTCTCTTTTTTTTGACATGCCTTGTGGGCATGTGGCATACCTTCGTTGGGTATGCATCTTTCTTTTTTTTTAACATGCTCTATGAGCATATGGGATACCTTTTTTGGGTATGCATCTTTTATTTCTTTTTGCACAGCCCACATCCCTGATGGTAACTTTAGAGAGAGAGGGGGTCATGGTATGGATTGGAGTTTTATTTTGTGGTGGATGGAAATGCTTGCTATCTTCCAGTGTAGAAGCGTAGCATGTGAGTGGACGTGTACGTGATTTTGATCATGGGAGTATGAAAAGTTTCTAACAGGGGTCATAGAATTTGACAAAGCTCAAATCCATAGACAAGCTGAAAAATCATAAGGTTTTTTCATGATGCTCAAGCTTTGGCTCTGGTAGGAATTTATTATAATTTGAGGAGGCAAGCTATTTATTTATTTATTTTGAAAAGAAACCCCAAGTACTTTGCAAGGAATAGCATGGTTCCATTCATCTAATCATATCACATTAGTCAATTACTTAGAGAGCACAGGTCCCTATGAAAATAATTGTTCACAAGAACTAGAAAGAATGCAAGGAATAAAGAGTATGCAGACTTGTTCGTGGAAGTGCATGGAGTGCATAAGGTAATTGGCAAGGTTCGTTGAGTTTATTTTCATTGATTAGTACGAGTTCATTTAAACTCAAGAACTTAGGGAGTATGAGGAGTGTGTTTGCACATACCATCGTTGAAGAGGAAGAAGAGGGAGCCGAAGGAAGTCAGAGGTGGTTTGGTCGAACCAAAGGTTTAGCCATCCCTCCTTGGATTTCTTCTGTCCTGCTCCTTAGCGTGCTAGATCGTCGATGTTGTGCACATGTTTGGGGGAGAGATCTCGAATGAGTTTGCAATTGGTGATGTTAGAGATCTCCCCCACACTTATTCCTGTACCTGTCTTTATTCAAAAGAAAAACAAAAGTGGAAACAAGAGGGACTCTGCCGGGTTGAATACCGGGGAGTCAAAACTTCATTAAATCAAAGAATGTTTTTATTTGGAGCACTAAATTTCTATTTTATTTTATTTTGTATTTTTATTTTTTATTATTATATTTTTTTCTCATGGCAAGCTAAATGATGGGTAACTAAGCAGGGTGGAAACATGAGGCAAGGATGCACGGGTTGTGTGGAATACTTACCTGCAAGAACTTGCCAAGCGATGAACAAAAATGCAAAAGTTAAGCGTCATATACATGAAGCAAAGCTTTGGATTCGTTCAGCTTGGTTCCTCGTGCATCTGTCTTCCTGTCGGACCAAGGAGCGCTATGTTGGAGTTGGAATTATGTATGCCGGTCCTTGTTCCTTCTCCTTTTTTTCGTTCCTACAAAAGGTTAGTGGACAACAAATACTCGGAATATGCGTAAAGGACTTTGTTTGGATTTGTTGTTCACATCCATGCTTTAAGGAAAGTTCAAACTCAAAAGATTCATATAGCATGGATCCCAAAATGCTTGCCATCATTTTATTTCATTATTATATTTTTTTCTTTCGAGAGAGAGATTTATTTTGAAATTTTTTTACTGTTCACCATTTTTTTCTTTTCAGAAAAGCTCAAACAAGGCTAAGATAAAATTGCATAACATAACAAAGAGGTTTTCGACAATATACTCACTATGATCCTTGAAAGGTGATCTGTGCCTCCTTTGCATGTCATGCAATTTTTGTTGAAGTTCATCTCGGACCTTGGTTTATCTCTAGTACGAATATAGCTTGAGGACTTACCCATTTGATTTTAGAAATCTTTCTGCACGGGTTAGTTCACAAAAGATATACAACCAAAGTCTATAATTGTATTAACTCTGACGGTTCATTAATCAAACTCGACACCATGTCATATTTAATTAAAGAAGGCTTTTTTAACCTAAGCACAATGCTTAATTTAAAAAGCCTATGGATGGCTCTCATGAAAAAGACATCCAAACCAAAGCATACGAAAATAGACTAAGAAAGCATGCATTTGTACGATCAAGCTAAGCTCATAAAGAGATAAACATGAATAAATGTTAGGTGAACATTATCTTACCTTTGTACATACCTGAGTGTTCTTACAGGCAGCATATGGGATAGAAGTCCTGGAGTTGCTGCAGCGGTGGCGTTATCGCAAATGGGCATCAACGACTCCTCCATGTTGATGCAGGATGAAAGCGGAGGAAGGCACATGCCCACGCCGACTCAGGCGGACAACAAGGCCAGATCCTATCAGCATGAAGTGTGTAGGGGATCGTGGTCCTTGGTGGCATTATCTGGTGGCACATGACTTTAGGATTGGAGATGCAGAGTACGTCTCCTTTCTTGTATGCCAGCGTGTGCCAATTAAAGTAGTGCAGCAAGAGCCTAGAGTGGAAGAGGAGCAATTCCTCTCGCTTGAATGTGCCTGAGCTGCTAGACTGAAGCTATGCAAAGCTGGGAGTGGATAGGGGTTATACTAAGGCTTTGCATGCGTAGGTGATAGCAATGTAGGGTGGAGCTAGGTGGCGGGATGATGTCTGCTAGAGTCCAATGCCATGGCCTGGAGGCATCGACATGACGCAGCCTCTGATCCGTGCGGGGCCTGCTAGCTCACTCTCACTTTGCTTTATTTTTCTCTTTTCTCTCTCTCTCTCTCTCTCTCTTGTTTTTTGTTTTTTCTTTTTCTTTTTTTCAGCAAGGCAGAACTAGCACCATTCTTGGTATGCAAGGATTTGTTGCTAGGTGCATACCGATCACCCCCACACTTAGTCTTTCTTTCTTTTTTTTCACTACTCCTAGAGCCAAGTGTGCGAAGCCGGTGTCTCCTACAGAGTGTGTCCCCTCACCAAGGGTACCATTGGTGCAGTTCTCATGTTTTCGGGCATCGCATGCCCCTCGTGTTTTAATCTCAACCAGAAAATGGTTAGCGACCAAAAATACCCGAGGGTGCATACTATCCAGACAACATATTCTTGCTTTTATTAGTATAGTATTTTTATTTTTATTTTTTTGAAATCCGGGCTATCTCCCGGCAGTGCTTGTTTACGGTCTCAAGCTTGACCAAGGGGGTTTTCCTGTTGCAGCCAGGAAAGGTGATGTAAACCCCAACTACATCACCTACCGTTGTTCCATCATTTCTAGCTGCAAGGTTAGTGCCATAGTACAACAAGTTGTAATATGCAAAAGCATTTACATCCTTTCATCAGAAGCATTATGAACTAGATTTTCAGAGGATGTACTTGTTGCACTATCCTAGCACAAGGGGATGATGAATATGGAGATTCATGAGAGTTACGTTGGAATAAAAGAGGAACTCTCATGTTCATGAAAAAGGATCTCGTCTTTATGGGTCTCAAGATTCGATCACTAAGGTTGTTCATGGCCCTTGAGTTCTCTAAAGAACATCAAGAAAGGAGTTTGAGGGCCAGAGGAACGAGATTTAGGCTTTGACGAGGGAGGTGTTGGCTGTTTGGAGGAGAAAGTGTGACACCCTAGGTGTCTGCATAGTTGTTGTGTATCTATTGTATGCATCATATGCTTGATTGCTTGAAAAAGGATCTTTTTGTAAATGTTAAAGGTTATATGTGTAATTATGATTTTATGCAAGGTCCTTTCTGTAATTTATTTGAATAGGGTGTGCAATTATTACTTTTGTGGAGGGTGCTTTTGCAAAATTCAGTGCATTTATTGCTTGGCAGGAATCTTTTCAATTCAACCCAAGTTTGTTGTGAAATTTCTTTGAAAAAGACAAGTTTCCTTTAAATTCAAATTCCCTTCTATGTTTTCAAATTTAGCTCTCTATCCTTTGATCAAATAAATTTTTGCACAACATCAAAGTTGTAGATCTTGAAAAATTGAACAACTTTCATGTTGGGCACTTTTTCATTTGAGCCCTATTTTAAAAGTTATCGCTGTTTTATAGTGGGGTCCCTAGAAATTTCAGAAATTGAAAATCGGTCCTTTCTTCCACCTCCAACTCCTTCCTCTGTTTTCCCCCGCCGCCGCTGTGCAGAGCCGTCACCGGCGCAGTGGAGGGCATACCCGGCCACGTTCTGCATCGCGCTGGCGCCCACGCGTCGAGCTGCTCCTCCTCCACCGCCCATTGTCTCGCGTTGGAGCTCCCCTGCCGTGCCACGCCGCCCAGAGCAGCCCGCTGCAGAGGCCGCCGCCCTCTCCTCGCGCGGGCCCGAGCACTACAAATACCCCAGAAACCGATTCCCCTCGCTCTTTTGCTATCTCCTCGCTCCCACGCCGCAGAACGCCGCCGCCGCTCCACCCCGTACGCCGGCAAGCTTGACGCCGCCGCGGAGCCGCCTCACCGCCGCTCCTCCGCCCGCTCTGACCCCCTAGCGAGCACCGCCGTGGCCTCGCGCAACTCCCAGACCACTTCCCCTCGCCCAATCCTCACCGAAGCGCCGCCCCCGCCGTTCTCCTCCGCCGCCGACCCGCCCTGCTCCGTCGAGCCGCCGCCTCCGAGCCCCTCTCTGCATCCCAAGACCACCCAGAGGTGCGCCTTGGACCCCTGTAGCTCCCACACCCCTCCACCCTCGCCGCCGGTGATCCCCTCGCCGGGATTCGGCCGGTCAACCACAGCGCCCCCCCCCTCTGACCTGGCCAAGGACTTCGGGTTTAGAATTCTAGAAACTCCAGGGTGTTCTTTGAATAGACTGTGACTCATGTGAATAGTGCTCTAAGGACTTCTTTGTAATTTTTAGCTGAGAACTTTGAAATTCAGTAGAAATTCATAGAAAATTCGTAAAATAGCAAATCTTGATTTTCTGGAATCCTTGTGTAAAGCTCTTTACAGTAGAACCATAATATGGTAGGTGTCTGTTGCAAGTTTTTGCTGTATAAATGGTTTTGTGTCACTAGGTAAATAAATACTAGGTGTTTTATCTTTTTCCTAACTGATGATTGAAGCCATGTCTTGCAGTGAAACTTTTATGGTAGTTTGTTCTTGTAACACTAGTATCTCTATAAAAATTTCGTGGTCAGTTATCTCGTGTAGCTATTTATTTGATTTAATCCTTGTTTAGTAGACTTTAATTATGATAAATAGTTTATGCTGATGATAAATCATGAAAATATTCTTGAGTGTTCTTTTGGAGTATCTTAGCTTGTACATGAAGTTTGAGCATCAGTTCTTGAATAGAACAGGAGCTAAAAATGAATCTTGCTAATCTGTTATTCTGTTTTGTTTATTTTCTCATAATTATTTCTGTCTAGATAAAATCAAGAAAAATTCACAATAGCTAAATCATCCCTGTGTAGGCCTGCTGTTAAATTTTGAGCCTCTGTTTTGCTCTAGCTTAATCTGTGTAATTCAATCTTGTTCTAGGTGTGATCTGAATGATTGATTTGTTATGAATAAATGGATCCATATTTTGGCATGAATTTTACAAGATAGCCTACTCTATTCATGTTCTATTTAGGGTAATTTTTGCTAAATTTATTGCTGTTTGTGTTCTGAGTTGTTTATTTATTATCAAACCATAGTTTACTTGCTTTAGGAAACAACTCCCACTTGTTTATGAAGTTAGTATAGATTTCTTGTGCTGTTGATCATGATGCCTTGTGTAGTTAGTATTGTTATTTAACTACTCTATAAACGATTGCCCATGTGTGTTGATAATTCTATTCTTGCATTACATATAGATACGACTGCCTTATCAGATGGGACGTACGAGCTGATCCCGGAGTCTGACGGAGGTGATCCAGAAGTCCAGGTGAACGCCGCTGAACTAACTGAAGCCCCGAACCAAAGTTCGGAAGAGCCTAGAGCTGAAATAGTTAGCGACTACCGAGAAGGCAAGCCCCGGACATAACCTATATTTCAAATTATTATCATTTACTGTTTTTACTTGCTAATGCATTTACAGTTCTTAGAATTTACTGTTTTTACTTGCTAATTGCTACTTGCTAAGCTTATAGGACCGGTAAAAGTCGAGTGATTGCCTGTCACTCGCGTGCTTTATAGGAATTGCTTGTTTACTTTCTGTTATCAATATAAGGACGACTGGACGGGGTCGTGTTCGATATCATGACCTTTGGTGAGACCCCGTCTGTATTGATGAACTTGCTAAGGTCGCGGTGTGTGGTAGTGCTGGTTAAGTTTTTGAACGTACTAGCCACATGCTGTAAATATGGTACGCGGTAAGCCTAGTAACCGATTGGACCGGGGAGTGGATATACCTGACACTCTCTCTTAGGGATAGGTTTTATTTTTATGTTGCGCAACACTACGACTTCGAGGGACAAGGTTTGGAGCCCTGTAGTCGGGGAGAGTGTTCCTATCCACAAGCCGGAAAGAAAGGCAAACGGTTGTTTGGAAACGACCCGACGGTGTTCCAAACGTGTGTGTTAGGTTTGCCTGGCCAGGTTAAGAAATTCGATTCGAATCGTCTGCTTCCCACAGTTTGGGACTGCTTGATCTCTTTGCCACACAGAGTAATAAGAGCAACATTACTATGTTTAATCTTAATGCTTGCTTAAAAGATCTACCATGGTTGTTTAGTAGTTGCTTACATAGAATGGTTAATCTACTCGAATCTTGAAAGCTAAAATTTGAAAGTAAGGACCTACTCTTTATTGCTTTTCAGCAAAAGGAAACTAGAGCCTCTCAAACCCTGCATAGTCTAGCTAAAGTGGGTTTAGTATACCCGCTGACGGTTAAGTCTTGCTGAGTATTAGAATACTCAGCCTTGCTGTTGAAAATCTTTTCATGTATGAGTTTTGAGGAGCAGATCGCTAGCTTGACCTACCCATGCTCTTTGCCTCCTGGCTGGTCCGTAGAATGGGATACGTCTTCGGCCGGCAATGACTTTGACGAGTGATACCATGCTTGGGCTAGCCTGGTATACTTTTGCGACGTGTTGTAGCCGTCGTGTTTTATCTTCCGCTGTCTAAACTCTGAACTTATAGTTATGGCTTGTATAACTGTTTAACCAAAGTTGGTTTTGTAATAATGGTTTGAACTAGTTTGTAATCATTACTATGCCTGTGTTGTAAAATTGTGGTTGTAATATCTCTGGACTCGCCTTCGTGCGGGGTATGCTTGTTCGATCCGAGAACCGGTGGTTGTATCGGGACGTTACCCGACAGACCAAGAATTGTTCCGTTTGAAGTGCGTTTGAGCTGGTGTTGCCTTTATGGTGATGGCCTGCGCACTTGAGCCGGGATAATTCAGGTGGTTCTGCCACAGAAAGGGCAACAACGGTGGGTGTAAGGACATCATCTCCTCAAGGTATCACCATTGGTAATTTTAGCTAAGATTGTGGTGACACCTGATCTCGATCCCTTTTGAGATTGCTCAAGAAGGTTAGTTGGTGCTAAGGGCTTGTCACTTTAATAAACTGAAAGCAAAAGGGTTAGAAAGAAAATTAGCACCAACAACGAGATCGCACGAAACATCCACCATAGCTCCTTGGATGTGGCATTGAGTGGTTTAAGAATGGGTGCGAATCTGAATTTCTTCAGAAGAAAAACTCCACGTCTTTTGACCACTCTTTGCACAAAATGGTTTTTAAACCCCTCAAGGTTTCCCTTAGAAAGTGTTTTTTTTTTTGAAAGGGTCAGGAGGGATTTTTGGATCTGGTGGTTTGTTTTGGCAAGGGTAATTCGAGGTATTTTCTAAATTTTCGAAAAACTTTACCTCGAATTTAGAAGGGAACTCCGAATAGAGCAACGAGAACGTTCAAGGCCCGTAATGAAAGAGGATGTGTAACTCTGTGGGCCATATGAACGATTCTGAGTTCGTGTCCCGAGGGAAATGAGTTTCAACTCATCCCTTCCTTAGGAGAGAAACATCGCATGGCAAAGCAAACCATCCTAAGCTTTCAATAGAAGTTCAATTGAAATGAAGTGTGTTTGTCACTTCTATTGGGCATCAATCAAAATCAAGGAGTAAGAAGTGAATTTTGAATCACTTGATTTGATTGGCATCAATCGATAATCGAGGATAAGAATGTGATTTTGGTTCACTCGATTCGATCGGCTTAGCCCTTGTGATCCCTTGACCAAAAGAATGAGTCCTACGGACTATGAAACGGTGGTCAATGTCGAGGCATATTCCTTGGTGAAAAACACCTCGGATGTTACCTTGACACGGGAACTTGATGGGATTTTTTTTGTTGTTTTTTTTTGTAGTTCAGGAGAGGTACCGTCAACAGAATTTAGATATATTCGAGATGAAAGGTCGAATTCTGATAACGATAGTCCTCAGTTGCTCAAAGCGTTCTTCTCTCGTAGATGAAGATAGGGATTCTCACAGCTAAACCTTGAGAAGGAGTTTTCCTGAAGTAGCTCTATGAGGGATGAATCTCGCAGCCAGATGAGGAATTGGGTTCCAGAAAGAATGGCTCTAAAGACTCACCCTAAAGTGTCGAAAGGTGTGTACAAGGATAACCTTTATTGAGTAACAGGGCTAAAGGTAGAGATAAATAAAAGAAAAAGGATATGACGGTAAATTTGGTAGCGGGGGTGAAGGAAGAGGTAAAGAAAAATAAAACATTTTTTTGTTTTGAAAATATAAGAGGGAAAACTAGATTCGAAGACAATACAGCAACCGTTCCCCAGCAACGGCGCCAGAAATGCTTGTTGGTATTTCTTAACGTTCACAGAATAATCCGCAAGCATACGGAGATACCGTTGTAGCACTTCACCCCGTGAGTATTCAAGGGTATCATATTTCCACAGGGAATGGAGGTACTAGCCTTCTAACTTGTTTGTCCAAGGACAAACAAGAGGTAGGTAGGTGAGGATAGAGAGGATCCCTATGGCTTAGAGTTCTAGCAAAGATAGGTTCTACCTCCACTTGCTTACTTCGGGCACCGGCTTACTCCTGGTCTGCCAGGAGTATCCGGCTATTAGCTCTACACCCAACCCTCACATGGGGGACTACAAAGGACGGACAGGGCTGTCACCACCTGCCGCCTACCCCGACAGACCGTGGAGAAGGTATGCAAACAACGGTAACCTCTAGCCTAGACACCACGTCTACGCTAGCGATTACTACTCTAGCCCCGACTCCGTCCAAGACTCAAGCCATTAGACTAGAGCACCCGTCACGAGGATGGACGATGATCCCTTAAGCAAATAAAGAATAAAACTTACTTTACTAAAAGACTAACTACCATAGAAGATCACGAAGACTTACTTAAGAAAGGAAGCATCCGTCGAGGTACAACTTGGAGAAGAGCGCCGACAGGCCGGCGCCCCTCCGAACTACCCCTCACTCTCTCCCCCCATTTCTAAGCACTATGGAGGTAGGGCTTCGCCTTGGAGTGGAGCTTTGCTCTGCTTGTTGTGTGTTGAATGGGGGGCTCTCCTCCTCCTTATATAGCCCTCCAAGGGTGGATCCTTGAATCAACTTCCGAGGTGGAACCATAGGGGGCTGGCATAGGCAGTGCGGTGGGAGTCTGCAGGCAAAAGATGGGCCTGTTTGGGCCCAGGTAGGGGTTCGGGCAACCCAGTGGGTCGGCCGACCCTAAATGGCGCCCTCTCAGGCCCTCCTTCCTCTGGACAACTGATAGGTGGGCCCTGGTGTTGCCCCTTTGTGTTCCCCTGAAGTTTTGTTTGGTATGGTGTGTCATTTGTCCCTTGGATCCTTGTATATGCCTCTGATTTGTCAGAAGTGTATTTTTACTTGGTCTTGGGGGTTGAATTGACGTATGGTTTGGCCCTCCAATTCTTGTGCTCTCATACAATGCTTTGAAGTGTACTTTTATCTTTGTTTGAGCACGGTTTTCCTCCGTATGCAGACATGGTCTCCTGAAAACAGTGATTCACCAAAACTTGTGGAAATAATTAGTATTAAAATCCTACCTCTAGTTTGGTGTTTGTTTTGTCAATGTTCTCGGCAAGAGTTGACGGTAAGATATGGCACTTAAGGACCGTCAACAGAGGCCCATCATGAGTGCGATGCAGCGGAGCACCGCACGGGTTGGCTGTGATGGCCTACGCTTCTTGATGCGCCAGCGAACTGATCGCCGACGCCTCAGATTGCGAAGCTTGGGCGGAGGAACGGGCTCCTCTGCGGCCGTCGGGGCGGTTTCCTCCTCGTGGAGGCGCAGTGCACCGAGCTGGTCGGTGACGAACTCCAGACTTCCGAAGCGGAAGGTATAGGAAGGCGAGAATGGTGGAGGCGCCCACGAATCGTCGCGGGGGATCGCGGGGAACTCCAGGGAGCCGAAGCGGATCGTCTCGCCGCCGGGGGGCGGTGAATGGGGTGATTGAAACCATCCGATCGCTGAATTAGTGAATGCACAAAGCGCTCCCCACAGAAGGCAACAAAACTGTCGCTGCGGGAAATGGGCGACTACTAAACTACTCGATTGCTCGTTTGTTGTGCGCTTGATCGGATATGGTCTAGCATGCAAAAACTCGAGGATTTAGACTGGTTCAGGCCGAATGTGCCCTACGTCCAGTATGGGGGGTGGTGTTCTCGCTCTATTGCTCTTGAATCCGGGTGCTCAAAGTTCAGAGGGGAGCTTACAAGCTGGTCAAGCAGTGTCGAACTTCTGGGAGTCCAACCCTTTCCTACGTGGAGGGCTTTTCCTTTTATAGTCCAAGGTGGGCCCCCCATATACAGATATTTAGCGCTGTGTCTTGACACCGTCGGGGTGCGATTCGTCCTTATCAGTTGTCGGGGCCCACTCGGTTGGTCGGGAGTGGGCAAGCTTGATCCTAGCGATCATCTGGGGCAAGGGATGACCTGGCGATCTTCTTGGCCAATATGTTACCCCAGTGTTGTCCCATCCTAGCTCAGTCGGGTCGGCGCGATCACTCGGATGGTCGCTCGGGGGTCTCCTCCGGTCTTGTCTGCCGGAGCCTAAGTTCCTTATCCGCGGGGCTATCTTACGCCTCCCTCGCGTAGCTCCTGTCAGCCGGACGGCGCGCCCGGTGAGGGGCGTCTTACCGAGGTCTGGCCGGGGGCATCCGGTCACACTAGCTGGCGTAATGAAATGGTGCGCAGGGGCAACCATCATTACGGTGAGGGGAGGCAGCGTCTGTGGGCGCCCCCTCCTGTTGTGTCGTGGGGCCCACACGAGCGGCGCTGTCCCCTTGTCAAAGAGTCCTGCTGCCCAAGCCCTCGCCGCAAGATAAGGGGAGCTGGCGTCCTATAGCCTGCACGGATCCTATCTTGGCCGGCACGCCTGTTAGGAGGCGTGGCGTTCTTGGAGCGCACGTCCCGGGTCATCGGCATGGCTCTGACCCGGGGGGCTCAGTCGGGGGACCGCCACGTGTCCCGGGAGGTCGGGCTCCCGGACTCGTTAGCTTAGAGGCGAAGGCAGCTCCCCGTGCCGGTTAGTGGGCCGTTCCGTCCGTGGCCCAGTGAACCTGCGGGGCTTCCCTTTATACGAGTCGGACCCATTAGGGATCCCGGGTTTATACCCCCATCACATTTACTTTCCCATGCTCAAGCCAAAGCTATGCTTCTTTGGAATCTCGAGACGAGATTCTTAAGCCAAAGCTATGCTTCTTTGGAATCTCGAGACGAGATTCTTTTAAGGGGTTAGGCCATGACAACCCACCTTATTATAAGCATGGATCAACCCTAAGCAACTAGGGTTAAGAAGAAGAAAAGGAAATGAGAAAAGAAAAGGAAAGAATATAGAGTAATGAATAGTCAAACTGGATCAAATTCGGTCAAACTTTGTCCATATTTGAAAAGTTTGAATGTTTAATTCTCTGAAGAATGTCAAACAGCAAATTTGAACAAGATGACACTCACAATTTGAAGGATGGAATTCAAATTACGTCAGAAAGAGGTTGATTTGAGGAGTTACAGGATCTGATAATAATGGCTACTTAGCCATGATCAATAGCTGATATTTTTTAAAAAAATGCTAAGCATGTCAAACCTTAGTCAGTATGAGAATACAGTACAATGTGTATACTTTGCAATATAACCAAGGTTCAAGTGTCTTGAAGATGGTAATAATTTATTTGAAGGGCTCAAAGTTGGAAAGAAATGCTGAAACAGTCGCACTAAGAATATTTCGAAGTCTGAATCTTAACAAAAAGAGGTCAACTTTGAGGCCAAATAAAGTGTTACCGCATGGGATAACTTTGGACGACAAGTATCCCATTTCAAAATCTGGTTGAACGAACTATGAAAATATGTCATTTGTTCTCATGAAAAAGTTTAGCAAGATAGTCAGATCTGAATTCAAACAGGGTTAGTTTGAAAGAGCTTTTCTGAATATTCAGAAAAACAGCTTGAGTACTACCTGTTCAGAGCAATTTTTGGAAAGGTTAGAGGCTAAAAAGTTGTAGAGAATTTTAAAACCTACAACTTTGATTCTTGGAGATTTTGAAGTTCAATGGAATAATTTGGAGAAAAATGCACCGCAAGAATCAGTTTCAGAAACATTCAATTTAACTCTGCAAACAGCAATGGTTAACCAAGTTATAGATGTAGTGGAGTGGAAACAAAAATTGGTGTACCAAGAATTATCTTGGTCAAGTATTTCAGTAGAAAATGTGAAGAATCGTATTTTTAATCAAGGCTCCAAGTTGCAATGTAAGCCACGAGAAAAAACAGGTGGCGTCAAGGAAACTGCGGTACTAGAGCTAGCACTACCATGAATGTTGAGATGAACCAAAAAGCAAAGGAAGATGCATCGTGGAACTACTGCTTTCCCTCGAGTTTATTGGGAAAGAAAGACTGTTGGGAGTACACATATTTTCAAAAATGAAGTTGTTTATCAACATGACCTAAAAACAGCTTCCAAAAATTCGGCAGCAAACCGATAAAAGGGGGTGGGGGGAGAGAGAAAACAGTCCATCTAACGTTGGTTCGTGCAGCACCTGTGAGTAAAACCTGCGAGTTAAAACCGATTTGTTCCAAAAGGCACCACCTGGGAAGGACTCAGATTATTAGGTGCACTGCTACCATAACAGTTACATTTTACAGCGTATATAATCAGTTTCAACATACGTGGATAGAGAAATAGGGATCTAGTTCATTGAAATTTGAAACCAACAAACCATTGGCCCAATCTAAAAATGCTCCGTATAGTTACAGCTGATGTTCACTATTATGTACATTAATCCAATCAGAGTAAAGGTACTGTTGAGTCTACACTTTCTACCGAATCAATATGATGCTGCCCCACACACAAGCTGATACAAGAATTATGAAGAAATAAGAATACATACAAATTTACGGCTCATATTGAACAGCACCATTCCAACTTCGAACTGGGTACGGCCCTATTTATATCTGAAGATCATCAAGTGTCAGTTCGTCTGCTGACATCAACTTCAGTTTCTGCAAACCATGGCAATCCTGCTCAGTTTTGCTGACACATAGCATATCGGAGGTGACCAGCAACAGCACAAGCTACTTACTGTGATGAATTGGGGAGGATCGTCAAGGCTAGATGAACCAAGGATGACCTCCCTTTTCAGCTTGGATGAAAGTTTATGTGCAGCACGTAACTGGAAAATATACAATACTGGTTAGAGCAATTACGATGAAAAACACAAAATGATGGCTATTTGGATACTAATGCACGACATGCAAATGTATGCAAGCGATGCACTGAACATACCTCAGAACGAGTAGAACCACCAATGACAAAAACAAATATACGCTGACCAAGTTTTTTGAAGTCACTTGATGCATGCTTCAACACAGAATCACTGGAAAATGCTCAAAGTAGTTAGCGGATGGTGCTGAAAGTTAAATAACAGATTATAACTTACATTTGCATAGATTTGAAAATAGAATGCGCAAAGGTTTATTACATGAAATTACTGTTAGAGTATAATAGTCAAGGGTAGTATTGTAATCTTCTAGTGTCTAGGGTTTGGGTGCTCTCTTGTATATATACCCCTTTGGGGCTATTGCAATATACACACAGTTCAGTCTTCCTTCTTCCTCTTTACTTCCGTAACATGGAATCAGAGCTTGTGGTTGCCTAGATCCGGTCCGCCACCCTCATCGCCGTTGCTGTGCTGCCCCTGGGAGCTTCGTCTTGCTCCTGGGGGCGGCATCGCTCAGCCCCAAACCCATTTTTTTTCTTACCCTAGTCATGTCGCAGCAGCAAGTTTCGCTGCCCGTCGCGGCGCCGTCTTCAGCAGCAGCAGCATCTCGTCCGGCCGCCGTTGTGGCCACCTCCCCGCGGATCAGCCGCCGTTGTCTTCTCTGCCGCCCATTGCGGCGGCCCGTCCTCCGTCTGCAGCCGCCTGCTGTCCGCGCGTCGCGGACACGCCGCCCGTCGCGGCTCCCCCGCACGCCCCCCGTCGCGGCCATCTGCCGCCGGTCTGCTGCCCTCTACGGCCGTCGCCGCCCCTGCCTCGTCTACAGCCGGCGCGCACGTCGCAACCGCCGCCATCCCTGCTCGTCCTTCCGCAGCAGCAGCAGCATGTCTTCCCGCAGAGCCGTCCGTCCGCTCCTCTGCTCCGCATCGTTAGTGCGGCTGCTCATCTGGGATTGGATTTGGTCTGCTGTTCTGCTACGTACTCTGCTCATATATGAACTGCTCTGTTCTGCTACTGTCTGCTGCTGGTTGGTCTTGTTTCCTGTTGGTTGGGCTGCCTCTCGTGGCTTGCTGGTTCAATTGACATATACATCAGTCCTTTGCTGCTCCTAGTGCAAGGCTCCACCGTCTCCTTTTGCCTGTTGATTGCTGCTGCTTAAGTGCTTATAGTGTTGAGGCCAATTTCCTAAATTTCATTGCATCACTGTCAATCCATAGTATATTGTCATATATTTCTGCTGTTTTGAGGCAAAGTGCCTTTTGCTCCTGCTATATAGCATCTGTCCTGCAGCTAGTATCTACTATATTGTGTCATATTTCCATCAGTTTCCATCCAAATCAGCTGCTAGCATTGGTGTCATTTGCATCAACATCAATCCAAGTCCAATTGCATATCTTCAGTTCGTCAATGCCGTGCGTGCCTACATCCTAGTTGCCAAATCAGCCATCATTTTCTTTTTCGGATTTGCCATGATGTGTGGCAACCCATCTTCGTCGTCATGGTTGATGCATCTTTGTCATTTTGGTCCTTTCGTAGCCTTCTTGCTACACATCATGACCAAGTGGCCTTCATAGTCATCATCACGATAGTATCACAGCTTTGCCGTCCTGCTGCTGTGATTTTATCTTCATCCCATTTGGCTTGATTTGGCACATCACTAATCTCGTCAGGTTCAAAATCTCCAAAACAGCTGTCTTGTGGAGATCATCTACATCGACATGTCAAGAGTTGCATGCTTTGATGACATCTTTGATTTTGGACTTTGGATGTATCATTTTCTTTTTTTTTTGTTGAGTCTAGTGCTTAGTGTCAACTCTCCAAATGCAACGTCATTGCATTCGCGTTGCATTTGAGAGGGGGTGTTAGAGTATAATAGTCAAGGGTAGTATTGTAATCTCTTAGTGTCTAGGGTATAGGTGCTCTCTTGTATATATACCCCTTTGGGGCTATTGCAATATACACACAGTTCAGTCTTCCTTCTTCCTCTTCACTTCCGTAACAATTACATACGCAAAGATCATGGTTTACATATGATACGCGAATAGACCATATCCATATCTGGATACTATGATGTGAATAGGATAGATATAAATATCCGACACATTTGATATTATTCATATCCGAATCTAAGAGAAAATAAATATCTGTACTATATTGTATCTTTATATATCTATCTGTATCCGATCCATTTTCATCCCTAGATATGGTTTTATTACCAAAAACATTATAGTATAGAAGGAATTAAGAGTCAGAATAGTTTGGGAGACCATGCCAAGTGAGGTCTAACCTTAGATTTTGTGATGGAGGAACTAGTTTCAGTAAATACATTTACACCATGCTTGAAACACACTTCATAGTTAGATCTAAAAGAGTTGTACTTTGTTGAGGATTTTCTTACATATTGGATCTAAAAATTTGTACAATTCCTATCTTAAATGAAATGACATGCAGTTCTCCTGCGCTGTTCGAGAAAAAAAAATGTACAATTCATATCAACATCTTATCAATCTCCACTTGTATAAATTGTACTCCCAAAATAAGTATGGCGAATCTTTTTTTTCCTTTGTTAATGAGAAAACTTGTAGTTTTTTCTTTCTTTTCAAATTTAGGATCAATATGGTCCTTGAATAACATTAGTAGTTTTTGCATATTGTTAATAACAGAAACATTTAGGATCAATATGGTCCTTGAATAACATTAAGGAATAGAATCAGAACTTCCTAACTAGTTCCTTTTCGGTATAGGGCAATATTTCTCCACAATGGCTGAGATTACACAAGTTGGAAAATAAATAACATCTGAGAACGAAAAATATCCCGCCCATGTCCTACTTAGTTCTGACAAGACTCTACACTGAAACAATCAAACAACCTCTCTTCCTAACTTCTCTTGGTAACAAGGATGATTTCAGCTCATGCTAATATGTGCCAAGAGATGAGTAGCCACCACTCACCTTGAATATCCATCATCTGAGCCACGAGGTCTGGCCCATGTGCCACCTGTTCGTCTAGATCGCATTGAGTGAGCTGGACTTGTTTGGAGAGAGCTACTGGTTGGCAGTCCATGAGCACTAGGACTAGGGTCGTTCATACAGTTATACTCATCTTTTGGCAGCTCACCTTTGCTGAGCTTCTCAATCAATTCCTGTAGGACAGGTAAGTATGTCAGTCCATGTACCAATAAAAACAAAAAAATAAAACAAAGGCATTTCAAGAAGTCTATCGCGGTGTCACCATGATTTTAGGGAAAAATACAATTATTTGTTCGTGTTTCTGGTGGTGAGAGTGGTTTGAGTGTACAAACAGTAGCCCTGCAGATTAGACTACCGCACCAAGTCTTTGAGTACCCCATAGTCATATCTCCACAGCTGAATAAGATGAGATATGCAGCAACAACAACAACATAGCCTTTTGTCCCAAGCAAGTTGGGGTAGATTAGAGATGAAACCCAAAGAATTAAAGGTCACGGTTCAGGCACGCTGATAGTCTCCAAGCGCTCCTATCCAAAGCTACCTCTTTAGAGATATTCCAATCCTTAAGGTCTCTCTTAACCGACTCGTCCCAAGTCAGTTTAGGTCTACCTCTACCCCTCTTTATATTATCAACCCGCTTTAGAACCTCATGGGATGGGATATGATCATTCTTAATTTCTTATATATCCAGATAATAAACTATCCCAACTTGCTTGGGAAAAAAGGCTATGTTGTTGTTGTTGTTGTTGCCAGATAATAAACTATCCTCTGAAGTGGATTTCAGCTCTGTGCGTCTCTGGCTTTTCAAGAAGGTTTTTCCAGGTTAAATATCTCTTTTGCCTTGATTAAACTATCCATTTTTGTCATATTTTCTAAGAAATTCAAAAACCAGCCCCGTAAGTAAGGATATCTTCTAGTAAGAAATTTTACATTAGCTTGGGAACTTCATTATATAAAAAATTCGTAAATATCATGAGGGTAGGGTATTTGATAAAATAAAACAGAAAAATTCAATCTTGTACCTAAAGTGGGTAACTTATATAACACGCATCTTAAGAATATTAAGTCCACGTGAGACATGAAGAATAGAATTGCAAGCAAAGTCCATGCAAAGAACCTGAACCCAAACTGACAAGTTTTAGACGATTCATTACTAGCATCAAGTAAATATAATGATGCAGACAAAAAGACATTTATTTATACCTCTAGAACAGGATAAAATCGGGACAGCGCCCATGCTGATTCTTCCCCTGTTCGCTCTTTTCTATGTGCATGTTTCTTCTGTTAGCAATAGAAAAATGAATACATTTTGAGATCCAGATTACATATGAATACAAGTTGAGAAAGAACCTATAATGTTTTACCTTATGAACATCAAATTTCAGTGTAAAACCTCCTCCTGTGGACTTTTTTGTATCAGGCCCACATAAGCAACGCATATTATTAACGGCAATCATGTCATCATCAGATAATCCTGCCAACTGTAAAACATCTCAAGTTCAAGGCAAGTGACTGTTGAAGTTAGGAATTTCACATTATTAATATTATGGCCACTTCATACCATGGCAGCAGTTTATCATTCATCAATGCTTACCCTTATTGGTAATTTGGTACCAATGGACACGAACACAGGATGCATGCCAATCCTTATAGCAAGCACACGCAAGCTTATTATTAATGCAAAGAACATTATGTTGGAAAATGGTTTATTATAAACATATGATTTTCCCTCGTGTTCAAAATCAAGCAAAAATATGTAAACTGGGTGAAAAACAAAACCTCAACGCCGGGCAAATTACCCAATTGTGCCATGTACTCAGGCTCATGGAGATGCTACTGGTGCTACTTGCCCATCAGCACTGTATCCAGAAAATCTATTTTTTTAAGAAAAATAATGATGGAACCTATAGCCTTATCCTCCTCTCTCTTTGCTCCCTTCCTCCCAGTCTCACTCTCACCCTCCTTCCTCCCTTGCTGCTGCTCCCGTGCGAACAAAGACAATAACTTTTGTGTTCCAGATCTCCACCACCATGGCCACCCTCCTAACGATCTTTCTCCAGCTGTAAGTTCATGAGGAATGGTTCTGCATTTCTGCAGAGCAAAACAAGCAAGCTAGGCCATCCAAACTAAATTGAAGAAGGAATGAGTTTTGAAGCATAAATGAATCTCCACTCCAGGGGAGAAGGAAGATAGGTGCACTTGTGTTACTTGCATGTTTGGTTGGATTGGCGTGTCCAAACAGCATGGAGGACTCTGAAGATCCAGTATAGTTGGGGAAGGAACGGATAGTGCCCATTTCAGACCTCCCTCATGGTCTCACAAACGGCAGTTGACAGGGTCTCATTTCCCTGATCTGAGAGCCATGGTTTATCCACATATCCTGAACAACATCCAGTACATCACTGCGTCCGACATCCATCTCCATGAGGGTACCATCCTTTGATTGCGCTGACAGCGCTCATGAACTTGAAACGCCCAGTATGTTCTCCACAGCCATGGACGTGGCAGGAGTTGAGAGGCCAGGGATGTCCAGAAATTGGGGAGGGCTCACCAGAGCAGGGGACAGAAGGCAGAGAGAGAGAGAGAGAGAGAAGGTAGCAAGCTTGACATGTGGATCACTTTGTCCTTTTTATTTCATCTGCATCGTCTGGGTTACGCTTGGTCGTCGAATTCTCTTCGCTGGCGAATGCTTTGCTGCCGTTCCGGTCTGGTGGATGCTACGCTGCCGTCATCACATTGGTTTAAGTTTGCTTCGGGCGGATGCTTTGCCAAAATGGTTGGTTTATGGGTGGATGCTTTGCCACCTTTGTTAAGTCATAAACCTCTGCACCCTGGACACTGTTGTTTCTGCTAGCAAGTTCAGTTGTAGAGCTCTGGCTAGAGGTGTGGGTCGTGCCCTTTGTCATCTCCATGTTGCTTTGTTGTTGTTCGTGTTGTCATTGTGTTTCCTCGTTTGTGTGTGCGTTTTTTAGTGGTTCTCTTTTTTTAGTCCTTTGTGCTCTTGTGTTGATCAAGCTCTGCTTGGCCGCATCAAGATTGTGTCTGTAACTGCTTTCCTCTTAATGAAAAATGTGCTCAGGCACGGTCACGAAAAAAAGCAAAGCCATCAGCTATAGAGATAAGCTGTCATCTGTCCTTTAGATCAGTTAGCAAGAACATTTGGAAGTTTAGTAGATTGGGTTTGTTAGCTTGGTTGTTATTAGTATCAATTGTTTGGAGATGGGCTCTATAATGCAGTACATGTTATTTTATTGAAGGAAGCAAGGATTTACCTAGTGACTCCATCTAATCGCTGTTAAGAGCAATCTTTGGAGGGCGAGTACACTTCACCCTTGCTTTTCCAATCCAATCAATAGGCCAAAATATCCATGTCAGCTTTAGAGCAATATATAAACCACTGTAACTTGTCCGATTTTGTTGGTTGAGGTTTGTGTTTCAACCAAATTTCAGTTCTAGGTTTATTTTCTAAACAAGGATAAAGTTCAAGGTTAGCAGAAGACCATTTACATAAGAGCCAAAAGAAAACAGTGTGCCCCGAAAACTAACAAACAGCATGCTCCAATAGAGTCTATGCACATTAAAATAAAATTAGAAAAATATTGACATGGACCAATTAAATTTTAGACTAAAGATTCACCTGCATCAGTTTTGCACCCTTGTCACTTTCAAACTTCTCCGGGTTAAGTGCTGCATAAATCATCAGCAAGCGCAACTTATTTTCACGACTTACACCCTGCATTGAGTCAGTAAATCAAGATATAACATTTGGAGAAGTGCAATATGTGAACCTATGTAGATCAAATGCAAATTACCAATTGTGTTCTCAAAAAATTGATTAGTTCTTTTGTTCCAGCATCGCCAAACACAAGATCTTGCTCTAGCTGTCCAACATCCCGAAGACATTGTTCCCGTATTATGGTATTTAGTTTTCCTGCAATCTGTACAAAATTAAGTGAAAGAATGTAATATAGAATCATTTTGTATATGTTCCATGTAATAAACAAACATAGAACATGTATAGAATACTTCAAAAAGCAAATAACTGTCTAGGATAGGATATGGAAGAAAAGCATAACCATACAGACAATAAGTTAAAAGCAATAATAAGTTGTGTAACTTCTTTGGAAAAAAATCAAACAAAAGAATATATTGAGTCTAAATTTGACAAAAGGCGAACGGGTGCCTAGCCGGATTAGTTAGGTGGTTTCAGTAGCACTCCTCAGGTCCTGGGTTCGACTCTCGGTGAGAGCGAATTTCAAGCTGGGGTTAAAAAAATCCCCTCGTCTGCCTACACAACCAATGCACATGGAAAATAAAAATCCCCTCGTCTGCCTACAAGACAATTCACATGGAAAATAGGTCCCAGCCTGCTCTCACACGGGTTACAGTACAGGCAACGGCGCCCCTGTGTAAGGGTGGGTAGAGGTTCGGGGGTTCTCTTGGCCTGTGTGAGGTCTTCTCCTTAATCAATGCCAGGGGGGCATCATACCCCCCGCAGGTCAAGTTTTTTATAAAAAAATTGACAAAAGAAATTCTGATTCTTTTATAAATAACTCGTAGATATTGTAACCCCAAAAAATAGATTGTATTTTAAACAGAATGAATACCACTGGAGTTTTTCTAGATGAACCATTCGCAAGGCAAAAAACAGAAAATACGAGATAGATAAAACTTTACTCAGGGCAAGCAAAGGAAAAGGCAACTTGAAAAGGTGTCCACAAAATCTTAATACGAAAAGTATGGATCTTTTTCAATCCATGTAAGTCCATGTTTAACTTACGAGTGATGTAATGCACCACTAGACAAGTGATAATGAGCAACTTAACGTTTGATACAGAAAATATAAAAACCAACCTCAACATGCAAGGAAAGCTTGTCAATTTGATCGCTGTACTGTGGAAGAGCCTGAACCATTTTTTGCAAATCTCTTGTAGATAGCTCTCCACCATTTCTGATAGTTAAGAAAAGGAATACCATGATCAAGCCTAAACCCTAATCAATGCTTAAACAAGAAATTAAGAACAAGTACCCTGATAGTATTATCTGATTTACAAAACAAGATCTTACCTTCTCAAAGCAGAAAGTTAAAAAGCACAACAACATAGCCTTTTGTCCCAAGCAAGTTGGGGTAGGCTAGAGATAAAACCCAAAGAAACAAAGGTCAAGGTTCAGGCACGCTGATAGCTACTCTCCAAGCACTCCTATCCAAAGCTACCTCTTTCAAGATATTCCCATCCTTAAGGTCTATCTTAACTGACTCGTCCCAAGTCAGTTTAGGTCTATCTCTACCTCTCTACATTATCTTTTTTCTCGAACACACAGGAGAACTGCGCATCAATATATTAAGAAGAATAAAAAAAGGGGTAAAGAGCTCCAAAAAACAAACAACCCGCTTTAGAACCTCACTACACCGGCGCCACAGGAGGCCTCCATTGGACATGTCCAAACCATTTCAACCGATGTTAGGTAAGCTTCTCCTCAATTAATGCCACCCCGACCCTATTCTAAATAACTTCGTTCCGGACTCTATCCCTCCTTGTGTGCCCGCAAAACCACCGCAACATCCGCACCTCTACTACGCTCAGTTGCTGGACATGTCGCATTTTTTAGGCCAACATTAAGCGCCGTATAACATCATCAGGCGAATTGTTGTTCTATAGAACTTACCTTTAGCTTTTGTGGCACCCTCCTATCACAGAGGATGCCAGAAGCTTGACGCCATTTCAACCAACGAGCTAAAATTTTATGCCTAACATCTTCATCAATTTCGTCGTCCTTTTGTAGCATCGATCCTAAATACCGAAAAGTATCCTTCTGGGCTACCATTTGCCCATCGAGGCTAACGTCTCTATCCTCATGCCTAGTAGCGCTGAAATCACACATCATGTACTCGGTCTTTCTCCTACTAAGTCCGAACCCTTTCGACTCTAACGTGCGTCTCCATAGCTGTAACTTCCTATTAACCCCTACGCTACTCTCGTCAACTAGCACCACATCATCAGCAAAGAGCAAACACCAAGAGATGTCACCTTGTATGTCCCTTGTGACCTCATCCATCACCAAAGCAAATAAATAAGGGCTCAATGCTGACCCCTAATGTAGGCCTATGTTAATAGGGAAGTCCGTGGTGTCGCCATCCCATGTCCAGACAAATGTCCTCAAATTCTTATACATATCTTTGATGAGGGTAATGTACTTCGTTGGAACTTTGTGGTTCTCCAAGGCCCACCACATGACATTTCTCGATACTGTCATACGCCATCTCGAGATCAATAAAGACCATGTACGAGACCTTCTACTCCCTATATCTCTCCATCAATTATCCTAATAAGAAAACCACCACCATGGTCGACCTTCCAAGCATGAACCCAAACTGGTTTTGGGTCACACTTGTCAAAAGCATAGCAAACAAGAAACTAGCCTTATGTTAAAATAGTAACTTGTTCGAGAACAATATCGATTTAAAGAAACAAGCTGTCTCGTGAAACTATTTGTGATTTAGTATTACAGTACATTTGGGATATCTCTATAAAAGGTAGGTTAGGATTGTATCAAAACTCTACAATACCATAGGAGAGGCTTGCCCTTCAAATCATGTACCCCAGTATATACCGGCCTAGTCCTCAATGCACAATCATCCACGCATTATACAGATCCTATTATTCTACATGGTATCACGAGATTAGGGTTTGGGATCCTAGGCGAAACCTGCCGCTGCCTCCACCCTTCCCCTGCCTTCCTCGCATCGCTGGTCCTCCACCACGGCGCGCCTCCAGCGCGCCCCCGGGGTGATCGCCGACGTGGGTAGCCCCCCTCCCCACGGCGGATCTAGTTGACATGCAGTTGTCTAGCGTCAAGCAGCAGTAGATCGGGTCATACCTCATCATCCGCCATGGAAGATGTCAACAACCACCCCGACCTACGCTATCGTGGTGGCAGCCATGGTCTCCCTGCACGCTCGTGCCCCTTACCCCGTGCTACCGTGGCGGCAGCAGGGGCCTCTACACGGTGCGTCCACCTTGTCACCAGCGGATTACATGGCAGAGCCCCACTCCGCCCTCCCTCCATTGCCTCCCTGGCGGGATCCACCGCCCCATGCCGCAAACAAGGCTGCCCCCCTCTTCTCCTGCTCCTCGTCGCCGGCGGCTTGAGTCCACTATGTGCGCCCTAATGGGCAGCTCTTCTCTTCGCGCGACTCCTCCCATGACAGATCCACGTCGGGCTCCCCAGCCCTGGAGGAGCGACTCCACCCTCTCCCCTGGCAGGATCTGCCGAGGTGGCGGACCAGCTCCAACCCACCGGCGGAGTCTTCGTCGCCTCCCGCCACTGCTAGGCCACCCCCTATGCCCCCCCTGGCTATGTCCATCCTCTCGCTATGGCTGTCGACCGTAGTAGGAAGAGAAGGAAAAGAGATAAGAGTGTGAGGGTCTGTGCTAGGTGCACCCGGGACTCTACACGAGATGTTGTTGTGTCTCTTTTCTTTTGCCCGATCAAAGATCGGGATTGCGCCTACCCCAACTTGCTTGGGAAAAAAGGCTATGTTGTTGTTGTTTTAAAGATCGGGATTGCGTCGCCCAACGCTCGTCGACCTCACGCCTCTACCTCGAAGTAGGCATCGGCTTCACCGCCTTCTTCCTCACCTATGACTGTGCGGCATGGCAACATGGATGGCGCCCTAGGGGACACTGTCTGCATCGCCCTCCTCACCCCTTTGTTCGCACGTCAACCCTCGCCGGCTCATCTTCGTCGCCACCGATCGAGACGCCTTCACCGACTTCGCCTATCGTCATCTCGCCTCATGCTACTTGGTCTGATCAGCCAACATGCATGATCCACCGACTCCCGTGACGTCCGTCCTCGTAAAGCACGCCCTTCACCGAGTACGGAGGGCTACCACTGCGTCGCCTCTTGCATCCTCACCGCGGCCAACCACGTCCACGACCTCGTCGCTAACTACACATCGCTTCGTCTTGCGCGCATGGTCTTCGTCAAGCTGTTTGAGTTCACCGACTCCGACGACCGCAGCCGCCACGACCACTACGCCAAGATAGCTGGCCTTTGGGCTAGTGCTTGGCTGCTCTATCTCTACGCTTCATCTAGCACCTCATCGCCACCACCACCATCTCTACTTCGCATACTTCGTCTACTCCGACAACTGCGGGCTACTATGGCTTCTCCCTCATCGTTTTGTGTTGCAACTGTCGTCGAGACCTCCTCTGCTGGTCCCCTACACTCTGCGACTTGGTTGTACGCGCTCCCTCGTATGTCCGGTATTGGCAAAATCGGGGTGTGCCTTCGTCCCCGACGCGCTGCTAGGTCTGGCAAACCCGGTACTCGCCTCGGCCTTCGCGGTTTGATGGCGTCATCCTCGCTTCGTCCTCGACGCATCACTGTCTTCGTCTACAGCACTTCCGTGCAAACACTATTTGACGCCCCCTTGGCGCCAGCGGCTTCATATGCGACTACCTCCGCATCGGCTACTGGCTACCCTACGCATGGCATCCTCAACCATGGCTATTCACCCTAGTCTTGGCTACCTCGACATCGGCACAAAGGGCTATCATCCGCATGAGGCTTCACCAGTTTTTCTGTAGTCACAGCATTTGTATTGCCCCGACGTTATGTCTGCAAGGGGATGTCACTCCGTTGATTCCTACCTTCGTCTTCTTCTCCAGTCTCACCATCTATAGTGCTCCTGCTGTAACTGCGGGGGATATTAGAGTATATTTGGGATATCTCTATAAAAGGTAGGTTAGGATTGTATCCAGACTCTACCTTACCATAGAAGAGGCTTGCCCTCCAAGTCATGTACCCCAATATATACCGGCCTAGGCCTCAATGCAATACAATCATCCACACAAAAAAAAAGGCGTACACAGTGCCGTAGGCTTCCCGCACTGTGCGGAGTCTGGGGAAAGGTTGTATACTCTACATTTAGGTTATCCCAAAAACTGTTGGCAAGTTTGTTCATCCTCTCCAATGCAGACATGATATAGCGTGTCTGAGAATGGATGTGGCAGTAATTATGTGTGGTATGTGGACTTTATGGATGGATAGAAATAAAAGGATACATGGAGAGATGATGTCGATGAGAGAAGCTATTTTTTGGTCGCTTGATACAGTTTCAACTTGTGGGAATTGTTTCATTCAGATAAACAAGTGAAACCATCTGATGCTTGAAGCTGTGGACAAAACCTCCAAGGAGATCGATCCAATCCAACTCTGATGGGGGCCTTCTATGTTGAAGAGTGTTAGCCATGGGTTTGCAGGAGAGCTGTGGACATAGCTGACAGTGGGGGAGCCAAAGAGGTTACAAGAGGTGGTCGGCGACAAGGCAGAGTGAAGGTAGAAGCTTGGGGTAAAACAGTTGAGTTTCATTTTTATTTCCATTTGAACTGAAATATTTAGAGGCATGTTCAAAATCTGCATATTTTCAAATGGTGTAAAAAAAATCAACCTTTCATGTGGCATGCATCAAATGAGCTGTTTTACAAAGTCATATATCGCATAAGATGATTTACAGTGGCATATTATGACATTTCACATATCTTCAGTGGTACCTATCAAAAATTATTGATCAATGTAAATAATGGTATTCGAACAAACAGCATAAAAAAAAGATAAATGTTGCACAATGAACTGTTTCATGCATTTCACCAAGGGAATATCAGGTGGATGGCACGACATCAGCTCTACACTAACTGAAATGCTGCCAGCATAAGTCCAATTACTGCAATGATAATTTGTGGCACACAGTATGATCGATCCAGGAAAGCAATATGCCAATATCAACTACCTAATTAGACAAAAGGGGAAAAAAGTGTCTGCAGAAAACTGGTCATCCACATCTAATATCGAATTAACTGCAATGATAATTCAGAATGACCTAATACACATAACAAGAGCATGCATCTTAGCTAACGAAGAGTATCCTAAGCAGTATAATACTCTGGTTAAAACAACAAACCTTGCTTGATGCAGTTGTGCAGCTTTGTTCTTTGAAACGAAGTGGGTCATCTTATCATGAAGTCTCTCACTTGCCTACAATAGTCATGGTTAAACATACAGTTAGTGAATGCATGAATCACATAGGCAGGTAGATTAAGGAGTATCCTCACGTCTGCTATATGGGCATGCCTAAGCTCAAGCCAGACAGGGTCATGATCTTCTAACAGGACCTCCTTTTTTTCAGTTGCTGACCCATTTTTACTTGGAACCTTTTTATTTCATTTCAGTCACAGAAAAGAACCCATTAATATCTACAGAGACAATAGAACAGAAAACAACATGGAAAGATCAACACGCACGTTTGTATACTCACCTCATGAACATACTTGTTGCCATCCATACATAGCAGATCATGGCACATGGCATCATACGTCCATTCATGAATAATTGGTGCAATCTGCGGTACCAAAGAAACAAAGTAGCATAAAATGATTAACACTATATACTCAAGGTAAACTATAATCACTGGTATGTTTGACACGTACCTGGTCTATTGAACGGTCTACTATAAGTAATTCACATGTTTCTGTTTGAGGAAATTCAGGTATCGTCATTTTATACTTCGCAAGGCAATTCCATACACCAGCAGCAAGCTTTGTGGGGACCAAGTCTCGTAGTGTTGTCATTGTAGAAGCATCAATTGTCTTGGCAACACGGTAGTGTACACGGGGGAATTCCTGTAATGTATATATAGAACATTGCATTTTAATACATTATATGCAAGCAGATGGTTGAAACCAACTTGCACACAGGTCAAGCATTAAAGTTCTTTTTGGAAGTTGGATTGGGGCATTAAGAAATAACAACTATAACAAAGCTATCGCCAAAATTTAACTCTCGAACGATAACATCAGCGAAGCTCCACCATCTACTGTCTCTATTTTCCAGGAGTTAATACCAGACTACCCCCAACTTCACTTCCTACTAAATCATTTTTTCCTTGTATCAACAGATGATGGTTGTTCCACCCATAGATTACTTGGCAAGGAGACTATCTTTTTCCATCATAAATCAGACTGTTTAAACATAAAGCATATGTGGGCTGGGTGAGGCCACCACAAAACCTGGCTAATGGTGACCAGGAAAGCTAACAGCTGATCATGTGCGCGGGCTGGCTAGTTTTGTCATTTAGGTCAAAAAGATCCACAGGACACCATGATCAACAAATATAGAAAGATGGGGAAGCTGATGTGGGGGACTATCCACACTCCAGCATCTAGATTTCCTCTGCCCATCCTAGTATAGTGGAGGCTATAGACAATTAAGACTGCACTCCCGTATCAGCCTTCTTCTCCATAGCCAGTCCACATAAATTGTAGGAAGGATACAATGCGTATGAATCGTGGGTTGTATTTCATTGAGCCTCGAGGGCAAATATATAGGGTACAACACTTGTAGGAAGAAGCCTCCCCGAGATATAAATATAATCTAACATCCCCCCACAGTCATAGCGGTAGCAACACGAACGGACAAAATGAAGAACAATGGAGATGTCCCTTGCAATCGGAATGCTGGTGCAGATGTTACGTCTGGAGTGGGAACTAGGAAAAGCTCATGCAGATGGTAGCCCCTTAAGTGCCGAAGTAGCAGAGGTAGAGGTGGATATGGTCAAAGCCGTGGAGGAGAGCGTAGGTCCGAAGCGGCAACAAAGGCGCATTAGTCAAAAAATCAGCAGCCTTTTGCTGACATGTTCAGCAAGTCACTGAGCCGACTGGACGGCGATGTAGACGTTGCAGCTAAAGAGCATCAATGCATCTTCCTTCAGCAACATTAGCGGCAGTGTCCGCAAGTTGTGGCAATTGGCGCGGACTCAGACCAAGAGCCAATGTGACGAAGCGGACTGGCAGCATGGGTAGCACCACTGCCTGAAAGGGCGGTGACACTGGTGGTGATGGCCTGATTACAAGTGTCAGCGCTGCAGCCTGGGAAGGCGCAGTGATAACCTCATCCTCGGGAGTGTCAACAATGCAGCGACGACGAAACGGCAGGGCAATGCAAACCAAATCCCTGATCGGGGAAAAAAGAAACACGGCAGCAAGATAAACCTTGGGTATGGAGCCCCACGGCAATGAGGCCCGCCAGCAATGGCGGTGAAGCGGCGTGGTGAAGGGGTGTGGTAGATGGGGTGGGGCGAGGTGGCCCCGATGGAGCCCATCCAATGATGAATCTCGATGAGGGCGCCGACCCGAGCGGGGCGTAGCAGCCCGGCGATGACATCAACAAGCAGCGCAGTGGCCGGCGCCCTGACCCTAGTGCTCCAATGGCACGGCAGCCTAGAGCCTGCCATGCGACCTTCTCAGCCGCTCGCTCACGCTCAAAGCAGCGATGGCAGCAGCACAGGAGGAGATAAGGGCGTCGCTAGGCCAGATATGCAGGAAGGTGCGACAAGGGAAGGCGACGAGACAGCCCAACAAGATCGAATAGCCACGTGAGAAGTAGGTCATCTACTAGGGATGGCAATTTTACATACGAATGCAGGTACCCGCAGGTACCCGACCCGACCGGTGAGGGTATGGGTATGAAATTTTGCCCGCAGTACGGATACGGGTATAGAATTTTACCCATGGGTAGAGCATGGGTAAAAACTCTTACCCGCATATACCTGTTGGGTACCCAAAATACTATAAATAATCTAGTGAACTAATATCATTCTCAAATTTTATATCTCATTTTCTTGTGATTGTATGAACTATATAGACTGATAATGAGATTGTGTGAACTAATAGATTTGAAAATGACATTGACATTTTGCTTATTGTTTGTATTGAAGTGTATGCATTATTATTCCATTTTTTAGATGAAATACATAGCTAGAATTGAACGCATTTACTTACATACAACTACAAAATAGATGCTGAAGATAAGAAAAAAAAGGTATAGAATGAACCATTGAGTTCTCTATTTTACTGATGCTTTGCATTCGCTTGTATGGGCGACAAATTAAAAGCATGCTAGTCTATATGACCAAATGATAGGTTATTTATGATATCATTAATAAACCCGATGGGTACCCGAAACCTAACCCGTACCCAGTAGGCATAGGTACGGGTATAAAATTATACCCGCTAGACTTCGCGGATATGGGTTGCCTTAGAGTATTGGGTATTATCGTGGGCGGGTATTTACTCTACCCGCACCTTACCCGACCTGTTGCCATCCCTATCATCTGCAGCTGTTTGACCACGATGGGCGCCAAATTGGAGGGATCAGTCATGCATCCTACACGGGCACTGCCCCCAATGGAGATCGATCTCCTCACCTGGGAGCGGCGCAAGGGCAGCGAAAGCGTGAGACCTAGCCTTAGAAACCTAAGACTCGTGATACCATGAAGGAAGGATAGATTGCGTAGGAATTGTGTGGGTTGTATTGCATTGAGCCTCAAGTGCGGTTCAAGACCTGGAGGGCAAGAAGCCTCCTCGAGATATTTCCTATACTACCAAATATACTCTAACATAAATTAGAAACATGACACCACCAAACAAAAATGGCTGCAGAGATCAGGAATTATCCTTTTTCAGCAACATGCCTTGCTTGCTGAGCTTTTCCACTCACAAAGGACTGCCTGGATTCTCATCAGACACTAATACGAATTTTCTGAAGGGCCTTTAACTAGCTACCATAAGCATATTTTCAGAGGCCAACAGTAACTATGAATATGACAATTTGAGGAAATCAGTATAGAGATGACTCGGAAAGGAGCCGTCTGTTGAAATGGTAATCAGCAGGAGAAACAAAGGTTGCCATAGAGCCAGCATGCAAAGGAGAGCCTTGGAAGCTGCCTGTTCGAAGACTTGGAAACTGCGCATCCCAGAAAGGCCATTACAACTCCCTGATCTCCTGTTTGAAAACCCACAATGTCTCTCCCACCAAGTTTGCCGTCAACAATCATTATGGTCTTGTTATGCCTTTGCATGTAGTAACAATGAAATGGAGATGAAATGGATTGACCTAACTAGCAACCCATGGTGACATCACAATCAATAAAAACTCAGGGTTTCCTTGTCCACCAAACCTTATGGGTTGTGAATCGTAGTTTGCTAGTAAGTTTAAGGTCAGGCATTTGGTCTAGTCAGTGGGCTAATGGGACAACCAACTCACCTGTTTCCCTAGGATTAATTAATCCATCTTCCTCAGTGCAGTAAAAACACTTTTATTCATGTCTCATCACAACACCAAAAAGCAAATGGAAATGTACAGGCAACAGGAAGTTTTGCAAGTAACATGTACATCCATACCCTCAATGATGCAAATACTGTGGATATACGAGTAGCCATTGTGTTCAGACAAGCATTGTACTTGTGTGACCCTTCTGCATTTTCACTAAAAAGTTCTTCCAATGCCCTCTCATGGTCAGTTATGAAACCCTGCACGCAATCAAAAAAACCGAGTGTCAATGAAAGTCCAGGAAACCTGCCCATCACATTACTACACTAAATCCTTGGATGACTTCAACCTACTTGTTCAGAGACATCCATGAATTGTATCAATATTCTGACTAATACAGGTAATCCGTTACCGGAAACCTGTGGGCTACTCATAATTATATAGAGGTATGTTTATGTATCATTTTAAAATAGAGTGTTGCTTTCATCTCTTTCTACTGTCAAAATATTAAAAAAAAATATTTATAAGGAAAAGAAATGAGTAATCATAATTGAATTCCAATGGGACTCGAACCGGACTGTTTGCTAAAGATGAGGCCTGAACTCCAGCCAATATTAGTTACGATCTCCTGTAAACGGATCCAACAGGAGGAACCAAAAAAATCGTCCATATTCACCCCACAGGAGTCTGAATAAGACCATTTTCTATTCTTTATGACAATTTCTTGACTATTTAATATAGCAAATATGCGTCATCACTCTAATCAATCCTAGCTATATGATACAAGATGAGCCAACTCATCAGATATATGTAGTTCCAGCATATATATCACAGCAAGACTGTATCAGCGAACAATGATCTATTTGAAGGAAAATGGTTACCTGGGAATCAATAGCGAAGTACTCCAAATTCATCTGGAAGATTAAAAAACAAGATATAATGAACAACCGACATGACAATCTATAAAATACTCAAGTGAAGCAGAAAGGGGCAAGAGAGTCATTTAACCTCACTAAGTGCACCAATACGAGGTAGTACACTTGAATCCTTCTTAATTTGAGCAACTAATTCTTTATGTACGGGAGAACAGAAAAACACATATGCCCTATAACACGAGTAATGCTATGTCGATAGATAAAACACCAAAGCAAGTATACATAATAAAAAATGATTGGATGTATATGTTGTACATACTTCTTGTACAAAGGGCTTCTTCCTGACATGTCAGATAGGAACATGACAATGCTGCAATCACCATAGTATGACAGTTAAGAGCATCAAATTAAAAGTGATACATATGGCTGCATGAAGAGTTCAACATTCATTTTCTAGCTTAATTAAGCATGTGTCATGCTCATGGGTGATAAGTGCAACCATATGAGCAAACCGTGATGTCAACCTCCACTTTGGGTCACCCACATACACTGAATTAGAGAAATTTCTTCAGAAATTGCCATGCTGGAAGTAATTATTGATCTCGAGGCCTTGGAAATTAATTATGTTGACATACGAGTGCCTGCCTGGAAACAGGGGATTGTATTGGAATTTTTGGGATTCAATTCAAATTTGAAATAAATCATAAGGTGTTGAATCTGAACCCTCTTTGTGACACACCCTGAGTTGATTTGGCAACTTAACTCGATAGCTTATGCTTTTGGATGTAATTGTTGGCGCATCAAACTAAACATGGTGAGCTTATGCTTTTGGATGTAATTGTTGGCGCATCAAACTAAACATGGTGGTACAACCAGAGATACTAAGTTCCAGACGAGATCGAGAATCGGCTGATGCAACTTGAAGAACAAAATGATCAATGAAAGTGGTCATTGGTTTCTCACACATTGAATTATTATGCTACGGGTCCATATAAATTGAACCATTCGGCATTATGGAGCCTCCTGTTCTAAAAGAACATTTTTTGTACGAAGGCCAGAGATAGCATAAACTGCAAAGCGCATATAAGATCAATATGTTCAATTATTGGGCCACTAGTTCGCAGTAAACTGCTTCAGCATTTTACTAGCCAAACCAAGTAGTGGAATATAGATCGCTGTTCTAGTCACACTTCTCCAATTACTAGGTTATAGGCATGTAGACCATTTCCAACAGCAAAAAATGAAAAGACTATCACCCTATGGTCCAAGATTTGTAATACAAACATTTCAAGCGTGATAACTTACTTTTCTTTAGTTGGTTGGATGAAATATATGGCATCCAGTGAAGGCAATGGTTGCCTCCGTTTGTATAAATCTTCGACCACTGCAAAAGAAGTTTCATATTTGGGACTTTATGTTAGATTACACACCTAGTGGAAAACTCTAAGACCCAATACCATATCTAACAAAAGCATTTGAACCCAAAGGAATTGTTACAGAACTCAAAAAAAAAATGGAAAGAAGCAAGGCAATAGATTATAAGCGGTATGCCATAATCAAGAAGTTGAAGAACATATACGAAAAAAGGAGATGATTCAATTTGAGCTCAAGAAAGTGAGTTTCTAAACACTATTTTCATCGTTTAATAAAACTCCATGATACAATACAAAAAATAAAATATAGGTCTTATGGGATGGGTTCCATTCAAGAATGGTTATCCACGATTTTCACGGAATGTATGCTGCATGCACTGAGCAGACCATATTACAAGAATTGGTCATTGGGTACTACATTACCACACTATCGTGACCATAGTCACAGGATTCAGGGTCGATGCCTCGTCCCTCGACCCGGGAACATCGTTCCGATTCGAGGGTCGGGGTCGAAGAGGGTCAGTGTCCCATTCAAGGTTGGATCGTGTCCCGGTTTGAAAGGGGTCGCAGCCCCATTGCTAGCAGATTTAATTGGGATAAGGAGGTTAAGGACAGTGGATTGGTGTGGTTTTTGTTAGACAATGAGCTGAGTACGTGTAGCATGGTCTAAATGTACTCTTTTATATGTTTCTTATATGCTTGTGCAGATTAGTTTCTTCATTAGTAGCACATATATAGTTTTTGTCTTTATCGACCCGAAGATATCGACCCCGATGAATCAGGGTCGCGTCCCACATAATAATTTATCGTTCCATAGATGTATACCCCCTTCGTACCATAATTTTATAAAGTGACGACCCTCGACCCCGTTCCTCGACCCGATCGACCCAGGAACTTTGTGACTATGATCGTGGCGATATCAAAAAGGCCATTCCAACAGTCCAAGGGGTTTTTGCTTGGAAATACTCTGCACCAGGCGACTTTATAATTTCTTATAACATAACCTGAAGATTCTTCTACTGTAACTCAACTAAATTTTACAACCATCCCAAACCCCACAAAAAGGCCTCATTGATAATTATGGAGAGTCATTTGAAATCTCCCAAAAATTGTTTAAAAAGATCTAGAAGTGATGCATGTTGTTTCGAATGTCGCTTACAGATTTCATGGCCACCCACATATGGCTAGGGATTTACAATAAAAGAAAGGGGATGTTTATGGCAGTATATGATATATATACTGCACCTGATTTTTTTGGTGTGTAAAAAACAGAAGGAATATGAATAAGATTATCCATTATGCCTGATTTAGCACGTCATAGATTTATGATTTTTCGTATTTATGGGATCTAGAATAACTGAGCAACAGGTAAATCATTTGCATTTGCATTTGCCACATTGTATTTATTTTTAGCAGCAATGCAAAAGGAAATTGTCTTTGCAAATAAAAACCAAAACTCACAGCAAAGAATTAATCATGTGTGCCTACTTACATGAAACCCCTTCTTCTGTGATATCTGCCATCTTACATGCATACGACATAATCTTAACTGTAAACTTATCCATGATAAGAACCTAGAAAAGGTCATAACAATTTGTGTACAGTTAGCAATAGTAAGGGGCAAACAATATGGATTGACAAAATAAACCAGCAAGGAAAGTACTTCATTATATAAGGGCACATCAAGAAAAACAAATCGAAATATAGTGAAATGTCAAATGCAAAAATGATACCTTCCATGTTGATTTCGAATTCTTCCTAGTTGATCTTAGCATTTCAAATAATAGACCTGTATTTATTAAAGCACAAGTAAACCTAGTTAGAATACATGGATTATAAGTACATGAAATATTTGCAAAACACAACAGCAGTGGCAGCAGCAAAACCCTTTCAGTCTCAGGCATTTTGGGATAGGCAATATGTTCGTAAAATACAGGGCATCACGAGCTGAATTAATGAGCATGAATGAAATAGTAAATGGACCATAAAAGTAGGCTGCAAAGGTCCACTGACATATGTAATCAGTTGAATAAAACAAATAAGACTAATTATGCAGTGATCAATAAATAGGGATGCTAAATTACAAAAATATTGTATAGTTAACTCAGCAAATTAATAACAAAGAGCTACACAAAAATGGAATGTCCACAAAATTGTCAACTATGCATGAAAATCACATCATATCATAGCTCTTCTTTTAGGAAATATTACGCAACTTTTCCCAAAAGCAAATTATATATACAGAACATGTGAATTTTAAGGCAATACTATGTGACTTTCCAAAAAAAATATGTGGTAGAAAACGCCAACAACAGTTCCATAAGCAAACAACACCATCATTAAACTAGCTATTGGTAAACAATCTCTTACCATTCCTAGAGCTCATTTTTTCTATTAGTCCAACAACATCTCACCATATTTTGCTATAATCAATCCAGGAACTGTCGTGGCTTTTCAATGTAAATTTTGGCCCTGTTACTTCTAACAGAGTTTGGCTGCTATTGCAGAAGCAAGCATATGCCACTTCATTGCATTGCCACTACTCTCTTGAGCAAGGCATCCGCACACATAAACAGTAAGCAATCGGGAAACAAATGTAACGAAATCGAGGGCAGACTGAAGCCACAAGTGCGGCTAATCCAACAAGCCATCACTCGATTTGATGGGACTGGCAATGCCATATTCAAGCACCTTCGCGAGTGAAAGCCAACTCAGACGTACAATTCTCTACTGCGATTAGAGCTCCAGAGAAACAAATTACACGCTGGTATTTCGAGCAGCACAAGCAATTTTGCCAGATCCATTTCCACCACCACTACCAAGTACCAGCAGCAGCACTAGCGCGCGAGCAAATCCAAAGCGGGAGGGGGAGAAGGATAATTACGATCTCGCGTGATTTGGCGGAAACTCCGGTGGTCCCCGACCTGCGAGGAGGCGTCCGAATCGAACGACATGGTGCCGGAGATATTCCCCGCCTCCTGCTGCCGGCGATGGCGCCTCGGCCTGGACTCGTCGGCCGGAGAGATCACTCAGCCCCGACTTGGAGCAGCGGCTGGGGGATCGGAGAACGACGTCGACGACGAGGAAGCGAAGCGGGAGACGGGGCGCTGGGCGCTTGGCGCTGGGCGCGAGATTGCCGCGTCAGAGTGCGGAAAGGGGGAAGCAACGCGGAGGAAGAGTCTTTCTGGGTTCTCGAAGAGTCGAAGAGGTCGTCGGCCGCCGCCGGCTAAAGGAAATTACCGGGCTACCCCGCTTCTGCTATGGGAACTGGAAAATAACTGCCTAGCAGCCTTGGCGCGTTATTTCAAAAAAAAAAAGCAATAAGTCCTTTTGTTTACAAGTCTTCTTTATATAGAAATTTGACCTATTGCTCCGGATCTCCGTTTACTAGGAAGATATACAAAAGGATCGAACTACCTGCTCATTATTCAGAGGTGAATCATAGAACACTAGAAGATGTGGTATCTTATGGACTTAACACAGGTCACATCCCTCACGACATACGATTGAAAGATCCAAACCTTCCTCTTCGGAGCGGAAACGGACGTGACCAAAACATTCCGGAAATGGAAATGGTAACAGCGGCCCAAAATAAAAATGGTAAGGTTTTCTTTGAAAAGAAAAAAGAATGAGATGGGGTATGAATCCTTAACTACAAAAGTAAGCACCTCTCCTAACTAATTAGTTAGTATCGAGAGACTAGGCTTTTCATTAAAGTTGAAGGAGACAAACAAAGGTACTCTGCCGATGGAATAAATTCTAGGCGCACGGACCCACGGGGGTGGCCAGACAGATCTGATCGGTCTCCTCCGAGCTATCATTTTTGTGTGTGAACACAATGGGGCTACACACTTCCTGGCCTAGGCCTACGAGCAGCCAAAGCAGCGAGCGGTGACACCGTCATACCGGTTTGATGATCCAATGTGTATATAGAATGTTTAATTTGGACTCCGGATATGAGTGATATGGCTTCGGAAAGTTCTGCACCTAGGCAGACCGGTCAGACCGATTTACAGGAGCGGTCAGATCGGTTCGGATAGTCCAGACCGGGTTAGGAGTTGTATTTTAGCACGAAATTAATTATGGTTTCGACTTTTATTGGGATAAGACCATCCCTCCCTATAAATATAAAGTGTCACGGACGATTAAGGACATACAACCCAATCGAATCTATCAAAACACATCTTTTATCCTTTTATCTTATTATGTTTACCCTAGCATTTCCAACCTTGATATGTTGTTCTTCCCTCACCTCCATGGCATTTGAAGACGCCCTAGCTGGCCTGCCAAACCTAGGGCAACCCAAAGTGCAGCTGCCCCGACGGGGTCCCTCCCGGGCGGGCGTTCGTTGGATCCTCGTCGGGCTGCCCCGGCGAGACCGGTCTGAACGGTTGGTGAAGCGGCGGTGCAAGGTGTGTCGCTGCGTGCGGCGCGATCTATTGCGATCGTGTGTTGGCCCAGAAAGGCGTTAACACAAATTGGCGACTCTGCTGGGGACGTGAATCATGTTATCATAGCCGATTTGTCAAACCCTAGCAATATGGCAGCACGTGATAAGCTACTTGAGGAGTATAAGCGAGAATACGATGGAGCAGTCAAAAGGTTATTCTTGTCCCACTGCCATACAACAGAGCAAGGAGTCAAGAAGATAAAGGAGTGTCAGATGCCATCCACCATTGAAATATTAATGGAGACGCGATCCTCAGGTACTTTATCTAATGCTCTATCTAGTGTTGTCAAAGATTTGATTGATCAAGATAGTTCAATTCAAACTCTTGTTGTTCAAAAGTGGCTATTGAAAAATCAGCTACTAATCCTTGTGAAAGTTTGCCTGATCTTGCTGATCAAGAGGAAATTCGTCCGTCTCAAGTCGAATTTGTCGATCCAAAATCCCCTTGAAAGAGCACAGAGACTTTATCTAGTACTTCTATGCTGGGGGGAGGGGGCAACAAAGCAAAGATAAAGCCGGTTGACAAAACCGGTCTGACCGGTTGCAAGACTGGTCTAACCGCCTCATCTAGGGTTTTGCAAAATAACTCAAACTGAGGACGGTTAAATCCAAAAAATCAGAGATTGATGTTTGGAAAACAGTTGAAACCAAAGGCCGTAGAAAGTATCAAAAGGAAAATCTAAAGCATATTCGTGGAGAACTTCCGGCTAAATCCAAAAGGCAAATAAATGTCAATGATGCTAGTCGGTCTAAAAATTCCAAGCAAGCCAAATCTTGTCCAAAACAGAAATTTCGTTATCATGCCTTATTCTTGTCCAAAATCCTCATATGTCAATGTCGTTTCCATCACATGAATCACCTATGCTTATGCCATGTGGATCTTATTTTTACATGCCTTATTCTTGTCCAAAATGGTCTTATTATCCTTGGATGCCGGCTTCTCATAGTTATTTTGGTCAAAATCATGTTACTTATAGAGAGCCGGTAATTAATGAATCATCACTTAGAAATAATGACCATTTTCAACTTAGGGACCAGTCTATGCAGAAAAAAGTATAAGGTGATCAAACAAATCTACCGTGTCAAAAGGGATGGTGGATTAAATAAAAATTCAAGTTTGACACTAGATAAAGAAAAGCCGGTTGTTGAAGAGCAATCAGATAGCTCAATTGGTAAAATTGTCCCCAATGATGTTCATGATTCAAACAATACAGTCGAACAATGTTCAAGTTCGGCCGGGGGCAAGTAAGAGCAACCATATCGGTTCTAACAGGACCGATCTGACCAAGAAGATAAGGCCAAGCCAATCTTTGAGGAGTTTCTAGATAAATACAAGAAGATATTTGAACAAAAACAAAGCAATCAATTGAAAGGCAAATGAAGAAGAAATTATTCACCACCAAGATCAAGAAAGCATCATCAGTCATCTTATTGGACTTCATCATTTATCCTGTCGATGCACATACCATGGACTGCATATTTAGGTATGTTTAATCCATGGTTTAGTCATAATCCTTGGTTGTCATATTATGACTATCAGTTTTATGCTTTAGTAAGGAGCTATGATTTGAATAATCGACCGCTTTGGTCGTTTCAAGATTTTTGTTATTGAACATGCTAAGACTATGAAAGCCAAAATAATTTGCTAATCTTAAACCATAAATTGTTACATTCACTAGTTTTCTTATTTCGGCTATTTTAGCATGCTTAGAGAAAATATATGGCCGATGTTTTGTTAGTCATCATCCTTAGAACAAATATATGAGAGATGTATTATTTGTCATCGTCCTTGAGCAGTTCTAACCATTGAGAATATTTTATGGCACGCAAGCTTTGCCATAAAATAGGGGAGCATATTCACACAAAAATGGCAACTCGGAGGAGACCAGTTAGACCTCTTTTCCCAACCGATCAGACCGGTCTGGTCAAAATTCAAAATGGACTTCACCATTACATAGATCTCATCGAGACAATCAAAATGTATATATGGAACATCCGATTTGGACTCCAGATGAGAGAGATATGGCTTTGGGAAGTTCTGCACCCCAGGCAAACCGGTCAGACCGGTTTACAGGAGCGGACAGACCGGTTCGGACAGTCCTGGCCGGGTTAGGAGTTCTATTTTAGCACAAAATTAATTATGGTTTCAACTACTAATGGGATAATATCACCCCTCCTATAAATATAAAGGGTCACGGCTGATTGAGGACATACAACCCAATCCAATCTATCAAAAACACATCCTTTACCTTTTTACCTTATTATTTTTACCCTAGCTATTCCAACCTCGATATGTGTTCTTTCATTGCCTCCATGGCGTTTGAATATGCCCTAGCTGGCCTGCCGAGCCTAGGGCAACCCAAGGTGCCCTCCCGGGCGGGCGTTCGTTGGATCCTCATCGGGCTGCCTCGGCGAGACCGGTCTGACCGGTTTACCATACCGGTCTGACCGGTTGGTGTAGCGGCGTTGCAAGGCGCGTTGTGTGCTGCGTGACCTAGCGTGATCGTGTGTTGGCCCAGAAAGACGTCAACACATTGCTCATTGTTGTAGCTGTAGGGTGCAGTGCGGTTGCACAAGAGATGCGTAGTTTTCTTCCGAGTTCAACGTCAAGTAGCCAACAGGGAAGCGCCAAATTTTTGTGCTTAAGACTGTGTTTAGTTCGTGAAAAAAAAACTTTGGGTTTTGGTATTGTAACACATTTCGTTGTTATTGGACAATTAATATTCAATCATTGACTAATTAGGCTAAAAAATTCATCTCGTATGAAACAGTTAAACTGTGTAGTTAGTTATTTTGTTCAACTGCATTTAACGCTCCATGCATATATTTGAAAATTCGATGTGACAGATACTGTAGGAAATTTTTGGAACTAAATAGGACCATACCTTTCGTTTGTTTACGCAGTATACTACGCACTTTTAAAAACAAATACAATATACTACGCGGTGTGAAAATGATGCCCATGATGCTTCACCACATCTCGGGACTTTTTAACAGATTTTCATCAAATAGATGTGAAGGGAATGCAGCTGTTGACGCAAGATTGGTCAACACACAAGCGATAGAACGCGCGGATCGCAACGATCTGAACACCAGCGAACTTCCCCGGCGACCGGTCAGACTGGTCACGCCAAACCGGTCAGACAGGTTGGGACGCAGAGAGCACGCGAAGACCTAAGATCCCAAGCTCGGGAGGGACCCCGTCGGAGCCTGGAGAACTAAGGTTGTCTTGGAGTCGGCAGGCCACCCAAAACGCCCTTGAACGCTGTAGAGACGAGCAAAGAACATCAAAAGGTTAGGTTTGAAGAATAGGCTTAGGACCGGTCCGACCGGTCAGCCCAACGGGTACAGCTGGTCGGCATCGATATTTGCCAATTTTGGCTGCCAACATCCTGCCGTCCTGCCAATTAGCTGATAGAAAAACGAGAACTCAAGTATGGCCATGAGATCTACGCCGGTAGTCTTCATGAACTCACGCTGTCAGGCAAGTGTTTTACGGCGGGTTTGGTTTGGAGACCAATTGACATAAGAGCAACTCCAATAGACTCTCTAAAAAAGTCCGGGTACTTAAATTTTTTGAAAAAATAGTAAAACTGCATTCCAACAGTCTATCCATCTGGTAGGCCTCGCTATCCCGCTCGGGATATCTAGCTCCTCGCTCGGCAATTGGGCAGTCCTGCCTTATGCCCACACGTAGTCCCTCCCTTATGCCGTCGATGGGCGCCGGGTGGAGGAGGGTAGCGTCGGTGGTGCTCGAGCAGAGGGACAAGCCGCGGCGGCGCGGGCTCCCTAGTGGCGGCGGCTCGGGCTCCCCGGTGGTGGTGGCACGGGCACACAACGGAGAATGACGTGCGGGGTCACTCGTGACACAGGGCATGGGATGGAGTATGCAGAGTTAAGATTTAGAGAGGCTGTTGATTGCCCACCCTTTGGAGAGCTAAATGGCTAGCTAAATAGGAATTTGGCTGATCTAATTTAGCTAAGCTCGTTTCTAGTTTTTTTACAGAATCAAACATATTTTGTACTAGCAGATGCCCATGTGCGGCACGCACATGTTTTAAAAAAATTTAGAAAATAAGATTTTCATATTTATAATCCTACCTTACCAGGACGTAAGAATCTAGTAATCGTGCCCGTGCGGCACGCCCGTGCTAATAGTTACTTTGGCATAATGGAACAACCTTTTTTTGTACTCCTAAAATAAAAAAATCAATAACCTTAGATTCAAAGAAACATGAGACATGCATATATAGATTTAAGATATGCATGCAAATGAAATAAATGCAAACACAAATATTTCCATAGAGGAACCAAATGAAGTCATGGAAACGAACTTAACGTACTGCTACAAAAATATCATGCAGTTAAACATACAATTATTTTCCAACAATCTAAAAACACCAAACTGATTATCTGTACATAATCTCTTAATTCCTTTATTACAATGCATTTCAATTAATACCATACTGATATGCTAGACAAGTACAATTGGAATTTTGGTTTATTCCACACCAAACAAAGGAATTTTATCAATTGCATGTTGTTGATGAGCAGCACCACTTTGCTTCCACTGTCCGGGTCACCTTTGTATTCAGCACATGTCCCTCTTCTGCTTTTGGAGAAGCACATGTCCCTCTTCTACCTTCATCTTCGGATCTGCAACCTTTGTAAATGTAATCCAACGTAAGTAATCCCATAGTAATCCAACGTAAGTAGTGACATAAACATGAGTTAGTCGTTTCAAGAAAATATACAACAGCGTCTTCTGAAAATCTACAACATCTCCAAAGCAAGCATAATCAGTTCGACTTTTTCCATTTGCCCAAATGAGAGTTTTTATCTGGTCCCTTTCTTCAAGCTGCACACTAAATTGAAAACCTGGATCTGCAGCCCTCGTCTTCCTAAACAGCTCTAGAGTTTAACTTTCTTTATATCATCATCCCTTTGCTCTCTCCCTATCTGAGCACAGATTGTTCTCAGAGACCTCCTGGTAAATGGTATATTCTCCATGCTTCCATACATACTGCCTATTATGCAATGAAGCTTGCTCAGCGTGACATTATTTTCCCTTGAATACTTCACCATGTCTCTTACTGAATGCTCAATCTTTTTGTGAGAACCCCATTGTTTTTTTTTCTGCATCTGTTGCTGAAAAATCATGGTTATGTTCCTTCACATAGGTTGAAAACCATCCATCATCTTCTGTGCGGTGGAGCCGAATCATTGCCTACAGTTACATCCTTTTGTCTTGCTCTTTGTCCTTTTGTCAAAACCCTGTATACAATGCAAGAAAAGTGTTTTAGTTCTTTTTTCTGATTCTAGAAGCGAGATGTGACAGCTGAAACATTTAAAATTTAGGGTCATGTTTTCTTTTATAGCTATAACAATTTACCTGTCTCTGACAAACAATCTCTCTCATGGTCTGGTAGCCATCCTTGTTTCTGTCCCAGTTCCCCTTCTTTGTTCCAAACCCAACCTCCCATGAATGCATATTGTAGAACTCAACTGCCTCTTCTTCGGAATCAAATGATAAACCAACATATGGCTGGAAAATGTACCGTGGGTTAATCCCAGCTTCTTTTGATTCCCAATATTTTCTATATTGCCATTTCAGCTGCACCCATCCCTGTCGGTCTGCGGTAAGCTTCACGATTGGCTCCATCCTTAACTCTCCTCCTGCATTAGTAGCATGAAGATATCATTATTTAGCAAGGCAATACAAGATTTCTCTAATTTGTACTGCAAATCGTATTTTGAAAAAGAAAAAAAACAAAGACTGACCTTTTTTTCCATTGAACTGCAGTGGAGTCGTGAGATGCCGAACCCACATTATTATATTGGGCAGCGCTTGCAGAATAATTAGGTTGAGTCGTTGAGAACCTATTGCATCGATCATCTTATTTGTGTTCCCCTCGCCTTTTTTAACCAATTCACCCGTTGAGTAGAATATATCCCAATCAACTTGCTGAAGATCTTCATTAGCTATTGGTAATCTTGATTTGTCTATGACAGTCAAATCTTCAGGTTCGTCAGCATCATGAACAATTTCTACTTGACTGCTTTGAGATGTCTCCCCGTCACTCTCCAGTGCACAGCTTGAACTATCCAAGTGATTTCTATTTGTCCGACTATCAGACGTCTCTTCCAATTGTGATGATGACTTTTTTTTTTCAGAAGCTATGAGCATTTGTTCCTGTGATCCACTACTGCTAGAAGGCATGTTTCCCATTGTGATTCCATAAACTAGTTGCTGGTAAGAACCAATGAAGGCTGATAATAAAAAAAAACATTCTTGTTACATATAGATTATGTTCCTCTTTAGAGCACCAACGCATAAATAAGAATCAATCTAAAATGAAATCATTTTATACCTTTGCACCTTGTTTCCCAAATCTATCTATTCGCAATATCATTGCAGTATGATATTCTCGAAGACAAAAAGGACCAGCAGCTACCTAGACATATTTTTGCTGTTTGCAAATTTAAATAATTGACATCTTCTCATTTACCTTCGTAGTTGTGAGGCGTCGGAGCTGAAGCTGACCATGGAGTTGCTTTCAATTTGTCTCCTGAGGAACACTCCCCAACCTACTCGCCGCTTCTCGTGCCGAGCAGCAATTGCTTGACCTTGGCGGCCATGCCTGTTCGGCCCACACGCCGACTCGGGGCAACACAAAAAGGATCTCCTCGACGCAGCTTTCGCGGCCGCCGCCGGTACTCAGCCTGTTCGGCTGGACATTTTTGGCTGGGCTTGTTACCATTTTCTCTGGTATCTACTGTACCTACAGTAGATTTCAGCCCGGATAGCGCTGGCTGATCAGCCAACTGAACGGGCTGACTGTCGACTCTGTAAAAGTGATCCCCGCCGCCGGAGCCGCGCCGCATGGGACGCACAGACCGATTTCGCAGGCGGTCGAGGGGAGATCGCGCTCCGAAGAAGGGCGCGACCATGGGTGAGGCGGTGCCACCTAAAGGTTTCTTGCCAGCAACCTCATCTTTATTGCCTCTTAGCATGACAGAAAAGTCAATCCATCTAACAGAAGGGAACAATTAATTGATATGCAGAAGAAAACAATGCACGATATGGGACAGTTCCTATTTTTCTATGTAACCTCTAAAATAATTGGAATACTTAGACTCTAGAACCTTCTTAACAAAAAAAAAACTGAATGACATCAAAGATCACTTTGGGTGACCTGTTCCTTCTAATGCTAAACACCTCAGTTTATTTATTTTAGACCTATTACAGTGATATCTCTTTCCAATACACCGATAAGCTCACATTCTTCTCTTATTTTATATTCAAGATTAATTAATTTTCTGAAGGAAAATACATAACAGGGGACACTACACTACTGCATGCTGTCAGTTAGTTCTGAGGTTTGCTGAAGAAAGTAGTAATATAGAAAACACAGGTCACGTAAAGGGATCTATCTGAGAAAATGATTGTTATTTGAATGAATGCAACAAAAATAAACACTCAAATTCCATTAGCCAGCCATTAATTTAAAGAATAAAAAAAGATATGCAGTACTCAAATAGAAGCTTTCAGATTAAATGTTTTCTACGAAGTTCAGTTTAATGATGTCATTGCATTTAATGTAGCTGGTGAAGGTACATAACCATACAAGCCAATCATTTAATGCGTCAGGGACTGTACCTTCGCATGGAGCCCCTACTGCAATGCGAACTTCTAAACCTTGTCATCCTTGATCAATTTTTTTCTAACCTGAAACACAGCCAAAATTTGTAGTATCTTTAGTCTAGTTGAATAAAAAGAAGCACACAAACAAGTGCTAATTTTGTATCATGGTAATAATACACCACCTCAAATAGAGACAACAAAGCTGGTGTCTCTTGAAACAATTTTCTTTAGTTCACCATGTGCACCAACAATCTCTAAATTTTCTGGTTCAGAACTCTACGTGACATTTCCAGAATTATCGGCAATCATTGAATTCACAAGCTGATGGCACAAAAAACACGAAACAAACTGGGACTTCTGAACATAATCAATTGTCGAGTTTCCAATGAAAGAAACTATGCTAGGCTAGCAAACAAAGTAACAAACCAATCCAAAAGGGGTGAGTGGCCATGACATACCTGAGTGCCTAACCTGATATGCGCGTTGTCCAGATTGGTCACCACCGCCTGAATCCACGAGCAAGCAAACAAACCATTAACCAACTAGATGAAACAGACACTCTAAACCTGCCCAAAATCCTAAGGAAGATGGTGGCAGGTGACGGTCTGGAAGACACGGAGCTCCTGCGAGAAGTCCGGGAGGCCGATGGTGTGGCAGAGCATGAGTTGGGCCCGCCGGCGATGAAGATGACGGGCAGGTTCTCGCTGTAGGCGCCAGCGATAGAGTTGAGCACGTCGAGGCCTGAGCCGCCGCTGGTCTGCTTCCTCCGGCCGTCGGTGTTGGCCAGGTAGGTGACCACCCGAGGACTTCAAATCTATGGATACCACTATAACAGTTAAATACAAGGTGAGCTCGTTCCTATATTTGCATAATAATTTTTAGCACAATTCACTTAGTTCCATTTGTACATATTAATCTTTGATTGTAGGCACAAATGTAAAGTTGAACTTTCGGTTCGTCGGTAGACCGATAGTGAATCATTGCGAAAGGTCATAACTCAGTCATCCGGAGTGCGATTGAGATACATGAGCTCTTGATGGAAAGATTATTTGATAAACTTTTAAATAGATCTGGTCCCACCTCAATATCTCGTCGGCAAGGTCATCAAATCATCAAGATATTCTGCCGTTGTTTCTGCCGGAAGCTACATCATCGTCATGGGCTTGTTGTTCAACCTTGGGATCCTAGCGCAAGTTGGAGCACCCCCAAAGGAGGTGGGAGACACACCAAAGAGTCTCTTGGACGTCCTCCACCTTGGCCACCACCTTAGGAGACCAGCAAAGGTGTCCAAGTCAAGTTGGAGGCTCAATCTGTGTCAGGTTCGAGTCCGTTCCGGACTCCAGGAATAGCTTGCACCAAAACAGACGCCCAGGTTGCATACTGAGTCGGATTTAGGCGCACTTGGTATGGATGGAAAGATAATTTCAACACGCATTCAATGGCACCAGTTTCAGGTCTAATTTCATCCGGAGTCGATGGGAATCGTCGAAACAAAATGACATCCAGAATCTATCTCGATGTTGCATCACCATTTTTCGGTCTTTGGGCCATGTATCGAGTTGAGCCCATTAAGGGTGCGACTAGGGGGGTCTTGCACGACCTAAACCCTTTATTAGCTGCCACTGCTGCCATCGTTAGACTTTGGGATTATTCTTAGATTCATTCTGTCAAGAACAGTTGTCGCCGTTCATCGGTTTGTGAAACCCCAACCAGTGAGATTAATCATTCATCTGCAGAGTCACTTCAATTGAGCTGTGTTCTTTCGAGTTCTTGCTTGTGTTCTTCGTTGCTCTTGTAGGGATTAGCCTTCTTGGCGAAGTCAACCGGGTTGTGACACGGTTGATAACCAGAGGAGTTGTGGTGCTAAGATTGCTGCATTCGGGTCTTAGATCTGAAGCCGGATCGGTGTGTCTCGCTCCGCCTACAACGAGAGTTATCCAGAACTTGACGGAAGATCGGGAACCCACGTCCCCATTATTTGGTAATCAGAGCTTCAGGTATACTGTCAAGTTTACATCTTACCCTAGTTTGAGTGTTTTCGCCTTCGTCCACTAGTCCACCGCCATATTTGTTTCCTACCTAAAACCATCCGCGCCATAGCCTTTGCATAATTCAGTTTCAGAGTTCGTAATGTTGAGTTTTTGTTCTAGGTCAAGGTCTTGTTGCTAGTTTAGATCATGTTTCAGTCTAATTTGTGTGATCCCCCTTTGCTTTCCATCAACCCTTGCCATCACCATCCATTAGATCCACATCTTTCGTCCATATAACATCCTGATTCGCATGCTTTCCATAAAACAGTTATAACTTTTGCGTCCGAACGTCGAAAATGTGCAAACTTTATATCTAAGGAGATCTACAGAAAATTTTAGATCCGTTTCACCCTAGCATTGCAAGGTTTGCAAAAATTAGAATTTCAAAATTCGATCAGTAAAACTGAGTTTCGGGGCCGACAAGTTTGGCATACATTTGAGAGCACAATCCTGATTTTGTATAGACCACATCTTTTATCCAATTGAGCTCATATTTTTTGTGGTTTGTTCTTGTGTGCTCCTTGCTGAAAAAAAATATATATCAAAAGTATAGGAGCAAAAAAAAAAAGGTTGAGAAAAAAAAGAAAAATAGTGAATGAAAAAAACAAGAAGAGAGGAGCACATAATCAATAGCCAATAGCTCTATTTGTTTGTGGTGCCTTTTGCCTTGTCCTTGTTCGTTGCTACCTTTCATACTTGTTTCCCTTTCTTGTTTATCATAAATTGGTGCTAGGAACACGTATAGGCCAGCAACTAGGATGTGTGTTTTCTTGTTTTCCACTAACAATGGCAGGTTACACAATTTATGGAGATGGAAGAAAGATGACGACTCAAGGTCCTTCAAACATTGCAGCACCAAACCATGTAAAATGAGGTACAGTTCATATTTTTATTCATTTTTTTGATGGTGATTGCAATTATTCTGAATATGCTAAGTTGGAGCTTGAGGTAGAGAAGGAATTGTTTTCAATCAATAATGTTTCTGAACTTGAACAAATTAGAGCCATCACTAGTGCTTTCATAGGATATGCTTTAACATGGTGGCAGTTTTGTTGTGAAAATTATGAGACACCTAAAACATGGATGATGTTGAAACAACTTTTAAGATATGACTATGTGCCTATATACCACTCTATTTTGTATGAAGAACTTCAGTTTCTCCAACATGGTAACAAATTAGTGAAGTCATATTATGAAAAGATGCAAGCTTTAATGTTACAATGTGAAATAGATGAATGTGTAGAAGCAACTGAGAATAGATTTTTGCATGGGCTTCAACCTGAAATTTAGAATGTTCTTATTGGTCAGTATTACACTTCTCTTTCACAATTATTTGAACTTGCTTGTATGGCTGAGAAACAACTTTTAGGTGATGATAATGTGTCAAAATTTCATGCACCTATTTGCAAAGATGAAGAGCAACAAATGGAGGAGCAACGTCTTGTTGTACCTCCATCCATGGCTAACATTTTGCAGGACTTTAGAGATTACAAGCAACATGAGACAAATGAGGAGGAAGATGTACACACAGTTTCCGGTGAAATTTCAGAACCAACACTTCTACTTCCTTCCATTGAGATTGAGATCATAGGTAATAACATTTGTGAAACACTCCAAGGTGAGTATCCTTTTTCTACTCTACCTTTGTCACAAGCTGAGGTGCATGATGTTTCTTGTGACAAAGAAGAGTTGTGTGACAACGATACTGTTGCGCATGTGTCACAACCAGTCCCTGCACCTGATATCATTACTTTGGAGCGAAATAGATGTGTTGAAATATAATTTTTCTTCCCATTGAATCTGAAAATGATGAGCTCAAATTGCTATCTTCTTTAAATACTTTAGATTATATAGAATTCGACAATCTTTGTACTCTAAGTAGTTTGAAGGAGAAATTTATATGCGCTGAATTGCCATGGTTGCATAGATGTATATATCATTTTATTGGGCGGTATAATATTAAAGGAGAGTATATGGTGCATCGTGTCTATATGTGCTCAAATATGAAATCTCCTTTGGTTGTGCAAGAATTTGATCAAGTAGAAAGTTGTAATAACAATAATCATATCTTGTCGACATCCACTAGTTTTGTTTTAAAGAAACAAGTAAACTTTCAAAAAGGGGAGCGATATCGGTTACTACCAACAACCTGTCCTCCAACTAAGCTCAAACCGAGGACGGTTTGCTGTAAAGGAGGGGAGGATGATGAGGACATGAAACCTATGGATACGACCATGATAGTTAAATACAAGGTGAGCTTATTTCTATATTTGCATAAAGATTTTTGGTACAATTCACTTGGTTCCACTTGTACATGTCAATCTTTGATTGTAGACACAAATGTAAAGTTGAACTTTCGGTTCGTCGGTAGACCGATAGTGAATCATTGCGAAGGTCATAACTCAGTCATCCGGAGTGCGACTGAGCTCCATGAGCTCTTGATGGAAAGCTTATTTGATAAGATTTCAAATAGATTTGGTCCCACCTCAATATCTCATCGGCAAGGTCTTCAAATCATCAAGACATTCTGCCATTGTTTCTGCCGGAAGCTACATCGTCGTCATGGGCTTGTTGTTCATCCCTGGGATCCTGGCCCAAGTTGGAGCACCCCCAAAGGAGGTGGGAGACACACCAAGGAGTCCCTTGGACGTCCTCCACCTTGTCCACTACCTTATGAGACCAGCAAAGGTGTCCAAGTCGAGTTGGAGGCCCAATCTGTGTCAGGTTCGAGTCTGTTCCGGACTCCAGGAACAGCCCGCACTAAAATGGATGCCCAGGTCGCATACTTAGTCGGATTTGGGCGCACTTGGTATGGATAGTAAGATAATTGAGACATGCTTCCAATGGCACCAGTATCAGGCCCAAATGCATCTGGAGTCGACAGGAATCGTTGAAACAATATGACGTCCAGAATGTGTCTTGGTGTTGCATCACGTATTTCGATCTTTGGGCCATGTATCATGTTGAGCCCATTAGGGGTGCGACCAGGGGGGTCTTGCATGACCTAAACCCTTTATTAGCTGCCACCGCTACCATCGTTAGACTTTGGGGTTTTGCTTAGATTCATTCTGTCAAGAACAGTTGTCGCCGTTCATCGGTTTGTGAAACTCCAACTTGTGAGATTAGTCATTCATCTGCAGAGTCACTTCAATTGAGCTGTGTTCTTTCGAGTTCTTGCTTGTGTTCTTCATTGCGCTTGCAGGGATTAGCCTTCTTGGCGAGGTCAACCAGGTTGTGACACGGTTGATAACCAGAGGAGTTGTGGTGCTAAGATTGCTGCATTCGGGTCTTAGATCTTGAGCCGGATCGGTGCCGGTGCCACGAAGACGTCGCCTTCCTTGACAGAGCAGATCAGCGTGAAGCAATCCCTGGCGGTGGGTGGGGGTGACGTGGTGGCAGGGGAAGCAGGGGCGCGCGGCCCAGCGTGGGAGGCAGGGGCTGCGGATCCGGTGGGGGTGGCATGGCGGCGAGGGCAGCAGGGGTGCGCGGGCCAGCAGGGGAGGCAGAGGTGGTAGTTCGACGTGTGGGGGTGACGCGGCAGCGTGGGAAGTAGGGGCACGCGCGCTGGCCGGGGAGCAAGGGGCGGCGGATCAGCGAGGCAACCGTCGAGCTACTCGCAGGAAGCAGAGGTTGGGGGAGGAGTGTAGGGTCCAGATCGCACGGTGGAGGGAACCGATGTGTGATTGGTGGAGTGAGGTGTGGCCATGCCACCATGCCATCGAGGAGTCCTGCATGGAAGGAAAGGAGTGAGAGTCAAAGACGGAGAGCTTGGCGATGAGGTCCCATGGCGAGTAGCTGAGCTCACGGGCCTCCCCGGAGGCAGTTGCGTGGCCGGAGTACCCGCCCCTGTCGCGGGATTCAGACGGCGGGGAGCACACCGCGGGGTGCGGCGGCGGCATCATCGTCGTCGTGAGGAGGAGCTCGGGCGGGGCAGGCGCGCCAGGGGAGGGGGACGCAGAGGTGGAGGCGGAGTAGGCAGAGCCGAGTAGGCGGGCGGTGCTCATGCAGATCCGCATGGCTGGGTACGGCTGGGATTCTGGATCGGAAAGAAATCGTAGGTGGGTCGGTACAGTGTTGGTATTTCTTAACTCTCACAGAAGAATCCGCAAGCACACGGAAATACCGTTGTAGCACTGTAAGGATCACCGGGGTGTCCAACCCTAGAGGGGGAGGGGGTGAATAGGGTCGCTAATCACTTTCTATCCTAGGGCTCAATCTATTTGCATGAGATAAACCTAACACATCCTACACATGCTAGTTATGACTAAGGTTTATCTATGCTACTCTCTACTTACCCCTAAAAGACTTGCAACCTATAGGCAATCCTAATCAAACTAACTAGGAAAGTAAAGGTACGCAACATAGAGTAAATGTGGAAACGTAATACGGTAAGTAAAGAGGTAATGGAGAGAATATGCAAACTCCCGTGAAGACACCAAGACACACGATTTAACGTGGTTCGATTAGGACACCAAGTCCCTCCCTACGTCCACGGCCACTTGTCCAACAAGAACAAGTGTGATGCCAAGTCTCTTCGCTTGATCACCGTCTTGCGTTCGCCACCAAGGCTTCCGGCAAGCAAAGACTAAGTGGCACCAAGTCACCAAGACAAGGCCACCGCCACCGTCTCTCTCAAGGCGTCACCAACGGCACCGTCTTCACTATTTGGAGCTTCTCACCAAGAGGGGTCTCCTTCCCCGCACAAAGTGTCATTGCCGCTCCACACAAAGTCGGAGGGTCACATGACGAGTACACGGTTGCTTGCCATAGCAAGACTTTGCTCAAGGGAGCTCTCGCAAGAACTAATCCCTATACAATTGCACAAAGCACTCTCTCAAAGCTTCTCACAAGCTAGATATGACACTAAGCTTTGCTAGGATGGTTGGAGATGTTAGTTTGCTTGGGAAACACTTCCTTCAACTTTTCTGGCGTCCAACCATATGCAGCAACCGGCCTTAGGGGGGGTATATATAGCCCACACACCCTAAAAGAGCCATTAGAAAAGTGGCTAACAAAAAGCGCTATCACCGGTTAAACCGATGATCCACTTTGTGTCATCACCGGTTTAACTGGTGAGCACCTTTTTCCAACTAGCTGTTATACTTCAACGGCTACCTTAATCAACCGACATAATCAACCGGTGAATGTATCTTCATCGCCGGTTTAACCGGTGCATGTAACTGTACCAGAGTTCCCGAAAACCAACTCTCTGGACAACTACACCGACGTTCACTTTGCCTTGATCGCCGGTTTAACCGGTGCCTGTAAAACTCTTGCTGCTTCTTCGGCCTCCAAGTCCATTACACCGGTGAGTGTAAAACACCTAACGCCGGTTAATCCGGTGCCAAACCCTAGCTCGCAGCTTCTGTGTTCATTGCACCGATGAGTGCAATTTGCTCATCATCGGTTTAACCGGTGATAGCAAATTGTCTTCGTTTTGATCTTTGCGACTTGGATTAACTGGTGATAGCAAATTGTCTTCGGTTTACCTGGCAGCGGATGAGAGTTATGGCAAGGCTTTGCAAGCGCGCGAGAGCAAGGTTGGGTGGAGCCAAGTGGCGAAATATTTTTCTGCTGAAGTGCAATGCCACAGCTTGAAGGCGGGCACACAAGACAGCCTTTGATGAGTGTAGAGCTAGCTAGCTCACTCTCACTCCCTTTCTTTCTCAGTCCCCCTTTTTTTATATATATACCCTCTTTTTTCTCTCTCTTTCTTTTTTTTCTTTCTTCTTTTTTTGTTTTCCTTCTCTTTCTTCATCTCTCTCTTTTTTTATAGGAGTAGGCTAACACCAACCTTGGTACGGATGGGTCTTATTGCGGGGTGATTACCAATCTCCCCCACACTTGGATTGTGTCATACGACACTAAATCAAGTGTGCGGTGTTGGTGCGTCCTTCAGTGTGTGCTCCATCGCAGATGTACCAAAGTGTTGATGCAATCCCCATATTTCCGGCCATTGTATGTCCCCAATTCTTCTTAACCTGCAATGGTTAGGGCCAAGTATACCCGAAGGTGCATACTAAACTGAAAACATGTTCATGCTTATTATTATAAAGAAGGAATATATTCTTTTTTTCTTTTTGGATAATCCGGGCTGTCTCCCGGCAGCGCTTCGTTTAAGGTCATAAGCTTGACCATGGGGGCTTCTTCTTGCAGCTATCAACTGGTGGTTTAGCCCCCACCTTCACCACCATCAGTCGATTGTGCTTAAGCTGCAGGGTTAGTGCTATAGTGCAACCACAAAATTTACAATTCTTATGATAAACAAAGGTGTCTATAACCATCCTTCTAAACATTTTGCTAGGGAGAGCAAGGAGGTTGCATCTCACGAAGGCATTCGTGGTGCAACAAGTGGCTAACTCTGGAGGGGTGCTAATAGAGCATGGTGGTGGTGATTCCAGGATGAAGATGTCATGCTCATTTATAGAGCCTTTTTCTTCGCACTCCAGAGACCGTGCCTTACTAGATTCCCTAGCCCAACGGGTTTCTATCGCAAGAGGTTCATTGTGGAAGATCATGGTTGTATCTCGATCATGATCGAGAACAACACAATGTGGGCTAGTGGGATGAGGTTCAAACTCGATCTTGGATGATGAGGTTTGCACTATCATCTCGAGCGAGTTTTGCTTGGGAAAAGGCTTCGCCAAGGGATTTTCTAAGCAAGGTGTGGCAGAAGTCATTTCCCCAAGTTTCTCGAATAGGCTCCCTAGAGGTGTATGATGAAGGTTGTCTGGAGGGCAGCTTATGAGAAGATCAAAATCGAGGACATCAAATATGTGAAAGTCAAGGTTGACCTCAATTTTGTCTATAGCAATTGGCACGGCACTTGCGACCCCTCGGCACTCAAGAATGTGTCCAAAGGGACAACTTTCCAATAGTTTGCCGGATGGCTTTAGCAAGACACTACCTAAGAGAGAGTGTGCCAAGTGCCATGGCATGATATTACCCTCCACGTTGGGGATAAGCTGGGCTTCCACGGTGATTCCCCGTATGGAACATGGAATGATCGTGGAGGGTGACTCAATCCAAACTGCTTCGAAAAAGTCTACTATTCTATTTGACAGTTCCTCCCTAATGTCTTCTTTGAGAAGTGCGTCATTGAGAGGATCGGGAGAAGAAGTAGTGTTTGGAGAGATGAATGGCGACATAAGCATCATTTCTTCGAATAGGTTGTAGTCGTCATGATGCTCCATCATTGGATTTTCCGGGCAGGAGATAGGAGTGGTGAAAGTAGTTTCCCCGGAATCATGCCCGAGGCTCCCTTGCGATGATTTTTCTCGGAGCAAGTTTTCTAAAGGGAAGCCTATAAGAAGATCAAAATCGATGATTGGGTAGACATGGAAGTCTAAGTGAACCTCGATTTTTGTCTATCTTGACCGGCACTGCTCGTGCGATCCCTCGACATTCAAAGAATAGTCCTGAAGGACTTTGAAAGAGTCTGTCGGTTGGGATTAAAGGCATGCTTCCTACGAAGGTTTCTGCGAGGAATTCGGACATGATGCAAGCCTCGGCAGTGGGGTCATGAAGGGCTTCTACGGCAGTTCCTCTTATTGAACAAGAAATGGTCGTGGAGGGTGAGCCAATTCTAAATGCTTCAGAAGAGCGTTTCATTCCCTCCAACCATTCCTCATTCATGGATTTTCTAGGAGAAGAAAGGGATGCGTAGGTCTCCTATCACAAAGGTAACTCGAGGTGTTTGTAAGGATTTCATAAAGATAATCCTCGAGTTGGGAAGATAACTTTGAAGGTTGAATTTCTTCTTCCTTCGATGCTCGTGGTTCGGGAGAGGGCTCGACAGACGAATCTAGGGATGTAGGAGGTGAAGGGCTGGATTCGGCTGATGAGGGGCTCTCATGGTGCAGCTTGGACTCGTGCTGGGGCTCGCAAGGGTAGGAGGGAAGAGAAGTCTTTCTTAAGATGCGATCTAGGATTTCCCTTCCTTCTGTTGGAGATCGATGAGTAAATGAACCTCCAGCGGCGATATCGAGATCATCGGCTGAGTCCATGTCTAAACCCGTGTAAAAGATGTGCAAGGCTACATCATCGGGTATAGACCAGTCTGGGCTTGAAGCTAAAAGGCGTGAGAATCTAGCCCATGCTGCACCTACGGTCTCCTACTCCACTTGTTCAAATGCAAAGATTTAACTTCGGATAGAGGCTGTATGGGATGCAGAAGAGAACGAGAGACAAAAGTCATCTCGGAGCTCTTCCCAATCATGGATCATAACCCTCACGTTGTGAGTGTACCATTGTTTTTTCCTTCCCCACGAGAGAAAAAGGGAACAATTTCCACCTCAAGGTTTCCTGTGATATGCTTGGTATTACCAAGCACGAACACAGATCCTCGAAAACTTGCAAATGATGGTCGGGATCTTCATTTTCTAGTCCAGAGAAGGTTTGTACCCGAACCATGGCAATGATGCGAGGATGGTGTTTGTAGCCAGAAGCCGTGAAAGGCCTTGAAGAGGTTAATGGCTCTGAGAACTCATCCTCGGAGGTAGAGAGTTGGTGGATAGAAGAGGATGACATGGTATAAGGATAAAATAAAAGAAAGGATAAAAGTAAAGAAAAGGTAAAAGAAAAGACACACGGGCAACTAGGTTCGAAGACAACTACGGCAACTGTTCCCCGGCAACGGCGCCAGAAATGCTTGTTGGTATTTCTTAACTCTCACAGAGGAATCTGCAAGCGCACGGAAATACCGTAGTAGCACTTCACCCAGGAGTATTCTGGGTATCGTATTTTCCACAAGGAATGGGTGTGTAACTGTCTTCTAACTTGATTACTCCGAAGAGGATAAGAGATAGAGAGACCTTACGGTAGTGTGGTTCTGATCTAAGGATGGGTTCAGGAGAAGATACACTAATGTTTTCACTCGCTCACTTCAGGCACCGGTCTGACCCGGGTCTGCCAGGGACCTCCAATATCGCTCTATGTCATACCCAGGCGGGGGGGGGGGGGGAGTGCACTAACCACGCAGACTGTCTCCGTAGCGGACGGACAGGGCTGTCACCACCTGCCGTCTACCCCACAGTACCAGCTGAGTACGAGACAAACAAAGGTAATATAAGGCCCAGACACTACGCCTATGCCTTCGACTACTACTCTAGAGTCGCATAGGGTTATCCCGTCTTTATCAGGGGCCCTCTTCTAGAGTATCCGCTATGAGAACAGACGATGAACCCATGAACGAATGAGAACAAAAGAATAACTTTACTAGAACTCACCAAATAGAAGAACCCGGATATGTACTCCAAATGTACCGTATCCGTAGAGGTACAGGGCCGAAGAGACGCCGACAGGTCCGGCTCTTCTCCGAACTCCTTCCTCACACACTCCCTAGGCTAAGGATACAAAGATGAAGCCCCTCTACTCTACTCCTCCTCAAGTGTGATGGATGGATGAATGGTGGGAATGAATGAATGAATGGGAATGAATGAGAGTGGGAGAGGGGGCCCCCTTATATAGTGGTTGAGGTGGAGTAGGGGCTACTCTATGTGGTTCTTTACATGGAAACCATATCTCTCCGGGATGAGGTTGCTTAGGGGCTACTCCACGTCGAGCTGCACCTGGACATACGCTTGTCCAGGTTCGGCCGAACCTGGGGGTCGGCCGACCCCCAGGTGTAGGTTCTTTGGCCCTGCTTCCTCTGGTAGGCTGACACGTGGGCCCTGAGCCTTATCCTCAGGTGCATCTTGCGTGGCGCTCCGTTTCCTCTGATTTGTGGGCCCTCCTTGTAAGTGGCATTTCTGGGTAGCAGTATTTTGTGCATTTTATCGTGTGTTCTCCTTTGTTTTCCCCGCCTTGCAGATGTGGGTGCCTGCAGATGACAATTCACCAAAACTCGTGGAATTGATTAATTACAAGCCCTATATCTAAGTTTGGTGATTATTTCTAGTAAAAAGCTGCAAGAGTTGACGGTTGAAAATGACACTTATGGACCGTCAACAACACCCCCACACTTAGCCCTTTGCTCGTCCTCGAGTAAAGTTTGAAGGACTAAGGTGGATGCCACTCATTGAACATAACTTGCATACAAGTTATTCCAAGCTTCTTCCAGTTTTTATGAAATTTTGAGTGGCTACCATGCTTTCTTGGGTAATTGAAGAATGGAATGAAGCAGACTTCAGGTTCCTAGATCTTCCTGCTCAGAAACATGGGTTTTGTTTTTGAAAACAAAAGCATAGTCTTGCTCCTCAAATTATTCTCTCGAATCTCTCTTTTTTGCTTCAAAACCTCACCAAGGCAAAGTTGTTGCCTTCTTTTCTTCTACCATCTAATCAGGCTTATGTGGATCTCAAGGTAGGGGTAGAGAGGCATGTTTGCTTTGCTTATGTTGTTAAGTCAAAAACAAGATCCAAGCAGAAACGAGTCATACAACCTGATCAAGAGGTGCAAGTGTGTGGAATATTTTTGGTGGATAGTAAGTGAACTCCATTGGATGATCTATCTCTCTCTTTGTATATTTTTTTTCTTGGACATGGGCTATATATATATATTTTCTTCTTCTTCTTCTTCTTCTTCTTTTTTTTGACATGTCTTGTGGACATGTGGCATACCTTCTTTGGGTATGCATCATTTCTCTCTTTTTTTCATTGTCATGCCTTTTGGGCATGTGGCATACCTTCTTTGGGTATGCATCTTTTATTTCTTTTTGTATAGCCCATATCCTTGATGATAACCTTGGAGAGAGAGACATGATAGAACTTGGAGTTTTATTTTGTGAGTGGATGGAAATAATTGCTATCTTCCAGTTGTAGAAGTATAGCATGTGAGTGGACGTGTACGTGATTTTGATCATGAGAGTATGACAAGTTTCTAATCAAGGGCCAAAGAGTTTGACAAAACTCAAAGCAAAGTCAAACTGCATATGAGTGTTTCAGCATGAAAATCTAACTTTGGCCTTGGTAGGAAGTTTTAATTTGAGGAGACAAGCCATTGCATTTTTTATATATTTTTGAAAAGAAATCCCAAGTACTTTGCAAGGAAGAGCATGGCTCCATTCATCCAATCATATCGCATTCGTCAATTACTTAGATAGCGTGGGTTCCCTATGATAAAGATTGTTCACAAGAACTAGAGAGAACGCAAGGAATAAAGAGTATGCAAATTTATTCATGAAAGCGCATGGAGTGCAAGGCCCTTCTTTGCATTGTGATTTGGAGTTGAAATTTTAGATCAGAATTTATTTGAATAGGGAGGTGTGAGTTCAAGAGAGCAAACCAGCGTGATGGATGAAGAAGGGTTGTACAGGCCTCCTTAGGAGTTCTGCGGGCCTCGAGGGCCCGGCCGACCCTTTAGTTGGCCTGCTAGGTCCTGTCTTGGGCATGTTGCTTGGAGCTGGTCTGTCGGTGTCGTGCGTGATGTTGGGGGAGAGATCTCAAGTTAGTTTTCTCCTTGTGCTTTTGAGAGATCTCCCCCACACTTATTCTTGTACCTGTTTTTATTCAACAAAAGAACAAAAGGTGGAAACAAGCAAGGACTCTGCTGGTTGCAAACACTGGGGAGTCTAAAATTTTATAGAACAAGAATTTGAAAAGCCTAATTTTATTTTTACTTTTTATTTTATTTTATTATTTTATGTTTTTTTATCATGGCAAACTAGGCATGATTGGGTAACTTAGCAGGGTGGAAGCATGACATGTCGATGCATGAGTTATGGGATTACTTACCTGAGAACTCGCTAAGCATGAACGATAATGCAATAGCTAAGCTTCATGAAGCAAAGCTTTGCACTTTGTTCTGCTTAGTTCCTCGTGCATCTATCCTCCATGGAACCAAGGAGTGTTCTATGAGTATTTGGTTGCTGCATGCTACTCGAAGGTTGTTTTCTTCTTATTCCCTACAAAAGGTTAGTGGACAACAAATACTCGAGGCATGTTTAAAGAATTTTGAAGGGATTTCATCTTTGCCTTGAGATTAGTTGTTCACATCCATGATCTAAGGAAAAACAGATTTGAAGGTTCAAAAGCCATGGATCCCAGATTGTTTGCCATTATTTTATTTCATCATTTTTTTTTGAAAAGAGAGATAGATACTTTTTTTTCAAAGGGTATTTTTTGTTGTTCACCAAATTTTTATGTTTTCTTTAATAAAACTCAAACAAGGCTGGGATAAAACTGCATGAACTCAAAAGGGCATTTTGACAAAATACTCACAGTGCACCTCGAAAGGTGATTTGTGCCTCCATTGTTCGTTGTGCAATTTTTTCTTTTGATGTACATCTCGAGCCTTGATTTACCTCCAGTATGAATTTAGCTTCAGGACTTCCCTATCTGTTTGAAGTCTTCCCTACAGGGGTTAGTCCGCAAAATATATACATCCAATGCCTATGAAAGTATGAACTCTGATGGATCATTAATCAAATTTGACACGAAGCCTCATTTGATTAAAGATCCCAAGCATTAGGCTAAAACCAAAGCATACCCAAAAATAGGCAAAGGTTGCATGCATTTGTAAAATCAAGCTATGTTCAAAAGGAGATAAATATGAGTGAAGGATTGGTGAACATTGACTTACCTTGGCACATACCTGAGTATACTTACCAGCAGCGTACATGGATGGAAGTCTTGGAGTTGCTGCAGTGGTGGCATGGTCGCATCTGGTTGTCAATGACTCCTCCCGTTTGATGCGGGCCGAAACAGAGGAGGGCACCATGCCAACTCATGTGAATAATCAAGGTTAGGTCGTACACACGGCTAGTGTGTATAAACCATGGACCATGGTGGCTTGATCCGTTGGCACAATGCTTTGGGATTGGAGGTGCAAAGTACGTCTCCTTTCTGTGCATATGAGCATGTGCCAAACAAGGTGGACTAGCAAAGCCCTGGATCGTAAGAGGAGCATTGCTCTTCTTTTGCGTGCGTTGGGGCTGCTAGCGATGCTATGCAAAGCTGGCAGCAGATGAGAGTTATGGCAAGGCTTTGCAAGCGCGCGAGAGCAAGGTTGGGTGGAGCCAAGTGGCGAAATATTTTTCTGCTGAAGTGCAATGCCACAGCTTGAAGGCGGGCACACAAGACAGCCTTTGATGAGTGTAGAGCTAGCTAGCTCACTCTCACTCCCTTTCTTTCTCAGTCCCCCCTTTTTTATATATATACCCTCTTTTTTTTCTCTCTCTTTCTTTTTTTCTCTCTTCTTTTTTTGTTTTCCTTCTCTTTCTTCATCTCTCTCTTTTTTTTATAGGAGTAGGCTAACACCAACCTTGGTACGGATGGGTCTTATTGCGGGGTGATTACCAATCTCACCCACACTTGGATTGTGTCATACGACACTAAATCAAGTGTGTGGTGTTGGTGCCTCCTTCAGAGTGTGCTCCATCGTAGATGTACCAAAGTGTTGATGCAATCCCCATATTTTCGGCCATTGTATGTCCCCTGTTCTTCTTAACCTGCAATGGTTAGGGCCAAGTATACCCGAAGGTGCATACTAAACTGAAAACATGTTCATGCTTATTATTATAAAGAAGGAATATATTCTTTTTTTCTTTTTGGATAATCCGGGCTGTCTCCCGGCAGCGCTTCGTTTAAGGTCACGAGCTTGACCATGGGGGCTTCTTCTTGCAGCTATCAACTGGTGGTTTAGCCCCCACCTTCACCACCATCCGTCGATTGTGCTTAAGCTGCAGGGTTAGTGCTATAGTGCAACCACAAAATTTACAATGCTTATGATAAACAAAGGTGTCTATAACCATCCTTCTAAACATTTTGCTAGGGAGAGCAAGGAGGTTGCATCTCACGAAGGCATTCGTGGTGCAACAAGTGGCTAACTCTGGGGGGTGCTAATAGAGCATGGTGGTGGTGATTCCAGGATGAAGATGTCATGCTCATTTATAGAGCCTTTTTCTTCGCACTCCAGAGACAGTGCCTTACTAGATTCCCTAGCCCAACGGGTTTCTATCGCAAGAGGTTCATTGTGGAAGATCATGGTTGTGTCTCGATCATGATCGAGAACAACACAATGTGGGCTAGTGGGATGAGGTTCAAACTCGATCTTGGATGATGAGGTTTGCACTATCATCTCGAGCGAGTTTTGCTTGGGAAAAGGCTTCGCCAAGGGATTTTCTAAGCAAGGTGTGGCAGAAGTCATTTTCCCAAGTTTCTCGAATAGGACTCCCTAGAGGTGTATGATGAAGGTTGTCCGGAGGGCAGCTTATGAGAAGATCAAAATCGAGGACATCAAATATGTGAAAGTCAAGGTTGACCTCAATTTTGTCTATAGCAATTGGCACGGCACTTGCGACCCCTCGGCACTCAAGAATGTGTCCAAAGGGACAACTTTCCAATAGTTTGCCGGATGGCTTTAGCGAGACACTACCTAAGAGAGAGTGTGCCAAGTGCCATGGCATGATATTACCCTCCACGTTGGGGATAAGCTGGGCTTCTACGGTGATTCCCCGTATGGAACATGGAATGATCGTGGAGGGTGACTCAATCCAAACTGCTTCGAAAAAGTCTACTATTCTATTTGACAGTTCCTCCCTAATGTCTTCTTTGAGAAGTGCGTCATTGAGAGGATCGGGAGAAGAAGTAGTGTTTGGAGAGATGAATGGCGACATAAGCATCATTTCTTCGAATAGGTTGTGGTCGTCATGATGCTCCGTCATTGGATTTTCCGGGCAGGAGATAGGAGTGGTGAAAGTAGTTTCCCCGGAATCCTGCCCGAGGCTCCCTTGCGATGATTTTTCTCGGAGCAAGTTTTCTAAAGGGAAGCCTATAAGAAGATCAAAATCGATGATTGGGTAGACATGGAAGTCTAAGTGAATCTCGATTTTGTCTATCTTGACTGGCACTGCTCGTGCGATCCCTCGACATGCAAAGAATAGTCCTGAAGGACTTTGAAAGAGTCTGTCGGTCGGGTCTAAAGGCATGCTTCCTACGAAGGTTTCTGTGAGGAATTCGGACATGATGCAAGCCTCGGCAGTGGGGTCATGAAGGGCTTCTACGGCAGTTCCGCTTATTGAACAAGAAATGGTCGTGGAGGGTGAGCCAATTCTAAATGCTTCAGAAGAGCGTTTCATTCCCTCCAACCATTCCTCATTCATGGATTTTCTAGGAGAAGAAATGGATGCCGTAGGTCTCCTATCACAAAGGTAACTCGAGGTGTTTGTAAGGATTTCATAAAGATAATCCTCGAGTTGGGAAGATAACTTTGAAGGTTGAATTTCTTCTTTGATGCTCGTGGCTCGGGAGAGGGCTCGACAGACAAATCTAGGGATGTAGGAGGTGAAGGGCTGGATTCGGCTGATGAGGGGCTCTCATGGTGCAGCTTGGACTTGTGCTGGGGCTCGCAAGGGTAGGAGGGAAGAGAAGACTTTCTTAAGATGCGATCTAGGATTTCTCTTCCTTCTGTTGGAGATCGATGAGTAAACGAACCTTCAGTGGCAATATCGAGATCATCGGCTGAGTCCATGTCTAAACCCGTGTAAAAGATGTGCAAGGCTACATCATCGGGTATAGACCAGTCTGGGCTTGAAGCTAAAAGGCGTGAGAATCTAGCCCATGCTGCACCTACGGTCTCCTTCTCCACTTGTTCAAATGCAAGGATTTAACTTCGAAGAGAGGCTGTATGGGATGCAGAAGAGAACGAGAGACAAAAGTCATCTCGGAGCTCTTCCCAATCATGGATCGTACCCCTCACGTTGTGAGTGTACCATTGTTTCGCCTTCCCCACGAGAGAAAAAGGGAACAATTTCCACCTCAAGGTTTCCTGTGATATGCCTGGTATTACCAAGCACGAACACAGATCCTCGAAAACTTGCAAATGATGGTCGGGATCTTCGTTTTCTAGTCCAGAGAAGGTTTGTGCCCGAACCATGACAATGATGCGAGGATGGTGTTCGTAGCCAGAAGCCGTGAAAGGCCTTGAAGAGGTTAATGGCTCTGAGAACTCATCCTCGGAGGTAGAGAGTTGGTGGATTGAAGAGGATGACATGGTATAAGGATAAAATAAAAGAAAGGATAAAAGAAAAGAAAAGGTAAAAGAAAAGACACACGGGCAACATAGGTTCGAAGACAACTACGGCAACCGTTCCCCGGCAACGGTGCCATAAATGCTTGTTGGTATTTCTTAACTCTCACAGAGCAATCCGCAAGCGCACGGAAATACCATTGTAGCACTTCACCCGGGGGTATTCAGGGTATCGTATTTTCCACAAGGAATGGGTGTGTAACTGTCTTCTAACTAGATTACTCCGAAGAGGATAAGAGATAGAGAGACCTTACGGTAGTGTGGTTCTGATCTAAGGATGGGTTCAAGAGAAGATACACTAATGTTTTCACTCGCTCACTTCAGGCACCGGTCTGACCCGGGTCTGCCAGGGACCTCACGTATCACTCTATGTCATACCCAGGTGGGGGGGGGGGAGTGCACTAACCACGCAGACTGTCTCCGTAGCGGACGGACAGGGCTGTCACCACCTGCCGTCTACCCCACAGTACCAGCTGAGTACGAGACAAACAAAGGTAATATAAGGCCCAGACACCACGCCTATGCCTTCGACTACTACTCTAGAGTCGCGCAGGGTTATCCCGTCTTTATCAGGGGCCCTCTTCTAGAATATCCGCTACGAGAACGGACGATGAACCCGCGAACGAATGAGAACAAAAGAATAACTTTACTAGAACTCACCAAATAGAAGAACCCGGATATGTACTCCAAATGTACCGTATCCGTAGAGGTACAGGGCCGAAGAGACGCCGACAAGTCCGGCTCTTCTCCGAACTCCTTCCTCACACACTCCCTAGGCTAAGGATACAAAGATGAAGCCCCTCTACTCTACTCCTCCTCAAGTGTGATGGATGGATGAATTGTGGGAATGAATGAATGAATGAATGGGAATGAATGAGAGGAGTAGGGGCTACTCTATGTGGTTCTTTACATGGAAACCATATCTCTCCGGGTTGAGGTTTCTTAGGGGCTACTCCACGTCGAGCTGCACCTGGACATATGCTTGTCCAGGTTCAGTCGAACCTGGGGGTCGGCCGACCCCCAGGTGTAGGTTCTTCGGCCTTGCTTCCTCTGGTAGGCTGACACGTGGGCCCTGAGCCTTATCCTCAGGTTCATCTTGCGTGGCGCATCCGTTTCCTCTGATTTGTGGGCCCTCCTTGTAAGTGGCATTTCTGATTAGCAGTATTTTGTGCATTTTATCATGTGTTCTCCTGTGTTTTCCCCGCTTTGCAGATGTGGGTGCCTGCAGATGACAATTCACCAAAACTCGTGGAATTGATTAGTTACAAGCCCTATATCTAAGTTTGGTGATTATTTCTAGTAAAAAGCTGCAAGAGTTGACGGTTGAAAATGACACTTAAGGACTGTCAACATATAGCAGGGTAGAAGGAGGCGCAGTGACAAAAATTTAGACGATTGGGTGGGATCCTTTGGCGCGGAATGATGAAAATCCGTCTGCCTAGAGCGCTGTCAAACTTTTCGCCTTACATGTGGGCCTTAAAGAGGTGGTTTGTGAGGGAGATGGGTAGACTAAACTTGGTACATGCTAATTTCAATTGTTTAGGATCCTTATAGTATAGATAGATAGTATAGATTTGGTTGAGAAGGATGGGTTTGTTCCATATTTGTGTTTAGTTAGAGAGTGTCGGGTTGCTATTCCGGCTAGTCCACCAGGGGTATACCCCGCGGTAGAGTTTCAGGAAGGGGATCTCAGGACCAAGAGCTCGATGGTAACATGAAGACGCAAGGGGTTTAGACATGTTCGAGCCGCAATGAGCGTAATACCCTATGTCCTATGTTCGCTGTGGAATTAGGGTTCTGTCGGTGTTAACCGCCAAGCCTGCTCAGGGATACCCTTAGCAGTTGGGTTTGTAGGTAGAGATCGACTGCTCTGGAACTCGATGGTACAAGGAACACAAAGATTTAGACAGGTTCATGGCGCGAGTTTGCGTAATACCCTACGTCCTGTGTGGTTTGTATTGCCTTAGGTGTTGATGATTGTTTTGGAGGGGGTCCCTGCCCGCCCTTATATATTCGGGGGGACATGATTATATGGAAAGTCCTAACTGAGTACAGTTGGAGTCCTACTACAACACAATTGGGTAGTTTGCTTTGTACTACAGCTAGTTCTACTACAACACAATGCGAGGAGTTATAGAAGAGGTAAGGTACATCCATAAACTATCCCTTACTCTAGAATATTCTATGCCTATAAGCAGTCCCGCTGCCCCGGGTCTGACAAGCCCCCGAGCTCTTCGTAGCCAAGTCCTGCAGGCGTCGAGTACTTTGTTGGGCGTTCTTCGAGTTCTTTAAGTAGTGAAAACATCCTTCTGGTTGCTTCTGGTCCTTCCTTCTGGTACATCAAGTAGTCCTCCAAGTACTTCCGGTTGTTCCAAGACTGTGAGGTGCTCAAGCCCCGAAATCATGATCATATGTGGTGCGCGAAGTACTCGTGCTCCATGTGGAGTAGCCCCCGAGCCTTAGGTTGAATCGCAAAATCAGGCTGAGGGTCACTTCAGACTTTTTCCTTCATTATTTTCCAAAAAACTTGAAAAATAAATCTTTGATGCCCATATCCTGCAGCCCTCGAGCCTTAAATCAAAATTCTTTTTATTGCGGGTAGCCCCCGAGCATAGATTTGGAATTAAGGATCTAAGAGGTGGCATCAGATTTTACCCTTCAAATTATTTGCAGGATTCATCAGATCCGGTATCCGAAAAGACCTCTTTTTCGGGTAAAATCCCAGAAAAACGATACAATTGGATACGCCACACTGATTGCACCCGAAATAACTTCAAGAATAAGACCCGGGATGTATGGCTCTTTATTCAGTGCCCACGTGGGACACTACTGTTTGGAGAATCTGCATTATTGCATCTTTGGCTGCACCCGTGAATCACTCCATGAATACTGCCATGAATGCATCCGTGAATGAGTGCACTGTAGAGTCACGGGTTCTCCTTCAGTAAGCCCCTTTGTGGCTATAAAAGGTGGGGGAGATGCCATTGCCAGAAGCACCAAAGTGTAGCAACCATGGCTCATCCTTGGTGTTCTTGCTCTCACCCTCCTGAAATTTGCATAGTCCTTCCTAGCAAAAGATGCTAGAAGAGAACTTGCGAGTGACAAGAAAAGTCCCTGCTACCTCATCCTGCATCCCCAATGCTCTCATCGGATCCATTTTGGACATCATGTCCTTGCATCTTCCAATGAGGCAGATTTGGGGTCGCTGGGTTGAGTCTTGTTGTGTCACATCCTTGGGGTTGCCTGTTTCTGGGTGCCCAAGAACTGACATCTCTGGCAGGAAGGCTTAATCTTGTCACAACATATTCTGGGAGAACGAGAAGTTTCTCCAGAAAATGCTACAAGAGGACTTGCGAGGGGATTACTGTAATCTGCCTTCATACTATTGAAACTTTTCTCCCAGAGTACTAGTATCATTATTCCCTTAATGGGAATAACAAGTTTGTACTTTGTCACGGCCTCAGGCCGATCTAGCTGCAGCAGGTCTCTCAGGAAGCCAAGAAGTGTGCGTGCAGACCCGAGTCGTTTGTAAAGTTAGGTAGGAAAAAGTACTCTAGTTGTAATATCGAGTAGTTGTACTGTGTCGAGTACTTTTTCTTATTCTGGAATGTAATCCCAATCGAGGAAAGAAGAGTCGAGTAGTTTGAGTAGGGATGGGAGTGTTTTCTTTTTCCAGAATGTAATCTTAGAAAAAGGAATGTATCAGAAAATCCCATTATTTTTGCGATTTGTAACGGGCTGTTGGCCTATTAGGTGTTTTTACCATGCTACAACCACCATTATAAAATGAAACGGTAACTTAGGTTTTACCCCACCGGCTGCCATTTGCTTTTATTATTTTTGATCTGCTTTCGCCCTCGAGCTCCTAGATCTAAAGTTTCTGCTTCCCTTTGCTCCCATTCTCACCCTAGGGTTTCCGCCAGTTTATGCGCGTGAAGCGATCCGTTGATTTCCGGATCGCTCCCAAGAAGACGATCAAGGGTAAGGGTGCGGCTGCAGAGCCAACCCGTGATGAAGGGTGGAACACAAGTAAGTGTTCCCAATATGACCTTGAAACTTTAGTTTCACATGGTCTTTTGGTTCCCAGATCTATTATCCAATTGCGTCCAGCCTTGGGTAAGGATCATCCGTATGAAAATACGGGGGAAATTGTTGCTTTCACTTCCTTCTTGGAACGAGGATTGGGGTTTTCTTGCTCATCTTTCTTTTATGGACTCTTGCGCTACTACAGGATCTAGCTTCATCATTTGACCCCCAATTCCTTTGTTCATATTTCTATCTTCGTGCACTTGTGCGAAGCATTTCTGGGCATCGAGCCCCATTTCGAGGTTTTCTGATTTCTTTTCCATTTGAAGCCACAACCCAACTCCTTCGTTTTAGATGCAGTAGGAGGTGCGGGTCTCCAGCTTAGGCAGAGAAAGGATAGAGAGTACATTTCTTATAGTCTTAGTAGTAAAGTAATCGAGTGGAAGCCCAAGTTGTTCTATATCGAGAAATAGTTAGGATGTTTTCCTCCAATTACTCTAGGCCCTTCAATTCAATGGCCTGAGTGTAATAAGAAACCAGTCGACAAGAGTCAGATCTCTGAACTGCTCGGGTGAATTGCCGTTTTGAGGCTAAATATGCTGACTGGGGAGGCAGTCAAATTCGACTAGATGAAGAAGAGGATCCAGCCATTACAGGCTCAGGAAACGTTTGGATTTCAGTACCAAGGAACAACTGATCCGTCAAGATACTCGAAGGAAGAGATCTCGGATGATGTAGTATTTAGTCGAGGACAACGACTGCTGAAGAATGTAAAGAAAATTTCAGTTGTTCCTGGTACATTTTCTGCTGTGAATCCTCCGAAGCAGGTACTTGGTAAGAGTAGTCGATACGTAGAAATCGAGTACTTTACCATAGTAAAAATCTAATAGGATTTTGCTTTCTGTAGGAGGACGTGGAGCACTTTAGAAGTAGTCCTTCACTGCCAGGCATTTATTCACCCTTTTGTTCTTCCAAACTTTTCGATCTGTTAACCAAGTCTAAGTATGTTTATATGAAGTTTCATACAAACAGTACTTATGTATAGTCTTGGTTGTGCAGATGAGGAGGAAGCTAGGTAGAAGAGTGAAAGGGAACTCAGCCCTACTCCGATTACCGATACCCAAACTGGGCATCCCAGGGGTACTCGATCCGTGGCGAGGAAGTGTCGCAGCTCCTCCCAAACTGCTAGCGACAAGTGAGTAGCTAGTTATTTTGGAATCGAGTACTTTTTGTTTTTGATTTGCTGATTTGTATTTTGTTTCTTCAAGTCCGGTGGCTAAAATGCCATGCGTATCGGCATCTGGGGATGATAATGTGGTGGGACAGCCTATCCCTTCCACCATAGTGGACCCGTTGTCGGTGTTTACCGCCAAGCCTGCTCAGGGATACCCTTAGCAGTAAGGTTTGTAGGTAGGAATCGACTGCTCTGGAACTCGATGGTGCAAGGAACACAAAGATTTAGATAGGTTCGAGCCGCGAGTTGCTTAACACCCTACATCCTGTGTGGTGATTTGTATTGCCTTAGGTGTTGATGTGTTTCGAGGGGGTCCCTGCCCGCCCTTATATATCCGGGGGGACAGGGTTACTTGGAAAGACCTAGCCGAGTATAGTAGGAGTCTTAGTACAACACAATCAGGTAGTTTCCTTTGTACTGCAGCTAGTGCTACGCCTATTCGGGTAGTTTTACAAGAGAGGTAAGGTACATCCATGAGCTATCTCTTACTCTAGAACATTCTATGCCTATAAGCAGTCCCGCTGCCCCGGGTCTGACACCCGTCAAGTGGGACCGGGGCTACTCCCTCGGTGAGTAGTTCTGATGTAAATATAGTTATTGATGCGGGGAAATAGGCCATAGTTATGAAGCCTGCCCGTAAGTTTGTCATCAAGGGTCTTGCTCTGAGAAGAGCTCCTACATAAGTTCCTCGAAACTTGTAGGTATAGGATCTACTTTTGTGTCTAGTAGTTTTTAACTATTTTGTCTTTTCAGCGATGCAGTCCTAGAGGGGAACGTGGAGGCTGAGGACTCCTCAGCCTCCAAATCGGCACTGGAGAAGCCCCCGAACACTCCTGACATGAGTGCTCACGATGCGGAGGCTATGGTCGACTCCATGCTGCGGGATTCTCCATTGCCGGATTCCAAAAAGGGCAATGAGGAGGTCCCGGAGGATGGTGGAAGCGACAAGCTTCCGGAAGAAGGAGAAGGCGGGAAGCTTCCTGAGGGAGGCGATGATAAGCAGCCCAAGGAGACCCCGGCAGGTAAGCTTGTAACACCTTGTAGGAAGAATATCTCTTTATTGCTATTAATTTGATTAAGTAGCATGTTGTTCCTCTAGATTCCCAAAATACAAGGAATAATGTAGGGAGGATTGAGGATGTGCCTAAGAAGGCTGTATCTGAGGTGCGGGCGAGTGCTTCCCAGGTCACATCAGGAAGTGAGTTGCCATGCGAGAAGGTAGAGCTTGCTGTCAAGCTGCTAGAGGTAAGCAGTCAAATAATTCGAGTACTTTGTCATAGATCGAGTAGTGTACTAATCTTTTACCTTTGCAGGAAGCGCTGGGACGGGAGGGTGGCCAGTCCCAGGATGAGACAGAGCTGAGTGCTCTGAAGAGAGGGTTAAGACGCTCTCATTCGAGAAGCCTGCTCTCGAGGGGAAGCTTAAAAAGCTCTCCCAGTCCAAGAAAGGTTAGTCTTTAGCATTTGCTATGCATTCGACTAGTAGATCTGCTTGATGTTTATAAGACTTTCTTTCAATCGAGTACACAGCTTGTGCAGAATCTTTAAAGATTCAGGAAAGCTTGGTACTGGATCTAAAGATTCTTATGTACCGAAACGCAGATGAAATAGAGAAGCTCAAGAAGATCAAGGAGGACTCCGATCGGGAGGCAGCGTCGATTCTACAACAGCTCAAGACCTTGTCAGAGTCCCGAGAATCGATGTAGCGGGAGCCCGTGGAGCTGAGAGGAGTCAGGGATGTTGCCTTGGAGGTAGCCGAGGCCATGGATATCCCAGAAAGGGATGGAGATGAACCTCTCACGCTAGCGGGGAGACTTCGTAAATTGCCCGCGGCCTTCAAGAAGTTTGTCTCCACCATCGCCCGCCAGTACGTTGGTCACGTACTCGGCCTTGTGAAGTCTTACTAGCCATCTACTCGTCTGGACGCTCTTGGAAAGGGAGCCAAAGCTGATTGTATGGACGATCAGTTTTGTCAATATTTGGCAGAAACTTCTACTGTGGCCGACCAGATTATAAAGTCCTTGAGCAAGTCTGAGACTCCTTGAACTTTTTGTTGTAATTGGTTTGGCATGAGGGCCAAAAGTACTTTGAACAAATGTTTAATATTTGTGTAATGCCAAGTACTTGTTTTGTGTTTTAGGATTGTGGAATCCTTTGTTGTGTCGAGTAGTTGTACTCGAGGGTCCTGAGTGTAGGCAGCATCGCGCCCACTCAGTTGTAATAGTAGATGCAAGAAATTGTATCCGTAAGTGCCTTAGAAGGCAGAGTTTTCTCGAATAGGATCGAGTGTGGTTCTGGATCAAAACCGTAGTGCTGACCGGTTATTTCAAGAAGTCCGTGACGGAGATTCCCATAGTAGACTGAGCAAGCAGGAAACTTATGTCAACCTATTTTAGAGTATCAAGAAGTTGTTTATGTTTCTTGAGTTATTTTCTTAGTTGACCGGTTAGAGTAAACCTTGTTTGGTCACCCAGATAGCGTACAACTATTATGAAAAATATCCCGGACTACTCGATCTTATCGAGTAGTATGTCCTATACATGGACCGGATTGATTTCTAGAATAGGATTGTTAGGATTGAACTCCGTCGAGTTAACCAAGACGTGAATATTCTAGAAATATCCCAAACTTACTCGAGCAGGGCGAGTAAGGTGTCCTACCTGAGGACTGGAGTAACTCTAGGACAAGTCTGTTGTTGACGGCTGTTAAGTCCAAAATATGTGCCATCAACTCCTGCATAAAGACATGAAAAATGAACATCAACAGTAGTGGTAGGAGTTATTACTAACAAATTCCACAAGTGTTGGTGAATTGTTGATTGCAGATACACAAGTTGTGAATAACACGAAAACACGCAAGACACAACAGAGATACACAAAATATCGCTGTTGTGCTACACATCAAAAAGAGGCCCATTTGACATAGAAAACTGACGTCCAAAGCCCCGGCACCGACATACACAAGTGGGGGCCCACCTAGCAATGTCCAGGACGCGAGGCGGCGAGAGGGGCGCCACTCGTGGGCCGACCGAACCACAGGGTCGGCCGGCCCCACTTTGGCGCCAAATCGCCCGAGCTTTGGCGGGAAGAATGATCTTATCTACATAAGGTGGTTCCCATATGTTTCCATATTTATTTCTGGCGGGAACTGACCTCCTTCGGCTATAAAAGGAGCCTCTCTCACCCCCTCTCACACACACCACTCAAGAGAAGATGTAGTGCTCCATTCCAAAGGCGAGGCCTGCCTAGGCTAGTGCTTAGAGTAGGAGGAGGGTGAGGAGTAGTTCGGGGAAGTGCCGGGCCTGTCGGCAGTCTTCTCCGGTCTTGTACCTCTACGGATGCTGGCTTCCTTCTGAGTAAAGTAAGTTGGTATTTTTGATTCCTATTCTTGCATAGTACTATTACTTGAGTGAGATCAGTTCTCTTACTCGCGGGTTTGTCGCTCTGTATTTATACGGAGTGCTATAGTTTGCTACAGGTTAACAGACGTAGTTAGGCTGTAGTAGTAATCAGTAGCGCAGACGTGGTGTCTGGGCTAAGGGTTATCTTTGTTTGCCTTATATCCCACGGTCTGTGAGGTAGGCCGCAGGTGGTGAAAGCCCTGTCGGTCCTTCGTAATCCTCCACATTCGGATATAGCGTAGAGCTGTTGGCTGGAGTCTCCTGACCATTTCAGGGGTAAGCCGGTGCTCGAAGCGAGTATTCTGCCCGAGAGATCGACCTTCAACTCATCTTTAGTACTACTGCAAGAATCCTCTCCGTCCTCGCCACATATCCTGATGTGTCCTTCACACGTTCCCTATGGATACGATACCCTTGAATACTCACGGGTGAAAGCTACAACAGTATCTGTGCGCTTGCGGATTTATTTTGCATTGTTAAAATACCCAACAAGCTTTCTGGCGCCGTTGCTGGGGAACGGTTGCTGTATCTTTCTTCGAACCTAGTTGGTCCTCGTATCTTTATCTTTCAAAAAAAAAGTCTTATCCTTTGCTTTTTCTTATCTCTACCTTGACCCCCGCTACCCACTTCGTCTTCATACCTTTTTTGCTTTTCTTACCTCTACCTCTACCTCTACCTCTACCCCCACTACCTTTGGAAGGTTATCCTCATACACACCTTCCGACCCTTTGGGGTGAGTCTCTAGAGCCATCCTCTCTGGACCTAGTTCCGCACTCGGCTATGAGATTCATCCCTCACTCATAGAGCTAGTTCAGGAAAAACTCCTTCCCAAGGTTAAAGCTGTGAGCTTCCCTATCATCATCTACAAGAGGAGGAGAACGCTTTGAGCAACTGAGGACTCCCATTAGCAGAATTTGAGCTTTCATCTCGAGTATTCCTAAAATTCTGCTGAAAGGAACCTCTCCTGAACAGCCAGAATCTTGGGGAACGAGCGCTTCATACAAATCCTACCCTCCATATTCGTTTATGGTGCATTCTTCTTAATTTTCCTCGAGACCATGTCTCAAGGAATGTTGAGGAAGGAGTGGTTGGAAGAAAATGGGTCATTTTTTTATGACTCGTCTATCTCAACCACAACTCCCTGGAAGAGGTACCATATGAAGCCCATTATATTCCCGTGTCAAGGCAACCTCCGAGGTGTTTCACCGAGGAATATGCCTTGACCACCATGTTATAAGTCCACAGGACTCACCTTTTTGGTCAAGAGATCATAGGGCCATACCGATCGAATCGAGTGAAATAAATTCACATTTAAATCCTCGATTACCGATCGATGCCAATCAAATCAAGTGATTCAAAAGTCACATCTTGTTCCTTGATTTTGATTGATGCCCAATAGAAGTTATGCTCACCCTTCACTTCAAATGAACTTCTATTGGAAGCTTAGGATGGATTGCTTTTCCATCACATTCATCTTTGATGAAATGCAAAGCTTCCTACCTAAGGAGGGGATGAGTTAAAAGAAACTCATTTCCCTCATGATCCAAACTCAGAATCGTTCCAATGGCCCACAGAGTTACCCATCCTCTTTCATTATGGGCCTATGAGCATTCTTGAGTTTCTCTTTCCGTAGATCAAACCACTCACTCCATGAGCATGAAGTTTTGTTCTGATTCATCACAAAAAGCCATGCTCATCCTTGATTTCTCTGAGATCTTCTGATGTGCCAAGTCGCTACGAGCCATACGATCATCTTACGGTTTCCCCTCATAGATACCCTTTAGGATCGTTGTTTGGGTTCTTCTTATCATAATATCTATGCAGGGCTCGTTGCTGTATTTGTGCACTAACCTTGCAGCTTGAACAACGATAAATCAACAAATGGTGGTTAAGCTGGGAACTACATCACCATTGGCAGCTGCAGGAGGGATCCCCATGGTCGAGCTTGCGACCATAAACAAAGCACTACTGGGAGATAGCCCGGAGCAACTTTTTTTTTTAAAAAATAAATCTTTCTCCTTAAAAAAAGGCAAGAAAATGTTTTTGAGCATAGTATGCACCTTCGGGTATTCTTGGTCCTAACCATTTCAGGTGACGATTAAGAAGAACAAGGGGCATACGATGCCTGAGAACATGAGGTCTGCATCAGCTGAACACTTTGATGCTCTTCGGAGTTGGAACACACTCGAAAGGAAACCCCGACATTGCACACTTGACTTTCACACAAAAGTCCAAGTGTGGGGGAAATCACTGAGCGTCTCGCTGCAAGTTCCAGCCATCCAAAGGAGTCTCATGGTTACAAGAAGATGTCAGCCCTGGCTTGGTTGAAAAAAAAGTGTGAGATGAAAAAAGAGAGAGAGAAAAAAGAAACACAAGGAAAGAGAGAAAAACAAAGAGAGAGAAGAAAAAGAGAGAGAAAGGAATAAGGAAAGAGTGAGAGAGAGCCATGGTTCCACACACTCAAGCAGCTCATGCGCACAAACAATCAAGAACCCTGCTCCTCTCCCTTTCCAAGCCTTTGCTACTCCCCTCAGATTGACACTTGCTCACATGCACAAAGGTAGACGTACCTTGCGTCCCCAATCATAAAGCATTGTGCCAACGGATCATGCCTCTAATGAACAAGGTTCGCACACATGAGGCAAGAGTATCATACACCATCGCTCCAACAATTTCGAGACATCCATCTAACGGTAAGTATACTCTGGTAAGCAAAGGTATGGTTCACCAATCCTTTACTCATATTTATCTTCAAAGAACTTGATCATGCACATTCTTGCTTCCTTTGTATACGTTCGTTTGATCTGGTTTGGATGTACTTGTACGGTACATCCATAGGCTTTTTAAATTAAGCATGGTGCTTAGGTTGAATAGCCTTCTTTAATCAAAATGAGACATGGTGTCAAATTTTTGGTTAGTGAACTTTTGAGTAATACTACCGTAAACTTTGGATGCATATCTTTTTGGATAAACCCCTACAAGAAACTTTTCAAATTTGTTGTGAAAAGTCCTCAAGTTCGTGCTGGAGATAAGGCAAGGCTCTGAAGTGCTTCAAATAATAAAATTTGCACAACTTTCAAAGGAGGCACTTTTTAACTTTCAAGAATTCAAAATGAATTTTATGTGAAAATGCCTCTTTGTTTTGTGCAGTTTAATATTGGCCTTGTTTGTGTTTTGCTAAAATAATAAAAATTTGGTGAACAATGAATATAAGAAAAAGAAACCCTTTGTAAAGAAAAAAGAAAAGAAGAAGCCTCTCTCTCTAAAAAAATGAAATAAAATGTTGTCAAGCATTTTGGGATCCATGCTCATTGCATCTTTGAACCTGATTTTTCCTTGAAGCATGGATGTGAACAACAAATAAAAAAATCCATTCAAAATTCTTTAAGTATTCCTAGAGTATTTGTTGTCCACTAACATTTTGCAGGGAAGGAAATAGACAACCAAAGAGTAGTATACAATAACTCCATCACCAACAAAATGCTCCTTAGTCCCATGAGAAGACAGATGCATGAGGAACCAAGCTGAACAAATGCAAAGCTTTGTTTCATGTATATGAAGTTTAACTCTTGCATTTTTGTTCCAGGCTTGCCAAGCTCTTTCAGGTAAGTATCCCACACACCTCATACACCTTTTCCTCATATCCCACCCTGCTGTGTTACCCATGTTGTTTAACTTGTCATGAAAAAAAATATTTAATAAAATAAAAATAATGAATAAAAACATCAAAATTGATATACAAAATAATATAAATAAAATAAAAATTAGTGCTCCATATAGTAATGTTCTTTAATTCAATAAAGTTTAGACTCCCCGGTGTTAAAACCGGTAGAGTCCCTTCTTGTTTCCACTTTTATTTTCTTTGAATAAAGACAGGTACAAGAATAAGTGTGGGGGAGATCTCTCAAAATCACCAATTTCAAATTTGTTCAAGATCTCTCCCCCAAACATGTTGCACATCATCGACAGTTCAGCATGTTAAAGAACATGACAGATGGAACTTAGAGAAGGATGGCCGAACCTCTGGTTCAGCCAGACCACCTCTGAGTTTCCTCATCTCCCTTTTCTTCCTCTACAAGCGATGGTATGTGCAACACATCCCTCACAAACACTCCTCTTACTCCCTAAATTCTTGAGTATAAATGAATTCCTGCTAATCACTAAAAATAAACTCAATGAACCACCTATCACCCTACGCACTCCTTGCACTTTCATGAATAAACTTGCATACTCTTTATTCCTCGCATTCTTTCTAGTTCTTGTGAACATATATCTTCATAGGGACCCCATGCTATCTAAGTGATTGACTAATGTGATATGATTGGATGAACGGAACCATGCTCTTCCTTGCAAAGTACTTGGAATTTCTTTTCAAAAAAAAATCATCAATAGCTTGTCTCCTCAAATTAATGAAAATTCCTACCAAAGCCAAAGTTAGATTTTTCATGCTCAAACCTTCATATGCAGTTTGACTTTGCTTTGAGTTTTGTCAAATTCTTTGACCCTTGTTAGAGACTTGTCATACTCTCGTGATCAAGATCATGTACACATTCACTCACATGCTATACTTCTACACTGGAAGATAGCAAACATTGTCATCCACCCATAAAATAAAACTCCATGACATACCATGACTCTTTCTCTCTAAAGTAACCATCGAGGATGTGGACTATGAAAAAAATGATGAAATAAAAGATGCATACCCAAAGAAGGTATGCCACATGCCCAAAAGGCATGTCAAAAAAAAGAAGAAAAAGATGCATACCCAAAGAAGGTATGCCACATGCCCACAAGGCATGTCAAAAGAAAAAAGAGAGAGAAAGATAGTCCACATCCAAGGAAAATAAGGAAGAGAGATGGATGATGCAAAGGAGTTCATCCACCCTCTGCCAAAAAAAATCCACACACTTGCACATCTTGATCAGATTGTATGACTCGTTTTTGCTTGGATCTAGTCTTTGACTTTGCAACATAAGCAAAACAAACATGCCTCTTTTACTCCTACCCTGAGCTCCACATAATCCTGATTAGATGGTAGGGGAAAGAAGGCAATGACTTTGCCTTGGTAAGAAACTACAAAAAAAAACAAAGAGTGAATCGAGAGAATAATTTGAGGAGCAAGACTATTCTTTTGTTTCAAAATTTTAAAACCCAAGTTTCTAAGCAGGAAGAGCTAGGAATCCGAAGTTTTTATTGTTCCATTCTTCAATTACCCAAGAAAGCATGGTAGCCACTCAAAAAGTTTCACAAGAATTGGAAGGAACTTGGAATAACTTGTATGCAGGTTATATCAAGGGAGATGCATCCACCTTAGTCCTTCAATCTTTACTCGAGGACGAGCAAAGGGCTAAGTGTGGGGGTGTTGTTGACGGCTGTTAAGTCCAAAATATATGCTGTCAACTCCTGCATAAAGACATGAAAAATGAACATCAACAGTAGTGGTAGGAGTTATTACTAACAAATTCCACAAGTGTTGGTGAATTGTTGATTGTAGATACACAAGTCATGAATAACACAAAAACACGCAGAAGACACAACAGAGATACACAAAACATCGCTGCTGCATTACACATCCAAAAGAGGCCCATTTGAGAAAGAAAACTGACATACAAAGCCCCGGCACCGACATACACAAGTGGGGGCCCACCAGGCACTGTCCAGGACGCGAGGCAGCGCGAGGGGTGCCACTCGTGGGCCAGCCGAACCACAGGGTTGGCCAGCCCCACTTTGGCACCAAATCGCCCGAGCTTTGGTGGGAAGAATGATCTTATCTACATAAGGCGGTTCCGATATGTTTCCATATTTATTTCTGGCGGGAACCGACCTCCTTGGGCTATAAAAGGAGCCTCCCTCACCCCCTCTCACACACACCACTCAAGAGAAGATGTAGTGCTCCATTCCAAAGGCGAGGCCCTGCCTAGGCTAGTGCTTAGAGTAGGAGGAGGGTGAGGAGTAGTTCGGGGAATTGCCGGGCCTGTCGGCGGTCTTCTCCGGTCTTGTACCTCTACAGATGCTGGCTTCCTTCTGAGTAAAGTAAGTTGGTATTTGTGATTCCTGTTCTTGCATAGTATTATTACTTGAGTGAGATCAGTTCTCTTATTCGCGGGTTCGTCGCTCCGTATTTATACGGAGTGCTGTAGTTTGCTACAGGTTAACAGACGTAGTTAGACTGTAGTAGTAATCAGTAGCGCAGATGTGGTGTCTGGGCTAAGGGTTATCTTCGTTTGCCTTATATCCCACGGACTGTGAGGTAGGCCGCAGGTGGTGACAGCCCTGTCGGTCCTTCGTAGTCATCCACGTTCGGATATAGCGTAGAGCTGTTGGCCAGAGTCTCCTGACCATTTCAGGGGTAAGCCGGTGCCCGAAGCGAGTATTCTGCCCGTGAGATCGACCTTCAACTCATCCTAGTGTGTCCTTGGACCGACTAAGTTAGGAGTTAGTGCACACACGTTCCCTGTGGATATGATACCCTTGAATACTCACGGGTGAAAGCTACAACGGTATCCGTGCGCTTGCGGATTTATTTCACATCGTTAAAATACCCAATATCTGTTAGGTGCGAATCTCGTTGAGTTGCCCAAGATGAAAATACTGAAAGAGTATCCAAAACCTACTCGAGCCGGCAAGTAGGGTGTCCTTTAACCAAGGACTAGAGTAATCCTTAAGACAGAACTGTTAGGTATGAACCCCGTCGGGCTATCCAAGATGTAAATGTCAAAAAGATGTCCATAACTTACTCGAGCGAGGCGAGTAAGGTGTTCTTTTAACCAAGGACTGAAGTAATCCTTAAGACATAACTATTAGGTACGAACCCCGTCGGGTTGCCCAATACGTAAATGTCAGAAAGATATCCAAAACTTACTTGAGCGAGGCGAGTAAGGTGTCCTTTTAACCAAGGACTGGAGTAATCCGTAAGACAGAACTGTTAGGTACAAACCCCGTCGGGTTGCCCAGGACATAAATGTCGAAGGGATATCCAAAACCTACTCGAGCGAGATGAGTAGGGTGTCCTTAACATGGACTGGAGTAACTTTTAGGATAGAACTGTTAGGTACGAACCCCGTTGGGTTACCCAAGACGTAAATGTCAAAAAAGTGCTCGAATGTAAACCATAAAAACTACTCAATAGCTGCTCTAATGCTGAGCGTGACTTTCGAGATGGGGTGGTTGCCGTATGAGCGAAAGCCAAGTAGTCGATTATGGGAGAAATCAACTTTTATTTAGATTTGTCGAAATTACAATAGTTGTAAAGTGACAGACTCTGACTCTAAAGACCTACCCCTCGCCCGTTAGACGTGGGCAATGGTTTACGTGGCTAAATAAAACTTATTCGAAGATAAAAGCTAGTCGATATGACAGTCGACTAGATTTGAGGTAAAGTCTCCTTCAGGAGAGGTGACCCAAGGGCCTTGCGGAGTGAGTCACACTAAAAGATTGTGTGAGAGCTCTTTGGGTGGATGAAGCACTTGCGTAGCGGTACTTTATTGATCCTGTTTCCACCCTGAGATGATTCTCCTTGGTGCGGGGTGCGCGATTTACCCTGGGGACGGGTACTGATGATTGCCGGCTTGTGCTTCTTGAAGGATGCAGAAGGCTTTGGTGGGATGCAATAATTGGAGGAAGGGCTGTAAGCCTCGACTCGCGTTCCTTTCTTCTTAAGATGATGACGTTGCGCGTGTCACGGCCAACGTTGATCACATTGCGAAGGTCGCAGTTAGAGTAGTCGTAGTTGTCGCCCTGCTATTCCTACTGGTTGTTGGCGAGGCGCTGGCGCCTGAACGCCCTTTTCTGGTTAAGCAGGCGATGACCCTCATAGAGATCTTCTGCTGGATGCTGCTCTTCCAATTGGACAGCGACAGTCACCGCTGGAGGAGGAGCAGGCGGATCTTGCTTGGTAGTAGCTTGGGGCTCTGTGATTGTAGGAGGAGTAGTTTCTTTGTTGTCGGAGAGGTACTCATCGAAATCATCAGAGTTGTAGTCGTTGAGGTTGAGACGCTCCGTGGAATCACCCTCAGGTTCCTGAACTTCGGAGATATGATCCATGAGGATTTCATGACAAAGATCTTGAATTTCCTGGTCTTGTTTGCTTGAGGATGAGGCTAGAGGGTTGCTCTACTGGAAGGGCAGATCCGTTGGCTGCGAGCCAGAGGTGTTGGGATCTTGTGTCTTCCTTAGGCGCACTATCCATCCTTGCAGCATTGCATATATGACCAAGTTAGGGAGGGAGTCCTGATCGGACTTGGGGTTCTTAGCCGAGTTAGACTCGACTTGTTTGCTGTATTGGATTAGGTCATCCAACACGTCCTCCGAGTTGGAAGAGTACTCAGATTCGGAATCGGTTAGTCCACCGATTTTAGAGTATGTGTGCTTTGGGTGAGCGAGAAGCGGGATTCCTATCTCTACACGGAGGGTGTTCTCGTTCATCCAGTGTAGCCATGATTGAGTGGGAGTCAGCCCTTCGGGCTCCTTAATCTAGGGTTTATCGAAAATTGAGCCACTGGATTGTTCTGGAGCTTTGGCTTTTCCCTTTTTGAGTTTGGCCAGTTCCCAGAGAGCGTCAGCATGCTCGGGTGGGTTGGTCATAGCATCCATGAACAAGTCGACGTTGTCAAACCAATACTTGAGATCGTCGGATGGCTCAAAGTTGTCGAGGCCGTTCATGAATTGATCAAAATCCTTATCGAACGAGGACTCGCCTGGCGCAGGAGTCCCGATATGAATAGGTTTCGGTGAAGGGTTCTGAGGTATCCTGGAGATAGACGGTCCCAACTAAACAAGCCAGGGGTTTGTCTCACCAGATCCCCCGCAGATTCCTCCTCCCGCTTCCTGTTCTGTGTTTTGCAGGGTGCTTTCAGCTATCTTAATATAGCCGACGAGTTTGGAATCCACTCGATCGATCCCTGAGAGTATATCGCTCGACCTTTTCTGCGGTGGGTTCAACACTTCTGGGTTCTGTGATTTAGGTGTGCCAAGAGTAGTTTCTGCAAGTTTTATGCAGCCCTCTATTGATCGTAAAACCTGATTTACTCCATCGAGTAGATCTGAGTTTTTGATCTTGGGGCGTTTGATCATCTTGAGATGAGTCAAGTATTTTCCAAGAGTTTTGGAAAAGTGGGGTTTTTCGAAATCAGAGTTTGTGTCGAACTCGATTGAACCAAGAGTTCGGGTTGGAGTTGACACGTTTTCTGGATTGTCCGAGTCGAGTTCGGGTGGAACTCTTTTTTCGTCGAGATCCGCAGACTCGCGGAAGTCGGCAGCTTGGGAGCAGATTTTTGGTTTAGGCGAATTAGGCGTGACAAGGTGGCTGGAGAAGCCGCCCGATCCATCAGCCGTGCATGCCCAGGAACTGAAAACAAGGGTTGTGCCTTCCGACACGCTATTGGCGTCGCTTGATCCGACCATCGAATTCGCTAATGAACTCGCCAAATCCCCTACCTGGCGCGCTAGCTGTTGGTGTTTGCCACCAAGCCAGCTCAGGGATACCCTTAGTAGTAGGGTTTGTAGGTAGGGATCGACTGCTCTAGAACTCGATGGTACAAGGAACAAAAAGATTTAGACAGGTTCGGGCCGCGAGTTTGCGTAATACCCTACGTCCTGTGTGGTTTGTATTGCCTTAGGTGTTGATGATTATTTTGGAGGTGGTCCCTGCCCACCCTTATATATCCTGGGGGACAGGATTACATGGAAAGTCCTAGCTGAGTACAATTGGAGTCCTACTACAACACAATCATTTAGTTTCCTTAGTACTACAGCTAGTTCTACGCTTATGCGAGTAGTTACAGAAGATGTAAGGTACATCCATGAACTATCCCTTACCCTAGAATATTCTATGCCTATAAGCAGTCCCGCTGCCCTGGGTCTGACAGGTTCCGGATGGTGTTACAAAAGGCTGAATGGCGTAGCATTGAACTGCCTATTGGTGTACCCACACCTCCTTTATATAGACCAAGAGCTGTGGGATACAAGTATTGAGGGATTTACTTGAGTCGTTACAAGGAAGAACATTGGGTTAGATCCCTAAAAATCCGAGTGTCTTGTTGGAGCTTTCAACCTGATCCGTAGAGGACCCTTCCTCCATGCAACCGAGTTCCTACATGCCGGGTAGTTGTAGCCGAGTCACCGAGCACGGTAGCCACCCGGATACGGTGACCCTACTTGTTGCGGGGGCTTGCCCGATCCTCTCACTGTAGGATCTAGGGATAACTTGACCCGTGCAACCTGACGAACCGATGATTGCGCCCAACCACACAATTTGGTCGATGCCTAACTTGATCCACGCAAAGTAGAGGAAATGCTCTTGCAAATCACAAGGACACACAAGAACAAATGGTAGAGAAAACTCCCGATCCTCAAGGGGGCAGCTATGACACAACCCTAAGTACAAGAGCACTTGGCTTCTCTATTTTTCTGAGTTCAATTCGTGGTTAAGATTTCCACAAGGTGCAGAAGTGATATTTATACTAGTAACATCCCTCCTAGCTGGGCTGGAGGCCTTACAAACTAACCCATTTCGAAATACATGAGTTGGAACACTTCACGGGGTGCTCAGATCAGACCAGTCCGGACTGCATTGTTCTAGAACAGTCTTCACGAAAATGGGCATAAATCTCTCTGTACAGCTTCAATCGATGTGCTGTTTATTGCATATGAAAATAGACTTGATAATCTTTTCATCCATGTATAATACATGGGGTAGAACCAAATAGAATGATACAGAATTCACCATGAAATTGGAAGTCAAATCGGACCGGTCCGAACTACACGGTTCTGGAACAGTCTTCACCAAAATAGGCATAACTCTCTGCAAACAGCCTCAATGGATGTGCAGTTTGTTGCATATGAAATTAGACTTCAAGGCGCTTCCAACAGTATTGGATACTCATTGTGATACCCTCAGGATTGGTACAGTTCTTGCCTTGAATTTGTATTGCAAAATCTGGTGCCATCACATGGACTGCAACTTCCTCTCTATCACTTGGACAGACTTCCCATGGCCTCCTCTTGGAACCTAAGGACAAGAAATGCACTTCCATTATGCAGTAAACAATTCTTAGTAGAGGCATGTTCACATTCATTATGTACTAGATTCACCTCATTTTGTAGTAGTTGTGCTCTTGCTCGAGTCAACGGTCCCTTGTAGACATCGTTATCTTGTCCATCATGTGGGCTATCTTGTTCATCATTTGTAATGTCCTTATCATCCTCCCCTTCTGCAAAAAGAGTCGACCTCGACTCTGACTCTTCAGGGCCAAAGAATGGTGATAGATCGGCAATGTTGAATGTGTTGCTCATTGTATAATCATCTCCCGGAAGCTCAATCTTGTAGGCATTGTCATTTATCTTTGCAAGGACTTTGAATGGACCATCTCCACGGGGCATCAGCTTTGGTTTTTGTTTCTCTGGAAATCTATCCTTCCGAAGATGCACCCAAACAAGGTCTCCAGGTTGAAAGGTCAACCTTTTACAGTTCTTGTTTGCCTTGGTAGCATAGTGCTTGGATTTCTTCTCAATCTCTTGCTTGGTGTTCATGTGGATGCTCTTCACATACTCAGCTCTCTTAGCTGCCTCCATATTTACACACTCTTGCTTGGTACATCGCTGCACGAATCTCTGCACGACATGTCTCATCTTAGGCCAATAGAAGTGATCACTCAGCAGCAAGTAAGTCTTGTCTCTCCCAAAGTGACCCATCAATCCACCCATATGTGATTCTTGCAATAAGAGCAAACGAATGGACGAATCTGGAATACATAATTTGTTAGCTCGGAACAAGAACCCATCATGAAAATGGTACTTGTCCTACCCTTTTCCTTTTTGACATTTCAAATATGGCTCCGCAAAAACAAGGTCAATGGCATATAATTCCTTTATGTTTTCTATTCCTGGCACCTTGACCTCTAATTGATTTAGCAAAACACTCTTTCTAGACAAAGCATCAGCAACAACATTTTCTTTCCCTTTTTTGTACTTGACAACGTAAGGAAAAGACTCAACGAACTCCACCCACTTGGCATAGTTCAGTTTTGCTTGGCCTTTCAAATATTTCAAAGCTTCATGATCAGAATGAATGATGAATTCTTTAGGCCAAAGATAATGTTGCCAAGCTTCAAGGACACAAACTAGAGCATATAGTTCTTTGTCATAAATAGGATAATTCAGTTGAGCACGACCAAGTTTCTAACTAAAGTATGCTATGGGTTTTCCTTCCTGCATCAAAACACCTCCTATGTCTATCCCACTAGCATCACATTCGATCTCAAAAGATTTATTAAAATCTGGCAAAGCAAGCAATGGGGTTAAAGTTAAACAAGTATTTAGCTCTTGAAAAGCAGCTTCTTGTGGCTTACCCCACACAAATTCAACACCCTTCTTGGTTAGCTCATTCAATGGGGCTGCAATGGTGCTGAAATTCTTCACAAAGCGCCAGTCGGCAAGACCATGAAAGCTTCTCACTTGGCTCACATAGACTGGAGTAGGCCAACTTTTGATAGCTTCAACCTTGGATTCATCCACCTCTACTCCCTGTCTTGAAACAACAAAGCCTAAGAACACAATCTTGTCGGTGCAAAAGGTGCACTTTTGTAGGTTAGCATACAATTTCTCAGTTCTAAGCACCTCCAAAACCATTTTTATATGTTCCACATGTTCTTCCATGGTGCGGCTGTATATCAAAATGTCATCAAAATAAACCACCACAAATTTTCCTATGAAAGTTCTCAAAACATGATTCATCAAGTGTATGAATGTGCTTGGTGCATTAGTTAAACCAAAAGGCATTACTAACCACTCATACAAACCAAATTTTGTTTTAAAGGCTGTTTTCCATTCATCTCCTTCCTTCATTCCAATCTGATGGTATCTGCTACGTAGGTCAATTTTAGAGAAAATAACAGCACCACTAAGTTTATCAAGCATGTCATCAAGTCTAGGGGTGGGATGACGATATCAGATGGTGATGTTGTTAATAGCTCTACAATCAACACACATTCTCCAAGTACCGTCTTTCTTTGGAACAAAAATAACAGGGACAACACAAGGACTGAGACTTTCACGCACATACCCTTTGTCGAGTAGTTCTTGTACTTGTCGCTGAATTTCCTTTGTCTCTTCTGGATTGGTGTGGTACGGTGGTCGGTTTGGAAGTGTAGCTCTTGGAATAAGATCTATTTGATGTTCAATCCCACGATGTGGAGGTGGGCCAGCTGGTACCTCCTCTAGAAAAATATCATTGAAATCATGCAACACATTGGAAACAACACTAGGAAGAGAAGTCATGTCGTTAGCGGTAAGAATTGCATCTTTGTACAGTAGCACAAAGTGTGTCATGTTTGGGTTCTCCCTCATTTCTCTTATTTCAGATTTGGTGGCTATCATGACAACCTTTCTCCTCTCATGCTCTCTCTTTCCACTCATGTTTGGCTTGTGGCGCTCACTCACCGATTTTTGGACAGCACTAGTGTTTTTCTTTTCTCTCTTGCTCTCACTCAATTTCTTTTGCATGTTGGCTGCCATGATTTGAGCTGGTGTCATTGGCAATAATTTGATCCCTTTCCCTTGCCATTTGAAGGCATGTGTGTTTTCATATCCATCATGTACAACACGCCTATCAAATTACCACGGCCTTCCCAAAAGCAAGTGGCAAACTGTCATGGGCACAACATCACAATCAACAGTGTCGGTGTGGTCATGTATGCTGAATGTTACTCTCACCATGTGCTGCACCTTGACATCTCCACAATCACTAAGCCATTGCACATGATATGGGTGAGGGTGTTTTATCATGGTCAGTCCCAATTTCTCACACATTTCTTTGCTAGCTAAGTTGTGGCAGCTACCACCATCAATTATCACCTTGATCAACTTGCTATTTGCCTTTGCTTGGGTGTGAAACAAGTTGAATCGAGGTGGTTGCTTCTCATCTTTGAGCTGAACACTCAATGCCTTGGTGACTACAATGGTGTGACCAGCCTCAAAAGGATAAGTCTTGTAGTTAGCATCTTCAACTTCATGTGTGTCCTCAATCTCATCATTTTCAGCAAGAAGTTCACACTCTCCTTCACTAGCTGAATCATATCCTCCATCTTCAGTAACAATCATGACTCGATTGTTAGGACAATCCTTGATGACATGGCCTCTTCCCAAGCACTTGAAACATTGAATTCCACTACTTCTAGAGGTGGAACTTGCTGGAGCACTAGTCTTAGATGATGTTGGCCTTGCAGATTTCTCCACATTTGTTGAAGCATCATATTTTTCAGCGGTGCTAGAATGATCATTAGCTTTGGAGCTGGAACCGTGTGCAAACATACCTCATCCCAAATCAAAATTTGCTGTTTTGGAGCACTTGATGATGCTCTTTGTGGCGGAACCACCCAAAACTACTGGGCCCGGGTGCACTGATCTTTGTTGCTAAGCAACTCTGACCCAAAATTGGCACTCACCAGTAGTTCCTCGAGTGAAGCCTCGATTAAAGCCACGCTATTCCAGGATCAGCAGACAACACTCACACTGAAGGTGAGCCCAGAGATTACAACACAGACCACTTCATACATCTCAGAGTGATTGCAGCGAAAAGCAAATTTATTACAAACCGTGTTCAGAATAGTAAGGTACTACAGAGTTCCATCTACTCAAATTATTCCAGTTTCATTGTTCAGCGGAAGCAGTAAAGATAACTAGCGAAATACGTGACGCATCGATAAAGCCCGTACGAAAGCGTCACTCAGCGGGAGGGTGGTCAGCACCGGCTGAAGGACCATCCCACTCAACAGACCAACCCGGAGGCAAGGTACACGGCCAAGTAAGACTTGCAAACAGATCCTCAAAGTTAGTACCTGAAAAACAGTGCCACAAGCAAGGCTGAGTATACTAATACTCAGCAAGACTGACCCGTCACCGGATATAACATAGTCCGATAACTAGACATGCAAGGCTTTTTGGTTGGTGGGGTTTGTTTTGCCAAAAACGCCACTAAATGTTGATCCTTATTTTTATATTTTATTTAGCCATATTCCAGTGGGATTAACCATTCTAAGTTTGCATCTAACTCTACACAAACATGGTAGAGCAACCATTTAATCATACAGCAGTATTATCATCATCATGTTTCACTTGTTACTCTGTGTGACCGAAAACATTAAGCAATCTCATGCCGTGAGAGGCGGACGATTCCGAATCGAATTTCAACAGGAATTAAAGACAGTACAACTCCTAATTGCTCGCGAGAGGCAGGAAACCACTTGACTTCTACCGTACCTATTTAGCATGGCATCTAGTCGATAAAAAGATCCGGTATCAAACATAGGTTCCTAGGGATCATGCGTCTAAGGTTTTCGATCAACGCCTAGAAAACTTAAATGCAGAAAACAAAATATTACAAAACATTAATAGAAAGATAGCTGAATGATAATTCAGAAAATAGTGGGATTATGCTCCGGGGCTTGCCTTCTTGGGCACTGTCAGGCAGAAAAGCCTCTGGGGCTTGGCCCAGGTCTTGAGACAAGTTAGTACAGTTCAAATTAACCTCCTGCTCCGCACGAGAGTCCGCGGGCACCAACTCATAGTCACCGTCCGCGATATTGACCGCTTCTATATGCAATGCCAGATTATGAGTTATTCATGGGTAACGATTTCTTTCCTTCACGATAAAGTTATAGTTCAACAAAAGTTGCTTTAATGATGATTTCAACATTTCGTTTCATGGGCAGTCATTTATAGAGTAGTAAACCTAACTACGTTTCTTCATGAATGAGTGGGGGTTTGGTTTGCATTTCCAACATTAGAACATAGCATGCTTTCATTATTTCATAACAACAAAACTACTAATGAGCTATTGATGAAAAACTCAAGTAACACAGATCCAAACTTAAGCATTCATGGTATAAATTTCAGCATCTAACCATAAAGCAAAAACTATAACTATTCATGCAAGTGGATTACTCTAGTTGCTTCATCTTTTTGTACAGAACGTTTAATATGGGTTCTGGTGCTACAAATTTTACGAGAGCAACTTCATAGCATATACTCAGCACTGAAATTTTTCCAGATTTTATGCACTTATACAACAGGGGTGACAAAAAGAACAAAAACAGCAAGCCATTTACAAAGATTAAATCTACAGAAAGTTTTACTAGGGATATGGTTCTCAAATTTTTACCAGAGCCTATTCATGAGCTAAACATACACCAAAAAAATTATCGAGCTTTACAACCACTAGTTAAATTAGTTATGCATTTAACTTTACATGAATTAGCATAAATTTCTCAAAGTGCATTTAACCAGTACTGCATATGAACTTTTTATTACAGATAGAACATACTCTAAACAAGATCATGTCAAAAAATCAAGATCATTTATGGTGTAGATTACACAGAACAAAAATAGTAAATCTAGCCCTAAGATGCTAAGCATGATTATTCACCAAAGCAGTAACTGTAGCTCAAAAATTTTAGACAGGAACACAGAGCTAAAAAGAGACTTTAGAAATAAATATAGATTTTTCTGAGCATAAGAACTATATATGAAGAATTAAGTTGATTAAACAAGCATAAATCATGGTATATAGCAAATGAACTCTAATAAATCTGAAATTTATGTATTAACAAGATTTCAGTTATAAATGTATGCAGTAAAAATTCCAGAGCAAGTTCGTGTGCATATTTTCCATTATTAAATTGAGAAAGCTAGCAATAGTTTAGAGAATCTTGATTGTTCCAATATGATAACTATTTTGGTTGGGCGTCATCTTTTTACTGTGATCTTAGTATTCCATTAGTGATAACATATCCAAAAATCAAGGTCACTTGCTGAGTAGAACTTCATGAACATGCATAAGGTGGTTTTCTTATTCTTTTTCTCAGATTAAATTCGGTTGAGTTTCTGCAGATGTGACTGTTACAAAATTTGTAGATTTTGTTACAAGGATTCCAGATCAGTTGAGTTTACATTTTTCCGATTTTTCTGTGATTTGTTTCGTATTTTAGAAGTTCACTGATATACACTGGAATACTTGCAGAAGCACCCTTGAACGAAAAAAAGAATTTACAACCGGGTCCTTCGCTGGCCTTCTCCGCCGCCGCAGCTCGCCCGATGGTGTTCTGCTAGGTAGGGCTTACCGGGCTGCAACGGGGAGGCGCGTGGGAGAGTAGGGATCGAGGAACACCTACCTTGGTCGACGTTCGAGTGTTTCGTGCACGGATTCGAGCTCGTCGGCGTCAATGGCGGGGCGGTTGTTCGGTTCGCCGGCGCTGGAGGTGAAGGAGGGCTTGGGGTAGGGGAACAGGGTGCGCAAGAGCACCGCGTGAGCTGGAGGATGCGCCTGGGGTAGCTGTAGTGCTCGGACTTCTTCTGGGCTGGCCGGTCCGCGGTGAGCCTTTGCTCGCCGGCGGCGGCGCAAATGAGGAACAGCGTCGGGAGGAGGTTTGGGTTCGATTCCACGCGCATGTAGCTTAACTAGGAGGTGGCGAAGCTGCTGCGGTGGTCGGATGGGACAATGTAGGGTTGGGTTAGCCGGTCCGCGCGAGCTGGATCTCGGAGGCCATGGCGGAGCGGTGGGAGGGGAAGAAGGAGGAGAAGGCGCGCGACGGTGGAGTTCTGGGGGTCTTTATAGGCCAAGGAGCTCCTAGGTGAGGTGAGTAGCGCCTGGGGGAGGTGGATTTGGCCCTGGACGGCTCGTCGGTGGGCTGGCGGAGCGGCCAGTCGGCGCGGCGCATGGCGGGGGAGTCGTGGCGGCTCAGGGAGCGGCCTGGGACGCGTGTGAGAGTGGGAGGGCGCCAAGGAGCGGGCCAGGTGGCGCTGGGGGACTTCCCGGGTCCATTTGGCCACGGGCGTCCACCGGCGGCGTACGGCGGGCGGCGCGAACAGAGCAGGCCGGGGGAGAGAGAGATGGCGATAAGGGCATATCTGTGATTTCTGAAATTCCAGGGACCTCTCGGTAATCTAAAAATATCTCCTCTTTAGAGGGCTCAAATGAAAAAGTTTTGAATACCAATTTTGCATAACTTTCCAAAATCTACAACTTTCGTGTTATGCAAATTTTCATTTGAAACTCACATTTTGAACTATTTGTCCATTTACAAATTTGCACAAAAGGACTTTAGTTTTAATTAGTTTTTGACTTGATTTTGGCTGAAGTTCAATTGAGCACATGTCAATTGAAGTACCTCTCATGAGCCAACTAAAATTTTGTGCACATTTTTGAATTAAATTTTGAGTAGCTTTTCACTCCTTTTTCTTTCTCCTTTAATTTCTTTTGTATGATTTGTCTTTTATTTGACCCTTTCTCTTTGAATTAATTTCCCAAATTTTTCTTTTTAGTTTAACTAAGGTACATTGATTGTATTTAAATGTACTGACACCTGAAGTGTCACACTCTTGAGCTGAAAGCTGAATGCTTAGTTGGTTTAGCATCATCATGCAATTGACGCTCAACCTTTTGTGCAATGTGCACTAGCTCCACTACATTGTTGTAGGTCTGAAATTCCACAACATGTTTGATTGGCTTGTTTAGACCAGAGAGAAAGCATGCCATGGACTGCTCTTCAACCTCATGCACACGAGCTCTAATCATAGCTTGTTCCATTTCCTTGTAGTATTCTTCCATGGATTTGGTTTCAGCTTTTTGAACTTCTCTTCATTGGGCTGATTATTGATGACATTGTGATGGTGTTGAAAATTGTCATTGCGCTGTAGTCTGAAATTATCTGCATCTATCGTTTCATCTGCAACACCATTACCATGCCCACGACCTCTTCCTCGACCAAACGCATCACCACCTCTTCCTCCTCCACGCCCTCGCCCAAGGACATTCTATCTTTCTTGCTGTTCCTACTGCAACCGAGTTGCATACTCTTCATCGGTCTCATCTAGCTCTTCTTCAGGAGAGCCTACAGCACCTTGTGCCCTCAATGCCTTCACAACTTCAGCAACTATATTCTTTTGGGCTGCAACCATGTTCTCATTAAGTTGGTCATTGAAATTTTGCACTAGCTTCTGTAGTTGCTCTTGTGTGACATAGCTTGGTGGATGGTCTCCATTTTCACCTGCCATGGTTAGCGCAAGAAAAGAAACAAATTCAAGTTACGTGGCTTTGTGGAAACACTCAATCTCACCTTCTCTTACCACCGAAGTTCTTATGTGTCCTTGCTGAATTGTGAGCTGCACTCACTTTGGTGGTAGTAGACACGACAAAAGTGATAGATTAAGCGAAATCAAAGTCACAGTGCATCCTAAACATAGGCTTATTTGTGGATCTTGGAAGGTTATGTATGTGGTGGTGCAATATGAAACTTCAAGCTATTATAAAGTTAAGTAAGAATCCAATCAAGAAAGATGTCTAGTTGCTGAACTACAAAGATCAACCACCAGATTATAAACAAACTAGCACTTGCTATTCAGATAAATTTCAGAAAGAGCAGAGTGCAAAGCCCACAAGCAACAACCTACAGCTAGTCTCAATAGGTTCAAAGTTTCCACAAAGGATGAATTTGGTTCACTACTGAAACTTTTTGTGGATAAATCCTAAAACAACTCTAATATTAGAAACCAAGCATATGTTGTTCTTATAGTATTTCAAGTAAGCTTTCCAGCAAGCTCAAGAACACTCAAATTGGACTTGAGATGCAGAAGTTATGCTGATTTTCGTGTGCCCTTCTCAAACTTCAGATCTGCGCGCTAAATGACTTCATGATGAAAATAGATCTGAACAAGAACACGAGAATGAAGGGGAAAATACAGATCTTGATGAGGAACAAATGGGGAAAGCAAATCAGAGGCGGAAAATGATCGGAAACACAAAGATTCAGCAACCAAACTTGATCTATTGGACTAGAACTTAACCAAACTCATTGAAATTTCAGATCGGTTATGGGTAGCGGAAATTTTTGGTATTTCCGAGTTTAGGATTGTAAACCAAAAGAAACTAGGGGATAAAGATCCTACCGAGTAAACCGTAGCTCTGAATACCAAGATGATGCGGGGGCTTGCCTGATATTCTCGCTGTAGGATCTAGGGATAACTTGACCCGTGCAACCTAACGAACCGATGGCACCAACAGCTGCTCGAATAGCCACATGTGACAAATGATTTTGCCCAACCACATGATTTGGTCGATGCCTAACCTGAACCACGCAAGGTAGTAGCAATGCTCTTACAAATCACAAGGGAACACAAGAACAAATAGTAGAGAAAACTCCCAATCCTCAAGGGGGCAGCTATGGCACAACCCTAAGGACAAGAGCACTTGGCTTCTCTAGTTTTCTGAGTTCAATTCGTGGTTAGGGTTTCCACAAGGTGCAGAAGTGATATTTATACTAGGAACATCCCTCCTAGCTATGCTGGAGGCCTTACAAATAGGCCCATTTCGAAAATACATGAGTTAGAACATTTCACGGGGTGCTCAGATTGGACCAGTCCGAACTGCATTGTTCCAGAACAGTCTTCACGAAAATGGGCATAACTCTCTCCGTACAGCTTCAATCAATGTGCTGTTTGTTGCAAATGAAAGTAGACTTGATAAGATTTCCATCCATGTATAACACATGGGATATAACCTAATAGAATGATACGGAATTCACTGTGAATTTGGAAGTCAGATTGGACCAGTCCGAACTACGCGGTTCTGGAACAATCTTCACCAAAATAGGCATAACTCTCTGTAACTAGCCTCAATGGATGCGCAGTTTGTTGCATATGAAAGTAGACTTCAAGACGCTTCCAACGGTATAGGATACTCATGGTGAAACCTTCAGGATATGTACAGTCTTGCCTTGAATTTGTATTACAAAATCTGGTGCCATCACATGGACTGCAACTTGCTCTCTATCACTTGGACAGACTTCCCATGGCCTCCTCTTGGAACCTAATGTAACACCCTAAATTAAATTCCAGCTTTTAATAATAAATTTAATTGGCTTTAATTAAATTCCTAAGGTTTATTGTGTTTAGTATGGCATTTAATCCAATTTTTGATCCTCAAGTAATTAAAATTTTATCATAGGTTAAACTTTGTTGCTGCATTCATGCTGGAGCATTTATTTTATTTGCTTGTGTGCATAAGGTTGTTGAATTCAAATTTTGAATTTGAATTCGAATAGATATAGTTTGAGTTGAGTTTGAATAGGGAAAAGAGAAGAGGGAAGGAAATAGAAGATCCAACTCAGTCCATTAGCCCATCCAAACCCAGCGGCCCAGCAACCCCACCCGGCCCAGTCCTTTCTCCGCACCGGCCCACTCTCGTAGTGCCTCCAACCCGTGCTCAGCCCATCAGGCCTGCTCTCCCGCTCCCCCTCCAGGCGCGCGCGCTGGCCCAACCCGCACGTGCCTGGCCCGCTTCCCTTCCGCGCACACAGCCCGGCCGCGTCGCGCGTTCGGCCGCTGACCGCCCGACCCCACCGGTCATCCCCCTCCTCCCGTCGTCCTCGCCGCGCAACGGCCCGAGATCCCCGGCCGAAACTTCCACGGCCTTCCTTCCCTGCTTCCACCCCGAGATCTCCGGCCATCTCCTTTAAACCGCCCGCTGAACCCTTGCGCCCCCTCCCATCCGCCAGCACCACCCAAAACCAAGCCGCCGCCTCCACGTTGCTCCGCTCGGAGCAGAGCACCCCGCCGCCGTGACCTCGCCTCCCCGCCGCACCGGAGCCCCAGCCAAGCAGTGCACCGGCTCCGCCTCAGGCCCAGCAACGACCCAGCGGCCACCATCTCCAACCTCGGTCCACGGCCGTGCCGGATTTTTCCCGTGACGCCGTCGCAGGTAACTCGGTGTGCCGCCGAAATTCTTTGCCCCGGACCACCCTAACCCTCGCTGACCCCTCCACCGGCCTCGCAGGAGCACCACGCGTCGATCCGCGCTGCCTAGACGCCCGAAGGCACCCTCCTTCAACCTCCTCCGCGAGCTCCACCCCACCTCCGCCTCTGGTCAACGACGTCGGCGCCCTGCACGGCCTCCCTGCTCGCCCGGACCCCCTCGGTGAGCATCAGTACCACCTTCTCCTCCTTTTGCGCTAGCTGTCATGACCAGTAGGTCCTTCCCGAGCCTCGAACGCCACGCGCCTTGCTCCGCCGAGCTGCCTCCACGCCGTGCACCCTGTTTTACCCCACCGCAACACCACGGTATCCACCCCAGTGTGTTACGCATGCCGCTGGCTACCTCCCCGGCCAAACCACGGCCCAAACCGAGCCCTAGGGCACCGCCTTGGCCTTCTCCTGTCACACGCCGCCGCGGAACAGGGAGTTCCGGCGAGCTTCGCCGCCGCACCGCGCTCCCTTCACCCTGGGCCGTCAGATCTGGGGTGAACGGCCCTGATTAGATCCGGATCCCACCAAACCAGAGCCACGCGATTGAGATCCAATGGCCGACATGCAAAGATACCGGTTCGGCCTGGTTCATTTGCTAAGGAGCCCCTGCACTTTAGTAGATTCAACCCGAGCTCCTGGCCAGTTCAAAAGAAATTAGATTTAGGTCATGTTTTTAGCACTTTACACCCTGAGTTCCTTTAAATTAGAACTCGCAGTCCACCCTTGGCAGTTTTGTGTGCTAACCCCTACAACTAAGGTTTAATTACGTTTTAGTCCTCGGTTTTGCCCAGAAAGCCCCTGGAACTTAGTTTTTCTGGCAGATAAGCCCCTAGATCTTGTTTTAGCTCTAGTTTTTGCGTTTTAGCTCCGTTTTAGGCGTTCTTTATATCCACGCGATCATTGTAACGCGTAGAATAGCTTTAGACTAGTTTAGTGTGCTGTTTTTATGTATTGATGTACTGTTTCTTAGCTTTTGTTAGTAATTGCTTGTATGCTTATTGTTGTGCCTTGTTTTGGCCATGTGTTCGTGAGTAGACGTTGATCCATCTGAGGAGCCCCAGTACCAGTACCCGGAGCAGCCGTCTTCTGACCAGTTTGAGCAGCAACAGGAGCAGTACGAGGAAGGCAAGTGTAACATGAACAACCTATCACCTTTAATTACAATTACATAATGCATTTTAATACTGTATGCCTATAAGGACTTTCCTAGCCACTTTATATCCTTTATATATATCCTTTGGGTTGCATTTTGGTTAGTTGTGCTAGGTGCCACGCTATAACACACTTGTCCTTTTTAATTAATTTGATTATTGGTTTATGCAACTTAATTCTCAGAGTGGCCCTCTGTGTGGCTTGAGTGGCTCACATCTCGTTAAAATTGGTTTTGTTAGAAACTATGGTTTAGGGGGCCAGCACGGTGCTTACTGCCTGGTTGGCCACTCTCCATAAGGACCGGTTCATAGAGCGACAACCTAGGGACAACAGCGCTACCACAAGACTGGAATGGGTACGGTCTTGGCATAATAATTAGGTCTTTTTGGTTTGGAGTAACTTACCTATGGGGCAAGGGTGGTAAGCTTCTATGTCCCTCGTACTGAGTGGCCTCGTCTGTGGTATTCTTGACGCCCACTAGACCTGCTACATGGTCGCCGATCCAACCCTCGCGGTTACTCCTTACCAACGAGATTCTTTGTAAAGGCCTCGTAGTGAGTCGCTAGTCATCTCACCTAAGAAGTGTGATGAACAACTGGCGTAGCTCACGACTTGTGGGTAAAGATGTGCAACCTCTGCAGAGTGTAAAACTAGTATACTAGCCGTGCTCACGGTCATGAGCAGCCCAGATCCTCCTTTTGATTAGTGGGGTTAACTCCTTCCGACGAGGGGGTGCCTCTCGGGGTTACCTTGGTGGTTTCGGTTTGGTTCTCAGTAGTAACATGATAAATTTTGATTAATTACTATGTAACTGGGTTTATGGTAATTCATCAACTTGTAGTAAATAGCTTTAATAAAATTTTGCCAATACTTAAAAGCTAATGCAGTCAGTCAGCCAACCTTAGGAGCCTCATAGTTTGTGTTATACTTGTTGAGTACAAGTTGTGTACTCACTCTCTGCCTCTTCTCTACTTTTTCCTCTTGGATACGCTACTGCTGCTCAGTTCCTGCCGACGCGAGGGAGTTCGCTCAGTGCTACCAGGACTACGAGGACTTCTAGGCGTTCGTCTCCCAGTCGACGTCCCTGTGGCGCCCTGCTCAGCTTCGGAGAGTTTTTATCGTATTTGTACTTCACTTCCGCTGTATCAGACATGTTGTCATTATTGTAATAAATAACATTCGTACTCGCTTTATTATATCTTTTTCGTGATATGTGCTGTGATATACTGTTGATTCTATTGTATATATGTGTGACTTGATCCTGACATGTATATGATTGCTCGGTTTATGTCCTTTTATAACCCGGGTGTTACAGTGTGGTATCAGAGCCATATCGACTGTAGGACGAAGCCTAGATAGAACTGGTCGAGTTTTAGGACTTCTCTCTCCAAATCCTTGCCTGTTGAAACTATTTTACTATTATACCCCTTGAATTCTATGACTTTTACTCGTCTTGCCTTGATTTCTCTCTTTAAGGAATAGTTTTCGTAGACTTTGGCCTGAATCAGTCATCTGACCACCATACATATCAGCTAGATGACCCCTTTATAATAATACGATAGAACGATCTGCGACGCGTTGTGTTAGTCGAGTTGTGTGTTAAACTCAGCTAAAGTATAAATTTGAATGCTTGTGCTTATGCAAATGTCTGATTTGGATTTTCGGTTGATTGCATAGCTTAATAGTTAAACATTGTTTAATGAAAATCAGTCCTAAGTTAAAGTTAATTAATTAATAAATTGAGTTAGATCGTTGGGGGTAAAACCATCCACTCTATTCCCTCTACCTTATCATGCCTTGGGTTTCCCCGGTCTTGTTTGTTGAGAAGGAGGCTAGTGCGAAGAGGATGTGATATCCCGGAATTCACCGACAAGGATGTCACCGACGAGGACGTCGGTTTCTGTAAGGGGGTAGGGATGTGACACCCCGGCATACAGATAGTACAGAAGGATTTGAGAATCTCTCAGACGAAGCAGAAGAGTTATGCTATAGTTCCTTTTTCCCAGATTTATGTAATACCTATCTGGAGTTAGCAACAGGGATGCCTGAACAGTGTTGTCTAAATAAGATAGAACCTTAAATAATGGAGTTTTTCTCTCTTCCTTGACCTTACTTGTGCTTCTTTTGTCCCAGCTCAGATGTCAGCTGAACGAAACAGCCTTGGAGATAGTGCAATGGGTGATGGTGAGAAAGCTTGCCCGTGTTGCCAATTCTATGGCGTTCCTTGTCGTCAAGTTCATGCGACTGAAGATGAAGCCACAACCAGAAGGAACCAGAGGCTGTTCTCTAGTACAAAGAGAAAGAGGTCTCATCAAGAGCAGCTAGCAGAGGATTCCCTTTTCCTTGACTGTCCATCGGTCGATGAGCTACAGACCATCCAGAAGAGAAAGAATCCTGAGTGCTCTAGCAATACACAGGTCGAGAACCAAGCACTCTATGATTATGTTGATGGGTTGACTATCACTATGAAGGTGATTCAGCCACATGGCCGCAAGGAACCCAAAAGGCAAGTAACAGAAGTAATGCAAGATGTGATGTTAAGTTCACAGGGAGGTCAACCAAGTAGCGTCATTCACCTCCACCGCAAGTGCTACAAATGCGGACAAAAAGGTCATTATGCCAAAAGTTGTCCTCAGAATCAGCTGCCACCAGTAGCACCAGTCCAGGACCCTTCACCAATCCCGCGTACCAGTGGTGACGAGACCCACCTTATTTCCGGGAACTGCTCCAAGCAAGATGCCCAGAATGATCAAGATCAGCAGCAAGCGATACCAGTGTGCAGTGATCGTACAAAGCGTGAGCAATCCAAGAAGGGACCAAAAGAATATCTCCAGGGTAGAGTTCACCATGTGTCAGTAGAAACCATTCGGGATGATAGTCCAGTCATTCTTGGTATGCTTCTGGTCAACTCTTTTCCAGCCTCAGTGTTGATAGACCCTCGTGCTACACATTCATTCATCAGCACGCAGCTTGCTGCTAAGCATGAGATATTGAAGCTTCCCATGAGGAAGAGAATGGTCGTCAAATCATCAGAAAAAGAACAGATCTCCAGTTACATATGTCCTCGAGTCAGCATGAGGATAGGCAAGGCAACCTTCCCTGAGGACCTTATTGTGATGGAGTCAACAGGAATCGACATCATTCTTGGTCAAAATTGGTCAGATCGAAACAAACTTGTGATGCAGCCTACCAAAAGAGTGGTAAAGGTCCAGACCTCGTCAGGAGAGCAAATCGAGCATGAGGTTCAATATACTTCCAACTCAAGACATGCGGGTATGAAAATCTGACTCAGAAGTGAGTAGAATTTAATCCCATCCTCGTTTCTCTTTGCTAGCCAGCCCAGAATCTCAGGACGAGATTCCTGTAAGGGGGTAGGATTTGTAACACCCTAAATTAAATTCCAGCTTTTAATAATAAATTTAATTGGCTTTAATTAAATTCCTAAGGTTTATTGTGTTTAGTATGGCATTTAATCCAATTTTTGATCCTCAAGTAATTAAAATTTTATCATAGGTTAAACTTTGTTGCTGCATTCATGCTGGAGCATTTATTTTATTTGCTTGTGTGCATAAGGTTGTTGAATTCAAATTTTTGAATTTGAATTCGAATAGATATAGTTTGTGTTGAGTTTGAATAGGGAAAAGAGAAGAGGGAAGGAAATAGAAGATCCAACTCAGTCCACCAGCCCAACCAAACCCAGCGGCGCAGCAACCCCACCAGACCCAGTCCATTCTCCGCACCGGCCCATTCCCGCAGTGCCTCCAACCCGTGCCCAGCCCATCAGGCCTGCTCTCCCGTTCCCCCTCCGATCGCGCTGGCCCAACCCGCACGCACCTGGCCCGCTTCCCCTCCGCGCACACAGCCCGGCCGCGTCGCGCGTTCGGCCGCTGACTGCCCGACCCCACCGGTCATCCCCCTCCTCCCGTCGTCCTCGCCGCGCAACGGCCCGAGATCCCCAGCCGAAACTTCCGCGGCCTTCCTTCCCTGCTTCCACCCCGAAATCTCCGGCCATCTCCTTTAAACCGCCCGCTGAACCCTTGCGCCCCCTCCCATCCACCAGCACCGCCCAAAACCTAGCCGCCGCCTCCACGTTGCTCCGCTCGGAGCAGAGCACCCCGCCGCCATGACCTCGCCTCCCCGCCGCACCGGAGCCCCAGCCAAGTAGTGCACCGGCTCCGTCTCGGGCGCAACAACAACCCAGCGGCCACAATCTCCAACCTCGGTCCACGGCCGTGCCGGATTTTTCCCGTGATGCCGTCGTAGGTAACTCGGTGTGCCGCCGAAATTCTTTGCCACCTGCGAACCCCGGACCACCCTAACCCCCGCTGACCCCTCCACCGGCCTCGCAGGAGCACCACGCGTCGATCCGCGCCGCCCAGACGCCCGAAGGCACCCTCCTTCCACCTCCGCCGCGAGTTCCACCCCACCTCTGCCGCCGGTCAACGACGTCGGCGCCCTGCACGGCCTCCCTGCTCGCCCGGACCCCCTCGGTGAGCATCAGTACCCCATTCTCCTCCTTTTGCGCTAGCTGTCGTGACCAGTAGGTCCTTCCCGAGCCCCGAACGCAGTGCGCCTTGCTCCGCCGAGCTGCCTCCACGCCGTGCACCCTATTTTACCCTACCGCAACACCACGGTATCCACCCCAGTGTGTTACGCATGCCGCTGGCTACCTCCCCGGCCAAACCATGGCCCAAACCGAGCCCTAGGGCGCCGCCTTGGCCTTCTCCGGTCACGCGCCGCCGCGGAATAGGGAGTTCCGGCGAGCTTCGCCGCCGCACCGCGCTCCCGTCACCCTGGGTCGTCAGATCTGGGGTGAACGGCCCTGATTAGATCCGGATCCCACCAAACCAGAGCCACACGATCGAGATCCAATGGCCGACATGCAAAGATACCGGTTCGGCCTGGTTCATTTGCTAAAGAGCCCCTGCACTTTAGTAGATTCAACCCGAGCTCCTAGCCAGTTCAAAAGAAATTAGATTTAGGTCCTGTTTTTAGCACTTAACACCCTGAGTTCCTTTAAATTAGAACCCGTAGTCCACCCTTGGCAGTTTTGCGTGCTAACCCCTGCAGCTAAGGTTTAATTACATTTTAGTCCTCGGTTTTGCCCAGAAGCCCCTGGAACTTAGTTTTTCTCGCAGATAAGCCCCTAGATCTTGTTTTAGCTCTAGTTTTTGCGTTTTAGCTCCGTTTTAGGCGTTCTTTATATCCACGCGATCGTTGTAATGCGTAGAATAGCTTTAGACTAGTTTAGTGTGCTGTTTTTATGTATTGATGTACTGTTTCTTAGCTTTTGTTAGTAATTGCTTGTATGCTTATTGTTGTGCCTTGTTTTGGCCATGTGTTCGTGAGTAGACGTTGATCCATCTGAGGAGCCCCAGTACCAGTACCCGGAGCAGCCGTCTTCTGACTAGTTTGAGCAGCAGCAGGAGCAATACGAGGAAGGCAAGTATAACATGAACAACCTATCACCTTTAATTACAATTTCATACTGCATTTTAATACTGTATGCCTATAAGGACTTTCCTAGCCACATTATATCCTTTATATATATCCTTTGGGTTGCATTTTGGTTAGTTGTGCTAGGTGCCGCGCTATAACACACTTGTCCTTTTTAATTAATTTGATTAATGGTTTATGCAACTTAATTCTGAGAGTGGCCCTCTGTGTGGCTTGAGTGGCTCACATCTTGTTAAAATTGGTTTTGTTAGAAACATGGTTTAGGGGGCCAGCACGGTGCTTACTGCCTGGTTGGCCACTGTCCATAAGGACCGGTTCATAGAGCGACAACCTGGGACAACAGCGCTACCACAAGACTGGAATGGGATGGTCTTGGCGTAATAATTAGGTCTTTTTGGTTTGGAGTAACTTACCTGCGGGGCAAGGGTGGTAAGCTTCTATGTCCCTCGTACTGAGTGGCCTCGTCTGTGGTATTCTTGACGCCCACTAGACCTGCTACATGGTCGCCGATCCAACCCTCGCGGTTACTCCTTACCAACGAGATTCTTTGTAAAGGCCTCGTAGTGAGTCGCTAGTCACCTCACCTAAGGAAGTGTGATGAACAACTGGCGTAGCTCACAACTTGTGGGTAAAGATGTGCAACCTCTGCAGAGTGTAAAACTAGTATACTAGCCGTGCTCACGGTCATGAGCGGCCCAGATCCTCCTTTTGATTAGTGGGGTTAACTCCTTAAGACGAGGGGGTGCCTCTCGGGGTTACCTTGGTGGTTTCGGTTTGGTTCTCAGTAGTAACATGATAAATTTTGATTAATTACTATGTAATTGGGTTTATGGTAATTCATCAACTTGTAGTAAATAGCTTTAATAAATTTTTGCCAATACTTAAAAGCTAATGCAGTCAGTCAGCCAACCTTGGAGCCTCATAGTTTGTGTTATACTTGTTGAGTACAAGTTGTGTACTCACTCTGGCCTCTTCTACTTTTTCCTCTTGGATACGCTACTGCTGCTCAGTTCCTGCCGACGCGAGGGAGTTCGCTCAGTGCTACCAGGACTACGAGGACTTCTAGGCGTTCGTCTCCCAGTCGATGTCCCTGTGGCGCCCTGCTCAGCTTCGGAGAGTTTTTATCGTATTTGTACTTCGCTTCCTCTGTATCAGACATGTCGTCATTATTGTAATAAATAACATTCGTACTCGCTTTATTATATCTTTTTCGTGATATTTGCTATGATATACGGTTCATTCTGTTGTATATACGTGTGACTTGATCCTGGCACGTATATGATTGCTCGGTTTATGTCCTTTTATAAACCGGGTGTTACACCTAAGGACAAGAAATGCACTTCCATTAGGTAGCAAAACAATTCTTAGTAGGGGTATGTTCACATTCATTAAGTACTAGATTCACCTCATCTAGTAGTAGTTGTGCTCCTGCTCGAGTCAACGGTCCCTTGTAGACATCGTTATCTTGTCCATCATGTGGGCTATCTTGTTCATAATTTGGGATGTCCTCATCACTACTCGACAGGGAGGTACATAGATCTACCTCTGCCAAGCCCCCAAGTGCCGGAGGGCCGAGTCGAACCTTGACGTCTTGGACGAGGTCTTTAAGTGCTCTTGAGAATGTCTTGAACCATAGAAAATCTCAAATCGGATGCACCCCTAGGTGCACCCGTTGGGTGTAGCCCCCGAGCCTCGGAAGGTTTCGGAGAAGCATTTCGAGGGTCAAAGAATTAGTCCCTTGCTTTACATAGTTCGGGTGCCTGAACACCTGGCAAACTCTCAGGGTAGCCAGCTACCCATGCAACATAGCTAGCCAGGTCTCGAAGTTTTGTTTACAGCCAACTACATTATGTCGACTTCCGAAGAAAGTTAATTCCTAGGCCCCCGGAGGTTTCCAGAGCTTGCCTCGGCACCCAGCTCCTAAGAAGGGTCACTGGCGGGGTCATGGAGATGCGTTGAGTGGTTTCGGCGTCCAGCCCCTGAGGTACTGGCAGGGTCACGGAGACACGCCGGGTAGTAGTGGCGCCCAGCCCTCGAGAAGGGTCGTAGGTGGAGCCATAGAGACACACCAATTGGTTTCAGCGTCCAACCCCAAAGGTACTAGCAGGGTCACAGAGACACGCCAGGTAGTAGCGGCACCCAGCCCCCGAGCAGGGTCGCTAGCGGAGTCACGAAGACGCGTCGAGTGGTTTTGGCGTCTAGCCCTGAGGTACTTGCGGGGTCATGGAGACACGCCGGGTAGTAGCGTCGCCCAGCCCCAGAGCAGGGTCGCTGGTGGAGTCATGGAGATGCGCCGAGTGGTTTCGTCATCTAGCCCCTGAGGTACTAGCAGGGTCATGGAGACACACCGGGTAGCGGCACCCACCCTCCTAGCGGGGTCGCTGGCGGAGTCACGGAGACACGCCAAGTGGTTGGCAGACTTCCCAGGAATATTCGAAGCATATTCCCAATTTGGTAAAAAATTGAAGCATTATCCCCTGATATAATCTGACCCGGTAGAGGGGGAGCGAGGCTGTTAGAGCCAATAGTAAAATGGAAAGTTACCGTTTACCACGCTCCTTCCGTCGTAAGATCCCGCGGCCGATCCGGAAACAACCTTAGATTTCGGATCCGCCCGTTGGTGCCCCTGGGATATTTAAGTAGTCGAACCGTCCAGAGAAGTCACCCTGTTCGCGAGCACTCCAGAGCCTTCCGTCGCCTTCCTGATTCACCCAGTCTCCCAGAGCTTCCCGGCCCTTCCTCTTCTTACCTTCTCCGCCAGTTCCTCCTCCTGATCCAAGCTCGCCGCTGTAGTCATGGCGGCCAACATTCCTGCCGCATCAGGAGCACCGGAGAGGCTCCACCACCGTCGAAGCCATGGCAGCAATGCACACTGCAGGAGACAAAGATCCAGGACAAGGTGGAGTGCGGCGTCCTCCTGGAGAAGCAAATCTCCGGGTAGAAGTGCTGCTTCAGGGAGGAATTCCCGACGGAGGACCGGATAGAGATCGTCGTGTTCCGGTCCTTCTATGAGAAGGGGTTTGCGCTGCCTACGGGGTCCTTGTTCTACGGGCTGGAGGTAACGCACCTCAAGCCCAACTCGATTGCATAGATCACGATCTTCATTAATGTAACACCCTAATTTAAATTTCAGTATGTAATAATAAATTTAATTGGCTTTATTTAATTTTTTAGGATTTAATTTGCTTAGCCTTGCATTTATAATTTATTTTTGCTTCATAAAGTAATTAAAATTTATTTTAGGTTTAACTTGTTGTGCATTCATGCTGGTGCATAATTTTATTGATTGAGTGTGGTTTGAATTCAAATTCAAATTAGAATTCAAATGGTTTGAGTTTGTTCGAAAAAGAAGAAAGGAAAAGAAAAGAAGAAGACCCAAACCCAGTTTCCAACCCAGCCCAGCCCGCTCCCCTTTTTCCTCTTTCCCCGGACAGCCCAATAGGCAGGCCCAGCCGCCCGCGTTTCCCCGGCCCAGCTCACCCCTGCACCCTCACCTCCCGCTCGGCCCACGGAGCGCAGCAGCCCAGCGCCCCATTCCGCGAGCCGGCCCACTCCAGGCAACCAGCAGACCCGATCTGAGCCCCTTTCCCGTGGCCCAATCTTTCTCTCCCGCGCTGGCCCAGCATACCGCACGCAGCCCACACTTCCGCGCCACGCTCTCCCTCGCAGACCAGAGCGGCCGCGCACGTCCGACCGCCCCTGCCACTGGACCCCACCCGCCAGTCTCTCGTGCACTTCCGCAGCGCGCTCGCTCCCTCCTTGCTGCTCCGCAGGGCCCAGCTGTTCGCCCTTCGCCCCGTTTCGGTCGCTCGCTCCGCGCACCAGCGCCCGCGTTCCCGCTGACGAGGATGGCCCACAAGTCAGATCCTTCCCCTTCCTCCGTCCGCGCCTCTGCTCACGCGACCGAGCCCCGCTGCCCGTGGACCCAGGCCGCTCCACGTGCCTACAGCCCGGGTCGCCCGTTGGCGCGCTCCTTCCCTGACACCGCGACCCCACAGGGCAAACCTTCCTTCCCCGACGCGCTGCGCAGCAACAACCAGCCGTGATTCTCGGCCGTGATCCCCGCGCCGCGACCTTCCCTCAGGCCAGCACGCCGAGGCCCGGCCTCCCCTTTAAACACGCCCCTGGCCCTTCCCCGCGTCCCACCTTCTTTCTGCAGCCCCACCCAAACCCTAGCCGCAACCGCCCCGCGTCGACTCGTGAAGCTCAGGAGCCGGAGGAGCTCTGCAACGCCCGAACCACGAACGCCGATCGACGCCACGCCGCCGTGCTACCTTGGATCTATCCCTGCACCGCCACTCTCCCTCCTCTACGCATCCCCAGACCTTCACGCCGTGGTAACGAACCCTCCCGTGCCCAGATACCCCTTAGTTTTCCCCTGTACCGCACGCGATGGCTCACCGGCGTAGGCCGACCCGCCTCGCCGCCGCACCGGGCCTCCGCCGTGCCGTGGCCCTGTGCCAAGCCCCTAGATAGGTTTAGTGTGTCGCACTCTCGCTTCCTGATCAAATCCCGCTCAAAGGCGAGTACGGAATCACATTTTGGCTGAAGTCCGGCGACAGCGCCGCCGTTCGCCGCCGCAGAAGCTCACCGGCGTGACCCCGCGCGCGCCATGGAGCCATCCGATCCCAGATCGACGGTCCAGGATCATTTCCACCCGAGTCAACAGAGAGGTTACCGGTCAGCGCCTGGCGTTCTTGCAAAAGAGACCCCGGGTTTCTCTGGAATCAACCCGCGGTCCTATATAGTGTAAAAGTATTTGCATCTGGGTCCTGTTTTTAGCGTTTTAGCCCCTGAGCTTTCTAGAATTAGAACCCGTGGTCCAAGCCCTGCAGTTTTGCGAGTTAGACCCTAGATCTACCCGTTAATTATGTTTAGGTCCCTGGTTTTTGCAGAAAATCCCCAAAAACTCTGTTTTTCTTACAGTTAAGCCCCTGGATCTTGTTTTAAGCGTAGTTTTCACGTTCTAGCTCCGTTTTAGGTGTTCTTTATGTCCACGCGATCGTTGTAGTGCGTAGAATAGTTCTAGACTAGTTTTGTTTGCTGTTTTTATGTATTGTTGTACTGTTTCTTAGTGTTAGCCTTTGTTTGCATGTATGTTTATGTTATTGCCTTGTTTTTGGCCATGTGTTCGTGAGTAGACGTTGAGCTACCGGAGGAGCCCCAGTACCAGTACCTGGAGCAGCCACCACCTTCTGAGCATTTTGAGCAGTAGGAACAGTTTGAGGATGGCAAGTATAACATGAACACCACCTATCACTTTTAAATACAATTTCATACTGCATTTTAATACTGTATGCCTATAAGGACTTTCCTATCCACTTTATATCCTTTATATATATATATATCCCTTGGGTTGCATTTTGGTTAGTTGTGCTAGGTGCCGCACTATAACACACTTGGTCCTGTTTAATTAATTTGATTAATGGTATGTGCATCTTAATTCTAGGAGTGGCCCGTTTGAGTGGCTCACGTCTCGTTAAAAATTGGTTTTTCTAGAAACTTGGTTTAGGGGGCTCGCACTGTGTTTTGTGCTAGCTACTCTCCATAAGGACCGTACGTCATTAGAGTGACAACCTGGGACAACCGCGGAACCACAAGACTGGAATGGGACGGTCTTGGCTTACTAATTAGGTCATTTTGGTTCGGGAGTAACTTACCGACGGGGCAAGAGGGGGGGTGAGCTTCAATGGTCCCTGCGCTACGAGGCTTGGTCTGTGTTATCTTGTACCCCCACGAGGTGGGCCCCATCGTTGCGGAGCCTGAAACCTTAGCGGTTATCCCTTACCAACGTGGTCCTTTGTTGCGGCCTCGTAGTGAGTTTGCTAGTCATCTCACCTAAGGAAGTGTGATGAACAACTAGTGTAGCTCACGAGTTGTGGGTAAAGATGTGCAACCTCTGTAGAGTGTAAAACTGGTATACTAGCCGTGCTCACGGTCATGAGCGGCCCCAGATCCTCCTTTTGATTATTTGGGTTACCTTGGTGGTTTCGGTTTGGTTCTCAGTGGTTCATGGTTAATTTTGATTAATTACTATGTAACTGGGTTATGGTAAATTATCAACTTGTAGTAATTAGCTTTAATAAAAATTTTCCAAGATTAAAAGCTAATGCAGATAAGTCAGCCGACCTTAGAGCCTCATAGTTTGTGTTATACTTGTTGAGTACAAGTTGTGTACTCACTCTTGCCTACTCTACTCTTTTTTCCTCTTGGGGATACTCTACTGCTGCTCAGTTCCTGCCGACGCGAGGGAGTTCACTCAGAGCTACCAGGAGTACGAGGACTTCTAGGCGTTCATCTCCCAGTCGACGTCCCTGTGGTGCCCAGCTTCCGAGAGACTTCGTATATGTTTTACGCTTCCGCATACTCTGTATCAGCCATTTTGTCATTAATGTAATAAATAACATTCGTACTCGCTTTATTATATCTTTTATGTGATATGTGCTATGATATACTATTCATTCTGTTGTATATACGTGTGACTTGATCCTGGCACGTATATGATTGCTTGGTATTCCTTTTATAAACCGGGTGTTACAATTAACCTCTACGAGGGTACTTGGGGATTTCTCCCCACTTCAACCTATGGTGGGCGTTGTACCGCCTCAAGGGGCACCCATCCAATGTTCAGCGGAATGTAGTGGGCGGGTCCGCCTTCTCCATGTGCTAGGGGAGAGTCTACCCCTACTTCAAGCTCCGCGACACTAACAAGGGTTGGGCCAAGGAGTGTTCGTAGTGGCAAACCCGGCGCCCAGGCTCTCGGCGCGTACCGGGCGTGCGCCGGAGTACAAGGTGTGCTGGGAGGAGATGCCGATCGAGGAGGAGATGGTCCAGGTGGACCGCCTCCTCGCTGAGATCACCGAGCTGACTTCTCGAAAGCAGACAGGGGCCGTGGTGGCCCTCTCCTTCCGCAAGTGGCTGATGCAGCCGATCCAGGAGAGGGTCCACCCCGGCTTCAAGTACTGGGGTCGCGATTACCTGATCCGGGGGCAGAACAGCAAGGTCTCCCGGTTGGAAGCATTGAACTGGGTCACCCACATCACGATGGGGGCAGATCCATGACCAGGGTTGCCCGAAAGCCCACTGCCTGAAGCGGCCGACCAATGCCGTAAGTGCTTTTGCCTAATCCGGATAGTTTTGCTTAATTTATAAGTTGTTTCCTATGTTTTTGCTCTATTTTTCTGACTGCACCCGTTGGGTTGTGACACAACTCGAAATTTCTGCAGGCTAAGGTTCTGGAGTTCTGGTCCCCCACTCGACTGCCTGAGGGTGACCCTAGCAAGGAGACTGCCGAGCTCGCCGAGCTGCGGAAGCCGACGAATAATGAGCTGGAGTTTTCCTCCGACTCCTCCGTGAGGAGCGAGTCGGAGGTGGAGATTACCGGAGCCTCGGGGCCGCCGACCGCGACTAGCCCTAGGAGGAAGACACGCCGCACCGTGAAGAAGATCCCACTTTTGAGGGGTTGACGGTGGTGGAGCACGCGCTGAGGAGCTCCACCCCGAGGGGTGAGAGCAAGTTTCGGGGGGCGTCGGTGCCCCCAGCACTGCAGGAGTTGGGTCATCTGCGACCGGCCTACAGACCGAGAAGGAGGAAGAGGCCGCCCAGGGCTTGAGCCATATGCGTAGGGAGGTGATTCCTCCGCACTGGGGGCTTGGGGCCAAAGCGGCGGTGTCATTGAGGCCGAGCTTCCTGTTGAATTTTTGCTTGTTGTTGCCTTTTTAGTGCCGTGCCGAGCGCCTTTCCATTCTGTTGTGTAGGAAGGCGTCGCTCAGTGGTGCCAAAAGGAAGGTGAAGGAGTCGACCGTCGAGGTCGGCTCCAGGGAGGTGGCGAAGGTCACCTCACCGCGGGGAAGCTCGGCGAGGACCCGCACCCGCCTTGACGAGAAAGAGGAGGAGGAAATCGATGATAGGGTCCCTCCCCTATTCATGACGTGGAGGTGCAGGTGTTGGCTCAGGACAAGGGGCGGCGGAGAAGGCTCCTACGGCCGGGAGGCTCCCGGCTATTGAGCTGAGGAGGGCCCAAGCGGGATCCTCGGTGCGATCTGGCGCTCGGCTAGAGGAGGAGAAAGAGGAGAGGGACGGGACCTCTGGGGGTCGCGTCGTCACTGCTGCCCAGCTGGCCCATGAATGGGTCAGGGTACATTTCGCTGCCTCTCTCTCCTCCTTTGTTTGACTTGTTTTCCTTGTATTTACCTTAGGAGTCCATGTTGTTTTGTAGGCGCTGGTGGAGCTGGCCCAACAAGCGACCGACGAGCTGGCTGAGGGGACTGGCTCAACTGCTCGGGTGGCAGAGCTGGAGGCCCATGTGGCCGAGCTGTGGGAGCAGGGCCACGGGCTCGAGGCTAGGCGGGTGCAGGCCGAGCAGGCCTTGTGCAAGGAGAAGCATGGTGAGTAGTCATCCCAGGAACCTACCGGGTCCTTCTGTGTTGTGGTTTCTGACTTGTTGTGTTCCAGAGCTTGAGGCCTACACAAAGGCCAACGAGGAGCTGCACAAGCTTCGAGAAGCGGCGGAGGGCCGTGAGGCTGCCACGGAGGACAAGCTCCACCTAGAGCGCCAGGCGCGGCAAGGTACGGTTCGGGAATCATACATGTGTTGAGGATTTTTTGTTTGCAGCGCTGGGCTTACAGAGCCAAGTGCTTTTCTGCAGAGGGGGAGGGCCAGCTGGTCGAGACTCGGGCGTTGCCGGATCGCCTCAGCGGTCAGCTGGATGCCCTTCTAGCGGCTTTCGAGCCGGAGGGCGTGGCCGCAGCGGAGGGACTACAGGAGCAGCTAGAGGTGTCCCGTGGTCGGCTGGAGGGCTTCGTCAAGGGAGTCACCGGGTGATGGAGGTAGATCTATGTACCTCCCTGCCGAGTGGGGTCCCCGAACCTGGGTGACTACCCTACTCGGTGACTTGGCTACAGCTACTCGGCGTATAGGACTCAGCTATGCGCGGAAAGGATCTTCAGTAGATCAGGATGAGAGGCTCCAACTAGGAGCCCGGATATCTAGGGATCTTAACCGACCTCCTTCCTTGTAAAACAACCCGAGCATACCCTCCTTGTACCCCTACGGCTCCTAGTCTATATAAGGGAGACGTGGGAAGACCCATAGGGACTTCTTCTTTTTCGCAGCATTCCACAAACCCTAATATAACCTCGAACACAGGACATAGGATATTACGCACATTGCAGCCCGAACCTGTCTAAGTCCCTGCGTCTTCGTGTTACCATCGAGCTCTTGGTCCTGAGATCCCCATCCTGAAACTCTACCGCCGGGTACACCCCTGGTGGACTGGCCGGAATAACAATCCAACAGTTGGCGCGCCAGGTAGGGGACTTAGGACTCATACATCGAGTTCAATGGCAGCCAACACCGGTGTCGTCTTCTTCGCCAGCATCACCGCCCAGATGGAGGCGACAGTCGGCTTCTCCTTCACCTTCGGGAGATTCCCGGAGGTCACGGTTCCCAGAAACCCCGCTTCCGGCCCCTCGACCATCGGGGGCAACGTCCTCGCCGGGGTTAGATCTGATCTGACCCCCCAGGCTTTCGTCACCTCTCAGATTCCTGAATCCGAGAACTTCTACGTGACAACTATGCCAAACAGGGTGACCCATCGCCCTGCCAAATCTGCTGACGATATGATCTTCCAGATAGATAGCGTTGGTAGATCTATCGCCGAGTGCATCCAACTCGACGAACTCGAGCTTCGCCGCTGAGATGATCCTAACCAAGTCCTCCGCGGACTCGGCAGCGCCTCCACCAGGACCAGATCCAATCTGGTCACCCCGAGTTCTGCCACACCTCGAGTTCCCGAACCCGGGGCAAACTACGTGACGATCACTCCTTCAAGGGCGACCCGTCACCCTATCGGATCTGTTGACGATCTTACCTCCCAGATAGATCAAGTCGGCAGATCCATCTCCGAGTGCATCCATCTCGGCAAGCACGCGCTTCGACTCCACAACGACCCGGATCGGGTCCCCATCAGACATCGCAACACCGCCACAATGTACTCAGATCAGATCTGAGTGCGCCTCTCAGAATTGGCCATCCCAGGTCAGATCCGATCTGACTTGGTTTCGGGAGCGGAGCTCGGCTTCCAAAATGCTTCATTCACCCTCCCACCCAACCGCTCATCGGCGATGGAGCATCGCCGGATCTTCATCGTCTCCGATGACTCCGACACTCGTGAAAATGAGACCGACGAAGAGAGGGCACAACGACTCCACCACAACGAGGTCCGCACCGACATGAGGCGCAACGACGCGGTGATCCGCCGATTTGAGCACGAGATGCAGGACGCCGACCGCCACAACTCCAGTAACCGGCGCTCACCAATCCGGCCGCGCAACGTCGACGCTGACTTCGTCCTTGACTACAACGGCCAAGACGCCTTCGCCATGCTATCGGCCAATCTCGCCGCGGTGTTCCAGGTACTTGAGGGCCTCCAGGAGACCCCCGAGATCGTCAAGGCTCACGCTCGTCTGCATGTGGCTGCCATGCAAGACCAGCAGCTGCGCAACTGCGCAAGGACAACTCGGCCTACCACGCCTAGTCGAGTCACCACTCGACACGACCCCACAGCGACGACGAAAAGGAGGTCAACCAGAACGACCTTCGCTTCTAGCTCAACCAACAAGATCTGTGCCCATGCATCAACAACTGTCATTTTGAGCACGACGCTACTGAGCGCGAGCGATGTCACCGGTACGATGAGGAACACGGCGTCCCCGACGCCGACCACCAGAACTGCAGCCGCCGGGACAACAGCCCTCCGCGATGACCACGTCGAGACTACGAACCCGGCAACAACCTCGATGGCTTCTCCGCCTTCTCCAACCGGCTTCGGGCCATCCAGTGGCCCGCTACCTTCAAGCCAACCGGGATCGAGAAGTACGACGGTGAGTCGGACCGCGAAGAAGGTATGCCACATGCCCACAAGGCATGACAATAAAAAAAGAGAGAAGATGCATACCCAAAGAAGGTATGCCACATGCGCACAAGGCATGTCAAAGAAAAAAAAGATAGCCCACATCCAAAAGAAATAAAGGAGAGAGAGATGGTTCATGAAAATGAGTTCATACACCATCCACCCAAAAAGAAAAAACTATATATATCACCACACACTTGCACATCTTGATCAAGGTTTATGACCTGTTTCTTTTGGATCTAGACTTTGACTTAGCAACACAAGCAAAGCAAGCATGCCTCTTTACTCCTATCCTAAGCTCCACATAAGCCCGATTAAATGAAAGGAGAAAAGAAGGCAACAACATTGCCGTGGTGAGGGTCAGAAACAAAAAGAGTGATTTGAGAGAATAATTTGCGGAGCAAGACTATTCTTTCTTTTCAAAAATAAAAACCCAAGTTTCTAAGCAGGAAGACCGAGGAACCTGAATTCTATGTTGTTCCATTCTTCAATTACCCAAGATATCATGGTAGCCACTCAAAGGTTTCACAAGGATTGGAAGAAGTTTGGAACAACTTGTATGCAGGTAACATTCAAAGGAGTTGCATCCACCTTAGTCCTTCAACCTTCACTCGAGGACGAGCAAAGGGCTAAGTGTGGGGGTCTTGTTGATGGTCCTTAAGTGCTAAAAATGACCGTCAACTCTTGCAAAGATCTGTGCCAAAACAAATACCAAACTAGAATTAGGACCTTGATACTAATCATTTCCACAAGTTTTGGTGAATCGTTGTTTACAGGAAGTCATTTCTGCATTCGGGTGAAAACCGTGCTCAAACAAAGGGAAAAGTACACATCAGAAGCATTCTACGGAAGCACGAGAATTAGAGGGCCTACATCCTGAAGCAAATTAGCCCAAGCACAAGAGAAAAGACACTTCCGATGAACACAGCAGCGCACACAAGGATCCTAGGGTCCAAATGACATGCCAAACCCACATATCTACAGGAATGCACCCCGCGATCCCCATGAGGAGCCCACAAGGAATACACCGACCGAAGATGAGCCCAAAAGGCCACAAAAAGGGTTTGGCTGACCCCTTGTTGGGCCCGTTCAGGCCCAGCTTTCTCCAACAGTCTCCCACGGCTCCCCTACATCCATCCCGGACGTGCATAGTACCACCTCGCAAGTCTAACCAGGGATCCACCCTTGGAGAGGCTATACAAGGAGGAGGAGAGTCCCCCATTCAACACAACATCACAATAGAAGATACACTTTGGTGGGTAAAAGATGTAGATTAGGATAGGGAGTGTGTGAGAAGTGTGGAGGAGTGCCAGGCTTGTCGGCATCCTTCTTCTGCTTGTACCTCGACAGGTACGAATCATTTGAGTAAGTACCTGAGTTTATCTTTTGGTTATGTTCTTGGTAAAGTTATTCTCTTTTGTTATTCGTCTGCGGGTTCATCGTCCATTCTTGTGACGGATACTCTAGTAGAGGGCCCCTGATGAAGACGGGTAAATCCTAATCGCCGCTAGAGTAGTAATCGAAGGATTAGATGTGGTGTCTAGGCCCTAGATTACCTTTGTTTGTCTCGAGCTCAGCTGGCATTGTGGGGTGGACGGCAGGTGGTGACTGCCCTGTCCATCCGCTACGGAGACAGTCTGCGTGGTTAGTGTACTCCGCCCCCCCGCCTGGGTTCGACATAGAGCAATACTGGAGGTCCCTGGCAGACCAGGGTCAGACCGGTGCCCGAAGTAAACGAATAGCAGCAGAGCTTAGCCTACCTTGATCCTTTTCCTAAGATAAAGCATGCTTCCTAGGCTATCCTACCTCTTGTTCTCCTGGGTGAACTAGCTCAAAGACTGTTACACCTCCGTTCCTCGTGGAAAATACGATACCCTGAATACTCCCGGGTGAAGTGCTACAACGGTATTTTCGTGCGCTTGCAGACTTCTCTGTAAGAGTTAAGAAATACCAACAAGCATTTCTGGCGCCATTGCCGGGGATGGGCTTAACAACCTCGTTCCTAGTGATTGCGCTAAGAAATGTCAACAAGCATTTTTGGCGCCGTTGCCGGGGACCGGTTGCTGTAGTTGTCTTCGAACCTAGTTCGCCCTCGTATCTTAAAAAAAATCTTTTCTTTTTCTTTCTTCTACCTTCACCCCCGCTACCAAATTACCCTTGTCTCCTTTTTGTTTTCTTATCTCTACCTTTGCCCCTGCTACCCCAGAAAGGTTATCCTTGTACAAACCTTTTGACCCTTCGGGGTGAATCTTTAGAGCCATCATTTCAGGAACTCATTCCTCATCCGGCTACGAGATTCATCCCACTCTCATAGCACTAGTTCAGGAAAATTCCTTCTCAGGGTTAAGCTATGAGAACCCTCATGAGGAGGAATCATTAGGCATAGCATGAGCTTGGTCATGTTTGCCTATGGCTTGACGCTCTCTCCGAAGGCTCGTTTTTGCTTAAAGATCTGACTTAAGGGAAGGAAATCTAGGATCTTATCTGAGAAACTACTCCCTCGTCAATCTGCATAACAATGCCCTGTTAGGAGGAGAGTGGATTGAGCAACTGAGGATTATCATTTGTAGAATTCGAGCTCTCGTCTCGATCTATTGAGGATACCTCTCCCGAACAGCAGGAGTCTTGGGGCAAAAGTACTTCATGTAGGTCCAATCGCCCAGATTCCCTTATAGTGCCTTCTTCCTAATTCTTACTCGAAACTATGTCTCGAGGGTGGTTGGAATAAGAGGATCATAATTTTTTTATGACTCATCTGTTTCAACTAAAAATTTCAGGGAAGACGCACTAAAAAAAAGGGAATGAAATAAACCAAAAAAATAAAAAAAGAGAGAAGAAGCCCATCATGTTCCTGTGTTGAGGTAACATCCGAGGTGTTTCCACCAAGGAATATGCCTTGACATTGACCACCGTGTCATAGTCCGTAGGACTCATCTTTGGTCAAGGGAGCATAGGGGCTATGCCGATCAAATCGAGTGAACCAAACTCACATTTTTGTCCTCAAATACCGATGGATGCCAATCAAAATTAGGTGGTTCAAAATTCACATGTTACTCTTTGATTTTGATTGATGCCTGATAGAAGTTGCAAGCACTCTTCGTATCATTTGTACTTCTGTTGGAAGCTTAGGATGTATTGCTTTGTGATCACATTCATCTTTGATGAAACACAAGGCTTTCCACCTAAGGAGGGGATGAGTCGAAAGAAACTCATTTACCTCGGGATCCAAATTTGGGATCGTTCATATGGCCCACAGAGTTACACATCCTCTTTCATTATGGGGCCATGAACATCCTCGCTTTGTTCAGAGTTCCCTTGTGAATTCGAGGAAAAACCTTTTGAAATTAATGAAAACCTCGAATTATCCTTCCCAAGAAAAACACCAGTTCTAGAGATCCCTCCAGACCTTAGTGCTTCCAGAAAGAAACCTCGAGGGGTTTAACAGCCATTTGGTGCAAAGAGTGGTCAAAAGATGCAGAGTTTTTCTTCTGAAGAAATTCAGATTCGCACCCATTCTTAAACCACTCAATGCCGCATTCAAGGAACTAAAGTGGATGTTTTGAATGAACTCGTTGCTGGTGCTAGTCCTCGCCCAGACCTTTTGCTTTCACCTTCTTAGGTGAGGAGTTTTTAGCACCAGCTAAACCTTCTTCAGCAATCTCAGAAGGGATCGAGATCAGGTGTCACCACAATCTTAACCAAAATTCCTGATGGTGACAATACGAGGAGGTGATGTCCTTGCAACCACCGTCGTTCCCCCAAGCAGCCATCATGTAACACCCTAATTTAATTTTCCTATTTAATAATAAAATTAATTGGCTTTATTTAATTTTCTAGGATTTAATTTGCTTAGCCTCGCATTTATAATTTATTTCTGCTTCATAAAGTAATTAAAATTTATTTTAGGGCTAACATGTGTGTGCATTCATGCTGGTGCATTGTTCTTTTGTTTGAGTGCTAGGTTTGAATTCAAATTTGAATTTGAATTCAAATGGTATTAGATCGGAGAAGTGTTTGAATTAGGAAAGAGAATAGAAAGAGAAGAACCAAAACCCAGCCCAAAAAAATCCCCAACCCGCACTAGGCCTAGCTCCCTCTCTCCCCCTCCCGCGGCCCAGTCCGCTCTCTCCCGCAGCCCCTCTCCCCCTCAGCGGGACGCAAGCACCCCCGCAAGCACCCCCGCTCCCCCGGGTCCAACTGCTGCGCGCGACGCAAGCACCCCCGCTCCCCCTCAGCACGCGCTCGGCCCGCTCGCTCCCACACCCGCGCGACCCCGCGTTCACTGACAGCCCGACCCCGCCTGTCCTCCCCCTTCCTCTCTCAGCGCCTCCACTCCGCGCAACCACCCCGACTTCACCGGCAAGATTGCCGGGGATTCCTTTCCCCCTTCTGCGCCCCGCGACCCCGGCTTCCCCTTTAAACCACCCCGCACCCCCTGCTCCCCATTCTCCAATCAGCGCCGCCCCAAACCCTAGACGCAGCCGCCGCCTTGTCTCTGCTCGGAGCAGAGCACCCCGCCACCGTGACCTCACCTCCCCGCCGCACCAGAGCCCCGGCCAAGCAGCACACCGTCTCCGCCTCGGGCCCAGCAATGACCGAGCGGCCACCATCTCCAACCTCGGTCCACGGCCGTCCCGGATTTTCCCCGTAACGCCGTCGTAGGTAACTCAGTGCGCCGCCGAAATTCCTTGCCGTCGGCGATCCCCGGACAACCCTAACCCCCGCTGACCCCTCCACTGGCCTCGCAGGAGCACCAGGCGTCGATCCGCGACGCCCAGATGCCCGGAGGCCCCTTCTTCGACCTTCCTCCGCGAGCAGATCCGAGCGCCACCGCGGGACCTCACCATCGACGATCCTGCGCCGCTTCCCCGTTCAGTTCCGAGCTCAGTGAGCACCAGTAACGCCTCTCCGTCACTTCGCGCTACAACCTAGGACCCGTAGTGCCCTTTTAGGTGTCCAAACGCCCACTCGCCGGCGAGTTCGCTGCCGCAGTGCCGCCTCCACCTCCGCGCGCTCCGTTCCGCCCGCTGCAGCCCCACGCTTGTAATCCCAGTAGATCACACGTGCCCCGGGCTTGCTCCAGAGCCAAGCCGCGGTCCAAACCGGCCACGGGAACGCCGGATTGGACATCTCCGGCGAGCCCGCCGCCGCGGAGCTCTGCTCCGGCGGTGTTCCGCCACCGCCGCGCTCGCCCCTTGCTTCTGGGCCGTTAGATCAAGATCAGATGGCCCAAAACAAAACGGCCCGGAGTCAAAGAACCCAGAAAAACGGTCAGCGCTGGTCGTTTTGCAGAAAACCCCCTGCTCTTTCCTAGATTCAACCCGCAGTCCATCTCTTTTCAAAAGTAATTGCAGTTTGGACCAAAACTTTACACCGACCCCCCTGAGTTTCTTTAAATTAGAACCCGCCGTCCAGCCCTGGTGTTTTTGCGAGTTAGACCCCAGATCTAAGGTTTAATTACGTTTAGGCCCTCGGTTTTTGCAGAAAACCCCCAGAAACATAGTTTTTCTTGCAGAAAAGCCCCTGAACCTTGTTTTAGCTCTAGATTTCACGTTCTAGCTCCGTTTTAGGCGTTCTTTATGTCCACGCGATCATTGTAATGCGTAGAATAGTTTTAGCTTAGTTTTGCTTGCTGTTTTCATGTAATGTTGTACTGTTTCTTAGTTTTTGCTATTGTTTGCATGTATGTTTATGTTGTGTATTGTTTTTGGCCATGTGTTCGTGAGAAGATGTTGATCCATCTGAGGAGCCCAGTACCAGTACTAGGAGCCATCTTCTGAGCAGTTCGAGCAGCAGGAACAATTTGAGGAAGGCAAGTATAACATGAACAACCTATCACTTTTAAATACAATTCCATACTGCATTTTAATACTGTATGCCTATAAGGACTTTCCTATCCACTTTATATCCTTTATATATATCCTTGGGTTGCATTTTGGTTAGTTGTGCTAGGTGCCGCGCTATAACACATAATGGTCCTTTTTAATTAATTTGATTAATGGTTTATGCAACTTAATTCTGGGAGTGGCCCTCTGTGCTCCGTGCTTGGGTGGCTCACGTCCCGTTAAAATATGTTTTGTTAGAAACATGGTTTAGGGGGCCAGCACGGTGCTTAGTGCTTGGTTGGCCACTCTCCATAAGGACCGGTTCATAGAGCGACAACCTGGGACAACAGCGCTACCACAAGACTGGAATGGGACGGTCTTGGCGTAATAATTAGGTCTTTTTGGTTTGGAGTAACCTACCTGCGGGGCAGGGGCGGTAAGCTTCTATGGCCCTCGTGCTGAGTGGCCTCGTCTGTGCTTCGTGTCTTGACGCCCACTAGACCTGCTCCATAGTCGCCGATCCACCCTCGCGGTTACTCCTTACTAACGAGATTCTTTGTAAAGGCCTCGTAGTGAGTTTGCTAGTCATCTCACCTAAGGAAGTGTGATGAACAACTAGCGTAACTCACGACTTGTGGGTAAAGATGTGCAACCTCTGCAGAGTGTAAAACTGGTATACTAGCCGTGCTCACGGTCATGAGAGGCCCAGATCCTCCTTTTGATTAGTGGGGTTATTTTTCCTTTGACGAGGCAGGTTTCCCCGGGTGGCTTGGTTCGGTTTGGTTCTCAGTAGTATCATGTTTAATTTTGATTAATTTTTATGTAACTGGGTTTATGGTAATTCATCAACTTGTAGTAAATAGCTTTAATAAAATTTTGCCATGACTTAAATGCTAATGCAGTCAGTCAGCCAACCTAGAGCCTCATAGTTTGTGTTATACTTGTGGAGTACAAGTTGTGTACTCACTCTTGCCTACTCTACTCTTTTTCCTCTTGGGGACACTCTACTGCTGCTCAGTTCCTGCCGACGCGAGGGAGTTCGCTCAGCGCTACCAGGACTACGAGGACTTCTAGGCGTTCGTCTCCCAGTCGACGTCCCTGTGGCGCCCTGCTCAGCTTCGGAGAGTTTATCGTATTTTGTACTTCACTTCCGCTGTATCAGACATTTTGTCATTAATGTAATAAATAACATTCGTACTCGCTTTATTATATCTTTTGTGATATGTGCTGTGATATACTGTTCATTCTGTTGTATATACGTGTGACTTGATCCTGGCACGTATATGATTGCTCGGTTTATGTCCTTTTATAAACCGGGTGTTACACATCACCTCCTTCATCAACGCCTAAGCAATGTTCCTCTGGCCCTCAAACTCCTTTCTTGATGTTCTCATGGGCCATGAACATCTTGAGTGATTGAATCTGGAGTTCCATAAAGACGAGATCCTTTTTCATGAGCATGAGAGTTCCGCTATTCAAAAAATCCCAAGGTCACTCTCATGAATCTCCAGATTCATCACCCCCTTGTGCTAGTGAAGTGCAACAAGTTTTACATCCTTTTTAGAAATCTGTGTTCTTATGGTTGGATGTAAATGCTCATGGTTATCAAAAATTTTGCACATCTTGTTGCACTTTGGCACTAACCTTGCAGCTAGAATCGATGGAACTGACAATCGGTGGTGTAGTTGGGGTTTACATCACCTATCATGGCTGCAACAGGAAAACCCCCATGGTCGAGCTTGTGACCATAAACAAACACTACCGGAAGGTAGCCCGGATCTTTCAAAAAAAAATCTTTCTACTAAACAAACAAAAAGCAAGAACATGTTGTCAGTTTGTATGCACCTTCGGGTATTCTTTGTAACTAACCATTTCAGGACGAGGGGCATTCGATGCATGAGGACATGAGAACTGCAGCAACTGCACAGTTGGTACCTCCAGTTGGCGGAATACACTTGGAGATACCGACATCACACACTTGGCTTTTGGTGTCGTAAGGCACAAAAGTCCAAGTGTGGGGGAGATCGGTGAGCACCCCGTAACAGGTTTATTCCATACCAAGGATGGTGCTGGTTCTGCCTTGCTGAAAAGAAAAAAAAAGAGAGAAAATATATTAGTGAAAATAAAAGAAATAAAGAAGAATAGTAAGAGAGAAAAAGAGAGAGAGAGAGAAAAGGAGTGAGAGTGAGCTAGCAGACCCCACATGGACAGAGGTTGCATTATATTCGTGCCTCCAAACCATTACATTGCACGCTAATAGATATCATCCCGCCGCCTAGCTCTCGTTCATGCTTGCATAGCCTACCCATAATTCTCATCCAGTTCAAGCTTTGCATAGCCTCGCTTTAGCAGCTCCTGCGCGCATTCAAGCAAGAGGAGTTGCTCCTCTTCCGCTCTTAGGCCTTCGCTGCTTCATTCCAATTGGCACTTGCTGGTATACTTTGCGTCCCCAACCTTGGAGCATTGTGCCCACGAACAAGACACAAAGGCCCATGATCCGCTACAAACTTCCCAGTGCGTAAGATCTAGCCTTGTTGTCCACCTGAGTCGGCATGGTCTACGTACCTTCCTCTGCTTCAGCCTGCATAAACATGGAGGAATAATTGATAACCATTTGTGACCATGCCACCACTGCAGCAACTTCAGTACTTCCATCACATATGCCTGCCGGAAAGAATACTCAGGTACGTGCAAAGGTAAGAAAATGTTCACCTGTCGTTTACCCTATGTTTATCTCTTCATGAGCTTAGCTTGGTCTTATAAGTGCATGCTTCCTTTGTTCATTTTTGTATGCTCTGGTTTGGATGTTTTCTGCATGTGAGGCATCCATAGGCTTTTTAAATTAAGCATGGTGCTTAGGTTAAAATAGCCTTCTTTGATCAAATAAGACATGGTGTCGAGTTTGATTAATGAAACGTCAGAGTTAATACGATCATAGACTTTGGAGGTATATCTTTTGTAGACTAACCCCTGCAGGAAGATTTCAAATCAAATGGGTAAGTCCTCAAGCTAAATTCATACTAGAGATGACACAAGGCCCGGGATGCACTTTGAAAAAAAAGGTTGCCAAACATGCAAAGGATGTACAAATCACCCTTAAGACCATAGTGAGTATTCTGTCAAAATGGTCCTTTGTCATGTCTATGCAACTTTAACTCAGCCTTGTTGGAGCTTTTCTAAAAAATGGTGCGCCCTGCTCAGCTTCGGAGAGTTTATCGTATTTTGTACTTCGCTTCCGCTGTATCAGACATTTTGTCATTAATGTAATAAATAACATTCGTACTCGCTTTATTATATCTTTTACGTGATATGTGCTGTGATATACTGTTCATTCTGTTGTATATACGTGTGACTTGATCCTGGCACGTATATGATTGCTCGGTTTATGTCCTTTTATAAACCGGGTGTTACACATCACCTCCTTCATCAACGCCTAAGCAATGTTCCTCTGGCCCTCAAACTCCTTTCTTGATGTTTTCATGGGCCATGAACATCTAGAGTGATCGAATCTGGAGTTCCATAAAGACGAGATCCTTTTTCATGAGCATGAGAGTTCCGCTATTCAAAAAATCCCAAGGTCACTCTCATGAATCTCCAGATTCATCACCCCCTTGTGCTAGTGAAGTGCAACAAGTTTTACATCCTTTTTAGAAATCTGTGTTCTTATGGTTGGATGTAAATGCTCATGGTTATCAAAAATTTTGCACATCTTGTTGCACTTTGGCACTAACCTTGCAGCTAGAATCGATGGAACGACAATCGGTGGTGTAGTTGGGGTTTACATCACCTATCATGGCTGCAACAGGAAAACCCCCATGGTCGAGCTTGTGACCATAAACAAGCACTACCGGAAGGTAGCCCGGATCTTTCAAAAAAAATCTTTCTACTAAACAAACAAAAAGCAAGAGCATGTTGTCAGTTTGTATGCACCTTCGGGTATTCTTTGTAACTAACCATTTCAGGACTAGGGGCATTCGATGCACGAGGACATGAGAACTGCACCAATTGCACACTTGGTACCTCCAGTTGGCGGAATACACTTGGAGATACCTACATCACACACTTGGCTTTTGGTGTCGTAAGGCACAAAAGTCCAAGTGTGGGGGAGATCGGTGAGCACCCTGCAACAGGTTTATTCCATACCAAGGATGGTGCTGGTTCTGCCTTGCTGAAAAGAAAAAAAAAGAGAGAGAAAATATATTAGTGAAAATAAAAGAAAAAAAGAAGAATAGTATGAGAGAAAAAGAGAGAGAGAGAGGGAGAAAAGGAGTGAGAGTGAGCTAGCAGACCCCACATGGACAGAGGTTGCATTATATTCGTGCCTCCAAACCATTACATTGCACGCTAATAGATATCATCTCGCCGCCTAGTTCTCGTTCATGCTTGCATAGCCTACCCATAATTCTCATCCAGTTCAAGCTTTGCATAGCCTCGCTTTAGCAGCTCCTGCGCGCATTCAAGCAAGAGGAGTTGCTCCTCTTCCACTCTTAGGCCTTCGCTGCTCCATTCCAATTGGCACTTGCTGGTATACTTTGCGTCCCCAACCTTGGAGCATTGTGCCCACGAACAAGACACAAAGGCCCATGATCCGCTACAAACTTCCCGTGCGTAAGATCTAGCCTTGTTGTCCACCTGAGTCGGCATGGTCTATGTACCTTCCTCTGCTTCAGCCTGCATAAACATGGAGGAATAATTGATAACCATTCGTGACCATGCCACCACTGCAGCAACTTCAGTACTTCCATCACATATGCCTGCCGGAAAGAATACTCAGGTACGTGCAAAGGTAAGAAAATGTTCACCTGTCGTTTACCCATGTTTATCTCTTCATGAGCTTAGCTTGGTCTTATAAGTGCATGCTTCCTTTGTTCATTTTTGTATGCTCTGGTTTGGATGTTTTTGCATGTGAGGCATCCATAGGCTTTTTAAATTAAGCATGGTGCTTAGGTTAAAATAGCCTTCTTTGATCAAATAAGACATGGTGTCGAGTTTGATTAATGAAACGTCAGAGTTAATACGATCATAGACTTTGGAGGTATATCTTTTGCGGACTAACCCCTGCAGGAAGATTTCAAATCAAATGGGTAAGTCCTCAAGCTAAATTCATACTAGAGATGACACAAGGCCCGTGATGCACTTCGAAAAAAAAAGGTTGCAAAACATGCAAAGGATGTACAAATCACCCTTCAGACCATAGTGAGTATTCTGTCAAAATGGTCCTTTGTCATGTCTATGCAACTTTAACTCAGCCTTGTTGGAGCTTTTCTAAAAAATGGTGAGCAGTAAAAAAATCTCTCTTCCAAAGTTTCTCTCTCGAAATAAAATAAAATGATGGCAAGCATTTTGGGATCCATGCCAACTAAATCTTTTGAATTTGAATTCTCGCTGAAGCATGGATGTGAACAACAAATCCAAAAACAATGTCCTTTATGCATGTCTCGAGTATTTGTTGTCCACTAACCTTTTGTAGGAATAAAAAAAAGAAATACAAGGAGCAGCATACATAACTCCAACACAACGCTCCTTAGTCCAATAGGGAGGCAAATGCACAAGGAACCAAGCTGAACAAATGCAAAGCTTTGCTTCATGTAAATAAAGCTTCACTCTTGCATCTTTGTTCATTGTTTGGCGAGTTCTTCCAGGTAAGTATCCCACACACCTCGTGCATCATTGCCTCATGTATCCACTCTGCTAAGTTACCCATCATGTGTTAGCTTGCCATGAAAAAAATACATAATAAAAGAAAAAAATAAAAAAATAAAAAAGGGATTTAAAATGAATAAAAAAACTTAACATGAAAGCATTCTTTCATTTAATAAAGTTAGACTCCCCGGTGTTCAACCCCGGCAGAGTCCCTTCTCGTTTCCACTCTTGTTTTTCTTTTGAACAACGCAGGTACAAGAATAAGTGTGGGGGAGATCTCTCCAAATCACCAATTGCAAACCTGTTTGAGATCTCTCCCCCAAATATGGTGCACAACATCGACGATCCAACACGCTGAAGAACAGGACGGAAGGAATCCAGGGAGGGATAGCCGAACCCTTGGTTCGACCAAGCCCCCGCTGACACCCTTCGTTTCGCACTTCTTCCTCCTTCAACGATGGTATGTGCAACTCACACCTCCCTCAAACTCCCTAAGTTCTTGAGTTTAAATAATTTCTTTGCCGGTCATAAAAACTAAACTCAATGAACCTTGCTAATCCTCCCTATGTACTCCATGCACTTCCATGAATAATCTTGCATACTCTTTATTCTCGCTTTCCTTCTAGTTCTTGTGAGCAAATATATTCATAGGGAACCCATGCTATCTAGGTAATTGACTAATGTGATACGATTGGATGAAGGGAACCATGTTTTTCCTTGCAAAGAACTTGGGATTTATTTCAAAAAAAAATCAGCAATAGCTTGTCTCCTCAAATTAATATAAAATCCTGATCCTGAAGAACATAACAAAAGTTTGAGCATCATGAAAAACCTTTTGCAGCTTGCCTTTTGCTTTGAGCTTTGTCAAATTCTACGATCCATGTTAGAAACTTTTCATACTCCCATGATCAAGATCACGTACACGTCCACTCATATGCTATACTTCTACACTCTAAGATAGCAAGCATTTCCATCCACCACAAAATAAAACTCCAAGTCACACCATGACTCCCTCTCTCTAAAGTTACCATCAATGATGTGGGCTATACAAAAAGAAATAAAAGATGCATACCCGAAGAAGGTATGCCACATGCCCACAAGGCATGACAATAAAAAAAAAGAGAGAAGATGCATACCCAAAGAAGGTTTGCCACATGCCCACAAGACTTGTCAAAGAAAAAAAAGATAGCCCACATCCAAAAGAAATAAAGGAGAGAGAGATGGTTCATGAAAAGGAGTTCATACACCATCCACCCAAAAAGAAAAAAATATATATCACCACACACTTGCACATCTTGATCAAGGTTTATGACCTGTTTCTTTTGGATCTAGACTTTGACTTAGCAACACAAGCAAAGCAAGCATGCCTCTTTACTCCTATCCTAAGCTCCACATAAGCCTGATTAAATGAAAGGAGAAAAGAAGGCAACAACATTGCCATAGAGAGGATCCGAAACAAAAAGAGTGATTTGAGAGAATAATTTGTGGAGCAAGACTATTCTTTCTTTTCAAAAATAAAAACCCAAGTTTCTAAACAGGAAGACCTAGGAACCTGAATTCTATGTTGTTCCATTCTTCAATTACCCAAGATATCATGGTAGCCACTCAAAGGTTTCACAAGGATTGGAAGAAGTTTGGAACAACTTGTATGCAGGTAACATTCAAAGGAGTTGCATCCACCTTAGTCCTTCAACCTTTACTCGAGGACGAGCAAAGGGCTAAGTGTGGGGGTCTTGTTGACGGTCCTTAAGTGCTAAAAATGACCATCAACTCTTGCAAAGATCTATGCCAAAACAAACACCAAACTAGAATAAGGACCTTGATACTAATCATTTCCACAAGTTTTGGTGAATCGTTGTTTACAGGAAGCCATGTCTGCATTCGGGTGAAAACCGTGCTCAAACAAAGTGAAAAGTACACATCAGAAGCGTTCTACACGAGCACAAGAATTAGAGGGCCTACATCCTGAAGCAAATTAGCCCAAGCCCAAGAGAAAAGACACTTCCGATGAACACAACAGCGCACACAAGGATCCTAGGGCCCAAATGACATGCCAAACCCACATATCTACAGGAATGCACCCCGCGATCCCCACGAGGAGCCCACAAGGAATACACCGACCAAAGATGTGCCCAAAAGGCCACAAAAAGGGTTCGACCGACCTCTTGTTGGGCCCGTTCAGGCCCAGCTTTCTCCAACAGTCTCCCACGGCTCCCCTATATCCATCCCGGACGTGCATAGTACCACCTCGCAAGTCTAACCGGGGATCCACCCTTGGAGAGGCTATATAAGGAGGAGGAGAGCCCCCCCATTCAACACAACATCACAATAGAAGATACAGTTTGGTGGGTAAAAGATGTAGATTAGGATAGGGAGTGTGTGAGGAGAAGTGTGGAGTGCCGGGCTTGTCGGCATCCTTCTTCTGCTTGTACCTTGACAGGTACGAATCATTTGAGTAAGTACCTAAGTTTATCTTTTGGTTATGTTCTTGGTAAAGCTATTCTCTTTTGTTATTCGTTTGCAGGTTCATCGTCCATTCTTGTGACGGATACTCTAGTAGAGGGCCCCTGATAAAGACGGGTAAACCCTAATCGCCGCTAGAGTAGTAATCGAAGGATTAGACGTGGTGTCTAGGCCCTAGATTACCTTTGTTTGTCTCGAGCTCAGCTGGCATTGTCGGGTAGACGGCAGGTGGTGACAGCCCTGTCCGTCCGCTACGGATACCGTCTGCGTGGTTAGTATACTCCCCCCCACCTGGGTTTGACATAGAGCAATACTGGAGGTCCCTGGTAGACCAGGGTCAGACCTGTGCCCAAAGTAAATGAATAGCAGCAGAGCGTAGCCTACCTTGATCCTTTTCCTTAGATAAACCATGCTTCCTAGGCTATCCTACCTCTTGTTCTCCTGGGTGAACTAGCTCAAAGACCATTACACCTCCGTTCCTCGTGGAAAATACGATACTCTGAATACTCCCGGATGAAGTGCTACAACGGTATTTTCGTGCGCTTGCGGACTTCTCTATAAGAGTTAAGAAATATCAACGAGCATTTCTGGCGCCGTTGCTGGGGATGGGCATAACAACCTCGTTCCTAGTGATTGCGCTAAGAAATGTCAACAGCCGGCTCCATCAACAGCTGGCAAGATCTCTACAGCGCCTTCGTCCAGTACTACCAGGCATCCTGCCTGGTCGCAAAACCAGATGGGATCTGGCCAGCGTCATCCAACAACCCGACGAGTCCCTCCGCGACTACATCAAGAGGTACTTTGCTAACTGTAATACCATTATGGAGGTTGATGACAGGGATGTTATCCACCACTTCCACCAAGGCCTCCATAGCATCGAACTATGGAGGAAGATGTTTGAGAGCAACCCCAAGACCGTTGGCGACAAGATGGCGGTCGTCAATAAACACGCCGACATGGAAGATGCCGAGCAAGCTCATCACCGGCACAAGACCAAGAACGACTCCTCCGAGCGTCCCTCCCAACGGGACAACCGCCCGAAACGCCGACGTGATGACCGGCCACCTCTACACGGGAAGAAGCACGACCGTGCCGAGTCGTCCAAGAACCGGGACCGCAAGTGAGGCCCCGAGAACACCATCGCTGTCACCGATAGGTCCCAGTTCCGCTCCACCCCCAACAAAGCAGACCTGGACCGGCTCCTGGATGACACGTGTCCTTGGCACAAGGATGCAAACCACACCGACCGGGAGTGCCAAGAACTCTCCAACGGCATCATCAAGGACGATGACTCCAAGCGACCCCGCCGCGACGACCGCGACAGGCCGAGTGGTTCTAGAACCACCCAGGCGCGCCCACGGAGGCGCAACTCGCCCAGGCGAGACAACGACGAGTAGAGGGAAGATTCCCGAGGGATCTTCCAGGAAGAAGATAGGTCCGAATATGAACTTCCAGGAAGAAGACAGGGCCGAATATGAATTTGAGCTCAAGCTGGATGATCGCGAAGTCAACTTGGTGTTCAAACACCCGGTTGAACCCCGGCGGTGGTCAGAGACACCGATCACCTTCGACCACCGCGACCACTTTGTTCACCTACCCAGGCTGGGTGCTTACCCCCACGTGGTCAGCCCGGTTGTCAGCCAGGTCTACCTGGCCAAAGTACTCATTGACGGTGGCAGCGCCCTCGACATCATCTTTGCCAGCACATTGGAGAGAATGGGCTACGACATGACTACCTTGGTGCCATCCGACCAGGCCTTCTATGGCATCATCCCTGGAGCCGTGTCGACTCCGGTCGGCCGGGTTACCCTGCCTATCACCTTCGGCACCCGCGACAACTACCGCACCGAGTACGTCAACTTCGAGGTTGCCGAGTTCGAGACCTCCTACCACGCCATACTGGGAAGACCCTCCCTCGCCAAGTACATGGCGATCCCCAACCATACGTATCTTATACTGAAGATGCCAGCTCGAAAGGGTGTCCTCTCAGTATACAAAGAACTGCAGACCTCCTATGCGTGCGGGGCCAAGAACATCAAGCACTCCGACACCTTGGAAAGATCCAGGAACTCGGTTCTTGTTGCCCAGGCAGCAAAGAACCTCCCAGCGGACCATCAGCAGATCCCCGCCAAAGAGTCGACTTCCAAGTCGCAGCTCGCGCCAGCCGTGGCAACCAAGACCATGGTCCTCCGGGACGATGAGCCGCACAAGACCGCCGTGATCGGGGCCAGCCTCGACCCGGCATAGGAAAGTGTGCTCACCTCCTTCCTCCGGGACAACTGGGACATCTTCGCATGGAAACCATCTGACAAGCTAGGAGTCCCAAGGGAGAAGGCTGAGCACTCCTTAGACCTTGACCTGAAAGAGAGTCCCGTCAAGCAACGGCTCCGCCGCTTCGCGCAGGATCGAAAGGAGGCTATTAGGGTAGAAGTAACCCGGCTCCTTGTCGCTGGTTTTATCAGAGAAGTCGCACACCCAGATTGGCTGACAAACCCAGTCCTTGTAAAAAATAAAAACGGTGAATGGAAAATGTGTGTTGACTATACCGATCTCAACAAACACTGCCCTAAAGACCCCTTTCCTCTACCACGCATCGACCAGGTCGTTGACTCGACGGCCGGGTGCATTCTCCTCTCTTTTCTTGACTGTTACTCAGGGTACCACCAGATAGCCCTCAAGGAGTCGGATCAAGAGAAGATGTCCTTCATCACCTCTTTCGGGGCCTACTGCTACAACACCGTGACGTTCGACCTCAAGAATGCCGGCGCCACATACCAGAAGGCCATTTAGAGATGCCTCCAGTGGCAGATAGGGTGCAACACCGAGGCCTAGTTCGATGACGTCGTCGTCAAGACAAAACATAATGATCAGTTCATTACGGATCTCTCCGAGACATTTGAAAGTCTCAGGAAATTCAAATGGAAACTCAACCCGACCAAGTGTGTGTTCGGTGTCCCGTCCGAAAAACTACTCAGCTTCATAGTCAGTAGCCGGGTCATCGAAGCTAACCCCACCAAGGTCAACGCCATCAGGTTCATGAAGCCTCCCAGGAGCAAAAATGACCTGATGAAGCTCACAGGGTGTATGGCCGCCTTGAGCCGGTTCATAAGCCGACTCGGCGATAGAGGCCTACCCTTCTTCAAGCTTATCCGGAAGTCCGACAAGTTCGAGTGGAACGACGATACTTCCAAAGCATTCACTAGAAGACGGGGAAGTCCTCCTCCTATACATCGCCGCCACCACCAATGTGGTGAGTACCGTCCTGGTCGTCGAACGAGACGAGCCGGGTCATGTCTACAAGGTGCAGCGGCCGGTTTACTTCATCAGCGAAGTACTCGGCGAGTCCAAGGCACGCTATCCCCAAGTGCAGAAGCTACTGTACGCCATCCTCATCATGTCAAGAAAGCTTCGGCACTACTTCCAGGCCCACAAGATCAAGGTGGCCTCCTCCTACCCACTCAATGACATCTTGCAAAACAAGGACACCAACGGCCGAGTCGTCAAATCGTTAGTAGAACTCGGCGCCTTCACAATCAAGTTTACGCCATGATCCACGATCAAATCTCAGGCCTTGGCCGACTTCGTCGCTGAATGGACCGAGATTCAAGATCCTCCGCCTGACACTAGATCCGAGCACTGGATCATGTACTTCGACGGCGCCCTTAACTGTGATGGAGCCGGCGCTGGAGTCCCCTTCATCTCCCCCAAAGTGCCTGCTGCCTTATGGTGACTCCAAAGTCGTCATACAACAAGTCAACAAAGACTGGGAGTGCACCAAGGAGAAGATGGATGCCTATTGCAGGGAGATTCGGAAGCTCGAAGCCAAATTCTATGGCCTGGAGTTCTTCCACGTCCCCAGGGACGACAATGTGGCAGCAAACATTCTGTCCAAGCTCGGATCCAAGCGGTCCATCGTACTACCCGGCGTGTTCGTTCAAGCACTCGACAGCCCTACAGTCAAGATGGAAGAGGAACCTCCCACAAAGCTCGACTTGGTACCGGCCATAGGGCAGCAGGTTCTGACTGTTGACTCCGACTAGCGCTCCCCCATTATCGACTTCATCAAGAACAATAGAAGCTACCCAAAGGGAAAGGAGCATGAGAAGCTTGCATGCCGATCCATCAACTATGTCGTCATAGGAACCGAGTTGTTCAGGCACTCAGCATCCTCAAGAACCATGTGCAAATGCATCACACAGGATGAAGGGCGCCTCCACCCTCGTGGGGAAAGCCTTCAGATCTGGCTTCTACTAGCCCACAGCCCTAGCCAATGCTCGAAACATCATCAGGCGATGTCCCTGGGTGCCAGTTCTTCTCCATGCAGCAACATGTCCCGGCTCAGGCCCTACAGAATATACCACCTCCCTGGCCATTCGCCTACTGGGGACTCGACACTGTGGGATCCCTAAAGACAGCCGTCGGCGGGTACAGCCACATATTCGTGGCAATCGACAACTTCACGAAGTGGATTGAAGTCAAGCCCGTGACGACCACTACAGCAGCTAAGGCAGCCGAGTTCATAGAGGAGATATCACATCGGTTCGGAGTGCCTAATCGGATCATTACCGACCTGGGCGAGGAGATAATTTCGTATCTAACTCGATAAAGGCAGGCGCAGATCTATGAATAGGGAATGTTGCACTAGTATCTACAGGACCCAAATTGTCAATAGGCTCCCCCAGAACGTTAAAAATTCATCCGAGAGTAGTTCCACCGACTGGAACACTGAGAGGAGCTCCCGTGTCAATCACTTCCATTCCTCTCATCAACCCGTCTGTAGCACTCATAGCTACAGCTCTAACTCGATTATTTCCTAATAATTGTTGTACCTCGCAAGTCACATTAATTTGCTTATCGGCAGTGTCTCGACTCTTGACTATCAAAGCGTTATAAATATAAGGCAACTTGCCCGGGGGAAAAGTGATATCCAGCACGGGTCCAATAATTTGATCAATACACCCTGTGCTTTTTTCTTCAATTGTGGAAACCCGTTCACGGGTTCCGAGTTCTAGAACTACTGCCAAGAAAGCTGCATCGACGTCTACTAAGCCTCTGTGGCGCATCCCAGGTGCAATGGCCAAGCCGAAAGAGCCAACGGCTTGATCCTCCAGGGGCTCAAGGCCAGAATTTTTGACCCGGTCGAAAAATATGGTGCAAATTGGCTCCAAGAACTTCCTAGAGTAGTCTGGGGACTCCGCACATTGAAAAGTCGGGCTACCGGCTACTCGCCATTCTTTATGGTGTATGGTTCTGAAGCAGTCTTGCCATTGGACATAGCTTTTGGTGCTCTGCGCATCCAGAACTACGACGAAAATGAAGCCGAGTCTACTCGATGCACAGACATCGACTCGGCGGAGGAGCACCGCCTGATGGCCTCCATACAACACGCGAGATATGAATAGCAGCTCCGGTGCTATCATAATCGCAACATCCACGAGCGAGATTTCAACGTCGGCGACCTGGTTCTACGACGAATCTAGTCGACCACCGGCGCGCACAAGCTGTCTTCCCCATGGGAAGGGCCCTTCATTGTCAGTGGAATAGTGGTTCCAGGAACCTACCACTTACAAAGGCAAGATGGCACAGACGTGGGCAACCCATGGAATATCGAACACCTACGCCGCTTCTATCCGTAGAAGCATAGAAAATGCAAAGCCACTCATTTAATAAAGTTTATTGCATTTTATACATCACATTCTACCTTCTTTCGTTCTTCACCGTGTCGTTTTCAACACGCTCTGGGGCTGCGTCTCGGCCACCCAGCCAGCCCCCACTCGGAGTTCGACCAGTCGGACAAGAACAACCTGGCTCGCTCTTTCTGAACATAGCCGAGTACGTCCTAGAACCGCTCTGTGTCACCCTAACCCACCGCGCACATTGATGATCAGCTCTCAAGCGCTATCAAAAGGGCTCAGAGTCTGACTTCCACCTACTCAGCAAATTCAGAAAGAACTCAGATCGTGGGCATAACTTAAAAACAAATAAAAATAAACATTATTTACATAAATATTGTTCCAAGTCGGCCCATCCTAACCAATTTTTCTTGCAGCAAAATAAACAACAGAAAATCCTGGAGGCCGGTAGCCTACAAGTCGGCCACGATCCGCTCGGCGACCTCCAGGACAGTAGCGTGGATGGCTTCCCAGTCCGTCTCAGAACAGTCAGCAGGAATGCCGTCCCCCACCGGATCCAGATCCGCCTCTGGGAGATGGGACTTCACCAGCCCTAATGTGTGCTGCACGGCATCCCTGGCAGCTCCCTTGATGACGGCCTCCAGTCGGCCACGGGATGCCTCCAGCCTCTCAGACAGGCTCGGCCGCCACCACACCCTCGGGCTCAAACGCCCCGAGCAGAGCCTCCAGCAGCCTACTCAGGCGATCCATTGTCGCCCAGCCCTGCGCCGGCTGATCCTCCGCTTCTGTAGAAAATCACTCGGCTGGGTCAGCTCAAGCTGCAAAAACGACACACAACAAATAGACATATGATTTCCGAATTGTACCTCGTCGAGCCTGCTGCTCCAGGCGAAGCTTCTCCTCAGTGGAGGCCTCCCGGAGCTTCTGCAGCTCCTCGTTGGCCTTGGCGCATACCTCCAACTCTAAACAAAAAGCAAGTCAGAGGCAAAACAGTGCAAAAAGGACCCGGCTGACATGGCCCGACTCCATACCGCGCTTCTCCTTGCGCAGAGCCTCCTCGGCCTTCACCTTCTTGGCCTCCAACCGGTGGCCCTGTGCCTCCAGCTCGGCCACCCTGGCCTCGAGCTCTGCCACCCGACCGATGGCAGTGCTCCCCTCAGCCAGCTCCTGGGCGGCCTGCTCCAACGGCTCCACCAGAGCCTGGAGAACAACTCGGCATTACAAGACGACATGTACAAGAATGAGTCGGCTACACAAAGAGCGAGGCAGGAGATTTACCTCGACCAAACCTTGGGCGAGCTTGGCGGATGTCACGAGCTTGCCGGAGACAGTGCTGTCTCCCTTCTCGTCTTCGTCCTCCTCCTTCGCCAGCAGAGTCCTGGCTCCCTCAGAGGGCTCGGTCTACGTCCTCCCCACCTCGATGGCTGGGACCTCCGCAGTTCTCGCCACCTCAATGGCCGGGACCTCGCAGGCCTCGACCTCCACCTGCTCCGCCCCTTCATCACGGGGCGGGTCTTGCATCTCCACGTCCGCGGCGAGGTCAGCATTGCGGCATCACTGGAGTCACCCTCGGTGGACGACTCCTCCGTCTTCCTCTTGGCGCCGCTGAGTGACACCCTCCTACATCAATAAATAAGGTGCTTAGCACAGCTTCGGGAAAGAAAATTCAAGCAAAAATCACTACAAATGATGAAGACATTTACCCGCCGCTCCGGCGCAGCGCGAATTTGACCTTCAGCGGCATGGCCGGCTGGGCCCCTGAACTAGGGCGCGGGGGCGTCACTTCCTCGCGCAGTTGGCCCAGTCCCTGGGCCACTTCCTTCTCAGCTTGGGGGCCGGCCGACGCCGACCCCACTCCAGTAGTAGCCAGGGGCGCCGACGCTCCCCAGACTTTGCTCGTACCCATGGGGGTCGAGCTCCTTAGCGACCTTTGCATCGCGGTCAACCCTGCCTTCGATAGCAGGATCTTCCTCACGGTGCGGCGCGTCTACCTCCTCGAGGCGGCCGAGGACAGCGGCCCCGAGGCACCGGTGATCTCCACCACTGACTCGCTCCCCACGGAGGAGTCAGAGGAGAACTCTATCTCCTCCTGCACCTGCTGGCGCAGCTCGGCAGGGGCGGCGGCATCCTTGCCAGGGTCCCCCTTAGGCAGAGGAGCGGGGGACCAGTACTCCAAGACCTTGGCCTGCAGAAGTTCCGAGTTGTAATACAACCCAATGGGTGCAGTCAAAAAAACAGAGTAAAAACAGAGGAAACAACTCGGAAGAGAAGAAAACAACCCGGAAGATTCAAGAAAATTTACGGCATCGGTCGGCCGCTTCAAGCATAGGGCTTTTGGGCAGCCCTTGTCCCGGATCTGCTCCGCCATGATACGGGCGACCGACCTGGTTTGCGGTCTCCTCCCGGGGGACTTTGCGCTCCTGTCCCCGGGTTGGGTCCTGACAACCCCAGTACTCGTAGGTAGGGTGGACCCTCTCCTGTATCGGCTCCGTGAGCCGCTTGCAGAAGGAGAGGGCCACCGCGGCCCCTATCAGCTTCTGGGCTGACAACTCGGCGATCTCCTTGTGGAGGCACTTGCCATCTCCTTGACGGTCGGTGGCTCCTCCCAGCACGCCTTGTACTCTAGCGCGCGGTCGGTGCGCGCCGGGAGGCAGGGCGCCGGGTTCGACACCACGAACCATTCATGTGCCCACCCCTTGTTGGTGTCGCAGAGCTCGAAGTCGGGGTAGATGCTCCCCTCGCGCAGTGAGAAGCCGGCTCCACCCACAATGTTCCGGCAAACGTTAGACGGGTGCCCCTTGAGGCGGTACAGAGCCCGCCACAAGTTGAAGTGGGGAGCGATCCCCAGGTACCCCTCGCAGAGATGGATGAAGATGGCGATTTGGGCGATTGAGTTGGGCTTGAGATGTGTTACCTCGAGCCCGTAGAAGTGAAGAATCCCACGGAAGAAGGCCCCCGCGGGCAGTGCGAAGCCCTTCTCGTAGAAGGACTTGAACACGACCGTCTGGTCCGTGTCCTCTGACGGGAATTCCTCCCCGTAGCAGCACCGCCACCCGGAGATCTGCTTCTCCAGGAGGATGCCGCGCTCCACCATGTCCTGGATGTTTCTCTCCTGGAGCGTACACTTTTGCCATGTTGATGAAGGCGGCAGAGCATCTCCGTCGCTCCCTGAGGTCGAAGACGATGAAGCAGCAGGAGTGGCGGACATGGCGATGGCGGCGAAGCTCAAAAAAATAATGGAAATCGCGAGGAACAGGAAAGCCGAGAGCTCTTGAAACTAGCCGAGAAGGCAAGGCGGCGGAAAGCTCTAGAGCGCTCGGGAATAGGGTGGCCGCTCCGCACAGCTTCCCTTGTTTCAATATCGGAGGATGCACAACGGGCGGATCCGAAATCAACGGCCGGATCAGATCGGGTCGGGAATCTTATGGCGGATGGAGCGAGATAAACAGATACTTTTGTTTTACCGTTGCCCCTGACAGCCCCGGTCCTCTGTCAGATGCGCTAGATCCGCGCAGGGAGATAACGGTTTGATTTTTTACCGTAATGCGAATATGCTTCGAATACTCCTGTTACTACCCGGCATGTCCCCATGACCCAGCCACGGCCTTAGGGCCCGGACGCCGTGACTACTCGGCATGTCTCTATGACTCCACCGGCGACCCTGTGTTGGCGCGAAACGATCACACGCCAATCACAAGAGCCCCATACGCCAAGCTCGGACTGCACTTGATTCAAACCAATGCGTGCCAGTCAATTTGACCTGTAAATTGACAAGGAAACAGCAAACCGTTAAATTCAAGAGTGTATCTGCTGGATTTCCAAATCACCCTTACACAGCGTATCAGCAAAGTCCTGCCGATACAAAAAATGACAACAGATCGGATATAAAAAGCGTGTAATAAAGGCAATCTGCGGGGAATCGGCAAAGTGCTGCCGATACCGTAAGCCACTGGACGGCTAGATCTTGAGCCGACACGTGCCAAGTAACAATGTACAAATCCACAAATGTGTGGATCTGGACAAAGCTAAGCTTGCAACCGATCTAATCAGTTTTATAAGGTTTATCGTGATAAATAAGGAGCTTAGAGCCGATTAAACAGATCACTAAGCTGGGTAATTTGTGAATAGATCTAAATGAGAAAACAGCGATACGCCCGAGATCAAAGCTTAGATAAATTCAATAAATTTTGAAAAGATCTGAACGAAGCCACAGCAATGCGCTCGGAAGCTAAAGCTCAGATTTACTTGGTAAAATGAAGACTTACCAGCAAACCAAGTCGCTCGAATGTGAGGCGTCCTTGATCAGCTTGAAAGAACTTGCGGAAAAGAAAAAAGGATGGCGAAGTCGCCGACAAGAAAGTAAATTGCAAGTAGTAAAGTTCGTTTGTTTGGATGTGTATCAATCTTTACAATAGCCGGGGGGCTCATATTTATACCCCACATTAACACAATCCTAGCCGATTACGGCAAAGCACGATTCTATCTTAAGAAACAAAAACTATTCTAAAATAAGATATCTCTTGCCAAATCAAAGCCAAAATATCTGGTCAATCTCCCTTTCCTCAGTCAACAAGATTTTGAACAGTGATAGATGATCACCCCTCCAAGTCCATCGATCGTACCATGCAGAAACTTTTTCTCCTTCGCAACACTCCTCCTTGACACGTGTCAAAATCTGGTGTCAACACATTGTGGCGGAACCACCCAAAACTACTGGGCCCGGGTGCACTGATCTTTGTTGCTAAGCAACTCCGACCCAAATTGGCACTCACCAGTAGTTCCTCGAGTGAAGCCTCGATAAAAGCCACGCTATTCCAGGATCGCACAGACAACACTCACATGAAGGTGAGCCCAGAGATTACAACACAGATCATCTCATACATCTCAGAGTTTGCAGCGGAAAAGAAATTTATTACAAACCATGTTCAGAGTAGCGAAGTACTACAGAGTTCCAAACTACACAAATTATTCAAGTGTCATAGTCTCAGCGGAAGCAATAAAACATCTAACGAAAGGAAGTGACGTATCGATAAAGCCCATACGAAACACATCACTCAGCGGGAGGGTGGTCAGCACCAGCTGAAGGGCCATCCCACTCAACAGACCAGCCCGGAGGCAAGGTACACGGCCAAGTAAGACTCGCAAACAGATCTTCGAAATTAGTACCTGAAAAATAGTGCCACAAGCAAGGCTGAGTATACTAATACTCAGCAAGACTTACCCATCACTGGATATAACATAGTCCGATAACTAGACATGCAAGGCTTTTTGGTTGGTGGGGTTTGTTTTGCCAAAAACGCCACTAAGAGTTGGTCCTTATTTTCAGATTTTAACTTTACCTTATTCTAGTTGAATTAATCGTTCTAAGTTTGCATCTAACTCTATACAAACATGGTAGAGCAAACATTTAATCAACCAGCAGTATTATCAGCATCATGTTCCACTTGTTACTCTATGTGACCGAAAACGTTAAGCAATCTCATGCCGTGAGAGGCGGACGATTCTGAATCGAATTTCAACCTGGCCAGGGGAACCTAACACACACGCATGGGGATCGACGTCGCTTTCACCCATGCAACTTTTCCCCTTTCTTTCCAGTCCGTGGATCCGGGTCACCCTCCCCGACTACATAGTCCGACCACTCTGCACCCGTACGTCCGGACAAAAATAAAACCTACTTCTACCAAGAGGGTGAATGGTCGTTCCACTCGCCAGTCCAATCAGGTACTTAAGCTTACCGATTACCATATTTCTCGGCATGTGGCTAGTACTTTCAAACGCTTAACAAAATGAGCCACACACCGCGACCTTAACCATTTTCGACTACAACAGCGGGGTATCACAACTACACAACCCCGCCGTTGTCCTTATATTTCAGCAGGAATTAAAGTCAGTCAACTTCTATAATCTCGCGAAAGGCAGGAAACTTCTCGACTTCTACCGTACCTAGTTAGCGGGGCAACTAGTCGAGAAAAAGATCTGGATAACAAACATAGGTACCTAGGGATCATGCACCTAGGGTTTTCGATCAACTCCTAGAAAACATAAATGCGCAATAAAATTATTACAACATATACAAATAGTTAGATGAATATAATGCGTAAAATAATGGGATTATGCACCGGGGCTTGCCATCTTGGGCACTGTCAGGCAGAAAAACCTCAGGGGCTTGGCCCAGGTCTTGAGATAAGTTAGCATAGTTCAAATTAACCTCCTGATCAATACGAGAGTCCGCGGGCACCAATTTGTATTCACCGTCCGCGAGATTAACCGTTTCTATATGCAAATGCAAAGATGTGTCATTATGACATGACATGATTTTTCTTTCTTTCACGATAAAGTTGTAGTCCAACAAAAGTTAATTCAGTGATGATCTCAAAATTTCATTCCATGGGCAGTCATTTATGGAGTAGTAATCACAACTATGTTTCATCATGAATGAGTGTGGGGTTTGATTTTCATTTTTATCATTAAAACATAGCATGCTTTCACTATTTCATAACAACATATTTACTCATGAACTAGTGATGAAAAATTAATGTAACACAGATCAGATACTCTAGCATTTATGGTATAATTTTCAGCATCTAATCATAAAGCAGTTAACCATAACAATTCATGTAAGTAGATTACTCTAGTTGCTTCACCTTTTTGCACAGAACGTTTGACATGGGTTCTAGTGCTACCATTTTTACGAGATCATCTACATAGCATCTACTCAGTACTGTAATTTTCTCCGGATTTTATATACTTATACCTCAGAGGTGACAAAATGAACAAATTTAGCAAGCAATCAAATAAGATTAATTCTACAGAGAGTTATACTTGGGATATGGTTCTCAAATTTTTACCAGAGCCTAGTCACGAGCTAATCATATTCCAGAAAAATTATCAAGCTTTATATCAACCAGATAAATTAGTTATATATTTAACTTAACATGAGTTAGCATAATTTTTCAAAGTTCATTTGATCAGTACTGCATGTGAACTTTCTATTATAGCGAGAATATACTCTAACTAAGAACATGTCCAAAAATCATGATCAGATATGGCCTAGTTTACTCAGAACAAAAAAAAATGGTAATTCTAACCAAGAGATACTAAGCATGATTTTTATCTAAAGTAATACTAAGTAACTGTAGTTAAAAATTTTCTGGCAGGATTACAGAACCAAAGTGAGACTTCAGAAATAAATATAGATTTTTCTGAGCACGAAAACTGTATATGATGAATTAAGTTGATTAAACAAGCATTAATCATGGTATATAGAAAATGAACTCTAATAATTCTGAAATTTATGGATTAACATGGTTTAAGTGACTCATGCATGTAGTAGAAATTCCAGAGCAAGTTCATGTATATGTTTTCCAGTATTAAATCATGAAAGTCATCAACAGACTTGAGAATCTTGATTGTTCCAACAAGATAACAGTTTTAGTTGGGTGCCATATTTTTATTGTGAGCTTAAAATTCCATTAGGAACAACATATCCAAAAATCAGAGTCATTTGTTGAGTAGAACTTCCTGAACATGCATTAATGGCTTTTATTATTCTTTTCCATAGATAAATATTTGTTGAGTTTCTGCAGATTTGGTTGTTACAAAACTTGTAGATCTGGTTACAAGGATTCCAGATCAGTTGATTCTGTATTTTAAAGATTTTTCTGTGATTTTTTATGTATTTTAGAAGTTCACTGCCAAACACTGGAAAACTTGCAAACACACCCTCGAACGAAAAAAAATAAATTACAACCGGGTCCTTCGCCGGCCTTCTCCGCCATTGCATCTTGCCAGTGGTGTTCTGCTAGGCAGGGCTTACCGGGGCTACAACGGGGAGCCGCGTGAGAGAGAGGAGTTCGAGGAACACCCACCCTTGTAGACGTTCAAGTGGAAGATGGCCGAAGACGAGCCCGTCGGCGCTAATGGCGGAGAAGAAGTTCGGTCGCCGGTGGTGTAGGCGAAGCAAGGCTCGGGGTAGAGGAATGTCGCGTGCACGAGCACCGATAGAGCATGAGGAAGCTCCTGGGGTAGCTCTCGTGCACGGTCTCCCTCTGGATTGGCCGGTCCACGGTGAGCCCGAGCTCGCCGACGGCGGCGCAAAAGGGGAACGGCGACGGGGATGGGTTTGGGCTCGATTCAGCACGCGTGGAGCTTAACTGGAGTGTGACGAAGCTACTGGGGTGGTTGGATGGAGCAATGTGGGTCGGTGGTGGCCGGTCCACGGGAGCTAGATCTCGCCGGCCATGGCGGACGGTGGAAGAAGGGAGAAAGAGAGGAAGTCGCATGACGGCGGTGTTCTGGGGGCATTTATAGGCGAGAGGAGTCCTGGGCGAGGCTATTGGCATCTGGGGGAGGTTGATTTGGTCCGGGGCGACTCGACGGTGAGCTGGCGGAGGGAGCAGGCGGCGAGCTGCATGGCGGGGCGGCGTGGCGGCTCGGGAGTGCGCCGAGGACGCGTGTTAGCGTGGGGAGGTGCCAAGAGGCAGGCCAGGTGGCGTTGGAGAGCTCCCTCGGGTCCACTTGGCTGCGGACACGCCGTGGACGAGGTCCACCGGCGGCGTACGGCGGGCGGCGAGCGAAACAGAGCAGCAGAGAGGGGAGAGATGGAGGTGAGGGCCTATCTGTGATTTATGAAAATTCAGGGATCTACAACTTTTGTGTTACGCAAATTTTCATTTAAAACTCACATTTTGATCTATTTTTAAATTTTCAAACTTGCACAAAAGGGCTTTGGTTTTATTCAGTTTTTGGGTGGTTTTTGGCCAAAGTTCAATTGAGCACATGTCATTTAAAGTACCTCTCATGAGACAACTAAATTTTTGTGCACATTTTTTAATTGGATTTTGAGTAGCTTTTCACTCCTTTTTCTTTCTCTTTTAATTTCTTTTGTATACTTCGACTTTTATTTGACCTCTCCTCTTTGAATTAATTTCCCACATTTTTCTTGTAAGTTTTAATTGGGTACAGTGATCTGTATTTAAGTGTACTGACACCTGAGGTGTCACAACCTACCCCCCTTAAAAGAATCTCACCCCGAGATTGGATGATTGAATTTAGGTAGGGAAAATAAGATACCTGAGGTGAAGCTAAGAAAACCCGGATAATGTCAATTGAGATAATCTTCCGTCTCCCAAATGGCCTCTTCTTCAGTGTGATGCGACCACTGAATTTTTTATATTTTCACCGCTTTTCGACGGGTGCCTCTCTCTTTTTGATCCAGAATTCTGAGTGGATATTCAGTATAAGAGAGGTCGGGCTCCACTAATAATTCTTGTTGATCGATGATTTCAGTAGGAACTCGAATACATTTCCTGAGTTGAGATATGTGGAAAACATTATGGATGGCAACGAGTCGTGAAGGAAGTCACAGTCGATAAGCCACGGGTCCACATTCTTCAATGATTTCATATGGCCCGACATAGCGAGGTTCTAGCTTACCCTTGACTCCGAAACATTGAACGCCTCGAGTTGGTGATACTCGTAAATAAACCTGGTCACCAACCCTGAACTTCAAAGGATCCCTTCTTTTATCAAAATAACTCTTTTGCCGAGACTGGGCTGCTCGGATATTTGCTTGTACTATTTTTACCTTTTCCTCAGCCTCGACCACTAATTCGGGTCCAAATATTTTGCGTTCTCCAGTCTGGGACCAACTCAAAGGAGTTCGACACCGTCGACCATACAAGGCCTCAAATGGTGCCATCTTCAGACTGGCCTGATAGCTGTTGTTATAAGAAAACTCAGCCAAAGATAAACATTTGTCCCAGTTCTTGTCATAATGGATGACACATGCTCGAAGCATGTCCTCGAGAATTTGATTCACCCTTTCGGTCTGTCCGTCAGTCTATGGATGGTAAGCTGAGCTTCGAATTAATTTAGTTCCGAGAACATCTTGGAGCTGCTCCCAAAACCTTGCCACAAACTGAGTTCCACGATCCGAGATAACCATTTTGGGTACATCGTGTAAATAGACAATTCGATCGATATAGAATTCGGCATATTTCTTGGCCCGATATTCAGTATGCACTAGAATAAAATGAGCGGTCTTTGTGAGCCTGTCGGCAATAACCCAAATGGAATCATGATGCTGAGAGGTATTCGGTAAGCCCACGGTGAAATCCATACTGATATCTTCCCATTTCCAGGATGGAATTGGCAGAGGTTGGAGAGTTCTAGCAACTTTCAAGTGACTAGCTTTCACTCTCTGACATGTGTCACACTATGCGACATATTTAGCAATTTCTCACTTCATGCGAGTCCACCAGAAATTTTGTTTGAGATCTTGGTACATCTTGGTGCTACCCGGATGAATGGAAAATTTAGAGAGATGTGCTTCGTCCAGGATTTGTTTCCACAGCTCATGATTTTTGGGAACGACTAGGCGATCCTCGAACCACAAGATTCCTTTATGGTCCACACGAAAACACTTGTATTTATTTTCACCTTCTAATACTTTCTATTTGATGATACCGACACTTTTGTCATGTAATTGTGCCATAATGACCTTGTCATACAGTGTTGGTTCCACAGAAATATGAGTCAGAGAACCCTGAGGAATGATTTCCAATTTCAGCTTTTGCATTTCAGCACACAATGTGTAATTATACGACTCCACTGAAAGGCAATTGCAGTGAACCTTACGACTGAGCGCATCGGCTACGACATTAGCTTTGCCCGGATGATAATGAACTTCCAGGTCATAATCTTTGATTAATTCCAGCCATCTTCGTTACCTCATATTTAGCTCACTTTGGGTGAAAATGTATTTGAGACTCTTATGGTCGGTATAGATATTGCAATGAGTGCCCATAAGATAATGTCTCCAAATCTTGAGAGCATGAATAACCGCGGCTAGCTCAAGATCATGAGTGGGATAATTTAGCTCGTGTGGCCGAAGAGCTCGGGAAGCATATGCTATAACCCGATTGTCTTGCATTAGAACACAACCAAGACCAGTACCTGACGCATCACAATAAACATGGTAGGGTTTGTTGTTGTCAGGTTGAGCTAAGACTGGTGCTGTGGTTAGATGTGCTCTCAATATATGAAATGCTTCATCGCATTTCGCATCCCATTTAAACTTGACATCCTTCTTTAGTAGTTCTGTTATGGGTTTTGCAATTCTGGAGAAGTCCGGAATAAATCTGCGGTAATATCCCGCCAAGCCGAGAAAACTGCGGATCTGATGAACTGAAGTAGGAGGTTTCCAGTCCATCACTTCTTGTACTTTGCTGGGGTCAACTGAGATGCCTTCCCTGGATATGGTGTGACCCAGAAATTTGACTGTGTCCAGCCAGAATTCACACTTGGAAAATTTCGCGTACAGCTTATGATCTCTGAGACTTTGAAGAACAATACGCAGGTGTTGTTCATGTTCCGCCTCGTTTTTGGAATAGATCAGAATGTCGTCGATACAAACCACGACAAACTTGTCAAGTTCCGGCATGAATACCGAGTTCATGAGATACATGAAATAAGCTGGAGCATTGGTGAGACCGAAAGACATAACCAAATATTCATAGAGACCATATCTGATTGAGAAAGCGGTCTTGGGAATATCACAAGGCCGGATTTTAATTTGATGATACCCTGAATGAAGATCAATTTTGGAGAAGATCTTTGCTCCAGCCAACTGATCGAACAGTACATCAATGCGGGGAAGTGGATATTTATTTTTGATGGTCACCGCATTGAGAGGCCGGTAGTCAACACACAACCTCAGACTGTCATCCTTCTTCTTTACGAACAATGCTGGACAGCCCCAAGGTGAAGCACTTGGGCGAAATAGGTGTTCTTGCAGCTGGATTTTTAGTTCTTGCAGCTGGATTTTTAGTTCAGCCAATTCTTTAGGCGGCATTCGGTACGGCCTTTTTGAAATAGGTGTTGTACCAGGCTGAAGTTCAATGACAAATTCGATATCTTGGTCTGGCGGTATACCAGGTAAATCATCCGGAAAAACATCTGCATATTCACAGACTACAGGAATATCTTCGAGACGAATATCTTTCATGGCATAGGCACAAGAGTTGTTGCATTGGTGATGAGGTAAATATAGGACCGAATGACCATGAGTTGGACAATTTATTTCAACGGCTCGGGAAAAGATATCTAACAGTACCCCATGTCTATTCATCCATTCCATTCCTAGGATAACATCAATTCCTTCTAGTGGTAATAGGATTAAATCGGTTGAAATCGTTTTACTACCCAACTTATGCGGTGCGGTTCTAACCATTTGGTTGGATGCTACTTTACCACCAGGAGTAGATGTCATGTAAGAGCCTTTGGTGTGACAAAAATCTAACCCAACTTTTGCTCCAAATTTAGAACTAATGAAGCTATGAGATGCACCGGAATCGAATAAGATAACTGCGGGGCGATGGTTTATCGAGAATGTACCCGACATGATTGGTGCTCCTTCGGGAAGTTTAGCAAGGTTGGTGAAGTTAAGTTGGCCCTGCCTGACTTGAACAGTTTGCTTCTTGCCCTTATTCTGATCATTTCTGCGAGAAGCCTGCCCCTGAGATTGTCCCACCTGGGGGCACATCTTGGCAAAGTGATCCAGACTCCCGCATTTGAAACAGCGGTTATTGTTGTCAGGGCGAGCGGCTTGCTGAGTATTCGGCCTAGGGCCGGTCTGCTGCTGCTGAGGTACAAATCGAGCTTGCTGAGGTAGCCCGAATCGAGTCTGCTGCTGCTACTGAGGAGGACGAATAATCCAACGCCCTGGCTGAGGGGCCTTCTGAGAGGGTGCAGCTGGAGTATTTTGCACAATGCGATACCTCGGTGCAGAAGCACTCGAGGGTCCAGCGGGTGCCTTGCGCTTCTTTTCAGCGCGGTGTGCATAAATAAGATCCTCTTGGGAGATGGCCATATTCACCAATTCATTGAAAGAGTCCGCACGGACAAGATTCAGCTTTTCTTGTAACTTGGTGCTAAGGCTTAGACGGAAGCGTTCACGCTTCTTAGCGTTGGTATCCGCGTGATGTCCAGCATATTGACAAAATTGATTGAATGCCTGGGCATAATGCAATACAGTACGAGTGCCCTGAGTTAAGGCCAAGAACTCGTTGAGCTTACGGTCAAGAAGTCCAGCTGGAATATGATGAGCCCGAAAAGCTATTTTGAACTCATTCCAATTCACCACATGATCAGCCGGTAGCATCCCGTGGTAATGATCCCACCACATACGAGCTGATCCGCAAAGCTGCTGCGTGGCGTAGCGAGTCTTGTTCGATTCTGAACAAGGAGTAGTCAATAGAGAAAACTTGGACTCGATTGTGCGAATCCAAGCGTCCGTGTCCAGAGGCTCATCTTCTTTAGTGAACAGCGGAGGCTGAGTACTGAGGAAATGTTGGTAGCTCGCTTCTTGTGCTTGATGAGCATGATGCCCACCCCGCGGTTGTTGCTGAGCTTGAACCAACTGCCGCAAAATTTCAGTCTGGGCGGCAAGAACCTCAGCGATACCCACTGGTGGAGGAGGTGGAGGTGGATCGCCAATCCCCCCGGCTCCAAAACCACTAGGGGTACCTCGAGTTGATCCAACCATCTGAAATGTGAGTACTTTTGCATTAGGCTCAACATTATCATCATTTCAAATGGAACATACAACTCAAAATGACATGGAAGTAATAGGAATCGCTTAAATCATGTTGTGCAGAAAAATCGGTGATACGAAATCGCGCATAACTGGAGTCTGTACATGATATAAACTTGAAACTTTTACAGAAAACAGAGCTTCTGTAATTTGCGATTATCTCCTGCGATACAAATCCGTTTGAGCTGAAATTTTATGAGCATTTCAACGATGAAATTCAGAACAACTTTGGTATTCAACTCAGGAGCTAATTCAGAAAGGAAAAGAGGATAAAATTTCGAACTAGCTGCTGCATTCAACTTTTCACAGATCACCGATATTTCACATTAGTAGCATTAGAGCTTCATTACATTCATCATCCTCTCATTTCCACTTGGTTACTTCTAACATCAGTACTAAGGGGGTTACTCAACTCTAAGTTAGCCTAGTAGCCATGACCCAAAAGTAGGCTACACTAAGAGGAGTCTACAAAAGCTAAGAAAACAGCGCCTCAGTCTACATATTGACCGATGCCTCACTCACCACGGGAGTGTGAACCTCAACCGGTGCGGGCTGCGGCGCCTGGTCCTCAAAGTACATCTCCGAAACGCCCTGGATCTCCTGAGGCCCCTCCTCCTCGCCATCCACCAGCATCAGCCCGGGTGGTGCGGGTGGATCAACCTGCATCTGGTGGAGCTGAGCCTGAGCGTCGTCCAAGTCAAGCTGAAGGTCGTGAAACTGGTCCTCCAGGAAGATGATCGTAGCATCACGATCTGTCACCGTGTCTTGAAGCTTGTGAACCTGGCCGTGGAGCTGGGTGATAAGAGCAGCCCTGCTTTCGAGCTCGGCACTAGCCTCCTGAAGCTGCTCGTCTCTCAGCTGGACAGTCAGGTGCAAGGCCTGAGCCTGGTCCACCAACTGAGCGACGGCGTAACTCTAAAATGTGTGAAGTCTGTAGAGACCATCTAAGCACATCGCTGTCATCCAAAGAGCCCCGACCGGGTTGAGGGTAGCGACTACGTCCACGTGTGCCATCCGGTCAAGCCAAAGCGGGTCTGCCGGGTCGTGTGCAGGGAACAACCCGAACGCGGTCAGAACCACCTCTAGAGGGTGCAAAGAGCAAAAAGTGGTCATCGCCCTCATGGCGGTAAGCTCCCAAGTGTCAAGCAGATGGTGACCGACCATCTGAGTCATGATCGGCTCCCACCCATTGAGCGGGTGCTGCGGGATCACCATCATCACACTGCAGCGACGAACTCCGTCCTCCACAAAGTCGTGGCCATCATAAATCGGTGGCTGGAGGTAACCGGCTGCACTCAAAAGCTCCCAAAGACGGCGAGGAAATCCATCCCAGCGCAAGCAAGCGGAGTGCACATGCCCCTGCTCGTCAACAACCAGTAGCTCTTCCATCTGTCCCAACAAAAGACCGATGGATCAGCTGATGGTAAACAAGGAATAGCTGATTCTGGACAGTGAAAGAAATTGCCAAAACAATAGATAATATGCTCCGAAAATTCTCAAAAAATTACAAAAGATCCCTATGATAATAAGGAACAATTCATCTAGTCATCACTAAGATCAATTCAGACTCCAGGGGTGATATGATCAGGTTTTCAGAGTGACATCAACCAGGAAAACTGGGTGTCCAGAGAGGGTGTATTTTGACCTTAACTCCCAAACCAGTTGTCTAAAATAATTCAAATTTTTATGGTAAGTTCATCATTTAGTTATTTACAACTTTCTTGTTGAACAATTTTTCATTTGAACAACTTAAGAAGGTCAAAAAAAAATTCAGTTTGTACAGACTGTTCAGAATTGATAGTTTTACATAGGGTTGATCTAAATTCACAAATACCAAGCTAGAAGGCTTCAAAATTCTAAAATTTTTACAAGAGTTTGATAACTTAGGGAACATCATTTCATCTTACTACCCCAGGTTGATTTGAATAATTTACCAGAGGGTTAAAATTCGTGGAATCCAAATTCCCTGAATTTGCAGACTATCTAGATGCTCCTTAGGATAAGGTTTTAGCCGATTTGATTGCGATTTCTTCCAAAGATTTCTTTGCTGACAATTTTGAGGATGAATGCAGAACCTATCCGTCCTCACCAAGGAAAAGAATTGCCAAGTAACCTTGGTCTTACGCAAATTACTTTGGTGGCATACATATTACGTCTCTCACTATGTAGCTACTCAATATAGCTAGATAGCCTAGGATTCGATTTCGAGTTAGCGTACCTACAGAAAATTGACAGTATATAAAATGAACCTTTCGTTCCAGCACTCACGAAAGCGTTCCTATTCATTACCGATCACTATAGAACCGGTATCCATACAATTCCCGCCGCATGGACAACGTTAAGCATACGTCATCGAAACAACATATTGACTGAGTACCGTCTTTGACAGGGAATTGAATTACAATTTCGAACCATTACTCCCCATATAATCAACCGGAGTTGGTATATGGGCAGCAGCTCAAGTAGGCCACTGCTTGAGCTCCAGCGTTCGGCTCGCATCACCGACGGGAAGGTCAGACTCCCTCAGCTGACTGAGTAAGCATACCTCCGCGGCGACGATGTAGTTGCAGAATTTAAATTACAGAATTTAAATACTGAAAAGTAATGTGCTGGAAGTTAGCCATACAATATAAGCCACCTAATTATACCCATAAGATACCCTAGGGCTTTTACATTCTACACTTGTCCTTGGAGATCCTAGACTCTTTCAAAAACTTTAGTAGTTTTGAAGTCAAGTTTTAATTTGTTGTTTGAAAACCGAGGCTGTCATCTCTGGTAGGCTGTCTGCGAGCTCTGATGCCAGCTGTGGCAGAACCATCCAAAACTACTGGGCCTGGGTGCACTGATCTTTGTTGCTAAGCAACTCCGACCCAAATTGGCACTCACCGGTAGTTCCTCGAGTGAAGCCTCGATAAAAACCACGCTATTCCAGGATCGCACAGACAACACTCACACGAAGGTGAGCCCAGAGATTACAACACAGATCATCTCATACATCTCAGAGTTTGCAGTGGAAAAGAAATTTATTACAAACCATGTTCAGAGTAGCGAAGTACTACAGAGTTCCAAACTACACAAATTATTCAAGTGTCATAGTCTCAGCGGAAGCAATAAAACATCTAACGAAAGGAAGTGACGTATCAATAAAGCCCATACGAAACACGTCACTCAGCGGGAGGGTGGTCAGCACCAGCTGAAGGGCCATCCCACTCAACAGACTAGCCCGGAGGCAAGGTACACGGCCAAGTAAGACTCGCAAACAGATCTTCGAAATTAGTACCTGAAAAATAGTGCCACAAGCAAGGCTGAGTATACTAATACTGAGCAAGACTTACCCGTCACGGGTGCAGCGAAAATGGCCTTTCATGCCATATTTCAATATAATGTTTTGGTGATTGATATAGACAACACAACACTTGGACTAATATGATTGTTAAGATGACTATTCTTAGGCTTTTAGGTTCAAGTGATGACAAAGAGAAGATAGGCGTAGCTAGGCCCGAAGGACAAGAATTGAAGAGACCATGAAGAAATCCATGTCAAAGAAATCAAGACAGAGATACTTTAGTATCACCGGTTGAACCGACGCTGAGAAAATTTACATACGTCGGTGCATTGACTTGGAGCACACCAGGAATTCTGGTTTCACCGGTTGAACCGACGTTAGGGAATTTGAATACGTCGGTGCAATGGACCCAGTAGCTGAGGCAAGGTCTATACAAACGGATGAACCGACAATAGGGTCTTGGTGAATGTCGGTGCAGTTGTCCAATGAGTTTGTTTTTCAGAGTTCACAGGACAACTACACTCACCGTTTAAACCGACGCTACATCGGTTGATTGCCATACACGTAACGGCTAGTTTTTGAGGCGGGCAGTTTAGTATCACCGGTTGAACCGACGATGGCTTTTGGAGGTGCGTCGGATTAACCGGCATTAAGTGTTTTTCTGGCAGCTTTTCTCCAACGGCTATATTTGCTTGGGCTGCCTATATATACCTCCAAGGCTGGGTCATTTGAGGTTGCTGGAGTTGCTGAAAGCTTACTACACTTGAAGAACACTTCCAACCACCATAGAGCTTCACTGTACGTCATATAGGCTTAAGCACACTTGTGAGAGTGCTTAGTGCTTATTAGGCTTAGTTCTTGAGAGAACTAGCTTGAGAGAAAGTCTTGCTGCGGCAAGCATCTTGTGTACTTGTCGTGTGACCCTCCGACTTGGTGTGGAGTGGCAACGGCACTTGGTGCGGGGAAGGAGACCCCTCTTGGTGAGAAGCTCCGATAGTGAAGACGGTGCCGTTGGTGATGCTTCGAGAGAGACGGTGGCGGTGGCCTTGTCTTGGTGACTCGGGGTCACTTAGCCTTTGCTTGCCGGGAGCCTTGGTGGCGAACGCAAGACGGTGATCAAGCGAAGACACTTGGCATCACACTTGTTCGTGTTGGACAAGTGGCCGTGGACATAGGGAGGGACTTGGTGTCCTAACCGAACCACGTTAAATCGTGTGTCTTGGTGTCTTCACGGGAGTTTACATATTCTCTCCCTTACCTCTTTACTTACCGTATTACGTTTCCGCATTTACTCTATCTTGCGTACCTTTACTTTCCTAGTTAGTTCGATTAGGATTGGCTATAGGTTGCAAGTCTTTTAGGGGTAAGTAGAGAGTAGCATAGATAAACCTTAGTCATAACTAGCATGTGTAGGACGTGTTAGGTTTATCTCATGCAAATAGATTGAGCCCTAGGATAGAAAGCGATTAGCGACCCTATTCACCCCCTCCCCCTCTAGGGTCGAACACCCCGGTGATCCTTACAATTGGTATCAGTGCTTGGTCTCACACCTCTTACGAGGATTAGCCAATTCCATTGGTAAATTTGTGAGAAAGCTCGTAAGAGACCCGTTGACTTCACCGTCGAGTGAGTATCATGTCCGGGGAAGGGATGAGTACCGATAGGGCTCCATTTTTCGATGGCACGGGTTTTCCACGATGGAAAGTGCTTATGCATGCACATCTCCAAGCCATGGGCTTGATGTTTGGCGTGTCACCGAATTAGGCATGAAAAATGAGAATAAGGCCGAGAGATAATATGATGCCATTGCAAAATCAATTCTATTGTCTTCTCTATGTGATAGTGTGTTTAATCGTGTATTTGCTAATGAAAATGCTCATAAGCTATGGAAGCAAATTGTTGAGAATCATGAGGGCACAAAGGATGTTGCCAATCAAAAATATCATATTCTCGGCGAGGAGCTTAGTAGCTTTAAGCAACTTCCCAATGAAAATGCTCATGACGTGTACTCACGATTAAACACTCTTGTCAATGAAATTAATGCCTTAGATCTCAATCAAGTTAAAGATGAGGAAATTAACCGCAAGATTCTCCGAAGCATTCGCAAGCCCGACTATGACATCATCAACACACTCTTGCAAAAAGAAGACTTGGTCAAGCTTACAGCCAACCAAGTCATCAATCAAATCATTGCCCATGAGTATAGTATGGGAATGATAAAGAAGGAGCAAGAGTCCACCTCTTCTTCAAGCCGCAAAAGTCTTGCCGCCAAGCATTCATGCAAAAATCAACCAAGGCGACAAGACTCATCAAGCTCAAGTGAAGAAGAAGATGAGGAAGATAGTGATGATGAATCAAGTTCAAGTGATGAAGAATATCCAAGGGCCGTGCTATACCACCACCGCAAGATTTCCGAGCATTTACATGAGCTCTATGAGCTTGGGTACAAAACACTCATTAGAGGGAGTGCGGTTGGGATGGAGAAGATGGCGAAGAAAAAGAACAAGTCAAGATCCCAAGCTCTCTTCGCCATCTACAAGCCCAAGAAAAGTGGTGAAAGCTCAAGTCACAAGAAAAATTCCAAGAGCCCCACCACCCATCGCCCTCGGAGATTATCACCACCACCCATGTGTCTTATGGCACTAGGTAATAACGATGTAAGTGATGACTCCTCCTCCAATGATGAATCCGATGTTGAAACCGATGAAATTAGTGAGATGATGACACTTCTCCGTAATCAACAAGAATATCTCACTAAACAAAATGAAGAAATCAAAACTCTCAAGGCTAAAGAAAAACTTCATGCTTCATTTGTCTCAAGATATGAGAACTTGCTAAACAAATACAATTTGTTAGACAATGAGCATGAAGAGCTTAAAATAAAATATGAGAGTCTTGAATCTAAAAGTGAATCATCATCGGATAAATCTTTTCCTTGCAATATTCCTTGTGCCATTCCCATTGTCAAGGTAGATGCGTCTACCCCTTGTGATCTAACCCCTTGCTATGAGGATGTGATTGTAGAAACATGTGATGATCTCATTGCTAAGGAAAATGTTGAGCTTAAACAAGAGGTAGAAAGGCTAATGGCGGACTTGAGGCAGCTCAAAGGAAAGTACACTCAAGAGCAAATCCAACCTTCTCAAGATAACACCTCCGCGGGCATGAAGAAGCTTGAGAAGGGAGAAACCGTGACTTGCTTCAAGTGTTGCAAAGAAGGCCACAAGTCCTACCAATGCAAGGAGAAAGAGGGCAAGGCAAAGGGCAAAGAAAATGGCAAGCCCAAGAGCTTGAACAAGAGCAAGAAGGAACACAAGAAGGCTAAGGAGATCAAGAAAAACGCATCTCCATACTTGAAGGCTTCATACATGTACACCAAGCCCACCCACAAGAACAAGCAAAAGAGCAACCACTACATACTTAAAAAGAAGAAGAATGGCAAGGTGGTAGCTCATGTCATGGGGTGGAGAACATATGGATGGAACCGGCCTATTTGGGTGCCCAAGGATATTATTCATACCATGGATGGCTCTCAAAAGGTTTAGGTCCCTAAGACTTAAGCACCAAACAAGTGTACGGGGAATTTGGAGGCTTGGCAAGGTTTGGGATGCATGAGTAGGAATGCATCATGCAAAGATGAAGTAAAGCCAAGTTATGGATTAAAGATTAGTGACCCAAATTCCCCTCCCCTACATATGAGGTAATGAGCAAGGTAAAAGGATGATCTCAATTCATTTGATATCCTTCATGCATTATTGTAGCTCAATGCCTCTCTAGGATTGCATGATCTTATCTTTACTATTGGTCTTTCATTTGATATGCTTTCCTAGAAATTTCATATGGTAGGTTGTCTATGCTTTATCATATCTTGTTGCAACCTACATGAGCTTAATTGTTTCCCCACACATGGCATATGTCGTCCATAGCATATCTTGCAATTTGATATCTCTCATACTTGCGGTAAAAATGCTTTTGATATCAATTGCTTGCTTATGGTGCCATGATTAGCAAGTTATAAAGTTAAATCCTCATTATGTGAATTACAAGTGCATATATTTGTTTAAAGTGATTCAAACACTAATGCACACATTTAGGGGGAGCTAACTCTATAACTTATGTTTGTGTGACTAATATGCTTTGCAAGTGCTATTTGTTGTAGTCACCTAGAGCTATCTCCATAAGTTAAATTTCTTTTGAACACTACCCCTACAATTCACAATTAGCATCACAATTGGTGTCAAGATAAGAGGTGCCACAAGCTTTGAAAAAGGGGGAGCTTGTTCAAACAAAGGGAGATATGCCGAATTTAGTTGGTATAACACTCTATCACTAGTGAATTTCTTTTTGCTACTAATGCTCCTTATTGCTAGTGGTTATGAAGCTTTTAGGTGTTTGATGACAAAGGGGGAGAAATGTACCCTAAAAGCAAGCAAATAGTTTGGAGTAAATGATGCCATTAGCAAGGGGGGGGAATGGAAAATGCAATGCAAAAGGATGCATGGTGATAGGGGGAGGTACTTAGTCAATGTGGGGGAGAAGTGCAATTTGATGATCCCATGGACTAAGATACAAAAAATTCTTTCATTGCTCATATGGTTCAAACCACACAATTGTCTTACATTGGCCACAAGTCATTGTTTCACAATTGCTATCAAGCCGGAAGCATTTCGTCCTATGGGCTAATCAAATGCCGGTGGCTTTCTAAATGAGCATTGAAATGTCATCCGAGCAAGCTAAGTAGTTTCTAACTTTTCAAATTGGTATCAATTTCATATTCTTGCAATTCATCTTGCTTGCTTTGGTTGTGTTGTCATCAATCACCAAAAAGGGGGAGATTGTAGCGAAAATGGCCTTTCATGCCATATTTCAATATAATATTTTTGTGATTGATATAGACAACACAACACTTGGACTAATATGATTGTTAAGATGACCATTCTCAGGCTTGTAGGTTCAAGTGATGACAAAGAGAAGATAGGCGTAGCTAGGACCGAAGGACAAAAATTGAAGAGACCGTGAAGAAATCCAAGTCAAAGAAATCAAGACAGAGATACTTTAGTATCACCGGTTGAACCGACGCTGAGAAAATTACATACGTCGGTGCATTGACTTGGAGGACACCAGGAATTCTAGTTTCACCGGTTGAACCGACGTTAGGGAATTTGAATACGTCAGTGCAATGGACCTAGTAGCTGAGGCAAGGTCTATACACCGGATGAACCGACGATAGGGTCTTGGTGAACGTCGGTGCAGTTGTCCAGTGAGTTTGTTTTTCAGAGTTCACAGGACAACTACACTCGCTGTTTAAACCGACGCTGCATCGGTTGATTGCCGTACAAGTAACTACTAGTTTTTGAGGCGGGCAGTTTAGTATCACCGGTTGAACCGATGATGGCTTTTGGAGGTGCGTCGGATTAACCGGCGTTAAGTGTTTTTCTGGCAGCTTTTCTCCAACGGCTATATTTGCTTGGGCTGCCTATATATACCTCCAAGGCCGGGTCATTTGAGGTTGCTGGAGTTGCTGAAAGCTTACTACACTTGAAGAACACTTCCAACCACCATAGAGCTTCATTGTACGTCATATAGGCTTAAGCACACTTGTGAGAGTACTTAGTGCTTGATTAGGCTTAGTTCTTGAGAGAACTAGCTTGAGAGAAAGTCTTGCTGCGGCAAGCATCTTGTGTACTCATCGTGTGACCCTCCGACTTGGTGTGGAGTGGCAATGACACTTTGTGCGGGGAAGGAGACCCCTCTTGGTGAGAAGCTCCAATAGTGAAGACGGTGCCGTTGGTGACGCTTCGAGAGAGACGGTGGCGGTGGCCTTGTCTTGGTGACTTGGGGTCACTTAGCCTTTGCTTGCCGGGAGCCTTGGTGGCGAACGCAAGATGGTGATCAAGCGAAGAGACTTGGCATCACACTTGTTCGTGTTGGACAAGTGGCCGTGGACGTAGGGAGGGACTTTTGTCCTAACCGAACCATGTTAAATCGTGTGTCTTGGTGTCTTCACGGGAGTTTGCATATTATCTCCCTTGCCTCTTTACTTACCGTATTACATTTCCGCATTTACTCTATCTTGCGTACCTTTACTTTCCTAGTTAGTTCGATTAGGATTGGCTATAGGTTGCAAGTCTTTTAGGGGTAAGTAGAGAGTAGCATAGATAAACCTTAGTCATAACTAGCATGTGTAGGACGTGTTAGGTTTATCTCATGCAAATAGATTAAGCCCTAGGATAGAAAGCGATTAGCGACCCTATTCACCCCCTCCCCCTCTAGGGTCGGACACCCCGGTGATCCTTACAACCGGATATAACATAGTCCGATAACTAGACATGCAAGGCTTTTTGGTTGGTGGGGTTTGTTTTGCCAAAAACGCCACTAAGAGTTGATCCTTATTTTCAGATTTTAACTTTACCATATTCTAGTTGAATTAACCATTCTAAGTTTGCATCTAACTCTATACAAACAGGGTAGAGCAAACATTTAATCAACCAGCAGTATTATCATCATCATGTTCCACTTGTTACTCTATGTGACCGAAAACGTTAAGCAATCTCATGCCGTGAGAGGCGGACGATTCTGAATCGAATTTCAACCTGGCCAGGGGAACCTAACACACACGCATGGGGATCGACGTCGCTTTCACCCATGCAACTTTTCCCCTTTCTTTCCAGTCCGTGGATCCGGGTCACCCTCCCCGACTACATAGTCCGACCACTCTGCACCCGTACGTCCGGACAAAAATAAAACCTACTTCTACCAAGAGGGTGAATGGTCGTTCCACTCGCCAGTCCAATCAGGTACTTAAGCTTACCGATTACCATATTTCTCGGCATGTGGCTAGTACTTTCAAACGCTTAACGAAATGAGCCACACACCGCGACCTTAACCATTTTCGACTACACCAGCGGGGTATCACAACTACACAACCCCGCCTGTTGTCCTTATATTTCAGCAGGAATTAAAGTCAGTCAACCTGTAACACCCTAAGTTAAATTTCAATATTTAATAATAAAATTAATTGGCTTTATTTAATTTTCTAGGATTTAGTTTGCTTAGTCTTGCATTTAATCCAATTTTGTTTCATAAGTAATTAAAATTTTCTCTAGGTTTAAACTTGTTGTTGCATTCATGCTGGTGCATGGCTTTATTTTGTTTAAATGCATAGGAGTTGAATTCAAATTTTAGTTTGAATTCAAATAGATTTAAGTGGTGTTTGAAATAGAAAAGAGAAAGGAAAATAGATAAACCAAACCGGACCCAAAACCCAGCCAAACCAACCCGGCAACCCGAAGCGGCCCAGCCCGCGTTTCCTTTCCTTCCCTGGCGGCCCACCTTTTCCCCTCACAGCCCAAGCCAGCTCCTTTTCTTTCCTTCCGCGCGACCCGTGCTCCTCTCCTCCGCTTCAGCCCAGCATCGCCGCACGCGTCACCCCGCTCCGCAGTAGCTTCTGCTCCGGCTCAACCGCGTTCGTGCCCGTGCGACTGACCAGTGGGCCCCGCTTGTTGGCGTCACCCTCCCACAAACCGCGCGCGCGTCGTCTCCAGCGTGGCCGTTCCCCAGCGCGCGGCACGGCCCAGCACCAACACCATCCCGGCCCAGTTCTTCGCCAGCGCCCGCTCGCGCGCTGCCATCCCCGCTCGCGGCCCACTCACGCATCCCCGCGGCCCAGCGCACGCGGCCCAGCTTTCCTCTCCACGCTCAGCCCGGACCTGCATGGCAGCTTCGGGCGTGATTGGTTAGCTGTTTTTGCCGAGTCCAGGCTCGCCCGATGCAAAATCCACTTGATTGGTTGCCTGCGCCGATACCTGGGCCTGGCTCGGTAGATGCAAAACGCGCCTGTCAGCCTGGCTCATGGGACGCGGATAAAATCGGTGTTTCTCTGGAGCCTGGTTTCAGTAATGCAAGATGTCCGCAAGGTGTGAGGTGAAAAAGCTTGTGCGCGTGCAAATATAGGTAACTAATCAGCATCCGTCAGCAGCTAGGCTAGTTCAATGCAGTGATCCAATCAGGGTGGCGTTGCATGCGTTGAGCCTGGGCAGTGGGAGCCTGGCTCGCAGGTACCGGCCAGGCTCTGCCCAAACAAGAACCAATCAGGCCTCGTCTTCCCCGCGCCCCTGCCTCCGCGTTCCGTGTCCTGCGCTCGCTCGGCCCCGCTGCTAGCTCGGGCCCACACACCAGCGCCCCGATCCCCGCACGCGCGTTCGCCGTTGGCCGCACCCCGCTGACAGGCCGAACCCACACGCCAGGCCCGTCTTTCCCGGCCGCGCAACACCCACGCAGCAACAGCCCCGGCCGCGAATCACGCCGGGATCACGCCCGGTCTCACCCGCAGAGATCCCCGGCGCCCTTCTTTTTAGACCCCGGCCTTCCCCCACTGCGCCCATCTTGCCACACCACCACGGCCGCCGCCCAGAACCCCATCACGCCGCTGCCCTTATCCTGCTCCAAGTAGCAGCAACAACCCCTCCTTCCCTGTGATTGACACGTGCAGCAGCAAGCCGTCGCTGTCCTGCTCGAAGCACCGTTGACTCCTCCCTCAACCTCTAGCACGCGATGCCCCTACGAGGCGCTCGGCACCCCAACTCGTGACCCCGGCCAGCGCTCCCCGATGGTGACATGACGGCTCCCGCTGCAGCTTCCCTCAGTGTGGTGCCCCTTCCTCGGCGTTGATGCGTGGGTGCCGTCCCTCCTGACTGCCACCGCTAGCTCCTCCCGACACAGCCCAGGCCACCGGACTTCAACGAGTTGATCCGTGGAGTCCAGAAGCTCGGGGAGCCTCTGTAGGGACCACCTCCGCGAGCTCTGCGTCGACCTTGCCGCCAGAAGGAACCACCGCCGCTCGACGTCGCTCATTGTTGCCGTTCTAGGAAGTCCCAGTTCGAGCTCTCCATGTCTCGCGATCAGTCCGCGCCGTCGCAGCTTCCCCAGTGCCCTAGGTGAGATCCCCATGCCGAGAGCTTTCCGTTTTGCCGCTTCCGGGCATTTTCCGTGGAGCGTAGAGCGATCTAGGGTTGTAGTAGAGAGCTCTGGACACACGTTCATGGAGCCTGCGTTCATCATGATCTGGTCCTGTTCGTTGCCATCCAGAGGTAGAAGAAGGCCTGTGAACCCTTGGATCTAAGATCTACGGTCCATATTAGATGTGATGCATACCCCTTCGTGTGGACCCGGATCACCGTAGACCACAGTTCTTTCTTCTCTGGTCCATGGATCCTATAGACTGAGTTCACAGTACAGTACACAACATATCTCCACGTGAAGGCTGCTGTATAGTTGCACTTTTGCAATTCAGACCCTGTCCTTAATTGATATTGCGGCACAACTTTTTTGTGTCATGCTAATTTTGCCTTCTAGCTCCCGACTACTTTGTTAATCACTATTTTGACCCTAAACCTTGTACGTAAGACACCCTAGAACATGTTCTGATGCAAGTTTTCGGGTTACTATTCACGCTACAGTATGCCCATTACAGTTTAATCCCTGTGATTTGCGCAGTATTTCAGATAAACCCTTGTATCTTATAATGCTTATATCTTTTTATTTATAGCTCCGTTTTTATTAGTTCTTGCGTCCACGCGATCGTTGTAACGCGTAGAATAGTTCTAGCTTAGTTTTGTTTGCTGTTCTTATGTAATGTTGTACTGTTTCTTAGTGTTTTCTCTTGTTTTCATGTATGTATATGATTGTGGACTTGTTTTGGCGTTGCGATCGTGAGTAGACGTTGAGCTACCAGAGAAGCATCAGTACCAGTGCAGCAGTTTGAGCAGCAGGAGAACTTTTGAGGAAGGCAAGTAGAACATGAACAACCTATCACTTTTAAATACAATTTCATACTGCATTTTAATACTGTATGCCTATAAGGACTTTCCTAGCCACTTTATATCCTTTATATATACCTTTGGGTTGCATTTTGGTTAGTTGTGCTAGGTGCCGCGCTACAACACATAATGGTCCTTTTTAATTAATTTGATTAATGGTTTACTTGAACTTAATTCTGAGAGTGTCCCTCTGTGTTGTGATGAGTGGCTCACGTCTCGTTAAAAGATGGTTTTTGTAGAAACATGGTTTAGGGGGCCAGCACGGTGCTTAGTGCTTGGTTGGCCACTCTCCATAAGGACCGGTTCATAGAGCGACAACCTGGGACAACAGCGCTACCACAAGGCTAGAATGGGATAGACTTGGCTTACTAATTAGGTCTTTTTGGTTTGGAGTAACTTACCTGCGGGGCAAGAGTAGTAAGCTTCAATGGTCCCTGCTCCTCCGGCTTGGTCTGTGCTAGGATTGCGCTCCGGTGCTTGTACCCCTGGAGGTGGGCCCCATCGTCGCTGACCTAACTCTCGCGGTTACGCCTTACCAACGAGATTCTTTGTAACGGCCTCGTAGTGAGTCGCTAGTCATCTCACCTAAGGAAGTGTGATGAACCTCTAGCGTAGCTCACGACTTGTGGGTAAAGATGTGCAACCTCTGCAGAGTGTAAAACTGGTATACTAGCCGTGCTCACGGTTATGAGCGGCCCAGATCCTCCTTTTGATTAGTGGGGTTATCTCCTTCCGACGAGGGAGGTGCCTCTCGGGGTTACCTTGGTGGTTTCGGTTTGGTTCTCTGTAGTAACATAATTAATTTTGATTAATTACTATGTAACTGGGTTTATGGTAATTCATCAACTTGTAGTAAATAGCTCTAATAAAATTTTGCCAAGACTTAAAAGCTAATGCAGTTGAGTCAGCCAACCATAGAGCCTCATAGTTTGTGTTATACTTGTTGAGTACAAGTTGTGTACTCACTCTTGCCTCTTCTCTACTTTTTCCTCTTGGATACTCTACTGCTGCTTAGTTCCTGCCGACATGAGGGAGTTCGTTCAGCGCTATCAGGACTACGAGGACTTCTAGGCGTTCGTCTCCCAGTCGACGTCCCTGTGGCACCCTGCTCAGCTTCGGAGAGTTTTATTCGTATTTGTACTTCGCTTCCGCTGTATCAGACATTTTGTCATTGATGTAATAAATAACATTCGTATTTCGATTTATTATGTCTTATTCGTGATATGTGCTGTGATATACTGTTCATTCTGTTGTATATACGTGTGACTTGATCCTGGCACGTATATGATTGCTCGGTTTATGTCCTTTTATAAACCGGGTGTTACACAACCCCTATAATCTCGTGAAAGGCAGGAAACCTCTCGACTTCTACCGTACCTTGTTACGGGGCAACTAGTCAAGAAAAAGATCCGGATAACAAACATAGGTACCTAGGGATCATGCACCTAAGGTTTTCGATCAACTCCTAGAAAACATAAATGCGCAATAAAATTATTACAACATATACAAATAGTTAGATGAATATAATGCGTAAAATAATGGGATTATGCACCGGGGCTTGCCTTCTTGGGCACTGTCAGGCAGAATAACCTCTGGGGCTTGGCCCAGGTCTTGAGATAAGTTAGCACAGTTCAAATTAACCTCCTGATCAATACGAGAGTCCGCGGGCACCAATTCGTATTCACCATCCGCGAGATTAACCGTTTCTATATGCAAATGCAAAGATGTGTCATTCTGACATGATATGATTTTTCTTTTCTTCACGATAAAGTTGTAGTCCAACAAAAGTTAATTCAGTGATGATCTCAAAATTTCATTCCATGGGCAGTCATTTATGGAGTAGTAATCACAACTATGTTTCTTCATGAATGAGTGTGGGGTTTGATTTTCATTTTTATCATTAAAACATAGCATGCTTTCACTATTTCATAACAACAGATTTACTCATGAGCTAGTGATGAAAAATTAATGTAACACAGATTAGATACTCTAGCATTTATGGTATAATTTTCAGCATCTAATCATAAAGCAATTAACCATAACAATTCATGTAAGTAGATTACTCTGGTTACTTCACCTTTTTGCACAGAACGTTTGACATGGGTTCTGGTGCTACAATTTTTATGGGAGCATCTACATAGCATCTACTCAGTACTGTAATTTTCTCCGGATTTTATATACTTATACCTAAGAGGTGACAAAATGAACAAATTTAGCAAGCTATCAAATAAGATTAATTCTACAGAGAGTTACACTAGGGATATGGTTCTCAGATTTTTACCAGAGCCTAGTCATGAGCTAAACATATTCCAGAAAAATTATCAAGCTTTATATCAACCAGATAAATTTGTTATGCATTTAACTTAACATGAGTTAGCATAATTTTTCAAAGTTCATTTGATCAGTACTGCATGTGAACTTTCTATTATAGTGAGCATATACTCTAACTAAGAACATGTCCAAAAATCATGATCAGATATGGCCTAGTTTACTCAGAACAAAAAAAATGGTAATTCTAACCAAGAGATAATAAGCATGATTTTTATCTAAAGCAATACTCAGTAACTGCAGCCCAAAATTTTCTGGAAGGATAACAGAACCAAAGTGAGACTTCAAAAATAAATATAGATTTTTCTGAGAACAAAAACTATATATGATGAATTAAGTTGATTAAACAAACATTAATCATGGTATATAGCAAATAAACTCTAATAATTCTGAAATTTATGGATTAACATGGTTTCAGTGGCACATGCATGTAGTAGAAATTCTAGAGCAAGTTCATGTATATGTTTTCCAGTATTAAATCGTGAAAGTCATCAATAGATTTGAGAATCTTGATTGTTCCAATAAGATAACAGTTTTAGTTGGGTGCCATCTTTTTACTGTGAGCTTACAATTCTATTAGGAACAACATATCCAAAAATCAGAGTCATTTGTTAAGTAGAACTTCCTGAACATGCATTAATGGTTTTTCTTATTGTTTTCCATAGATAAATATTTGTTGAGTTTCTGCAGATTTGGTTGTTACAAAACTTGTAGATCTAGTTACAAGGATTCCAAATCAGTTCAGTTTGCATTTTTACGATTTCTCTGTCATTTGTTATGCATTTTAGAAGTTCACTGCCAAACACTGGAAAACTTGCAAACACACCCTCGAACGGAAAAAAATAAATTACAACCGGGTCCTTCACCAGCCTTCTCCGCCGTTGCATCTTGCCGGTGGTGTTCTGCTAGGCAGGGCTTACCGGGGCTGCAACGGGGAGGCGCGTGAGAGAGAGCAGTTCGAGGAACACCCACCCTTGTAGACGTTCAATTGGAAGATGGCCGGAGACGAGCTCGTCGGCGCTAATGGCAGAGAAGAAGTTCGGTCGCCGGTGGTGTAGGAGAAGCAGGGCTCGGGGTAGAGGAACGTCGCATGCACGAGCACCGCGAGAGCATGAGGAAGCTCCTGGGGTAGCTCTCGTGCACGGTCTCCCTCTGGGTTGGCCGGTCCGCGGTGAGCCCGAGCTCGCCGACGGCGGCGCAGAAGGGGAACGGCGACGGGGATGGGTTTGGGCTCGATTCAGTGTGCGTGGAGCTTAACTGGAGTGTGGCAAAGCTGCTGGGGTGGTTGGATGGAGCAATGTGGGTCGGTGGTGGCCGGTCCGCGGGAGCTAGATCTCGCCGGCCATGGCGGACGGTGGAAAAAGGGAGAAAGAGAGGAAGTCGTGCGACGGCGGGGTTTTGGAGCTATTTATAGGCGAGAGGAGTCCTGGGCGAGGCTATTGGCGTCTGGAGGAGGTTGATTTGGTCCGGGGCGACTCAACGGTGAGCTGGCGGAGGGAGCAGGCGGCGAGCTGCATGGCGGGGAGGCGTGGCGGCTCGGGAGTGCGCCGAGGACGCGTGTTAGCGTGGGGAGGTGCCAAGATGCAGGCCAGTTGGCACTTGAGAGCTCCCTCGGGTCCACTTGGCCGCGGACGCGCCGTGGACGAGGTCCACCGGTGGCATACGGTGGGCGGCGGGCGAAACAGAGCAGCAGAGAGGGGAGAGATGGAGGTGAGGGCCTATCTGTGATTTATGAAAATTTAGGGACCTCTCGGTAAAATAAAAATATCTCCTTCTTAGAGGGCTCAAATGAAAAAGTGTTGAATACCAATTTTGCATAACTTTTCAAGATCTACAACTTTTGTGTTATGTAAATTTTCATTTGAAACTCACATTTTGACTATTTTTAAATTTTCAAATTTGCACAAAAGGGGTTTGGTTTTATTCAGTTTTTGGGTGGTTTTTGGCCGAAGTTCAATTGAGCACATGTCATTTAAAATACCTCTCATGAGCCAACTAAATTTTTGTGCACATTTTTGAATTGGATTTTGAGTAGCTTTTCACTTCTTTTTCTTTCTCTTTTAATTTCTTTTGTATACTTTGACTTTTATTTGACCTCTCCTCTTGGAATTAATTTCCCACATTTTTCTTTTAAGTTTTAATTGGGTACAGTGATCTGTATTTAAGTGTACTGACACCTGAGGTGTCACACACATGCCCCCCAATTTTGGAGTAAAGTGCCCCTTTTACTTTGAAATTATTCCTTTGTCATGATTATGCTGCCGAACGGTCCTCTCATTACTGCCATCTCGTTTCTCGTGCGGGTGGTGAACGAAAATCTCTTCTTTGCCCTTAACCTTTCACCTTCTCGTCCACATAACGGGAATCTGTTGATTCACCTTCCGTCTTTTTACCCATATACTCCTCAATTAAATCCAAGGGTAAAAGCTATACCGGCGCGCCACAACCGATTCATCTCCCTCACTTTGGGCTATAAATTACACCATCGGCACTGTAGTTTCTCCATCGGGCAGTGCCTTCTTTGCCTTCTTCTTCCTTTAGCTCCTCCAAAAACCCCAGCCTTTCTTTCTTCCTCTGAGCAGATGGCCAGCAACAAGCGTGCCGGCGAGGGCTCTTCCGACGCTCCTTCGCCGCTCCATCCTCGTCTTTGGTAAGATGCTTCCCTTTCTCTACCAATGCCGTACTTCAGATCTGCATCTGACCATCTCCTGATCTCTGCAGGGGCACCGACGCCGAGCTTCCCGCCAACATCCAGGACTTGGACGAGGGCACCTAGGGGCTCATCCGCGAGCTCCTCTGCCAACTTGACGAGGCCTGCCGTGATCTTGACCGGGCGCAGACGGATCAAGTCGTCATCTACGGTTAGCTCTCCTTCGCCGACACCAGGGTCGCCAGTAAGATTTTCTGACCATGCTTCCTTCTACAATCATCTTTGATTTATTGCTCTAATTTCTTCTTCTTTCAGACCTGGAGGTGCAAGTCCACACTCTCCTAGACGCTTCCCGAGTCGCCATCGACTCGGTGAATGCGAAGGGGAGCACCATCGCCGCACGCCTCCGGAACGTCCCGGTCCGCGTCAAGGAGGTTGCCGGCCATGGAGTCCATGCGGGCGCCGCCAGGGCCATCACCGTGGTCTCCACCATGTCTAGGGTAGACTTTTGCCAGTGGGAGCCGATCTTCCCCGAGTGGGGCGCGGCGCAGGAGGACTTCAAGGAACTAGTTGATGATCTCAGCCTCGTCGCCGACACCATTGTCGACGATGTGAGTTTGGATGGGGTCGTCAACAACCTCTTCGGAGGGGAGTCAGATTAGGTTGTATCATGTAACAGCCTATCTGGCTTCTTTGTAAATATAATTAATGGACGGGCCTCTTCCCCTTTCGTAACCTGTCTTTGCTTTGCCTTGACTTAGCAAAATATGCAATGCATGTATGCCTTGAAACTTTCCCTACCTAAGCTCCACATAAGCTTATTAGATGTAGGAAGAAAAAGAAGGCAAACTCAAAATGCCTTGGTGAGGAAATAAACACTTGAGTGATTTGAGAGTACCGTTTGAGGAGTGCATGTGAACTATGCTTTATTTCAAAAAAAAATCTCCAAGTTACTAAGATGCGAAAATGGAATGAGATGGCTATGTTTCAGAGCTGTTCCATTTCTCAACCGCCCAAGAAGATATGTTAGCCATTTCACATATCCCGTAGGTATGAGGTATGTTTTTGGATAATCTTTATGACAGTTCCATATCTTGAATTGTTGTGTTTATGTTTACTTTATCTTCAACCTTTACTCGAGACGAGCAAAGATTCAAGTGTGGGGGAACTTGTTGACGGTTGTTTTCACATAAAATTTGACTGTCAAAGTGAGCTAAAATGACAACATTTCATGTCACATTATAACAAAAATATTATTTATCTAACAAGTTCCACGAGTTTCGATGCTCCCATGTGTTTAGCAGGAACTTCTAATTTTCACAGGTAAAACCTGTCTCAAATGAGGAAACAAAGTTCACCATTGCGAAGGGCTCGTCGCGCTGATCAAAATGGATATATAATTTACTATTTTTGGAGCTCCCAATAAATAGTTATGAATTTTGCAAATTAAAAAGGAGTGCTGACGTCACCGCTGACGTCAGCACCCCGGTCAACGTTAGCACCGCACGCGCAAACGGGCCGGCCACCCCCGGCGCGACGCGTGGTGCGCGCGCAAGATAGCAGCGCAAGCGCGCACGCGGGAAGTGCGGGCAGGCACGCGGCTGAAGGCGGTTGCGGCCCAGGCGCGGTTCGACTGCCGGTTCGGCCAGTTTTGGCTCCCGGGAGTCCGGTTTTCCTCCCAGCAGTTCACTACAGCGCATCTGGCTCTGGTTTTGCTCCGGTTCAGCGCCTTCCAGGGCTGTTTTCTTCTGGTTTTTTCTAGAGGACGGTGGAGGAGGATGTTACCAACACCAGGAGGTCGGTTGCATGCCTGTATGACGGTGGGAGGTTGTTTCCATCTATAGGGATGCCCTCTCTCCCTCTCCACTATAAATAGATGCCATTCCCTCCTCCCACAACACACACCTACACACTTGAGCTTCATTTCTCCATCCCTCTAGGTGTTCTCCACCTAGTTGTATATTTGAAAAGAGGAGAGAGTGAGAGTAGAAGAGAGGAGGAGGAGCCGGGCTTGTTGGAGCCTCCTCAGCTTTTGTACCTCTACAGATCTTCTTCAACTCGAGTTGCATCCAGGTTATCTTTCGATATTTCTGAGTTTATTATTTGTCTAAATTCAATTCTTGCTTTATTTCACTTACGGGAATTCCGCTCGACCGAGTGCTCTAGTCCAGGTACCGGGTTAGAGTAGTAATCATTAGCATAGACGTGGTGTCTAGGCTTGTGTTTTCCTAAGGTTGCGCCCAACCCCACGGATAGTTGTGGTAGCTCCGGAGGTGACAGCTCCGACCAGCCCTTTGTATTCCACCACGTTCGGGTTGGTGTTTCGTAGGGCTGTTGGCGGCCTGACCCCGATCATCATTTCCCAGTCTTTTCGAGGATCAGAAAGGTACCGTCGCTACGAAGTAAGTGAAGTTTAGTGAGCCTGACCCTTTATTGTCTGATAATTGTGGCAGAACCACCTGAATTATCCCGGCTCAAGTGCGCTGGCCATCACCATAAAGGCAATACCGACTCAAACGCACTTCAAACGGAACAATTCTTGGTCTGTCGGGTAACGTCCCGATACAACCACCGGATCTCGGATCGAACAAGCATACCCTGTACGAAGGCGAATTCAGAGATATTAGAACCATAAATTTTACAACACCGACATAGTAGTTGTTACAACAAGTTCAAAATATTATTACAGGTCCAAACTTAGTAAGACGTTATACAAGACATAAGTTTAAAGTTCAGAGTTAAAACCGCGGAAAGAAAACATGACAGCTACAACACGTCGTAAAAGGATACCAAGCCAGCCCAAGCAAGGTATCAATCGTCGGGGGTCATTGCCGGCCGGAGACGGATCCCACTCTACAGACCAGCCAGAGGGCAAAGAGCAGGGCCAAGTCAGACTAGCGATCTAGTCCTCAAAACTCATACCTGAAACAGGATTCAATAGCAAGGCTGAGTTAACTAATACTCAGCAAGACTTAACCATCAACGGATATACTTAGTCCACTTAACTAGACTATGCAGGGTTCTGTAAGGCTCTGGTTTTCCTTTTTGATGAAAAGCAACAAATAGTAGGTCCTTAATTTCATATTTTAGCTTTCAATATTCTAGTTGATTAACCATTCTATGTAAGCAACTAATTCTAATCAACCATGGTAGAACTTTAGTCAAACATCAAGATTGATCATAATAACAATACTCTTATTACTCTGTGTGACAAAGGGATCAAGTAGTCTCAATATCCGCGAAAAACGGACGATTCGAATCGGATTTCCAACCTTGCAAGGTAAACCTAACACACACGTTTGGAACACCGTCGGGTCGTTCCCAAACAACCGTTGACCTTTCATTCCGGCTTGTGGATAGGGTCACTCTCCCCGACTACAGGGCACCAACTTCCTCCCTGCACCCGTGGTGTTGCGCAACATAAACATAAAAACCTATCTCTAAGAGAGAGTGAAAGGTATATCCACTCACCGGTCCGATCAGCTACTAGGCTTACCGCGTACCATATTTACGGCAAGTGGCTAGTACGTTCAAACACTTAACCTCCGCTACCACACACCGCGGCCTTATCAAGTTCATCAACACAGACGGACTTCAACAAATCCGTCCATGATCCTTATAATGATTGTAGAAAGTAAACAAGCAACTCCTATAGAGCTCGCGAGTGACAGGCAATCACTCGACTTTTACCGGTCCTATTAGCATAGCAATTACTCGAACTCAAGTCTAGTGTTCAGTACATAGGTTCCTAGGATCATGTATCTAGGGTTTCAATTCAAATCCTAAGAACTATAAATGCACAAGTAAGTAGTATATAAAGTGCATAATTTGAAATATTGGGTTTAAGTCTGGGGCTTGTCTTCGCGGTAGTCACTATCTAAATCAGCCTTGGGCTCTTCCAGACTTTGGTCCGGGTCTTCAGTCAGTGTAGTGGCACTCACCTGGGCTTCTTGATCACCTCCTTCGGACTCCGGGATCAGTTCGTACGTCCCAACAGTCGTATCTATATGTGATGCAAGAAACGGTATTACAATCATACACACTTTGCGATAAAGTTGCAGTCTAATAACTAGCAAACATAACTTAGCATATGGGCAATTGTTTATAGAGTAGTTATTGAACATTTCTTACTACATAAAACAACATGATTAACCTCACAAGACAACTTGACTATCTTCACAAAGTAAGTTTTAGTTGGTTCACATAGCATGTAAATCATGGTTTGCTAAGAATTAAGCAACTCAGAACACAACCAGTATTTAAATTCAGAAAAATTACGTCAAACAGGAAGTACATAGAGCAATCTATCCTGTAAATTTCCTACCATTTCATGCAGCCAATTATTCAAAATAAAACATTTACTCAGACAGCACCTAGAAAAAGATTAAATTCTACAGACTAAACTGGAGAAAATCAGAGGCTAAAAATTTAACAGGATATCGATACAGAGCAAACACAACTATTGTAAATTTTTCAAAATTTATCTAAGCATAAAATAGAAGTAATAATTTTGACAAATTTAAACCACATATGGTAAAACTAATTAGTACAGAAAGTTCTATAACGTTTCTGGTTCCCAAATTTTGCAGACTTGAACATATGACCAAAATAAAGTTCCACAAATATTCTCAGATGTTTCTATGCAAGGAAACTACTTATTATAATTAAAGACTACTTAACAAACATTAAATCAAAGATATAGTTAAACAGATCTAAAATTTCTCAAACTTGTGCAACAGCATGGTTTTAGTGACATGCATGAACGAAAAAAGTTTCACACTCAGAACTTTAATATCTCTACCAGCATAAATACATTAGCAAAACTAGTAGATCTAGGAATCTTGAAACTTTGACCTAGTTAAAGTGTCAAAAGGTGTTCAAATTTTTATCATGTACTAGTTGCACTGCAAGACACATTCTAGCCAAATATCACAAGAAGTTACTGAGTAGATCTCCTAGAAAATTTAAAGCCTATTTATTCTATTCTTTTTCTTGGATTAAAATGCAGGCCAAAACTGAAGATGTGTATATAACAAAACTTGTAGGTCTTGTAACAAGGATTCCAAAATATTTGGATTTGTATTTTTCTGATTTTTCTACAAACTTCTAGGCATTTTCAAAGTTCACTGATTTGAATTTTAGAGTTCATGTCGTTTTTACACTTGGACCCCTGGAATCAAGTTTCTAAATTACGAATGTCCTTCACCGGGAAACAAGAACAGAGCCACTGTTTCGGCTCGGATTCCAGTGAAGTTCGGTGCCGGCGGTGAGGGGAACGTGGGGGAAAACAATGAGGAGCTCGAGCCGCACCTTTTGGTGGCCATGGCTCGGTGGGAGATGGTCGGGAGGGGGCTTGTCGACGGTGAGCAGCGGCGGTCGGCGTAGGGGATCGGTGGCGAGGATGCTCCGGCGGTCGAGGGTGGAAGAGGAGTGGCCGAGGAGCTGCACGAGAGCGAGGTGGAGCTGAAGGTGGGGTCTGCGCGGGCGGAGCGGCCGTGGAGGAGCGGGGCGATGGTGAGCTCAAGCTCGCCGGCGTTCGGGTAGGCGGTGGTGGCGTTCTGGAGGTTTAGGGCGGGGGACTAGCGAGGGAAAGAGGGGAAAAGGATGCCGGGGTTCCCCTGGTGCTGAATCACACGAGAGAAGGGGAGCCGGGGCTCTTCCCCGAGATTGCCATGGCGGCGGCGATGTGGCGGCCGAGGAGAACGACCGGGGTAGCGTGGCGAGGGGAGGAGGGCTCCAGCGTGGGTGGGAGTGGGGCCAGGGGGTTGCGGGGGTGCCGCGTGTGGTGGTGGAGCAGCAGGAGGTGGCCTCCCGGCCTTCCTGAGCGGCGGCGCCGCCGCTCTGCGCTGGCAGCGGAGGAAGCAGAGAGAGACAGAGAGGAGGAAGGTGACAGCTGGACCTATTTGCAATTTCAGAAAAATTTAGGGGTTCTACTGTAAAACAAAAATAACTCCTAAACTAGGGCTCAAATGAAAAAGTGCCAAACATGAAAGTTGTTCAACTTTTCAAGATCTACAACTTTGGTGTTGTGCAAAATTTGATTTGACCAAAGGTTGAAAGGTTATTTTGAAAACATAGAAAGGATTTTGAATTTAATAGACTTTCATCTTTTCCAAAGCAAATTCACCTTAATTTCAGACTGAAAAGTAAAATTTCCTGCCATGTAATGATTACACTGAATTTTAAAAAGAAACCCTCCACAAAAGCAACATTTGCCCACCCTATTCAAATTAAATTATAGGAACGACCTTGCATCAAATCATATTTACACAATTAACCTTATATTTTTAAAATAAGACCCAAGTTCAAGCAAATTAAGCACATAATGCATAAAATAAATGCAGTTCTACTGTGCAAACACCTAGGGTCTCACAGCCTTCCCCCTAAAAGGAATCTCGCCCCGAGATTACAGGGAGAATAAGGACAGAAAGATTTGGTACCTGGATTGTTTCTAAGAAAGTCGGGAAAATTTCTTTGGAGATAAGTTTCAGTCTCCCAAGTGGCTTCTTCCTCAGTATGGTGATTCCATTGGATTTTGTACATTTTAACTTTCTCCCTTCTAGTACTTCTTTCCTTGGTGTCAAGAACTCTGATTGGATACTCAGCATAAGATAGATCGGGTTCAATTTCGATATCTTGTGATTTAATGATTTCAGTGGGCACCTTAATGCACTTCTTGAGTTGAGAGATATGGAAGACATCATGAATGACGGCCAACTGAGAAGGAAGACGGATTCGGTAGGCAACTGGACCACAAGTTTCAATGATTTCAAATGGTCCGATGTATCGGGGTGCCAATTTCCCTTTTATGCCGAAGCGTTGAACACCTCTAGTAGGAGATACTCGCAGATATACGAAATCCCCTACCTTGAACTGTAAAGGTTCTCTTCTTTTGTCTGCATAACTTTTCTGTCTTGATTGGGCTGTTTTAAGATTAGTCTGAATAACTTTGACTTTTTTCTTCTGCCTCAGTGACTAGGTCTGGCCCAAAGACATTGCGTTCTCCGGCTTGTGACCAACTCAAAGGAGTTCGACACCTTCGACCGTATAATGCTTCAAATGGTGCCATTTGCAAGCTGGATTGATAACTGTTATTATAGGAGAACTCTTCCAGTGCTAGGCACTTATCCTAGTTCTTGCCATATTGAATAGCACATTCCCTCAATATATCTTCAAGGATTTGATTGATTCGTTCAGTTTGCCCATCTGTTTGTGGATGATAAGCTGAGCTACGAATCAATTTGGTTCCAAGGGATTCTTGCAATTGTTCCCAGAAATGTGCAATGAATTGCGCCCCACGATCAGAAATGATCATCTTTGGAACTCCATGCAAATGGACAATCTGGTCGAGATAAATCTCTGCATACTTCTTGGCATAATAAGTTGTATGCATAGGAATAAAATGAGCGGTCTTGGTGAGTCTATCAACGATTACCCAAACAGAATCATGCTTTTGAGAAGTGTTGGGTAAGCCAACGATAAAATCCATACTAATGTCCTGCCATTTCTAGGATGGAATGGGTAAAGGTTGGAGAGTACCAGCTACTTTCAAGTGACTAGCCTTAACTCTTTGACAGACATCACACTCAGAAACATATTTGGCGATCTCTCTCTTCATTCGAGTCCAACAGAAATTCTGTTTAAGATCTTGGTACATCTTGGTACTACCAGAATGAATAGAAAACTTTGATAGATGTGCCTCATCAAGGATTTGTTTTCCAAGCTGGTGGTTCTTGGGTACAACAAGACGAAATTCAAACCACAAAACTCCTTTATGATCCACATGGAAACACTTGTACTTTGCTTCGCCCTGGGATAGCTTTTCCTTGATGATTTTGATACCTTCATCATGTAATTGTGCCATGATGATGCTATCATGAAGTGTAGGCTCGACAGCTATATGGTTCAGACTTCCTTGAGATACCATTTCTAGGTTTAGTTTCATCATTTCTTGGCATAGAGTTTCGTTGAATGGCTCTACAGATAGACAATGGTATTGTGACTTGCGGCTGAGTGCATCCGCAACCACATTAGCCTTTCTTGTATGATAGTGCACTTCTAGATCATAGTCCTTTATCAATTCTAGCCAACGTCTCTGTCTCATGTTGAGATCAGCTTGGGTGAAGATATACTTGAGGCTCTTATGGTCAGTGTAAATGTTACAATGAGTTCCCATAAGATGATGCCTCCAGAGCTTAAGAGCATGTATGACAGCTGCTAACTCCAGATCATGTGTTGGATAGTTCTTCTCATGATTTCGCAGAGCTCTTGATGCATAAGCAATCACCCGGTTGTCTTGCATAAGTACACAACCAAGTCCCGTACCAGAAGCATCACAATTGACATCAAAAGGTTTGGTACTATCCAGTGTAGCCAGCACTGGAGTAGTAGTCAGTCGCGCTTTGAGAGTTTGAAAGGCTTCTTCACATTTATCATTCCAAACAAATTTCACTCCTTTCTTTAACAACTCCATCATAGGTTTGGCTATTCTAGAGAAATCAGGAATGAATCGACGACAGTATCCAGCTAAACCGAGAAAACTGCGAATCTGATGGACTGAAGTAGGAGGTTTCCAATCCATCACTTCTTGCACTTTAGCTGGATCAATAGATATACCTTCACTGGAGATAGTATGGCCCAAAAATTACACACTATCCAGCCAAAATTCATACTTGGAGAATTTGGCATAAAGGTGATGATCTCGTAATCGCTGAAGAACGATGCGTAAATGCTGAGCATGATTTTCTTCATTCTTGGAGTAGATCAAAATGTCATCAATGAACACCATGATGAATTTATCAAGCTCCGGCATGAAGACTGAATTCATTAGGTACATAAAGTATGCCGTGGCATTGGTAAGACCAAAAGACATAACCAGATATTCATAGAGTCCATATCTGGTCGAGAAATATGTTTTCGAAATATCATAGGGTTTGACCTTTATTTGATGGTAGCCAGAATGAAAATCGATCTTAGAGAAAATCTTGGCTCCAGCTAACTGATCAAATAGGATATCAATGCGGGGAAGAGGATACTTGTTTTTAATAGTGACCGCATTAAGTGGTCGATAGTCAACACATAGCCTCAAACTGTTGTCCTTCTTCTTCACAAACAGGGCTGGACATCCCCATGGTGAAGTACTTGGACGAATAAAACCCTTATCAAGAAGGTCTTGAAGTTGGATTTTCAATTCTGCCAACTCATTTGGAGGCATACGGTACGGCCTTTTAGAAATAGGGGCGGTACCGGGTTGAAGTTCTATAACGAATTCGATCTCTCTATCAGGGGGCATTCCAGGCAAGTCATCTGGAAATACATCCGCATACTCACACACAACAGGAATATCTTCAATTTTAATTTCTTTTATGGCATAGGCACAAGAGTTGAAGCACTCTCGTTGTGGCAGATAGAGTATGGTAGTTCCTTGATAAGGTGAATCTATCTCAATAGCTCGGGAAGAGATATCTAACAGTACTTTATGTCTAGTCATCCAATCCATGCCCAAAATAACATCCATGCCTTCTAAGTTCAACAAGATCAAATCTGTCTTTATCAATTTGCTACCCAACTTAATTGGCACATGTCTAATGATTTGATTGGAAGCTATCTTCCCACCAGGGGTTGCTATCATGTAAGATCTCTTGGTATGACAAAAATCCAATCCTACCCTTGCTTCAAATTTGGCACTTATAAAACTATGAGTTGCACCAGAATCAAATAATATGACTGAGGGTTTATTGTGGATAGAGAAAGTACCCGACATGACTGGTGCTCCTTCGGCAAGCTTTGCAAGAGTAGTGAAATTAACTCGCCCCTGTCGGACTTGAACCATTTGCTTCTTGCCCTTGCCCTTGTTGTTCTGGTTGGAGTTCTGCCCCGGATAAAGCTTCTTGGGTTGCGGGCAATTCTTGGTGAAATGGGAAGTACTGCCACAATTGAAACATCGATTGTAGCCGTTCCCGTGATTGAACTGTGGGGCATTTGGCCTTGGGCCAAACTGCTATGGCTGCTGAAAGACTGGAGGTCTGAATCCTCCCTGTTGCTGAGGTGGCCTAAAAACAAACCTGCCCATTGGGGCATTTCTCTGTGGATCTCTTGGTGGAGTATTCTGCACCAGACGATACCTCGGTGGCTGAGCACTCGAGGGTCCCGTTGGTGTCTTTCGCTTCTTCTCGGCGCGGTGCGCGGCGATGCAATCTTCTTGAGTAATGGCCATATTGACCAGCTCATTATATGTATCTGGCTAAACAAGGTTCAGGCATTCCTTGAGCTTGGTGTTGAGGCCAGGACGAAAACGGTCGCGCTTCTTGGCGTCAGTATCCGCATGATGGCCCGTGTACTGGCACAGGTGATTAAAGGCCTGTGCATACTGAAGAACAGTGAGGGTCCCTTGATTCAAAGCCAAGAATTCATTCAACTTCCTCTCAATCAGTCCCTCGGGGATATGATGTGTCCTAAAGGCATTCCAGAATTCTTCCCAAGAGATAACATGTCCAGCAGGCTGCATAGCACAATAGTGATCCCACCAAAGGCGAGCGGTGCCACGAAGCTGTTGGGCGGCGAACTAAGCCTTGTTCGCATCAGCACAAGGTACTACTAGCAAGGCAAACTTGGACTCAATAGTACAGAGCCAAGCATCGGCGTCCAATGGTTCATCAGTCCAGCTGAACAGTGGGGGTTGGGTACCAAAGAATTCCTGGTAACCCGCTGGTTGCTCATCACGTCCTCCACGCTGCTGCTGGCGTGGCGGATTCTGCTGCCCTTGCACCAGCTGATGAAGTAATTCAGTTTGCATGGCCATTAGCTCGGCCAGATTCGGCGGTGGTGGCGGTGGCTGCTGAGATCCACTGCCAGTTTCACGGCCGAAGCCTTCAGGCGATCCACGAGTATGACCAACCATCTGTAATTATGGAAGACATCCATTAGATACATTATCCTTGCTCCCAAAATCAATGGTATGTACAATGATCATACATTGGACAGCAAAATAAAATCAGCAGAATTTAACAAAATACGGTGTAACACAATATGCATAACACACATTTGCTCAACCAACATAGCTCAAAATTGGTCAGCTGTTAGATAACTTCATACTCTACCATTTCGGTATTCAACTCCAGAAGCAAAACAGTAAGGAAGGTAACCTAAAAATTTACTTTTCGTCATTCTGTGCTATGCTGTTTTTCAACAAGGATCATGGTAGTGTTTTGACTATAAATATAGCTACACAGATCCAAATAGGCTAAAATTTGGTGAGCACCTAGTGTTACAAAATTTGCAACAACTTTGGTATTCATCAAACAGCCTGAAAATGCACAGATGAAGAGATAAAAAATTCGGCAAGCAGAAAGGTCATGATTTCCAAGCTGGTAGTCACTACTTATATTTCATCCAAGGTAGTCTTTATTTTACAAACCTAGCATCACACTTCCTTACCACATATGCTACAACAAGTGGTACTCCTTCCTAGGGCTATTTTACAACATTTTATTTCCCTATTTACATATACTACAACAAGGAAGATCACATGCTATCTAAGACAACCCTAAGATGCCTAGAAGTCATCGAGGTTGCCCACAGAGGAAGTACTGCCGGAGGAAGAGTCGTCCGGCTGAGGGTTAGGCTCGGTAGGTGCGTGCTAGGAATCTATCTCTGAGACTCCCTCAATCTCCTCTGGGACTTCTTCTTCTATTGCAGGCTCGGCTGGGACAGCTGGGGGCATTGGCTGCATTTGGAGCTCGTGAACCTACTCTTGAAGAAAAGCAATCACCGTGTTGCGCTACACTATTTTAGTACCATGCTCCAGAACCTAAAGCTCGTATTGTGCAATGGCGTTATCTCTCCCAGCAACAGCCTCATTAAGCCCCTAAATCTGAGTGTCTCTCAGGCTAAGACTTCGCTGAAAAGTCTGGGCCAAGTGCATCACCTGATCCATGTGCCTCTGCTGAAGGACCTGATAGCGGTACTGGGCATTCATATACCTAATCACCACCTGGATAGTCTCATCAGCCACATCTCCAGATAAGTGACCAAAGTGGGTGGTCCTGAAGAGCCACTCTGCGTTGCCAGCATTGACTACTGGAAACAAGCCAATAGGATAAGCGGCCACTTCATTCGCATGGTGCTCACAGAAGGTGGTAATAGCTTTGAGGGCTGCTGTCTCAAAAGCGTCCACAAGGAGATATCCATCTACCTCAATCTCAATAGGCGGCCAAGCCAAAGTGGGGTGCTGAGGAATGGTCATGGTGGCACTGCACTTCTGAACTCCATCCTTAGAAAACTGTCGTCCCTTGTACCGGGGTGGTTGTGGGTAGTGGAAAATACGAAGCGTATACCACAAAATCCTCGGAAAGCCCTCCCAGTACAGGCAATCAGTATGAGCATATCCATCATCATCCCAGAAGATACTCGAAAGGTCCACCATCTGAATCAAAAGGATTCAAATGTGAGTTATATGATTATCTCAAGACTTCTCAAAAAAAACTTTTAAGAAGACTGCGGAAAAATGTGATTTTGATTCAAAAGATTATATGGTTTCACAAGACTCAGGAAGTAAACAAACCACAATTGGTACTGGTTCATTAGTTGAGATTCTATGGAACGAAAAGATCATTATGACATCAAGATATGGCTAAGGATGAAGGCATGACTCAATTCCATCTTTTACATCCATGAAAGTCTAAGTGTTTCAACAAACTTGCTCCTAATATCAAGTTTTAACTCAACTTAGTGTTTAATCATACTAAGACATATTCATGATGATCCAAGCTAGAAATTTCTTAAAAAGACTCATGTAACAATTTCAAATCCTAGGAATCAAATCAAACATCATCAAACTATGCATGCACGTTCTATTTGTCCTCACAAAATAAACAATTGCCAACTATTGTAGGGCTTATGCGGTTAGTACGGTGGCATAACATAGATACGTCTCTCCCTATAATATCTAGTCGATAAATTCTAACCGTTCTTAACTTATCGAATCGCGGTTAGTGTACCTGCAGAAGATTGACAGAACATATATCTGCATTGAACCTTTCATGCTAGCACTCATGAAAGCGTTCCCATACATTACCACTCACTATAGAAGCGGCATCCATGCATCCAACACTGCATGGACAGTGCTCATACGCTACCGGGGCAACGTATTCACGGGGTACTTTTACTCCCAATATAATCGACCGATGGTCAGTATATTGGCAGCAGCTCAAGTAGGCACTGCTTGAGCGCAGCGTTCGGTTCGCATCACCGACGGGAAGGTCAGACTCCCTCAGCTGACTGAGTATACTTTACTCCCAATATAGTCAACTAATAGTTGGTATATTGGCAGCACCACAAGTAAGCCACCGCTTAAGTGCAGCGTTCGGCTCGCATCACCGACGGGAAGGTCAGGCTCCCTCAGCTGACTGAGGATCCTTACCTTCTTACCTTAGCGTAGGTGCATCGTTACAGAATTTAAAAGGTTGATTGTGCACAAAAGTAAGGTTTGACAGAAATATAAAGTGCTGGAAGTCAGATATAAATAAACCATAAGTTAGATAGCCACCTAGTAACTCCCATAATTTCCCCTAGGGCTTTACATTCTAGGCACAATCCTTAACGAAACCAATGTAGTTTTATAAATACTTTGTTGGTCCAATTTTATACGGAAATCGATTTTTAAGGTTCCAATACCTCTGGTGTACACTTGCAGCTCTGATACCAGCTGTGGCAGAACCACCTTAATTATCCCGGCACAAATGCACTGGCCATCACCATAAAGGCAATACCGACTCAAACGCACTTCAAACGGAACAATTCTTGGTCTGTCGGGTAATGTAACACCCTAATTTAAATTTCAGCAATTAATAATGAATTTAATTGGTTTATTTAATTTTCTAGGATTTAATTTGCTTAGCCTTGCATTTATAATTTATTTTTGCTTCATAAAGTAATTAAAATTTATTTTAGGGCTAACTTGTTTGTGCATTCATGCTGGTGCAAAAGTTTTAATTATTTGAGTACATAGGAGTTTGAATTCAAATTTGATTTGAATTCAAATAGATTTGAGTGGTGTTTGAAATAGAAAAGAGGAAAGAAATAGCAAATAGGAAAAACAGTGAAACTGAAACCCAGCCTTTTGGCCAGCCCACCCTCTCTCTTTTTCCTTCCCTGCCGGCCCGCTCGGCTTTCCCTCACCCCGCTCCCACACCGGCCCAGCTGGCAGCCCAGCACGCAGCACCTCCCTCTTCGCCACGTACGCGCACGACCGCTGACCGGTGAACCCCACTTGTCGGCGCAAGGCAGCTGTGGCTCGTGCACCCCGTCCTCCCCGACAGCCCGGTCCCGCACGCCAGCGGCTCCGCTCGCGCGTCGCCTGCCCCGACTGCCCGGCCCCACCTGTCGGCGCAGCGCTTTCCCCCGCAACCGTACGCGCCTTCTCTCGCTGCCACGCCGGGCCCACACGCCAGCGCCCAGGCACACTCGCGCTTGGCCGCTCGCCCGGTACCCCGCCTCTCTCGCTGAGCTCTCGGGCCCACGAGTCGGCACCCTCTCCCTCCTTTCCTTTCTTCCTCCTCGAGCTTCGCTGCCCGCTGGATCGCAGCGCCACGCGACCCGCTGCCGCGTGGACCGTCCGACCTCCACGGGCCCACCAACCAGCCGCCCAGTGCTCGCCCCGCCTTCTAGAAGCTACGCGCCGAGCCCCGGGATCACGCAGCGCTGTTAGCGCGATCCGTTTTCCCCGCAGAGCATCACCGGTCGTGATTCTCGCCGTGATCTCCCCCAAGCCTGCACACCGAGAATCCCCGGCCACATCCTTGTAACGCCCTGGCCTTCCCTACAGCCGTACCTCCCTTTCACGCCGCCCAGAACCCTAGCGTCCACGCCTCTGCCTTGCCTCGCCAGAGCAGAGCTTCCTGCGCCGTAGAGGGACCGCCTCCTCGACGTTCCCCGACCCCTGTAATCCTTTGCGGGAGCCTCGCCGTGCACTCAGTCACCTTCTCGAGCCACAGCCGTCGACCCCGACCCCTTCACGCTCCGGAATTGCTGCGGACCCGCCGCCGTAGGTAATCTGTTCTCCGAGCAATTGTTCGCCGCCGGCGACCCTAGTGCCCTACTGATCCCCTGTCTTGCTTCTCAGCTCACCCACGCGTCGACTCGAGGGGATCAGAAGCCCGGAGGAGCACTTCCGCACCCCGGACCGCAAGCTCCGCCCGTGTGCTACTACCCGACCTCGCCGTCGACTCCCCTGCGCTGCAGCTCCGGCCGATCCCGACCCTCGGTAAGTGTAACACCCTAATTTAAATTTCAGCATTTATTAATAAATTAAATTGGCTTTATTTATTTTTCTAAGGTTTATTGTGTTTAGTTGGCATTTAATTCAACCTTTGTTTGACTTAGATTTGAAATGAGAGAGTAAATAGAAATAGAAAGGAAAATAGAAAACAAACCCAAACCCACAACCAAAACCCAGCACCCAGCCTGGCCCGCGGCCCATCCCATCTCCCGCTCCCCACTCGGCCCAGCCCAACCCGCAACGGCCCGCTCCCGCCCCCGCCCAGCCTGAGCCGGCCCAGCCAGCAGCGCCGCTCCCCCGGCCCAGCAAGCTCTCCCCCTCAGCCCGCGCTCCCTGCCGCCTGGGCCCGCGCGTCAGACACCTCTTCCACGCCCGCGCGTCGCCCGCGCTCGCCGACAGCCATGGCCCACCTGGCAGTCCCGTCCCCCTCCTCCCTTCCTTCCTCGCGCAGCGACCGCACCGATCTTCGCCGGGAATCTCGCTGCGGTTCCCCTGGGCACGCACGCCCAGATCACAGCCCGGCCTATAATTGGCCCCCAGCGGACCCCCCTGCACCCTATCTCCACGCCCTAGCCGCCCCAAACCCTAGCGAGCCGCGCCGCACCTAGCTCCGCCGTGCAGAGCTCGTGCGCCGCCACATCCAAGCCACCCCGCTACACCTCCGCCCCTGCGAAACCCCGCAGACGCTCCGCCTTGCCGCCGGTGACCTCCACAAGCCGGTCTTCCCCGAGCTCTGCCCGCACCGCACCGGGATTGCGCCGGATTTCGACTCAGGTGAGATCGGGCCGCCGTTGAAATCCATCACCGCCGGCGTTCCTCCGGTCCAATTGACCCACCTCCCGCGTTCGCAGATCAACAGCGAGACTCCCCGTGTGATCCAGGAGGTCGGTGGCGCTCTGCAGCGACCTGTCCACGAGTGTCACACCGAGCCACCGCCGGACCCCGACGCCGGTGATTCTGCACTGCGACCCCGGCGGTATCGCGTCCTCGGTGAGCCCCCGCAAGACCCCGCCATACTTTTACACTAGCTACCTTAGCTTGTAGCACACCCCCGCAGCCGCGCGAGCGCACGCCGGCGACGCTCCGCCGCGCACACCCGCCACCGCCGCCGCACACGCCGTCCCGAGCCCTAATCCGCTGCTCTGAGCGCATAGGTGTATCACCCATGGCGCAATGGTGCTCCACGGCCCATCCCCGGCTCAAACCGACACCGGAGTGCCGGATTTGGCCTCCTCCGGCAAAACCGCCACCGCGGAAATGAACTCCGGCGCTGAGCGCCGCCGCCCAGCACCCCAAACCTCCCTGGCCACCCGATCCAAGACCGACGGTCTAGATTAGATCTAGACCCGAGCCTCCTTGAGCCCTCAGATCGAGATCTGACGGTCCCGATCTGAAGATAACGGTTCGCCTGGTGTTTTTGTTAAAGAGTCCCTGGACTCTTTGCTAATCAACCCGCGGTCCTAGCCTTTTCAAAAATAATTACAGTTAGACCCTGATTTTAACGCGTAGCCCCCTGAGTTTTACCAGATTTAAACCCGCCGTCCAGCCCTGGTTCTTTTATGAGATAGACCCTGGAGTTAACGTTTATTTACGTTTTAGCCCTCGGTTTTAGCAGAAAAGTCCCTGGAACCCTGTTTTTATTGCAAATAAGCCCCTGAACCTTGTTTTTGGCCTAGAATACGCGTTTTAGCTCCGTTTTTAGCGTTCTTTATGTCCACGCGATCGTTGTGACGCGTAGAATAGTTCTAGAGTAGTTTTGTGCGCTGTTTTTATGTATTGATGTATTGTTTCTTAGTTTTTGTTAGTGTTTGCTTGTATGCTTACTTCTGTGCATTGTTTTGGCCATGTGTTCGTGAGTAGACGTTGATCCATCTGAGGAGCCCCAGTACCAGTACCCGGAGCAGCCGTCTTCGGATCAGTTTGAGCAGCAGCCAGAGCAGTACGAGGAAGGCAAGTATAACATGAACAACCTATCATCTTTAAATACAATTTCATACTGCATTTTAATACTGTATGCCTATAAGGATTTCCTAGCCACTTTATATCCTTTATATATACCTTTGGGTTGCATTTTGGTTAGTTGTGCTAGGTTGCTGCGCTATAACACACTCTGGTCCTTTTTAATTAATTTGATTAATGGTTTACTTGAACTTAATTCTGAGAGTGGCACTCTGTGTGGCTTGAGTGGCTCACGTCTCGTTAAAAGATGGTTTTTGTAGAAACATGGTTTAGGGGGCCAGCACGGTGCTTACTGCCTGGTTGGCCACTCTCCATAAGGACCGGTTCATAGAGCGACAACCTGGGACAACAGCGCTACCACAAGGCTAGAATGGGATAGACTTGGCGTAATAATTAGATCTTTTTGGTTTGGAGTAACTTACCTGTGGGGCAAGAGTAGTAAGCTTCAATGGTCCCTGCTCCTCCGGCTGGTCTGTGCTTGGTTTGCGTACCTGTGCTCGTACCCCCGTGAGGTGGGCCCCATCGTCGCTGACCTATCTCTCGTGGTTACGCCTTACCAACGAGATTCTTTGTAACGGCCTCGTAGTGAGTCGCTAGTCATCTCACCTAAGGAAGTGTGATGAACCTCTAGCGTAGCTCACGACTTGTGGGTAAAGATGTGCAACCTCTGCAGAGTGTAAAACTGGTATACTAGCCGTGCTCACGGTCATGAGCGGCCCAGATCCTCCTTTTGATTAGTGAAGTTATCTCCTTCCGACGAGGGAGGTGCTTCTCGGGGTTACCTTGGTGGCTTGGTTTCGGTTTGGTTCTCAGTAGTAGTATAATTAATTCTGATTAATTACTATGTAACTGGGTTAATGGTAATTCATCAACTCGTAGTAAATAGCTTTAATAAAATTTTGCCAACACTTAAAAGCTAATGCAGTTGAGTCAGCCAGCCTAGAGCCTCATAGTTTGTGTTATACTTGTTGAGTACAAGCTGTGTACTCACTCTTGCCTCTTCTCTACTTTTTCCTCTTGGTTTCGCTACTGCTGCTCAGTTCCTGCCGACACGAGGGAGTTCGTCCAGTGCTACCAGGACTACGAGGACTTCTAGGTGCTTCGTCTCCCAGTCGACGTCCCTGTGGCGCCCTGCTTCAGCTTCGGAGAGCTTTATCATAATTTGTACTTCGCTTCCGCTGTATCAGACATTTCTGTCATTATTGTAATAAATAACATTCGTATACGCTTTATTATGTCTTTTTACGTGATATGTGCTATGATATACTGTTCATTCTGTTGTATATACGTGTGACTTGATCCTGGCACGTATATGATTGCTCGGTTTATGTTCTTTTATGAACCGGGTGTTACAGAGTGGTATCAGAGCCGTATCGACTGTAGGACGAAGCCTAGATAGAACTGGTCGAGTTTTAGAACTTCTTCTCTCCAATCCTTGCCTGCTGAAACTATTTTACTATTATACCCCTTGACTTCTATGACTTTTACCCTTCTTGCCTTGATTTCTCTCTCTGAAGAATAGTTCTCGTAGATTTGGCCTGAATCAGTCATCTGACCACCATGAGTTAGCTAGGTGACCTTTTTATAATAACACGATAGCACGTTCTGCGACGCGTTGTGTTAGTCGAGTCTATTGCTAAACTCGGCTAAGTTGTGAAAATTGTCTGCTTGTTATTATGCTACATGTTTGATTTGGATTTTTGAATGATTGCATAGCTTAGTAGCTTAATTTTGTTTAAAGAAAATCACTCTGATGTTAAAGTTAACTAATTAATAAAATGAGTTAGATCGTTGGGGGTAAAACAGTCCACTCTATTCTGTCTACTTTATCATGGCTGAGTCTTTTTCCGCAAAGAGTTATCATATCCATCTGAATTTATTCCTACAATATCCTTACTCGTGAAATCTTTTGTTCAAATCAGATGGTGAACACCAGGAGCACCGGTTCCGGTTCTGGCCAGCAGCAGGGTCAGAACAACCAGGGTACCGGGATCCCGATGCCGCCACCTTTGACTCCGGAGCAGTACTTCCAGCTCCAGATGCAGATGATGGCCACCCTGAACAACACCGTTCAGGCTCTTCAGCAGGCTCACACTCAGCCTCCGCCTCCTCCACCGCCGCAGCCTCGCGACAGGCGTGCTGAGTTCCTGAGGGGTCACCCGCCGACGTTTTCTCACACGTCCGACCCTCTTCAGGCTGACGACTGGCTCCGTGCAGTGGAGCGTCAGCTGGACATCGCCCAGTGCGATGATCGGGAGAGAGTTCTGTACGCAGCAGGACAGCTACGAGGGGCAGCTTTGGACTGGTGGGAGTCCCACCCAGTTCACGACCGCGAGGCTCTCACTTGGCTTCAGTTCAGGGAGCGTTTCCGCAGCCACAACGTCCCCGCGGGCGTTATGAAGATGAAGCAGAAGGAGTTCCTTGCACTGAAGCAGGTAATCTTAAATATAATCATTCAGCGGTTTCTTTTGAGCTAATGCCCCTTGTTCCATCCTTATGAAATCTTGAGTTAATCTTTCGATATCTATCCGTCTTTGTCACTTCAGGGAACTATGTCGGTCACGGAGTATCGTGATCGTTTTCTTCAGCTGGCTCGCTACGCCCCTGCCGAGGTTGCGGATGACCGCAAGAAGCAGGAGCACTTCATGGAGGGTCTTGAGGACTACCTCCAGTACGCGCTGCTCAACCTCCGCTTTGACGACTTCAACCATCTGGTTGACAGCGCACTCAACACTGAGCGCAAGCACCTGGAGATGGAGGACAAGAAGAGGAAGGTTGTCCCCGTTGCTTCCGGCAGCAACACTCGTCCACGCCTCCAGCCGCCCCAGCAGTACCAGCAGTAGTACCGGCCTCCTCAGCAGTACCAGCAGAGGCCACCGCAGCAGTACCCGCCTCGACAGCAGCAGGCAGGTCAGGGCCAGAGGTTACCGGCACCTCCGGCTCGTACTGCTCTACCAGCTCCACCGGCACCGCAGGCTCCACGTCCGGCAGCTCCTACCGGACAGCAGGCTCAGGGACCTCCTCGCACCTGCTTTCACTGCGGCCAGCCGGGGCACTACGCCAACGCTTGCCCCCGGAAGGCGCAGGCGGGACAGCAGGGGCGCCCAGCTCAGCCCAGGGCGCCACTTCAGGGCAGAGTGAACCACGTGACGGCCGAGTCAGCGGCCGAGGCTCCTAACGTAATTATTGGTACGTTCATGGTTAATTCATATCCAGCTACAGTGCTTTTTGATACTGGTGCTACGCATTCCTTCATTACTCAGTCTTTTGTCGAGCATTATGGTATTCATACTAGCACATTAAAGAGGTGCCTGTTAGTATCTTCACCGGGAGGACAGTTGAGGTCTCACACTTACTGCCCGAGAGTCAGTGTTTCCTTGAGGGGAGTAGAGTTCTGTACTGATCTGATGGTGCTAGACACCAAGGGCATTGATGTCATTCTGGGAATGGAGACTCTGGCCAAATGGGGAGTTCGGATAGATTGTGCTCAGAGGACAGTCTTGGTATCAGCTTCCAGTGGCCAAGAGGTTGTTATCAGTGCAGTAGAGCCTTCGGGATTTCTTCATCAGATGGAGGCTAGACCCACGGACGGTATTCGCGTGGTGTCTGAATTCCCGGATGTCTTCCCGGATGATCTGCCAGGTATGCCGCCTGAACGCGCCATTGAGTTTTGTATTGATCTCTTGCCTGGCACAGCTCCTATTGCAAAGCGGCCCTACCGTATGGCACCTATAGAGCATGAAGAAGTTAAGAAGACTATTGATGAGTTGCTAGCCAAGGGCTATATCCGTCGCAGCTTCTCTCCTTGGGCTTTTCCATTGCTGCTAGTAGATAAGAAGGATGGCTCGAAGAGGATGTGTGTGGATTATCGGGAGCTGAATGCAGTCACTATCAAGAACAAGCATCCACTGCCCCGTATTGAGGATCTCTTCGATTTGCTTCGAGGTGCTCGTATATTCTCGAAGATTGATCTTCGTTCGGGTTATTTTCAGCTGAGGATCCGTCCTGGGGATATTTCGAAGACGGCATTCACCTGCAAGTACGGGCTATATGAGTATACAATCATGTCCTTTGGCTTGACTAATGCCCCGGCTTACTTCATGCATCTGATGAACATGGTCTTCATGGATTATCTGGATGTCTTTGTGGTGATTTTCATTGATGATATTCTGATCTTCTCCAAGACAGAGGAAGAGCATGAGGAACATTTGAGGCTCGTATTGCAGAGATTGAGAGAGCATCAGTTGTATGCCAAGTTCAGCAAGTGCGAGTTCTGGATTGACGAGGTTCCATTCCTCGGTCATGTTATCTCTCAGGGAGGCATTGCTGTTGATCCGAGCAAGGTGAAGAATGTGCTCGAGTGGGAGACACCGCAGACAGTGAAGGAAGTCAGGTCTTTCTTGGGCTTAGCTGGATATTATCGGAGGTTCATCGAGAATTTCTCCAAGATCGCGAAGCCCTTGACTTCTTTGCTAGAGAAGAATGTGGCATTCATATGGACTGATGAGCGACAGATGGCCTTTGATGAGCTGAATAAAAGGTTGACTACGGCGCCAGTCCTGACTCTGCCAGACCAGACGAAGAGGTTCATGGTATATTGTGATGCTTCGAAGGATGGTCTTGGGTGTGTTCTGATGCAGGAGGGCAGAGTGATTGCTTATGCTTCACGGCAGTTACGTCGGCATGAGCTGAATTATCCTACTCATGATCTTGAGTTAGCCGCAGTTGTGCATGCTCTGAAGATTTGGAGGCATTACTTGTATGGGCAGCGGTGTGATATCTACACTGATCACAAGAGCCTCAAGTACATTTTCACGCAGAATGAGCTGAACATGCGGCAGAGGAGATGGTTAGAGTTGGTCAAGGACTATGATCTGGAGATTCACTATCATCCGGGCAAGGCCAATGTTGTAGCAGATGCTCTGAGCAGAAGAAGTTATGTCAACATGGCCGTGGCTTTCCAGATGCCTCCAGAGTTATGCGAGGAGTTCGAGCAGTTGAGTCTGGGCTTCTTGCATCATACTTCCAGTGCAGCATTTGAGGCAGTACCGACTCTAGAGTCAGAGATCAGGCAGCATCAGAAAGATGATGAGAAGCTGCAAGAGATTCGTGAGTTGCTCAAGAAGGGCAAGGCTCCTCATTTCAGAGAGGACGATCAGGGTACTTTGTGGTACAAGAACCGGATCTGCGTGCCTGATGTGCATGATCTCCGGAAGTTGATTCTGAGTGAGGCCCATGATACAGCATACTCTATTCATCCGGGCAGCACGAAGATGTACTATGATCTGAAGGAACGTTTCTGGTGGTATGGGATGAAGCGTTCAGTGGCAGAGTACGTGGCTATTTGTGACACCTGTCAGCGTGTCAAGGCTGAGCATCAGAGGCCAGCAGGTCTGTTACAGCCTTTGAAGATTCCAGAGTGGAAATGGGAGGAAATCACTATGGAATTCATTGTTGGATTGCCTCGTACTCAGAAAGGGTACAACTCTATATGGGTAGTAGTGGATCGATTGACGAAGGTTGCTCACTTCATTCCAGTGAACACTACTTACTCCGGTGCTAGACTTGCAGAGTTGTACATCTCTCGGATTGTCTGCTTGCATGGTGTGCCCAAGAAGATTATATCTGACAGAGGGTCTCAGTTCACTTCTCGGTTCTGGGAGCAGCTTCATGATTCGTTGGATACGAAGCTGCGCTTCAGTACGGCTTACCACCCTCAGACAGATGGGCAGACAGAGAGAACCAACCAAGTGTTGGAGGATATGCTGAGAGCTTGTGCTATTCAGTACGGTACCAGTTGGGATAAGTGCCTGTCTTATGCTGAGTTCTCATATAACAACAGCTATCAGGCTAGTCTGAAGAAGTCTCCCTTCGAGGCATTGTATGGCAGAAAGTGCAGGACTCCTCTCTATTGGGATCAGATTGGTGAGAAGCAGCTCTTCGGTCCTGAGATCATAGATGATGCAGAGCAGATGGTTCAGGCTGTGCGAGAAAATCTGAGGATTGCACAGAGCAGACAGAAGAGCTATGCTGATGGCAAGCGGAGAGACCTGACTTTCAGTGTTGGTGATTATGTGTACTTGAAGGTGTCTCCGATGAGAGGAATCTGCAGATTTAATGTCAAAGGGAAGTTAGCACCTCGGTATGTGGGACCATTCAAGGTGCTAGAGCGGAAAGGCGAAGTTGCTTATCGCCTGGAGTTACCTCTCAGTCTCTCGGGAGTTCATGATGTCTTCCATATATCTCAGCTGAAGAGGTGTCTGCGAGTACCCGAGGAGCAGGCACCTCTGGATGGAGTCGATGTCCAGGAAGATCTGACTTATACTGAGCATCCGGTGAAGATTCTGGAGACGTCAGAGAGGGTTACTCGGAACAAGCGCATCAAGATGTGCAGAGTTCAGTGGAGCCACCACAGTGAAGCTGAGGCTACTTGGGAGCGAGAGGATGAGCTAAAGAAGACATATCCAGATCTCTTTGCTAACCAGCCCAGCTAAATCTCGGGGACGAGATTTCTTTAAGGGGGTATGGTCTGTAACACCCTAATTTAAATTTCAGCATTTATTAATAAATTAAATTGGCTTTATTTATTTTTCTAAGGTTTATTGTGTTTAGTTGGCATTTAATCTAATTTTTGTTCCTTAATGATTAAAATTTGTCCCGCCCCCGCCCAGCCTGAGCCGGCCCAGCCAGCAGCGCCGCTCCCCCGGCCCAGCAAGCTCTCCCCCTCAGCCCGCGCTCCCTGCCGCCTGGGCCCGCGCGTCAGACACCTCTTCCACGGGGCACAATTTGTAACCTATGATAAATTTTAATCATTAAGGAACAAAAATTAGATTAAATGCCAACTAAACACAATAAACCTTAGAAAAATAAATAAAGCCAATTTAATTTATTAATAAATGCTGAAATTTAAATTAGGGTGTTACAGTAAGCACCCCCAAGCCCCCACCGTCCTTTTTCGCTAGTAATAGTGGCCCGTAGGCCCTTTCCGAGGCTGGAACGGCGCTCGTCGTCGCTCCGCCGCTGCTCACACCGCCACTCGCCGTGGCAAGCCGCGTGCGAGCCCCGAGCTACCCTTCTGAGCCTAGCAGTTGATTAGCCATGCTGCACTCATGCTCCTGGGCCAAACCGCTGCTTGAATCGAGCCCGGAAGCGCCAGTTTTGGCCAAGTCCGGCGAGCCCCCGCGCAGCGCCGCCGCGGAGCAGAGCTCCGGCGACTCAGCGCCGCCGCCCCCTCGCGACCCACGCCCTGAGCCGCCCGATCGAGATCTAACGGCCCAGAAACGCCTGGGCCCAGGTCAACCCCGGCGGATAACAGTCAGCCCTGGACTTTTGCTAAAGAGACCCTGGGTTTCTTTTAAATCAACCCGCGGTCCTGCTTTATTCAAAAGTATTTCCAACCAAGCCCAGATTTTAACGTGTAGGCCCCTGTGCTTTATAGAAATAGAACCCGCAGTCCAGCCTGGTAGATTTTGCGCGTTAGCCCCTGGATCTAACTATTAATTACATTTTAGTCCCTGGTTTTTGCAGAAAAATCATGGAAACTTAGTTTTTCTTGCAGTAAAGCCCCTAGACCTTGTTTTTAGCGTAGTTTTCGCGTTCTAGCTCCGTTTTAGGCGTTCTTTATGTCCACGTGATCGTTGTAATGCGTAGAATAGTTCTAGCTTAGTTTTGTTTGCTGTTTTTATGTATTTTTGTACTATTTCTTAGCTTTTGCCTTTGTTTGCATGTATGTGTATGTGCTGGACTTGTTTTGGCGTTGCGGTCGTGAGTAGACGTTGATCCATCTGAGGAGTACCAGGAGCCATCTTCAAATCAGTTTGAGCAGTAGCAAGAGCAGTTTGAGGAAGGCAAGTATAACATGAACAACACCCATCACCTTTAAATACATTTTCATACTGCATTTTAATGCTGTACGCCTATAAAGACTTTCCTAGCCACTTTATATATATATCCCTTGGATTACATTTTGGTTAGTTGTGCTAGGTGCCGCGCTATAACACACTTGGTCCTTTTTAATTAATTTGATTAATGGTATATGCAACTTAATTCTGGGAGTGGCCCGTTTGAGTGGCTCACGTCTCGTTAAAATATGTTTTGTTACAAATATGGTTTAGGGGGCCAGCACGGTGCTTACTGCTGGGTTGGCCACTCTCCATAAGGACCGCTTCATAGAGCGACAACCTGGGACAACAGCGCTACCACAAGACTGGAATGGGACGGTCTTGGCTTACTAATTAGGTCATTTTGGTTCAGGAGTAACTTACTGACGGGGCAGAAGGGGGGGTGAGCTTCAATGGTCCCTGCACTATGAGGCTTGGTCTGTGTTATCTTGTACCCCTTTGAGGTGGGCCCCATTGTTGCGGAGCCTGAATCCTTAGCGGTTACACCTTACTAACGTGGTCCTTTGTAACGGCCTCGTAGTGAGTTTGCTAGCCATCTCACCTAAGGAAGTGTGATGAACAACTAGCGTAGCTCACGACTTGTGGGTAAAGATGTGCAACCTCTGCAGAGTGTAAAACTAGTATACTAGCCGTGCTCACGGTCATGAGTGGCCCATATCCTCCTTTTGATTAGTGGGGTTATCTTCCTTTGGTTAGGAGGGTTTGCCCGGGTGGTTGGTTTGGTTTGGTTCTCAGTAGTTCATAATTAATTTTGATTAAGTACTATGTAACTGGGTTTTATGGTAATTCATCAACTTGTAGTAAATAGCTTTAATAAAATTTTGCCAAGATTAAAAGCTAATGCAGTTGAGTCAACCAACCTTAGAGCCTCATAGTTTGTGTTATACTTGTTGAGTACAAGTTGTGTACTCACACTTGCCTTCTCTACTCTTTTTCCTCTTCTCCTTTTTGGGATACTCTACTGCTGCTCAGTTCCTGCCGACACGAGGGAGTTCACCCAGAGCTACCAGGAGTACGAGGACTTCTAGGCGTTCGTTTCCTAGTCGACGTCCCTGTGGTGCCCAGCTTCGACGAGAGTTTTTGTATATGGTTTTACGCTTCTGCTGTATCAAACATTTTGTCATTCATGTAATAACTAATATTCGTACTCGCTTTATTATATCTTTTTATGTGATATGTGCTGCGATATACTGTTCATTCTATTTTATATATGTGTGACTTGATCCTGGCACGTATACGATTGCTCGGTTTATGTCCTTTTGTAAACCGGGTGTTACAGAGACATCGTTCTCTTTGTACTGGATAGGGTCACTCTCCCCGACTACAGGGCACCAACTTCCTCCATGCACCCGTGGTGTTGCGCAACATAAACATAAAAACCTATCTCTAAGGGAGAGTGAAAGGTATATCCACTCACTGGTCCGATCAGCTACTAGGCTTACCGCGTACCATATTTATGGCGTGTGGCTAGTACGTTCAAACACTTAACCACCGCTACCACACACCGCAGTCTTATCAAGTTCATCAACACAGACGGACTTCAACAAATCCGTTCATGATCCTTAAAATGATTGTAGAAAGTAAACAAGCAACTCCTGTAGAGCTCGCAAGTGACAGGCAATCACTTGACTTTTACCGGTCCTATTAGCATAGCAATTACTCGAACTCAAGTCTAGTGTTCAGTACATAGGTTCCTAGGATCATGCATCTAGGGTTTCAATTCAAATCCTAAGAACTGTAAATGCACAAGTAAGTAGTATATAAAGTGCATAATTTGAAATACTGGGTTTATGTCCGGGGCTTGCCTTCTCGGTAGTCACTAGCTAAATCAGCCTTGGGCTCTTCCGGACATTGGTCCGGGTCTTCAGTCAGTGTAGTGGCATTCACCTGGGCTTCTTGATCACCTCCTTCGGACTCCGGGATCAGTTCGTACGTCCCAACAGTCGTATCTATATGTGATGCAAGAAACGGTATTACAATCATACACATTTTGCGATAAAGTTGTAGTCTAACAACTAGCAAACATAACTTAGCATATGGGCAATTGTTTATAGAGTAGTTATTTAACATTTCTTACTACACAAAACAACATGATTAACCTCACAAGACAACTTGACTATCTTCACAAAGCAAGTTTTAGTTGGTTCACATAGCATGTAAATCATGGTTTGCTAAGAATTAAGCAACTCAGTACACAACCAGTATTTAAATTCAGCAAAATTACTTCAAACAGGAAGTACAGAGAGCAATCTATCCTGTAAATTTCATACCATTTCATGCAGCCAATTATTCAAAATAAAACATTTACTCAGATTTTTCTAAGCAAGGAAACTATTTATTATAATTAAAGCCTACTTAACAAGCATTAAATCAAAGATATAGTTAAACAGATCTAAAATTTCTCAAACTTGTGCAACAGCAAGGTTTTAGTGACATGCATGCATGGAAAAAGTTTCACACTCAGAACTTTAATATTTCTACCAGCATAAATATATTAGCAAAACTAGTAGATCTAGGAATCTTGAAACTTTGACCTAGTTAAAGGTGTCAAAAGGTGTTCAAATTTTTATCATGTACTAGTAGCATTTCAGGACACATTATAGCCAAATATCACATGAAGTTACTAAGTAGATCTCCTAGAACATTTAAAGCCTATTCATTTTATTCTTTTTCTTGGATTAAAATGCAGGCCAAAACTGAAGATGTGTATGTAACAAAACATGTAGGCCTTGTAACATGGATTCCAAAACATTTCGATTTGTATTTTACTGATTTTTCTATGAATTTCTAGGCATTTTCAAAGTTCACAGATTTGAATTCTAGAGTTCATGTCGCTTTTACACTTGGACTCCTGGAATCAAGTTTCTAAATTACAAATCGGTCCTTCGCCGGGAAACAAGAACAAAGCCGCCGTTTTGGCTCGGATTCCGGTGAAGTTCGGCACCGGCGGTGAGGGGAAGGTGGGGGAAAACAATGAGGAGCTCGAGCCGCACCTTTTGGTGGCCCTGGCTCAGTGGGAGATGGTCGGGAGGGGGCTCGTCGACGGCGAGCATCGGCGGTCGGCGTAGGGGATCGGCGGCGACGATGCTTCGGCGGTCGAGGGTGGAAGAGGAGTGGCCGGGGAGCTGCGCGAGAGTGAGGTGGAGCTAAAGGTGGGGTCTGCGCGGGCAGAGCGGCTGTGGAGGAGCGGGGCGACGGTGAGCTCAAGCTCGCCGGCGTTCGGGCAGGCGGTGGCGGCGTTCTGGAGGTTTAGGGTGGGGGACCGGCGAGGGAAAGAGGGGCAAGGGATGCGGGGGTTCCCTTAGTTCTGAATCGCATGAGAGAAGGGGAGCCGGGGCTCTTCCCTGAGCTTGCCACGGCGGCGACGATGTGGCGGCCGCGGAGCACGACCGGGGTAGTGTGGCGAGGGGAGGAGGGCTCCAGCGCGGGTGGGAGTGGGGCCAGGGGGTTGCGGGGGTGCCACGTGTGGCGGTGGAGCAGTAGGAGGTGGCCTCTCGGCCTTCTTGTGCGGCGGCGGTGCCGCTCTGCACCATCGGCAGAGGAAGCAGAGAGAGAGAGAGAGGAGGAAGATGACTGCTGGACCTGGCTGCAATTTTAGAAAAATTTAGGGGTCCTACTATAAAACAAAAATAACTCCTAAACTAGGGCTCAAATGAAAAAGTGCCCAACATGAAAGTTGTTCAACTTTTCAAGATCTACAAATTTAATTTGACCAAAGGTTGAAAGCTTATTTTGAAAACATAGAAATGATTTTGAATTTAATGGACTTTCATCTTTTTGAAAGCAAATTCACCTTAATTTCATACTGAAAAGTAAAATTTCCTGCCATGTAATGATTTCACTGAATTTATAAAGAAACCCTCCACAAAAGCAACATTTGTCCACCCTATTCAAATTAATTTATAGGAAGGACCTTGCATCAAATCATATTTACGCAATTAACCTTATATTTATAAAATAAGACCCTTGTTCAAGCAAAGTAAGCGCATGATGCATAAAATAAATGCAGTTCTACTGTGCAGACACCTAGGGTGTCACAATAATCTTAGGAATACCTTAGGAGACCCTCTCTTCCTACAAAAACATTCTTTCCACCTTCTCTTTGGTTGACCTTGGTCCCTTTCTCGTTCACTTCTCGTTCCCCGTGGAAATCGATACCTTGGAATACTCCAGGTGAAAGCTACAGATTTATCCATACACTTGCGGATTTATCTGTTTCCATTAACAAATACCAACGCCTGCTCTGGGGCTAGGCGCCATCTACTACCCGGTGTGTTTCCGTGACCCAGCCAGGGCCTCAGGGCCCGGACGCCGTGACTACTCGGCGCATCTCCATGACTCCGCCAACAACCGTGCTCGGGGGCTGGGCGCCATCTACTACCCGGTGTGTCTCCGTGACCTAGCCAGGGCCTTAGGGCCCAGATGCTGTGACTACTCAGTGCATCTCTGTGACTCCGGCAGCGACCCTGCTCGGGGGCTGGGCACCATCTACTACCCGGCGTGTCTCCGTGACCCAGCCAGGGCTTCAGGGCCCGGATGCCGTGACTACTCGGTGCGTCTCCGTGACTCCGCCAGCGACCCTGTTCGGGGGCTGGGTGCCATCTACTACCCGGTGTGTCTCCGTGACCCAGCCAGGGCCTTAGGGCCCAGATGTTGTGACTACTCAGTGCATCTCCGTGACTCCGGCAGCGACCCTGCTCGGGGGCTGGGCACCATCTACTACCCGGCGTGTCTCCGTGACCCAGCCAGGGCTTCAGGGCCCGGATGCCGTGACTACTCGGTGCATCTCCGTGACTCCGCCAGCGACCCTGTTCGGGGGCTGGGTGCCATCTACTACCCGGTGTGTCTCCGTGACCCAGCCAGGTCCATAGGGACCGAACGCTGTGGCTACTTGGCACGTCTCCCTGACTTCGCCAGCGACCCTGCTCGGGGGCTGGGTGCCATCTACTACCCGGCGTGTCTCCGTGACCCAGCCAGGGCCTCAGGGCCCGGACGCCAAGACTACTCGGCGCATCTCCGTGACTCCACCAGCGACCCAACTCGAGGGCTGGGCGCCATCTACTACCAGGCGTGTCTCCGTGACCCAGCCAGGGCATCAGGGCCCAGATGCCATGAGTACTCGGCGCGTCTCCGTGACTCCGCCAGCGACCCTGCTCGGGGGCTGGGCACCATCTACTACCCGACGTGTCTCCGTGACCCAGCCAGGGCCTCAGGGCTCGGACACCATGGCTACTCAGCGCATCTCCGTGACTCCGCCGGCGACCCTGCTCAGGGGCTGGGCACCATCTACTACCCGGTGTGTCTCCGTGACCCAGCTAGGGCCTTAGGGCCCGGACGCCGTGACTACTCGGCGCGTCTCCGTGACTCCGCCAGCAACCCTGCTCGGGGGCTGGGCGCTATCTACTACCCGGCGTGTCTCCATGACCCAGCCAGGCCCTCAGGGCCCGGACACTATGACTACTCGGCGCGTCTCCGTGATTCCGCCAGCGACCTTGCTCGGGGGCTAGGCGCCATCTACTACCCGGCGTGGCTCCGGGACCCAGTTAGGGCCTCGGGACCCAGACACCGTGACTACTTGGCGCATCTCCGTGAGTCCACCAGCGACCCTTTTCGGGGGCTGGGCGCCATATACAACCCGGTGTATCTCTGTGACTCAGCCAGGGCCTCAGGGTCCGGACACCGGAACCACTCGGAAAATCTCAGTGACTCAAACCGGGACTTCAGGGTCAGGGAACCAAGCCGGACTCGTATGCTATGACTATCTCGAGGTAGCTAAGGACTGATGTCCTCAGGGGATCAGTGTAACAAAACGTTTGCTTAGTGCTCAGGCATTCGGATTGATAGGAGTCGGAGATCATTTCTTTGACCCTTGAAATGCTTCTCCGAAACCTTTCGAGACTCAGGGGCTACACCCAACCGGTGCGCCCAGGGGCGCATCCTATTCTGGGACTACAAATGGCAGTGAACACTTATAATGAGCACCGAAGGACCTCGTCCCGTACGACACGAATCAACTAGGCCCTCCAGCGCTCGGGGGCTTGACGGAAGTAGATCTATGTACCTCCCTGTCGAGTGGTGTCCCCTAACCCAGGCGACTACCCTGCTCGGTGACTCGGCTACAGTGACTCGCCGTATAGGACTCGGCTATACACAGAAAGGATCTTCAGTAGATCAGGATGAGAGGCTCCAACTAGAAGCCCGGATATCTAGGGATCTTAACCAACCTCCATCCTGTAAAACAACCCGAGCATACCTTCCTTGTACCCCTACGGCTCCTAGTCTATATAAGGGAGACGTGGGAAGACCCATAGGGACTTCTTCTTTTTCGCAGCATTCCACAAACCCTAATACAACCCCGAACATAGGACATAGCGTATTATGCACATTGCGGCCTGAACCTGTCTGTCGGATTGTTATTCCGACCAGTCACCAGGGGTGTACCCGGCGGTAGAGTTTTAGGATGGGGATCTCAGGACCAAGAGCTCAATGGTAACACGAAGACGCAGGGACTTAGACAGGTTCGGGCCGCAATGAGTGTAATACCCTACGTCCTGTGTTCACGGTTGTATTAGGGTTTGTGGAATGCTGCGAAAAGTGGGGTCTCTATGGGTCGGCCTACGTCTCCTTTATATAGACTAGGAGCCGTAGGGGTACAAGGAATGATATACTCGGGTTGTTTTACAAGGAAGGAGGTCGGTTAAGATCCCTAGATATCCGGGCCTCTAGTTAGAGCCTCTCATCCTAATCCTCTGTTGATCTCTTCTGCGCACAGCTGAGTCCTGCACGCCGAGTAGTTGTAGCCGAGTCACCTAGCAGGGTAGTCTCCCGTAGGTTCGGGGACCCCACTCGGTAGGGAGGTACATAGATCTACCTCCGTCAAGCCCCCGAGCGCCGGTGGGCCGAGTCGAATTTGCAGTACCAAACGAAGTCCTTCGGTGCTCATGATGATTGTCCATCGTGGTTGCAGATCCATAATGGGATGCGCCCCTGGGTGCACCTTATGGGTGTAGCCCCCGAGCCTCGGAAGGTTTCGGAGAAGCTTTTCGAGGGTCAAAGAAATTATCTTTAACTCGTCTATCCGAATGCCTGAACATCCAACCGATATTATTGTCATACTGCCCCCCTGAGGGTCTTAGTGTTTGGCCACCCTGAGGTCACCACGGCGATCGAACCCGACTCGGTTACCTCGACCCTGAAGCCCTGTGTTAAGTCACAGAGACTTTCTGAGTAGTCCAGACGTTCGGGCCCTGAAGCCTCAGCTAGGTCATGGAGACTCACCGACAAGTCATGGCGTCCGGGCCCTGAAGCCCTGGCTGGGTCACGAAGACACGCCGGGTCATAGATGGCGCCCAACCCCTAAGCAAGGTTGCTGGCAGAGTCACGGAGACACGTCGAGTCATCACGGCGTCCGAGCCCTGAGGCCCTAGCTGGGTCACAGAGACACGCCGGGTCATATGTGGCGCCCAGCCCCCGATCAGGGTCGCTGGCGGAGTCACGGAGATGCGCCGAGTCGTCACGACGTCTGGGCCCTAAGGCCTGGCTAGGTCATAGAGGCACGCCGGGTCGTAGGTGGCACCTAGCCCCCTAGCAGGGTCGCTGGCGGAATCACAGAGACGCGCAAAGTCATCACGACGTCCAGGCCCTGAGGCCCTAGCTGGGTCACGGAGACACGCCGGGTCATATGTGGCGCCCAGCCCCCGAGTAGGGTCGCTGGCGGAGTCACGGAGACGCGTCGAGTCGTCACGGCATTCGGGCCCTGAGGCTTGGCTGGGTCACGGAGACACGCCGGGTCGTAGGTGGCACCCTGCCCCTGAGCAGGGTTGCTGGCGGAGTCACGGAGACGTGCCGAGTCATTACGGCGTCTGGGCCCTAAGGCCATGGCTGGGTCATGGAGACACGCCGGGTCATATGTGGTGCCCAGCCCTCGAACAGGGTCGCTGGCGGAGTCACGGAGATGCGCCGAGTCGTCACGACGTCTGGACCCTGAGGCCTGGCTGGGTCACGGAGGCACGCCGGGTCGTAGGTGGCACCCAGCCCCCGAGCAGGGTCGCTGGTGGAGTCACGGAGGAATGCCGAGTCGTCACGGCGTCCGGGCCATGAGGCCTGGCTGGGTCACAGAGACACGCCGGGTCGTAGGTGGCAACCAGCCCCCGAGTAGGGTCGCTGGCAGAGTCACGGAGATGCGCCGAGTCGTCATGGCGTCCGGGCCCTGAGGCCCTGGCTGGGTCCCGTAGACACACCGGGTCGTTTCCAGGAATATTCGAAGCATATTCGTACCAGGGTAAAAATCCAACTGTTATTCTCCGCGCAGATCTGTCGCGACTGACAGGGAAGCGGGGTTGTCAGATGCAACGGTAAAAAAGGAAGTTATCGTTTATCCCGCGCTCATCCGCCCTGAGATTGCTGGCCCGATCCGATCCGGCCGTTGATTTCGGATTTGCCTGTTGTGGGACCTCTGATATTTAAACAGGGGAGGCGGCGCGGAGCGGCTACCCTGTTCCCGAGCGCTCCAGAGCTTTCCGCCGCCTTAGCCAACTCGGCAAGCTTGCAGAGCTCTCGACCTTCATCTTTCTTGCGATTTCCTCCTCTCGCTTGAGCTTCGCCACCATCGCCATGGCCGCTTCGCCCGCTGCTTCTTTGTCTTCAACTTCGGGTAGCTCCAGAGAGGCCCCGCCGTTGTCGTCATCCTAGCAGAGGTGCTCGCTCCAAGAGAGCGACATCCAGGACATGGTGGAGTGTGGCATCCTCCCGAAGAAGCAAATCTCTGGGTGGCGGTGCTGCTATGGGGAGGAGTTCCCGTCGGAGGACACGAACCAGGTGGTCGTGTTCAAGTCCTGCTACAAGAAGGGCTTCGCGCTCCCTGCGGGGGCGTTTTTCCGCGGGCTTCTCCATTTCTACGGGCTCGAGGTAACTCATCTCAAACCCAATTCAATTGCACAGATCGCCATCTTCATCCACCTCTGTGAGGGGAACTTGGGGATCGCTCCCCACTTTAATCTATGGTGGGCTCTGTACTGCCTCAAGGGGCATCCGTCCAACATTCGCCGGAACATCGTGGGCAGGGCCGCCTTCTCGCTGCACCAGGGGAGCATCTACCCCGACTTTGAGCCCCGCGACACCAACAAGGGTTGGGCGCAGGATTGGTTCGTGGTGGCGAACCCGTCACCCTGCCTCCCGACCCGTACCGGCCACGTGCTGGGAGGAGCCGCCGAGGAGATGGCGCAGGTGGAGCGCCTCCTCCAAGTGATCGCCGACTTATCGGCGCGGGGCCTGACAGCGGCCGCGGTGGCCACCTCCTTCTGCGGGCGGCTCATGCAGCCGATCCAGGAGAGGGTCCATCCAGCCTTTGAGTACTGGGGTCATAAGGACCCAACCTGGGGGCGTGAACGCATGGTTCCCCGGGACGAGTTCCCGAACCTTGTCTCCGGCATCATGGCGGGGCAGATCCGGGACAAGGGCTATCCCAAAGCCCACTGCCTGAAGCGGTCGACCGACGCCGTAAGTCTTCTTGAACTTTGCCATGTTGTTTTGTACATTCCTAGTCATTTCCTCTATTTTTGCTCTATGTTTTCCGAGTGCACCCGTTAGGTTGTATAACAACTCTGGTCTTCTGCAGGCCAAGGTCTTGGAGTACTGGTCTCCCGCTCCTCTGCTTGTGGGGGAGCCTGGGAAGCATGCCGCCACCCCCGCCGAGCTGCGCCAGTCGGCGAAGCAGGAGGCCGAGTTCTCCTCCGACTCCTTCGTGGGGAGTGAGCCAGAGGTGGAGATCACCGGAGCCTCAGGGCCACCGCCATCGGTCGCCCAGATGAGGAAGACGCGCCGTGCCGTCAAGAAGATCGAGCTGTCGAAGGCTAGATTGACGGCGGCGCAGCAGATGCTGAGGAGCTCGACCCGAAAGGGGGCGAGCAAAGTCCGGGGGGCATCAGTTCCCCCGGCCACCTCTGAGGTGGGGTCGGCATCGGCCGGCCCCCAAGTCGAGAAGGAGGCTATGCAGGTGCTGGGCCAGCCGCGTGCGGAGGTGACGCCCCCGCGCGCCGGTTCTGGGACTCCGCCGGCCGCGCCGCTGAGGCTGAAGTTCCCGCTGCGTCGCAGCGGCGGGTAAGTTCCACAATCATGATCCTGTTCTATCTTGTTTTTTGTTCCCTGAAGTCGTTCTTTGTGCCCTTGTTGTTGGTGTAGGAGGGCGACGCTCAACGGTGCCAAGAGGAAGGCGGAGGGGTTGTCCAATGAGGGCGGCTTCAGTGATGCCACGAAGCTGACCTCGCCGCGGGCAAGCCCGGCGAAGAGCCGCGCCCGCCGCGAGGAGGAGGAAAGGAGGAGGAGGTGGAGGCTAGTAACAGAGTCTCCCCCCCTCCCCGTGATGTAGAGATGCAGACCCGAACCGCGACAAAGGAGCGGCGGATGTTGAAGTCGGGGCCTTGGAGGCCCGGCCATTGAGGTGGTCAGGACCACGGAGGTCCCGGCCATCGAGGCGGAGAGTGTGACACCTCAGGTGTCAGTACCCTTAAACACCATCACTGTACCTCGCTAAACTTAAAAGAAATGGGGGGAAATTCATTCATAAAGGAGTCAAATAAAAGTCAAAGTGAATAAAAGAAATTAAAGAAGAAAGGAAAAAGAATGAAAAGCTACTCAAATTTCAAGTCAAAAAGATGCACAAAATTTTTGTTGGCTCATGAAAGGTACTTCAATTGACATGTGCTCAATTGAACTTCAGCCAAAAATCAATCAAAAATAGAATAAAACCAAAGTCCTTTTGTGCAACTTTGCAAATTTGCAAATAGTTCAAAACATGAGTTTCAAATGAAAATTTGCATAACACGAAAGTTGTAGATCTTGAAAAGTTATGCAAGATTGGTATTCAATACTTTTTCATTTGAGCCCTCAAAATAGGAGATATTTTTAGATTACCGATAGGTCCCTGGATTTTCAGAAATCACAAATAGGCCCTCACCTTCATCTCTCTCTCCTCCCGTTACTCTGTTTCGCGCCGCCCGCCGTACGCCGCAGGTGGACTTCGTCCACCGCGCGCCCGCGGCCAAATGGACCCGGGGAAACTCCTCAGCGCCACCTGCCCCGCACCTTGGCACCTCCTCACGCGCACACGCGTCCCAGACGCCTCCCCGAGCCGCCACGCCACTCCCGCCATGCGCAGCGCCGCCCGCTCGCCCGCCAGCCCGCCGTCGAACCGCCCAGGGCCAAATCGACCGCCCCCAGTCGCTACTTCCCTCGTCCAGGAGCTCCTTGGCCTATAAGAACCCCCAGAGCTCCACCGTCGCGCGCCTTCTCCTCCTTCTTCCTCCTCCCGCCGCTCCGCCATGGCCGGCGAGATCTAGCTCGCGCGGACCGGCCACCACAGCCCTACATTGTCCCATCCAACCACCGTAGCAGCTTCTCCACCTTCCAGTTGAGCTCCACGCGCGTGGAATCGAGCTCAATCCCTCTCCCGACGCCGTTCCCCTTCTGCGCCGCTGCCGGCGAGCTCGGGCTCACCGCGGACCGGCCAGCCCAGAGGGAGTCCATGCACAACAGCTACCCTAGGAGCATCCTCAAGCTCACGCGGTGCTCGTGCGCGCCCTGTTCCCCTACCCCGAGCCCTCCTTCACCTCCAACGCCGACGAACCGAACAACTGCTCCGCCATTGACGCCGACGAGCCCGATTCCGTGCGCCAAACACTCGAACGCCGACCAGGGTAGGTGTTCCTCGATCCCTACTCTCCCACGCTCCTCCCCGTGGCAGCCCCGGTAAGCCCTGCCTAGCAGAACACCACCGGCAAGATGCCACGGCGGAGAAGGCCGGCGAAGGGCCCGGTTGTAATTTCTTTTTTTTTGTTCAAGGGTGTTTTTGCAAGTATTCCAGTGTATACCAGTGAACTTCTAAAATGCAAAAAAAATAATAGAAAAATTGTAAAAATGCAAACTCAACGGATCTGGAATGATTGTAACAAGATCTACAAATTTTGTAACAGTCACATTTGCAGGAACTCAACCAATTTTAATATGGGAAAAAGACTAAGAAAACCACCTTATGCATGTTTAGGAAGTTCTACTCAGCAAATGACCTTGATTTTTGGATATGTCATCAATAATGGAACATTAAGATCACAGTGAAAAGATGACACCCAACCAAAACAGATATCATGTTGGAACAATCAAGATTCTCTGATCTGTTGCTAGCTTTCTCGATTTAATACTGGAAAATATGCACATGATCTTGCTCTAGAATTTTTACTGCGTGCATGTGCATCTCAAACCCTGTTAATATCTAAATTTCAGATTTATTAGAGTTCATTTGCTATATACCATGATTTATGCTTGTTTAGTCAACTTAATTCTTCATATATAGTTATTATGCTCAGAAAAATCTATATTTATTTCTGAAGTCTCTTATTAGATCTGTGTTCCTGTCTAAAAATTTTGAGCTGCAGTTAATAAGTTTTGCTTTGGTGAATAATCATGCTTAGCATCTTATGGTTAGTTTTACCATTTTTGTTCTGAGTAAAATACACCATATCTGATCTTGATGTTTTCACATATTCTTGTGAAGAGTATGGTCTGCCCGTAATAAAAAGTTCACATGCTTTACTGGTCTTTTGAACTGCGAGAAATTTATGCTAACTTATGTTAAATTAATGGCATAACTAATTTATCTGGTGGTTATAAAGCTCAATAATTATTCTAGAGTATGTTTAGCTCATTAATAGGCTCTAGTAAAAATTTGATAACCATTTCCCTAGTAAAACTTTCTGTAGAATTAATCTTTGTAAAAGGCTTGCTGTTTTTATTCTTTTTGTCACCTCTGTTGTATAAGTGTATAAAATCTGGAAAAATTTCAGTACTGAGTTTATGCTATAAAGTTGCTCTCGTAAAATTTGTAGCACCAGAACCCATGATAAACGTTCTGTACAAAAAGATGAAGTAACTAGGGTGATCTACCTACATGAATAATTATGGTTTTTCCTTTATGGTTAATTGCTGAAATTTATACCATGAATGCTTAAGTTTGGATCTGTGTTACTTGAGTTTTTCATCACTAGCTCATGAGTAGAGTTGTTGTTATGAAATAATGAAAGTATGCTATGGGTTAAATTTGAGAATGAAAACCAAAACCGCCACTCCTTCATGAAGAAACATAATTGTGGTTACTACTCTATAAACGACTGCCCATGAAATAAAATGTTGAAATCATCACTAAATTAACTTTTGTTGAACTACAACTTTATCATGAAGGAAAGAAATCGTTAACCCTGGATAACTCATAAATTTTGCATTGCATATAGAAACGGTTAATCTCGCGGACGGGGACTACGAATTGGTGCCCGCGGACTCTCGTGTGGATCTGGAGGTCAATTTGAATTGTGCTAACTTGTCTCAAGACCTGGGCCAATCCCCAGAGGCTTTTCTGCCAGACAGTGCCCAAGAAGGCAAGCCCCTGTGCATTATGCCTTATTTTCCGAGTTATTATTCATTTATCTATTTATGATGTATTGTAATAGTTTCTTTCTGCATTTAAGTTTTTCTAGGCGTTGATCGAAAAACTTAGACGCATGATCCCTAGGAACCTATGTGTGATACCGGATCTTTTTATCGACTAGTTGCCATGCTAAATAGGTACGGAAGAAGTCGAGTGGTTTCCGGCCTCTCGCGAGCAAATAGGAGTTGTACTGACTTTAAATTCTTGTTGAAATGTAAGGACAACGGGCGGGGTTGTGTAGTTGTGATGCCCCGCTGGTGTAGTAAAAAATGGCTAAGGTCGCGGTGTGTGGCTCGTTTCGTTAAGCGTTTGAAAGTACTAGCCACATACCGAGAAATATGGTAATCGGAAAGCTTAAGTACCTGATTGGACCGGCGAGTGGAACGATCTCGCACCCTCCTGGTAGAAGTAGGGTTTATATTTTGTCGCAACGTACGGGTGCAGAGTGGTCGGACTCTGTAGTCGGAGAGGGTGCCCCGGATCCACAGACTGGAAAGAAAGGGGAACTGTAGCATGGGCGGGAGCGAAGTCGATCCCCATGCGTGTGGTCTAGGTTCCCCTGGCCAGGTTGAAATTCGATTCGGAATCGTCCACCTCTCACGGCATGAGATTGCTTAATGCTTTCGGTCACACAAAGTAACAAGTGGAACATGATGATGGTAATACTGCTGGTTGATAAAATGGTTGCTCTACTATGTTTGTGTAGAGTTAGTTGCAAATTTAGAATGGATAATCCGACTAGTAAATGGCTAAGTAAAACCTGAAAACAAGGATCAACATTTAGTGGCGTTTTTGGCAAAACAAACCCCACCAACCAAAAAGCCTTGCATGTCTAGTTATCGGACTATGTTATATCCGGTGACGGGTCAGTCTTGCTGAGTATTAGTATACTCAGCCTTGCTTGTGGCACTGTTTTTCAGGTACTAACTTTGAAGATCTATTCGCGAGTCTTACTTAGCCGTGCACCTTGCCTCCGGGTTGGTCTGTTGAGTGGGATGGTCCTTCAGCTGGTGCTGATCACCCTCCCGCTGAGTGACGCTTTCGTACGGGCTTATCGATGCGTCACGTATTTCGCTAGTTATCTTTTAATGCTCCCGCTGAACAATGAAACTTGAATAATTTGAGTAGATGGAACTCTGTAGTACTTTACTATTCTGAACATGGTTTGTAATAAATTTTCCTTTCCGCTGCAAACTCTGAGATGTTTGAAATGTTCTGTGTTGTAATCTCTGGGCTCACTTTCGTGTGAGTGTTGTCTGCTGATCCTGGAATAGCATGGCTTTTATCGAGGCTTCACTCGAGGAACTACCGGTGAGTGCCAAGTTGGGTCAGAGTTGCTTAGCAACAAAGATCAGTGCACCCGAGCCCAGTAGTTTTGGGTGGTTCCGCCACAGCTGGCATCAGAGCTCGCAGACAGCCTACCAGAGATGGCAGCCTCTGTTTTGAAAACAACAAATTAAGACTCGAATTCAAAACTACTAAAGTTTTTGGAAGAGTTTAGGATCTCCAAGGACAAGTCTAGGACATAAAGCCCTAGGGGATCTTATGGGTATAATCAGGTGGCTTATATTGTATGGCTAACTTCCAGCACATTACTTTCAGTATTTAAATTCTGTAATTTAAATTCTGCAACTACATCGTCGCCACGGAGGTATGCTTACTCAGTCAGCTGAGGGAGTCTGACCTTCCCGTCGGTGATGCGAGCCGAACGCTGGAGCTCAAGCAGTGGCCTACTTGAGCTGCTGCCCATATACCAACTTCGGTTGATTATATGGGGAGTAATGGTTCGAAATTGGAATTCAATTCCCCGTCAAAGACGGTACTCAGTCAATACGTTGTTTCGATGACGTATTCTTAACGTTGTCCATACGGCGATAATTGTATGGATGCCGGTTCTATAGAGATCGGTAATGTATGGGAACGCTTTCGTGAGTGCTAGCACGGAAGGTTCAATCTATGTATTGTCAATTTTCTGCAGGTACGCTAACTCGAAATCGAATTCTAGGCTATCTAGCTATATCGAGTAACTATATAGTGAGAGACGTAATATGTATGCCACCAAAGTCAGTTGCGTAAGACCAAGGTTACTTGGCAATTCTTTTCCTTGGTGAGGGCGAATAGGTTCTGCATTCATGCTCAAATCACCAGCAAAGAAACTTTTGAAAGAAACCGTAATCAAAAAGGGTAAAACACAATCTCAAGGATCATCTAGACAGACTGCAAATTTTGGAAAATTGGCTTTCTCGAATTTTTAAGATTTGAAGATTTTCTCAAATCAAGTTGGGCCAGTAAGATGAAATGAAGCTACCTAAATCACCAAACTACTGTAAAAGTTTGAAATTTTTTGAAGCCATCTAGTCTGGATTTTGTGATTTTATATCAACCCTGTGTAGAACCGTCAACTCTGAACAGTCTGTGCAAACTGAAATTTTTCGACCCTCATAAGTTATTCAAATGAAAAATCGTTCAATATGAAAGTTGTATAAAACTAACTATTGAACTTACCATAAAAATTTGAATAATTCTAGACAACGGGTTTGAGAGTTATGGTCAAAATACACCCTCTCTGGACACCCAGTTTTACTGGTTGACGTCCCTCTGAATACCTGAGCATATCACCCCCATGGAGTCTGAATTAATCTTAGTGATGACTAGATGAATCGTTCCTTATTATCAGGGGGATATTGTGTAAATTTTTGAGAATTTTTGAAGCAAATTATCTATCGTTTTGGCAATTTCTTTCACTGTCTAGAGTTAGTAGTTCTTGTTACCATCAGCTAATCCATCGGTCTTTTGTTGGGATAGATGGAAGAGCTGCTGGTCGTTGACGCACAGGGGCACGTGCACTCCGCTTGCCTACACTGGGACGGGTTTCCCCGCCGTCTTTGGGAGCTTTTGAGTGCAGCCGGTTACCTCCAGCCACCGGTTTACGATGGCCACGAGTTTGTGGAGGACGGAGTTCGTCACTGCAGTGTGACGATGGTGATCCCGCAGCACCCGCTCAACGGGTGGGAGCCGATCGTGACTCAGGTGGTCGGTCACTACCTGCTGGACACTTGGGAGCTTACCGCCATGAGGGCGATGACCACTTTTTGCTCTTCGCACCCTCTGGAGGTGGTTCTGACCGCGTTCGGGTTGTTCCCTGCACCTGACCCGGCAGACCCGCTTTGGTTCTGACCGCGTTCGGGTTGTTCCCTGCACCTGACCCGGCAGACCCGCTTTGGCTCGACCGGATGGCACACATGGACGTGGTCGCTACCCTTGACCCAGTCGGGGCACTTCGGACGACAGCGATGTGCTTGGACGGTCTTTACCGACTTCACACTTACCAGAGTTACGCCGTCGCTCAGTTGGTGGACCACGCTCAGGCCTTGCACCTGGCGATCCAGCTGAGAGATGGGCAGCTTCAGGAGGCTAGTACCGAGCTTGAGAGCAGGGCTACTCTTATCGCCCAGCTCCACGGCTAGGTTCACGAGCTTCAGGACACGGTGATGGATCGTGACGCTACGATCAACTTTTTGGAGGACCAGTTCCACGACCTGCAGCTTGAGTTGGACGAGGCCCAGGGGCAGCTCCACGCGATACAGCACGCGCAGGATGCCCTTCACGCACCCCCCGACGAGATGCAGGTGGACGATGAGGACGAGCCCCAGGAGATCGAGGGCGTTTCAGAGATGGACTCCGAGGACCAGGCGCCGCAGCCCGCACCGGTTGAGGTTCACACTCCCGCGGCGAGTGAGGCATCGGTCAACATGTAGACCGAGGCGCTGTTTCTTAGTTTTTGTAGACTCCTCTTAGTGTAGCCTACTTTTGGATCATGGCTACTAGGCTAACTTAGAGTTGAGTAACCCCTTAGTACTGATGTTAGAAGTAACCAAGTAGAAATGAGAGGATGATGGATGTAATGAATCCCTAATGCTACTAGTGTGAATTATCAGTGATCTGTGAAAAGCTGAAGGCAGCAGCTAGTTCGAATTTTTATCCTCTTTTCCTTTCTGATTTAGCTCCTAAGTTGATACCAAAGTTGTTCCAGATTTCATCATGGAAATGCTCACAAAATTTCAGCTCAAACGGATGAGTATCGCAGGAGATAATCGCAAATTACAGAAGCTCTGTGTTCTGTAAAAAAAAAGAAAAACCAGAGGAGGAGTAAATGAAATTTTCGACTAACCTACTCTGGAAATCTGACTTTGTGATGACTACCAAAGTTGTAGCTCATGAAATTATCTATCTCCTGTAAAAGTTTCAAGTTTATATCATGTACGGAACTCAAGTTATGAGCGTTTTCGTATCACTGGTTTTGCTGCACAACATGATTAAAGCGATTTCCATTACTTCCATGCCATTTTGAGTTGTAAGTTCCATTTGAAATGATGATAATGTTGAGTCTAATGCAAAAGTACTCACATTTCAGATGGTTGGATCGACTCGAGGCACCCCTAGTGGTTTTGGAGCCAGGGGGAATGGCGATCCACCACCACCACCTCCACCCGTGGGTATCGCTGAGGTACTTGCCGCCCAGACTGAAATTTTGCGGCAGTTGGTTCAAGCTCAGCAACAACCGCGGGGTGGGCATCATGCTCATCACGCACAAGAAGCGAGCTACCAAGATTTCCTCAGTACTCAGACTCCACTGTTTAATAAAGCTGATGAGCCTCTAGACGCGGACGCTTGGATTCGCACAATCGAGTCCAAGTTTTCTCTATTGACTACTTGCTCCGAAGCGAACAAGACTCGGTACACCGCGCAGCAGCTTCGCGGATCAGCTCGTATGTGGTGGGATCATTACCACGGGATGCTACCGGCTGATCATGTGGTGAATTGGAATGAGTTCAAATTGGCTTTTCGAGATCATCATATTCCAGCTGGACTTCTTGACCGTAAGCTCAACGAGTTCTTGTCTTTAACTCAGGGCACTCGTACCGTGGTGCAGTATGCCCAAGTATTCCATCAATTGTGTCAGTATGCTGGACATCACGCGGATACCGACGCTAAGAAGCGTGAACGCTTCCGTCGAGGCCTTAGCACCAAGTTACAAGAAAGGCTAAATCTTGTCCGGGCGAACTCTTTCAATGAATTGGTGAATATGGCTATCTCTTATGAGGATCTTATTTCTGCACACCGCGCTAAAAAGAAGCGCAAGGCACCTGCTGGACCCTCGAGTGCCTCTGCACCGAGGTATCGTATTGTGTAGAATAACCCACCCGCACACTCTCAGAAGGCCCCTCAGCCAGGGCGTTGGATTATTCGGCCTCCTCAACAGTAGCAACAGACTCGATTCGGGTTTCCTCAGCAAGCTTGATTTGCACCTCAGCAGCAGCAGAACGGCCCTAGTCCGAATACTTAGCCAGCCGCTCGCCCTGATAATAATAACCGATGTTTCAGATGCGGGAGTCCGAATCACTTTGCCAAGATGTGCCCCTAGGCGGGACAACCTCAAGGGCAGGCTTCTCGCAGAAATGATCAGAACAAGGGCAAGAGGCAAACCATTCAAGTCCGGCAGGGCCGACTTAACTTCACCAGCCTTGCTGACCTTCCTGAGGGAGCACCAATTATGTCGGGTACATTCTATATAAACCAACACCCCACCGTTATCTTATTCGATTCTGGTGCATCTCATAGCTTCATTAGTTCTAAATTTGGAGCAAGGGTTGGGTTAGATTTTCATCACACGAAAGGGTCATTTATGATATCTACTCCGGGTGGTAAAGTTGCATCAAACCAAATCGTTCGTAATGCGCCACTCAGTTTGGGTAGTAAAACTGTTCCTACCACTTTAATCTTGTTGCCACTAGAAGGTATGGACATTATTTTGGGAATGGATTGGATGAAAAGACATGGGGTAATGTTAGATATCTCTTCCCAAGCTGTTGAAATAAATTCTCCAACTCATGGTCATTCGGTTCTATATTTACCTCATCACCAATGCAACAACTCTTGTGCCTATGCCATGAAAGATCTTATCTCGAAGATATTCCGGTAGTCCGTGAATATACAGATGTGTTTCCGGATGATTTACCTGGTATGCCGCCAGACCGGGATATCGAATTTGTCATTGAACTTCAGCCTAGTACAGCACCTATTTCAAAAAGGTCGTACCGAATGCCGCCTAAAGAATTAGCCAAATTAAAGATCCAGCTGCAAGAACTTCTAGACAAGGGTTATATTCGCCCGAGTGCTTCACCTTGGGGTTGTCCAGCATTGTTCATAAAGAAGAAGGATGACAGTCTGAGGTTGTGTGTTGACTACCGGCCTCTCAATGTGGTGACCATCAAAAATAAATACCCACTTCCCCGCATTGATGTACTGTTTGATCAGTTGGCTGGAGCAAAGATCTTCTCCAAGATTGATCTTTGTTCGGGGTATCATCAAATTAAAATCCGGCCTTGTGATATTCCCAAGACCGCTTTCTCAACCAGATATGGTCTCTATGAATATTTGGTTATGTCTTTCGGTCTCACCAATTCTCCAGCTTATTTCATGTATCTCATGAACTCGGTATTCATGCCGGAACTTGACAAGTTTGTCGTGGTTTTCATCAACGACATTCTGATCTATTCCAAGAATGAGGCAGAACATGAACAACACCTGCGTATTGTTCTTCAACGTCTCAGAGATCATAAACTGTACGCAAAATCCTCCAAGTGTGAATTCTGGCCGGACACAGTCAAGTTTCTGGGTCACACTATATCCAGTGAAGGCATCTCAGTTGATCCCAGCAGGGTACAAGAAGTGATGGACTGGAAACCTCCTACTTCAGTTCATCAGATCCGCAGTTTTCTGGGCTTGGCGGGGAATTACCGCAGATTTATTCCAGACTTCTCTAGAATTGCTAAGCCCATGACAGAGCTACTAAGGAAGGATGTGAAGTTTAAATGGAATGCGAAGTGCGATGAAGCATTCCATACATTAAGAGCACATCTAACCACTGCACCAGTCTTGGCTCAACCTGACAACAATAAACCCTACGACGTTTATTGTGATGCTTCAGGTACTGGTCTTGGTTGTGTTCTAATGCAAGACAATCGGGTTATAGCATATGCTTCCCGAGCTCTTCGGCCACACGAGCTAAATTATCCCACTCATGATCTTGAGCTAGCCGCAGTTATTCATGCTCTCAAGCTTTGGAGACATTATCCTATGGGCACTCATTGCAATATTTATACCGACCATAAGAGTCTCAAATACATTTTCACTCAAAGTGAGCTGAATATGAGGCAACGAAGATGGCTAGAATTAATCAAAGATTCTGACCTGGAAGTTCATTATCATCCAGGCAAGGCTAATGTTGTAGCCGATGCGCTCAGTCGCAAGGTTCGCTGCAATTGCCTTTTTGTGGAATCGTATAATGACACATTATGTGCTGAAATGCAAAAACTGAAATTGGAAATCATCCCTCAGGGGTCGTTGAATCATATTTCGGTGGAACCGACACTCTATGACAAGGTCATCATGGCCCAATTATACGACAAAAGTGTTGGTATCATCAAGCAGAAAGTATTAGAAGGTGAAAATAAATACAAGTGTTTTCGAGTGGACCATAAAGGAATTTTGTGGTTCGAGGATCGCCTAGTCGTTCCAAAGAATCATGAGCTGCGGAAACAAATCCTGGACGAAGCACATCTCTCTAAATTCTCTATTCATCCGGGTAGCACCAAGATGTACCAAGATCTAAAACAAAATTTTTGGTGGACTCGCATGAAGAGAGAGATTGCCAAATATGTCGCAGAGTGTGACACCTGTCAGAGAGTGAAAGCTAGTCACTTGAAGGTTGCTGGAACTCTCCAACCGCTGCCAATTCCGTCTTGGAAATGGGAAGATATCAGCATGGACTTCATAGTGGGCTTACCAAATACTTCTCAGCATCATGATTCCATTTGGGTCATTGTTGATAGGCTCACAAAGATTGCTCATTTTATTCCAGTGCATACTGAATATCGAGCCAAGAAATATGCTGAAATCTATATCGATCGGATAGTCTGTCTACACGGTATACCCAAGACAATTATCTCGTATCGTGGTCCTCAGTTTGTGGCAAGGTTTTGGGAGCAACTCCAAGAAGCTCTCGGAACCAAATTAATTCGAAGCTCAGCTTACCATCCACAGACGGACGGACAGACCGAAAGGGTGAATAAAATTCTTGAGGATATGCTTCGAGCATGTGTCATCCATTATGACAAGCACTGGGACAAATGTTTATCCTTGGCTGAGTTTTCTTATAACAATAGCTATCAGGCCAGTCTGAAGATGGCACCATTCGAGGTCTTGTATGGTCGACGGTGTCGAACTCCTTTGAGTTGGTCCCAGACTGGAGAACGTCAAATATTTGGACCCGAATTAGTGGTCGAGGCTGAGGAGAAAGTAAAAATAGTACAAGCAAATCTCCGAGCAGCCTAGTCTCGGCAAAAGAGTTATTTCGATAAAAGAAGGGATCCTTTGAAGTTCATGGTTGGTGACCACGTCTATTTACGAGTGTCCCCAACTCGAGGCATTCAACGTTTCGGAGTCAAGGGTAAGCTCGCACCTCGTTATGTCGGGCCATATGAAATCATTGAAGAATGTGGACCAGTGGCTTATCGTTTGCGACTTCCTTCACGACTCGCTGCCGTCCATAATGTTTTCCACATATCCCAACTCAAGAAATGTGTTCGAGTTCCTATGGAAATCATCAATCAGCAAGAAATTTTAGTGGAGCCCGATCTCTCTTATACCGAATATCCACTCATAATTCTGGATCAAAAAGAGAGAGGTACTCATCGAAAGGTGGTAAAAATGTATAAAATTCAGTGGTCCCATCACACTGAAGAAGAAGCCACCTGGGAGACGGAAGAATATCTTAATCGACATTATCCGGGTTTTCTTAGCTCCACCTCAGGTATATCACTTCCCTATCTAATTTTCAATCATCCAATCTCGGGGCGATATTTTTTTAAGGGGGGTAGGCTGTGACACCTCAGGTGTCAGTACCCTTAAACACCATCACTGTACCTCACTAAACTTAAAAGATAAGGGGGAAATTCATTCATAAAGAAGGAGTCAAATAAAAGTCAAAGTGAATAAAAGAAATTAAAGGAGAAAGGAAAAAGAATGAAAAGCTACTCAAATTTCAAGTCAAAGAGATGCACAAAATTTTTGTTGGCTCATGAAAGTTACTTCAATTGACATGTGCTCAATTGAACTTCAGCCAAAAATCAATCAAAAACAGAATAAAACCAAAGTCCTTTTGTGCAACTTTGCAAATTTGCAAATAGTTCAAAATGTGAGTTTCAAATGAAAATTTGCATAACACAAAAGTTGTAGATCTTGAAAAGTTATGCAAGATTAGTATTCAACACTTTTTCATTTGAGCCCTCAAAATAGGAGATATTTTTAGATTACTGATAGGTCCCTGGATTTTCAGAAATCACAAATAGGCCCTCACCTTCATCTCTCTCTCCTCCCGTTACTCTGTTTCGCGCCGCCCGCCGCCCGCCGCCCGCCGCCGGTGGACTTCGTCCACCGTGCGCCCGCGGCCAAATGGACCCGGGGAAACTCCTCAGCGCCACCTGCCCCGCCCCTTGGCACCTCCTCACGCGCACACGCGTCCCAGACGCCTCCCCGAGCCGCCACGCCACCCCCGCCATGCGCAGCGCCGCCCGCTCGCCCGCAAGCCCGCCGTCGAGCCGCCCAGGGCCAAATCGACCGCCCCCAGTCGCTACTTCCCTCGCCTAGGAGCTCCTTGGCCTATAAGAACCCCCAGAGCTCCACCGTCGCGCGCCTTCTCTTCCTTCTTCCTCCTCCCACCGCTCCGCCATGGCCGGCGAGATCTAGCTCGCGCGGACCAGCCACCACAGCCCTACATTGTCCCATCCAACCACCACAGCAGCTTCTCCACCTTCCAGTTGAGCTCCACACGCACGGAATCGAGCCCAATCCCTCTCCCGACGCCGTTCCCCTTCTGCGCCGCCGCCGGCGAGCTCGAGCTCACCGCGGACCGGCCAGCCCAGAGGGAGCCCGTGCACAACAGCTACCCCAGGCACATCCTCAAGCTCACACGGTGCTCGTGCACGCCCTATTCCTCTACCCCGAGCCCTCCTTCACCTCCAACGCCGATGAACCGAACAACCTCTCCGCCATTGACGCCGACGAGCCCGATTCCATGCGCCAAACACTCGAACGCCGACCAGGGTAGGTGTTCCTCGATCCCTACTCTCCCACGCTCCTCCCCGTGGCAGCCCCGGTAAGCCCTGCCTAGCATAACACCACCGGCAAGATGCCATGGCGGAGAACGCCGGCGAAGGGCCCGGTTGTAATTTTTTTTTCGTTCAAGGGTGTTTTTGCAAGTATTCCAGTGTATACCAGTGAACTTCTAAAATGCAGAACAAATCATAGAAAAATCATAAAAATACAAACTCAACGGATCTGGAATCATTGTAACAAGATCTACAAATTTTGTGACAGTCACATTTGCAGGAACTCAACCAATTTTAATCTGGGAAAAAGACTAAGAAAACTACCTTATGCATGTTCAGGAAGTTCTACTTAGCAAATGACCTTGATTTTTGGATATGTCATCAATAATGGAATATTAAGATCACAGTAAAAAGATGACACCCAACCAAAACAGATATCATGTTGGAACAATCAAGATTCTCTGATCTGTTGCTAGCTTTCTCGATTTAATACTGGAAAATATGCACATGATCTTGCTCTAGAATTTTTACTGCGTGCATGTGCATCTCAAACCCTGTTAATATCTAAATTTCAGATTTATTAGAGTTCATTTGCTATATACCATGATTTATGCTTGTTTAGTCAACTTAATTCTTCATATATAGTTATTATGCTCAGAAAAATCTATATTTATTTCTGAAGTCTCTTATTAGATCTGTGTTCCTGTCTAAAAATTTTGAGCTGCAGTTAATAAGTTTTGCTTTGGTGAATAATCATGCTTAGCATCTTATGGTTAGTTTTACCATTTTTGTTCTGAGTAAAATACACCATATCTGATCTTGATGTTTTCACATATTCTTGTGAAGAGTATGGTCTGCCCGTAATAAAAAGTTCACATGCTTTACTGGTCTTTTGAACTGCGAGAAATTTATGCTAACTTATGTTAAATTAATGGCATAACTAATTTATCTGGTGGTTATAAAGCTCAATAATTATTCTAGAGTATGTTTAGCTCATTAATAGGCTCTAGTAAAAATTTGATAACCATTTCCCTAGTAAAACTTTCTGTAGAATTAATCTTTGTAAAAGGCTTGCTGTTTTTATTCTTTTTGTCACCTCTGTTGTATAAGTGTATAAAATCTGGAAAAATTTCAGTACTGAGTTTATGCTATAAAGTTGCTCTCGTAAAATTTGTAGCACCAGAACCCATGATAAACGTTCTGTACAAAAAGATGAAGTAACTAGGGTGATCTACCTACATGAATAATTATGGTTTTTCCTTTATGGTTAATTGCTGAAATTTATACCATGAATGCTTAAGTTTGGATCTGTGTTACTTGAGTTTTTCATCACTAGCTCATGAGTAGAGTTGTTGTTATGAAATAATGAAAGTATGCTATGGGTTAAATTTGAGAATGAAAACCAAAACCGCCACTCCTTCATGAAGAAACATAATTGTGGTTACTACTCTATAAACGACTGCCCATGAAATAAAATGTTGAAATCATCACTAAATTAACTTTTGTTGAACTACAACTTTATCATGAAGGAAAGAAATCGTTAACCCTGGATAACTCATAAATTTTGCATTGCATATAGAAACGGTTAATCTCGCGGACGGGGACTACGAATTGGTGCCCGCGGACTCTCGTGTGGATCTGGAGGTCAATTTGAATTGTGCTAACTTGTCTCAAGACCTGGGCCAATCCCCAGAGGCTTTTCTGCCAGACAGTGCCCAAGAAGGCAAGCCCCTGTGCATTATGCCTTATTTTCCGAGTTATTATTCATTTATCTATTTATGATGTATTGTAATAGTTTCTTTCTGCATTTAAGTTTTTCTAGGCGTTGATCGAAAAACTTAGACGCATGATCCCTAGGAACCTATGTGTGATACCGGATCTTTTTATCGACTAGTTGCCATGCTAAATAGGTACGGAAGAAGTCGAGTGGTTTCCGGCCTCTCGCGAGCAAATAGGAGTTGTACTGACTTTAAATTCTTGTTGAAATGTAAGGACAACGGGCGGGGTTGTGTAGTTGTGATGCCCCGCTGGTGTAGTCAAAAATGGCTAAGGTCGCGGTGTGTGGCTCGTTTCGTTAAGCGTTTGAAAGTACTAGCCACATACCGAGAAATATGGTAATCGGAAAGCTTAAGTACCTGATTGGACCGGCGAGTGGAACGATCTCGCACCCTCCTGGTAGAAGTAGGGTTTATATTTTGTCGCAACGTACGGGTGCAGAGTGGTCGGACTCTGTAGTCGGAGAGGGTGCCCCGGATCCACAGACTGGAAAGAAAGGGGAACTGTAGCATGGGCGGGAGCGAAGTCGATCCCCATGCGTGTGGTCTAGGTTCCCCTGGCCAGGTTGAAATTCGATTCGGAATCGTCCACCTCTCACGGCATGAGATTGCTTAATGCTTTCGGTCACACAAAGTAACAAGTGGAACATGATGATGGTAATACTGCTGGTTGATAAAATGGTTGCTCTACTATGTTTGTGTAGAGTTAGTTGCAAATTTAGAATGGATAATCCGACTAGTAAATGGCTAAGTAAAACCTGAAAACAAGGATCAACATTTAGTGGCGTTTTTGGCAAAACAAACCCCACCAACCAAAAAGCCTTGCATGTCTAGTTATCGGACTATGTTATATCCGGTGACGGGTCAGTCTTGCTGAGTATTAGTATACTCAGCCTTGCTTGTGGCACTGTTTTTCAGGTACTAACTTTGAAGATCTATTCGCGAGTCTTACTTAGCCGTGCACCTTGCCTCCGGGTTGGTCTGTTGAGTGGGATGGTCCTTCAGCTGGTGCTGATCACCCTCCCGCTGAGTGACGCTTTCGTACGGGCTTATCGATGCGTCACGTATTTCGCTAGTTATCTTTTAATGCTCCCGCTGAACAATGAAACTTGAATAATTTGAGTAGATGGAACTCTGTAGTACTTTACTATTCTGAACATGGTTTGTAATAAATTTTGCTTTCCGCTGCAAACTCTGAGATGTTTGAAATGTTCTGTGTTGTAATCTCTGGGCTCACCTTTGTGTGAGTGTTGTCTGCTGATCCTGGAATAGCGTGGCTTTTATCGAGGCTTCACTCGAGGAACTACCGGTGAGTGCCAAGTTGGGTCAGAGTTGCTTAGCAACAAAGATCAGTGCACCCGGGCCCAGTAGTTTTGGGTGGTTCCGCCACAGAGAGGACCCGAGTCGAGTCCGCCGAGGAGGTCTGGCCCCCGCCGGTGAAGGAGGAGGATGAGGAGGGCGAGGACGAGGAGGCAGATGACACGGTTTCCAGTAGGCTCGTGGCGTCCGCCAAGCTCGCCCAGGGATTGGTCGAGGTAAGCCTCCTGCCTCGCTCCATTTGTGTAGCCGACTTGTTCTTGGAGACGTTGTCTTGTAATGCGTAGTTGCTCTTCAGGCTCTGGTGGAGCTGTCTGAACAGGCTGCCCAAGAGCTGGCCGAGGGGAGCACCGCCATCGGTCGAGTGGCAGGGCTCGAGGCCAGGGTGGCCGAGCTAGAGGCGCGGAGCCGCCAACTGGAGGCCGACAAGGTCAAGGCCGAGGAAGCTCTTCGCAAGGAGAAGCGCGGTATGTAGTCGGAGCCATGTCTGCCGAGTTCTTTGCGCACTGTTCTTTTAGAACTTGCTTTTGTTTAGAGCTGGAGGCCTGTACCAAGGCCAACGAGGAGCTGCAGAAGCTCCGAGAGGTGGCCGAGGCGCGGGAGGCCGCCACCGAGGAGAAGCTTCGCCTGGAGCAGCAGGCTCGGTGAGGTACGACCGGGAGATCATACTGCTGTGTTCTTTATTTCATGTTTTTTGGCTTGGGCTGACCCAGCCGGGTGCTTTTTGCAGAAGCGAAGGAGCAGGTGACGCAGGGCCGGGCGACGCTGGATCGCTTGAGCAGGCCGCTGGAGGTGCTGCTTGGGGCTTTCGAGCCCGAGGGCGTGGCGGCTACCGAGAGCCTGGCTGAGAGGCTAGAGGCATCCCGCGGCCGACTGGAGGCCTAATCAGGGGAGCTGCCAAGGATGCAGTGCAGCATACCCTGGGTCTGGTGAAGACCCACCTCCCGGAAGCGGATATGGACCTAGTGGGAGACGGCGTCCCCGAAGACTGCTCTGACGCAGAGTGGGAGGCCAACCACGCCGCCGTCCTAGAGATCGCCGAGCGCATCGTGGCCGAGCTGTAAGCTGTCGGTCTCCAGGAATTTGTTTTATTTGTTTTGCTGCATGGAAAGTTGGTCAGAGTGGACTAGCTAAGAACAATATTTATGTAAATAATGCTTTAATTTTATTTGATGTTAATGTTATGCCCGCGATCGGAGTTCTTTTCTGAATTTGCCGAGTAGGTGGAAAGCGATCTCTGAGCCCTTTGAGTAGCGCTTGAGAGCGGATCATCAATGTGCGCATTTAGTTAGGGTGACACAGAGTGGTTCCTGGACGTACTCGGCTGTGTTAAACAAAGAAGAACTGGGTTGTTCTTGTCCGACTGGTCGGAGTCCGAGTTGGGGCTGGCTGGGTGGCCGAGACACAGCCCCCGAGCGTGTTGAGAATGACTCGGTAAAGAACGAAGAGTAAGTAGAATGCAATATGTAAAATATAACAAACTTTATTAAATGAGTAGATGGGTATATAGCTTTGCATTTCCTACGCTTCTACGGATAGAAATGACGCAGGTGTCCGATATTCCATGGGTTGCCCACATCTGTGCCGTCTGGCCTTTGTAGGGGGTAGGTTCCAGGAACCACTATCCCACAGACTACAAAGGGTCCTTCCCATTGAGAAGACAGCTTATGAGTGCCGGTGGTCGACTGGATTCATCGCAGAACCAGGTCACCGACATTGAAGTCACGCTCATGGACGTTGCGATCATGATAGCGCCGGAGCTGCTGCTCATATCTCACGTGCCGAATAGAGGCCATAAGGCGGTGCTCCTCTGCCGAGTCGATGTCGGTGCATCGAGTTGCTTCGGCTTCATTCTCGTCGTAGTTCTGGATGCGCGGAGCACCATGAAGAATGGTGAGTAGCCGGTAGCCCGACTTCTTTGTGTGCGAAGTCCCCAAACCACTCTGGATAGTTCTTGGAGCCACTTTGCACCGTACTTTTCAATCGGGTCAAAAATTCTGGCTTTGAGCCCCTGGAGGATCCAGCCGTTGGCCCTTTCAACTTGGCCATTGCACCTGGGGTGCGCCACGGAGGCATAGTAGATGTCGATGCAGCTTTCTTGGCAGTAGTCCTAGAACTCGGAGCTCGTGAATGAAGTACCCAGATCTGTGATTATCCGGTTAGGCACCCCGAATCGGTGTGATATCTCCTCGATAAACTCGGTTGCCTTGGCTGCAGTAGTGGCTGTCACTAGCTTGACTTCGATCCATTTCGTGAATGTGTCAATCGCCACAAATATGTGATTGTATCCACCTATGGCCGTCTTTAGGGGTCCCACCGAGTCGAGTCCCCAGCAAGCGAAAGGCCAGGAAGGCGGTATAGTCTGTAAGGCCTGAGTCGGGACGTGTTGCTGCTTGGAGAAGAACTGGCACCCGGGACATTGCCTGACGATGTTTCGGTCATCGGCCAGGGCCGTGGGCGAGTAGAAGCCTGATCGAAAGGCTTTTCCCACGAGGGTAGAGGCGCCCGCGTGGTTGCCGCAGATACCCGAATGGATATCGCTAAGGAGTCGGACTCCTTCATGCTGTGCGATGCATTTGCATAGGGTTCCTGAGGAAACTGAGTGCCTGAACAACTCGGTCCCTATGACGACATAGTTGCTTGACCAGCGAGCAAGCTTCTCGTGTTCCTTTCCCTTTGGATATCTTTTGTTGTTCTTGATGAAGTTGATGATTAGGGAGAGCCAGTCGGTATCAAGGGTTAGGACCTCCTGCCCTATGGCCAGGACCAAGTCGGGCTTTGTAGGAGGCTCCTCTTCCATCTTGACTGTAGGGCTATTTAGTGCTTGGACGAACACACCAGGTGGTACGATAGACCGCTTGGATCCGAGCTTGGACAGGACATCGGCCGCCACGTTGTCGTCCCTGGGGACGTGGTGAAACTCTAGGCCGTAAAACTTGGCTTCAAGCCTCCTGATCTCCCTGCAGTAGGCATCTATCTTTTCCTTGGTGCACTCCCAATCCTTGTTGACTTGTTGTATGACGACTTTGGAGTCGCCATAGGCCAACAGACGCTTGATGTCGAGTGTGACAGCAATTCGGAGACCATGGATGAGAGCTTTGTACTTAGCAGCGTTGTTGGTAGCCTTGAAGAGTAGCTGGAGGACGTACTTGAGCTGTTGACCTTTAGGGGAGATGAAGAGGACTCCAGCGCTGGCTCTATCGCGGTTGAGGGCGCCGTAGAAGTACATGATCCAGTGCTCGGATCTTGTGTCGGGTGGAGGGTCTTGGATCTCGGTCCACTCAGAGTCGAAGTCGGCCAACACCTGAGAATTGATGGTGGACCACGACGTAAATTCAATCGAGAGTGCGCCGAGTTCTACTGACCATTTGACGACTCGGCCGTTGGCGTCCTTGTTGTGTAGAATTTCGCCAAGTGGATATGATGAGGCCACCTTGATCTTGTGAGCCTGGAAGTAGTGCTGGAGCTTTCTTGACGTGATGAGGATAGCGTATAGCAGCTTCTGCACTTGTGGGTAGCGTGCCTTGGAATCTCCGAGTACTTCGCTACTGAAGTAGATGGGTCGCTGCACCTTGTAGATGTGACCCGGCTCATCGCGCTCGTCGACCAGGACAGTACTCATCACGCTGGTAGTGGTGGCATTGTACAGGAGGAGGACTTTCCCGTCTTCTGGTGACGATAGGACGGGCGGCGAGGTGAGGAAATCCTTGAGCTCCTGAAATGCTTTGGAAGCATCGTCGTTCCACTCGAATTTGTCGGACTTCCGGAGAAGTTTGAAGAAGGGCAGGCCTCTGTCGTCGAGTCGGCTTATGAACCTACTCAAGGTGGCCATGCACCCTATGAGCTTCATCAGGTCCTATTTGCTCCTAGGAGGCTTCATGAACCTGATGGCATTGACCTTGGTGGGGTTGGCTTCGATGTCCCGGCTACTGACTATGAAGCCGAGTAGTTTTCCGAACGGGACACTGAACACACACTTGGTCGGGTTGAGCTTCCATTTGAATTTCCTGAGATTTTCAAATGTCTTGAAGAGATCTGTAATGAACTGGTCATTACATTTTGTCTTGACGACGACGTCATTGACATAGGCCTCGGCGTTGCCCCCGATCTGCCCCTGGAGGCATCTGTGAACGGCCTTCTGGTAGGTTGCACCGGCGTTCTTGAGGCCGAACGTCATGGTGTTGTAGCAGTAGGCCCTGAAAGGGGTGATGAAGGATGTCTTCTCTTGATCCGACTCCTTGAGGGCTATCTAGTGGTACCCTGATTAACAGTCAAGAAAAGAAAATAGAACGCACCCGCCTATCGAGTCGACGACCTAGTCGATGCGTGGTAGAGGAAAGGGGTCGTTAGGGTAGTGTTTGTTGACATCTGCATAGGCAACACACACTCTCCATTCTCTATTTTTATTTTTTACAAGGACTGGGTTTGCCAGCCAATCTGGGTGTGCGACTTCTCTGATGAAACCAGCAGCTAAGAGCCGGGTTACTTCTACCCTAATAGCCTCCTTTCGATCTTGAGCGAAGCGGCGGAGCCGTTGCTTGATGGGCTTTGCCTTCTTGTCTAGATCTAAGGAGTGCTCAGCCTCCTCCCTTGGAACTCCGGACATGTCAGATGGCTTCCATGCAAAGATGTCCCAATTCTCCCAGTGGAAGGAGGTGAGCGCGCCTTCCTACGCTGAGGTCTTGTGCGGTTCATCATCCCGGAGGACTATGGTCTTGGTTGCCACGGCTGGCGCGAGTTGCGACTCGAAAGTCGACTCCTTGGCGGGAATGTGCTGCTGGTCCGCCGGGAGGTTCTTTGCTGCCTGGGCAACAAGAACCGAGTTCCTGGATCGTTCCAGGGTGTCGGAGAGCTCGATGTTCTTGGCCTCACACGCGTAGGAGGTCTGCAGATCTCCGTAGACCGAGAGGACCCCTTTTGGAACTGGCATCTTCCGGAGAAGATATGTATGGTTGGGGATCGCCATGAACTTGGTGAGGGAGGGTCTTCCCAGAATGGCGTGGTAGGAGGTCTCGAACTCGGCGACCTCAAAGTTGACGTATTCGGTGTGGTAGTTGTCACGGGTGCCGAAGGTGACCGCCAGGGTGGCCTGGCCGATCGAAGTCGACCCGGCTCCAGGGATGATGCCGTAGAAGGCCTGGTCGAATGGGACCAGGGATGTCAGGTCGTAGCCCATGCTCTCCAACATGCTGGCGAAGATGATGTCGAGGGCACTGCCACCATCGACGAGTACCTTGGCCAGGCGGACCTGGCTCACCACCGGGTTGACCACGAGGGGGTAGGCACCCGACCTGGTGTAACATCCTAATTTAAATTTCAGTATTTAATAATAAATTTAATTGGATTTATTTAATTTTCTAAGGTTAATATGCTTAGACTTGCATTTAATTAATTTTGTTTCACAAGGAATTAAAATTTTTCTAGGTTTAAACTTGTTTGTGCATTCATGCTGGTGCATAATTTTATTTGATTGAGTGTGGTTTGATTTCAAATTCAAATTTGAATTCAAATAGGTTTAGTTTGGTTTGAATTAGAAAAGGAAAAGAAATAGAAAAGGAAGGGAAACTAGAAAAGGAGAATAACCAACCCAGCCCAACCCGCGCAGCCCAGATGGCCCACCTTCCCTTTTTCCCCGCGGCCCACACCTCGGCCCAGCAAGCCGCCAACGCGTGCCCCTCCTTTCCCTGGCCCAGCGCCCCTCGCTCTTTCCCCCCACCTCGTAGCCCAGCAGCGCGCGCTCGCCAGCGCCCCGCCTTCTCTCCCTGCTGGACAGGGCCCACTCGTCAGCGTCTCCCTCCTCCTTTCCTTCTTCTTCCCCGCGCCGGCTCCCTCTGCTCCGCTCTCGCCGCACTCCCTCGCTGTCCTGTGGCCCCGCTTCGCCCCGTGCACACGCCCGAGGCCCACTGGCCAGCACCGCGCCCCCTTCCCTCTAGAAGCTTCGCCCAGAGCCCGGGATCACGCTGAGCCGTTCCACGATCCGCTTCCTCTGCATTGTGCTCGTCACGCCCGCAATCCTCGCCGGTCTTCTATTCATGGCACGCACGCCCAAAAACCCTGGCCGCCTCCTTTATTTGACACCCCCGCGGCCCCTGCGCACCCACCCCTCCTCTACAGCCACCATCACAAAACTAGCACCCCCTCGCCTTGCTCCGCCGCGCAGAGTCCTCTGCGCCGCCGCGAACACGCCGCTCCGCTGCCCTTTAGCCCATGCCAACCCTCGCAGGAGCTTCGCCGTGGCCCCAGGGAGCTCCCCAAGCTCTTTGCCCCGGAGTCCAGTCCCTGCCTCACTGGAATTACGCTTGGACCGTGCGACGGTGAGTTCTCTGCGCCGCCGCGATTCCTCGCCGCCGATGAACCTTCCCTCTCCCTGACCTCCTCCTTGGCTTCACAGCTCGACGTGGAAGCTGTTCGTGCAGACCAGGACGCCCGGAGCACACCTCGACGTCCACTTCCACGAGTGCCAGCCATACCCTCACCGCCGGACCTCGACGGGCCTCCCTGCGTCACACGTCCGCTGTCCTGAGCCCTCGGTGAGCACCACTTCGACCCCCTCTAGGTTTTGCGCTAGATATCTTGGCACGTGGGCCGCTCCAGTGGCCGGAACACCGGTCGCCGGCGGCACACACCGCAGCTCCACCGTGGTGGACTTCCTGCAGCGTAGTACAGCCCCGCGCGAGCCCGATTTTTTCTTGTTCGTGCCCTGCACACACACCCGCACTCCCTTGCACCCAGAGCCAAGGCCAGAACGCCATGCAAGCAGTACGCCGGCGAGCACCGCCGCGGAAAACCACCCCCTTCACCGCGCACGCCGCTCCGAATAGCCCCGGGCCCCGCTTAGAGCCCAGGTGGGTCACACATGCCGCGCTAACCACGCCTGACCCAAATCCTGGTCGAAACAACCCCCGGAGCGTCGAATTCGACGAACTCCGGCGACCCCGCCGCCGTGCGCCGCCGCGCGCCAGCGCTCCCTCCGTCGCCCGCACGCCCAACTATCCTGAGCCGCTAGATCAAGATCCCACGGCGCACAGCAGCCCGCGCCGAAATCAATCAGGAAAGAAAACGGTCAGCGCTTGACCTTTTGCATAAGAGTCCTTCAGTTCCTTGCAATTTAACCCACAGTCCTGAGTAGTGTAAAAGTATTTCTAGTTATGCCCTTTTCTTTTTGTTTTAAACCCTGAGGTTCTGTAATATCGTGCCTGCCATCCCTGGACGTGTGGTTTTGCAGCCTAAACCCTAGATCTATAGTTTAATTATGTCTAAGTCCCTAGATTTTGCCCAGAACCCCTCTGTAGCTCAGTTTTTCTCGCAGATAGGTCCCTGGACCTTGTTTTAAGCCTAGTTTTCGCGTTCTAGCTCCGTTTTAGGCGTTCTTTATGCCCACGCGATCGTTGTGACGCGTAGAATAGTTCTAGACCAGTTTTGGTTGCTGTTTTTATGTATTGTTGTACTATTTCTTAGTGTTAGCCTTTGTTTGCATGTATGTTTATGTTGTTGCCTTGTTTTTGGTCATGTGTTCGTGAGTAGACGTTGAGCTACCGGAGGAGCATCAGTACCAGTACCCGGAGCAGCCACCGTCTTTAGAGTAGTTTGAGCAGTAGCAGGAACAGTTTGAGGAAGGCAACTATAACATGAACACCACCTATCACCTTTAAATACAATTTCATACTGCATTTTAATATTGTATGCCTATAAGGACTTTCCTAGCCACTTTATATCCTTTATATATCCCTTGGGTTGCATTTTGGTTAGTTGTGCTAGGTTGCTGTGCTATAACACACTTGGTCCTTTTTAATTAATTTGATTAATGGTATATGCAACTTAATTCTGGGAGTGGCCCGCTTGAGTGGCTCACGTCTCGTTAAAAATTGGTTTTTCTAGAAACTTGGTTTAGGGGGCCCGCACTGTGTTTTGTGCTAGCTACTCTCCATAAGGACCGTACGTCATTAGAGCGACAACCTGGGACAACCGCGCAACCACAAGACTGGAATAGGACGGTCTTGGCTTACTAATTAGGTCTTTTTGGTTTGGAGTAACTTACCTGCGGGGCAAGGGTGGTAAGCTTTTATGGTCCCTACTCCTCCGGCTTGGTCTGTGCTCCGTGTCTTGTACCCCCGTGAGGTGGTGTAACACCCGGTTTATAAAAGAGCATAAACCGAGCAATCATATACGTGCCAGGATCAAGTCACACGTATATACAACAGAATGAACAGTATATCATAGCACATATCATGTAAAAAGACATAATAAAGCGAATACGAATGTTATTTATTACAATAATGACAAAAATGTCTGATACAGCGGAAGCGAAGTACAAAATACGATAAAGCTCTCCGAAGCTGAAGCAGGGCGCCACAAGGACGTCGACTGGGAGACGAACACCTAGAAGTCCTCGAAGTCCTGGTAGCGCTGGACGAACTCCCTCGTGTCAGCAGGAACTGAGCAGCAGTAGCGTAGCCAAGAGGAAAAGTAGAGAAGAGGCAAGAGTGAGTACACAACTTGTACTCAACAAGTATAACACAAACTATGAGGCTCTAGGCTGGCTGACTCAACTGCATTAGCTTTTAAGTGTTGGCAAAATTTTATTAAAGCTATTTACTACGAGTTGATGAATTACCATTATCCCAGTTACATAGTAATTAATCAGAATTAATTAAGAAACTACTAAGAACCAAACCAAGACCAAGCCACCAAGGTAACCCCGAGAAGCACCTCCCTCGTCGGAAGGAGATAACTCCACTAATCAAAAGGAGGATCTGGGCCGCTCATAACCGTGAGCACGGCTAGTATACCAGTTTTACACTCTGCAGAGGTTGCACATCTTTACCCACAAGTCGTGAGCTACGCCAGTTGTTCATCACACTTCCTTAGGTGAGATGGCCAGCGACTCACTACGAGGCCTTTACAAAGAATCTCGTTGGTAAGGCGTAACCGTGAGAGTTAGGTCGGCGACGATGGGGCCCACCTCACGGGGGTACAAGCACAGGTACGCAAACCAAGCACAGACCAGCCGGAGGAGCAGGGACCATTGAAGCTTACTACTCTTGCCCCGCAGGTAAGTTACTTCAAACCAAAAAGATCTAATTATTACGCCAAGTCTATCCCATTCTAGCCTTGTGGTAGCGCTGTTGTCCCAGGTTGTCGCTCTATGAACCGGTCCTTATGGAGAGTGGCCAACCAAGCACTAAGCACCGTGCTGGCCCCCTAAACCATGTTTCTACAAAAACATCTTTTAACGAGACGTGAGCCACTCATCCACACAGAGGGCCACTCTCAGAATTAAGTTCAAGTAAACCATTAATCAAATTAATTAAAAAGGACCAGAGTGTGTTGTAGCGCAGCAACCTAGCACAACTAACCAGAATGCAAACCCAAAGGTATATATAAAGGATATAAAGTGGCTAGGAAAGTCCTTAAAGGCATACAGTATTAAAATGCAGTATGAAATTGTAATTAAAAGTGATAGGTTGTTCATGTTATACTTGCCTTCCTCGTACTGCTCTGGCTGCTGCTCAAAGTGCTCGGAAGACGGCTGCTCCTGGTACTGGTACTGGGGCTCCTCAGATAGCTCAGCGTCTACTCACGAACACATGGCCAAAACAATGCACAATAATAAGCATACAAGCAAATACTAACAAAAACTAAGAAACAGTACATCAATACATAAAAACAGCACACTAAACTACTCTAATACTGTTCTATGTGTTACCACGATCGCGTGGGTATAAAGAACGCTAAAAATGGAGCTAAAACGCATTTTCTAGGCTAAAAACAAGTTCTAGGGGCTTATTTGTAATAAAAACAGGGTTCCAGGGGCTTTTCTGCTAAAACCGAGGACTAAAGCGTAAAAAAACATTAATTCTAAGGGCTAACTCGCAAAACGAACTAACCTGGACAGCGGGTCCTATTTTAAAGAAACTCAGGGGGTTATTTGTTAAAAACAGGGTCCAACTGTAATTATTTTTGAAAGGGCTAGGACCGCGGGTTGATTAGCAATAAAGGGAGGGGCTCTTTAGAAAAAAATCAAGGCCGAACCGGTACGCGCGGTTTCTGGCCACTGGATCCAGATCTGAGGGTTCTAGTTGGCTTGATCCAAGATCTAATCCAGGCCGTCGCATATGGATCTGGCGGCCAAGAACGGCTGGGGCGCGGGCGGCGGCGCTGGGTCGCCGGAGCTCTGCTCCCGCGGCGGCGCTCTGCTACAGAGTCGCCGGAGATGGTGGTCCTAGCGTTCCAGGGCTCGAAATCGAGCGGGCTTGGGTCGGGGAGGATCTACGCGTCATGCGTGATCCACCCGTGGCCTTTACTGGGCTCGGGGTGGTCTGTGGCGGAGGGTGCATCGGCGACGGCGGGTCAGCGCGGCGGAGGCTCGCCGGCGCGAGTGCTCTGGGCGACGCCAGGGGCTACGGGCTACGGCAAAAGGCGCAAAAGGCTTGGGATGGCCTGAGGGTGCTTACCGAGGGCTCGGATTGAAGGGAGGGCCGGCGCAGAGGGGTCGTCGGCGTGAACCGGCGGCGGAGCTTGACACGGTGCTCGCGGGCAGGCTGATGTGGGGACTCTCCGGGTCCCTGGATGGCACGGCTCGACGATTGGCGGCACTGCGAAGCGAGCCAGGGGGTCAGCGTGGCCCGAGTAAGGCCGGCGGCAAGAATTCGGGAGGGGAAAAGCTCACCGGTGGCGGCGGGTGGTTCTGCTTCGAGCTCCGGGTAGCGGCGGCCGCTACTAGGGTTCTGGGGCGGCGCGGGTGGATGGGAGGGGGCGCAGAGGATTGGGGGCGGTTTAAAGGAGGCAGGCCGGGGATCTCGGCGTGGGAGCAAGGAAGGGAATCCCGGCGATCTCGGCGGGATTCAGATGCGGGCGTTGCGCTGCGGGGGAGAAGAAGCTGGCAGGCGGGCCCGGGCTGCAGCGAGAGGAGAGGGGCGATGCGCGGGCGGTGAGCGAGGGCTGCGTCGCTGGCGAGTGGGCCTGAGGCGTGGTGAGGGAGAGGCTGCAGGCCGAGCGGGGTGAGCGGGCCGCGTGAGACGCGGGATGCGCGAGCGTGGGCCGGCGCGCGCGAGACTGGGCCGTGGGATGCGGGGAGAGGCTGGGCTCGGGAAAAAAAAGAAGGGGGGAGTGATGGGCCGAACTGGGTTGTGTTGGGTTTCCTGGGCCGGGTTTGGTTTTCTATTTTCCTTGATCCTTTCTATTTCTACTACAAACAAAGTTTGAACTCAAATCAAAATTTGAATTCAAACCACACTCAAAATAATTTAAACCATGCACCAGCATGAATGCAACAACAAGGTTTTAACCTTAGACAAAATTTTAATTACTTAAGAAACAAAATTGAATTAAATGCCATACTAAACACAATAAACCTTAGAAATTTAAATAAAGCCAATTAAATTTATTAATAAATGCTGAAATTTAAATTAGGGTGTTACAGACCCTACCCCCTTAAAGAAATCTCGTCCCGAGATTTAGCTGGGCTGGCTAGCAAAGAGATCTGGATATGTCTTCTTCAACTCATCTTCTCGCTCCCAAGTAGCCTCAGCTTCACTGTGGTGACTCCACTGAACTCTGCACATCTTGATGCGCTTGTTCCGAGTAACCCTCTCTGATGTCTCCAGAATCTTCACCGGATGCTCGGTATAAGTCAGATCTTCCTGGACATTGACTCCATCCAGGGGTGCCTGCTCCTCGGGTACTCGCAAACACCTCTTCAGCTGAGATATATGAAAGACATCATGAACTCCTGAGAGGCTGAGGGGTAACTCCAGGCGATAAGCAACTTCGCCTTTCCGCTCTAGCACCTTGAATGGCCCCACATACCGAGGTGCTAACTTTCCTTTGACATTAAATCTGCGGATTCCTCTCATCGGAGACACCTTCAGGTACACATAATCACCAACACTGAAAGTCAGGTCTCTCCGTTTGCCATCAGCATAGCTCTTTTGTCTGCTCTGTGCAATCCTCAGATTTTCTCGCACAGCCTGAACCATCTGCTCTGCATCATCTATGATCTCAGGACCGAAGAGCTGCTTCTCACCAATCTGATCCCAATAGAGAGGAGTCCTGCATTTTCTGCCATACAATGCCTCAAAGGGAGACTTCTTCAGACTGGCCTGATAGCTGTTGTTATAAGAGAACTCAGCATATGACAGGCACTTATCCCAACTAGTACCATACTGAATAGCACAAGCTCTCAGCATATCCTCCAACACTTGGTTGGTTCTCTCTGTCTGCCCATCTGTCTGGGGGTGATAAGCCGTACTGAAACGCAGCTTCGTATCCAACGAATCATGGAGCTGCTCCCAGAAACGAGAAGTGAACTGAGACCCTCTGTCAGATATAATCTTCTTTGGCACACCATGCAAGCAGACAATCCGAGAGATGTACAACTCTGCAAGTCTAGCACCGGAGTAAGTAGTGTTCACCGGAATGAAGTGAGCAACCTTCGTCAATCGATCCACTACTACCCATATAGAGTTGTACCCTTTCTGAGTACGAGGCAATCCAACAATGAAGTCCATCGTGATTTCCTCCCATTTCCACTCTGGAATCTTCAAAGCCTGTAACAGACCTGCTGGCCTCTGATGCTCAGCCTTGACACGCTGACAAGTGTCACAAATAGCCACGTACTCAGCCACTGAACGCTTCATACCATACCACCAGAAACGTTCCTTCAGATCATAATACATCTTCGTGCTGCCCGGATGAATAGAGTAAGTTGTATCATGGGCCTCACTCAGAATCAACTTCCGAAGATCCTTCACATCTGGCACACAGATCCGGTTCTTGTACCACAAGGTACCCTGATCATCCTCTCTGAAATGAGGAGCCTTGCCCTTCTTGAGCAACTCACGAATCTCCTGCAGCTTCTCATCATCTTTCTGATGCTGCCTGATCTCTGACTCTAGAGTCGGTACTGCCTCAAATGCTGCACTGGAAGTATGATGCAAGAAGCCCAGACTCAACTGCTCGAACTCCTCGCATAACTCTGGAGGCATCTGGAAAGCAACGGCCATGTTGACATAACTCCTTCTGCTCAAAGCATCTGCTACTACATTGGCCTTGCCCGGATGATAGTGAATCTCCAGATCATAATCCTTGACCAACTCTAGCCATCTTCTCTGCCGCATATTCAGCTCATTCTGCGTGAAAATGTACTTGAGGCTCTTGTGATCGGTGTAGATATCACAACGCTGCCCATACAAGTAGTGCCTCCAAATCTTCAGAGCATGCACAACTGCGGCTAACTCAAGATCATGAGTGGGATAATTCAGCTCATGCCGACGTAACTGCCGTGAAGCATAAGCTATCACTCTGCCCTCCTGCATCAGAACACACCCAAGACCATCCTTCGAAGCATCACAATACACCGTGAACCTCTTCGTCTGGTCTGGCAGAGTCAGGACTGGCGCCGTAGTCAACCTCTTTTTCAGCTCATCAAAGGCCCTCTGACGCTCATCAGTCCATACGAAAGCCACATTTTTCTCCAGCAAGGAAGTCAAAGGCTTCGCGATCTTGGAGAAATTCTCAATGAACCTCCGATAATATCCTGCTAAGCCCAAGAAAGACCTGACTTCCTTTACTGTCTGCGGTGTCTCCCACTCTAGCACATCCTTCACCTTGCTCGGATCAACAGCAATGCCTCCCTGAGATATAACATGACCGAGGAATGGAACCTCGTCAATCCAGAACTCGCACTTGCTGAACTTGGCATACAGCTGATGCTCTCTCAATCTCTGCAACACGAGTCTTAGATGCTCCTCATGCTCTTCTTCTGTCTTGGAGAAGATCAGAATATCATCAATAAAGATCACCACGAAGACATCCAGATAATCCATGAAGACCATGTTCATCAGATGCATGAAGTAAGCCGGGGCATTAGTCAAGCCGAAGGACATGACCGTATACTCATATAGCCCGTACTTGCAGGTGAATGCCGTCTTCGGAATATCCCCAGGACGGATCCTCAGCTGAAAATAACCCGAACGAAGATCAATCTTCGAGAATATACGAGCACCTCGAAGCAAATCGAAGAGATCCTCAATACGGGGCAGTGGATGCTTGTTCTTGATAGTAACTGCATTCAGCTCCCGATAATCCACACACATCCTCTTCGAGCCATCCTTCTTATCTACCAGCAATAATGGAAAAGCCCAAGGAGAGAAGCTGCGACGGATATAGCCCTTGGCTAGCAATTCATCAATAGTCTTCTTAACTTCTTCATGCTCTAAAGGTGCCATACGGTAGGGCCGCTTTGCAATAGGAGCTGTGCCAGGCAAGAGATCAATACAAAACTCAATGGCGTGTTCAGGCGGCATACCTGGCAGATCATCCGGAAAGACATCCGGGAATTCAGACACCACGCGAATACCGTCCGTGGGTCTAGCCTCCATCTGATGAAGAAATCCAGAAGGCTCTACTGCACTGATAACAACCTCTTGGCCACTGGAAGCTAATAGCAAGACTGTCCTCTGAGCACAATCTATCCGAACTCCCCATTTGGCCAGAGTCTCCATTCCCAGAATGACATCAATGCCCTTGGTGTCTAGCACCATTAGATCAGTACAGAACTCTACTCCCCTCAAAGAAACACTGACTCTCGGGCAGTAAGTGTGAGACCTCAACTGTCCTCCCGGTGAAGATACTAACAGGCACCTCTTTAATGAGCTAGTATGAATACCATGATGCTCGACAAAAGACTGAGTAATGAAGGAATGCGTAGCACCAGTATCAAAAAGCACTGTAGCTGGATATGAATTAACCATGAACGTACCAATAACCACGTTGGGAGCCTCGGCCGCTGACTCGGCCGTCACGTGGTTCACCCTGCCCTGTGCTGGCGCCCTGGGCTGAGCTGGGCGCCCCTGCTGTCCCGCCTGCGCCTTCCGGGGGCAAGCATTGGCGTAGTGCCCCGGCTGGCCGCAGTGAAAGCAGGTGCGAGGAGGTCCCTGAGCCTGCTGTCCGGTAGGAGCTGCCGGACGTGGAGCCTGCGGTGCCGGTGGAGCTGGTAGAGCAGTACGAGCCGGAGGTGCCGGTAACCTCTGGCCCTGACCTGCCTGCTGCTGTCGAGGCGGGTACTGCTGCGGTGGCCTCTGCTGGTACTGCTGAGGAGGCCGGTACTGCTGCTGGTACGGCTGAGGCTGCTGGAGTCGTGGACGAGTGTTGCTGCCGGAAGCAACGGGGACAACCTTTCTCTTCTTGTCCTCCATCTCCAAGTGCTTCCGCTCAGTGTTGAGCGCGCTGTCAACCAGTTGGTTGAAGTCGTCGAAGCGGAGGTTGAGCAGCGCGTACTAGAGGTAGTCCTCAAGACCCTCCATGAAGTGCTCCTGCTTCTTGCGGTCATCCGCAACCTCGGCAGGGGCGTAGCGAGCCAGCTACAGAAAGCGATCACGATACTCCGTGACCGACATAGTCCCCTGCTTTGACAAAGACAGATAGATATCAGAAGATTAACTCAAGATTAATAAGGATAGAACAAGGGGCATTAGCTCAAAAGAAACCGCTGAATGATTATATTTAAGATTACCTGCTTTAGTGCAAGGAACTCCTTCTGTTTCATCTTCATAACGCCCGCGGGGACGTTGTGGCTGCGGAAACGCTCCCTGAACTGGAGCCAAGTGAGAGCCTCGCGGTCGTGAACTGGGTGGGACTCCCACCAGTCCAAAGCTGCCCCTCGCAGCTGTCCTGCTGCGTACAAGACGCGCTCACGATCATCGCACTGGGCGATGTCCAGCTGACGCTCCACTGCACGGAGCCAGTCGTCGGCCTGAAGAGGGTCAGACGTGTGAGAAAACGTCGGCGGGTGACCCCTCAGGAACTCAGCACGCCTGTCGCGAGGCTGCGGCGGTGGAGGAGGCGGAGGCTGAGTGTGAGCCTGCTGAAGAGCCTGAACAGTGTTGTTCAGGGTAGCCATCATCTGCATCTGGAGCTGGAAGTACTGCTCCGGAGTCAAAGGCGGCGGCATCGGGATCCCGGTCCCCTGGGTATTCTGACCCTGGTTGTTCTGCCCCTGCTGGTCAGAACCACGCCTGGTGTTCACCATCTGATTTTGGACAAAAGATTTCACGAGTAAGGATATTGCAGGAATAAATTCAGATGGATATGATAACTCTTTGCGGAAAAAGACTCAGACATGATAAAGTAGACAGGATAGAGTGGACTGTTTTACCCCCAACGATCTAACTCATTTTATTAATTAGTTAACTTTAGCATCAGAGTGATTTTCTTTAAACAAATTTAAACCACTAAGCTATGCAATCAGGCAAAAATCCAAATCAAACATGTAGCATAATAACAAGCAGACAATTTTCACGACTTAGCCGAGTTTAGCAAAAGACTCGACTAACACAACGCGTCGCAGAACGTGCTATCGTATTATTATAAAAAGGTCACCTAGCTATACTCAAGGTGGTCAGATGACTGATTCAGGCCAAAATCTACGAAAACTATTCTTCAGAGTGAAAAATCAAGGCAAGACGGGTAAAAAGTCATAGAAGTCAAGGGGTATAATAGTAAAATAATTTCAGCAGGCAAGGATTGGAGAGAAGAAGTCCTAAAACTCGACCAGTTCTATCTAGGCTTCGTCCTACAGTCGAACCTGGCTCTGATACCACTCTGTAACACCCGGTTTATAAAAGAGCATAAACCGAGCAATCATATACGTGCCAGGATCAAGTCACACGTATATACAACAGAATGAACAGTATATCATAGCACATATCACGTAAAAAGACATAATAAAGCGAATACGAATGTTATTTATTACAATAATGACAAAAATGTCTGATACAGCGGAAGCGAAGTACAAAATACGATAAAGCTCTCCGAAGCTGAAGCAGGGCGCCACAGGGACGTCGACTGGGAGACGAACACCTAGAAGTCCTCGAAGTCCTGGTAGCACTGGACGAACTCCCTCGTGTCAGCAGGAACTGAGCAGCAGTAGCGTAGCCAAGAGGAAAAGTAGAGAAGAGGCAAGAGTGAGTACACAACTTGTACTCAACAAGTATAACACAAACTATGAGGCTCTAGGCTGGCTGACTCAACTGCATTAGCTTTTAAGTGTTGGCAAAATTTTATTAAAGCTATTTACTACGAGTTGATGAATTACCATTATCCCAGTTACATAGTAATTAATCAGAATTAATTAAGAAACTACTAAGAACCAAACCAAGACCAAGCCACCAAGGTAACCCCGAGAAGCACCTCCCTCGTCGGAAGGAGATAACTCCACTAATCAAAAGGAGGATCTGGGCCGCTCATAACCGTGAGCACGGCTAGTATACCAGTTTTACACTCTGCAGAGGTTGCACATCTTTACCCACAAGTCGTGAGCTACGCCAGTTGTTCATCACACTTCCTTAGGTGAGATGGCCAGCGACTCACTACGAGGCCTTTACAAAGAATCTCGTTGGTAAGGCGTAACCGTGAGAGTTAGGTCGGCGACGATGGGGCCCACCTCACGGGGGTACAAGCACAGGTACGCAAACCAAGCACAGACCAGCCGGAGGAGCAGGGACCATTGAAGCTTACTACTCTTGCCCCGCAGGTAAGTTACTTCAAACCAAAAAGATCTAATTATTACGCCAAGTCTATCCCATTCTAGCCTTGTGGTAGCGCTGTTGTCCCAGGTTGTCGCTTTATGAACCGGTCCTTATGGAGAGTGGCCAACCAAGCACTAAGCACCGTGCTGGCCCCCTAAACCATGTTTCTACAAAAACATCTTTTAATGAGACGTGAGCCACTCATCCACACAGAGGGCCACTCTCAGAATTAAGTTCAAGTAAACCATTAATCAAATTAATTAAAAAGGACCAGAGTGTGTTGTAGCACAGCAACCTAGCACAAGTAACCAGAATGCAAACCCAAAGGTATATATAAAGGATATAAAGTGGCTAGGAAAGTCCTTAAAGGCATACAGTATTAAAATGCAGTATGAAATTGTAATTAAAAGTGATAGGTTGTTCATGTTATACTTGCCTTCCTCGTACTGCTCTGGCTGCTGCTCAAAGTGCTCGGAAGACGGCTGCTCCTGGTACTGGTACTGGGGCTCCTCAGATAGCTCAGCGTCTACTCACGAACACATGGCCAAAACAATGCACAATAATAAGCATACAAGCAAATACTAACAAAAACTAAGAAACAGTACATCAATACATAAAAACAGCACACTAAACTACTCTAATACTGTTCTACACGTTACCACGATCGTGTGGGTATAAAGAACGCTAAAAACGGAGCTAAAACGCATTTTCTAGGCTAAAAACAAGTTCTAGGGGCTTATTTGTAATAAAAACAGGGTTCCAGGGGCTTTTCTGCTAAAACCGAGGACTAAAGCGTAAAAAAACATTAATTCTAAGGGCTAACTCGCAAAAAGAACTAACCTGGACGGCGGGTCCTATTTTAAAGAAACTCAGGGGGTTATTTGTTAAAAACAGGGTCCAACTGTAATTATTTTTGAAAGGGCTAGGACCGCGGGTTGATTAGCTATAAAGGGAGGGGCTCTTTAGAAAAAAATCAAGGCCGAACCGGTACGCGCGGTTTCTGGCCGCTGGATCCAGATCTGAGGGTTCTAGTTGGCTTGATCCAAGATCTAATCCAGGCCGTCGCATATGGATCTGGCGGCCAAGAACGGCTGGGGCGCGGGCGGCGGCGCTGGGTCGCCGGAGCTCTGCTCCCGCGGCGGCGCTCTGCTGCAGAGTCGCCGGAGATGGCGGTCCTAGCGTTCCAGGGCTCGAAATCGAGCGGGCTTGGGTCGGGGAGGATCTACGCGTCATGCGTGATCCACCCGTGGCCTTTACTGGGCTCGGGGTGGTCTGTGGCGGAGGGTGCATCGGCGACGGCGGGTCAGTGCGGCGGAGGCTCGCCGGCGCGAGTGCTCTGGGCAACGCCAGGGGCTACGGGCTACGGCAAAAGGCGCAAAAGGCTTGGGATGGCCTGAGGGTGCTTACCGAGGGCTCGGATTGAAGGGAGGGCCGGCGCAGAGGGGTCGTCGGCGTGAACCGGCGGCGGAGCTTGATACGGTGCTCGCGGGCAGGCTGATGTGGGGACTCTCCGGGTCCCTGGATGGCACGGCTCGACGATTGGCGGCACTGCGAAGCGAGCCAGGGGGTCAGCGTGGCCCGAGTAAGGCCGGCGGCAAGAATTCGGGAGGGGAAAAGCTCACCGGCGGCGGCGGGTGGTTCTGCTTCGAGCTCCGGGTAGCGGCGGCCGCTACTAGGGTTCTGGGGCGGCGCGGGTGGATGGGAGGGGCGCAGAGGATTGGGGGCGGTTTAAAGGAGGCAGGCCGGGGATCTCGGCGTGGGAGCAAGGAAGGGAATCCCGGCGATCTCGGCGGGATTCAGGCGCGGGCGTTGCGCTGCGGGGGAGAAGAAGCTGGCAGGCGGGCCCGGGCTGCAGCGAGAGGAGAGGGGCGATGCGCGGGCGGTGAGCGAGGGCTGCGTCGCTGGCGAGTGGGCCTGAGGCGCGGTGAGGGAGAGGCTGCAGGCCGAGCGGGGTGAGCGGGCCGCGTGAGACGCGGGATGCGCGAGCGTGGGCCGGCGCGCGCGAGACTGGGCCGTGGGACGCGGGGAGAGGCTGGGCTCGGGAAAAAAAAGAAGGGGGAAGTGATGGGCCGAACTGGGTTGTGTTGGGTTTCCTGGGCCGGGTTTGGTTTTCTATTTTCCTTGATCCTTTCTATTTCTACTACAAACAAAGTTTGAACTCAAATCAAAATTTGAATTCAAACCACACTCAAAATAATTTAAACCATGCACCAGCATGAATGCAACAACAAGGTTTTAACCTTAGACAATATTTTAATTACTTAAGAAACAAAATTGAATTAAATGCCATACTAAACACAATAAACCTTAGAAATTTAAATAAAGCCAATTAAATTTATTAATAAATGCTGAAATTTAAATTAGGGTGTTACAGGTGGGCCCAACGTCGCTGATCCAACTCTTCGCAGTTACGCCTTACCAACGAGATTCTTTGTAACGGCCTCGTAGTGAGTTTGCTAGTCATCTCACCTATGGAAGTGTGATGAACAACTAGCGTAGCTCACGACTTGTGGGTAAAGATGTGCAACCTCTGCAGAGTGTAAAACTGGTATACTAGCTGTGCTCACGGTCATGAGCGGCCCGGATCCTCCTTTTGATTAGTGGGGTTACCTTGGTGGTTTGGTTTGGTTCTCAGTAGTTCATAATTAATTTTGATTAATTTCTATGTAACTGGGTTTATGGTAATTCATCCATTTGTAGTAATTAGCTTTAATAAAACTTTGCCAAGATTAAAAGCTAATGCAGTTGAGTCAGCCAACCTTAGAGCCTCATAGTTTGTGTTATACTTGTTGAGTACAAGTTGTGTACTCACTCTTGCCTACTCTACTCTTTTCCTCTTGTTCTTTTTGGGGATGCTCTACTGCTGCTCAGTTCCTACCGACGCGAGGGAGTTCACCCGGAGCTACCAGGAGTACGAGGACTTCTAGGCGTTCGTCTCCCAGTCGATGTTCCTGTGGCGCCCAGCTTCCGAGAGTTTTCGTATATGTATTTACGCTTCCGCTGTATCAGACATTTTGTCATTATTGTAATAAATAACATTCGTACTCGCTTTATTATATCTTTTTACGTGATATGTGCTGTGATATGTTGTTCATTCTGTTGTATATACGTGTGACTTGATCCTGGCACGTATATGATTGCTCGGTTTATGTCCTTTTATAAACCGTTTGTTACAGAGTGGTATCAGAGCGATATTGACTGTAGGACGAAAGCCTAGATAGAACTGGTCGAGTCTTAGGTCTTCTTCTCTCTAAGCCTTGTCTGTTGAAACTATTTTGCTATTTTATTCCTTGAAATTCCAAGATTTTTACTCGTCTTGCCTTGATTTCTCCCTATAAAATAGTTTCCGTAGATTCTGGCCTGAAGTAAGTTGTCTGACCATCATAGGTGTAAGCTAAATGACCCCTTTATAATAGCACGATAGAACGTTCTGTGACACGTTGTGTTAGTCGAGTCGCGTGATAAACTTGACTAAAAGTGTGAATTTTGAATGCTTGTTATTATGCTACATATTTGATTTGGATTTTTGGTTGATTGCATAGCTTAGTAGTTAAATTTATTTAATGAAAATCAGTCTTAAGTTAAAGTTAATTAATTAATAAAATGAGTTAGATCGTTGGGGGTAAAACCATCCACTCTATCCTCTCTACCTTATCATGCCTTGGGTTTCTCTTGTCTTGCTTGTTGAGAAGAAGGGTAGTGCGAAGAGGATGTGATATCCAGGATTCACCGATGAGGACGTCGGTTCTAGTAAGGGGGTAGGGATGTGACACCCCGGCCTACAGATAGTACAGGAGAATTTGAGAATCTCTCAGATGAGGCAGAAGAGTTATGCTATAGCTCCCTTTTCCGGATTTATGTAACACCTATCTGGAGTTAGTAGCAGTGATGCATGCGCAGTGTTGTCTAAACAAGATAGAACCTTACATAGTGGGGTTTTCTCTCTTCTTTGACCTTACCAATCTATGCCTCCTTTTATCCCAGCTCAGATGTCAGTAGAACAAAAAGGCCTTGGAGACAGTGCAATGGGTGATGGTGTTCATGCAACAGTTTCCGTGGAGCAGCTGATAACGGTACAAGATCAGTCGTCGCAAACAACATACCACCCGAAGAATGGTGAGAAAGCTTGTCCGTGTTGCCAATTCTATGGTGTTCCTTGTCGTCAAGTTCGCGCGACTGAAGATGAAGCCACAACTAGGAGGAACTAGAGGTTGTTCTCCAGTACAAAGAGAACGATGTCTCTGTAACACCCGGTTTACAAAAGGACATAAACCGAGCAATCGTATACGTGCCAGGATCAAGTCACACGTATATACAATGGAATGAACAGTATATCACAGCACATATCACGTAAAAAGATATAATAAAGCGAGTACGAATGTTATTTATTACATGAATGACAAAATATCTGATACAGCGGAAGCGTAAATACAAATACGTAAACTCTCGTCGAAGCTGGGCACCACAGGAACGTCAACTGGGAGACAAACGCTTAGAAGTCCTCGTACTCCTGGTAGCTCTGGGTGAACTCCCTCGCATCGGCAGGAACTGAGCAGCAGTAGAGTATCCCAAAAAGAACAAGAGGAAAAAGAGTAGAGGAGGCAAGTGTGAGTACACAACTTGTACTCAACAAGTATGACACAAACTATGAGGCTCTAAGGTTGGCTGAATCAACTGCATTAGCTTTTAATCTTGGCAAAATTTTATTAAAGCTATTTACTACAAGTTGATGTGTTACCATACCCCAGTTACATATTAATTAATCAGAATTAATTATGATACTACTGAGAACCAAAGCAAACCAAACCACCCGGGGAACCCCCCTAATCAAAGGAAGATAACCCCACTAATCAAAAGGAGCATTTGGGCCACTCATAACCGTGAGCACGGCTAGTATACCAGTTTTACACTCTGCAGAGGTTGCACATCTTGACCCACAAGTCGTGAGCTACACTAGTTGTTCATCACACTTCCTTAGGTGAGATGACTAGCAAACTCACTACGAGGCCGTTACAAAGGACCACGTTGGTAAGGTGTAACCGCTAAGGATTCAGGCTCCACAACGATGGGGCCCACCTTGAGGGGGTACAAGATAACACAGACCAAGCCTCGTAGCACATGGACCATTGAAGGTCAACCTTCCTCTTGCCCCGCCGGTAAGTTACTCCCGAACCAAAATGACCTAATTAGTAAGCCAAGACTGTCCCATTCCAGTCTTGTGGTAGCGCTTTTGTCCCAGGTTGTCACTCTATGAACCGGTCCTTATGGAAAGTGGACAACCTAGCACTAAGCACTGTGCTGGCCCCCTAAACCATGTTTCTAACAAAACATATTTTAACGAGACGTGAGCCATTCAAGTACACCACACAGAGGGCCACTCGCAGAACTAAGTTGCATATACCATTAATCAAATTAATTAAAAAGGACCAAGTGTGTTATAGTGCGGCACCTAACACAACTAACCAAAATGCAACCCAAGGGATATATATAAAGGATATAAAGTGGCTAGGAAAGTCCTTATAGGCATACAATATTAAAATGCAGTATGAACTTTGTATTTAAAAGTGATAGGTGGTGTTCATGTTATACTTGCCTTCCTCAAAGTTCTCATGCTGCTCAAACTGCTGTGAAGATGGTGGCTGCTCCGGGTACAGGTACTCCTCCATAGGCTCAGCGTCTACTCACGATCGCAATGCCAAAACAAGTCCAGCATATACATATACATGCAAACAAAGGAAAACATTAAGAAACATTACAACAATACATAAAAACAGAAACAAAACTAAGCTAGAATTGTTCTACGCATTACAACGATCGCGTGGACCAAAAGAATGCCTAAAATGGAGCTAGAACGCGAAAACTAGGTCCAAAACAAGGTTCAGGGACAAAATTGCAAGAAAACAGGGTTTCTACGGGCTTCTGCGCAAAAACCAGGGACTAAAATGTAATTAACGGTTAGATCCAAGGGCTAACGTGTGAAAACACGCGGACTGGATGGCGGGCACTATTTTTGGAAAGATAAGGGGCCCAAACATTAAAAACAGGACCTATCCGTAATTACTTTAAAACTGAAAAGGACCGCTGGTTGATTACAGAGAAACCCGGGGTCTCTTTTGCAAGAACGCCTGGCGGTGACCGGTATCCCCTGGGTTGACTCGGGCTTGGATGTTTTGGACCGTTCGATCTGGATCGTGCGGCCAGGAAACAATGGGCGCGGGAGCGGCGGCGGAATCGCTGGCACGCGGCGGCGCACGGCAGCATGGTTGCTGGAGTTCGCCAATCCAGCGCTCCAGGAGTCCGTTCAGGCTGTGGTTTGGCCGTGGCTGGAGTGCGCGACGTGCGTAACCCAACTGGGCACCAAACAGGGCTCGGGGGGGGGGGTATGTGGCGGCACTAGCAGCTGCAACGGCGGTTCTGCGCGGCGGGACACCGCCGGCGAGTGGTGCCAGGGCTCCTAGGGTGCGCCACAAGCGAAGACATCTAGCGCAAAAGGACGGTGGGGGCTTGGGGATGCTCACCGTGCACTGGATCGGTCGGAGGGTTGTCGCAGGGAGGCCGGCGGCGAGGTTGCGCGGCGGCGCTGGGCGGAGCTCGAGGTCCGGCCGCTGCTGGGCGTCTCCGGGCTCTTGGATCCCTCGCAAAGCTTCGACGTCGATCTGCGAGGATGTTCCAGGGGTCAGGGGAGGTCGGTGATCACCGGTGGTGAATAATCGCAGCGGTGCTGTGAGCTCACCGGCGCAGAGTCTCAAGGAAAATCCCGTGCGTGTGGGCCTCGGAGTAGTGAGCAAGGGGCTTGGCGTGCTTCGGGGCATCGGGGCCGAGCTAAAGCGGGGACCTGCAGGTGTGGAGCTGCAGCGGAGCGGCCGGTCCATGGTGGAACAGGGCCTCGGCGTGGCGGAGCTCGGTGGATGCGGCGGTAGGGTTACGGTGGCGGCGCTGGCGTGGAGGATGAGGGCGCAGGGGTCCGCGGGGGCCAATTAAAGGCAAGGCGCCGATCCTGGGCAGGCGTGCCTGGGGCGCTGATGTGGCGCGGAGATCACGGCGGCGATGCTGCGCGGGCGTTGCGCGGCCGGGGAAGACGAGTCTGGCTTGTGGGCCCGGCGGTTCAGCGAGAGGAGGCGCGCTCGCGGGTGTGGGCTGTGATCGGCGCCGGCAGGTGGGGGCCGGCGTGACAGAGGAAGGAGCGAGCGCGGCGTGGGTGCTGGTTCGGGAGGGAAGGAGGGGCGCGCACTGGCAGCTTGCTGGGCCGAGGCGAGAGTGAGCGCGGGCCGGGAAAGAAGGAAAGCAGGCTAGGCCTAGCGCGGGAAGAGCTGGGCCGGATCGGGGATTGCTGGGCCGCGCGGGATGAAAGGAAAGGGGCCGCGGTCGTGGGCTGGGTTGGGCTGGTTGGGCCGCTTTTGGGTTTCTTCTTTTCCTTGATTTTCCTAATCGTTTTCTATTTCTTTTCTGGTTTTCAAACTCAAATCTATTTGAATTCAAATCAAATTTGAATTCAAAAATCCTATGCACTCACTCAAATAAAATTGTGCACCAGCATGAATGCACAAACATGTTAAACCTAAAATAAATTTTATTTACTTATGAAAGAAAATTAATTTAAATGCAAGGCTAAGCAAATAAACCTTAGAAAATTAAATAAAGCCAATTAAAATTATTATTAAAGCTGAAATTTAAATTAGGGTGTTACAAATCCTACCCCCTTACAGGAATCTCGTCCCGAGATTCTGGGCTAGCTAGCAAAGAGAAACAAGGATAGGTCTTCCGCAGCTCATCTTTTCGGTGTGGTCACTCCATTGCATTATGCATGCCTTGTAACTCTTTCTGATGTCTCTAGTATCTTCACCGGATGCTCAGTATAGGTCAGATCCAATCCTTTCAACGGTGCTTGTTCTTCTGGCACTCTCAAGCACTTCTTCAACTCAGATCTGCATAACTCTTCTACCTCGTCTGAGCAATCCTCAAATTCTCCCATACTATCTGTAGGCCGGGGTGTCACATCCCTACCCCCTACAGGAACCGACGTCCTCGTCGGTGAATCCTGGATATCACATCCTCTTCGCACTACCCTTCTTCTCAACAAGCAAGACAAGAGAAACCCAAGGCATGATAAGGTAGAGAGGATAGAGTGGATGGTTTTACCCCCAACGATCTAACTCATTTTATTAATTAATTAACTTTAACTTAAGACAGATTTTCATTAAACAAATTTTACTACTAAGCTATGTAATCAACCAAAAATCCAAATCAAACATGTAGCATAATAACAAGCATTCAAAAATTCACACTTTTAGTCGAGAACATTCTATCGTGCTATTATAAAGGGGTCATTTAGCTTACACCTATAATGGTCGGTCAACTTACTTCAAGCCAGAATCTACGGAAACTATTTTATAGGGAGAAATTAAGGCAAGACGAGTAAAAATCTTGGAATTTCAAGGAATAAAATAGCAAAATAGTTTCAGCAGACAAGGCTTAGAGAGAAGAAGACCTAAGACTCGACCAGTTCTATATAGGCTTTCATCCTACAATCGATATATCTCTGATAGCACTCTGTAACACCAGGTTTACAAAAGGACATAAACCGAGCAATCATATACGTGCCAGGATCAAGTCACACGTATATACAATAGAATGAACAGTATATCACAGCACGCATCACGTAAAAAGATATAATAAAGTGAGTACGAATGTTATTGATTACATGAATGACAAAATGTCTGATACAGCGGAAGCATAAATACATATACGTAAACTCTTATCGAAGCTGGGCACCACAGGGACGTCGACTGGGAGACGAACGCCTAGAAGTCCTCGTACTCCTGGTAGCTCTGGGTGAACTCCCTCGCGTCGGCAAGAACTGAGCAGCAGTAGAGTATCCCAAAAAGAACAAGAGGAAAAAGAGTAGAGGAGGCAAGTGTGAGTACACAACTTGTACTCAACAAGTATAACACAAACTATGAGGCTCTAAGGTTGGCTGACTCAACTGCATTAGCCTTTAATCTTGGCAAAATTTTATTAAAGCTATTTACTACAAGTTGATAACTTACCATACCCCAGTTACATAGTAATTAATCAGAATTAATTATGATACTACTGAGAACCAAACCAAACCACCCGGGGATCTGGGCCGCTCATAACCGTGAGCACGGCTAGTATACCAGTTTTACACTCTGCAGAGGTTGCACATCTTTACCCACAAGTCATGAGCTACACTAGTTGTTCATCACACTTCCTTAGGTGAGATGACTAGCAAACTCACTACGAGGCCGTTACAAAGGACCACGTTGGAAAGGTGTAACCGCTAAGGATTCAGGCTCCGCAATGATGGGGCCCACCTCGAGGGGCTACAAGATAACACAGAGCAAGCCTCGTAGCGCAGGGACCATTGAAGCTCACCCTTCCTCTTGCCCCGTCGGTAAGTTACTCCCGAACCAAAATGACCTAATTAGTAAGCCAAGACTGTCCCATTCCAGTCTTGTGGTAGCGCTGTTGTCCCAGGTTGTCCCTCTATGAACCGGTCCTTATGGAGAGTGGCCAACCCAGCGCTAAGCACTGTGCTGGCCCCCTAAACCATGTTTCTAACAAAACATATTTTAACGAGACTTGAGCCACTCTAGTACACCGCACAGAGGGCCACTCTCAGAATTAAGTTGCATATACCATTAATCAAATTAATTAAAAAGGACCAAGTGTTTTATAGCACGGCACCTAGTACAACTAACCAAAATGCAACCGAAGGGATATATATAAAGGATATAAAGTGGCTAGGAAAGTCCTTATAGGCATACAATATTAAAATGCAGTATGAACCTTGTATTTAAAAGTGATAGGTGGTGTTCATATTATACTTGCCTTCCTCAAAGTTCTCCTACTGCTCAAACTGCTGTGAAGACGGTGGCTGCTCCGGGTACTGGTGCTCCTCTGAAGGCTCAGCGTCTACTCACGATCGCAACGCCAAAACAAGTCCAGCATATACACATACATGCAAACAAAGGCAAACACTAAGAAACAGTACAACAATACATAAAAACAGCAAATAAAACTAAGCTAGAACTATTCTACGTGTTACAACGATCGCGTGGACATAAAGAACGCCTAAAACGGAGCTAGAACGCGAAAACTAGGCCCAAAACAAGGTTCAGGGACTAAACTACAAGAAAACAGGGTTTCTAGGGGCTTCTGCACAAAAACCAGGGACTAAAACATAATTAATGGTTAGATCCAAGGGCTAACACGTGAAATCACACGGACTGGATGGCGGGCACTATTTTTGGTAAGATAAGGGGCCTAAACATTAAAAACAGGACCTATCCGTAATTACTTTAAAACTGAAAAGGACCGCGGGTTGATTACAGAGAAACCCGGGGTCTCTTTTGCAAGAACACTAGGCGCTGACCGGTATACCCTTGGTTGACTCGGGATTGGGTGTTTTGGACCGTTCGATCTGGATCGCGCGGCCACGAAACGTTGGGCGCGGGAGCGGGGGCAGAATCGCTGGCGCGCGGCGGCGCACGGCAGCGGGGTCGTCGGAGTTCGCCAATCCAGCGATCCAGGAGTCCGTTCAGGCTGTGGTTTGGCTGTGGCTGTAGTGCGCAACGTGCGTAACCCAACTAGGCACCAAACGGGGCTTGGGGGGGGTATGTGGCGGCGCTAGCAGCTGCAGCGGAGGTTCTGCGCGGCGGGACATCGCCGGCGAGCGGTGCAGGGGCTCCTAGGGTGCGCCACAAGCGAAGACCTCTAGCGCAAAAGGACGGTGGGGGATTGGGGATGCTCACTGTGCACAGGATCCGTCGGAGGGATGTCGCAGGGAGGCCGGGGACGAGGTTGCGCGGCAGCGCTGGGCGGAGCTCGAGGTCCGGCCGTTGCTGGGCTTCTCCGGGCTCCTGGATCCCTCGCAAAGCTTCGACGTCGATCTACGTGGATGTTCCAGGGGTCAGGGGAGGTCGGGGATCGCCGGCGGTGAATAATCGCGGCGGCACAGCGAGCTCACCGGCGCGGAGTCTTGGGGAAAATCCCGTGCGTGCGGGCCTCGCAGTCGCGAGCAAGGGGCTTGGCGTGCTTCGGGGCGTCGAGGCGGAGCTAAAGCGGGGACTTGCAGGGGTGGAGCTGTAGCGGAGCTGCCGGTCCACGGCGGAACAGGGCCTCGGCATGACGGAGCTCAGTGGATGCGGCGCTAGGGTCACGGTGGCGGCGCTGGCGTGGAGGATGAGGGCATAGGGGGTCCGCGGGGGCCAATTAAAGGCTGGGCGGGGATCCTGGGTAGGCGTGCCCGGGGCACTGACGTGGCGCGGAGATCACCGCGGTGACGCTGCGCGGGCGTTGCGCAGCCGGGGAAGATGGGGAAGACGAGTTTGGCTCGTGGGCCCGGCAGTTCAGCGAGAGGAGGCACGCGCGTGGGTGTGGGCTGTGATCGGCGCCGGCAGGTGGGGCCGGCGTGACATAGGAAGGAACAAGGGCGGCATGGGCGCTGGGCTGGGAGGGAAGGAAGGGCGCGCGCTGGCAGCTTGCTGGGCCTAGGCGAGAGTGAGCGCGGGCCGGAAAGAAGGAAAGCAGGCTGTGCCGAGCGCGGGAAGAGCTGGGCCAGACCGGGGATTGCTGGGCCGCGCGGGATGAAAGGAAAGGGGCTGCGGTCGTGGGCTGGGTTGGGCTGGTTGGGCCGCTTTTGGGTTTCTTCTTTTCTTGGATTTTCCTAATCCTTTTCTATTTCTTTTCTGGTTTTCAAACTCAAATTTATTTGAATTCAAATAAAATTTGAATTCAAAACTCCTATGCACTCACTCAAATAAAATTATGCACCAGCATGAATGCACAAACATGTTAAACCTAAAATAAAATTTATTTACTTATGAAAGAAAATTAATTTAAATGCAAGGCTAAGCAAATAAACCTTAGAAAATTAAATAAAGCCAATTAAAATTATTATTAAAGCTAAAATTTAAATTAGTAACAAAGCAAGTACAAATGTTATTTATTACATTAATGACAAAATGTCTGATACAGAGTATGCGGAAGCGTAAAAACATATGCGTAAACTCTCGGAAGCTGGGCGCCACAGGGACGTCGACTGGGAGACGAATGCCTAGAAATCCTCGTACTCCTGGTAGCTCCGGGTGAACTCCTCCGCGTCGCCGGGAACTGAGCAGCAGTAGGGTGTCCCCAAAGAGAACAAGAGGAAAAGAGTAGAGTAGGCAAGAGTGAGTACACAACTTGTACTCAACAAGTATAACACAAACTATGAGGCTCTAAGGTTGGCTGAATCAACTGCATTAGCTTTTAATCTTGGCAATGTTTTATTAAAGCTAATTACTACAAGTGGATGAATTACCATAACCCAGTTACATAGTAATTAATCAAAATTAAATTATGATACTACTGCGAACCAAACCAAACCAAACCACCTGGGGAACCCCCTTAATCAATGGAAGATAACCCCACTAATCAAAAGGAGGATTCGGGCCGCTCATGACCGTGAGCACGGCTAGTATACCAGTTTTACAATCTGCAGAGGTTGCACATCTTTACCCACAAGTCGTGAGCTACGCTAGTGGTTCATCACACTTCCGTAGGTGAGATGACTAGCAAACTCACTACGAGGCCATTACAGAGAATCTCATTGGTAAGGCGTAACCACAAAGAGTTGGATTAGCGACGATGGGGCCCACCTCACGGGGGTACAAGACACGGAGCACAAACCAAGCCGGAGGAGCAGGGACCATTGAAGCTTACCACCCTTACCCCGCAGGTAAGTTACTCCAAACCAAAAAGACCTAATTAGTAAGCCAAGACCGTCCCATTCCAGTCTTGTGGTTGCGCGGTATTCCCAGGTTGTCGCTCTAATGACGTACGGTCCTTATGGAGAGTAGCTAGCACAAAACACAGTGCGAGCCCCCTAAACTAAGTTTCTAGGAAAACATGTTTTAAGGAGACGTAAACCACTCAAGTACAGAGCATAGAGGGTAACGCTCAGAATTAAGTTGCATAAGACCATTAACAAATTTAATTAAAAAGGACCATGTGTGAGAGCGCAGCACCTAGCACAACTAACCAAAATGCATCCCAAGGTAATTATATAAAGGATAAATGTGGCTAGGAAATCCTTATAGGCATACAATATTAAAATGCAGTATGAAATTATATTTAAAGGTGATAGGTGTTGTTCATGTTATACTTGCCTTCCTCAAAGTTCTCCTGCTGCTCAAACTACTCTGAAGACGGTGGCTGCTTCGGGTACTGGTACTCCTCCGAAGGATCAACGTCTACTCACGATCGCAACGCCAAATCAAGTCCAGCACATACACATACATGCAAACAAGAGCAAACACTAAGAAATAGTACAACAATACATAAAAACAGCAAACAAAACTAAGCTAAGACTATTCTACACATTACAACGATCGCGTGGACATAAAGAACGCCTAAAACGGAGCTAGAACGCGAAAACTAGGCACAAAACAAGGTTCAGGGACTAAACTGCAAGAAAACAGGGTTTCTAGGGGCTTCTACGCAAAAACCAGGGACCTATATGTAATTAACGGGTATATCTGGGGTCTAACGTGCAAAAACGCAGGGGCTGGACGGTGGGTTCTATTTTTAAAAAGGTCAGGGGCCTAAACATTAAAAACTGGGCCTTTCTGGAATTAGTTTTGAACAGGCTAGGACGTCGGGTTGATTTCCATGAAAAGCAGGGGCTCTTTAGCAAAAACACCAGGCCGAAGGGGTATGTTCTAATCTGGGCCATGGGTTCCGGATCGGACGGCCAGGATGGATGGGGGCGCGGGCGGCGGCTTGCCGGAGTTCAGTAATTCGGCGACCCAGGGCCCTATTCGACTTGGTTTTGGATCTGGAGTGATGCGCGCAGCCTCGCGAACACCACTACGAGCTCAGCACAGGGGTGCAGCGCGGTGGAGCGGCCGGCAACGGCGGAGCGGGGCATAGCTACTCCGGTGAGCCATTAAGCGCGATACAAGGGAAAGAAACGGAGGGGAAAGGGCGCGGAAGCATTCCATACCACGGTGTGTAGACCAGGGCGCGTGCAGGTGTAGAGAGAGGCGGCGGAGTAGAGGTTCCATGGTGGCATCACGGCGGTTCCAAGCTTGGCAGGTCGGTGGCGCACGGGGAGAGGCCGCGTGGACGGCTCCTTGAGCGTCTGCTCCGGTGGCAGCGACGCGGGGTCGTCCTGCGAAGCGACCAAGTGGGTCAGTAAGGCGTGAAGTTCACCGGCAACGAGCAATTGTTCGAGAGCGGACTCACCTGCTATGGCGGATCCGAGGCAAATTTCAGCACTGGTGTGGTTGAACCCGAGGGACAAAGGCTCGGTGAGGTTCTGGGCATCGAGGCGGAGCTAATGCGGGGATTTACAGGGGTGGAGGTGCAGCCGGGCGGCCGGTCCACGGTGGAGCAGAACCTCGATGCGGCGGAGCAAGGCAGGTGCGGCGGATCTCGAGCTCTGGGCTGCTGGGTTGGCAAGGCGAGGGTGCAGGGGAGGTCGTGGGGCCAATTAAAGGAGGGCCCGAGGATCTAGGGCGTGCGTGCCTGTGGTGAGTGCGGCGGAGATCATGGCCGTGATTCCGAGCGGAGGAAGCGGATCGCGCAACGGCCTCGCGCGATCCCGGGCTCTGGTGGCGTAGCTTCTAGAAGGAGGGAGCTCGGATGAGGCTGGCCAGCGGGTCTTGCGGGGTTGGGTGGTCCACAGGGAAGCGGGGTAAGCTTCTATGGTCCCTGCTCCTCCGGTTTGGTCTGTGCTCCGTGTCTTGTACCCCCGTGAGGTGGGCCCCATCGTCGCTGATCCAACTCTTCGCAGTTACGCCTTACCAACGAGATTCTTTGTAACGGCCTCATAGTGAGTTTGCTAGTCATCTCACCTACGGAAGTGTGATGAACAACTAGCGTAGCTCACGACTTGTGGGTAAAGATGTACAACCTCTGCAAAGTGTAAAACTGGTATACTAGCCGTGCACTTGAGTGGTCCTCTGTGTGGTGTACTTGAGTGGCTCACATCTCGTTAAAATATGTTTTGTTAGAAACATGGCTTAGGGGCCAGCACGGTGCTTAGTGCTGGGTTGGCCACTCTCCATAAGGACAGGTTCATAGAGCGACAACCTGGGACAACAGCGCTACCACAAGACTGGAATGGGACGGTCTTGGCTTACTAATTAGGTCATTTTGGTTCGGGAGTAACTTACCGACGAGGCAAGAGGAAGGGTGAGCTTCAATGGTCCCTGCGCTACGAGGCTTGGTCTGTGTTATCTTGTACCCCCTTGAGGTGGGCCCCATCGTTGCGGAGCCTGAATCCTTAGCGGTTACACCTTACCAACGTGGTCCTTTGTATGTACAGGAGAATTTGAGAATCTCTCAGATGAGGCAGAAGAGTTATGCTATAGCTCCCTTTTTCGGATTTATGTAACACCCATCTGGAGTTAGAAGCAGTGATGCATGGGCAGTGTTGTCTAAACAAGATAGAACCTTACATAGTGGGGTTTTCTCTCTTCTTTGACCTTACCAATCTATGCCTCCTTTTATCCCAGCTTAGATGTCAGCAGAACAAAAAGGCCTTGGAGACAGTGCAATGGGTGATGGTGTTCATGCAACAATTTCCGTGGACCAGCCGATAACGGTACAAGATCAGTCGTCGCAAACAACATACCACCCGAAGAATGGTGAGAAAGCTTGTCCGTGTTGCCAATTCTATGGCGTTCCTTGTCGTCAAGTTCGCACGACTGAAGATGAAGCCACAACTAGGAGGAACCAGAGGTTGTTCTCCAGTACAAAGAGAAAGATGTCTCATCAAGAGCAGGTATTAGAGGATTCCCTTTTCCTTGATTCCCCATCGGTCGATGAGCTACAGACCATCCAGAAGAGAAAGGATCCTGAGTTCTCTAGAGATACACAGGTCAAGAACCAAGCACTCTATGATTATGTTGATGGGTTGACTATCACTATGAATGTGATTCAGCCACGCGGTTGCAAGGAGTCCAAAAAGCAAGCAGCAAAAATAATGCAAGATGGGATGTTAAGTTCACAGGGAGGTCAACCAAGTAGCACCATTCACCGCCGCCGCATGTTACCAATGCAGGCAAAAAGGTCATTATGTCAAAAGTTGTCCACAGAATCGCTTGTCACCGGTAGCACCAGTCCAGGACCGTTCACCAATCCCGCGTACCAGTGGTGATGAGGCCCACCTTATTTCCAGGAACTGCTCCAAGCAGGGTGCCCAGAATGATCAGGATCAGCAGCAAGTGATACCAGGTGTGCGTAGAGCTTAATCCCATCCTTGTTTCTCTTTGCTAGCCAGCCTAGAATCTCGGGATGAGATTCCTGTAAGGGGTAGGATTTGTAACACCCTAATTAAAATTTCAGTATTTAATAATAAATTTAATTGGCTTTATTTAATTTTCTAAGGTTAATATGCTTAGAGTTGCATTTAATTAATTTTGTTTCACAAGGAATTAAAATTTTTCTAGTTTTAAACTTGTTTGTGCATTCATGCTGGTGCATAATTTTATTTGATTGAGTGTGGTTTGATTTCAAATTCAAATTTGAATTCAAATAGGTTTAGTTTGGTTTGAATTAGAAATGGAAAAGGAAAAGAAATAGAAAAGGAAGGGAAACAAGAAAAGGAGAATAACCAACCCAGCCCAACCCGTGCTCCAGCCCAGATGGCCCACCTTCCCTTTTTCCCCATGGCCCACACCTCGGCCCAGCAAGCCGCCAGCGCGCGCCCCTCCTTTCCCCGGCTCAGCGCCCCTCGCTCTTTCCTCCCGCCTCGCAGCCCAGCAGCGCGCACTCGCCAGCGCCCCGCCTTCTCTCCCTACTGGACGGGGCCCACTCGTCAGTGTCTCCCTCCTCCTTTCCTTCTTCTTCCCCGCGTCGGCTCCCTCTGCCCCGCTCTCGCCGCGCTCCCTCGCTGTCCCGTGGCCCCACTCCGCCCCGTGCACGCGCCCAAGGCCCACTGGCCAGCACCGCGCCCCCTTCCCTCTAGAAGCTTCGCCCAGAGCCCGGGATCACGTCGAGCCGTTCCACGATCCGCTTCCTCTGTGTTACACTTGTCACGCCCGCAATCCTCACCGGTCTTCTATTCATGGCACGCACACCGAAAAACCACGGCCGCCTCCCTTTATTTGACACCCCCGCGGCCCCTGCGCACCCACCCCTCCTCTACAGCCGCTACCACAACCCTAGCACCCCCTCGCCTTGCTCCGCCGCGCAGAGTCCTCTGCGCCACCGCGAACACGGCGCTTCGCAGCCCTTTAGCCCGTGCCAACCATCGCAGGAGCTTTGCCGTGGCCCCAGGGAGCTCCCCAAGCTCTTTGCCCCGGAGTCCAGTCCCTGCCTCGCCGGAATTATGCCTGGACCATTCGACCGTGAGCTCTCTGCGCCGCCGCGATTCCTCACCGCCGATGAACCTTTCTCTCCCTGACCCCCTCCTTCACTTCACAGCTCCACGTGGAAGCAGTTCGTGGAGACCAGGATGCCCGGAGCACACCTCGACGTCCACTTCCACGAGTGCCGGCCGTTCCCTCACCGCCGGACCTCGACGCCGGCCTCCCTGCGTCACGCGTCCGCCGTCCCGAGCCCTCGGTGAGCACCACTTCGACCCCCTCTAGGTTTTGCGCTAGACCGGTCGCCGGCGGCACACACCGTAGCTCCGCCATGGCGAAATTCCTGCAGCGCAGCGCAGCCCCGCACGAGCCCGATTTTGGCTTGTTCGTGCCCTGCGCACACACCCGCACTCCCTTGCACCCAGAGTTTAGCCCAGAACGGCACGCGAGCAGCACGACGGCGAGCACTGCCGCGGAAACCCGCCCCGTTCGCCGCGCACGTCGCTCCGAGCAGCCCCGGGCCGGGCTGACCATGCCTGAACCAAATCCCGGTCGAAACGACCCCCGGAGCATCGAATTCGAAGAACTCCGGTTAAAATCCCGGTCGAAACGACCCCCCGGAGCATCTGGTTTTGGGTCCAGAGTAGGATGCCTGGTAGTACTAGAAGAAGGCGTTGCAGAGATCCTGCCAGCTGTTAATGGCACGGCAGGGAGCGCTTCGAGCCAATTGAGAGCTTGGGGGCCCATCATGACCGGGATGTAGGCTGCCATGATGTCGTTGTCTCCGCGCGCAGCTCGGACGGCGATGGAGTAGGTGCGCAGCCACGTCTTGGGGTCAGACTCGCCGTCATACTTCTCAATCCTGGTAGGCTTGAAGGTGGCGGGCCATTGGATGGCCCGGAGCCGGCTGGAAAAGGCGGAGAAGCCGTCGAGGTCGTTGCCGGGCTCGTAGTCACGATGGGGTCGTTGTGGATGTCTGTCGCCCCGGCGGCCGTGGTTCTGGTGGTCGGCATCAGAGTCCCCGTGTTCCTCGTCGTACTGACGACGTCGCTGGCGCTCAGCGGCGTCGCATTGGCGGAGATGGTTGTTGATGCGCTTACGTAGATCTTGCTGGTTTAGTTGGCCGCGGTGGTTGACCTCCTCTTCGTCGTCGCCTTAAGGTCGCGTTGAGTGGTGACTCGACTGGGCGCGGTAAGCCGAGTTGTCCTTGCGCAGCTGCTGGGCCTGAGTGGTAGCCACATGCAGGTGAGCGCAGGCCTTGACGATCTCGGGGATCTCCTGGAGGCCCTCGAGCACCTGGAACACCGCGGCGAGGTTGGCCGATGGCGTGGTGAAGACGTCCTGGCCGTTGTAGTTGAAGTCGAAGTCGTCGTCGAGGTTGCGGGGCCGGATCGGTGAGCGCCGATTCCTAGGGTTGCGGCGTTCTCCATGTCACGCTCGGACTGTCGGATCGCTGCCTCGTTGCGCCTTCTGTCGGTGCAGAGCTCATTGCGTTGAAGTCAATTTTCTCTTTCTTCGTCGTCCTCGTTCAGGCGAGTGTCGGAGTCGTCGGAGACGATGAAGATGCGGAGGTGCTCTGTCGTCGTAGAGCGGTTGGGTGGGAGGGTAAACAAGGTGTGTTGGAAGCCAAGTTCCTCTCCCGAGGTTGGGTCAGATCGGATCTGACTGAAGGTAGCCGGGTCGGGTAGTTGCACTCGGATCTGATCCGAGTACGTCGTAGCGGCATTGCGGAGTCTAAAGGGGATCCTATCCGGGTCGTGGCAGTGCCGAAGCATGTCCTCGCTGAGCCTGATGCAGTCGGCGACGGATCTGCTGACTCGATCTATCTGAGAGATAAGATCGTCAGCGGACGCAGCAGGACGACGGATCGTCCTGGGGGGGAGTGGCCGTCACGTAATCTATCTCGGGTTCGGGAACCCGAGATGTGACAGATCTCAGACTGGCCAGATCAGATCTGGCCCTGGTAGAAGCACTGCCAAGTTCACAGAGAACATGGTCAGGGTTGCCTCGGTGGTGAAGCGCGAGTTCACCGAGTCGGATGCACTAGGCGATGGATCTACCGACGCGATCTATCTGGAAGATCAGATCGTCAGCAGACTCATCAGGGCCACAGGTCACCCTGGTTGGCGTGGCCGCCATGTCAGAGTTCTTGGATTCGGGAATCCGAGAGGTGGAATGTGCTTGGGGAGTTAGATCGGATCTAACCCCAGCAAAGACGTTGCCACCGGCGGCAAGAGAGCCGGAAGCGGGGTTCCTGGGAACCGTGACATCCGAGAAGCTTCCGAAGGCGAAGGAGAAGCCGACTGTCGCTGTGACACCCTAGGTGTCTGCACAGTAGTTGTGTATCTATTTTATGCATCATGTGCTTGATTTGCTTGAAAAAGGATCTTTTTGTAAATATAAAGGTTATATGTGTAATTATGATTTTATGCAAGGTCCTCTCTATAGTTTTATTTGAATAGGATTTGTGATTATAGCTTTTGTGGTGGGTGTATTTGCAAAATGTAGTGTAATCATTGCATGGTAGGAAATCTTTCAATTCAGCCTAAGTTTAAAGTGAATTTACCTTGAAAAAGGCAAAAGTCCTTTGAATTCAAAATCCCTTCTATGTTTTCAAAATTAGCTATTTATTCTTTGATCAAATCAATTTTTGCACAACATCAAAGTTGTAGATCTTGAAAATTTGAACAACTTTCATATTGGGCACTTTTTCATTTGAGCCCTACATTAAAAGTTATTGCTTGTTTACAGTCAGGTCCCTAGAATTTTCAGAAATTACAAACCAGCCCTTGTCTTCCACCTCATGCCTGCCTTCCTACTTGCTCTGCCGCCGGCGCACTGCCGCGCCGCCCGCTGCTCTGGGCCACCCCCGAGCCACCTCCTGCTTCGCGCTGGCGCCCACGCGTCGCTCCTGACCTCCTCCACCGCTTCTTGCCCACGCGCTGGAGCTCTCTAACCCGTGCCACGCAGCAGTAGCGCACCGCGCGGCTGCCACCTCGCCGCCGCCGTGGAGAGCCCAACTCAGAGGCCCAGCTCTTGATCTTTCGCGCGCACGAGCATCACAAAAACCTCCACAAGCTTTTCCCCTCACTCTTTCGCCTTTTTCCTCGCTCTGACGCCTCAGAACGCCGCCGCCGCTCCACCCCGAACGCCGGCGAGCTCAAACCGCCGTCGACCCGCCATTCCAGAGTAGCTCCGCCCACGCCAACCCCACCAACAGCTTCGCCTCACCCTCGCGCACCTTCCCGACCACTTCTCGTCGACCAATTCCCACCGGAGTAGCCCCGCCGACGAGCCTCCTACGCCACCAACCGCCCTCCTCCGTCGATCCGCCTCCTCCGGCTCTCCTGTTGTGCCAAGGGTACCCAGGGGTCCGCCTCGACATCCTCTTCGTTTTCCCCAAGATCCCTATCGCCGCCGGCGAGCCTAGCCGCTGGGAATCCGGCCGATTCCTTCCTCTGTTCCTTTACTATGGCCAGGGACTTGGTTGTTAGAATTCGAGAAACGCCAGGGGCCTATCTGCTTAGTCAGTGACTCAAGTGAATAGTGTTACTAGGGACTTATTTGTTATTTCTAGCTGTAAACTTTGAAATTCCATAGAAATTCGTAGGAAATTCAGAAAAATGTAAACCTTGATGTTTTGGAATCCTTGTGTACAGCTCTATGCAGTAAAATCAAAATATGATGGATGTTTGTTGAAAGTTTTTGCTGTACAAATTGATTTGTGTCTCTAGGTATATAAAGACTAGTTGTTTTATCTTTTTCTTAACTATTTCTTGAAGCCATGTCTTGCAGTGAAATTTTAATGGTGAATTACACACGTGAATATAGTATTGCTATAAAAATTCCGTGGTCAGTTCTCATGTATAGCTATTTCTTTGATTTAATGCTTGTTTAGTAGACTTTAATTATGATAAATAGTTTATGTTGATGATAAATCATGAAAATATTTTTGAGTGTTCTTTTTGAATATTTTATCTTTTCCATGAGTTTTTAGCCCCAGTTCGTGACTAGAACAGAAGCTAAAAATGAATCTTGTTAAATTGATGTCTGTTTTGTTTATTTTCTCAGAATTAATTCTTTGTAGATAAAATCATGAAAAATTCACAGTATCTAAATCATCCCTGTTTTGAGCTATTTTTAAATTTTTAACTTCTATTTTGCTCTGGTTTAACCTGTATAATTCAATCGTGTTCTAGGTGTTGTCTGAATGAATGAATTGTTCTGAATAAATGGCTACATGTTTTGGCATGAAATTTACAGGATAGCTTACTATGTTCATATTATGTTTAGTGTAATTTTTGCTAAATTTATTACTGTTTTTTATCTGAGTTGTTGATTTTTTAACAAACCATGATTTAATTGCTATAGGAAACTACTCCCACTTGTTTAGGAAGTTAGTATAGCTTTCTTGTGCTGTTGATCATGATGCCTTGTGTAGTTAGATATATTGAGTTACTACTCTATAAACGATTGCCCATGTGTGTATTAATTTTGTTTGCTTAGCTTCACCACATCGTGAGCGTGTTTATAATTTCATCTCTTGCATCACATATAGATGCGTCTGCTCTATCGGACGGGACGTACGAGCTGATCCCGGATTCCGAAGGAGGTGATCTCGAAGCTCAAGTGAACACTGCTATACTAACTGAAGCCCCGGACCAAAGTTCGGAAGAGCCCAGGGCTGAAATAGTTAGTGAGTACCAAGAAGGTAAGCCCCGGACATAACCTATATTTCAAATTATTACCATTTATCGTTTTTACTTACTTGTGCATTTACAGTTCTTAGGATTTGAATTGAAACCCTAGATGCATGATCCTAGGAAACTATGTACTGAACACTAGACCTGAGTTCGATTAATTGCTAAGCTTATAGGACCGGTAAAAGTCGAGTGATTGCCTGTCACTCGCGAGCTTTATAGGAACTGCTCGTTTACTTTCTGTTATCAATATAAGGACGACGGACGGGGTTGTGTTCGATATCATGACCTTGTGTGAGACCCCATCTGTGTTGATGAACTTGCTAAGGTCGCGGTGTGTGGTAGTGCTGGTTAAGTTTTTGAACGTACTAGCCACATGCCGTAAATATGGTACGCGGTAAGCCTAGTAGCCGATTGAACCGGGGAGTGGATATACCTATCACTCTCTCTTTAGAGATAGGCTTTTAAATGTTATTGTTGATCAACATTGCGACTTCGAGGGACAAGGTTGGACCTTGGAGCCCTGTAGTCAGGGAGAGTGACCCTATCCACAAGCCAGAAAGAAAGGTCAACGGTTGTTTCAGAACGACCCGACGGTGTTCCAAACGTGTGTGTTAGGTCTGCCTGGCCAGGTTAACAAATTCGATTCGAATCGTCCGCTTCTCACGGTTTGGGACTGCTTGATCTCTTTGCCACATAGAGTAATAAGAGCAACAATATTATGATCAATCTTGATGTTTGCGTAAAGATCTACCATGGTTGAATAGTAGTTGCTTACATAGAATGGTTAATCAACTAGAATATGGAAAGCTAAAATTTGAAAATAAGGACCTACTCTTTATTGCTTTTAAGCAAAAGCAAAACCAGAGCCTCACAGAACCCTGCATAGTCTAGTTAGGTGGGCTATGTGTACCCGTTGACGGTTAAGTTTTGCTGAGAATTAGAATACTCAGCCTTGCTGTTGAAACCCTTTTTCAGGTATGAGTTTTGAGGACCAGGTTGCTAGTTTGTCTTGGCCCTGCTCTTTGCCTCCTGGCTGGTCTGTAGAGTGGGATACGTCTTCGGCTGGCAATGACCATGACGAGTGATACCTTGCTTGGGCTAGCTTGGTATACCTTTGCGACGTGTTGTAGCTGTCGTTGTCTCTTTCCACTGCTTTTCAAACTCTGAAGTTAAAGTTATGGCTTGTATAACTGTTTTGCAAAGTTTGGTTTTGTAATAAGTACTTCGAAACATGTTGTAATCACTACTTTGCCTATGTTGTAAAATTGTGGATGTAATATCTCTAGACTCGCCTTCGTGCGGGGTATGCTTGTTCGATCCGAGAACCGGTGGTTGTTTCGGGACGTTACCCGACAGACCAAGAATTGTTTCGTTTGAAATGCGTTTGAGCCGGTGTTGCCTTTATGGTGATGGCCTGCGCACTTGAGCCGGCATAATTCAGGTGGTTCTGCCACAGTCGCCTCCATCTAAGCGGTGACGCTGGCAGAGAAGATGACGCCAGTGTTGGCTGCCATTGAACTCGACGTATGAGCCCTGAGTCCCCTACCTGGCACGCCAACTGTCGGATTGTTATTCCGGCCAGTCCACCAGGGGTGTACCCGACGATAGAGTTTCAGGATGGGGATCTCAGGACCAAGAGCTCGATGGTAACACGAAGATGCAGGGACATAGACAGGTTCTTACCGCAATGAGTGTAATACCCTACGTCCTGTGTTTGGGGTTGTATTAGGGTTTGTGGAATGCTGCGAAAAGTGGGGTCTCTGTATGGGTCGGCCTACATCTTCTTTATATAGACCAGCAACCATAGGGGTACAAGGAATGATATACTCGGGTTGTTTTACAAGGAAGGAGGTCGGTTAAGATCCCTAGATATCCGGGCCTCTAGTTAGAGCCTCTCATCCTAATCCTCTGGAGATCCCTTCTGCGCACAACCGAGTCCTGCACGCCGAGTAGTTGTAGCCGAGTCACCGAGCAGGGTAGTCTCCCGTAGGTTCGGGGACCCCACTCGGCAGGGAGGTACATAGATCTACCTCCGTCAGACCCCAAGATGTGGCTACGCACTTACCATTACGGAAGCTGATGACAGGGACGTTATCTACCACTTCAACAAAGGCCTCCATAATATCGAATTATGGAGGAAGATGTTCGAGAGCAACCCCAAGACCGTGGGCGACATGATGTTGGTCGTCAACAAGCACGCCGACATGGAAGATGCCGAGCGAGCTCACCGCCGGCACAAGACCCAGAACGACTCCTCCGAGCGTCCCCCTCAGCGGGACAATCGCTCGGAACGCCGCCGCGACGATTGCCCACCTCGTCATGGGAAGAAGCACGACCGCGCCGAGTCGTCCATGAACCGGGACCGCAAGCGTGGCCCCGAGAACATCGTCGCCGTCGCCGAAAGGTCCCAGTTCCGCTCCACCCTCAACCAAGCGGACCTGGACCGGCTCCTGGATGAGAAATGTCCTTGGCACAAGGACGTAAACCACACTGCCCGAGAGTGCCGAGCACTCTCCAACGGCGTCATCAAGGATGATGACCCCAAGCGACTCCGCCACGACGACCGCGACAGGCTGGGTGGTTCCAAAACCACCTGGGTATGCCCACGGAGGCACAAGTCGCCCAGGCGAGATGATGATGAGAAAAGGGAAGATTCCCAGGGAACTTCCAGGAAGAAGACAGGGCCATCATGCCAGCGCAAGCTCAAGCTGGATGATCGCAAAGTCAACCTGGTGTTCAAACACCCAGTTGAACCCCTCCGGTGGTCGGAGACGCCGATCACCTTCGACCGCCATGACCACTGGGTCCACCTACCCAGGCCGGGTGCCTACCCCCTCGTGGTCAGCCCAGTGGTGAGCCAGGTCTGCCTGGCCAAAGTACTCGTCGATGGTGGCAGCAACCTCAACATCATCTTCGCCGGCATGTTGGAGAGCATGGGCTACGACATGACCTCCCAGGTCCCATCCAATCAGGCCTTCTACGACATCATCTCTGGAGCCGGGTCCACTCCGGTCGGCCGGGCCACTCTGTCGGTCACCTTCGGCATCCGTGACAACTACCACACCGAGTACGTCAACTTCGAGGTTGCCGAGTTCGAGACCTCCTACCATGCCATCCTGGGAAGACCCTCCCTAGCCAAGTTCATGGCGATCCCCAAACACGTATCTACTCCTGAATATGCTAGCTCCAAAGGGGGTCCTCTCGGTCTACGGAGATCTACAGACCTCCTACACGTGCGAGGCCAAGAACATCGAGCTCTCCGACACCATGGAACGATCCAGGAACTCGGTTCTTGTTGCCCAGGCAGCAAAGAACCTCCCGGTGGTTCAGCAGCAAATCCCCGCCAAGGAGTCGACTTCCGAGTCGCAACACAGGCCAGCCGTGGCGACCAAGACCATCGTCCTCCGGGACGATGAACCGCACAAGACCTCCGTGATCGGGGCCAGTCTCGACTTGGCGTAGGAAGGTGCGCTGACCTCCTTCCTCCAGGAGAATTGGGACATCTTCGCATGGAAGATATCTGACATGTCCGGAGTCCCAAGGGAGGTGGCTGAGCACTCCTTAGATCTGGACAAGAAGGCAAAACCCGTCAAGCAACGGCTCCGCCGCTTTGCGCAGGATCGAAAGGAGGCTATTAGGGTAGAAGTAACTCGGCTCCTCGCCGCTGGTTTCATCAGAGAAGTCGCACACTGTAACACCCGGTTTATAAAAGGACATAAACCGAGCAATCATATACGTGCCAGGATCAAGTCACACGTATATACAACAGAATGAACAGTATATCACAGCACATATCATGTAAAAAGATATAATAAAGCGAGTACAAATGTTATTTATTACATAAGTGACAAATGTCTGATACAGAGTATGCGGAAGCGTAAAAACATATACGTAAACTCTCGGAAGCTGGGCGCCACAGGGACGTCGACAGGGAGACGACCGCCTAGAAGTCCTCGTACTCCTGGAAGCTCTGGGTGAACTCCTTCGCGTCGGCAGGAACTGAGCAGCAGTAGGGTGTCCCCAAAAAGAACTCGTACAATGCTTAAGTTTAGCTTTTCCATTTCATAGCAAAGAGACTCGCTTAATGGTATAGCTGAAATGCAATGACAGTGAGCTTTGCGACTTAGAGCATCGGCAACTACATTTGCCTTGCTAGGATGATAATGCACTTCGAGCTCATAATCTTTAATCAACTCAAGCCATCTCCTTTGATGCATGTTCAAATCAGCATGAGTGAAAAGGTATTTGAGACACTTGTGATCAGTATAGATGTTGCACAATGTACCCAGAAGATAGTGCCGCCATATTTTCAGAGCATGGACCACAGCTGCTAATTCAAGATCATGAGTGGGATAGTTTTCTTCATGCCTCTTGAGTGATCGAGAAGCATAAGCAATCACTCGATTTTCCTGCATCAAGACACAACCAAGTCCTGTGCCTGAGGCATCACAGTAGACATCAAAAGTTTTTGTTGTGTCGGGTTGGGCCAAGATTGGAGCTGAAGTGAGAAGTGTTTTCAATTTCTGAAAGGCTTCCTCACATTGGATACTCCAATAGAATTTGACACCTTTCTTAAGAAGTTCAGTCATCGGCTTCGCAATTTTGGAGAATTCTGGGATGAACCGACGATAATAACCAGCTAACCCCAGAAAACTACGGATTTCATGAACAGAAGTTGGGGCTTCCCAATCTAGTACATCCTGTACTTTACTGGGATCAACAGAAATACCTTCAGCAGATATGACATGACCTAAAAATGGAACTTCCTTCAGCCAGAAGTCACACTTGCTGAATTTGGCATATAGCTGGTGCTCTCTCAGACGCTGAAGTACTATGCGAAGATGATGAGCATGTTCTTCCTCATTCTTGGAGTAGATCAAGATGTCATCAATGAAGACCACAGCGAACTTGTCTAACTCCGGCATGAATACCGAATTCATGAGGTACATGAAATAAGCGGGAGCATTGGTTAATCCGAAGGACATCACCAAATACTCGTATAAACCATAACGAGTAGAGAAAGCTGTTTTTGGTATATCCACCAGTCTGATTTTGATTTGATGATAACTAGATCGTAGATCTATTTTTGAGAATACTTTCGCTCCAGCTAATTGATAAAAAAGAATATCAATACGGGGAAGTGGATATTTTTTTTTGATCGTGACTGCATTCAGAGGTCGATAATCCACACATAGCCTCATCCCGTGATCTTTCTTCTTTACGAACAGAGCCGGGCAACCCCAAGGTGAGGTGCTCGGTCGAATAAAGCCTTTATCCAGCAACTCTTGTAACTGAACTTTTAATTCAGCTAACTCACTCGGAGTCATTCTATATGGCCTTCGAGATATGGGCGCAGTGCCATGTAACACCCGGTTTATAAAAGGACATAAACCGAGCAATCATATACGTGCCAGGATCAAGTCACACGTATATACAACAGAATGAATAGTATATCACAGCACATATTACGAATAAGACATAATAAATCGAAATACGAATGTTATTTATTACATTAATGACATAAATGTCTGATACAGCGGAAGCGAAGTACAAATACGGTAAAAGAACTCTCCGAAGCTGAGCAGGGCGCCACAGGGACGTCGACTGGGAGACGAACGCCTAGAAGTCCTCGTAGTCCTGGAAGCGTTGAACGAACACCCTCGCGTCGGCAGGAACTGAGCAACAGTAGCGTAGCCAAGAGGAAAAAAGTAGAGAAGAGGCAAGAGTGAGTACACAACTTGTACTCAACAAGTATAACACAAACTATGAGGCTCTAAGGTTGGCTGACTCAACTGCACTAGCTTTTAAGTCTTGGCAAAATTTTATTAAAGCTATTTACTACGAGTTGATGAATTACCATTAACCCAGTTACATAGTAATTAATCAAGATTAAACATGTCACTACTGAGAACCAAACCGAAACCAAGCCACCAAGGTAACCCCGAGAGGCACCTCCCTCATCGGAAGGAGACAACCCCACTAATCAAAAGGAGGATCTGGGCCGCTCATAACCGTGAGCACGGCTAGTATACCAGTTTTACACTCTGCAGAGGTTGCACATCTTTACCCACAAGCCGTGAGCTACGCTAGAGGTTCATCACACTTTCGTAGGTGAGATGACTAGCGACTCACTACGAGGCCGTTACAAAGGACACGTTGGTAAGGTGTAACCGCTAAGGAATCAGGCTTCGCAATGATGGTAACCACCTCGAGGGGGTAAAAGACACACAGACCTGCCTCGTAGCCTGGCCACCATTGAAGCTCACCACCCCCCATGCCCAGTCGGTAAGTTACTCCCGAACCAAAATGGCCTAATTAGTAAGCCAAGACCGTCCCATTCCAGTCTTGTGGTAGCGCTGTTGTCCCAAGTTGTCGCTCTATGAACCGGTCCTTATGGAGAGTGGCCAACTAAGCACTAAGCACCGTGCTGGCCCCCTAAACCATGTTTCTAACAAAACAAATTTTAACGAGAAGTGAGCCACTCAAGCCACACAGAGTGCCACTCTTAGAATTAAATTTGAGTAAACCATTAATCAATTTAATTAAAAAGGACCAGAATGTGTTATAGCGCAGCAACCTAGCACAACTAACCAAAATGCAACCCAAGGTATATATAAAGGATATAAAGTGGCTAGGACAGTCCTTATAGGCATACAGTATTAAATGCAGTATGAAATTGTATTTAAAAGTGATGGGTTGTTCATGTTACACTTGCCTTCCTCGTACTGCTCTGGCTGCTACTCAAACTGCTCCGAAGACGGCTGCTCTTGGTACTGGTACTGGGGCTCCTCCGGTAGCTCGACGTCTACTCACGAACACACGGCCAAAAACAAGGCACAACAATAAGCATACAAGCAAACACTAACAAAAGCTAAGAAACAGTACATCAATACATAAAAACAACACACTAAACTAGTCTAAAACTATTCTACACGTTACAACGATTGCGTGGATATAAAGAACGCTTAAAACAGAGATAAAACGCATAATCTAGGCCAAAAACAAGTTCTAGGGGCTTATTTGTAATAAAAACAGGGTTCCAGGGACTTTTCTGCTAAAACCGAGGGCCTAGACGTAATTAAACCTTAGATCCAGGGTCTGACCCGCAAAAAGGACGAACCTGGATGGCGGGTCCTAATTTAAAGAAACACAGGGGTTATGTGCTAAAAACAGGATCAAACCGTAATTATTTTGACCTAGCTGGGACGGCGGGTTGATTGTTAGAAAGCTGGGGGGCTCTTATGCAAAACTTACAGGCGAACCGGTATCTATGCTTACGGGCCGTTAGATCGGGATCTCGTGGCTCTGGTTCGATGGGATTTGGATCTAATCTCGAGTGTTGATTTTGGATCGAACGACCCAGGACGAACGTGAGCAACGGCAGCGGCGGAAGTCACCGGCGGCACGCTCCCGCGGCGGCGCGTGGGGAAAGACTCGCCGGAGTTCGCTAATCCGGCACTCCAGGGGTTGATTTGACCCGGGCTTGGGCCTGGGAGCATGCCCGCGGTATGCGCAAGGCACTAGAGGCAGGAGCGGGGCTCGGCCGGGCCTGGGCAGGGCTCGCCACGGCGAGGGGCGGACTGCGCGGCGGCGCATCACCGGCGCGCGCACAGGGGTTGCTGGGGTGCGCTATAGGCTACACTATCAGGTCGAAAAGGAAGAGCGGGTGGAGGAGGTCCTCACCGAGACTCGAAACAAGCGTGGGGGTCGTGCAGGGGATCCCTGAGCCTGCTGTCCGGTAGGAGCTGCCGGACGTGGAGCCTGCGGTGCCGGTGGAGCAGCACGAGCTGGAGGTGCCGGTAACATCGGGCCCTGACCTGCCTGCTGCTGTCGAGGCGGGTACTGCTGCGGTGGCCTCTGCTGGTACTGCTGAGGAGGCCGGTACTGAGGCTGCTGGTACTGCTGGGGCGGCTAGAGGCGTGGACGAGTGTTGCTGCCGGAAGCAACAGGGACAATCTTCCTCTTCTTGTCCTCCATCTCCAGGTACTTGCGCTCCGTGTTGAGCGCACTGTCAACCAGATGGTTGAAGTCGTCGAAGCGGAGGTTGAGCAGCGCCTCCAGCTGTATCAGACATTTATGTCATTAATGTAATAAATAACATTCGTATTTTGATTTATTATGTCTTATTCGTGATATGTGCTGTGATATACTGTTCATTCTGTTGTATATACGTGTGACTTGATCCTGGCACGTATATGATTGCTCGGTTTATGTCCTTTTATAAACTGGGTGTTACATGCCAGGCTGTAACTCAATGACAAACTCAATATCACGATCGGGAGGCATGCCTGGCAAGTCCTCCGGAAACAAATCGGGGTATTCACAAACCACTGGAATTATTTCTACAATTTTCCCCTCAAGATGGTATATGACAGTGGTTGGAATTTCATGCTGGGAAAGATGAATATCCATGGAACCATACGTGGAAGAGTTGAACTGAAGGATACGAGAAGAGGTATTGATGATAACGCCATGCTTCTTCATCCAATTCATTCCAAGTATGACATCTATCCATTGACTTGGAAGAACAATGGGAGTGAGCGGAAAATTTTTCCCACCCAAGTTAAGGGGAACATTTCGAACTACTTGGCCAGCATTTAACCGGGTGCCAGGGGTCTGAATAATGTAGGGTCTCTCTAGGCATGTTACTTGTAAGTGAAGTCGTTCCACACATGCTTCACTGATAAAGGTATGGGATGCTCCTGAATCAAATAACACAGTAACAGGGCAGTGATTAACGGAGAACATACCCGCCATCACTTGGGTGCCCTCCGGGACTTCCTCCAGAGCGGTGTGGTTCACGCGACCAGTCTTGGCAGGTACAATCTTCTTTTTCTGATCCTTCTGACTGGAACCTTGACTTGGCGCAGGAGTCCTATAGTTATTCTGCCGAGGTGGCAGACGGCAGTCACGTGCAAAGTGCCCCAGGTTACCACAATTGTGGGTAGTTGTTGGGGCGAGGACCTTGTAGCATTAAAGGCCTCTGCTGCTGTGTCGGGAAACGGGGTGCCCACTGCTGCTGTTGCTGTGGTGGTCTAGCGACCCAACGACCCTGCTGTGGAGGACGGTTTGAAGCCTGCTGATTTCCTGTCTAAACCAACTTGTACCTCTAGGGTGCATTGCTGGAGGATCCAGCAGGTGCTTTTCTCTTCTTGTCAGCTTTGTGCGCCAGTGTGGCATCTTTCTGAGTGAGGGCCTTATTAACCAGCTCGGTAAATTTGTTGCATGTGGTGAGAGCTAGCTTGTCCTGAAGCTTTGTGCTAAGTCCCCTTCTGAAGCAATCCTGTTTCTTCTCATCAGTATCCACATGAAAGCCGCCATACTGGGATAACTGATTGAAAGTCTGAGCATACTGGAGCACGGTGTTGTTCCCTTGCTTCAGGGTTAGGAACTCTGTCATCTTTCTCCTCATTAAGCTCGTAGGGATGTGGTGGGCTTTAAAGGCTGCCACAAACTCATCCCAAGTGAGACGCATATTGGCGGGAAGTAGAGCCTTGTGATTGACCCACCATATTTTTGCAGGTCCTCTTAACTGGTGCGCTGCAAAGGCGGCTTTGTCCATTTCTGCGCAATTGAGGATGCTAAACTTATCCTCAATGGTGCGAATCCAAGCATCAGCCTCAAGGGGATCATCGGCCTTATGGAACAGAGGTGACTGGGTGGCCAAAAAACCGACATAGTCAGTTTCTGCTGGTGGTGGTGGGGGAGCGTGTCGACCTCTGCCAACATTTGCTTGGGCTTGCACCAGTTGCCTTATCAACTCAGTTTGCTCGTTGCGGTCCGCGATAAGAGCTGCAACAGCTTGAGCCAAAGAGGGAGGTGGTTGAGGCAGTGCTTAGTGATTCTCATTGTCATGATTATCACCCATCTGCAAAATAATCATTCCCCTGGTTAGCCATTTCGCTATAAGGAATAATTTATGCAAATAAAGAATGTGCATATATAATATGAACACACGGCATGAATCCTTCTCCTCGCGATATGGTTCACCAAGGGAAGATAAAATGGCTTGCTTCGGTTGAAAGCGCCTCAACTCAACAATTTCCGCCCAGAGTAGCTCTAACGTATGCAATACTAAACATCGATCACCAAGATTTCGGATTCAAAGACATCCAAAGCACAGCTCATCGTGAAATTTCACACTACCGGCATTAACGAACTAAAGCAGCAACCAAGAAAGATCATTAACATAAGCAAATTACAATATGCAGCCACGCTGCTTGATTTGAAACAAGGTTCAAAACATTACCAAGCCGTGCTACGGGCAACAAACTAACATTAGAGAAGGGTTCACAAACGACCCGACAGCACACCACTACGAAAGGATGGGTCTTACATGACCCGGCTACACACCCACTAGCGAAGGGTTATCCTACATGACTCGAACTACCGAGCCACAAAATAATTCTCAACCCAAGGTTAGCCTAGAGCACTATGTTGTTCATCCTACCCAACTATCCTACAGTTAGGCTACACTGCAAGGGGAGAATCAACACTATCCAGCTACGTCGTCACGGAGTCCCAGGTCCCGACTCGACTCCAGACACTCCCTCGATCTCCTCAGGGTCCTCTTCTTCTTCCTCTTCTTCTGGCTCCTCCTCGTCTGCCTCAGCCTCCATATCTGCTGCTACTTGCACTTGAGCCTGGACGTCCTCCATCCACTCCTGGGCTTGCTGAAGCTGCCCTTCCACGTGTTGCACCATCTGAGTCCTGTTCTCCAACTCCTGAATCCTTATCTTCCTTGCTCTGGACTTGGCCTTCAGGGTCTTGATCTTGTCTTGAGTACTGATCATGTGCTGCTCATGGAGGTGAGCCTCTCGAGCCTTGCTCCTGCATATCGCATTTTCCTTGCGCATCTGCTCATACATGTTGACCAAAGCTGAAGAGTAGCTGAATGAGAGGGCTATCCTGATGTTGTAGTCGGGCATCATGTAGTTCATGTTGCGGTTAACCCAATCTGCATAGGCCTGAGTAGTCTCATCCCTCAAAGGGAACACACTGTAGGGAGTATCTATCACCTCTGCATTATGCTTCTCCGAAAACTCCTCAATGGCCTTCCTAGCAGCGATCTCCCAGGAGTCTGCCAGCTTCCTACCATAGACAGTGAGCTGCCACGAGTCCCATTCCAAACGAGCGGGGCAAGCAGGAATCTTCACTATCATCTGACAGCGCTCGGTGCCCAGCAAGCTAGACTCGTGTCTTGAGTACTGTGGGGGCTCAGTGTAGTCAAACGCCCTGAGCATCTGCCATAGCAGACGAGGAAAGTGGCCGGTGTGGAGGGCATTGGAGTGCGCCCAACCCTCAGCGTCCACGATCACGTGCGTGAAGCTAGCCATCTGTAAGAACACATAGCGCTAACGTAAGCTACAGTTTTCAAAAGTAACAAAATTAAATTTGGCAACGCAACATAAATAAATTTTTGAAGAACACACAGTAAAACATGGCAATCCAAATAATTTTTTATGAGCGCAACCGTAAGCAACAAAACGATCTACAAACTCGGGAATGCAAGATGCAAGATGCATGCACGTTCTAGCGTTTCTCACCCAAACAAGTACCAAAATATGGTATACGAGGACAATCGGTGGCACATTTACGTACTCTCCCTATATATAGACTAGTCGTTCCTACGATCAAGGATTTCATAATGCGCTTAACGTGGTTAGTTTCCTGCAGACAAACCAAAACAACAAGAGAGATACAAATATCCATTTCTGGACCCTTCGTGCCAGCACACACGAACGGCCCCCATGTGTCCTACGCCACACGGGTAACACATATGCAGTTTCCCACATATTCACACATACATTACCATCCACTATAGAGATGGCACGCAGACATTCGACGCTGAATGGGCAGCGCTGCATACATCATAACAATGTATTCACTTCCCGTACACTCGCCTTACGGGACCTCCAAGGGTAGACGTGTCCCAAGGGTCACGGTCATGGCCAACCGCATGACAGGTTTACATCTCGTAACATTGCCTTACGAAATGGCCGTGATCACAATCACACGGTCAGAAATCCGCACTCCATATCAAGTGGCAGATAGCGACAGGCTCATTTGAATTGAGCCTCTGTAACACCCGGTTTATAAAAGGACATAAACCGAGCAATCATATACGTGCCAGGATCATGTCACATGTATATACAACAGAATGAACAATATATCAATGCACATATCACGTAAAAAGATGTAATAAAGCGAGTACGAATGTTATTTATTACATTAATGACAAAATGTCTGATACAGAGTATGCGGAAGCGTAATACATAAACGATAACTCTCGTCGGAAGCTGTGCAGGGTGCCACAGGGACGTCGACTAGGAGACGAACGCCTAGAAGTCCTCGTAGTCCTGGTAGCGCTGAGCGAACTCCCATGCATCGGCAGGAACTGAGCAGCAGTAGAGTATCCCCAAGAGGAAAAAGAGTAGAGTAGGCAAGAGTGAGTACACAACTTGTACTCAACAAGTATAACACAAACTATGAGGCTTTAAGGTTGGCTGACTCAACTGCATTAGCTTTTAAGTCTTGGCAAAATTTTATTAAAGCTAATTACTACAAGTTGATGAATTAGCATAAACCCAGTTACATAGTAATTAATCAATATTAACCATGAACTACTGAGAACCAAACCACAACCATACCAAAACCCCTAGAGGCACCCCCCTCGTCGGAAGGAGATAACCCCACTAATCAAAAGGAGGATCTGGGCCGCTCATGACCGTGAGCACGGCTAGTATACCAGTTTTACACTCTACAGAGGTTGCACATCTTTACCCACAAGTCGTGAGCTACGCTAGTTGTTCTTCACACTTCCTTAGGTGGGATGACTAGCAAACTCACTACGAGGCCGTTACAAAGGACACGTTGGTATGGTGTAACCGGTAAGGATTCAGGCAATGCAATGATGGTGCCCACCTCGAGGGGTACGCAGACCAAGCCTCGTAGCCTGGGGACCATTGAAGCTCGACCCGCCTCGTGCCCCGTCGGTAAGTTACTCCCGAACCAAAATGACCTAATTAGTAAGCCAAGACCGTCCCATTCCAGTCTTGTGGTAGCGATGTTGTCCCAGGTTGTCGCTCTATGAACCGGTCCTTATGGAGAGTGGCCAACCAGGCAGTAAGCACCGTGCTGGCCCCCTAAACCATGTTTCTAACAAAACCAATTTTAACGAGACGTGAGCCCCTCAAACGGGCCACTCTCAAAATTAAGTTGCATATACCATTAATCAAATTAATTAAAAGGACCAAGTGTGTTATAGAGCAGCAACCTAGCACAACTAACCAAAATGCAACCCAAGGATATATATAAAGGATATAAAGTGGCTAGGAAAGTCCTTATAGGCTTACAGTATTAAAATGCAGTATGAAAATGTATTTAAAGTGATAGGTGTTGTTCATGTTATACTTGCCTTCCTCAAACTGTTCCTGCTGCTCGAACTGCTCAGAAGATGGCTCCTGGTACTGGTACTGGGGCTCCTCAGATGGATCGACGTCTACTCACGAGCACATGGCCAAAAACAAGGCACAACATAAACACACATGCAAACAATAGCAAAAACTAAGAAACAGGACAACAATACATGAAAACAGCAGACAAAACTAAGTTAGAACTATTCTACGCGCTACAACGATCGCGTGGACATAAAGAACGCCAAAAATGGATCTAAAACTCATAATCTAGGCCAAAAACAAGATCCAGGGACCTATTTGTAAGAAAACTGGAGTTCCAGGGGGGTTTCTGGGCAAAACCGAGGACTAAAACATAATTAAACTAAAACTCTGGGGTCTAACTCGCAAAAACAACTGACCTGGATGGCGGGTTCTATTCCGAGAAAAGCTAGGGGTCAACTGCTAAAAACTGGGCCAAACTGTAATTAATTTTGAACTAACCAATACGGCGGGTTGAATCTGAGAAAACTCAGGGTCTCTTTAATAAAATGTCCAGGACGAAGGGGTACGCGAGGATCGGATCCGTTGGATCACGATCCCGCGGCTCAGATCTAACCATAACAACGATCTAATCCTGGGCGTTGGTTTTGGATCGAACGGATCTGGACAGCTCTCACGCGGGGGCGGCGGCGCTCAACGCCGGTGACCAATTCCCACGGCGGTGCGGTTCCGGAGCTCGCCGAAGTTCGCCCATCTGGCACTCCAGGGCTCGGTTTGGGCCGGGGTATGGTCGTGGAGCATGCCCGTGGCAAGCGTGATCCACTGGGAGTGGTTGCGCGGGCTATCCATGGCCGGAGCAGGGTTTTCAGGTGACGAGGCGGCGCTACAGCGGCGAAACGCGCCGGCGTGCGCGTCCAGGCAACTAAAGGAGTGCCACGGCCTACAAGAACTTGCGCAGAAGGGAAAGCGGGGTGCGTTGGTGCTTACCGAGGGTCGGAACGGGCTGGTGCGGCGGTGCAGAGTCTCCGGCGACGAGAACCGGTGGCGGCGCTCGGCGCTGAGCTTGGAGACGGGTTGTTGCGGGGGCTCTTGGGACTCCTGGGCTCCACGGGTTGTCTTGTGGAGTTCCTGCGATGAGGCCAAGGGGGTCAGGGAGGTCGGGAACCCACCGGCGGCGAGGAATCGAGTGGCGGTCAAACTCACCGGAGGTGAAGTCCGGCGCGATTCCGGCAAGACACGGGACTAAGGTCGAGGCAAGGGCCTCAGGAAGCGTCCTAGATCTACGGCGGAGCTAACGCGCGGCTCTGGGGAGGCTGCAGTGCAGCGGGGAGGCGAGGCCACGACGGCGCGGGGCTCTGCTCTGGCAGAGCTGCGGCGCAGGGGTGGCTAGGGTGTGGTGGCGACTGTGGGGGCGAGGATGGGGTTCTTGGGGGCTGCGGGGTGGTTTAAAGAGGGGGCGCAGGGATCTCGGCGTGCGCGCCCGATAAGGAAGGCCGGCGAGCATCTCGGGCGGGAATCGCGACGTTCGGTAGTGAGGCCGGGAGAGGCGGGGAAGACGGGGCTGCCTTGCGGGTTCGGGCTGTCAGTGTAACGGGGCACGCGGCGCAGGCTGGCCGGTGGGCCGGGGCGGAGTGGGCGCGGGGCGCTGGATGTGGCGCTGGCTTCGCTGGGCTGAGGGCGCGGCGTGCGGGGAGAGCTGGGCCGCGCGAGGTTGCCGGGCTGGGCCGCGAGTGGGAAAAGCTGGGCCGGCGTGGGGAGAGAAGGGAAGAACTGGGCCGGCCGGTGGGGTTGCTGGGCCGACGCAGGGAAGTGGAGAGGGGAGAGTGGGCCGCAGGGATAAGAAAAGGAGCTGGACCACGGGTTGGGCTCAGCTGGACTGGGCTGGTCTGGATTTCTCTATTTCTTCTAGTTTTCTTTCTCCTTTTCCTTTACTATTTCTATACCTTTTCAAACCCAACTATTTGAATTCAAACTCAGATTTGAATTTAAACCCTATGCACTCAAACAAATAAAACAATGCACCAGCATGAATGCACACACATTTTTAAACCTAGACAAATTTTAATTACTTTTGAGAGAAAATTAGATTAAATGCAAGACTAAACATAATAAACCTTAGAATAATAAACAAAGCCAATTAAAATTATTAATAAATTCTGAAATTTAAATTAGGGTGTTACAGACCCTACCCCCTTATAGGAATCTCGTCCCCGAGATTTAGCTGGACTGGTTAGCAAAGAGATCTGGATATGTTTTCCTCAGCTCATCTTCTCGCTCCCATGTAGCCTCAGCTTCACTATGATGACTCCACTGAACTCTGCACATCTTGATGCGCTTGTTCCGTGTAACCCTCTCTGATGTCTCCAGAATCTTCATCGGATGCTCAATATAGGTCAGATCTTCCAGCACATCTAACCCATCCAGTGGTGCCTGCTCCTCGGGTACTCGTAGACACTTCTTCAGCTGAGATATATGGAAGACATTGTGAACTCCTGAGAGGCTGGGAGGTAACTCCAGGCGATAAGAAACTTCGCCTTTCCTCTCTAGCACCTTGAATGGACCAACATACCGAGGTGCTAACTTCCCTTTGACGTTAAACCTGCGGATTCCTCTCATCGGAGACACCTTCAGATATACATAATCACCAACACTAAAAGTCAGGTCTCTCCGTTTGCCATCTGCATAGCTCTTTTGCCTACTCTGTGCAATCCTCAGGTTTTCCCGCACAGCCTGCGCCATCTGCTCTGCATCTTCTATAATGTCAGGGCCAAAGAGCTGCTTCTCACCAATCTGATCCCAATAGAGAGGAGTCCAGCACTTTCTGTCATACAATGCTTCAAAGGGGGACTTCTTCAGACTGGCCTGGTAGCTGTTGTTGTATGAAAACTCAGCATACGACAGGCACTTATCCCAACTAGTACCATACTGAATAGCACAGGCTCGCAACATATCTTCCAACACTTGGTTGGTTCCCTCTGTCTGCCCATCTGTCTGAGGATGATAGGCGGTACTGAAGCGCAGCTTCGTATCCAACGAATCATGGAGCTGCTCCCAGAACCGTGAAGTGAACTGTGATCCTCTGTCAGATATAATCTTCTTGGGCACACCATGCAAATAGACAATCCGGGAGATATACAACTCTGCAAGTTTGGCACTGGAGTAAGTAGTGTTCACTGGAATGAAGTGAGCAACCTTCGTCAAACGATCCACTACTACCCATATAGAGTTGTACCCCTGCTGAGTATGAGGTAATCCAACTATGAAATCCATCGTGATCTCCTCCCATTTCCACTCGGGAATCTTCAACGGCTACAACAAACCAGCTGGCCTCTGATGCTCTGCCTTCACACGCTGACATGTGTCGCAGATGGACACATACTCGGCGACTGAACGCTTCATCCCGGGCCACCAGAAATGCTCCTTAAGATCATAGTACATCTTAGTACTGCCCGGATGAATAGAGTAAGCCGTATCATGAGCCTCACTCAGAATCAACTTCCTGAGATCATTCCCCTCTGGCACGCAAATCCTGTTCTTGTACCACAAGGTACCCTGATCATCCTCTCTGAAATGAAGAGCCTTGCCTTTCTTGAGCAACTCACGAATCTCCTGCAGCTTCTCATCTTCCTTCTGATGCTGCCGGATCTCTGCCTCTAGAGTGGGCTCTACCTCGAATGTCGCACTCGAAGTATGATGCAAGAAACTCAGACTCATCTACTCAAACTCCTCACATAACTCCTAAGGCATCTGGAAAGCAATGGCCATGTTGACATAGCTTCTTCTGCTCAGAGCATCTACCACAACATTGGCCTTACCCGGATGATAGTGAATCTCCAGGTCATAATCCTTAACCAGCTCTAACCATCTCCTCTGCCGCATGTTCAGCTCATTCTGCGTGAAAATATACTTGAGGCTCTTGTGATCAGTGTAGATATCACACTGCTGCCCATACAAGTAATGCCTCCAAATCTTCAGAGCATGCACGACTGCGGCTAACTCAAGATCATGAGTAGGATAATTCAGCTCATGCCGGCGTAACTGCCGTGAAGCATAAGCAATCACTCTGCCCTCCTGCATCAGAACACAACCAAGACCATCCTTCGAAGCATCACAATACACCGTGAACCTTTTGCTCTGGTCTGGCATAGTAAGGACTGGCGCCGTAGTCAACCTCTTCTTCAGCTCATCGAAGGCCATCTGACGCTCATCAGTCCATATAAATGCCGCATTCTTCTCTAGCAAGTAAGTCAAATGCTTTGCGATCTTGGAGAAATTCTCAATGAACCTCCGATAATATCTTGCTAAGCCCAAGAATGACCGGACTTCCTTCACCATCTGCGGTGTCTCCCACTCGAGCACATCCTTCACCTTGCTCGGATCAACTGCAATACCTCCCTTGGAGATGATATGACCGAGGAATGGAACCTCGTCAATCCAGAACTCGCACTTGCTGAACTTAGCATACAGCTGATGCTCTCTCAATCTCTGCAACACGAGCCTCAGATGCTCTTCATGCTCTTCCTCTGTCTTGGAGAAGATCAGAATATCATCAATGAAGATCACCACTAAGACATCCAGATAATCCACGAAAACCATGTTCATCAAGTGCATGAAGAAAGCCGGGGCATCAGTCAAGCCGAAGGACATGACCGTGTACTCATACAGCCTGTACTTGCAGGTGAATGCCGTCTTCGGAATATCCTCAGGACGGATCCTCAGCTGAAAATAACCCGAACACAGATCAATCTTCGAGAATATACAAGCACCTCGAAGCAGATTAAAGAGATCCTCAATACGAGGCAGTGGGTGCTTGTTCTTGATAGTAACTGCATTCAGCTCCCGATAATCAACACACATTCTCTTCGAGCCATCCTTCTTATCTACTAGCAACAATGGAAAAGCCCAAGGAGAGAAGCTGCGACGGATATAGCCCTTGGCTAGCAACTCATCAATAGTCTTCTTGACTTCCTCATGCTCTATAGGTGCCATGCGGTAGGGCCGCTTTGCAATAGGAGCAGTGCCAGGCAAGAGATCAATAGAAAACTCGATGTCGCATTCAGGCGGCATACCTGGCAAATCATCCGGAAAGACATCCGGGAATTCAGACACCACGCGAATACCATCCGTGGGTCTAGCCTCCATCTGATGAAGAAATCCCGAGGGCTCTGAAGCACTGACTGTCACCTCTTGGCCATCAGATGCTGTCAAGTGAACTGCCCGATGAGCACAATCAATTCTGACTCCCCACTTGGCAAGAGTATCCATTCCCAGAATCACATCGATTCCCTTGGTGTCTAGCACCCTCAGATCAGCACTGAACGTTGCCCCCCCTATGGCTATACTGACTCGGGGGCAAACAATATGGGATCTCAACTCCCCTCCCGGTGAAGAGACTAGCAGACACTTCCTTAATGCAGTGGTAAAGAAACTATGCTCCTCAACATATGACTTGGTGATGAATAAATGAGTAGAACTAGTATTGAAAAGCACTGTAGCTGGATGGGAGTTGACCATGAACATACCAATAACCATGTTAGGAGCCTTGGCCTCTGACTCGGCCGTCACGTGGTTCACTCTACCATGTGCTGGCGTCCTGGGCTGGGCTGGGCGCCCCTGCTGTCCCGCCTGCGCCTTCCGGGGGCATGTGTTGGAGTAGTGCCCCGGCTGGCCGCAGTGAAAGCATGCGTGGGGAGGTGCCTACTGTCCGGCATGAGAAGCTGGCTGCCGTGGAGCCTGAGGTGCTGGCGGAGCTGGTAGAGCAGCACGAGCCGGAGGTGCCGGTAACGTCGGGCCCTGACCTGCCTGCTGCTGCTATCGAGGCGGGTACTACTGCGGCCTCTGCTGGTACTACTGGGGAGGCCGGTACTGCTGCTGCTGGTACTACTGGGGCGGCTGGAGGCGAGGATGGGTGTTGCTGCCGGAAGCAATGGGAACAATCTTCCTCTTCTTGTCCTCCATCTCCAGGTGCTTGCGCTCTGTGTTGAGCGCACTGTCAACTAGATGGTTGAAGTCGTCGAAGCGGAGGTTGAGCAGCGCGTACTAGAGGTAGTCTTCAAGACCCTCCATGAAGTGCTCCTGCTTCTTGCGGTCATCCGCAACCTCGGCAGGGGCGTAGCGAGCAAGCTGCAGAAAACGATCACGATACTCCGTGACCGTCATAGTCCCCTAAAGTGAAAAAGACAGATATATATATATATCAAAGGCTTAATTCATGATTCAGACGGATAGAACAAGGGGGTATTAGCTCAAAAGGAAATGCTGAATGATTATATCTGAGATTACCTGCTTCAGTGCAAGGAACTCCTTCTGCTTCATCTTCATAACACCCGCGGGGACGTTGTGGCTGCGGAACCGCTCCCGGAACTGGATCCAGGTGAAAGCCTCGCGGTCCTGAACTGGGTGGGACTCCCACCAGTCCAAAGCTGCCCCTCGCAGCTTTCCTGCTGCGTACAAGACTCACACCCGATCATCGCACTGGGCGATGTCCAGCTGGCGCTCCACTGCACGGAGCCAGTCGTCTACCTGAACAGTGTTGTTCAGGGTGGCCATCATCTGCATCTGGAGTTGAAAGAACTGCTCCGGAGTCAAGGGTGGAGGCATCGGCATCCCGGTACCCTGGTTGTTCTGTCCCTGCTGCTGGCCAGAACCGGAACCGATGCTCCTGGTGTTCACCATCTGATTTGAACAAAAGATATATGAGCAAAGATATTGCAGAAATAATTTCAGACGGATATGATATCTTTTGGCAAGGAAGACTTTGGCATGATAAAGTAGACAGGATAAAGTGGATGGTTTTGTCCCCAACGATCTAACTCATTTTATTAATTAATTAACTTTAACTTAAAACTGAATTTCATTAAACAAATTTAACTACTAAACTATGCAATCAACCAAAAATCCAAATCAAACATGTAGCATAATAACAAGCATACAATTCCACAACTTAGCCGAGTTTAACACACGACTCGACTAACACAACGCGTCGCGGAATGTGCTATCGTACTATTATAGAGGGGTCATCTAGATGATGGTCGGTTGACTTACTTCTGGCCAGAATCTACGAAAACTAATTCTATAGAGAAGATTCAAGGCAAGACGAGTAAAGATCTTAGAATTCAAGGAGTATAATAGCAAAATAGTTTCAGCAGACAAGGCTGAGAGAGAAGAAGACTTAAAACTCGACCAGTTCTATCTAGGCTTTCGTCCTACAGTCGATACGGCTCTGATACCACTCGGTAACACCCAGTTTATAAAAGGACATAAACCGAGCAATCATATACGTGCCAGGATCAAGTCACACGTATATACAACAGAATGAACAATATATCACAGCAAATATCACGTAAAAAGATGTAATAAAGCGAGTATGAATGTTATTTATTACATTAATGACAAAATGTCTGATACAGAGTATGCGGAAGCGTAATACATAAATGATAACTCTCGTCGGAAGCTATGCAGGGCGCCACAGGGACGTCGACTGGGAGATGAACGCCTAGAAGTCCTCGTAGTCCTGGTAGCGCTGAGCGAACTCCCTCGCGTCGGCAGGAACTGAGCAGCAGTAGAGTATCCCCAAGAGGAAAAAGAGTAGAGTAGGCAAGAGTGAGTACACAACTTGTACTCAACAAGTATAACACAAACTATGAGGCTCTAAGGTTGGCTGACTCAACTGCATTAGCTTTTAAGTCTTGGCAAAATTTTATTAAAGCTAATTACTACAAGTTGATGAATTACCATAAACCCAGTTACATAGTAATTAATCAATATTAACCATGAACTACCGAGAGGCACCCCCCTCGTCGGAAGGAGATAACCCCACTAATCAAAAGGAGGATCTGGGCCGCTCATGACAGTGAGCCCGGCTAGTATACCAGTTTTACACTCCGCAGAGGTTGCACATCTTTACCCACAAGTCGTGAGCTACGCTAGATGTTCATCACACTTCCTTAGGTGAGATGACTAGCAAACTCACTACGAGGCCGTTACAAAGGACACGTTGGTAAGGTGTAACCGCTAAGGATTCAGGCAATGCAATGATGGTGCCCACCTCGAGGGGTACGCATACCAAGCCTCGTAGCCTGGGGACCATTGAAGCTCGACCCCCCTCGTGCCCCATCGGTAAGTTACTCCCGAACCAAAATGACCTAATTAGTAAGCCAAGACCGTCCCATTCCAGTCTTGTCGTAGCACTGTTGTCCCAGGTTGTCGCTCTATGAACCGATCCTTATGGAGAGTGGCCAACCAGGCAGTAAGCACCATGCTGGCCCCCTAAACCATGTTTCTAACAAAACCAATTTTAACGAGACGTGAGCCCCTCAAACGGGCCACTCTCAGAATTAAGTTGCATATACCATTAATCAAATTAATTAAAAGGACCAAGTGTGTTATAGCGCAGCAACCTAGCACAACTAACCAAAATGCAACCCAAGGATATATATAAAGGATACAAAGTGGCTAGGAAAGTCCTTATAGGCATACAGTATTAAAATGCAGTATGAAAATGTATTTAAAGTGATAGGTGTTGTTCATGTTATATTTTCCTTCCTCAAACTGTTCCTGTTGCTCGAACTGCTCAGAAGATGGCTCCTGGTACTGGTACTGGGGCTCCTAAGATGGATCGACGTCTACTCACGAGCACATGGCCAAAAACAAGGCACAACATAAACATACATGCAAATAATAGCAAAAACTAAGAAATAGTACAACAATACATGAAAATAGCAGACAAAACAAAGCTAGAACTATTCTACGCGCTACAACGATCGCGTGGACATAAAGAACGCCTAAAACGGAGTTAAAACGCATAATCTAGGCCAAAAACAAGATCCAGGGACCTATTTGTAAGAAAACTAGAGTTCCAGGGGGGTTTCTGGGCAAAACCGAGGACTAAAACGTAAGTAAACTAAAACTCTGGGGTCTAACTCGCAAAAACAACAGATCTGGACGGCGGGTTCTATTCCGAGAAAAGCTAGGGGGTTAACTTCTAAAAACTGGGCCAAACCGTAATTAATTTTGAACTAACCAGGACGGCGGGTTGAATCTGAGAAAACTCAGGGTCTCTTTAACAAAATGTCCAGGCCGAAGGGGTACGCGCGGCCTACAAGAACTTGCGCAGAAGGGAAAGTGGGGTGCGTTGGTGCTTACTGAGGGTCGGAACGGGCTGGTGCGGCGGTGCAGAGTCTCCGGCGACGAGAACCGGTGGTGGCGCTCGGCGCTGAGCTTGGAGACGGGTTGATGCGAGGGCTCTTGGGACTCCTGGGCTCCACAGGTTGTCTCGTGGAGTTCCTGCGATGAGGCCAAGGGGGTCAGGGAGGTCGGGAAGCCACCGGCGGCGAGGAATCGAGTGGCGGTCAAACTCACCGGAGGTGAAGTCCGGCGCGATTCCGGCAAGACACGGGACTAAGGTCGAGGCAAGGGCCTCAGGAAGCATCCTGGATCTACGGCGGAGCTAACGCGCGGCTCTGGGGAGGCTGCAGTGCAGCGGGGAGGCGAGGCCACGGCGGTGCGGGGCTCTGCTCCGGCAGAGCTACGGCGCAGGGGTGGCTAGGGTGTGGTGGCGGCTGTGGGGTGGCGAGGATGGAGTTCTTGGGGGGCTGCGGGGTGGTTTAAAGAGGGGGCACCGGGATCTCGGCGTGCGCGCCCGATAAGGAAGGCCGGCGAGCATCTCGGGCCGGGATCACGGCGTTCGGTAGCGAGGCCGGGAGAGGCGGGGAAGACGGGGCTGCCTTGCGGGTCCGGGCTGTCAGCGTAACGGGGCGCGCGACGCAGGCTGGCCGGTGGGCCGGGGCGGAGTGGGCGCGGGGCGCTGGCTGTGGCGCTGGCTCCGCTGGGCTGAGGGCGCGGCGTACTGGGAGAGCTGGGCCGCGCGAGTTGGCCGGGCTGGGCCGCGAGCGGGAAAAGCTGGGTCGGCGTGGGGAGAGAAGGGAAGAACTGGGCTGGCCAGTGGGGTTGCTGGGCCGACGCAGGGAAGTGGAGAGGGGAGAGTGGGCCGTAGGGATAAGATTAGGAGCTGGGCCGCGGGTTGGGCTCAGCTGGACTGGGCTGGTCTGGTTTTCTCTATTTCTTCTAGTTTTCTTTCTCCTTTTCCTTTCCTATTTCTATTCCTTTTCAAACTCAACTATTTGAATTCAAACTCAGATTTGAATTCAAACCCTATGCACTCAAACAAATAAAACAATGCACCAGCATGAATGCACACACATTTTTAAACTTAGACAAATTTTAATTACTTGTGAGAGAAAATTAGATTAAATGCAAGACTAAACATAATAAACCTTAGAAAAATATACAAAGCCAATTAAATTTATTAATAAATTCTGAAATTTAAATTAGGGTGTTACATCCTCGTATGCTCATCATACGGGACCCGCGCACGTATGAAACACGTGGGCTATTCTAAAGGACTACCAAGAATGCTTACCTTGCTTACCTTAGCGTTGGCGCGTCGTTACCGAAATAAGGTTTAACAAAAAGTAAAAGCTGGAAGTGCTGGAATAAAATAGATACTTAGATGCCACCTAACTTATAACAAATAATTAGGGCATACGAACTATCTATCCTATTCCTTAGCGCATCTAGCATCAACTTTTCGAAAAAAACCCAAAATCGTTGCAAGGTAAGAGTTACTTAACGTAATTAAGCACGCCAGTAATCACCCCAGTGCAATTTAGAGCTCTGATGCCAGCTGTAGCAGCACCGCCCAAATTAAACCGGCTTAAGTGCGCTAACCATCATCTTAATACTTAATCAAGTTACTGTGCACTTAAAACGGTGTAATCTGATAGGTTGTCGGGTAATTCCCGATTAAACTACTGTACTCCAGGATCATAATTGCACTAGTAGACCCGTACGAAGATGAGCACAGATGATACCAACATACAAAAGTCTTCAAATTAAATTACAACACAGGTTTTACATAAAAGGTTCGAATATAAACGACAGTGTTCAAAAGCACAACGGAAGGTTAAAAACTGAGTTCGAATACAATACGATAACCACAACGACGACACAAGGTGAGCTCCACATCCTGCCCACCGATGTGATGCCAACCTGCCCGATCTTCATGGAGAAGACGGGGCCCACTCGACAGTCCACCCAGGAGGAAGCGGCTGTCCGATCCAGGATGCGCAGACCTCCTCGAAGTCAGCGGGAACACAACCTGCTCAGAAGGGTTCAACAACAGCCCTGAGTATACTAATACTCAGCAAGGCTTACCCGACTTTGGGTATACTTAGCCCATTACCTAGACATGCAAGGCTTTTTGGCTCTGGAGTTCTTTTGCTGAAAGGCTGCTAGAAGTGAATCCTTACTTTCAATATTTTAGCTCCAATTAGTACAGCGAGTACTAACTAAATTCGCCTAAACATCTAGAGCACACATGGTGGAGCAGATTATTCTTCAATAACTTACAAACCAACCTTTTCCATTCCGTTTTCATTCCACTTCCTTACTACGATGTGACAAAGTGACCAAGGCTCTCATATCCGCGAGTCACGGCGAATCAATCCGATTTAACCTTGCAAGGTGGACCTAACTCACACGACGCATGTAAGCCCCGTTGGGCCACGCGCGTCAAATGTTTCCATCATTACCACGACATCTGAACCACGCCTGCTAAAACCCAGGTGATGAGCCCCTCACGGCGAACTCCCGGAGAACCCGGAGGCGGCATCCTATCCAACACCCGCCAACTTCTGCGCCCAGCGTAGTAAGACGAAATTCAAATTACCGTTGTAAAGCGGTACACAGCTTACCGGTTTTGACTACCTCCTACTTCCGGTATGTGGTTAGTACTGTTCAATCCTCGATCAACACTGCCAACAACGGCACGGTCCTAAATCGACACAGGCGGAGATTTCTTTTTATCCATTCCATACCAATAATCTAACTCATTTCCGCCCGGTCTCCATTTCTCTTTACTCAACAACTCATTTCAAAGCCATAACTAAGTAATCAAGATCCTAAAACTCGCGAGTAACAGTAATCACTCGACTTTTACCGAGATCCTACTTAGCAAAGCATTGCTAACGATACTTGCACACTAGTATGGACTCACAGGTACCTAGGGAGAACATGCATACTAGGGTTTCATACAACTCCTAAAACTTAAATGCACAAATACTTAAATAAACATTGAATAATTAAATTATTGTTATGCTCCGGGGCTTGCCTTGCAGGTCAGCGGGGTTAACGAGGTCTTCTGGAGCCTGCTCAATGGCATCCTCCTGCTGCTCTTCTGCTCGTGGCTCCTGGACCGGCTCAGCAACTAGCTCGTAGACAGCTTCGTTTGCGGTGTCTACACGTATGAAAAGAATGCCATGCAATAGTTAGGACACAGTGCGATGCATGAGTGCTTATGATGCAATGCATTTGAAAATGATGTAATGCAATGCAGTTCAGAAGTTCAACTCATTTTAGCCTGAAGTGTTTCCTTCAAAACAACAACTATTAAACTTGCTTACAGCAGCATGGATTAAGATAGACGCTTGTTTTGTTGAGGTTACACATGCATGAAATAACTAACTAACCACAATTATAAAAGAAAAGTGGTAGCTAGGAGCTAAATAAAAGTAAAGATTTGACTTATGGATGTGATCTAGCAACAAGAATATATCCAAAAACATGATTTTGATAAAGCATGCCCTATAAATTTTCTCAACATTTATTGCTGCTAACAAAGCATTTAAAATAACCTTAGCAAGGTAAACGAAACATAAACTAGATCTACACAAAAGTACACAACATCAGCACATGAAATTTTTACAGTAGATTACATACGAAAGGAGTAAGCCACTACGAATTTTTCATAATTTTTAGAGCAATAGAACAACTGGTATTAAATAAACTATCTTTAACACGAACTTAATTTTTAGCAGGGCAAAAGTGACAATTCACCGGCACAAGTATTTTTCCTCAAAAGCTTTTGATTTTAGAAACCTAACAAAATTGGGTTTGTATTTTTAGGATTTTCCCTTGATTTATTATGCAATTTAGAAATTTCAGCCGAAAAAGAATAAAAGGAAAAACATAAAAAGGGGGGCTGACAGCCGGGCCCCACTTGCCAGTGGGCGCTGGCCCAGCTCCTGTTCCCCCCCTTCCTCTGCTCTGCCCCACGCGGGCCGGCGCGCGGCCGGGGCCGGCGGCGTGGCACGCCTGGACAGCAGGCCAGGGCGCGGGGTGGGCGGCGGCCGAGCGACGCGCGTAGGGCGGCCCGCGGCGGCGCCGAGGCAGGGGCGGGGCAGCGCGGGTGTTCCCCACCAGTGGCGGGTCGAACCGGCGACGCGGCGGTGCAGGTGATTGCTAGGGGGCCCAGGCGGCCCTACGGCACGCGGCGGCGCCCCGCGAGAGCACGCAGGGGAGCCCCGCGGCGAGCGCCGGCGGTGGCACGCGGCGGTAGCTTGCGGCGGCGGCGTTCCGGCCGCTGCGAAGCAAGGCGGCGGTGGGATGGGGCAGCGCAAGCATCAGCACCGCCCATCGGCCTCGGGGCGCGCGGCTGCGGCGCGCGGGATGGCGCAGGGCTGCCCCGCGGGGGGCGCGCGCGGCGCATAGCGCGTTCGCGGCGGCGCGGCGGCACTGCCGCGGCGGTGGAGCCGGACTCAAGCGGGGAGAAGGTCGGGAAGCTCGAGTAGGCCGCGGGGAAGCTCACCGGGGGTCCGTTTTGGGCGGGGAAGGGCCGAAGGTGGATCGTCGACGGAGTGGGCGAAGCTCGACGGAGATCGGCAATGGCGGCCGCGGTCTGGAGCTCGATTCGGCTGGGGTTGGGCACGGCCGATCTCGTGGAGAGGTGGAGTGGGTTCGGGGCGAGATTGCGCAACTCAGAGTGCAAAGGATTGTGGTGGGGCGGTGAGGAACGAGCTGCTGCTGCGAGGAGCGACCGGTGCGACGAGCTCTGCTCGCTTCGGCTCGTCGTGCTCCGAGGAAGGAGAAGGGAGGAACGGGACGGAACGGGAAGCTTCGAGGCATCCACGAGGATAAGAGCGGCGCTCAAACACCGAGGTCAGGCGCGATTGCCGATGCGTGGAGGAGCTCGCTGGCGACCACAGCGGCGGTATGGGCATCGGGCGCGCACAGTGTAGAACAGGAGGAGCACTGTTTACTCGTTTGAATGATTTTGGCTCGTGTTTGACTAGTTGAAACTCCAAATTTCATATGGGAACATAAAATTCGGCCAAAATAAAAGTTGTAGAGCAAAAGAAGAGCTACAACTTTCGTTTTGGGCGAAAGTTGATTTGAAGCTCGGATCATCAAGAAAAACATAGAGGAATAGGGCTAAAACAATGTTTAACGTGCGGACTCAGTTAACGCTAATGACGTGCTTAAGCCATGATTAGCAATCAAACATGTGATTAGCTTGCACGATTAACACAGGGGTGTTACATAGTTTGCCAGGTCAAAAAATTTGGGTGTTCCTTCTGTACATCTCACCGGTCTGCTTACATCTGGCAACTTTCTAGGATGGAGATCTTATTCTTCGGTAGAAACAAATTTTTCTCAAGACATTCTTGCTCAAAGTTTCTTTTATTAAATGGAGTTGGTATTTGTTTTGAGAAAAATGCATACTGATTTCATGCCATTATGTATTATGGAGATGCCAACATGCCATGAGATTGATGATACATGTGACAACTATGGTGGAGATATGTTATTTGCAATTAGGTACTGCAACTATAGTATGCTTATGATGATGCAACACAAATATGAGATGACCATATTTTGATGAAGTGATGCATACGGCGTGGTGCATTTGTACTAATGTTAATTGCTTGAGGTACGGGTCATGGTGTGTAACTGTTGATGCACATGGTTTAGATGCATGATGTGGCATATCTATTTGGTAGGATGATCATGCCTGTGGGCATGCGGTGCTCAAGTTGCAATGCAGGTTAGCTACCTAGATAGTCATGCAAGTACTCTTTATTTTTGTCAAACCAAAACAAAATCCAAACCAACAAATTACTCAGGTTGTGGTAAATATATTGTCGGGGAGTCGCTATTACGGACCAAGATACCAGCGCGCACCTAGTAGCACAATCGTATGGCAGTAGCACACACAAGGCCCTAGGTTCTGTTGCGGCACCATAGGTCAGTGACGAACATTACAACTGGATAAAATCATAGCAACCCAAATAATGCGCGGAGGTAGAGAGGAAAATGAAAAGCCAGGTGATAATTGCAAACTTTTTCCTAGATGTGTATGATTTTAACTGTGGTAATGCAATAACCATGCATCGGGCAGGTTCATAGCTACATGTAATGCATGAGTGTTGGAGTAATGGCTATGCATGATATTCTAGTATTTCTATGCACCATTTTTAGTTTTAAAAATAACCATATGAGCAAGAAAGTCATTGCGAATTTCTTCAACTCATTCAAGTAAAAACACTTTTAGTCATCCCTTACTTCTTTGGTCTTTCTATTGAGCTCTTGATAACCTGCATCCAGAGGTTGATGTGTATTGCACCCTTCGGTTGAAAGTGTTGTTGCCGCAGCAAGTGATAAGTCACCCGCTGTCCTTAGACAAGCTGGCGAAGTAGCTCGGTCTGGATAGCTACAACATCAGCCAGGTGGGTTGTTGGTGGTAACAGTTGCGATGGTCCACTGCACTTGCAGCAAAAATCATTCGGGGTACCGCATGTTGCTCCTACCATCAAAAATATGGAAGGCTTAACACCAGCATAAGGTCCCTTACATTTGTATGATTCAAAGGATAGGTGAGCAGAGGAGTAGAACTCGAAAGGCTTGGTTAACCGAACGTGCAGGAAGCTGCAGGTTACGATAAAATTCATAACTCACATTGTCCTATGCAAAAGACAAGGATGTGGCCTATATAGTTATCCTATTCAGATGAACCTTAATAGGTTATCCCAGTAAGAAAAACTGTGTAGGCTATCCAAATTGGGTTATCCAGGTCAGTATGAATCTGTAAAGATTACCCTGGTTGGAAAAACCCTTTAATAATAGTAGTCGATCTAGAGAGTATCAGTATGATTGCTGCCTATAATGTAGTCGAGAGGTACTGGAGACCATTACTTTATTAAAAAGATCAGCTGACACCCTTATCATACAACTGAATCAAGGATAGAACTTGCGCAAGTGCTCGATATTCCATGAGTTGGGTACCTCATTACCATCAGCGTCGGTAATTCTGTAAGATCCTGGTCTTGTCACTTTCCTCCCATCTGGAATTTAACTTGTGCAGTCTTGTTTCATCTTAAATTCGTCATAGAACTAGATCTCCCACGTGGAAAGATCTTTGCTGGACATTGTGATCATGGTAGCGCCTGACTCCTTGGAGATATCTAGCCGACTGGGTCATAGCATTGATCCTTGCTTCTTCAACTGTATCTAACTCAAGTTGTCGAGCTTCATCTGCTTCTCCTTCTTGATAAGCCTCTACTCTTGGAGATTTCCACATGATGTCCGCGGTAGTATAGCTTCTGATTCATAAGTGAGGGAAAAAGAAGATTGTCCAGTTGCCTTGCTGGGCTGCGTTCGCTGCCCCCAGACCACATGGGGTAATTCTTGAATCCACTTGCCACCCTTCTTAGAATTGGCGTCGTAGAGTCTCTTTTTTAAGCCGTCGAGTACAAAGCCATTGATGCGGTCTAGTTGACCATTGGCCCGTGGGTGAGCCACTGAAGCATATTTGACCTCTATGTAGGAATTTTCACATAAAGCCCAAAAAGATTATGATGTAAAGTTAGAACCCAGATCTGTAATGATAGTGTGAGGGAAACCAAACCGATGTATGATGTCGGAGATGAAATCCACTACCCTATCTGAGGAGATCTTGACAATTGGCTTGTACTCGATCCACTTGGTAAACCTGTCGACTGCTACCAGCACGTGATAGAATCCTCCTGGAGCTACGGTGAGAGGTCCGATCATGTCCAGACTCCAGCAAGCGAACGGCCATGATGGAGGGATTGTAATCAAGTTTTGTGCTGGGATATGGGTCTACCGAAGAATTGGCAACCAGGGCATCTTCTGACAAGATCTTCTGCATCTGATACGGCAGTTGGCCAAAAGAAACCCGATGTGTATGCTTTGCCGACTAGTATCCTTTATGCAGCATGATTGCCGCAAACTCCTTCATGAATTTCCCTTAGGATATCCTAGCCTTCCTCAAGAGTGACACACTTCATGAGGATGCCAGAGGCGGAGCGCTTGTACAAGTTGTCACCAATGAGAACGAAACCTTTGCTTCGCCTGATGATGCATGCTGCTTCAGCGCTTTTAGCTTTGACATGTGGTGGAAGCTTGAATTCCCTAATGAAGTCGATGAATTGGATCCACCAGTCTTCTTCGATAATCATCACCTTCCTGACTGTGGTCGAGGCCTCCGCGTCAGTGGTTTGTTGATTTTGAACCTTGACTGATGCATGGTGTAATTAATGGACAAAGACTCCAGATGGGACATCTGCTCGAGTAGATCCGAGTTTGGAAAGGATATCGTCTCCCACATTGTTGTCATGATCTACGTGGTGAATTTCCAATCCTGAGAACTTGTTCTCGAGCTTTCTGATTTCTTCCACATACACGTCCATTGTGTCCTTGTTGATGTCCCATTCTTTGTTGACTTGATGAACGACAAGTAGAGAGTCGCCGTATACTAGTAGTCGCTTGATGCCGAGGGAAACCTCTAGGCGCAGCCTGTTGGTGGTCGATAACGATGGTTTCCACTGCCAACGCTGATTCCATGAAATGTAGGCCATAACCATGCCATAACCATTATTACTAATGAGTTCCACAAGTTTTGGTGTTTATTTGATCTCAGGGATGACATATCCAAATTTGACCCAAAACGGACACTGTTTGGACCGTCAGGCTCGAATCCGGCCGACCGGCATACTTTCGGTGGAATCTTGGCATGAGATTTTACCAAAGTCACATAGAGGGAGAACCCAAGCCATCCCAATGGGCTATATCAAGAAATGCAAAACTTGGACCCGGAAGGCTTGGACCCATATCCAAAAGAGAAGCCAACCTGGGCCATGGTCAAGTGCTCAGCAAACATCCTACCCAGAAGTGATCCATGGCCAGAGAGGAGCGTGTCGGACGGTTGAGGAAACCGCCTGAAGAACCGACGCCTGGAGGAGATCAGGACTGTCCCACGGAAAGGCGGTGCCACGTGGTGGCAAGGGCAGGCCGGCCGGCCTAGGCCAGGCCGCTCGGCCCCACTTGGCAGCCTCTGTAGTCCAGCCTTCACGTGAAGATCAAGCATCGCCTCCTCTATTGCGTACAACTAGCGCTAACTGAAATAACCGCCAAGAACCGACCTTGGCACACTATAAATAGGACCCCCTCACCTCACTTGTAACACACACCTTGGGAGCTTGAGTGCCTCACAAATTCAGTTTCATCCTTAGTAGAATAGGGAGAGTGTGAGGTGAGAGCTTGGGCGAAAGCCGAGCTAAAGGGGCAGAGTCGAGTTCTCTCGACCTTACCCCATCTTGTACCCACCTCGGGGGAATCTTATAATTAAGTAAGTTTTCCTCGCTTGTCTCTAGTTCCTCGCTAGTTTACTTTTTACTTAAGTTACTTGCTTAGTTACTCTCTTTGATCTGTGGGATCCCTTGTCTGCGTGGGCAGCAAGTTCTGTCCATTTTGGGTTTCTTCTTGCCTTAGCGCGAGGCGGAAGTCAGTGACTCGATAGTTTAGGTATGGTGCTTAGGCTTGGTAGTTACCTTGGGTTGTGTTCCACCCCACGGCACTGCAGTGGTAGGCGGCAAGTGGTGACAGCCTTGTCCATCCCTAGTAGTCCACCACGTTCGGGTGTTTTCATAGCAGTAGGATTGCCGAAAGTATGTTGGGCCCCTTCTCATCCCTTTCTAAGCCCTTCGCTTAGGCTGCCGAAACAGATCAAGTCAGTAGCTTCTCAAGTTATCTTAGTAATTAAGATTCTATCTAGGGATAAACCCTCTACCCTCGTACCTCTGCTCCCCAGCGGGTCTGGTTGAATCACTCTAGACCACTAGTCGAAGCTCATCGTTCCTTGGATTTGATATCCCAGGCTTACTCACCTGGTGAAAGCTACAATCGGTCTCTGTGCGCTTACGAAGTAATTCGTTAGGCTAAGGAGTGCCAACAAGCTTTCTGGCGCCGTTGCCGGGGAACGGTAGCAACACTAGTACTAGAGCTTTTCAGCTGTACACTTATCCATCCATCCATCCACCTTTCCACATGGAGTTTCCTCCTAGTTATCCGGCACTTCCATATCGTGAGTATATGGAACCACCTCCATCTTGCCATCCCATCCTGTTTGATGGCTACAAGATCTGTCCCAGTCTCGTGGCCATGGTTCGTGCATCACCCTTCTCTGGAAGAAGAGACAAATGCCCCTACGCTCACTTGCAAGAATTCGAGGAGAATTGCTCTCTCCTTATCATATCCGCGATGAACCAAAACACCCTGCGGTGGAAGCTATTTCCGTTCTCTCTGATGGAAAGGGCGAAAACCTGGTACTACCGGACTGCAGTGAGAGTTGGAGGAGATTGGATTCAGCTGAAGGACGAGTTTTGTCTGTTCTTTTTCCCTGTCCCCAAAGTGATCCCGCATCGCAGACAACTGCTCATTTTTTATTAAGGCGATAATGAATCACTTGGGGCAGTGTGGGTGCGATTCACGCATCTCGCGACCTCAGGTCCCCCTCACAAGATTGTTGAGGAGATGTTGATGCAACACTTCATCCATGGCCTCAACCCAGAAAGCGAGCATTTCTTGAACCTTGCCTCCGAGGGATCGGTCTTCTATAAGACAGCGGCTGAAGTTAGGACCATCCTAGAAAAGATCCTTAACTCTACTGCTTACACCGATGTCTTTGACGACCCTCCCGAGCCAGAAGTTCCGCCCACTGAAAGGCAGCCACTCCACATCCTTTCTGTTGTTGCCTCTCCACCTCCACCACACATAGAGGAAGTCACCGAACCACCCAAGTCCTCAGGTCATGAGCCACTCCTTGAAGAATAGCCTATGTTCATACTTGACCTCTTTTCAGAGGAAGAGTACATTGAACTCGGTCATGTTTCAAACATGCCGAAGGAACATAGGTGCATCTGCTCACGATCAGAGGCATTCATTCCTAAAGCCACCCCACAGATTGAGGGTGTTTCTGCGATTATGAGCCGGGAATGGACAGAAGAAGCGAAATTTTGCGGTAGTATCATCCAAATATACAGTAATCCTAGACTTCACTTCTGCGCTATTGGGGACGCCTGCTAGCCACAAGAGGCCTTTTACGACCCTTGGGTCGGGGTGAACGTAACGTCCAGAGCTCTGGCGGACCATATCTCGCCCGAGCAACCCTTGGCCCTGTCTCGTAAGCACCTGAAATGGATCGATGGCTAGATCGTGGAGAGTCGAGGTATTCTCTGAGTTGTTCCATTTATGATGGAAACCAACAAGGTCTACCTAGACTTCCACATCTTCGATATCCCTGAAGGTGTAGAGTTCCTCTTAGTCGGAAGGCCAATAGAGCCTCTCGTCAACCCCAACAGAGACCGAGCCACGATCGAGGTTAAGGTTGGCACAGATATCATCCCGGTCAGCTTAGTGCGTTCCTGCAACACCATTGCGGAAGCTAGACCAGAGCAAGACCCACTTGAAGAGGCTGTGCGCATGTTGACGCTCACTAACGATCATTTCCAGGCGTCAACTTGATCAGAAAATCATGAGAGTTTGCATTTCTTACATGCATCCTTATCCAATAAAAGTCCCTAAACCACATTTTACCTTTTAGAATATGCAAGTTGTGTTTTCAAGCTAATATGCAGGTTACAAGCACACTTTGGCCCGACATAAAATCACAGAAATTATCAGAGCACCGATTTAGGCACAGATGGACCAAAAGTGAGGCAAGAACCCAATTCAAACAAGTCAAGACAGGCCAACCCCAGCGTGGATCAGACAAAGAGGCCCAAGATAGTCCACCAGAAGAAGTTGGGGGCGATTGGTGGCCCGGGTAGGCCGATCGACCTACTTGGTCGGCCAACGTGGCCTGTGGGCCCCACCGCCTCAACCAAGGCATGTGGCGCTTCCCCATTGGTCCCCTACGTTGGTTGTGCTGGCTTCACCCCATGGCTCCCTGCTATAAATACAAGGGGGGTGGAGAATAGGACACACACACCACACACCACTCACCCCTCCTCTCTTGCATTCCTTGCATAGTCTTTAGGTTTAGTGGAGTTTAGGAGAAATCTAGGAGTCATCGAGTCGCCATTGTTGCTCGAGAGTCTGGTATGGGTTCATCTGTAGCTCTCTCTTGTAATATTCGGTTGTTTGTAATAGAATTAGACTATGGTTACCGATATCTTCTTGAAGTATATTCTGAGTTATCAAGTATATGCTTCTAGTCATGATTGCGTTATCATTCTATGCTTTGCATTGTATGATCGCCCTATGCTGGAGATGGTTAGTCTTTTGTTCTTAGAACTCTATCAACTACTCCAGTATTCGTATGATTGCTCTAGTGTGATGTCTGTCCATCCGGAGGATGGGGGCTCCGCGCGGGACACTAGAGTATCCCTTACTAGTGTAGACATGGTGTCTAGATTAGCTAAGTGTTGGTGGATGTCAACTATACCCACGGTTTGTAGAGGTAGCCGGCAGGTGGTGACAGCTCTGTCCGAGCCTTTTAGTAATCCTCCACATTCGGTATGGGGGGTAGGAGGTACATAAAGTCACCGAGGTGTACGGGCTCCTCCCGTCGCTTCGATAGCGATCTCCCTATTGTGTAGTTTAATCTCTGACGAGCTAACCAATGAGAAAGTGTAGATATAGCTAGCCTAGTATAGCTGACTTGAGCTCTGACTTTTACCTTGCTCCCGGCCTAAAGCATCTTTTATCTTTCTTTTATTAAATTATCCGAGAGGGTAGTTTGTGTGTGTGTCACACTACCTCCTACCATATTATTATCTTACCCCTGTTTATGCATGAGAATATCCAATCTAGATAGAGTTCACCCACTAATCTATATATTCTCTCACTCACCGCCTTCCCTACGGAAATATAAATGACACCCCGGTATACTCCCGGGTAAAATGCTACAGCGGTATTCCGTGCGCTTGCGGATTTATTCGTGGTTCATGAAATACTGCCACCCCAAATTGGTGTCTGCGGGCATCATTGCTGGTGACGTTGGTAGGTGCCAACAAGCATTTTTGGCGCCGTTGCCGGGGAAGGCACAGAGTGAAATATATAGATACAAGTTGTGAACAAAATCGAAATTGGTATTCGCTTGCTAAACAGGCTAACTTGGCTTTGTTTTCTTGTCTTTGTTGATATGAAAACAGGGTAGTGTATGACCGGTTTCGATCTGCCACAAAACTTTCATTCCGATTTAGAGTCACTTTTGAGAAGAGTTTGACCTCGTATCATCCCTCCTTAGATCTCACTCTCGGCAGTCGATCCAGTCATTGCATCATCGTCAGCTCCTAGAGCTATCGCCCAGAAGAGACTCCGTGATTACTCTACTCCGTCTGCTAATCAGGTCCCTACCGGGCCTGAGGTTACCACCGGAGGAGAAAATTTCGAGATCAAGATGGGTCTCATTATGATGGTGCAGGTCAGCCCATTCTGTGGTAAGGCCAATGAGGATGCCAGCGCTCATCTCCAGCAGTTCCTGGAGCTCTGCAGTACTTTAGTTATCAAGGGTGTATCGCAAGATGCTATCCGGCTCCGTCTGTTTCCATTCTCTCTCTTGGGGAGAGCGAAGCAATGGTTTTACACTAATAAGGCTGCTGTGGATACTTGGGACAAATGTGCCAAGGCGTTCCTCTTGAAGTTCATCCCGACGGGCAAAACTAATGCTCTTTGTGGTCGGATTTCGAACTTCCAGCAGGCGTCAAATGAGTCAATTCCGGAGGCTTGGGAGAGGCTTCAGGAGTACATTCTAGCGTGTCCGCACCATGGAATAGATAATTGGCTCATTCTACAGAACTTCTACAACGGGTTGACACAGTCATCCCGTGATCATGTGGATGCCGCTACGGGTGGAGCTTTCTTCTCACTAACCATTGAAAGAGCTACATCATTGATCGAGAAGATGGTTTCCAACCAAGGTTAGAGCGATGATCGCCTCCAACCGCGCCAGCAAGGTATGCACTCCGTTAAGGAGGCCGACATACTCTCTATGAAGATTGATCTCCTCCTCAAGAAATTTGAGGATTATTCCCAAGATAAGGCTCAATTGCAAACACTTCAAGCCTTGGAGACTCGCATGACGTGCGAGGTCTGCGGGAATGTTGGATATTTGGGCGATAATTGCCCAGAAACCCAAGAAGAAGCTCTATTCCTCAATGGCAGCAATGGGTTTCGTCCACAAGGAGGTCTGGGGTGGAATCAACCACGCCCATACTACCAAGGAGGTAATGGGAATTCGAATTCTTTCGGTCCTAATCAGCCTACCTTGAGAGATCTTGTCTACGGCCAAGCGAAGATCAATGAGTCCTTTCAAAAGAAGTTGGCCGCTATAGACAAATCCATGGAGACTATCCATGCCAAGATGGATGGATTCTCCACTGCCATCAAGAACCAGTTGAGTTTCAACAAGATGATTGAGACTCAACTAGCTCAAGTGGCTGCTACCATGCCCCCTGATTTGGAGAACGTTAAGGCGAGAACCACACGAGGAGGTAAAACTACTCAAGACCTGCCTTATCCTAACCATGTTAACAGGAAGAAGGCAAGCCCGGTGGTAGAAGAACCACCTCGGGAGGAGGAACCCGAGAAGGTTCATGAAGGGAAGACGGCTCCGCATTAATTCTATGACACTCAAGTATTGCCGTTCCCATGAGGGCAAAGAAGTCAAGTACAGACGAGCAGTTCAGCCGCTTTATTGAGATAATACAACAAGTGAACATCAATGTACCCATGATGGATGCGATGAAGGTTCCGACCTATGCTCGCTATATCAAGGACATAATCAACAACAAGCGACCGCTACCAACTACCGAAGTAATCAAGCTCACTGAGGCATGCAGTGCAGCTATACTTCAACAATTGCCCGAGAAGAAAAAGGATCCAGGATTCCCCACTATCAGATGTTCAATAGGGACACAGAACTTTGACAAAGCCTTATGTGATTTGGGGGCCAGTGTTGTGTGATGCCGAAGGCGGTATTTGACCAACTCAACTATACAGAGTTGACACCAACACCCATGCAATTGCAATTGGCTGATTCTTCAGTTCGGCACCCAGAAGGAATCGCTGAGGATGTCCTAGTGAGAGTTCGGGATTGTTTCATCCCAGTCAACTTTGTGGTGCTTGATATGGATAATCAGAAAGAGACTACTCTCATTCTAGGACGGCCATTCCTCAATACAGCAGATGCACATTGATGTTGGGGCCGGAGAAATCCGACTCCATATCAATGGTAAAGAGGAGAAATTTGACTTCCGACCCAAGAGAGAGCAATGCTTGATGATCTGAGTCAAATTTGGGCCAAACCCTTAGAAAATCAAAGAAGTCGAAGTCACACCCTCTCAGAAAGATAGTCTTATACCTTTTATGAAGACACTTATGAAAGAAGATCCAACGAGCTCAAAAAGGTCTAAGAAGAAGGGTAAACCAAGGGCTACTACACTCGAGGATCCTGTTCTTGCGCCGCCTACGCCACCAAAGAAGACCAAAAAGGTGTGGCGCAAGAAGAACAAGACGCCATCGACCGCTACTACTTCTCCAGGTACGGACGAAACGACCTCAACCTGATCAGGTATGGAGAGAGGTCCTATTTTTTGGACCCTAAACCAAGATCTAGCTTGAGGGAGGTTCCCTCCCCTAAGTCAACTGTATCCCTTTATTTGCTTTCAATAAAATTTGATAAAAAAAACTTTCAAAAACAAAATAAAAATTTGCTGCTTTATTTCCTTTTTTTCATGATGCGCGGTAAGAATGTTTTCACTCCTTTTGATAAGTTGAAAGGATGAGTTTTGCTTTGCTCTATCATGTCTGTTGTGCCTAGTTTGAAAATAAGAGTTCTCTTGAGTTTAAATCTGCTGGTTATACAAATATCTTGTCAATGAACCTAAAAGTTCCGTGGGTTACATATGCTTGATTCAAGTCTAAGTTGTTGCGAGTTCAGATATGGTAAATAAGGTTGTGCAAGCTTGTTCTAGTGATGCTTGAAGTCTGGAGTTGTTTTCAAAAATTATAAAAGAGGAAAGTTCCCCAGTGATATGCAAAGTCCTACCAGAGCCATATGTCATATTCCATGAAAAACCCTTTACACATATGCTGCTTGATATTCTGTTGAGTTTTGTCAAATTTTGTGACCCTAGAGAGATGCTTTTCATGCTTTCTAGATCATAAGCACGTACACGTCCCATCCAATTGCTACATTCCTACACTAGGAATTGGCACCACCACCCATTCATTCCACATAATAAATGCTCCATGTCTTGGTAATCTCTCTCATAGAACATCCCTGAAATAAAAATAAAGTCAGATTATGGTTGCCCCAAAAAGAGAAAAGATGGCATGCCAAAGAAGCATGACCCAGAGAGAGAGAGAGAGAGAGAGAGAGAGAGAGAGGGGTAGCCATGTCTGAAAAAAAAGAGAAAGAAAGAGACATAGGGATGATTCGAGAGAGAAAAGCCATTACCTCAAGGAGTAAGTCATATCCATCCATCCATCCATCCACTCATACACTTGCAGCTTTTGATCGAGATTGCATGACTTATTTCTCCATGGATCCTCTCTTTGACTTTACAATAAATAGAATACAAGTGTGCCCTGTTCTTATCCTACCTTGAGCTCCATAAAGGCTTGTAGTAGTAGGGAAGATCAAAGGCAGATACTGCCCTGGTAAGGAAATACCAGATGAGTGCCTCGAGAGAGTTATCCTAGAAGCTTTGCTATGTTTTCAAAAATTCTTTCAAAAAAGTATCTCCAGATGGATTGCGGATCTATGAACAAGTAAGTATCACTTTATGCACCGTTCTGACTTTCAACAGCCCAAGACAAGGAGATAGCTAAAAAGCTGTAACACCCGGTTTATAAAAGGACATAAACCGAGCAATCATATACGTGCCAGGATCAAGTCACACGTATATACAACAGAATGAACAGTATATCACAGCACATATCACGAATAAGACATAATAAAGCGAATACGAATGTATTTATTACATTAATGACAAAATGTCTGATACAACGGAAGCGAAGTACAAATACGATAAAAACTCTCCGAAGCTGAGCAGGGCGCCACAGGGACGTCGACTGGGAGACGAACGCCTAGAAGTCCTCGTAGTCCTGGTAGTGCTGAGCGAACTCCCTCGCGTCGGCAGAAACTGAGCAGCAGTAGAGTATCCCAAGAGGAAAAAGAGTAGAGTAGGCAAGAGTGAGTACACAACTTGTACTCAACAAGTATAACACAAACTATGAGGCTCTAGGTTGGCTGACTGACTGCATTAGCTTTTAAGTCTTGGCAAAATTTTATTAAAACTATTTACTACAAGTTGATGAATTACCTTAAACCCAGTTTCATAATAATTAATCAGAATTAATAAAGAAACTACTGAGAACCAAACCGAACCAAGCCACCCGGGGAAACCTGCCTCGTCAAAGGAAGATAACCCCACTAATCAAAAGGAGGATCTGGGCCGCTCATGACCGTGAGCACGGCTAGTATACCAGTTTTACACTCTGCAGAGATTGCACATCTTTACCCTCAAGTCGTGAGCTACGCCAGTTGTTCATCACACTTCCTTAGGTGAGATAACTAGCAAACTCACTACGAGGCCTTTACAAAGAATCTCGTTGGTAGGGAGTAACCGCGAGGGTGGATCGGCGACTATGGAGTAGGTCTAGTGGGCGTCAAGACACGAAGCACAGACGAGGCCACTCAGCACAACGGCCATAGAAGCTTACCGCCCCTGCCCCGCAGGTAAGTTACTCCAAACCAAAAAGACCTAATTATTACGCCAAGACCGTCCCATTCCAGTCTTGTGGTAGCGCTGTTGTCCCAGGTTGTTGCTCTATGAACCGGTCCTTATGGAGAGTGGCCAACCAAGCACTAAGCACCGTGCTGGCCCCCTAAACCATGTTTCTAACAAAACATATTTTAACGGGACGTGAGCCACCCAAGCACGGAGCACAGAGGGCCACTCCCAGAATTAAGTTGCATATACCATTAATCAAATTAATTAAAAAGGACAATTATGTGTTATAGCGCGGCACCTAGCACAACTAACCAAAATGAAACCCAAGGATATATATAAAGGATATAAAGTGGCTAGGAAAGTCCTTATAGGCATACAATATTAAAATGCAGTATGAAAATGTATTTAAAAGTGATAGGTTGTTCATGTTATACTTGCCTTCCTCGTACTACTCCTACTGCTGCTCAAACTGGTCAGAAAACGACTGCTCCAGGTACTGGTACTAGGGCTCCTCCGGTAGCTCAATGTCTACTCACGAACACATGGCCAAAAACAATGCACAACATAAACATACATGCAAACAATAGCAAAAACTAAGAAACAATATATCAATACATAAAAACAGCACACAAAACTAGTCTAAAACTATTGTACGCGTTACAACGATCGCGTGGACATAAAGAACGCTTAAAACGGAGTTAAAACACATAATCTAGGCTAAAAACAAGTTCTAGGGGCTTATCTGCGAGAAAAACTAAGTTCCAGGGGGTTTTCTGCAAAAACCGAGGACTAAAACATAAAAACTAGAAAGTTTTAGGGTCTGACATGCAAAAAGGCCTCATCAGGACGGCGGGTTCTATTTTTAAGAAACTCAGGGTGTTAAGTGCTAAAAACAAGACCTAAATCTAATTTCTTTTGAACTGGCCAAGAGCTCGGGTTGAATCTAGGAAACTTCAGGGACTCTTTAGAAAAAACGCCAGGCCGAACCGGTATCTTCGGTTCAGGGCCGTTAGATCTCGATCTGGCGGCTCGAGTTTGCTGGGCTCCAGATCTAATCTAGGCCGTTGACTGCTGATCGGGTGGCCAGGGCAGGCTTGGCGTGTGGGGCGGCGGCGCAACACCGCCAGCGTGTGATTCCGCGGCGGCGGGCTCGCTGGAGACGCCCAATCCGGCGCTCCAGGGGTCAATCCGACCCGGGCTTGGGTCTGAGAGGTAGCCCGCCGCATGCGTAAACCACTGGGAGTGGTTGCGCGGGCTATTCGTGGCCAGAGCAGTGGTCTCGGGTGGCGTGGCGGCGCTACGGCGGTGGAACCCGCCGGCGTGCGGTGCTCTAAAGGCTGGGGTGCTCTACGGGCTAAACCAACAGGTCTAAAAGGGAGAGCGGGTGGAGGAGGTCCTCACCGAGGCCGGGATTGACCGGACTTGCGGTGCAACAGGGTCGGCGGCGACGACTGGCGGCGGAGCTTGACGCGGCGGTCGCTGGCGTGGTCGATGCGGTGGTGCTCCGGTCCTCTGGATCCCACGAACGGACTCGGCGTTGAACTAAGAAGGTGCACAGGGGGTTAGAATGGCCTGAGCTTCACCGGTGGCGAGGAATTACGGTGAGGAGCAAACTCACCGTGGCGGCGCTCCAGTGGGATTCCGAGGCAGGCGAGGTCCGGGGCCGGGGATGGCGGCCTCGGGGAGGTCGCTGGTGCACAGGCGAGGCTTCCACGGCGGCTCGGGCTGGCTGGCAAAGAGATCTGGATATGTCTTCCTCAGCTCATCTTCTCGCTCCCAGGTAGCCTCAACTTCACTGTGGTGACTCCATTGAACTCTGCACATCTTGATGCGCTTGTTCCGAGTAAACCTTTCTGAAGTCTCCAGAATCTTCACCGGATGCTCAGTATATGTTAGATCTTCCTGCACATCTACTCCATCCAGTGGTGCCTGCTCCTCGGGTACTCGCAGACACCTCTTCAGCTGAGATATATGGAAGACATCGTGAACTCCTGAGAGGCTGGTGGGCAACTCCAGGCGATAAGTAACTTCGCCTTTCCTCTCTAGCACCTTGAATGGACCAACATACCGAGGTGCTAACTTCCCCTTGACATTAAACCTGCGTATCCCTCTCATCGGAGACACCTTCAGGTATACATGATCACCAACACTGAAAGTCAGGTCTCTCCGTTTGCCATCTGCATAGCTCTTCTGTCTGCTCTGTGTAATCCTCAGATTTTCTGGCACAGCCTGAACCATCTGCTCTGCATCATCAATGATCTCAGGGCCAAAGAGCTGCTTCTCACCAATCTGATCCCAATAGAGAGGAGTCCTGCACTTTCTGCCATACAATGCCTCGAAGGGGGACTTCTTCAGACTGGCCTGATAGCTGTTGTTATATGAGAACTCAGCATATGACAGGCACTTATCCCAACTAGTACCGTACTGAATGGCACAAGCTCTCAGCATATCCTCCAACACATGGTTGGTTCTCTCTGTCTGCCCATCTGTTTGAGGGTGATAAGCCGTACTGAAACGCAGCTTCGTATCAAGCGAATCATGGAGCTGCTCCCAGAATCGAGAAGTGAATTGAGACCCTCTGTCAGATATGATCTTCTTGGGCACACCATGTAAGCAGACAATCCGAGAGATGTACAACTCTGCAAGTCTAGCACCGGAGTAAGTAGTGTTCACTGGAATGAAGTGAGCAACCTTCGTCAGACGATCCACTACAACCCAAATGGAGTTGTACCCTTTCTGAGTACGAGGCAATCCAACAATGAAGTCCATATTGATCTCCTCCCATTTCCACTCTGGAATCTTCAAAGGCTGTAACAGACCTGCTGGCCTCTGATGCTCAGCCTTGACACGCTGACAGGTGTCACAAATAGCCACGTACTCTGCCACTGAACGTTTCATCCCATACCACCAGAAACGTTCCTTCAGATCATAGTACATCTTCATGCTGCCACGATGAATAGAGTAAGCTGTATCATGGGCCTCACTCAGAATCAACTTCCGGAGATCATTCACATCTGGCACACAGATCCGGTTCTTGTACCACAAAGTACCCTGATCATTCTCTCTGAAGTGTGGGGCCTTGCCCTTCTTGAGCAACTCACGGATCACCTGCAGCTTATCATCTTCTTTCTGATGCTGCCTGATCTCTGACTATAGAGTCGGTACTGCCTCAAATGATGCACTGGAGGTATGATGCAAGAAGCCCAGACTCAACTGCTCGAACTCCTCGCATAACTCTGGAGGCAACTGGAAAGCCACGGCCATGTTGACATAGCTTCTTCTGCTCAGAGCATCTGCTACAACATTGGCCTTGCCCGGATGATAGCTTCTCCAGGTGATATCTCCAACCATCTTCTCTGCCGTATGTTCAGCTCATTTTGCGTGAAAATGTACTTGAGGCTCTTGTGATCAGTGTAGATATCACACTACTGCCCATACAAGTAATGCCTCCAAATCTTCAGAGCATGCACAACTGCGGCTAACTCAAGATCATGAGTGGGATAATTCAGCTCATGCCGACGTAACTGCCGTGAAGCATAAGCAATCACTCTGCCTTCCTGCATCAGAACACACCCTAGACCATCCTTCGAAGCATCACAATATACCGTGAACCTCTTCGTCTGGTCTGGCAGAGTCAGGACTGGCGCCGTAGTCAACCTTTTCTTCAGCTCATCAAAGGCCCTCTGACGCTCATCAGTCCAAACGAAAGCCACATTTTTCTCCAGCAAAGAAGTCAAAGGCTTCGCGATCTTGGAGAAATTCTCAATGAACCTCCGATAATATCCAGCTAAGCCCAAGAATGACCTGACTTCCTTCACTGTCTGCGGTGTCTCCCACTCGAGCACATCCTTCACCTTGCTCGGATCAACAGCAATGCCTCCCTGAGAGATAACATGACCGAGGAATGGAACCTCGTCAATCCAGAACTCACACTTGCTGAACTTAGCATACAGCTAATGCTCTCTCAATCTCTGCAACACGAGCCTCAGATGCTCTTCATGCTCTTCCTCTGTCTTGGAGAAGATCAGAATATCATCAATGAAGATCACCACGAAGACATCCAGATAATCCATGAAAACCATGTTCATCAAGTGCATGAAGAAGGCCGGGGCATTAGTCAAGCCGAAGGACATGACCGTGTACACATATAGCCCGTACTTGCATGTGAATGCCATCTTCGGAATATCCCCAGGTCGGATCCTCAGCTGAAAATAACCCGAACGAAGATCAATCTTCGAGAATATATGAGCACCTCGAAGCAGATCGAAGAGATCCTCAATACGGGGCAGTGGATGCTTGTTCTTGATGGTAACTGCATTCAGCTCCCGATAATCGACACACATCCTCTTTGAGTCATCCTTCTTATCTACTAGCAACAATGGAAAAGCCCAAGGAGAGAAGCTGCGACAGATATAGCCCTTGGCTAGCAACTCATCAATAGTCTTCTTAACTTCTTCATGCTCTATAGGTGCCATGCGGTAGGGCCGCTTTGCAATAGGAGCTGTGCCAGGCAAGAGATCTATAGAAAACTCAATGTCGCGTTCAGGCGGCATACCTGGCAAATCATCCGGAAAGACATCCGGGAATTCAGACACCATGCGAATACCATCCGTGGGTCTAGCCTCCATCTGATGAAGAAATCCAGAAGGATCTGAAGCACTGACTGTCACCTCTTGGCCATCAGATGCTGACAAGTGAACTGTCCGCTGAGCACAATCAATACGGACTCCCCATCTGGTAAGGGTCTCCGTGCCCAAAATCACATCTATCCCCGAGGAATCAATGACGATCAAACCAGTGCGGAATTCTACCCCCTTTATGACCATACTAACTCTGGAGCATATAGAACATGTATGTATCTGGCCCCCAGGTGAGGTAACTACCATAGCTGTCCTCATACAAGAAACTGGTATACCATGCTTCTCGGCAAATGACTTGGAAATGAAAGAATGAGTAGCACCGGTATCGAAAAGCACTGTAGCGGGGTGAGAGTTGACCATGAACGTACCAATAACCACGTTAGGAGCCTCGGCCGCTGACTCGGCCGTCACGTGGTTCACCCGACCCTGTGCTGGCGCCCTGGGCTGAGCTGGGCGCCCCTGGTGTCCCGCCTGCTCCTTCTGGGGGCAAGAGTTGGCGAAGTGCCCCGGCTGGCCGCAGTGATAGCAGGTGCGAGGGGGTCCCTGATCCTGCTGTCCAGCAGGAGGAGCTGCCTGCCGTGGAGCCTGCGGTGCTAGCGGAGCTGGTGGAGCACGAGCCGGAGGTGCCGGTAACCTCGGGCCCTGACCTGCCTGCTGCTGCTGTCGAGGCGGGTACTACTGCGGCCTCTGTTGGTACTGCTGGGGAGGCCGGTAATGCTGCTGCTGGTACTGCTGGGGCGGCTGGAGGCGAGGACGAGTGTTGCTGCCAGAAGCAACGGGGACAATCTTCCTATTCTTGTCCTCCATCTCCAGGTGCTTGCGCTCAGTGTTGAGCGCGCTGTCAACCAGATGGTTGAAGTCGTCGAAGCGGAGGTTGAGCAGCGCGTACTGGAGGTAATCCTCAAGGACCTCCATGAAGTGCTCCTGCTTCTTGCGGTCATCCGCAACATCGGCAGGGGCGTAGGAAGCAAGCTGCAGAAAGCGATCACGATACTCCATGACCGACATAGTCCCCTGAAGTGAAAAAGACAGATAGATATCGAAAGATTAATTCATAACTCAGAAAGATAGAACAAGGGGGTATTAGCTCAAAAGGAAACGCTGAATGATTATATCTGAGATTACCTGCTTCAGTGCAAGGAACTCCTTCTGCTTCATCTTCATAACGCCCGCGGGGACGTTGTGGCTGCGGAAACGCTCCCTGAACTGGAGCCAAGTGAGAGACTCGCGGTCCTGAACTGTGTGGGACTCCCACCAGTCCAAAGCTGCCCCTCGCTGCTATCCTGCTGTGTACAGAACTCGCTCTCGATCATCGCACTGGGCGATGTCCAGCTGGCACTCCACTGCACGGAGCCAGTCGTCAGCCTGAAGAGGGTCGGACGTGTGAGAGAACGTCGGCGGGTGACCCCTCAGGAACTCGGCACGCCTGTCGCGAGGCTGCGGTGGTGGAGGAGGCGGAGGCTGAGTGTGAGCCTGCTGAAGAGCCTGAACAGTGTTGTTCAGGGGGGCCATCATCTGCATCTGGAGCTGGAAGTACTGCTCCGGAGTTAAAGGCGGCGGCATCGGGATCCCAGTACCCTGGTTGTTCTGACCCTGGTTGTTCTGCCCCTGCTGATCAGAACCACGCCTGGTGTTCAGCATCTGATTTTGGACAAAAGATTTCACGAGTAAGGATATTGCAGGAATAAATTCAGATGGATATGATAACTCTTTGCGGAAAAAGACTCAGACCTGATAAAGTAGACAGGATAGACTGGACTGTTTTACCCCCAACGATCTAACTCATTTTATTAATTAGTTAACTTTAACATAAGAGTGATTTTCTCTAAACAAATTTAAACTACTAAGCTATACAATCATTTAAAAATCCAAATCAAACATGTAGCATAATAACATGCAGACAATTTTCACAACTTAGCCGAGTTTAACACACGACTCGACTAACACAATGTGTCGCAGAACGTGCTACCGTATTATTATAAAAAGGGTCACCTAGCTTATACTCATGGTGGTCAAATGACTGATTCAGGCCAAAATCTACGAAAACTATTCTTTAGAGAGAGAAATCAAGGCAAGATGGGTAAAAGTCATAGAATTCAAGGGGTATAATAGTAAAATAGTTTCAGTAGACAAGGATTGGAGAGAAGAAGTCCTAAAACTCGACCAGTTCTATCTAGGCTTTGGAAACCTGCCTCGCCAAAGGAAGATAACCCCACTAATCAAAAGGAGGATCTGGGCCGCTCATCACCGTGAGCACGGCTAGTATACCAGTTTTACACTCTGCAGAGGTTGCACATCTTTACCCACAAGTCGTGAGCTACGCCAGTTGTTCATCACACTTCCGTAGGTGAGATGACTAGCAAACTCACTACGAGGCCTTTACAAAGAATCTCGTTGGTAGGGAGTAACCGCGAGGGTGGATCGGCGACTATGGAGCAGGTCTAGTGGGCGTCAAGACACGAAGCACAGACGAGGCCACTCAGCACGAGGGCCATAGAAGCTTACCGCCCCTGCCCCACAGGTAAGTTACTCCAAACCAAAAAGACCTAATTATTATGCCAAGACCGTCCCATTCCAGTCTTGTGGTAGCGCTGTTGTCCCAGGTTGTCGCTCTATGAACCGGTCCTTATGGAGAGTGGCCAACCAAGCACTAAGCATCGTGCTAGCCCCCTAAACCATGTTTCTAACAAAACATATTTTAACGGGACGTGAGCCACCCAAGCACGAAGCACAGAGGGCCACCCCCAGAATTAAGTTGCATATACCATTAATCATATTAATTAAAAAGGACCAAGTGTGTCATAGCACGGCACCTAGCACAACTAACCAAAATGCAACCCAAAGGATATATATATAAAGGATATAAAGTGGCTAGGAATGTCCTTATAGGCATACAGTATTAAAATGCAATATGAAAGTGTATTTAAAGTGATAGGTTGTTCATGTTATACTTGCCTTTAATCCAAATAATAACGGCTCAGTGTCTTCAGCTCTTGTTCTTGCATCTCTTCATCTTTCAGTTCTCAAACTGCGTTCCTTCTACTCGCGACAAGCATCGAGACAAACATACAAGAAACAAGTAAACAAGCAAAACTAAGAATAAGCATCAAACACAAGAAAGCTATAAAGGAACGCGCTATAGGATGAGGCTCGAAGCTAAGATCACAAGAGCACAAGAAACATTAAATTCAAACTTAAAATGAGGAAGATAGGCTTAGCTAAATCTCATCGGACAAGGAGAATGTTTTAGATATTGCACTTGAGATGATGATACAAGGATAAATCATTAGAAAGATATGTATACACAAGAGAGTAGTATATCACTTTAATAATTTAACTTAATACTGCAGTGCATTGGCATAGTAATAATTTGGTAATTAAATACTATACCATGAAAGCAATATGAAGCTAATTATTAATATGACATCAATCGGTAGTGTCCACATAAAACTTAACAATGAAATGATATTAAAAATAATACCACAAGATGTTTGGGAGAAATTCAAGGGTATGAATCAGGATTGATGGACTAGCGCTGAAGTTGAATGAAAAGAAAACAAATTGATTAAATAAATGAATACGCATGCACGAACCAAAAATTGGTGGTAGGAAAATGAACTCGATGTGAATGATTCGAGCTGGCTGTTCTAGTTAGGCATGTTCACATGCATGTAGTCTTGCTTGCCTATATGGACAAAAGCATGAATGGTGATGCACCTGGTGTGCGTGATCAGCGTGGGCAGAGGGGCTACCCAGCAAGCAAGGCACGCATGACTGCTCGACTACCAAAAGCAGCAGCAACGGCGAACATGGAGAGAGAAAAAAATAAAGGAAAACAAAGGCATGAGGGGTTCTCACCAAGATGCTACCGAGGCAGCACCATGGTCGGCGACGGCCGGCGATGAAGGGCCGTCGAAGACCGGCAAAACAGATTCCCCTCGACGAGGGAGTCACCATGGTGGTGTTAGATTGGTCCGGCGGCCAACGGATGCGGCGAATTAGTAACGAGCAACGGTTGGCTGTAAGCTTGCGGCGGCGACATTAGGGCGTGGAATCGAGGGCACGCAGGGCCGGCAGCGCGGCGCCGGGTCTGATGCATCTGGTGGCGGCACACGCGGCGCAAGGAGACTCGCCATGTTCCTGGTGGCTGCTGGGGCTTTCCTTTGTTGGCATTCAAGAGCACGAGAGATCATGGTGAGATGGGGAAAACAGAGAGGATGATGAGGGAAACTCGTTTTCAGGGCTAACCGGCGGTGGGGGTCCTCGGGATGGACGGAATCGAGGCCGACGGCAGCGGCGGCGATCTGTTCCGTGGGCGACGACGTTCCGACACGGCACGACAGGTGATGGCTTCTGTTCCTGCTTCCTGGGCGGTGGCGCTTGCTTTGGCGAGATGCTGTACCGGTGGCCGGCGATGGCTTGATTCTGTTCGTGGTCATGCAAACAAGACTGGGTGGCGGTGGTGATCTGATCGGTGACGTGAGGCATCGAGAAGCCAGTAGCAGGCGGAGTGCATGCAAGGCCAAGGGCACGCAGGGCTTGCCGGCCTCGGGTAGATGGGGGCGCAGGTTTGTAGGGGCGGTTCCTAGGGGCAGCGGCGCTCAGGGACGAGTAGACCTGGGCGGCGCGAGGCAGGACGCTGCAAGTCTGCGTGATCAGGGGGAAGGCGCAGGGACCAAGGGTATCGTGCGGCAGGGAGTCTTGGCCTGTAGGTCTGCGGGATCAGGGGGAAGGACGCATCGCTGCAGGAAATAGGATTAATAGATGGCCTTCTGGTGGCGGCACGGGGTGGGACATGAGGCAAGAAGGTTTGCGTGATCAGGGGGAAGGATGTGAGGCAAGCAGGTCTGCTTGGGCATGCAAGGCTGGGCTCTTGGCCCTTTTTTTCCATGCGTGGCAGGGAGAGCGCGGTGCACCTCGTGTAGGCCTGGGCCGGTGGAGCAAACAGCAGGTGGCTTGCCGGGCTGGGACTCGGTCTTGGCCTTGAGTCCAGGTTGGTCACCAAGAAAAAAATAGATGGGCTGATCAGCAGGTCCCACGATTCATTAGCAAGAGAAAGAGAGGAAGGTAGATACATGAAGTTGCTCCCCCACGTTCTAGTCTTCATGATAACGGAGCTTCTCAGCAACGAATCGAGAGTTGCGACCAATGGCGAGGATGCGGCGATATATCGGCAGGGGCCAAATAAAGCAGGCCCTAGCATCCTGGGCGTGCGCGCTCGGGCGTGATCCCAGCGAGAATCGCGGGTGGCTGTTACTGCGCGAGCGCGGGAGTTTCGGCCGAGGATCCCGGCCGGAGCTGCGCGTCATGACGGGGAAGGCGGAGCCGACAAGTGGGCCAGGGCTGTCAGCAATGGGGCAAGCGCGTTCCGCGGGGCGTGGGCGGAGCGGCGTGCGGGCGAGCCGGTTGAAGCGGGAGTGGGCCGTGCGCGCGAGGTGAGCGCGAGGCGCTGGCGCTGAGCAGGGGCACGGGGAAGGAAAATTGGGCCGTGAGCGTGGGCTGCGTGCGGGGAAGAGGAGGGAGTGGGCCGCCGGGTTGGGTTGCTGGGCTAGATTAGGTTTTGCTCTTTTTCTGGTTTTTCTCCTTTTCTTCTTCATTTCTTTTTTTTTCAAACTCCACTCAAACTAATTGAATTCAAACACAAGTTTGAATTCAAACCCTAGCACTCAACCAAATAAAACTTATGCATCATCATGAATGCACAAACAAGTTTAAACCTAGAAAGATTTTATTTATTTGTGAAACAAAATTATATTAAATGCAAGACTAAGCATATAAAACCTTAGGAAATTAAATAAAACCACTTAAATTTATTATTAAATTCTGAAATTTAAATTAGGGTGTTACAAAAGCCCCATGAAGGAGTAAGGTAATTGAGCAAAGGTATGCTAACCGACTTATTTAAGCTTGTAGATGAATCCCTTTGCTTCAGACTATGACATGACAGGTAAGCTACGAGTCAAAGTGATTTTCTGATCAACAACCTGATTTGTCCTACTTTGCTCGGGACGAGCAAAGGACAGCTTGGGGGATCTTGTTGACGCTCACTAACGATCATTTCCAGGCGTCAACTTGATCAGAAAATCATGAGTGTTTGCATTTCTTACATGCATCCTTATCCAATAAAAGTCCCTAAACCACACTTTACCTTTTAGAATATGCAAGTTGTGTTTTCAAGCTAATATGCAGGTTACAAGCACACTTTGGCCCGACATAAAATCACAGAAATTATCAAAGCACCGATTCAGGCACAGATGGACCAAAAGTGAGGCAAGAACCCAATTCAAACAAGTCAAGACAGGCCAACCCCAGCGTCGATCAGACAAAGAGGCCCAAGACAGCCCACCAGAAGAAGTTGGGGCCGTTGGTGGCCCGGGCAGGCCAACCGACCTACCTGGTCGGCCGACCTGGCCTGTGGGCCCCAACACCTTAACCAGGACACGTGGCGCTTCCCCATTGGTCCCCTACGTTGGTTGTGCTGGCTTCACCCCATGGCTCCCTACTATAAATACAAGGGGGGTGGAGAATAGGACACACACACACACCACACACCACTCACTCCTCCTCTCTTGCATTCCTTGCATAGTCTTTAGGCTTAATGGAGTTTAGGAGAAGTCTAGGAGTCATTGAGTCGCCAGTGTTGCTCGAGAGTCTGGTATGAGTTCATCTCTAGCTCTCTCTTGTAATATTCGGTTGTTTGTAATAAAATTAGACTATGGTTACCGATATCTGCTTGAAGTATATTCTGTGTTATCGAGTATATGCTTCTTGTCATGGTTGCGTTATCATTCTATGCTTTGCATTGTATGATCTCCCTATGCTGGAGATGGTTAGTCTTTTGTTCTTAGAACTCTATCAACTACTCCAGTATTCGTATGATTGCTCTAGTGTGATGTCTGTCCATCCGGAGGGTGGGGGCTCCGCGCGGGACACTAGAGTATCCCTTACTAGTGTAGACATGGTGTCTAGATTAGCTAAGTGTTGCTAGATGTCAACTATACCCACGGTTTGTAGAGGTAGCCGGCAGGTGGTGAAAGCCCTGTCCGAGCCTTTTAGTAATCCTCCACGTTCGATATGGGGGGTAGGAGGTACATAAAGTCGTCGGGGTGTACGGGCTCCTCCCGTCGCATCGATATCGATCTCCCTGTTGTGTAGTTTAATCTCTGACGAGCTAACCAATGAGAAAGTGTAGATATAGCTAGCCTAGTACAGTTGACTCGAGCTCTGACTTTTACCTTGCTCCCGGCCTAAAGCATCTTTTATCTTTCTTTTATCTTTCTTTTATTTATTTATCCGAGAGGGTAGTTTGTGTGTGTGTCACACTACCTCCTACCATGTTATTATCTTACCCCTGTTTATGCATGAGAATATCCAATCTAGATAGAGTTCACCCACTAATCTATATATTCTCTCACTCACCGCCTTCCCTGTGGAAATATAAATGACACCCCGGTATACTCCCGGGTAAAATGCTATAGCGGTATTCCGTGCGCTTGCGGATTTATTCGTGGTTCATGAAATACTGCCACCCCAAATTGGCGTCTGCGGGCGTCATCGCTGGTGACGTTGGTAGGCGCCAATAGTGCACCATCCAGGAAGGGCAAACTCAACCCTCCCTCGATGACGATGCCACTCATTTCACTCAGGAGCTAGAACCGGACGGCCAGAGTAAGCTGGACGGAGAGGAGCCACCGCAACCTTCTCTCCCAGAGCTAAAGCCGCTACCTCCTGGATTGAGGTTCGCCTTTCTTCACAACAACAGAGCCACGCCAGTCGTCATCAGTGGTAAGTTGACAGAGAGTGAGACTCGGCGGCTCGTTGCAGTTCTGGAGAAGTACTGATCCGTCATCGGGTACTCCCTGTAGGACTTGAAGGGGATTAGCCCCAATCTGTGTATCCATCGCATCCCTATGGAACCAGACCATAAGCCGTCGAGAGAGCACCAGCGCCGGCTTAATGATGCGATGAGGGAGGTAGTAAAAAAGGAGGTTCTGAAGTTACTGCACGCAGGTATCATATACCCCATGCAAGATAGTGAATGGGTTAGCCCAGTTCAAGTAGCCCCAAAGAAGGGAGGCATGACAGTGGTCCAGAACGAGAGAAATGTGTTCATATCTCAGAGGACCGTTACTGGTTGGCGAATGTGTATCGGCTACTGGATGCTTAACAAAGCTACCCGTAAAGACTACTTCCCGCTGCCCTTCATTGAGGAAATGCTTGAACGGCTAGCCAAGCATTCCTATTTCTGCTACCTCGATGGCTATTCTGGTTATCATCAACTCCCTATTCATCTTGATGACCAGAATAAGACTACCTTCACCTACCCGTACGGCACGTTCGCCTATCGGCGAATGTCCTTTGGTCTCTCCAATGCACCCGCTTCTTTTGAGCGGTGTATGATGGCGATCTTCTCTGACTTGATCGAGAACATCATGGAAGTTTTCATGGATGATTTCTTGGTCTATGGAAAGAGTTTTGATGAATGCCTTGAGATTTTGGATAAAGTTCTCAAGAGATGTCAAGACATGCACTTGGTCCTTGATTGGGAAAAGTGCCATTTCATGGTCAGAGAGGGGATTGCCTTGGACATAGAGTATCCGAAAGAGGGATAGAAGTGGATCGGGCAAAGATAGAGGTTATTGAGCAATTGCCACCCCCGACGAATGTCAAAGGGGTGAGAAGTTTTCTGGGCCACGCTGGTTTTTACCGGAGATTCATCAAGGATTTCTCTCGTATAGCCCGACCCTTGACAAATCTACTTGCCAAGGATGCCCCTTTCAAGTTCGATGACGATTGCCTCCTAGCCTTCTACACCCTCAAGAAGGCACTCGTTACTGCACCCATCATACAACCCCCCGATTGGAGTCTTCCTTTCGAGATCATGTGCGACGCCAGTGACTATGCCGTCGGAGCAGTGCTCGGTCAGTGCAAGGATAAGCAACACTATGCCATATCTTATGCCAGTAAAACACTGCTCAGCCCCCAGCTCAACTATGCCACAACAGGGAAGGAACTTTTGGCCGTGGTCTTTGCCATGGACAAGTTCAGGTCCCACTTGGTTGGTGCTAAAGTGATAGTGTACACGGATCACGCTGCACTTAAGTACCTACTCACCAAGAAGGACGCTAAGCCATGACTCATCCATTGGATTCTGCTCCTTCAAGAGTTCGATCTTGAAATAAGGGACAAGAAAGGAGCAGGTAATTGTGTGACTGATCATCTCTCCTGGATGCAAATCCAAGGATCGGACCTTCCGATCAATGATTATCTGAGAGATGATACTCTCCTGAAGGTCACCGCATCCAGTCCATGGTACGCTAACCTAGTGAACTTCATGGTGACCGGATACATACCTCCAGGAGAAGACATGAAGAGGCTGATTCACCTCAGTAGATTCCACCTTTGGGATGACCCCTATCTATTCAAGGTCTGTGCCGATGGTCTACTTCGTCGCTGTGTCCCGCTTTGTGAGACCCGGAGGATTCTTGAGCGTTGTCACTCCTCGCCATATGGAGGACACTATGGAGCATTCCGTACCCATGCAAAAGTTTGGCAGAGTAGTTTCTTCTGGCCAAACATGTATGGAGACGCCAAAGAATTCATCCGGCGTTGCCCAAGATGTCAGAAGCACGGGAATATCAATTCCCGAGATGCTATGCCCTTGAAGAGTAACCTTCAAGTGGAAATTTTCAACGTATGGGGAGTAGACTTCATGGGTCCCTTCCCTATGTCAGAGCAGTGCGAGTACATCTTGGTGACTGTGGACTATGAGTCCAAATGGGTAGAAGCACTTCCTTGTGTTGCGGCCGACTCAAGGAGCTCCAAAAGAATGTTCCAGGAAACAATATTCCCACACTTTGGAGTTCCACGAGTCGTGATTAGCGATGGAGGCTCACACTTCATCGATAAAACCTTCAAGAAGTGTCTCAGGGAGCTTGGAGTGGACCACCGGGTTACTACTCCATACCATCCCCAAACGAGTGGTCAGGCAGAAATGTCTAACAAGCAAATCAAAAACATTCTGTAGAAGACCGTAAAAGCAATGGGGAAGGGATGGAAGATCAAATTACCCAAGGCACTTTGGGCATATCAGACAGCTTTTAAGACCCCGATAGGGATGACTCCATACCAACTGGTTTACGGCAAGACCTGCCATCTTCCAGTTGAGCTAGAATTCAGGTCCCATTGGGCAATCAAGAGGTGGAATATGGACCTCCAATCAGCTGGAATTAAGCGACAGATTCAATTAGCTGAATTGGACGAGTGGAGGGAAAAAGCGTACCATAGGTCCAAGTTATACAAGGAGTGTACGAAAATGTTGGCACGATAAGCAGATCAAGATCAAATAGTTCAAGGCGGGGGATAAAGTACTCCTCTTTAACTCCGGCATACGATTTTTTGGTCATGGTAAGCTCAGAAGTAAGTGGGAAGGCCCTTACTTAGTGCTTGACGCCACCGATCACGGCGCGGTGACCCTCCAAGATGATGATGGGAACACTTTCAAAGTTAATGGTCAAAGATTAAAAGTGTTCCTAGAACAAGAAATGCCTGAACTTGAGGATGTAGACATCTTCGGGCTTTCTGAGATATGACAAATCTCGCCTATGGTCCTCGCTAGACCCGAAACTGGCCTTATCATAGGATAGAACCATTCTCTATTCTATTCTTTTGTTCCCTTCCTACCCCTGGGAACACACCCTCAAGATTTGAGTCCTACGCTTCACGAGAGATCTTCTGCCAGAAGACCAAGGCCCGCACTTAAGAGTGTGGGATTGGCCAGCCATGCTTGGGCCGCCCGGCCTTGCCCAGGCCGCCCGGCCCTGAGTAGGCCGCCCGGCCTCCCCCGGACGCGTTCCGGAGAGCCATTGCACGGCAACGCTCCTCATCGTGTGAACGTTCCACTTCTGGAGGAGCTGCACCGATCAGAGTTGATTTAAGTCGGGAGGCTTCTTTCTCCTTGCCATTCCACTCTCTTCCTGCAAACCCAGACTTCGGCCACCAAATCTTGAGCCTAGATCACGTCCATGCAATCACAATCCTCGCCTAGAACTCCTCATTCCGTAGCCACGGACAGCCCCACCCCTTCCGCTCCATCCAAGTCGATTCAGAGTCAGAGTTCAGACTACAGCCTCCGGATCATCGAGCCAATTCCCTTGGCTGATACCCACGCGTCGCCGCCTGGCCAGCAGGCCACCACCAGGGCTGGCCCGCCTAGGGAAGGCCGCCTGGCCTACCCCTCACGCCAGTCGTTGCCAGCTCGCGCGGCGTCGCCCTCTAGGAGCCCTGCATCAAGGGGCAATGGGAGGATTGGCGCGCGTACTCCTGGACAGCCAACCATTGGGATTCTCTCCCCGCAGAAGGCCATCGGGAAGTGTCTCGTGTTGTCAACCTTCGGCGGCCACATGATGCAAGTCGCTGCCCTCCAGGCGGTGATGCCCAAGTCCTCGGAGTATTCTTCGGCCAGCCTGAGTCCGCCACGCGCCCATGTGGTTCGGCGGAATGTTAGCCGCGGGAAAGAGCTGCGCCCACCGTTGGATCGATAGGAGAGGGAGTCAATTGACTCCAACCCGGGATCGATGCGACGTTTTAGATCGCCACCACCGATCCTGGGCCCTCCGGAGGTCTACGCCTACACGGACAATGACAAGGAGGAGGAGAGAAGCGACATCGCCGCACTCCGTGAGCAGCTCGCTGCTCTTAAACTCCGGCTCAACAATATGGATGAGCGGTTGGCGGAGTCCGAGATCGACCGGATGGATCTAGATGACAAGGTGGACACGTTGCGCAAGTCCGTTTGTTAAGAGATCAAATGCCTTGCAAAAGCTACCGGGAATGAGGAGCTTTACCGAGCCCCCGTCCTGAGGGACTAGATCTAGATAGGGAGGATTAGAATAAATAGATTAGGTGTAGGTGCTGTTTTATTTCCCCCATTTTGTTTCCCTTCTCCAGCACCTTAGTTTGTTTTGTTTAGAAAATTTTGAATTGAATAAAATAAATATTTCCCCCATGTTATGTTTGTGGTTGGGACACACTTGTGTGCCAACCACACCCCTATTCTCACATTCTGCGAAGCACCCATGAATTTGCAACATACACAATGAATGGAGAGCACCAGAAAATGTTGAGAGCATTTCGCTTCAGGAATGACCGGGAGGCCCAATTTGTGCCGACCGGCATATCAATTTTGCGATCTGCTGCCACACCCAACGGAATTGTGACACACACAGCACAACGGACACATTGCAACAGGCCGTTTGCAAAATGGTGAAGGATTAGGCCGCCCGGCCTAAGTTTAGGCCGCCCGGCCCCACCGTCAGCGAAACACCGAGATCTTTCTCGTGCTGCAGGTTTGCAACTCCTATAGCTTACTTCTCTAAAAGATCAGTTCAAATTGTGCCTGGTTTAATACAAACTAAAATTTGAACAAGAACTTAGAGAAAGATGAAATCATTTCATGACGATCAATACATGTCTAAGTTTTATTTCTAATGCAAGTATTTACATGCATTTGGAACTTAACTATGTTAGGATCATTGGATCTTCTGCTTATTGATTCTTATGATACTTTAAACCAAGATCATGCTCGTCCTAACTCAAGGATTTGGAGGAATTTATTTTGAAAATAAAATCTTGGCAACTCTCCTTTGCTCAACCACTACCAATGCCACATACAAATATGAGAGTAGTCCCATGATTCCACATAGCTATCTTGGACATTTTGAGCTCGTTCAAACCTATTGCCTCATAAGTGTGTTATGTACATTTCGTACTTTGGCCATACATGTACATGGTGTCAATCACTGTCTGTCATGACTAATAGAAAAGCTCATCATCCCCTGAAACAAAAAAAGAAAACAAGTAAAGTGAGTCACCATACTCATGGATCCTTGTTCAAAAAAAAAGGAGAGAGGGGAAGATGATAAGAGCAAAAATATAGATGACGGACAAGTATCAATGTTTACACTAGCACATGGTTGTAACACCCTAATTTAAATTTCAGCTTTTATTAATAAATTTAATTGGCTTTATTTAAATTTCTAAGGTTTATTGTGTTTAGTTGGCATTTAATCTAATTTTTGTTCCTTAAGTGATTAAAATTTAACTAAGGTTAAAACTTTGTTGTTGCATTCATGCTGGTGCATGCTTTTATTTGAGTGTGGTTGAATTCAAATTTGTATTTGAATTCAAACCTTGTTTGAATTAGGAGAAGAAAAGTTTAGAAATAGAAAGGAAGAGAAAACCCAAAACTAGAAAAACCCAACCCAGCTTGAAACCCGGCCCAAACCTCAACCGCCGCAGCCCAGCCAGCGCGGCCCCGCTCTCTCTTCCCCGCTCGGCCCAGCAAACCCCATGCGCGGCCCAATCCCCCGGCCAGCCCGCTTCCCGGCCTGCCCCGCGTCACACGGCCCGGCCCGCCCCGCACTCCCGCTCGCGCAGCAGCCCGCGGAGCACGCGCCCCGCCCCTGCCACCGGGCCCCGCTCGCAGCAGCCCAGCGCCCAGCTTCTCCCACGCGCTCGTGGCCGCTCCCGCCGATGCCCCTGGCCCACCTGTCGGCGTTACTCGCCCGCTCCGCCAGCGCCCGCGTCTTCCCGCTGCAGCCCGGCCCCACACGCCAGCTCCACCCACTCGCTGCCAGCCCGGGCCCGCTCGCCAGGTCTGTCCTCCTCCTCCCGCAACGCCCGGCCGAGATCCCCGCCCGCAAATCTCGGCGAGGTTCCATCCCGGGCACGCACGCCCAGGTTGGCCGCCGCCTTACAAATAGGGGCCCGAGCCTTCCCCTGCAACCATCCACCCCCAATCCGCAGCGCTGCAAACCCTAGCGCCGCCGCCTTGCCAGAGCAGAGCGCCCACCGCCGGTAAGCAGCTCCGCCGAGGCATTTCCATCGCCGCCGGTGGCTTTCAGCCCATCCTGACCTCGTGACACCACCGCAGGTGCCCCACGAGCCGACCCGCGGAGTCCAGGCGCCCGGAGGACGGCCGCCGAACCCCGCCCGCGATCACCGTCCCCGCTCCGCCGCCGGTCAGCCTCGCCATCGACTTCGCCCGGCCCTTTCCTTCGTTTCCGAGCCTGGTGAGCACCCGCAACTCCTCCCGCTCCTTTTGGCACTAGAATTTGGTAGTTGTAGCCCCAAGAGACCCCGAATCGCCCTGCGCCGGCGAGCACCACCACTCAGCTCCGCCCCGCGCCATGGCGAGCCCCAGCCGAGCCTCCCTGAGCCCCGGAAAACCTCCCAGTGGATCACGCATGTTGCGTGGAGTCCTCCCGACCCAATAAACCGTTGATTCGACCCCAGGATGGCCGATTTCGGGCCTCTCCGGCGAGGCGCCGCCGCGGGGAAGGTTTCTCCGGCGACGTTCCGCCGCCACCCCGCGCCCCTTTGCCCCGGACCGCCGGATCTTGGATCAACGCGCCAGATTAGGTCTGGGATCCATTAGATCTAGACCCTCAGATCTAGATCCAGCGGCCAGAAACCGCGCGTACCGGTTCGGCCGGTACTTTTGTTAAAGAGACCCCCGGTTCTGTTGAAATCAACCCGCAGTCCGAACTTGTTCAAAAATATTTTCGCAGAGGTCCTGATTTTAACGCGTAGCCCCCTGAGTTTTACCAGATTTAAACCCGCCGTCCAGCCCTGGTTCTTTTATGAGATAGACCCTGGAGTTAACGTTTATTTACGTTTTAGCCCTCGGTTTTAGCAGAAAAGTCCCTGGAACCCTGTTTTTATTGCAAATAAGCCCCTGAACCTTGTTTTTGGCCTAGAATACGCGTTTTAGCTCCGTTTTTAGCGTTCTTTATGTCCACGCGATCGTTGTGACGCGTAGAATAGTTTTAAACTAGTTTAGTGTGCTGTTTTCATGTATTGATGTACTGTTCTTTAGTATTTGTTAGAGTTTGCTTGTATGCTTATTATTGTGCATTGTTTTGGCCATGTGTTCGTGAGTAGACGTTGATCCATCTGAGGAGCCCCAGTACCAGTACCCGGAGCAGCAGCCGTCTTCTGAGCACTTTGAGCAGCAGCAGGAGCAGTACGAGGAAGGCAAGTATAACATGAACAACCTATCACTTTTAATTACAATTTCATACTGCATTTTAATACTGTATGCCTTTAAGGACTTTCCTAGCCACTTTATATCCTTTATATATATCCTTTGGGTTGCATTTTGGTTAGTTGTGCTAGGTTGCTGCGCTATAACACACTTTGGCCCTTTTTAATTAATTTGATTAATGGTTTACTTGAATTTAATTCTGAGAGTGGCACTCTGTGTGGCTTGAGTGGCTCACGTCTCGTTAAAATTGGCTTTTGTTAGAAACATGGTTTAGGGGGCCAGCACGGTGCTTACTGCCTGGTTGGCCACTCTCCATAAGGACCGGTTCATAGAGTGACAACCTGGGACAACAGCGCTACCACAAGGCTAGAATGGGATAGACTTGGCGTAATAATTAGATCTTTTTGGTTTGGAGTAACTTACCTGCGGGTCCCTGCTCCTCCGGCTTGGTCTGTGCTTGGATTGCGCTCCTGTGCTTGTACCCCCGGAGGTGGGCCCCATCGTCGCCGACCTATCTCTCGCGGTTACGCCTTACCAACGAGATTCTTTGTAACGGCCTCGTAGTGAGTCGCTAGTCATCTCACTTAAGGAAGTGTGATGAACAACTGGCGTAGCTCACGACTTGTGGGTAAAGATGTGCAACCTCTGCAGAGTGTAAAACTAGTATACTAGCCGTGCTCACGGTTATGAGCGGCCCAGATCCTCCTTTTGATTAGTGAAGTTATCTCCTTCCGACGAGGGAGGTGCTTCTCGGGGTTACCTTGGTGGCTTGGTTTTGGGTATGGTTCTCAGTAGTAGTATAATTAAATTTGACTAATCACTATGCAACTGGGTTAATGGTAATTCATCAACTCGTAGTAAATAGTTTTAATAAAATTTTGCCAACACTTAAAAGCTAATGCAGTTGAGTCAGCCAGCCTAGAGCCTCATAGTTTGTGTTATACTTGTTGAGTACAAGTTGTGTACTCACTCTTGCCTCTTCTCTACTTTTTTTCTCTTGGCTACGCTACTGCTACTCAGTTCCTGCCGACACGAGGGAGTTCGTCCAGCGCTACCAGGACTACGAGGACTTCTAGGTGTTCGTCTCCCAGTCGACGTCCCTGTGGCGCCCTGCTTCAGCTTCGGAGAGCTTTATCGTATTTTGTACTTCGCTTCCGCTGTATCAGACATTTTTGTCATTAATGTAATAAATAACATTCGTATTCGTTTTATTATATCTTTTTACGTGATATGTGCTATGATATACTGTTCATTCTGTTGTATATACGTGTGACTTGATCCTGGCACGTATATGATTGCTCGGTTTATGTTCTTTTATAAACCGGGTGTTACAATGGTCAAAGTAGTTTAATGGCATAACTACTTAGAGACATTTTGTTTGAACCTGCAAAATAAATGGAAAAAGATTAGCATATGCCTATGTCTTACAGAAGAGAGAAATTACCTTTGAGAGAATCATATACCATGAGCATCTAGAGTTTGCCTTATTTCGAAAATCTGAAAACCCTCCAAACTCCAAGAAAGGGGACTTGCATTGATTTGTGTGATGAGTTCTAAGGGTCAATACACAGAAGTGAAGATGTTAGCCACCAAGAATCCAAGGTATGCAAAGAAAGCTAAGAAATAAATCTTATGCATAATTTGAGTTCATGAAACCAGTCTTCGCTCTTTTCTCGACCTTATTGCTGGAGGCGACCAAAGTCTGGCGGTGGGGGTGTGTTGGCGGTCGATAACGATGGTTTCCACCACCAACGCTCCACCTGATTTCATGAGATGTAGGCCATAACCATACCATAATCATTATTACTAATGAGTTCCACAAGTTTTGGTGTTTATTTGATCTTAGGGGTGACATATCTAAATTTGAACCAAAACGGACACTGTTTGGACCGGAAGGCCTGAATCCGGCCGACCGGCATACTTTCGGTGGAATCTTGCTGTGAGATTTTACCGAAGTCACATAGAGGGAGAATCCAAGCCATCCCAATGGGCTATATCAACAAATGCACAACTTGGACCCGGAAGGCTTGGACCCATATCCAAAAGAGAAGCCAACCTGGGCCATGGTCAAGTGTTCAGCAAACATCCTACCCAGAAGTGATCCACGGCCAGAGAGGAGCGTGTCGGTGCAACAGAGGATCGAGAGGCCGCTGGAGGTAGGCCGCCCGGCCCAAAAGAATGATGGTTGAGGAAACCGCTTGAAGAACCGACGCCTGGAGGAGATCAGGACCGTTCCATAGAAAGGCGATGCCACGTGGTGGCAAGGGCAGGCCGGCCGGCCTAGGCCAGGCTGCCCAGCCCCACTTGGCAACCTCTGGAGTCCAGCTTTCACGTGAAGATCAAGCACCGCCTCCTCTGTTGCGTACAACTGGCGCTAACTGAAATAACCGTCAAGAACCGACCTTGGCACACTATAAATAGGACCCCCTCACCTCACTTGTAACACACACCTTGGGAGCTTGAGTGCCTCACAAATTCAGTTTCATCCTTAGTAGAATAGGGAGAGTGTGAGGTGAGAGCTTGGGCGGAAGCCGAGCTAAAGGGGCGGAGTCGAGTTCTCTCGACCTTACCCCATCTTGTACCCACCTCGGGGGAATCTTATAATCAAGTATGTTTTCCTCGCTTGTCTCTAGTTCCTCGCTAGTTTACTTTTTACTTAAGTTACTTGCTTTGTTACTCTCTTTGATCTGTGGGATCCCTTGTTTGCGTGGGCAGCAAGTTCTGTCCATTTAGGGTTTCTTCTTGCCTTAGCGTGAGGCGGAAGTCAGTGACTCGATAGTTTAGACGTGGTGCTTAGGCTTGGTAGTTACCTTGGGTTGTGTTCCAACCCACGGCACCGCAGTGGTATGCGGCAAGTGGTGACAGCCTTGTCCGTCCCTAGTAGTCCACCACGTTCGGGTGTTTTCATAACAGTAGGATTGCCGAAAGTATGTTGGGCCCCTTCTCATCCCTTTCTAAGCCCTTCGCTTAGGCCGCCGAAACAGATCAAGTCAGTAGCTTCTCAAGTTATCTTAGTAATTAGGATTCTATCTAGGGATAAGCCCTCTACCCTCGTACCCCCGGTTGAATCGCTCCAGACCACTAGTCGAAGCTAATCGTTCCTTGGATTTGATATCCCAGGCTTACTCACCTGGTGAAAGCTACAATCGGTCTCTGTGCGCTTGCGGAGTAATTCATTAGGCTAAGGAGTGCCAACACAGCCCATGTAGAAATGCCTCATATTTTGCTTCGTTGTTGGAGACTTTGAACAATATCTGGAACACGTACTTGAGTTGTTCTCCTTTGGGAGAGATGAATAAGACTCCCACGGCGCCTCTGTCGAGCTTGAGTGAGCCATCAAAGTACATTACCCAATGCTCTGGAACGTTGTGAGGTGCTAGGATTTGATTTTCCTGCTATTTAGCTAAGAAGTCGACAAGTTCCTGCGACTTGATGGCTGTTCTTGGCTTGAACTTGATTTCCAAGGCTCCCAGTTCTACTGCCCACTTTGAAATTCTTCCAGTGGCATCCCAATTGTGGAGTATATCTGCCAATGGGAATTCAGTGATAACTGAGATTTTGTACTCGTCGAAGTAGTGACGAAGCTTCCTTGCGGTGATTAGAATTCCATAAAGAATTTTTTGAATTGAAGGGCACCTGACCTTTGATTCAGAAAATACTTCACTGATGTAGTATGCTGGTCTCTGGACACCATAGGCGTGGCATTCCTCCGGGCGTTCGACAACTATTGTTGTGCTAACTACGTGGGTAATCGCAGCGATGTAGAGGAGTAGTTCCTCTCCTGGTAGTGGAGCTGTAAGAATTGTCCGTGATTGGAGATGATGCTTAAGGTTCTCGAGGGCTTCCGCGGCTTCTGTAGTTCAGTCGAACTTGTCGTGCCATTTGAGGAGCTTGAAGAAGGGTAAGCCCCGTTCACCATGTCTAGACAAGAACCAGTTTAAAGCTGCCATGTAGCCTGTAAGCTTTTGGACATCCTTGACAGTTGCTAGAGCATCCATAGCCACGATGGCATTAATCTTCTCTGGATTGGCTTCGATTCCTCGATGACTGATGATGAATCCGATGAGTTTTCCAGAGGGTACACCGAAGACACACTTTGTTGGGTTAAGTTTCCATCGAAGCTTTCAGAGGCTATTGAAGGTTTCTTCCAGATCAGGTATGAACTGATCCTGGCTTTTGTTCTTGACAACGACGTCATAAACGTATGCTTCAACATTGCGATGTAGCTGATCAGCGAAACATAGCTTTATCGCACGCTGGTAGGTAGCACCAGCGTTCTTTAACCCAAAAGACATGGTCTTGTAGGTGTATGCCCCGTATGGGATGATGAATGCCGTTTTGATTTGGTTTTCTTGTTTTAGGGCAATCTGGTGATAGCCTGAATAGTAGTCGAGGAAGGATAGTAGGACACATCCTGCTGTTGAGTCGATTATTTGATCAATACGAGGTAGCCCGAAAGGATCCTTTGGGCAGTGCTTGTTCATATCAGTGTAGTCAACACACATCCTCCACTCGTTGTTGTTCTTTTTTAGACAAGTGCAGGGTTGGCCGACCACTCGGGGTGGTAAACCTCTTTGATGAACCCTTCTACGAGTAGTTTTGCCAGCTCCTTCTTGATGGCTTCTGGCTTGTCCGGGGAGAAATGCCGTAGTCGTTGCTTCTTTGGTATGGCTTTGGAGTCGACCTTTAGTGCATGCTCGTTCAACTCCTTGGGCACCCCTGGCATATCCACTAGTTTCCACGCGAATACGTCTCGGTTGGCCCTAAGGAAGTTGACGAGCTCGAGTTCCTATTTGTCGCTCAAGCCAGCTTCGATGATAGCAGTCTTGGAGTCATCTCCTTCTTGTAGTTGGATGGTCCTGGTGCCCACGTCACCGGATGGTTTTACCGACGACTGGCTCGACATTTTTAAGGGCATCGAGTCCCTGTTGAGTGATAGCTATTTGGTAGCAGCGAGTATCTCGCTTATGTATGATGGGGCCATCTCAACTAAACAAGATATAAACCAATCACATGATGTGGAAGATATCAACCAAGCAAGAGAACAAGTGAACATTGGACCAATTATACGTAGCCGAGCTAAGAAACTACAACAAGAGGTGAACGTGCTACTTTGTGAAATTCATTTTAATATTAATGAGAATTATATACTGCTTAAGTCGTGCAAGTTGTTATTGCTCAGGTTCACCAAGGAGGATGACAAGAACACAGAAGAAGAAGATTACAGAGAAGGACCACACTTGAACCCGTCGAGTGCTGCAGAACAGTCCGAAAGAATTAGTCATAACTTTTGATTCCCAAAAGCTATGGTGGTCAATGAGTACATTTTTCGAAATCTTTTCAAGTCTACTTTCCAATGGCATACTTGCCGAGTACTTTTGATTATCCAGTAATGAGATCTGAGTACTTTAGTGAAGACTGGTCAGAATATCAACAGTCTGCCAGATGTGCAACTTCCCATGCAAAACTGTACCATTTTATAAAGTTTTGTGCTTCATGCTGCACATGGTTGGAAAGTTTATCACGTTAGCTTTCCAACACAACAAACCTTATATCATTTAGACTTCCCAATAAGGAGTTATGGCCAATTTAGTGGAGACTGCATAGAAGACCAACAGCCACGCGAGGCTCCTCGGGATTTTAGTTCGTGGTGACTTTTGAATTACCATAACTCCAGAAACTCCAAGACTCATTCATACCCAACAAAGAGGGTTGTTCCTTGTATAAGTACTCCATGTATCTCAGAGATGAATCAAGATTTTGATAATGAAATAGAACCCCTTTTGTTCAGCTGTGTGCTAACAAATTTAGAGAGTGATATCTTCCCCGTTGCTCTTGTGATTTCCTTCGTGGGATTGCAGAAGCGGCGGCTTCATCCACTCCCAATTGGTGCTCCTATGTAACACCCGGTTTATAAAAGGACATAAACCGAGCAATCATATACGTGCCAGGATCAAGTCACACGTATATACAACAAAATGAACAATATATCACAGCACATATCACGTAAAAAGATATAATAAAGCATATACGAATGTTATTTATTACATTAATGACAAAATGTCTGATACAGCGGAACCATAAAATACATATATGAAGAAACTCTCGGAAGCAGGGCGCCACAGGAACGTCGACTAGGAGACGAATGCCTAGAAGTCCTCGTACTCCTGGTAGCTCTGAGTGAACTCCCTTGCGTCGGCAGGAATTGAGCAGCAGTAGAGTATCCCCAAGAGGAAAAAGAGTAGAGTAGGCAAGAGTGAGTATACAACTTGTACTCAACAAGTATAACACAAACTATGAGGCTCTAAAGTTGGCTGACTCAACTGCATTAGCTTTTAAGTCTTGGCAAAGTTTTATTAAAGCTATTTACTACAAGTTGATGAATTACCATAAACCTAGTTACATAGTAATTAATCAAAATTAAATTATGATACTACTGAGAACCAAACCAAACCAACCACCCGGGGAAACCCTCCTAACCAAAGGAAGATAACCCCACTAATCAAAAGGAGGATCTGGACCGCTCATGACCAAGAGCACGGCTAGTATACCAGTTTTACACTCTGCAGATGTTGCACATCTTTACCCACAAGTCGTGAGCTACGCTAGTTGTTCATCACACTTTCTTAGGTGAGATGACTAGCAAACTCACTACGAGGCCGTTACAAAGGACCACGTTGGTAAGGGGTAACCGCTAAGGATTCAGGCAATACAACGATGGGGCCCACCTCGAGGGGGTACAAGATAACACAGACCAAGCCTCATAGCGCAGGGACCATTGAAGCTCGACCCCCCTCTTGCCCCGTCGGTAAGTTACTCCCGAACCAAAATGACCTAATTAGTAAGCCAAGACCGTCCCATTCCAGTCTTGTGGTAGCGCTGTTGTCCCAGGTTATCGCTCTATGAACCGGTCCTTATGGAGAGTGGCCAACCCAGCACTAAGCATCGTGCTGGCCCCCTAAACCATGTTTCTAGAAAAACTCATTTTAACGAGACGTGAGCCACTCAAACGGGCCACTCCCAGAATTAAGTTGCATATACCATTAATCAAATTAATTAAAAAGGACCAAGTGTGTTATAGCACGGCACCTAGCACAACTAATCAAAATGCAACCCAAGGGATATATAAAGGATATAAAGTGGCTAGGAGAGTCCTTATAGGCATACAGTATTAAAATGCAGTATGAAAATGTATTTAAAGTGATAGGTGTTGTTCATGTTATACTTGCCTTCCTCAAAGTTCTCCTGCTGCTCAAACTACTCTGAAGATGGTGGCTGCTCCGTGTACTAGTACTCCTCCGAAGGATCAACATCTACTCACGATCGCAACGCCAAAACAAGTCCAGCACATACACATACATGCAAACATAGGCAAAAACTAAGAAACAGTACAACAATACATACAAACAGTAAATAAAACTAAGCTAGAACTATTCTACGCGTTACAATGATATCGTGGACACAAAGAACACCTAAAATGGAGCTAGAACGCGAAAACTAGGTCTAAAACAAGATCCAGGAGCTTAACTGTAAGAAAAACAAAGTTTCTGGGGGTTTTCTGCAAAAACCAGGGACCTATACATAATTAACCCATAGACTCAGGGGCTAATGCGCAAAAAGTCAGGGGCTGGACTGCGAGTTCTAAAAGGGAAAAGTGCAGGGGTTTAGGTGATAAAAACAGGACCTAATTCTAATTGTTTTTGAACTACCAGAACCGCGGGTTGATTACCAAGAGACCGAGGGACTTATATGAAAAAGTAGTAGTGCTGGCCGTTATCTAGTATATTTGACTCGGGCTCGGGTTGACTCGGCCCGTCCGATCTGGATCCTGCGGCCAGGATTGCTTGGGCTCGTGGGGCGGCGGTGCTGGGTCGCGCCGACGAGCTTCTACGGCGGCAAACGGCGGCGCTGTCACCGGACTTCACCAACACGGTGTTCCCGGGGCTGATTCGAGCGGGGTTTGGGTCGGGAAGGGACTACGCGACATGCGTAGTCCACCTGGGGCCTTTGCGGGCCTCGGAGAGGTCCGTGGCGGCGTGCGCACCGACGGCGGTGGGTCTGTGTGGCGGCGTCGCGCTGGAGCTTGCCGGAGTTCGCGAACTCGATGCTCCGAGGGTCGTTTCGACCGGGATTTGGGTAAGGCGTGATCTATACAGCATGTGTGATCCACCTGTGCGCTCAGGTTGAGGAAACGGAGCCCGGGATGGTGTGCGTGGAAGCAGGGGCGGCTTTGCACAGTGGCGCTCGCCGGTGTGTGGTGTTCCGGCCGCAGGGGTACGCTATGGTCCTCGACTCCTAGCGCAAAAGAAGGAGGACGACGGTACGGTGCTCACCGAGGCTTGGAACGGGCGGGGGCATGATGCAGCGGCCCCGGCGGCGAGATCCTGCGGCGGCGCACGGCGGAGCTCGGTGAGGGGTCGAAGGAGGGCATCTCCAGGCTCCGGATCTCCACTGGTCCCCGCGTGGTCGCGCTGCGAAGCCGAACAAGGGGTCCGGGGGGCTCAGGGGTCACCGGCGGCGAGAAATCGAGCGGCGGGTCAATTACCTGCGGCGGTGCTCCGGGGAAATCTCGGCCGGTGCAGAGGTCAGAGCAGAGGGCCGCGGGCTCGGGGAAGTGCCTGGGCACGAGGCGAGGCTGCTGCGTGGCTCTAGGAAGGCTAGGGCATGGCGGAGCAGCGAGGCCACGGCGGCGCGGGGCTCTGCTCCGTTGGGGAGGACGCGGGGGTGGTAATGGGGTTTGGGGCGGCTCTAGCGGGGATGGTGAGGGCGCAGGGGGTCGCGGGGTGGTTAAAAGGGGCTGGCCGAGGATCTCGGCGTGGGCTCGGAAAGGAAGGTTCGCCGGGGATCGTGGCCGGGGATCTCGGGCGTGATGGCACGGGCGTTGCGCTGCGGGGGAGAAGAAGCTGCCAGGTGGGCCAGGCTAGTCAGCGGCGGAGATGGGGACGCGGGCGAGCGCGCTGAGAGAAGGAGCTGGGCTGCTGCGCGTGGGCCGGTGCGGGAGGGAAAGGATTGGGGAGCTGGGCCGCGCTGGGCCGCCGGGAAAGGAGAGGGAGAGGGAAAGCTGGGCCCGCGTGGAAGGGGTTGGGCCGGACTGGTTTAGGGTTTTGGGCTGGATACTGGGTTTGGGTTTCTTTCTTTTCTTTTTCTTTCTTCTTTTTCAAACAAACTCAAACCACACTCAAATCTAATTGAATTCAAACCATATTTGAATTCAAACCCTATGCACTCAACCAATTAAAAATATGCACCAGCATGAATGCACAACAAGTTAAACCTAACATAAATTTTAATTACTTTATGAAGCAAAAATAAATTATAAATGCAAGGCTAAACAAATTAAATCCTAGAAAATTAAATAAAACAATTAGATTTATTATTAAATACTGAAATTTAGATTAGGGTGTTACAAATCCTACCCCCTTACAGGAATCTCGTCCTGAGATTCTGGGATGGCTAGCAAAGAGAAACAAGGATTGGATTAAGCTCTACGGATACCTGGTATCACCTGCTGCTGATCCTGATCATTCTGGGCACTCTGCTTGGAGCAGTTCCCGGAGATAAGGCGGGTCTCGTCACCACTGGTACATGGGATTGGTGAAAGGTCCTGGACTGGTGCTACCTATGACAGGCGCTTTTGTGGACAACTTTTGGCATAATGACCTTCTTGCCTGCATTGGTAGCATATGCGGCGGCGGTGAATGGAGCTACTTGGTTGACCTCCCTGTGAACTTAACATCCCATCTTGCATCATGTCTGCTGCTTGCTTTTTGGACTCCTTGCGGCCGCGTGACTGAATCACATTCATAGTGATAGTCAACCCATCAACATAATCATAGAGTGCTTGGTTCTTGACCTGTGTATCTCTAGAGCACTCAGGACCCTTTCTCTTCTGGATGGTCTGTAGCTCATCGACTGATGGGGAGTCAAGGAAAAGGGAATCCTCTACTAGCTGCTCTTGATGAGACCTCTTTCTCTTTGTACTGGAGAACAACCTCTGGTTCCTCCTAGTTGTGGCTTCATCTTTAGTCGCACGAACATGACGACAAGGAACGCCATAGAATTGGCAACACGGACAAGCTTTCTCACCATTCTTCGGGTGGTATGTTGTTTGCGAAGACTGATCTTGTACCGTTATCGGCTGCTCCACGGAAACTGTTGCATTAACACCATCACCCATTGCACTGTCTCCAAGGTCTTTTTGTTCTGTTGACATCTAAGCTGGGGTAAAGAGGAAACACGGATTGGTAAGGTCAAGGAAGAGAGAAAACCCCACTATGTAAGGTTCTATCTTATTTAGACAACACTGCCCATGCATCATTGCTGCTAACTCCAGATAGGTGTTACATAAATCCGGAAAAAAAGGAACTATAGCCTAACACTTCTGCCTCGTCTGAGAGATCCTCAAATCCTCCTGTACTATCTGTAGGCCGGGGTGTCACATCCCTACCCCCTTACAGAAACCGACGTCCTCGTCGGTGAATCCCTGGATATCACATCCTCTTCGTACTATCCTTCTCCTCAACAAGCAAGACAGAAGCCCAAGGCATGATAAGGTGGAGAGGATAGAGTGGATGGTTTCACCCCCAACGATCTAACTCATTTTATTAATTAATTAACTTTAACTTAAGAATGATTTTTATTAAACAAATTTTACTACTAAGCTATGCAATCAACCAAAATCCAAATCAAACATTTGCATAATAACAAGCATACCAATTTTACACTTTAGTCGAGTTTAGCACACGACTCGACTAACACAACGCGTCGCAGAATGGTCTATCGTGCTGAGGTCAGGGAATCCTAGACTGAAAAGGGTCGGTAAGATACTTCAGGGCCAAAGCTATGGAAACTAATTCTATAGAGAAAAATCAAGGTAAGACGAGTAAAAATCTTAGAATTCAAGGAATATAATAGCAAAATAGTTTCAGCAGACAAGGCTTAGAGAGAAGAAGACCTAAAACCCGACTAGTTCTATTTAGGCTTTCGTCCTACAGTCGATATAGCTCTAATACCACTCTGTAACGTCCCGCCTCCCCGAGGCCGGGCCCGCTTACATCTGGCTGCTTTCTAGGACATAGACTGTCCTCACAGACCAACACTAGTCTTTTCTGCACACTTTGTCCTCACTCGTGCGCACCCGGGAAGAACGTCCCGGTCGGTCACCCATCCTCAAAATTTCTCCGGGCCAAGCACGCTTAACCTCGGAGTTCTTTGGAGACCGGCTTCCGCAAAAGAAGTTGCAACTTGTTGGTATGAGTATCCTATTAATCCTATTAAGCCCTGGGCCGGGGTGTCACAAGCTCACCCCCTTAAGAGACCGACGTCCTCGTCGGTCAATCCCAAGCCAGGAACGTCCTCCCTTGGCCACGTCCCGTACGTCCAGTGCCAGCAGCCCATGTGCCACGTCCGTGCGTCCAGTGCCAACGGTCCCTGTGCCAAGTCCGTGTGTCCAGTGCCAACGGCGCATCCCAGATGCCCGCGCACTGACCCGCCATGCGCCCGTGCACATGCCGATGGCATCTGCGCTCCCACGTGCCCGTGCTCATGCCTCCGCACTTACACCCGTACGTGCCCGTGAAACCACGAGAGTCGGCTCTGATACCTTTCTAGAACACCCGGTTTATAAAAGGACATAAACTGAGCAATCATATACGTGCCAGGATCAAGTCACATGTATATACAACAGAATGAACAATATATCACAGCACATATCACGTAAAAAGATATAATATAGCATATACGAACGTTATTTATTACATTAATGACAAAATGTCTGATACAGCGGAAGCGTAAAATACAAATATGAAGAAACTCTCGGAAGCAGGGCGCCACAGGGATGTCGACTGGGAGACGAACGCCTAGAAGTCCTCGTACTCCTGGTAGCTCTGAGTGAACACCCTCGCGTCGGCAGGAACTGAGCAGCAGTAGAGTATCCCCAAGAGAAAAAAGAGTAGAGTAGGCAAGAGTGAGTACCCAACTTGTACTCAACAAGTATAACACAAACTATGAGGCTCTAAAGTTGGCTGACTCAACTGCTTAGCTTTTAAGTCTTGGCAAAGTTTTATTAAAGCTATTTACTACAAGTTGATGAATTACCATAAACCCAATTACATAGTAATTAATCAAAATTAAATTATGATACTACTGAGAACCAAACCAAACCAACCACCCGGGGAAACCCTCCTAACCAAAGGAAGATAACCCCACTAATCAAAAGGAGGATCTGGGCCGCTCATGACCGTGAGCACGGCTAGTATACCAGTTTTACACTCTGCAGAGGTTGCACATCTTTACCCACAAGTTGTGAGCTACGCTAGTTGTTCATCACACTTCCTTAGGTGAGATGACTAGCAAACTCACTACGAGGCCGTTACAAAGGACCACGTTGGTAAGGGGTAACCGCTAAGGATTCAGGCAATGCAACGATGGGGCAAACCTCGAGGGGGTACAAGATAACATAGACCAAGCCTCGTAGCACAGGGACCATTGAAGCTCGACCCCCCTCTTGCCCCGTCGGTAAGTTACTCCCGACCCAAAATGACCTAATTAGTAAGCCAAGACCGTCCCATTCCAGTCTTGTGGTAGCGCTATTTTCCCAGGTTGTCGCTCTATGAACCGGTCCTTATCGAGTGTGGCCAACCCAGCACTAAGCACCATGCTGGCCCCCTAAACCATGTTTCTAGAAAAACTCATTTTAACGAGACGTGAGCCACTCAAATGGGCCACTCCCAGAATTAAGTTGCATATACCATTAATCAAATTAATTAAAAAGGACCAAGTGTGTTATAGCGCGGTACCTAGCACAACTAACCAAAATGCAACCCAAGGGATATATAAAGGATATAAAGTGGCTAGGAGAGTCCTTATAGGCATATAGTATTAAAATGCAGTATGAAAATGTATTTAAAGTGATAGGTGTTGTCCATGTTATACTTGCCTTCCTCAAAGTTCTCCTACTACTCAAACTGCTCTGAAGATGGTGGCTGCTTCGGGTACTAGTACTCCTCCGAAGGATCAACGTCTACTCACGATCGCAACGCCAAAACAAGTCCAGCACATACACATACATGCAAACATAGGAAAAAAACTAAGAAACAGTACAACAATACATACAAACAACAAATAAAACTAAGCTAGAACTATTCTGCGCGTTACAACGATCTCGTGGACATAAAGAACTCCTAAAACGGAGCTAGAACGCGAAAACTAGGCCTAAAACAAGATCCAGGGGCTTAACTGTAAGAAAAATAGAGTTTCTGGGGTTTTCTGCAAAAACCAGGGACCTATACATAATTAACCCATAGACTCAGGGGCTAACGCGCAAAAAGTCAGGGGCTGGACTGCGGGTTCTAAAAGGGAAAAGTGCAGGGGTTTAGGTGATAAAAACAGGACCAAATTCTAATTGTTTTTGAACTACCAGAACCGCGGGTTGATTACCAAGAAACCGAGGGACTTATATGAAAAAGTAGCAGCGCTGGCCGTTATGTAGTATATTTGACTCGGGCTCGGGTTGACTCGGCCCGTCCGATCTGGATCCTGCGGCCAGGATTGCTCGGGCGCGTGGGGCGGCGGCGCTGGGTCGCGCCGACGAGCTTCTACGGCGGCAAATGGCGGTGCTGTTACCGGACTTCACCAACATGGTGTTCCCGGGGCTGATTCGAGCGGGGTTTGGGTCGGGAAGGGACTACGCGACATGCGTAGTCCACCTGGGGCCTTTGCGGGCCTCGGGGAGGTCCGTGGCGGCGTGCGCACCGGCGGCGGCGGGTCTGTGCGGCGGCGTCGCGCTGGAGCTCGCCGGAGTTGGCGACCTCGACGCTCCGAGGGTCGTTTCGACCGGGATTTGGGTCAGGCATGATCTATACAGCATGCGTGATCCACCTGTGCACTCAGGTTCGGGAAACGGAGCCCGGGATGGTGTGCGCGGCAGCAGGGGCGGCTTTGCGCGGTGGCGCTCGCCGGTGTGTGGTGTTCCGGCCGCAGGGGTACGCTATGGTCCTCGACTCATAGCGCAAAAGAAGGAGGATGACGGTACGGTGCTCACCGAGGCTTGGAACAGGCGGGGGCGTGACGCAGCAGCGCCGGCGGTGAGATCCTGCGGCGGCGCACGGCGGAGCTCGGTGAGGGGTCGAAGGAGGGCGTCTCTGGGCTCCGGATCTCCACTGGTCCCCGTGTGGTCGCGCTGCGAAGCCGAACAAGGGGTCAGGGGGGCTCACGGGTCGCCGGCGGCGAGAAATCGAGCGGCGGGTCAATTACCTGCGGCGGCACTCCGAGGAAATCCCGACGCTGCAGAGGTCGGAGCAGAGGGCCGCGGGCTCGGGGAAGTACCTAGGCACAGGGCGAGGCTGCTGCGTGGCTCTAGGAAGGGTGGGGCGTGGCGGAGCAGCGAGGCTACGGCGGCGCGGGGCTCTGCTCCAGCGCGGTGGTCACGGGGGTGGTACCGGGGTTTGGGGCGGCGCTAGCGGGGAGGGTGAGGGCGCAGGGGGTCGCGGGGTGGTTTAAGGAGGCTGGCCGAGGATCTCGGCGTGGGCTCGGAAAGGAAGGTTCGCCGGGGATCTCGGGCGGGGATCTCGGGCGTGATGGCGCTACGGGGGAGAAGAAGCTGCCAGGTGGGCCAGGCTGGTCAGCGGCGGAGACGGGGACTCGGCCGAGCGCGCTGAGAGAAGGAGCTGGGCCGCTGCGCGTGGGCCGGTGCGGGAGAGAAAGAATTGGGGAGCTGGGCCGCGCTGGGCCGCAGGGAAAGGAGAGGGAGAGGGAAAGCTAGGCCCGTGTGGAAGGGGTTGGGCCGGACTGGTTTGGGGTTTTGGGCTGGATACTGGGTTTGGGTTTCTTTCTTTTCTTTTTCTTTCTTCTTTTTCAAACAAACTCAAACCACACTCAAATCTAATTGAATTCAAACCAAATTTGAATTCAAACCCTATGCACTCAACCAATTAAAAATATCCACCAGCATGAATGCACAACAAGTTGAACCTAACATAAATTTTAATTACTTTATGAAGAAAAAATAAATTATAAATGCAAGGCTAAACAAATTAAATCCTAGAAAATTAAATAAAACAATTAAATTTATTATTAAATACTGAAATTTAGATTAGGGTGTTACATCCTACTCCCTTCAAGGTTTGTCTTGATTGATTGTAGGTTGTGTTGGTTGGTTCTTTGAGATTGTGGTTGGGCGAATCCTCGATTCAGGTTGCCGGTTAAAGACAGTGGTTGGCTTTGAGTTTTATTTGCCAGGTTGCACTAGTTAACGCTGCTTGCAGCAAGTTATCCGGTTGTTCTATAGCTAGTTATCAAGAACAAGATCCTACGTCGTGAAGATCGGGATGCCGAGACTCATCATCTGGTATCAGAGCTTTCATTGCCACGGTAGGATTCTTTACCCTTAGCTACATATATTTTTGTCTTCATCCTTTCCACCATAAAGCCAAAAAAAATTATGTCATAGCCTTTTATCTCAATCTGTATATCTAGTGAGTTTGGTTAAGTTTTAGTCCATTAGAGTCTTTGTTTAGTTGCTGATCATATCATCCTTTGCGTGTCCTTTTGTGCCTTTCATATCTCTGAAAAATCCCCAAAAAAATGAGTAAACCACTTCTATCCTTTGCGTAAACTTTTATCCTATCTACATATATAGCTGTTGGTTACATGTGTTTCTACCTTTAATTTTTGCAAGTATTATATTTGATCTTGTCTTAGTATTGTTAAAAAAAGAGTCAAAAAAAGAGGAAAGAAAAGTTGTAGCAAAAAAAAATTGTTGTGCTGAAAAAGTTGGAAAAGAAAAGAGGGAGATCAGATTGTTGGTATGCACAATTGCTGAATTTTTTTCATTTCAAGTTGTGTAACCAATTTGCTATCTTCCTTTGGTGCAATTTTTGCTAGGAGATTCCTTGTGAACGATTCATCCCTAGCATAATCCTTGTTTGCATCAAGTCTGAAATTTCTTTTGTGTGTGTGTGTTGCATCCGTTACATCACTCATATCTTGTGATCAGCACTAGGCATTGGATCTGTAGTTTGGATTGCTATTTAACTTTACAACAACTAGAATTCAGATTGCTTTCCTTGGTAATACTCCCCACCAAGCTCCACATAAAAGCCATCGTAATCAGTACCTTGGTCTTGTATTCGCCTAACCATCACTTTCTTGTTACCACCACACATTTTGTATCTTTGTAATCCGCAGGGAATTCACAAGAGCTTCGGTTGGTAAGAGAAGTGAGGTTGTGAATCTCCACATATATTTACCCTATTCCACATATATTGTTGCTTTGCACTCACTTGTGCAGGAAGATGTCTCGTTCACCTGAGATTGAGGATTGTGTAACCATGGCACAATTTAATGAGTTGAGGCAAGGCATGGAAGAAAGACATGACAGGTTGGCACAAGATTTTCAGGCTCTTATGGCTGAAATCAGAGGACGTCGCCAACCTCAAGATGGCGCAAGCAACCTTGGTGACGATGGGGAGGAAAGTGCAGGAGCTGCTGCTAGGAGAAGAAGAGAACATGGAAGGAGGAACCGAGGCGCTGCACATGGTAGAGGAAGGGGACAAGGTAGAAGACATGATGAGAGTGATGATTCTGAAGATGTGGATGATAATAGCCATTTACAAAATCTTTTTGGTCGCCGACCTCATAGAAGAGGTAACCATGAAGAGAGGTTGGGTAAACTGAAATTTACCATGCCAAAATTTGAGGGAGGATCTGATCCTGAAGCTTATTTCACTTGGGAGTTGAAGGTGGATAAAATCTTTCGCTTGCATAATTATAACGAAGAGAAGAAGTTGGCAATGGCATCTCTAGAGTCTGATGGATATGCTCTGATCTGGTGGGAACAACTTCTCTGTGATCGTGAAGAAGATGGGGAACCTCCTATTACTACTTGGGAAGAAATGAAGCATGAGATGAGAATTCGTTTTGTGCCGAAGCACTATCGGCGTGATCTTTTTGATAAATTGCAGAATTTGAAGCAAAGAAGTTTCTCAGTTGAAGAGTATTATAAAGAGATGGAGAAGACAATGATTAGAGTCAATGTGTATGAAGATGAAGAGCAAACCATTGCACGTTTCATGGCTGGGCTGCATCGCAATATTCAGTGCATTGTTGAGTTTCAACCATATTGCCATCTTATTGATTTGGTACATCAAGCAAGCAAAGCTGAGCGTCAATTGCAGCAAGACATGAAGAGCAATAGAGGTACATTCAGTACCAAGGGTAATCCAAATGGAGGTAAATTTACCCCAAGATTCAATGCAAATCGAGGTGCAATCTCCAACTCAAGCAGTGGGTTACGTTCTAGTGCTTATGGTGCTTCCAGTGGGAAGGATTTGTCTGTTCAAAATGAGAAAAGCAAACCTGCAATATCATCATCTACCTCAATGGCTTCTACAGCAAAATCTAGTGGTATTCAGTGCTTCAAGTGTGGAGGCCGTGGGCATGTAATCAAGGAGTGTCTGAAAAATCGTGTGGTCATTGTGAATGATAATGGAGAGTATGAATCAGCTAGTGAAGAGGATGTAGAGGAAGAGAATGTTGATGAAGCCCATGGAGACGAGGAACATACTAGATGTGAATTTGAGCAAGGTGCTTCCCTTGTGGTTGCTCAAATCTTGAGTGTTCAGATGAAGGAAGCTGAAATTGGACAGTGGCATAATCTTTTTCAAGCCCGAGCTAAAGTGCAAGATAAAGTAGTAAAGGTGATCATTGATGGTGGAAGCTACCATAATCTTGCTAGTCATGAGATGGTTGACAAACTTGGTTTGAAATTGCAGCGACATTCTCATCCATACCATGTGCAACGGTTGAATGATTCAGGAGATATCAAGATTGGATATAAGTTAAAAGTTCCATTCAAAATTGGTGAATATGTTGACACAGTGGAGTGTGATGTGGCACCCATGACAGTGTGTCACATGCTACTTGGAAGGCTTTGGCAATATGATCGATATACCCAACATTGTGGGAGAACAAATCAGTACACACTAGATTTGAAAGGAAAAAAGTTTGTACTCAAGCCTATGACACCTCAACAAATCATGGCTGAGTATCTACAAAAGGAACCTGAAATTAGTCCAGCAAGTAAAGGAGGAGAAGAGCGAAACAAATTGAGTGCCATCCACAATTCGGTGAGTGAGTGCCACAAGCCAAATTTGAGTGATAAAAAGAGAGAGGGAGAGCACCTAGTTATGCTAGCCACTAAATCCGAACTGAGAGAAGTAAGGAAAAACCCAAATCAAGTGCTCTTTGTACTTGTGTGCAAGGATGTTTTAATTTCACCTAATGATATCACCTCTCTTCCTAGTGTTATTTCACATCTTTTGCAGGACTACAAGGATGTTTTTCCAGAGGAAATACCAGCAGGGCTGCCCCCATTACGAGGCATTGAACATCAAATTGATCTCAAACCTGGAGCAGCATTACCCAATCGTCCACCATACCGCACCAATCCTGAAGAAACAAAGGAAATTCAAAGGCAAGTACAAGCACTTTTAGACAAAGGTTATGTGCGTGAAAGTTTAAGTCCTTGTGCTGTTCCTGTTATTTTGGTGCCAAAAAAAGATGGATCATGGCGAATGTGTGTTGATTTTAGAGCCATCAATAATATCACTATTCGTTATCGTCATCCTATTCCTAGGCTAGATGATATGCTTGATGAATTGAGTGGTTCTATCATTTTTTCTAAAATTGATTTGCGAAGTGGTTACCATCAAATTAGAATGAGGATTGGAGATGAATGGAAAACTGCTTTCAAAACAAAGTTTGGGCTGTATGAATGGTTAGTTATGCCTTTCGGTTTGACTAATGCTCCTAGTACTTTCATGAGATTGATGAACCATGTCTTAAGAGCTTTCATTGGAAAATTTGTTGTGGTTTACTTTGATGATATCCTTATTTACAGCAAGACATTGGAGGAACATGCAGAACATGTACAACAAGTTTTGGATGTACTTAGAAAAGAAAAATTGTTTGCTAACCTTGAGAAGTGCACCTTTTGCACAGATCAAGTTGTGTTTTTTGGTTTTGTTGTCTCTGGATAGGGAATTCAAGTGGATAAATCCAAGATTAAAGCAATAAAGGAATGGCCGACCCCTGAGAATGTAAATCAGGTAAGAAGTTTTCATGGACTCGCTGGTTTTTAAAGGAGATTTGTAAAAGATTTCAGCACCATAGCTGCTCCATTGAATGAATTGACAAAGAAAGGTGTTGCCTTCAATTGGCGTGAGAGATTTGTAAAAGATTTCAGCACCATAGCTGCTCCATTGAATGAATTGACAAAGAAAGGTGTTGCCTTCAATTGGCATGGGCCACAAGAGATTACTTTTCAAGAATTGAAGAAAAGGTTGACGGAAGCGCCTCTACTTGTGTTGCCGGATTTCACAAAAACCTTTGAGGTTGAATGTGATGCAAGTGGAATTGGAATTGGAGGTGTGCTCATGCAAGATGGAAAACCGGTTGCATATCTTAGTGAAAAGTTGGGAGGAGCACAACTGAACTACTCCGTGTATTACAAGGAGTTGTACGCTTTGGTAAGAGTACTTGAAACTTGGCAACATTATTTATGGCCAAAAGAATTTGTTATCCATTAAGATCATGAAGCATTGAAGTACTTGAAAGGCCAAGCCAAACTGAACCGTCGGCATGCCAAGTGGGTCGAATTCATTGAAACTTTTCCTTTTGTGGTGAAATATAAGAAAGGTAAGGATAACCTTGTTGTTGATGCATTGTCGCGAAGAATTGTTTTGTTGAACCAACTTGAGGTAAAGGTGCCGGGACTAGAGGGTTTGAAAGATTTATATCATAATGATCATGAGTTTGTAGAACCATATGCCGAATGTACAGCTGCAAAAGGATGGGAAAAATATCATATTCATGATGGATTTTTATTTAGAGCTAACAAAATATGTGTGCCAAATTGTTCTGTTAGACTCTTGTTGTTACAGGAATCACATGCAGGTGGACTAATGGGTCATTTTGGTTGGAAAAAGACCTATGAGCTGCTGGCTGACCATTTCTATTGGCCAAAGATGGGAAGAGATGTTGAGAGACTTGTGCAGCGATGCATCACATGCCACAAAGCTAAGTCAAAACTGAACCCCCATTGTTTATACACTCCATTGCCTATTCCTAAAGTTCCTTGGGAAGATATTAGTATGGACTTTATTTTAGGTTTACCAAGGACTAAGAGGGGGAGAGACTCTATTTTTGTTGTTGTTGATAGATTCTCAAAAATGGCACATTTTATACCTTGTCATAAAAACGATGATGCTTCCCACATAGCATCTTTGTTTTTCAGAGAAATTGTGAGATTGCACGGGATGCCCAGGACCATTGTTTCAGATCGAGATACAAAGTTCTTGAGTTACTTTTGGAAGACATTGTGGGCAAAACTTGGAGCAAGGTTGCTGTTTTCTACAACTTGTCACCCACAAACAGATGGACAAACTGAGGTGGTAAATAGAACACTTTCTATGCTGCTGCGTACCATGATCAAGAAGAACTTGAAAGAGTGGGAAGATTGCTTGCCACATTTGGAGTTTGCATATAACAGGGCAGTACATTCTACCACTCATATGTATCCATTTGAAGTTGTATATGGATTCAAACCGCTTGCTCCCATAGATTTGTTGTCATTACCATTGCAGGACAGGTGTAACATGGAAGCCTCCAAGTGTGCTGCATATGTAAAGGAGATACATAAGAAGACAAAAGAAGCAATAGAGAAGAAGACCAAGTACTACGCTGAATGGGCGAACAAGCATCGTAAGAAGGTGACATTCGAACCAAGAGATTTCATTTGGGTACACCTTCACAAGGAACACTTTCCAGAGAGACGTAAATCAAAATTGATGCCAAGAGGAGATGGACCATTCAGAGTACTAGAAATAATAAATGATAATGCATACAAGATTGAGCTCCCTGATGACTATAGTGTTAGCACAACATTCAATGTTGCTGACCTAACACCATACTTTGGCATGGAAGAATCAGAGTCGAGGACGACTCCTTTTCAAGAGGGGGAGGATGATGAGGCCATCTCAACTAAACAAGATATAAACCAAGAACATGATGTGGAAGATATCAACCAAGCAAGAGAACAAGTGAACATTAGACCAATTACACGTAGCCGAGCTAAGAAACTACAACAAGATGTGAATGCGCTACTTTGTGAAATTCATTTTAATATTAATGAGAATTATATACTGCCTAAGTCGTGCATGTTATTATTGCTCAGGTTCACCAAGGAGGATGACAAGAACAAAGAAGAAGAAGATTACAGAGAAGGACCACACTCGAACCCGTCCAGTGCTGTCGAACAGTCCAAAAGAATCAGTCATAACTTTTGATTCCCAAAAGCTATGGTGGTCAATGAGTACATTTTTTGAAAGATTATCAAGTCTACTTTCCAATGGCATACTTGCCTAGTACTTTTTATTATCCAGTAATGTGATCTGAGTACTTTAGTGAAGATTGATCAGAATGTCAACAGTCTACCAGACGTGCAACTTCCCATGCAAAACTGTACCACTTTACAAAGTTTCGTGCTTCATGCTGCACATGGTTGGAAATCTTATCATGTTAGCTTTCCAACGCAACAAACCTCATATCATTTAGTCTTCCCAATAAGGAGTTATGGCCAATTTAGTGGAGACTGCACAGAAGACCAACAGCCACGCAAGGCTCCTCGGGATTTCAGGTCGTGGTGACTTTTGAGTTACCATAACTCCAGAAACTCCAAGAGTCATTCACACCCAACAAGAAGGGTTGTTCCTTGTATAAGTACTCCATGTATCTCAGAGATGAATCAAGATTTTGACAATGAAATAGAACCCCATTTGTTCAGCTGTGTGCTAACAAATTCAGAGAGTGATCTCGTCCCCTTTGCTCTTGTGATTTCCTTCGTGGGATTGCAGAAGCGGCGGCTTCATCCGCTCCCAATTGGTTCTCCCACTCCCTTTCAAGGTTTGCCTTGATTGACAGTAGGTTGTGTTGGTTGGTTCTTTGAGAGTGTTGTTGGGCCAATCCTCAATTCAGGTTGCTGGTTAAAGACGGTGGTTGGCTTCGAGTTTTATTTGCCGGGTTGCACTAGTTATCACTGCTTGCAGCAAGTTATCCAGCTGTTCTACAGCTAGTTATCAAGAACAAGATCCTACGTCGTGAAGATCGGGACCCCGAGACTCATCAATGGAACTGGGTGCTCGAATGATAGAGGCATTAACAATTGCCTCCTTATCACACTCAAAGGACTTGAGGAGGTCCCCACGCAGAGAAAGGACTCCTGTGTTGCCCGACATCTTGAGGAGTAAGCAGACGTAGTGCGGCACGACCATAAATTTGGCCTGTACAGGTCTTCCTAAGATGGCATGGTAGGAAGATTCGAAGTCGGCTACTTCAAACTTGATATACTCTGTCCAGATGTTTTTCTCTGTACCAAATGTGACTGGGAGGGTAACCGAGCCAATTGGTGTAGAGGAGTTTCCTGGAACGATGCTGTAGAAGGGAGCTTTATTCAGCGTGAGTAAGCTCATGTAGTTAAGGCCCATCTTCATCAATGGGCTTGCAAAGATCAGGTTGTGCCCATTTCCACCATCAATAAGTACTCAAGTAAGCTTGGATCCTTGGACGACAGGATCGAGTACTAGTGGGAATTTTCTTGGTTCGGAGAAGCTAGTCCATTGATCCTCCCTGGAGAAGGTGATGGGGACCTCGCTGTATTTCAAGGGTCTCTGAATTGCATGCTCGACTGAGAGGATCTCCCTAAGTAGCAGTTTCTGGGCACGTTTGGAGAAGCTTGGATCTCCTCCAAATATTACGTTGACCATGTTTTCGGGTTTCTGGAACCCGTCAGGGTCTTTCTTGTCATCATCTTCGTCCTCCTTGTTGGGCTTCTTCTTGGGTACATCCGGCAGCGGGGACTGGAAGGACTTGCGTACAATTGGGCACTTGAACATCGAGTGGTCACATTCTAGCCGTCAACTTCTCGGGAATAAAATGAGCTTTACACTATGTTCCATTCATATTTTTTTTATTTCTAACGAGTTCAATAAGTTTTGGATGAGTTTTGATTTCAGGAACAAGTGCACCAGAAATGGACAAAATTGGGCAAAATCCCAGGCCGAGCGGCCTCTCCTAGGCCGGCTGGCCTGGCACCTCTGAAGACACGGCCCTAGCTTTGATTTAGTGCCAATGTGACACTCATAATGCCTTGAGTCGAGGATTGGGTCTCGGTTTAATCAGATGGACCGAAAGGCATTTGGCATGAATCCAAGGACCCACAAGTCAGCCCAAGTTCAAATATAAATCAGTGATCCACCTCCCTGGACAAATCACAAGAGTGGAGTGAAACGTGTAACACCCGGTTTATAAAAGGACATAAACCGAGCAATCATATACGTGCCAGGATCAAGTCACACGTATATACAACAGAATGAACAGTATATCACAGCACATATCACGAATAAGTCATAATAAAGCGAATACGAATGTTATTTATTACATTAATGACAAAATGTCTGATACAGCGGATGCGAAGTACAAATACGATAAAAGAACTCTCCGAAGCTGAACAGGGCGACACAGGGACGTCGACTGGGAGACGAATGCCTAGAAGTCCTCGTAGTCCTGGTAGTGCTGAACGAACTCCCTCGTGTCGGCAGGAACTGAGCAGCAGTAGCGTAGCCAAGAGGAAAAAGTAGAGAAGAGGCAAGAGTGAGTACACAACTTGTACTCAACAAGTATAACACAAACTATGAGGCTCTAAGGTTGGCTGACTCAACTGCATTAGCTTTTAATCTTGGCAAAATTTTATTAAAGCTATTTACTTCAAGTTGATGAATTACCATTAACCCAGTTACATAGTTATTAATCAGAATTAATTCAGAAACTACTGAGAACCAAACTAAAACCAAGCCACCAAGGTAACCCCGAGAGGCACCTCCCTCGTCGGAAGGAGACAACCCCACTAATCAAAAGGAGGATCTGGGCCGCTCATGACCGTGAGCACGGCTAGTATACCAGTTTTACACTCTGCAGAGGTTGCACATCTTTACCCACAAGTCGTGAGCTACGCCAGTTGTTCATCACACTTCCTTAGGTGAGATGACTAATTCAGGCCAAAATCTACGAAAACTATTCTTTAGAGAGAGAAATCAAGGCGAGACGGGTAAAAGTCATAGGATTCAAGGGGTATAATAGTAAAATAGTTTCAGCAGACAAGGATTGGAGAGAAGAAGTCCTAAAACTCGACCAGTTCTATCTAGGTTTCGTCCTACAGACGATACGGCTCTGATACCACTCTGTAACACCCGGTTTATAAAAGAACATAAACCGAACATTCATATACGTGCCAGGATCAAGTCACACGTATATTCAACAGAATGAACAGTATATCATAGCACATATCACGAATAAGATATAATAAATCGAAATACGAATGTTATTTATTACATTAATGACAAAAATGTCTGATACAGCGGAAGCGAAGTACAAATACAGTAAAAAAACTCTCCGAAGCTGAGCAGGGCGCCACAGGGACGTCGACTGGGAGACGAACGCCTAGAAGTTCTCGTAGTCCGGATAGCGCTGAACGAACTCCCTCGTGTCGGCAGGAACTGAGCAGTAGTAGCGTATCCAAGAGGAAAAAGTAGAGAAGAGGCAAGAGTGAGTACACAACTTGTACTCAACAAGTATAACACAAACTATGAGGCTCTAAGGTTGGCTGACTCAACTGCATTAGCTTTTAAGTGTTGGCAAAATTTTATTAAAGCTATTTACTACAAGTTGATGAATTACCATTAACCCAGTTACATAGTAATTAATTAATCATGTTACTACTGAGAACCAAACCACAACCATACCAAACCCCGAGAGGCACCCCCTCGTCGGAAGGAGCTAACCCCACTAGTCAAAAGGAGGATCTGGGCCGCTCATAACCGTGAGCACGGCTAGTATACCAGTTTTACACTATGCAGAGGTTGCACATCTTTACCCACAAGTCGTGAGCTACGCTAGAGGTTCATCACACTTCCTTAGGTGAGATGACTAGCGACTCACTACGAGGCCGTTACAAAGAATCTCGTTGGTAAGGCGTAACCGCGAGAGTTAGGTCAGCGACGATGGGGCCCACCTCACGGGGGTACAAGCACAGGTACGCAAACCAAGCACAGACCAGCCGGAGGAGCAGGGACCATTGAAGCTTACTACTCTTGCCCCGCAGGTAAGTTACTCCAAACCAAAAAGACCTAATTAGTAAGCCATGTCTATCCCATTCTAGCCTTGTGGTAGCGCTGTTGTCCCAGGTTGTCGCTCTATGAACCGGTCCTTATGGAGAGTGGCCAACCAAGCACTAAGCACCGTGCTGGCCCCCTAAACCATGTTTCTACAAAAACCATCTTTTAACGACACGTGAGCCACTCATCCACACAGAGGGCCACTCTCAGAATTAAGTTCAAGTAAACCATTAATCAAATTAATTAAAAAGGACCAGAGTGTGTTCTAGCGCAGCAACCTAGCACAACTAACCAAAATGCAACCCAAAGGTATATATAAAGGATATAAAGTGGCTAGGAAAGTCCTTATAGACATTCAGTATTAAAATGCAGTATGAAAAGGTATTTAAAAGTGATAGGTTGTTCATGTTATACTTGCCTTCCTCATACTGCTCCTACTGCTACTCAAAGTGCTCGGAAGACGGCTGCTCCGGGTACTGGTACTGGGGCTCCTCCGGTAACTCAGCGTCTACTCACGAACACATGGCCAAAACAATGCACAATAATAAGCACTAACAAAAACAAAGAAACAGTACATCAATACATAAAAACCACACACTAAACTAGTCTAAAACTATTCTACGCGTTACAACAATCGCGTGGACATAAAGAACGCCTAAATCGGAGCTAAAACGCATAATCTACGCTAAAAACAAGGTTCAGGGGCTTATTTGTAATAAAAATAGGGTTCCATGGACTTTTTCTGCTAAAACCGAGGGCCTAGATGTAAATAAACCTTAGTTCCAGGGTCTAACGTGCAAAAATGACAGGCCTGGACGGCGGGTTCTAATAGGGAAAAGCTCAGGGGCCAAAACGATAAAATCAGGGGCGGATTTGGAAATACTTTTGAACTACTAGGGACGGCGGGTTTATTTCAGAGAACTACGGGGTCTCTTTAGCAAAAATACAAGGGTGAAGCGGTACGCAGGGATTTCGGCCGCTGGATCCGGATCTAACGGTTTAGATCTAAGGGGTAAGTTAATCTAATCTCAGCCGCGCGTCTCGGATTGGACGGCTGAAGTCGAACGCGACCGACGGCGGCGGCGGGACTCGCCGGGATTCCTCTCCCGCGGCGGGGGATCGCCGGCGTAAGCCGAATCCGGTGCTCCTGGGCTCTAATTGACATGCAGTCTGGTCCAGGGTGGGCTACGCGCCATGCGTAGTCCACCTGGGGGGTTAACGGGGTTCGGGGAGGCTCTGCTGGGGCTCGCCACGGCGCGGGGCGGACTCCGCGGCGGCGCATCGCCGGCGCAGGGCAGTTCGGGGTCTCCCGGGGCTACAACTACCAAAATCTAGCGCCAAAAGAAGCGGGGTGATGTGCAAGTTCTCACCGCGGTTTGAAGGGGAAGTTGCTTCAGGGTAGGTCGACCGGCGGTGAGGTCTGGCGGAGGCGCACGGACGGAGTTCGACGAAGAAGCTGCCACGGGGCGTCTCCGGTTCCTGGACTCCACAGATCGACTCGTGGAGTTCCTGCCAGGGAGTCACGGCAGTCAGGTCGGCCTGGGATGCTCCGATGGCGTGGAATTGCCTCGGCGGTGTCGGTTACCGGCGGTAGGTGCTCTGCTCTGGGCAAGGCGGCGGCGCTAGGGTTGTGGGGCGGCGCGCTGCTAGATGGGAGAGGCGCACGGGGGGTCGTGGGGGTTTAAAGGAGGGGCGCCGTAGATCTCGGCGGGGCGCAGCGGGATAAGGATCCCGGCCAACTCACCGGTGATCTCGGCCGCGGCATTGCGCTGCAGGGAGAAAGGAAAGGGAAGGGGAGCCGCTGACGTGTGGGCCTGTGGGTCAGTGACAGAGCTAGCGCGAGCGGGTCGCGGGCGAGCGCGCTGACGTGCGGGACCCCGGTGGCAGCGAGGGCAAACGCGAGGTTGAGCGGGGGCGAGCGAGTGGGCCGACGCGTCGCTGGGCTGAGCGGGACTGGCGCTGAGCGCAGGGAGAGAGGGAAAAGAGCTGGGCCGCGCTGGGCCGTGCGAGAGAGAAGGAAGGGGGGGACGGCCTGGGCCGGCTTGGGTTGTTGGGCTGGGTTGGTTTTCTATTTCTCTGGGTTTTTCTCTTCTTTTCTTTTTCAAACATCACTCAACTATTTGAATTCAAATTCAAATTTGAATTCAAACCCTAGCACTCAAACCAATAAAAGAGATGCTCCAGCATGAATGCAACAAACATTTTTAACCCTATGATAAATTTTAATTACTTATATAACAAAAATTTAGATTAAATGCAAGTCTAACACAATAAACCTTAGAAATTTAAATAAAGCCAATTAAATTTATTAATAAATGCTGAAATTTAAATTAGAGTGTTACAAAACGTCAGCGCAACGGAGGGCCGAGATGGGCCAGAGAGAGGCTGGGCGGCCTGCTTCAGGCCGACCGGCCTAACATCTCAAGGGTTGGAGCCAGGCAAAGTACACCGACCCCAGGAGGAGATCAGGAGCGTCCAGGAGAAGGCGGTGGCCAGATGGCCAAACTCCTAGGCCGGCCGGCCTAGGCGAGGCCGGTCGGCCCCACTTGGAAGCCTCTGAAGCTGGGTCTCGGCGTGGACGTTAAGTTCAATCGCTATAACTTCTTACCACTGACGCCAACTGCTTTACTGGCTAGGAACCGACCTTGGAAGCCTATAAATAGAGAACCCATCCATCACTTGTGACACACACCATTGGAGCTCTTCTCTCTTCACTTTTACTTTCTAAAGTAGGTTTGACGGGGAAGTAAACCCGGGACCAAGGTTCTAAATAGCCAGCTATAACCACTGCTATAGTCTTTGAGAGAGGAGAAAACTAGGATATCCATCTCTTAGCTCTAAATGGTTAAATCCGCTAATAGCCGGCTATAACCGCCAAATTATGGATTATTTAGCTAGCTAAATCATATAATTAGTCTTTATTTGTTATTAGTTTAGTAATGAACTTTATCATTTACAAAACTTAGTACTTCATCAACGATGTAACGAGGGAAATGAAGCCCAAGACGTACATCAGTCAATGAAATTTTTTGATTTTATATTTATATGCAAAATTACTTATAGATTTATGCATGGTATTGAAATAGAAATGCATAATTGTGAGAAGTTTCTAGAAGATTAGAGAGCATGCATGAACCATGATTACCATGTTTCATGGTGAAAAATGGAATACTCTAGAAATTAGATATTTGTATGACTAGATAAGCATGGAGAAAATTCTAAAGTTAGATATTTTGTAAAGCATTGTGTAGAAGATGCACACATGGCAAAACCATATGAGCCATAGAGTTCTATAAATAGGGGTGCTCCCCTCCCCCTCTTGTAATACCATGGCATAACATGTCTCAAGAAGAAGATGGCAAGGTTGTCATATAGTGTAGTTGTGTCATGGTAGGGTAGCGATATAAATAGTGTAAGAGTATTGTGTTGTACTAAGTTATGGTGAATAAAGAGTTGATTTCTCGTATAGAGTTGGTCTCTCGTATTAGTGCCTGTGTGAAGGTGGTAGCGGTGCCGATTTCTCAACACATGATATTTATAGAACCGTTAAATGAGTTAGCTAGGCTATAGCCCGCTATAGTCTTTCTTAGCATCTACAAACACCAACTGCTAAAAGTCTTAGCCCGCTATTTTAAACACTGCCCGGGACCCCTGACAGGCCTGACTCGTGTGAGGGGAGGCCCAACAAACCTGCTGGGCCGAGAATGAGATGGCCCGCTAACCGGTGCGGGGAGCAGCCTTCGCTGCTAAGCCAACGGGTCCGGGAGCCCGACCTCCCGGGACACGTGGCGACCCCCCGACTTAGCGACCCGGGTCAGATCCATACCGACGACCCGGGGCGTGCACTCCAAGAATGCCACACCTCCTGACAGGCGTGCCAGCCAAGACAAGCCACTTGCAGGCTCCGGGACGCCAGCTCCCCTTATCTTGCGGCGAGGGCTCAAACAGCTGGACTCCCTGAAAAGGGGACAGTGCCGCTCATGCGGGTCCCGCGACACAATGGGAGGGGGCGTCCGCTGATGCTGCCTCCCCCTGTAATGATGGTTGCCTCTATGCACCGCCTCATTACGCCAGCGAGTGTGACAGGACGCCCCCGGCCAGACCTCGGTAAGACACCCCTCACCGGGCGCGCCATCCGGTGACAGGAGCTACGTAAGATGACCCCCTGGACAAGGGACGTAGGCTCCGGCGGACAAGACCGTAGGCGACCCCCGAGCAACCACCCGAGTGATTGTGCCGCCCCGACTGAGCAAGGATGGGACAACACCGGGGGAATGCATTGTCCGAGAAGATCGCCAGGATCATCCCTTGCCCAGAAGATCGCCAAGATCAAGCCTGTCCACTCCCGACCGACTAGGTGGGCCCCGACGACTGACAAGGACGAACTACACCCCAACGGTGCAAAGAAACAACGCTTGATATCTGTAATGAGGGCCCCACCTTGAACTATAAAAGGGAAAGGCCCCCACGTAGGAAAGGGTTGGACTCCCAGTAGTTCGACACTGCTTGACCAGCTTGTAAGCTCCCCTCTGTATTTTGAGCACCCGGGCTCGAGAGCAATAGAGCAAGAACACTAGCCCCCATTCTGGACGTAGGGCACTTTCGGCCTGAACCAGTCTAAATCCTCGAGTCTTTGTGTGCTAGACCATATCCAATCAAGCGCACAGCAAACGAGCAATCGAGTAGTTTAGTAGTCGCCCATTTCCCGCAGCGACAGTTTTGGCGCCGTCCATGGGGAGCGCTTTGTGCATTCACTGCTTCGGCGATCGGATGATTTCGATCACCCCATTCACTACTCTGGCGGCGAGCCGTGGCGAGACGATCCATTTCGGCTCTTTGGAGTTCCCCGTGATCCCCCGCGACGGATTGCGGGTGCCTCCACCGTTCCCGCCTTCCCAGACCTTCCGCTTCGGAAGCCTGGAGTTCGTCACCGACCAGCTCGGTACACTATGCCTCCATGAGGAGGAAGCCGCCCGTGCGGCCACAGAGGAGCCCATTCCTCCTCCCAAGCCTCGCAACCTGAGGCACCAACGATCAGTTCGCTGGCGCATCAAGAAGCGCAGGCCATCACAGCCAACCCGTGCGGTGCTCCGCCGTATCGCTCTCATGATGGCCTCCAACCCCGCTGTTGTTGGTGTTTACCACCAAGCCTTCTCAGGGATACCCTTAGCAGTAGAAATTGTAGGTAGGGATCAGCTGCTCTGAAACTTGATGGTACAAGGAACACAAAGATTTAGACAGGTTCGGGCCACGAGTTTGCATAATACCCTACGTCCTGAGTGGTTCGTATTGCCTTAGGTGTTGATGATTGTTTGGAGGGGCTCCCTGCCCGCCCTTATATATCTGGGGGGATAGGGTTACATGGAAAGTCCTAGCCGAGTACAGTTGGAATCCTACTACAACACAATCGGGTAGTTTCCTTTGTACTGCAGCTAGTTCTATGCCTATTCAAGTAGATACAAAAGAGGTAAGGTACTTCCATGAACTATCCCTTACTCTAGAACATTCTATGCCTATAAGCTGTCCCGCTGCCCTGGGTCTGACAAGCCCCCGATCTCATCGTAGCCGAGTCCTGTAGGCGTTGAGTACTTGGCTGGGCGTCTTCGAGTACTTCCAGTAGTCAAAACATCCTTTTGGTTGCTTCTGGTCCTTCCTCCAAATACGTCAAGTAGTCCTCCAAGTACTTCTGTTTGCTTCGAGGCTGTGAGGTGCTCAAGCCCCGAAATCTTGTTCATATATGGTGCGCGAAGTACTCGCGCTCCATATGGAGTAGCCCCCGTGCCTTAGGTTGAATCGCAGAATCAGGCTAAGGGTCACTTCAGTCTTTTTATTTCTTTATTTTCCAAAAAATTTGAAAAATAAATCTCTGATGCCTATATCCCATAGCCCCCGAGCCTTAAATTAAAATCCCTTTTGCTGCGAGTAGCCTCCGAGCGTAGATTTGGAATTAAGGATTTAAGACGTGGCATCAGATTTCATCCTTCAAATTATTTGCAGGATTCATCAGATCCGGAATCCGAAAAGACCTCTTTTTCGAGTAAAATCCCAGAAAAATGATTCAATTGGATCCGCCACACTGATTGCACCCGAAATAATTTCAGGAATATAACCCGGGATGTACGGCTCTTTATTCAGTGCTCACGTGGGACGTTACTGTTCGGAGAATTTGCATTATTGCATCTTTTGACTGCATCCGTGAATGCTGCCATGAATGCATCCGTGAAATGTACCCTGTTGATTCACGGGTTCTCCATCAGCAAGCCACCCTTGTGCCTATAAAAGGCAGGGGAGAGGCCTTTGACAGAAGCACCAAAGTGTAGCAGCCATGGCTTATTCTTTGTGTTCTTGCTCTCGCCCTCCTGAGTTTTGCGTAGTTCCTTCCAACAAAAGATGCCAGAAGAGAACTTGCGAGTGACAAGAGAAGTCTCTGCTGCCTCCTCATGTATCCCTAATGCTCTCATCGAATCCATTTTGGAAATCAATTCCTTGCATATTCCAATGAGGTAGGATATCAGGGGATGAGTGGAGTCTTGTTGTGTCACATCCTAGGGATTCTCAGGGTGTGAGTGTAATACCCCTGTGTTAATCCTAGCGCTAATCACATGTTTAATCGCTAACTATGGTTAAGTAATGTCATTAGCTTCCTAATGACCATTGTTATTACTTAAACCTCGCAGGAATTTGTGCACGTTTTCTCCCTAATCCAAGCTCCAAATCAACTTTCGCCCAAAACGAAAGTTCTAGATCTTCTTTTCCTCTACAACTTTTGTTTTGGTCAAATTTCATGTTCCCATGCAAAATTTTGAGTTTGGGATGGTCAAAATTGGGTCAAAATCGGTCAAAACATTCACTGTGTTTCCCAGTTCGGCCCTGTGCTCAGACGCGACGCCCATGCCGCGACCGGCATACCGCCGGCGACCTCCACGCGTTGGCCGTCGGCGAACCTCGCCCGCCATGCTCACTCGCTCGTCCTTATCCCGTGCGCGCGTTCCTATCCATTACCCATTCCCTTCTTCTTCTTCCTGCTCGAGCTCATGACGAGCCAAGCCGAGCAGAGCTCGCTGTCGCTCGCCGCTCTGGCCACCCCTCGCCACCCCGCCTCAATCCCTCGCGCCCCAAGCCGCGCAGCCTTGCCCCGCAACTCCTCCACCCAGCCCCGACCCCGATTAGGCCGTTCCCCGACCCCCTCCGTCGATCCCCTACCTCCGGCCCTCCTCCGTCCAAATCGAGTGCACGGTGAGCATCCACGCGACCTACTCATGCTCCCCGGCCCTTTCCCCGCTCGATCCCCACGTTGCTGCCGCCGGGAACGCGTCGCGCCGCCGTGAGCACCTGGCCGTCGCCGTCGCGGGACCTGAGCTCCACGGTCAGGTTCACGAGCTTCAAGACACTGTGTCGGATCGTGACGCTATGATCAACTTCCTGGAGGACCAGTTTCATGACCTGCAGCTTGAGTTGGACGAGGCCCAGGGGCAGCTCCACGCGATACAGCACGCGCAGGATGCCCTTCACGCACCTCCCGACGAGATGCAGGTGGACGAGGAGGACGAGCCCCAGGAAATCAAGGGCTTTTCAGAGATGGATTCCGAGGACCAGGCGCCGCAGCCCGCACCGGTTGAGGTTCACACTCCCGCGGCGAGTGAGGCATCGGTCAACATGTAGACCGAGGCGCTGTTTCTTAGCTTTTGTAGACTCCTCTTAGTGTAGCCTACTTTTGGATCATGGCTACTAGGCTAACTTAGAGTTGAGTAACCCCCTTAGTACTGATGTAGGAGTGACCAAGTAGAAATGAGAGGATGATGGATGTAATGAACCCCTAATGCTACTAGTGTAAATTATCAGTGATCTGTGAAAAGCTGAAAGCAGCAGCAAGTTCGAATTTTTACCCTCTTTTCCTTTCGGATTTAGCTCCTGAGTTGAATACCAAAGTTGTTCCAAATTTCCTCGGGAACATGCTCGAAAAATTTCAGCCCAAACAGATTAGTATCGCGGGAGATAATCGCAAATTACAGAAGCTCTGTTTTCTGTGAAACAGAAAAACCAGAGGAGGAGTAAATGAATTTTTCGACTAAACTACTTTGGAAATCTGACTTTGTGATGACTACCAAAGTTGTAGATCATGAAATTATCTATCTCCTGTAAAAATTTCAAGTTTATATTATGTACGGAACTCCAGTTATGAGCGTTTTTGTAACACTGGTTTTCTGCACAACGTGATTTAAGCAACTCCGAATATTTACATGTCATCTTGAGTTGAAATTCCCATTCGAGGTGATGATAATGATGGGTCTAATGCAAAAGTACTCACATTTCAGATGGTGGGATCGACTCGAGGCACCCCTAGTGGTTTTGGAGCCGGAGGGAACGGCGATCCACCTCCACCTCCTCCACCAGTGGGTATCGCTGAGGTTCTTGCCGCCCAGACGGAGATTTTGCGGCAGTTGGTTCAAGCTCAGCAACAACCGCGGGGTGGGCATCATGCTCATCACGCGCAGGAAGCGAGCTACCAAGATTTCCTTAGTACTCAGCCTCTGCTGTTCAATAAAGCGGATGAGCCTCTGGACGCGGACGCTTGGATTCGCACGATCGAGTCCAAGTTTTCTCTATTGACTACTCCTTGTTCCGAAGCGAACAAGACTCGCTATGCCGCACAGCAGCTTCGCGGATCAGCTCGTATGTGGTGGGATCATTACCACGGGATGCTACCGGCTGATCATGTGGTGAACTGGAATGAGTTCAAATTGGCTTTTTGAGACCATCATATTCCAGCTGGACTTCTTGACCGTAAGCTCAACGAGTTCTTGGCTTTAACTCAGGGCACTCGTACTGTGGTGCAATATGCCCAAGTATTCCATCAACTGTGTCAGTATGCTGGACATCACGCGGATACCGACGCTAAGAAGCGTGAACGCTTCCGTCGAGGCCTTAGTACCAAGTTATAGGAGAGGCTAAATCTTGTCCGAGCGGACTCATTCAATGAATTGGTGAATATGGCTATATCTCAGGAGGATCTGATTTCTACACACCGCGCTGAAAAGAAGCGCAAGGCACCTACTGGACCCTCGAGTGCCTCTGCACCGAGGTATCGTATTGTGCAGAATAACCCACCCGCACTCTCTCAGAAGGCCCCTCAGCCAGGGCGTTGGATTATTCGACCTCCTCAACAGCAACAGCAGACTCGATTTGGGTTTCCTCAGCAAGCTCGATTTGCACCTCAGCAGCAGCAGAACGGCCCTAGGCCGAATACTCAGCCAGCCGCTCGCCCTGATAATAATAACCGCCGTTTCAGATGCGGGAGTCCATATCACTTTGCCAATATGTGCCCCCAGGCAGGACAATCTCAAGGGCAGATTTCTCGCAGGAACGATCAGAACAAGGGCAAGAGGCAAACCATTCAAGTCAGGCAGGGCCGACTTAACTTCACCAACCTTGCTGAACTACCCGAGGGAGCACCAATCATGTCGGGTACATTCTCTATAAACCATCACCCCGCAGTTATCTTATTCGACTCTGGTGCATCTCATAGCTTCATTAGTTCTAAATTCGGAGCAAGGGTTGGGTTAGATTTTTGCCACACAAAAGGGTCATTCATGATATCTACTCCGGGTGGCAAAGTTGCATCAAACCAAATCGTTAATAATGCGCCACTAAGTTTGGGTAGTAAAACCGTCCCTACCACTTTAATATTGCTGCCACTAGAAGGTATGGACATTATTTTGGGAATGGATTGGATGAACAGACATGGGGTAATGTTAGATATCTCTTCTTCCGGGCCGTTGAAATAAATTCTCCAACTCATGGTCATTCGGTTCTATATTTACCACATCATCAATGTCACAACTCTTGTGCCTATGCCATGAAAGATATTCATCTCGAAGAGATTCCGGTAGTCCGTGAGTATGCAGATGTTTTTCCGGACGATTTACCTGGTATGCCGCCAGACCGGGATATCGAATTTGTCATTGAACTTCAGCCTGGTACAGCACCTATTTCAAAAAGGCCGTACCGAATGCCGCCTAAAGAATTAGCTGAACTAAAAATCCAGCTACAAGAACTGTTGGACAAGGGTTTATTCGCCCAAGTGCTTCACCTTGGGGCTGTCCAGCATTGTTCGTAAAGAAGAAGGATGATAGTCTGAGGTTGTGTGTTGATTACCGGCCTCTCAATGCGGTGACCATCAAAAATAAATATCCACTTCCCCGCATTGATGTACTGTTTGATCAGTTGGCTGGGGCAAAGATCTTCTCCAAGATTGATCTCCGTTCGGGGTATCATCAAATTAAAATCCGGCCTTGCGATATTCCCAAGACCGCCTTCTCAACCCGATATGGTCTCTATGAATATTTGGTTATGTCTTTCGGTCTCACCAATGCTCCAGCTTATTTTATGTATCTCATGAACTCGGTATTCATGCCGGAACTTGACAAGTTTGTCGTGGTTTTTATCGACGACATTCTGATCTATTCCAAGAACGAGGCGGAACATGAGCAACATCTGCGCATTGTTCTTCAACGTCTCAGAGATCATAAGCTATACGCAAAATTCTCCAAGTGTGAATTCTGGCTGGACACAGTCAAATTTCTGGGTCACACTATATCTAGTGAAGGCATTTCCGTTGATCCCAGCAAAGTACAAGAAGTGATCGACTGGAAACCTCCTACTTCAGTTCATCAGATCCGCAGTTTTCTCGGCTTGGCGGGGTATTACCGCAGATTTATTCCGGACTTCTCCAGAATTGCTAAGCCCATGACAGAACTACTAAGGAAGGATGTCAAGTTTAAATGGAGCGCAAGGTGTGATGAAGCATTCCATACATTGAGAGCACATCTAACCACTGCACCAGTCTTGGCTCAACCTGACAACAATAAACCATACGACGTTTATTGTGATGCTTCAAGCACTGGTCTTGGTTGTGTTCTAATGCAAGATAATCGGGTTATAGCCTATGCTTCCCGAGCTCTTCGGCCACACGAGCTAAATTACCCCACTCATGATCTTGAACTAGCCGCAGTTATTCATGCTCTCAAGCTTTGGAGGCATTATCTTATGGGCACTCATTGCAATATCTATACCGACCATAAGAGTCTCAAATACATTTTCACTCAAAGTGAGCTGAATATGAGGCAACGAAGATGGCTGGAATTAATCAAAGATTATGACCTGGAGGTTCATTATCATCCGAGCAAGGCTAATGTGGTAGCCGATGCGCTCAGTCGCAAGGTTCACTGTAATTGCCTTTCATTAGAGTCGTATAATGACACATTGTGTGCTGAAATGCAAAGGCTGAAATTGGAGATCATTCCTCAAGGTTCTTTGAATCATATTTCGGTGGAACCGACACTTTATGACAAGGTCATCATGGCACAATTACAGGACAAAAGTGTTGGTATCATTAAGCAGAAGGTAGTAGAAGGTGAAAATAAATATAAGTGTTTCCGAGTGGACCATAAAGGAATTTTGTGGTTCGAGGATCGCCTAGTCGTTCCCAAGAATCCTGAGCTGCGGAAACAAATACTGGACGAAGCACATCTCTCTAAATTCTCTATTCATCCGGGTAGCACCAAGATGTACCAAGATCTCAGACAAAATTTTTGGTGGACTCGCATGAAGAGAGAGATTGCCAAATATGTCGCAGAATGTGACACCTGCCAGAGAGTGAAAGCTAGTCACTTGAAAGTTGCTGGAACTATCCAACCTCTACCAATTCCGTCTTGGAAATGGGACGATATCAGCATGGATTTCATCATAGGCTTACCAAATACTTCTCAGCACCATGATTCCATTTGGGTCATTGTTGATAGGCTCACAAAGACTGCTCATTTTATTCCAGTGCATACTGAATACCGAGCCAAGAAATATGCTAAGATCTATATTGATCGGATTGTCTGCCTACACGGTACACCCAAAACAATTATATCGGATCGTGGTCCTCATTTTGTGGCAAGATTTTGGGAGCAACTCCAAGAGGCTCTCGGAACTAAATTAATTCGAAGCTCAGCTTACCATCCACAGACTGACGGACAGACCGAAAGGGTGAATCAAATTCTTGAGGATATGCTTCGAGCATGTGTCATCCATTATGACAAGAATTGGGACAAATGTTTATCCTTGGCGGAGTTTTCTTATAACAACAGCTATCAGGCCAGTCTGAAGATGGCACCCTTCGAGGCCTTGTATGGTCGACGGTGTCGAACTCCTTTGAGTTGGTCCCAGACTGGAGAGCGTCAAATCTTTGGACCTGAATTAGTGGTCGAGGCTGAAGAGAAAGTAAAAATAGTACAAGCAAATCTCCGAGCAGCCCAGTCTCAGCAAAAGAGTTATTTCGATAAAAGAAGGGATCCTTTGAAGTTCATGGTTGGTAACCACGTCTATTTACGAGTGTCCCCAACTCAAGGCGTTCAACGTTTCGGAGTCAGGGGTAAGCTCGCACCTCGCTATGTCGGGCCATATGAAATCATTGAAGAATGTGGACCCGTTGCTTATCGTTTGCGACTTCCTTCATGACTTGCCGCCATCCATAATGTTTTCCACATATCCCAACTCAAGAAATGTGTTCGAGTTCCTACGGAAATCATTGATCAACAGGAAATTTTAGTGGAGCCCGATCTCTCATATACCGAATATCCACTCAAAATTCTGGATCAAAAAGAGAGTGGTACTCGTCGAAAGGTGGTAAAAATGTATAAAATTCAGTGGTCTCATCACACTGAAGAAGAAGCCACCTGGGAGACGGAGGATTATCTTAATCGACATTATCCGGGTTTCCTTAGCTCTACCTCAGGTATATCATTTTCCCCACCTCAATCCAATCATCCAATCTCGGGACGAGATTCTTTTTAAGGGGGGTAGGTTGTGACACCTCAGGTGTCAATACTTTTAAATCCAATCAATACACCTTAGTTAAAGTTAAAAGAAAAATTTGGGAAAATAATTCAAGAGAAGGGTTCAAATAAAAGACCAACTATTGCATAAGAAATGAAAGGAGAAAGAAAAAGGGTGAAAAGCTACTCAAAAGTTAATTCAAAAATATGCACAAAATTTTAGTTGGCTCTTGGGAGGTGTTTCAATTGACATGTGCTCAATTGAACTTCAGCCAAAATCAAGTCAAAAACTGAATAAAACTAAAGCCCTTTTGTGCAAAAATGCAAAGGTACCAATAGTTCAAAATGTGAGTTTCAAATGAAAATTTGCATAACACAAAAGTTGTAGATCTTGAAAAGTTAGGCAAAAATGGTATTCAACACTTTTCCATTTGAGCCCTCCAAATTGGAGATAATTTCAGTTTACAGAGGGGTCCCTGGATTTTCAGAAATCGCAATTATGCCCTTATCTCCATCTCTCTCTCCCCCGGCCTGCTCTGTTGGCGCCGCCCGCCGTACGCCGCCGGTGGACTTCGTCCACCGCGCGCCCGCGGCCAAATGGACCCGGGGAAACCTCTCCGCGCCACCTGGCCCGCCCCTTAGCACCTCCTCGCGCGCACACGCGTCCCAGGCCGCTCCTGAGCCGCCACGACACCCCGGCCGGCGCAGCGCCGCTGCCTCCTCCGCCCGCTCGCCGTCGAGCCGCCCAAGACCAAATCAACCGCCCCCAGTCACTACATTCCTCACACAGGAGCTCTTTGGCCTATATAAACCCCCAGAACTCCACAGTCGCGCCCCTTCTCCTCCTTCTTCTTCCTCCCGCCGCTCCGCCATGGCCGCCGAGATCCAGCTCTCGCGGACCGGCTAGCCCAGCCCCACATTGCCCCCTCCGACCACCGCAGAAGCTTCTCCACCTCCTAGTTACGCTCCACGTGCGCAGAATCGAACCCAAACCCCCTCCCGACGCCGTTCCCCTCTTGCGCCGCCGCCGGCGAGCTCGGGCTCACCGCGGACCGGCCAGCTCCGAAGGAGACCGAGCCCGACAGCTACCCCAGAAGCATCCACGAGCTCACGCGGTGCTCGTGCGCGTCTTGTTCCCCTACCCCGAGCCCTCCTTCACCTCCAGCGCCGGCGAACCGAACAACCGACCCGCCATCAACGCCGACGAGCTCGAAACCGTGCACCAAACGCTCGAACGTCGACTAGGGTAGGTGTTCCTCGATCCTTTCTCTCCCACGCGCCTCCCCGTGGCAGCCCCAGTAAGCCCTGCACCGCAGAACACCACCGGCAAGATGCCACGGCGGAGAAGGCCGGCGAAGGACCCGGTTGTAATTTCTTTTTCTCGTTTAAGGGTGTTTCTGCAAGTTTTTCAGTGTATACCAGTGAACTCCTAAAATACGAAACAAATCACAGAAAAATCGGAAAAATGCAAACTCAACTGATCTGGATTCCTTGTAACAAGATCTACAAATTTTGTAACATTCACATTTGCAGAAACTCAACCGAATTTAATCTAGGGAAAAGAATAAGAAAACCACCTTATACATGTTCATGAAGTTCTTCTCATCAAATGACCTTGATTTTTGGATATGTTATCACTAAGGGAATTTTAAGGTCACAGTAAAAAGATGGAACTCAACCAAAGCAGTATCATATTGGAATAATCAAGATTCTCTAATCTGTTGTTAGCTTTCTCGATTTAATTCTGGAAATTATGCACATTAACATGCTCTGAAATTTTTACTGCATGCATGTGCCACTGAATACCTGCAAATCCACAAATTTCAGATTTATTAGAGTTCATTTGCTATATACCATGATTTATGCTTGTTTAATCAACTTAATTCCTCATATATAGTTCTTATGCTCAGAAAAATCTATATTTATTTCTGGAATCCCTTTCTAGCTCTGTGTTCCTGTCTAAAAATTTTGAGGTGCATTTACTGAGTTTTGCCTTGGTGAATAATCATGATTAGCATCTTAGGGCTAGATTTTCTATTTTTGTTCTGAGTAATCCACAATGTTTCTGATCATGATTTTTGGGCATGATCTTGTTTAGAGTATTTTCTATCTGTAATAAAAAGTTCATATGCAGTTCTGATCAAATGCACCTTGAGAAATTTATGCAAACTCATGCTAAGTTAACTGCATAACTAATTTGTCATATTGTTTTAAATCTTGAAAATTTTTCTGGAGTATTTTTAGCTCATGAATAGTCTCTGGTAAAAATTTGAGAGCCATAACCCTAGTAAAACTCTCTGTAGAATTAATCTTAGTTAAAAACTTGCTGTTTTTGTTCTTTTTGTCACCTCAGTTATATAAGCGAATAAAATCTGGAAAAACTTTAGTGCTGAGTTTATGCTTTGAAGTTGCTCCCATAAAATTTGTAGCACCAGAACCCATGTCGAACATTCTGTATAAAAAGATGAAGTAACTAGAGTAATCCATTTGCATGAATAGTTATAGTTTTGCTCCATGATAGATGCTGAATTTTATACCATGAATGTTATAGTTTGGATCTGAGTTACCTTAGTGTTTCATCACTAGCTCTTTAGTAGTTGTGTCGATAAGAAATAAGGGAAGCATGCTATGTGTTGAAATTGAAAAATGAAAACTAAACCCCCCCACTCATTCATGAATAAACGTAGTTATGTTTACTACTCTATAAACGATTGCCCATGCAATGAAATGTGAAATCATCACTAAATTAACTTTTGTTGGACTATAACTTTATCGTGAAGGAAAGAAATTGTATCCATGAATAACTCATAATCTTGCATTGCATATAGAAACGGTTAACCTCGCGGACGGAGACTACGAACTGGTGCCCGCGGACTCTCATGCGAAGCAGGAGGTTAACCTGAACTGTACTAACTTGTCTCAAGACCTGGGCCAAGCCCCAGAGGCTTTTCTGCCAGGCAGTGCCCAAGAAGGCAAGCCCCGAAGCATAATCCCACTATTTTTCCGAATTATCATTCTGCTATCTATTTATTTATGTATGGTAATAGTTGGTTTTCTGCATTTAAGTTTTCTAGGCGTTGATCGAAAACCCTAGATGCATGATCCATAGGAACCTATGTTTGATACCGGATCTTTTTATCGACTAGTTGCCATGCTAAATAGGTACGGTAGAAGTCGAGGGGTTTCCTGCCTCTCGCGAGCAAATAGGAATTGTACTGACTTTAATTCCTGTTGAAATGTAAGGACAACGGGCGGGGTTGTGTAGTTGTGATACCCCGCTGGTGTAGTCAAAAATGGCTAAGGTCGCGGTGTGTGGCTCATTTCGTTAAGCGTTTGAAAGTACTAGCCACATACCGAGAAATATGGTAATCGGTAAGCTGAAGTACCTGATTGGACCGGCGAGTGGAACGATCTCGCACCCTCCTGGTAGAAGTAGGGTTTATTTTTATGTCGCGACGTACGGGTACAGAGTGGTCGGACTCTGTAGTCGGGGAGGGTGTGCCGGATCCACGGACTGGAAAGAAAGGGGAAAAGTAGCATGGGCGGGAGCGAAGTCGATCCCCATGCGTGTGGTCTAGGTTCCCCTGGCCAGGTTGAAATTCGATTCGGAATCGTCCGCCTCTCACGGCATGAGATTGCTTAAAGATTTCGGTCACATAGAGTAACAAGTGGAACATGATGATGATAATACTGCTGGTTGATTAAATGATTGCTCTACTATGTTTGAGTAGAGTTAGTTGCAAATTTAGAATGGTTAATCCCACTAGAATCTGGCTAAGTAAAACCTGAAAGTAAGGATCAACACTTAGCGGCATTTTTGGCAAACAAACCCTACCAACCAAAAAGCCTTGCATGTCTAGTTATCGGACTATGTTATGTCCGGAGACGGGTCAGTCTTGCTGAGTATTAGTATACTCAGCCTTGCTTGTGGCACTGTTTTTCATGTACTAACTTTGAAGATCTGTTTGCGAGTCTTACTTGGCCTTGTACTCTACCTCCGGGTTGGTCTGTTGAGTGGGATGGCCCTTCAGCTGGTGCTGACCACCCTCCCGCTGAGTGACGCATCCATACGGGCTTTATCGATGCGTCACGTTATCTCGCTAGTTATCTTTGCTGCTTCCGCTGAACATGAGACTTAAATAATTGAGTAGTTGGAACTCCGTGGTACTTTGCTACTCTGAACTTGGTTTGTAATAAATTTTCTTTCCGCTGCAATCACTCTGAGATGTATGAAATGGTTTGTGTTGTAATCTCTGGGCTCACCTTCGTGTGAGTGTTGTCTGCTGATCCTGGAATAGCGTGGCTTTTATCGAGGCTTCACTCGAGGAACTACCGGTGAGTGCCAAATTGGGTCAGAGTTGCTTAGCAACAAAGATCAGTGCACCCGGGCCCAGTAGTTTTGGGTGGTTCCGCCACAGGTATCTTCCTTAGGCACTGGAAGACGGGCCATGATCACCTTCCGTTGGCCATGGCGTCTTCCAGTCGCACAACTCTAACCGCCCGCCTCTGGAGGAAGGCGCAGAGACCCATCCTAGCTGCAAGACCACCCTGCCTGATGAGAGAAGGGCCTGTGACCATCCCCCGCTGCCACAAAGCACACCTTTGAGCTGTGCAGCCTTCCAACCGTAGCTGGAAGATAAGGTAGCGGATCTGCGGCTCCGCATCGACGACACGTGAGATGCCCACCTAAGGTCTCGGGGAGGCGGCAACAGCAAGAAGGACGCAGAGGGGCGACCCCCGCAGTAGGGAAGGTCCGCGCCACCACCAGGTCTCCGAGCCGGCGCCGAGAGGAGCCCAAGGAGGCCACCAGAAGCTGGGAGCCCCCCTGGCCGATTGGCAAGGGAGTAGGCAGACCAGTGGCCTGGTTTGCCTAACTCCGGTAGCAAGCCCTCGAACTCCTCGGCGTCGGCAGCGGTTGGCGGGATGAACTCGTTGGTGAGTCCATGCCTAAGGTGGATCCCCCGCCGTTCGCAAGCATTCTTCTAGCACCACAAAAATAAGCCATGCCCACTCTCATCTGGAGGACGGGTGTGGGGTGTGAGGAAGAGAACTACCAAAGGGATCTCCATGATCCGTCTACTTGTGTGGAACCATGTATCCACAATACCCCTATTTATAGGCAAACGTGGGCACTAGCGGCCCCAGCAGTCAGTGGGCCGGCCAAACGGGGCACACCAAAGGCCCTCACCTAACCGAACCCCCTCTTAAATGCCGACGGAGTGGCGCCAGCACGCCTAGCAACCGCCGCGCCACTCGGGGCACGATCGCCGCACGGCCCGCCAATGGAAGGTGGCCTCGAGCAGGGGAAAACGAGGCGTCCGCGGTCCAGCGATAAGACGCGACGACTGGCCTCAAAATTCCACGGTCCTTCAGCCGGCCATCAAGATGGGCCTGACCCCATCACGCCATCACTGGCGCACTCCGAAAGCTGAGGGCACGGGCAGTTGGATGGGATGCCCCGGTCAGGGGTCATCGAGACCGAATCCAGCGGCTCCATGATTATTAAAATCGCAGAGTCGATCGGGGGCCTCTGACGGGGGAGTAAACCCGGGACCCCTGACAGGCCCGATTCGTGTGAGGGGAGACCCAGCAGACCTGCTGGACTGAGAACGAGATGGCCCGCTAATCGGCACGGGGAGCAGCCTTCGCTGCTAAGCCAACGGGTCCGGGAGCCCGACCTCCCGGGACACGTGGCGACCCCCTGACCAAGCGACCCGGGTCAGAGCCATACCGACGACCCGAGGCGTGCGCTCCAAGAACGCCGCGCCTCCTGACAGGCGTGCCGGCCAAGACAAACCTCTTGTAGGCTCCGGGACGCCAGCTCCCCTTATCTTGCGGCGAGAGCTCAAACAGCTAGACTCCCTGACAAGGGGACGGCGCCGCTCGCACGGGCCCCACGACACAACTGGAGGGGGCGTCCGCAGATGCAGCCTCCCCCTGTAATGATGGTTGCCTCTGTGCACGGCCTCATTATGCCAGCGAGTGTGACCGGACGCCCTGGCCAGACCTCGGTAAGACACCCCTCACTGGGCGCACCGTCCAGTGACAGGAGCTACGTAAGATGGCCCCTGAGACAAGGGACGTAGGCTCTGGAGGACAAGACGGAGGCGATCCCCGAGCGACCACCCGAGTGATCGCATGGCCCCGACTGAACCAGGATGGGACAACAACGGGGAAACGCATTGTCCGAGAAAATCGCCAGGATCATCCCTTGCCCAGAAGATCGCCAGGATCAAGCCTGCCCACTCCCGACCCAACGAGTGGGCCCCGACGACTGACTAGGACGAACTACACCCCAACGGTGCAAAGACACAACGCTAGATATCTGTTATGAGGGCCCCACCTTGAATTATAAAAGGGAAAGGCCCCCACATAGGAAAGGGTTGGACTCCCAGTAGTTCGACACTGCTTGACCAGCTTGTAAGCTCCCCTCTGTACTTTGAGCACCCTAGTGCAGTTATCACTCAATTTACAATACTCTTTACCATAGTGCTTCTCTGAGGAAAAATACGATACCCTAGAATACTCCAAGGTGAAGTGCTACAGCGGTGATTCTGTGCACTTGCGAAATATCTATTCTATTGGGCATAAGAAATGCCAACAGTTACTGCATGGGAAGTGGCTACGTTCTTATTCCTCCTCATCTGCCCAATGTTGCATCATGTCGTGTAGCTCCACCACCGTTTTGGGACGGTTACGCCCAAAATCACGATAAAGTGATTGAATGGTGATGACATCATGGAAGTAGTGAATGACGTCCTCATCGGAGACGTTGGCGATGGTTGCCCTTGTGTCGAAGAAGCGTTTGATGTAGGACCTGATGGCCTTGCCTGGCTCTTGCTTGCACATTGCAAGAGTGTGTCGAGTAGCTACTCGATGTAGAGATCCCTGGATGTTGTCGATTATTGACGCTGCTTAAGTCAGAAATAAAGCCGTCAACTCCTACAACTTTTTATATCATTTAATCACCAAACATAGTTGTAGAATTTAATTCTAATCAATTCCATGAGTTTTGGTGATTCTTGGTTTGCAAGCACCCATACTCGGAATAAGGAGAAAACAAGTACAAGACGCAACAGAAACACACCAAAGATTTCATCCTGCGTCACACTCACAAGATGGGCCCATTTGACATAACAAACCGACGTACAAAGCCCCAGCACCGACATACATAAGATGGGGACCCACCTGGCAGTGTCCAGGACAAAAGGCGGTGCGAGAGGTAGGGCCCGGGGGCCGGCCGAACCCCGGGGTCGCCCGGTCCCACTTTGGCGCCAACCTGCATGAGTCTTGGCAGGAATATCGCCACCGCGCGCCATCCCAACATCGGTTCCTTGTGTTCCCATATTTGACTCCCGCGGAAACCGACCTATCCAAGCTATAAAAACGAGGTGTGGAGACCGTCTCCTAGACAACACAAGAAGAGATACTACTCTAGTTGGAGAAGAAGTTGTAGAGAGGTTTCCACTTGTATCTTTAGAGTAGGGAGTGTGTGAGGAGGAGGATCGGAGAAGATCCGGACTTGTCGGCCTCTCTTCGTCTTGTACCTCGACGGGTACGAATTACTTGAGTAAGTCTCCAGAGTTCATCTTCTGTTAAGTTCTTGGTTCTGTATTCTTAAGTTATTCTTTTGTTTATGGGTTCATCATCCATTCTCATAACGGATACTCTAGTAGAGGGCCCCTGATAAAGACGGGTAACCCTGTACGCCGCTAGAGTAGTAATCGAAGGATTAGAAGTGGTGTCTAGGCCCTAGATTGCCTTTGTTTCTCTCGTGCTCCACAGTATTGCGGGGTAAACCGTAGGTGGTGGCAGCCCTGTCGGTCCGCTACAAAGCTGCTTCGTGCTTAGTGCACTCCCCCCTGTCCAAGTACAGCGTAGAGCTACAAGCCGGAGGTCCCTAACAGTACCTGGGTCAGACCGGTGTCCGAAGTAAGCAAGTGAAAGCCTAAGTTTACCTTGCCTTGATCCTTATCTTTAGATAAACCACACTACCCAAAGCTCTCCTACCTCTTGTTCTCCTGGGTTACACTAGCTAGAAGATCATTACACCTCCGTTCCCTGTGAAAATATGATACCCTGATTACTCTCCGGATGAAGTGCTACAACGATATTCTCCGTGCGCTTGCGGATCTTATCTGTGATTGTTAAGAAATACCAACAAGCATTTCTGGCGCCGTTGCCTGGGAATGGTTGCTGTAGTTATCTTCGAACCTAGTTTGCCCGTGTATTTCTTCTTTTACCTTTTCTTTTCTTTTCTTTTATCCCTTCTTTTATTTTATCTTATACCATGTCACACCCTTCTATCCACCAATTCTCTACCTCCGAGGATGAGTTCTCAGAGCCATCAACCTCTCTAAAGCCTTTCATGGTGTTCGGCTATGAACTTGATTCTAACATGATTGCCATGGTTTGAGGACGAACCTTCTCTGGTCTAGGAATTGAAGATCCCTACCATCATTTGCAAGAGTTCGAGGAACTGTATTCATACTTGGTAATCCCAAGCATGTCACAGGAAACATTGAGGTGGAAGTTGTTCTCCTTTTCTCTCATAGAGAAGGTAGAACAATGGTACACTCACAACGTGAGAAGTGCGAATGGTGATTGGGAAGAGCTCCAAGATGACTTTTGTCTCTCATTCTCTTCCTTATCTGACGAAGCATCTCGACGAGGTGACATCCTTGCATTTGAAAAATTAGAGAAGGAGTCCATAGGTGCAGCATGGGCTAGATTCTCACGCCTTTTAGCTTCAAGCCCAGACTGATCTATACCCGATGACATATCCTTGCACATCTTTTACACGAGATTAGACATGAACTCGGCCAATGATCTCGACATCGCTGCAGGAGGTTCGTTTGTGCATAGAACTCCAACAGAAGGAAGAGAATTCCTAGATCACATCTTAGTAAACTCTTCTTTTTGTTGCCTATCCATGCAAGCCCTAGCAGGAGTCCCAATCGCACCTTGAGAGCCCGTCATCAGCCGAATTCTACCCTTCCACATCCCATGATTTGTCTGTTGAGCCCTCTCCCGAACCACAAACATCGAACGAAGAAGAAATTCAACCTTCGAAGTTCTCTTTCCAATTCGAGGATGATCCTTATGAAGACCTTAGAAACACCTTGAATTACCTTCGTTATAGGAGACCTACGGCACCCCTTTATCCTTCCAGGAAATCCACGAATGACGAATGGTTGAAGGAAGTGAGACGCTCCAAGGCAATTCAACTTAGGTCATCTTCCACGACCTTCTATTGCTCTATAGGGGGAAATTTCATAGAAGCTCTTCATAATTCCACTACCGAGGCTTGCATCATGTCTGAATTCCTCATGGACACGTTCATAGGAAGCATGCCTCTAGAACCGACCGACATACTCTTTCGAAGTCCTTCAGGACTATTCTCTGAATGTCGGGGGATCGCACGGGCAGTGCCGGTCAAGATAGACAAAATCGAGATCAAATTAGACTTTCACATCTATCCGATCCTCAATTTTGAACTTCTCATAGGCTACCCTCTAGAAATGCTTCTTCTTGAAAAATCATCGCAATGGAGCCTCAAACATAAATGCGGGGAAACTGCTTTTGCCACTCTTAACTCTTGCCCGGAAAATCCAACGGTGGAGCACCTTCTCGACCACGACCCATTCGAAGAGATGATGCTCGTATCCCGTTCATCTCTGCAAATATTGCTTCTCCTCCCAACCCTTTCAATGAAGAACTTCTGAAGGAAGACATCATGGAGGAATGGTCAAATGGAATAATAGACTTTTCTGAAGCAGTTTGGATTGATTCACCCTCCATAACCATTCCATGATCCATAAGGGGAATCGCCATAGAGGCCTAGCTTATCCCTAATATGGAGGGTAATATCATGCCATGGCACTTGGCACACACCCTTTTGGGTAGTGTTTCTCTAAAACCATCCGGCAAGCTTTTTGAAAGTTGTCCCTTTGGACACATTCTTGAATGCCGGGGGGTCGCAAGTGTCGTGCCAGTCACAATAGACAAAATCAAGGTCAACCTAGACTTTCACATCTTTGGTATCCTCGATTTTGATCTCCTCAAAGGCTACCCCCTAGAAAACATTCATCATTCACCTCTAGGGAGCCTCCATAAGCTTGGGGAGATGACTTCTGCTTCACCTTGCTTGGAGAACTCTTTGGCGAAGCCTTGTCCCAAACAGAAACCGCTCAAGGAAATGTATGAGCAAATCTCATCATCCTCAATCTAGTTTGAGCCTCTTCTTTCTAGCCCACATTTTGTTGCTCCTGATCATGATCGGGATACAAAAATGATCTTCCATGACGAACCTTCTAAAACAGTGTTGACGCAAAACGATCACACACCAAAGCCCGAGAGCCCCGTACGCTAAGCTCGGACTACACTTGATTCAAACCAAGGCGTGCCAGTCAATTTGACCTGTAAATTTACAAGGAAACAGGATAAATGTTAAATTTGAGGGTATATTGACTGGATTTCCGAATAACCCTCATGCACCATATCGGCAAGGATCTGCCGATACAGATAGCGACAACAGATCGGGTATAAAGAGCGTGTATTAAAAGCGATCTATAGGGAATCGGTAAGGAACAGCCGATACCAGTATGCAACTAGACGGCTAGATCTAGAGCCAACACGTGCCAAATAACAATATACAAACCCACGAATGTATGGATCTGAACAGAGCTAAGCTTCTAACTAATCTAACCAGCTTTGTAGGATTTATCGTGCTAAATAGAGAGCTTACAGCCGATTGAACAAATTACTAAGCCGGGTAGATTGTGAATAGATCTAAACGAGAAAATAGTGATGCGCCCGAGATCAAAGCTTAGATAAATTTGATAAATTTTGAATAGATCTGAACAAAGCCACAACGATGCGCCCAGAAGCTAAAGCTCAGATTTACTCGGTAAATGAAAACTTACCAGCAAACCAAGTCGCTCGAATGTGAGGCATCCTTGATCAGCTTGAAAGAACTCGCGAAAAAGAAAAAAGATGGCGAAGCCGCCAACAGAAAAGTAAATTGCGAAAAGAGTAAAGTTTGTTTGTTTGGATGTGTATCAATCTTTTACAATGACCGGGGGCTTATATTTATACCCCTCGCCATCACAATCCTAGCCTATCATGGCAAAGCATGATTCTATTCTAGAAAATAAAACTAATTCTAAAACAAGATATCTCCTGCCAAATCGAAGCCAAAATATCTGGTCAACTCCACCTCCCTCGGTCAACAGGATTTCCACCGGTGACACGCGATCACCCTTCCAAATCCACCGTTCACGCTATACATAACCTTTTCTCCTTTGCAACACTCTTTCTGGACACGTGTCAAAATCAGGTGTCAACCCATGCCCCCCAATTTCTGAGTAAAATGTCCTTTTTACTTTGAAATTAATCCTTGTCATGATTACGCTGCCGAACGGTCTTCTCATCACTGTCGTCTCACTTCTCGTGCGGGTGGCGAACTGAAATCTCTTCATTGCCCTTTACCTTTCATCTCCCCGTCCACACAATGGGAATCTGCCGATTCACCTCCCGTCTTTTTACCCATACGCTCCTCCCAATTAACTCCAGGGGTAAAAGCCGTACCAATGCACCGCAACCGATTCATCTCCCTCACCCTGGGCTACAAATAACCCCATCGGCACTGTAGTTTTTCCATCGGCCATAGCTTCCCTTGCTTTCTCCTTCTTCTAGCCTCCCAAAAACCCTAGTCTTCTCCTCCTTCCTCGAGCGAATGGCGAGCAACAAGCATGCTAGTGAGGGCTCTCCTGATGCTCCTCCACTGCTCCGTCGCCGTCACGGGTAAGGCACTCCCTTTCTCCACCAATGTCGTATCCCAGATCTGCATCTAACTAGTTCTAGATCTCTGTAGGGACGTCGATGCCGAGCTCCCGGCCAACTTCCAGGCCCTGGATGAGGGCACACAAGGATTCATCCGCGACCTCTTCTGCCAGTTGGACGAGGCCCGCCGCAAGTTCAACCGGGTGTAGACGGATCAGATCGTCATCCGCAGCCAGCTTTCCAACACCGACACCAAAGTCACTAGTAAGTTTCTTTGGCCATGTCTTCTCCTATGATCATCCTTGGCTTCTTGCTGTAACCTCTTCTTCCTCTAGACCTGGAGTTACAGGTCCAGACCCTCCTCGAGGCTTCCCGAGTCGCGATAGACTCGGTGAATGCTTGGGGGGAGCACCATCGTTGCACGCCTGCGGAACATCCCCGCCCGCGTCAAGGAGGTCGCCGGTCACGGAGTTCACACGGGTGCCGCCACGGCCATCGCTGTGGTGTCCACCATGTCCGGGGCAGACTTCCGCTAGTGGGAGCCGGTCTTCCCTGAGTGGGGCATAGCACAGGAGGACTTGGACGAGCTAGTTGACGATCTCCGCTTCGTCGCTGACGCCATCGTCGATGATGTGAGCCTGGACGGGGTCGTCAGCAATCTCTGCGGAGAGGAGTCATATTAGGTGGTACTATGTAACAGCCTATTTGGCTCTTTTGTAAATATAATCAATGGATGGGCCTCCTCCCCTTTTGCCTTCTACCCCTGTGTCGTCTCGATTTTCCTTTAGTCTTCCTCATATTGATCTTCGATTGCCAAACCAATGCACCTTAATCGACCAAGTTAAACTTAATCTGCAAAGAAACTTGCTAACTCCAAGAAAACACCATGCAATCCTGATCCAAATCCAAACTCATGTATATGGAGTGTATTTTTTTGATCTAAGGGCGATATATGTCATATTGGCCAGGAAAGCATTCGAACGTATTCCATCAAGATCAAGTTTTTTCTTATTTTAACACTAAAGGCGATACCCTTCTGTATCGGCTAAATTTAAAATCAATAGATCTTTCGTGCAATCGGCTATGCATCTACCCATACACTTAGATAATATTTCTTCAGATACTTGCCATTAAGCGCAATGTAAAATTCCTCTCCCTCCAATGTTTCCAAAATGTATGTGTTTCCAGGAACGCACCTGCTAATCTTATATGGTCCTTCCCATGTTGGGGACCACTTGCCGAATTTGGGATCCTTAGTTCCTATCGGCAGAACCAATTTCCACACCAAATCCCCTTGGTCAAAAGTTTTGGCCTTGACTTTCTTATTATACCATTGGCCCACTCTAGCCTTATTGGCCTCAATATTAATGAGAGCATTCAGCCGATGTCTAGCCAGATCTTGCAACTCATCTTTCATTAATGCAGCATAGTCATCAGCCGTCAACTGATCCTGAAATGTGACCCGTCTGGAACCAACCCTTATTTCCCATGGTAAAATAGCCTCATGTCCGTACACTAACTAATACGGACACCTTGGTAGCCCCATGGCAGGACATTCTGTAGGCCCACAAAGCTTCATTAAGAGTGGTGTGCCACTTCTTTGGCTGTTCGTCAATCTTCCTCTTAATCAATTTAATAATCTCTTTATTGGAAGCTTCTGCTTGACCATTGGCTTGGGCATAATATGGAGAAGAATTCAAAAGTTTAATTCCCATACTCGTAGCAAATTCTTCAAACTCCTCTGAAATAAACATACTACCTTGATCGGTTGAAATAGTTTGTGGAGTACCAAACCGATAGATAATATGTTCCTTCACGAACTCAATAATCTCTTTGGATGTCACGGTTTTCAGAGGAATTGCTTCAACCCACTTGGTGAAATAATCTGTTGCCACTAGTATTAATTATGATTTTTGCTGGATGGTGGATAAATCGGTCCAATCAAATCAATTCCCTATCCTCTAAATGACCACGACTTAATAATGGGATTCATAGCCGATGCCGGTGCTCTCTGCACATTACCAAATTTCTGACACTCTTGACACCCTTTTTAATAAGTGAAGCAATGTTCCAACATGGTTGGCCAAAAGTATCCATTTCTCCTGATCATCCATTTCATCTTATATGCTGATTTGATGTGAGCCACAGACACCCTCATGTATTTCTCCCATCAAGACTTTAGCTTCTTCTTTGTCAAGGCATCTAAGAAAAACACCATCAATTGTTCGGTAATAAAATTTTCCTTGAAGCAACACATATTTAGTCGCTTGAAATAAGATTCTCCGGCTCACTTTCTTGGAGGGATCTTCCAAATAATTCATGATCTCTTTCCTCCAATCATCAGCAGGTAATTCCAGAGCCATCACACCCTCTATCGGCCGATAACTATAAGCATGTTGCACCAGCCGATTGGCATCACCATTATAAAACTTGGGAACATGCTCCATAGTCACCTTCTTGAATTTTTTAAGCAATCGGTAACACTCCTCATGATAAACCATCAAAGATCCACATGATGATCCATCAAAGAACAATGTCCATGGGACTAGATCAACAACACTTAATTCTAGCCCACAATGTTGAACAACAAAATCAGCCATGACTTGGCCCTTAACCGCTTCAGCTGATTCATATTTCAGATCAAACTCATATAAGGCCAAAATCCACTTTCCAATTCTCCCATTCAAAATTGGCAGTGAAAGCATGTATTTAATCACATCATCTTTACTCACCACAACACACTTAGCCGATAATAAATATTGTCTAAGTTTGGTACAAGAAAAGTATAAGCAAAGACATAACCTTTCAATAGGAGAATACCTGGTTTCAGCATCCAAGAGTCTTCTGCTGACAAAATATATCACACGTTCCTTTCCCTCGAACTCTTGAATAAGTGATTAGGGTTAAGAAAATAAAAAAAAGGAGACAAGAGAAAGAGAAAACAAATGAAAAGGAAAAGTGTAAAGAAAGGTATAATTGAGTTAAAATTGGTTAAACTTTGACCAAATTTGAAAATTTTGGACCCTAAACTCTTTGAAGAATGTTAAACCGCAGATTTTGACAAAGGACACTCAAGTTTGAAAGATGGAATTCAAATTCCATAAAAAAGAAGTTGAATTTGAGGAGTTTCATGATCTGATAATAATGGCTACTTAGCCATGTTCAGTAGTTGATGTTTTAAAAAGTTGCTAAGTCAGTAATCGGTCAACATGAAATGCAGTGCAAAGTGAGTACCTTGCAGTGGGATCAAGATTGATGAGTTTGTATGATAATAAAGGTATATTTGAAGGGCTCAAATCTTGAAAGAAATAATGAATCAGCCCAACCCTTGTTATTTCCAAGTCTGGAATTATAGTGAAAATGGTCATCTTTGGAGCCAAATAAAACGACATCGCATGCAATAATTTTGTGCAACATGTACCAAAGTAGAAACTTGGATGTCTAGGCTTCACATTGGTACTATTTGGATATATGAAAATTGGAAATAAGGAATTTAAATTTGAATGCAAAAAGTGCTAAGTGGAATGATTTTTGCTGAAAATTCTGAAACTTGTTTGAAACAACCATTTTCAGAGTGATTTTTGACTACCTTAGTGGCAAAATTAGAGGAGGTGCCTGAAAGGAAAAATGTAACCTATTGTTAGGGCTACAACTTTTGTTTTGGAAGATTTCAAATTTCCTTAATGTAAATTTGAGATAAAAGAGCTGTAATGTTTAGGTTCAGAAATATTCAGTGTCAACTCGGTGCAAGCAGCCAACTTTAGAGCACGTTTTGACCATGCTAGAGGCTAAACCAAGGAGAGTGCATATGGAGAAAAATGTCAAGGAATGTCCCCTCTACAAGTTTTGTATTGGATGAATTCAAAGTTTACTAGTGAAATTTAGAGAAAAGAGGACTGTAAATATCATGTTCAGAAAGGTTTGGTCTGAAACTTATGTACCCAGAAATGTTCAGACCAAACTTTAGTCGAGATAGAGATTGAATTAGAAGTTATGCATGAAACAAAAAAATGCAGCCAGATGTAAGATCTACAACTTTTCTTTTAGGAGATTTCAATTTATAGTAGAGAATGTGGGAGAAATTTGGGCCCAAAGGTGACAGGTTTAAGCCGAAGCATTAAATTCAGAATAAACCCAACAAATTCAGCAAAGTTTAGAGCAGTTTTTGGGCATGCTCGAGGCAGAATTAAGAAAAACACTCAACATGAAAGTTGTAGAGTGATACTTCATCTACAATTGTTCTGTTGGACGATTTTCGAGTTCACCTACGAAATTTTGAGGGAAATGCATTGCAAGTTTCAGGTTCAGAGTTACTCAGTTTTGACTCAATGCAAACAGCAATGTTCAGAGCTCTTTTTGAACAGGTTAAAGTTCGGATCAAGGCAAGTGCACAACATGAAAAAGGTTGCTGGATGAAGCCTCTACAACTTTTACTTTGGACAGTTTCATTGTTTAGTAACAAAAATTGGGGAGTTAGGGGCTGTAAGTTTCGTTTTTAGAGGAAAGTAGCAGACCACTGCACGATACAGAAGCTTCAGACCGAGTTCATCCTTATCCTGATCCCGGCATCTTCATCCAAAGCTATGGCGGTAAAATTTGAAGAGGCCACGCGTCGATTTGAGCTCGTGCCAGCAGCAAGCACACAAGCAGGAGGTGGAGGACCTGGAGGCGTTGAGAATTTGAATAAGAATTGCCGGGAGAGGGATTCATCGACATCCACAGTCAGTTCATCCCCTCCTTGTGCCCCTCCCTGTGCTTGCCGAAATCCGTCGTCCACGCTCGCTCCTAGTTCGATTCCTCGCATACACCACACCACCATCCCTCCCTTGATCGATTCTGACAGTTCCTAGCCCCTGCCGTCGACCACAGCCGCCGGCCCACCGTCATCTTCTTTCTCTGGTCGCCGTCGCGCAGAAGAGCTCGGTCTCTGGTGAGCGCCATGTTGGGGGCTCGTTTTGCTTGGGTTAAGTCATGTTCTAGGTGTTGTGCATGTACTAAATGCTTGCGCAGCGGGAGGTTTGTCGGGCGCGGCTCCAGGGAGCTCGGAACGGTTCCTCGCGGTCGCCGTGCCCGCGTTCCACGGCGAGCGTTGTGGAGGTCCCTGCTCTGGAGGTTTTGAGGCAGGGAAAAGGGCCGGGTTTGGTTGCTGGGGAGGCGGCGATACTCCTCAGCTTGGGGGGTTTGGCCTGGGAAGGACGGGAGGTGGCCGGCCGCTGCCGCCCGAGCTTCAGCTCGGTGCCGGCAATGGCGGCGCGGCTGCAAGCCATGAGAGAGGGGGGATTTGGGGCCTTAGAGCAACTCCAGCCGGGAGACTAAATGGGTCTCTATCTCTTGTTTTAGTCTTCTAAGTGGAAAAAAAAGCTATAGCCGGATCTCTAAATAGGCTACCTTTTTGTGGGGGTCACCAAATTTTGATCCAGAGCCCCTGGAGCCCCTCTATTTCCACCCGACACGTGAGCCCCACTTTTTTTCCTCTTTCTCCTGCGCCAGTCGCTCGCTCGCTCGATCCGCTCCTCGCGCGCTGGCCGCCGCCGCCACAAGGCCCCGGCTGCCACATGGCGCCTCGAAGGCGACCGCGTCCGCGCCGCAGGCCCCGAGCGCGCACGCGGCCTCCGCGATGGTCATGCCGGTCGACAGCACGCATCCGAGCCGCCCGTCGGCGGCGGCGTCCGCGGCCAGCGCTGTGTCGGCGTCCGGCTGGCCGTCGGTGTTGGTGATATGCCCAAGAGCACATCATCACAATAGGGTTTAAAGGCCCAAGAGGATATTGATCCAAGAGAGATTAGGGTTACTAATGGGCCTATGAGATAGAAGCTCATTAGTACGCCCTATATATACGAGGGAGGGGCTAGGGAGGCGACAACCCTGAGAGCTGCGCCACCTCCTAGCCGCCGCCCCTCCCTCTCTCTCTCTCACTTTTGTATAGGGTGGATGTCGAACATTCACAAGCATAGTATTGGTTTACTCAGCAAAGCTATCAAAACAGTTTTGGGCTTTAAGGCATAGGGTTGGGGCCGGGGCATTGGATGCCACCCAACAAACCAGAGTCGCATAGAGATGTGATTAGTAATTTGTTACTTACCTGTATCACTACTTTTCTAGCTGTGATGCTAAAGCTCACTAGAATTTTAGTGATTATGGATCTTGAACCACTATATGTCATTAGAGGGAAGATGACTTTGATATAGTAGGTTGTCTTTTGTTAAATCAGTTAATGAAAGTCTTTACATAAACTTAGTGCTGAAATCTTGCTTTACTTTAATGTTGTAGATCATGTCTGCCAATAACAATTCCGCTTTCAATTTGCGTTCTGTTCTTGAGAAAGAAAAGTTGAATGGAACAAACTTTATTGATTGGTACCACAACCTGAGAATTGTTCTCAGGCAAGAGAAAAAGGAGTATGTTCTTGAGCAGCCATATCCTGATGATCTCCCTGACAATGCAACTGCTGCTGATCGCAGAGCTTATGAGAAGCACTGCAATGACTCACTTGATGTCAGCTGTCTGATGCTCGCCACCATGTCCCCTGATCTGCAGAAGCAGTATGAGCATGCGGATGCTCACACCATGATCGAGGGGCTGCGTGGGATGTTTCAGAACCAAGCCAGGACTGAGAGGTTCAATATCTCAAAGTCCTTGTGTTGCGTGCAAGCTGCAAGAAGGTAGCCCAGTCAGTCCTCATGTGATCAAAATGATTGGTTACATTGAGACTTTGGACAGACTTGGTTCTGAACTTCACCAAGACTTGGCTACTGATGTTATTCTCCAGTCGCTCCCGGCGAGCTATGAGCCTTTTATCATGAACTTTCAGATGAATGGCTTGGATAAAACATTGAGTGAGTTGCATGGGATGCTAAAGACAGCAGAAGAGAGCATTAAGAAGAATCTCAATCATGTGATGATGATTCAGAAGGGGAACAAAAAGAGGAAGCGTTGGACGCCTCCTAATCCCAAAGGTAAAGGCAAGGAAAAGAGTTCTGGTGGTGAGTCCTCGGCCTCTAAGCTAAAGACAGCACCTAAGGCCAAATCTGGCCCTACTTCTGAAGATGAATGCTTCCACTATCATGAAAAGGGACATTGGTCTAGGAACTGCAAGAAGTACTTGGAAGAAAAGAAGAAGAAGAAGGGAAGTGAGACTTCCACTTCAGGTATAAATGTTATAGAAATAAATATTGCATTATCTTCTAGTGAATCATGGGTATTTGATACTAGATCGATGATTCACACTTGCAAATCATTGCAGGGTCTAAGTGAGACTAGAAGATTTGCATGAGGCGAGTTGGACGTTCGTGTCGGCAATGGCGCAAAAGTTGCGGTGTTGGCGGTCGGCACCTACCACTTGTCTCTACCCTCCGGATTAGTTTTGGAATTAAATAATTGTTATTGCATTCCTGCTTTGAGCAAGAACATTATTTCTTCTTCATGTTTGGAAGAAGTTGATGATTTTAAGATTGTAATAGAGAACAAACATTGTTCTATTTTTTGCAATGGTATTTTTTATGATCATTGTCCATTGGTGAATGGATTATACATTCTTGATCTTGTGGATAAATCTGTCTGCAACATTAATACTAGGAGGCTTAGACCAAATGATTTGAATCCCACTTTTATTTGGCATTGTCGCTTAGGTCATATAAATGAGAAGCGCATTGAACAACTCCATAAAGATGGATTGTTAAGCTCATTTGATTTTAAATCATTTGACACATGTGAGTCTTGTTTGCTTGGAAAGATGACCAAAGCGCCTTTCACTGGTCATAGTGAGAGGGCGAGTGACTTATTGGGACTTGTACATACCGATGTATGTGGACCAATGAGCTCAATAGCTAGAGGTGGTTTTCAGTACTTCATTACTTTCACTGATGACTTTAGTAGATATGGCTATATCTACTTAATGAGGCACAAGTCTGAATCATTTGCAAAGTTCAAAGAATTTCAGAATGAAGTACAAAATCAATTAGGCAAGACAATTAAATTTCTGCGATCTGATCGTGGAGGAGAATATTTGAGCCTTGAATTTGGTGATCATTTGAAGCAATGTGGAATTATTCCGCAGCTAGCTCCGCCCGGAACACCTCAATGGAATGGGGTATCCGAACGGAGGAACCGAACCTTGTTGGACATGGTTAGGTCCATGATGAGCCAAGCTGATCTTCCATTGTCATTTTGGGGTTACACTCTTGAAACTGCTGCGTTCACACTGAATAGGGTTCCAAGTAAGTCTGTTGAGAAGACACCATATGAGATATGGACTGGGAAGCGTCCCGGATTATCTTTTCTCAAAGTTTGGGGATTGAGGCTTATGTCAAACGTTTGATGTCAGATAAGCTCACTCCAAAGTCAGACAAATGCTTCTTTGTGGGGTATCCTAGGGAAACCAAAGGATATTATTTTTACAATAAGGCGGAAGATAAAGTGTTTGTCGCTCGCAATGATGTTTTCTTAGAAAAGGAGTTTCTCTCAAAAGGATTTAGTGGGAGCAAGGTGCAACTTGAAGAAATTAAGGAAACACCCGAAACTGTTTCAGCACCCACTGAAGATCCACGGGATGTGCAAGATGTTGCACAACCCGTAGTTGAGGCACCAGCCCCACGAAGGTCTATAAGGGCACGTCGCGCTACTGACAAGCTCAACCTCCTTATTACGGAGGAGCGCCACGTATTATTGATGGAAAATGATGAGCCCTTGACCTACAAAGAAGCAATGATGGGACCCGACTCCGACAAATGGCTTGAAGCCATGGAATCCGAGTTAAAATCCATGCATGATAATCAAGTTTGGAACTTGGTCGATCAGATTGACAGTGTAAGACCTGTCGACTGTAAGTGAATTTTTAAGAAAAAAATAGACATGGATGGAAATGTTCACATCTATAAGGCACGATTGGTGGCGAACGGTTTCCGACAAATTCAAGGTGTTGACTATGAGGAAACCTTTTCGCCCGTCGCAATGCTAAAGTCTGTTCGGATTCTCCTAGCAATTGCCGCATATTATGACTATGAGATATGGCAAATGGATGTCAAAACCGCTTTCCTTAATGGACATCTAAGTGAGGATGTGTATATGACACAGCCTGAAGGTTTTGTCGATCCTAAAAATGCTGGGAAAATATGTAAGCTTCAGAGGTCCATCTATGGATTGAAGCAAGCATCTCGGAGTTGGAATATTCGTTTTGATGAAGTATTCAAAGGGTTTGGTTTCATCAAGAATGAAGATGAGCCTTGTGTTTACAAAAAGGCTAGTGGGAGCGCACTTGTGTTTCTGGTCCTATATGTGGATGACATATTATTGATCGGAAATGATATTCCAATGCTTGAAGCCGTTAAAACCTCATTGAAAAAGAGTTTTTCGATGAAGGATTTAGGAGAGGCGGCTTACATTCTGGGTATTAGGATCTATAGAGATAGATCAAAAAGGCTAATTGGATTAAGCCAAAACACGTACATTGACAAGATATTGAATCGGTTCAATATGCAAGATTCCAAGAAAGGTTTCTTGCCAATGTCACATGGCATTGCTCTAAGCAAGAGTCAGTGTGCTACGACACCTGATGAGCAAAAGAGGATGAGTACAATTCCTTATGCTTCAGCCATAGGGTCGATCATGTATGCTATGCTTTGCACGTGCCCAGATGTTTCCTTTGCTCTAAGTGTTATGAGCAGGTATCAGTCGGATTTCGGTGAAGCTCACTGGACAATTGTAAAGAGTATCCTTAAGTACTTAAGAAGAACTAAGGATATGTTCCTAATATTTGGAGGCGAAGATGAGCTCCTTGTAAAGGGTTACACCGATGCTAGTTTTCAAACAGACAAAGATGACTCCAAATCGCAATCCGGTTTTGTTTTCTGCCTCAATGGTGGGGCAGTGAGCTGGAAGAGTTCCAAGCAAGATACGGTGGCTGATTCGACGACAGAGGCCGAGTATATTGCAGCTTCCGAAGCTGCAAAAGAAGCTGTTTGGATCAGAAAGTTTGTTTCTGACTTGGGTGTTGTTCCTAGTGCGTCCAGTCCAGTGGACCTCTATTGTGATAATAGTGGTGCCGTTGCATTAGCAGAGCCAAGAACAACTAAGAAGTCCATACATATACTGCGGAAGTATCACCTTATCCGTAACTTTGTTGAGAGAGGTGATGTGAAGGTTTGCAAGGTGCACACGGATTCAAACGTTGCTGATCCGTTGACGAAGCCTCTCCCACAACCAAAGCATGAGGCGCACATGAGATCTATGGGTATTAGATACTTACATCAGTGATTCTAGTGTGCGTGGGAGATTTTTGTGTCATGAGTATGTTTATATGATGATAAATAATTGTTATTTGTTCCATGGATGATTATTTTTTACATTGATTATCAAGTATGTGACTTGTTCGTGAAACTCTTTGTTGACAATGATATGATTCTAAATTATCCCTAGTTTATGTCGTTGTGTGGGACAACAACGACGTTGAGACTAGCACATGCATTAATTGATGATCATGTTTCACGGATCATGGATATGGAGATATCGGATTAATGATGTGGACACATGTTGGTGAACATGGTGTTGGATTGACCCACTCCAAGATAATGTTGGGATTGTTATTTTGTATGTGCCATCAGTTGTTCTTGAGTGTTATACCTACTGGATCCTTAGACCTGAGATCGCCATTGTTTCTCACTATGTGTAGTGGTGCATCTTGGGGCTGCTAAACGCTACTCCGTGACTGGGTAGTTACAAAAGTAGCTTACAGGTGTGTCATGACACATGGAATGGGATGTGAGCGGATCAAGATGGAATTTGCCCCTCCTAGATAACGGGAGAGATATCTATGGGCCCCTCGAGATAGTTGGATTTGAAAGTGCATGGCCATGCCAAAGTGATTAAAGAGTTAATCATGATGACTAAAGGTTAGTTATGAATAGAATCCACTATTAGATCGAGAGAATGGTCGAGCTATCACAAAGGTGGCACGCATCTCGCTTTGAGCTTGATTGGTATCGTGTGGCAAAGGGATCGGTGTATGAGTATATCTAAGGTTCGGCCAATATGATCTTTATGTGTATTTGTGAGTCACTATGCCTGATAGGTGCCGCTATTGACTTGTGATTCGGAAATAATTTCCGATCACGACCACCTACACATGAACCTAACGGGTCACACACTTAAGGGGTTTGGAATGTTGGGAAGCTTGCCTGTACGATTGTCTCTAGTACAAGTGGGAGATTGTTGGTGATATGCCCAAGAGCCCATCATCACAATACGGTTTAAAGGCCCAAGAGGATATTGATCCAAGAGAGATTAGGGTTACTAATGGGCCTATGAGATAGAAGCCCATTAGTACGCCCTATATATACGACGGAGGGGCTAGGGAGGCGACAACCCTGAGAGCTGCGCCACCTCCTAGCCGCCGTCCCTCCCTCTCTCTCTCGGCCGCCGCCCATGCCGTGCGTGCGGTGCTAACACACCGACGCCCAGCGTTTCATCCCCGTACGTGTGGACTCCGTGGAGGCGCTGCTACGACTACTGCGCTGATCGGCTGCTGGGATCAAGTACGAGGAGCTCGGTTCGTGGGACGTGATCGACTACTTCCTCTACATTGACGCGCGACTTCTTCCGCTGCGCTGCGCGTCTAGTGGTAACGATCTATGATCTTCTACTCGCAAGTATCTTGGGTATATGCGGTAGTGATGCTAGCGTAGCCTACCCCGTTTCCCTACAGTCGGCACCGTAGCAGTCGGCGGCGAGGACGAGGAGGCCCTGCCGCCGGCCCGGCGCGAAGCCGGCGGCAACCCCGGCGGCGCCGGCCTCCCCGGCGGCGCCGGCCTGGCATGTCCGCGCCATGGGACAGCAGCGGGAGGAGGAGCGCAACGCAGCAGAGGAGACGACGCTTTTGCCCCAAGGGCCGCATCTTTCCGGCGATTCGCGCGGCTGGCTCCTCCACTCCCTTTCTCGGATGGCGATTGCGGACAGCGAGGTACTAGTAGAGACTAGTAGAGAAGCTAATCAAGGCAGCCAAACCCACCTCCCTCTGCCATGGGCCATGGCGTCTTCTCTTCTCCTCTGCTCTGCAATTGGGGTCTTGGCACGAGGGGGAAGAGGATATTTGGGAGCAGAGGGGGACGAATTTGGACTGCCCGTGCTGGTGGAACTGGGGAGAGGAAGACTGGGCCGGAAGAGAGAGGGAGACACAACACAAGTAGTCATGGCTAGTGAGCCATTGATGAGGATTGGAAATGCCCAAGCATCTAGATTGAAAGTGACAGTGACGCGCATTGCCTGCCTCCTCGAAGAAACTTGCGTAGAAACAACAAAAGAGGCACCATGGACGAGACCGTGGACGAGCTCCTCCGGTCGGCCGCGGCAAAGCATCGTCGGGCGCCGCCGCCGCCCTCCTGGGCCCCATCCCCACGCGCACGCCGCGGCCCCGCGCCTGTCGCCACCAGCTTGGGCCCGCCTCCGCCGCGCGCACGCCACCGCCCGCGCCTGCCGACGCCACCTCGGGCCAGCCCCAGCGTGCACGCCACCGCCCACTGTAACACCCGGTTTATAAAAGAACATAAACCGAGCAATCATATACGTGCCAGGATCAAGTCACACGTATATACAACAGAATGAACAGTATATCATAGCACATATCACGTAAAAAGACATAATAAAGCGAATACGAATGTTATTTATTACAATAATGACAAAATGTCTGATACAGCGGAAGCGAAGTACAAAATACGATAAAGCTCTCCGAAGCTGAAGCAGGGCACCACAGGGACGTCGACTGGGAGACGAACACCTAGAAGTCCTCGTAGCGCTGGACGAACTCCCTCGTGTCGGCAGGAACTGAGCAGCAGTAGCGTAGCCAAGAAGAAAAAGTAGAGAAGAGGCAAGAGTGAGTACACAACTTGTACTCAACAAGTATAACACAAACTATGAGGCTCTAGGCTGGCTGACTCAACTGCATTAGCTTTTAATCTTGGCAAAATTTTATTAGAACTATTTACTACAAGTTGATGGATTACTTTTAACCCAGTTACATAGTAAGTAATCAAGATTAAACACGTTACTACTGAGAACCAAACCAAAACCAAGCCACCAAGGTAACCCCGAGAAGCACCTCCCTCGTCGGAAGGAGATAACTCCACTAATCAAAAGGAGGATCTGGGCCGCTCATAACCGTGAGTACAGCTAGTATACCAGTTTTACACTCTGCAGAGGTTGCACATCTTTACCCACAAGTCGTGAGCTACGCCAGGGGTTCATCACACTTCCTTAGGTGAGATGACTAGCGACTCACTACGAGGCCTTTACAAAGAATCTCGTTGGTAAGGCGTAACCGCGAGAGTTAGGTCAGCGACGATGGGGCCCACCTCACGGGGGGTACAAGCACAGGAGCGCAATCCAAGCACAGACCAGCCGGAGGAGCAGGGACCATTGAAGCTTACTACTCTTGCCCCGCAGGTAAGTTACTCCAAACCAAAAAGACCTAATTAGTAAGCCAAGTCTATCCCATTCTAGCCTTGTGGTAGCGCTGTTGTCCCAGGTTGTCGCTCTATGAACCGGTCCTTATGGAGAGTGGCCAACCAAGCACTAAGCACCGTGCTGGCCCCCTAAACCATGTTTCTACAAAAACCATCTTTTAACGAGACGTGAGCCACTCAAGCCACACAGAGTGCCACTCTCAGAATTAAGTTCAAGTAAACCATTAATCAAATTAATTAAAAAGGACCAGAGTGTGTTATAGCGCAGCAACCTAGCACAACTAACCATAATGCAACCCAAGGGTATATTTAAAGGATATAAACTGGCTAGGAAATCCTTAAAGGCATACAGTATTAAAATGCAGTATGAAAATGTATTTAAAAGTGATGGGTTGTTCATGTTACACTTGCCTTCCTCGTACTGCTCTGGCTGCTGCTCAAACTGCTCCGAAGATGGCTGCTCCGGGTACTGGTACTGGGGCTCCTCAGATGGATCAACGTCTACTCACGAACACATGGCCAAAACAATGCACAATAATAAGTATACAAGCAAACTCTAACAAAAAGCTAAAGAACAGTACATCAATACATAAAAACAGCAAGAAAAACTAAGCTAAAACTATTCTACGCGTTACAACGATCGCATGGACATAAAGAACGCTAAAAACGGAGCTAAGACGCATTTTCTAGGCTAAAAACAAGTTCTAGGGGCTTATTTGTAATAAAAACAAGGTTCCAGGGGGTTTTCTGCAAAAACCGAGGGCTAAAACATAATTATACTATAGATCCAGGGTCTGACACGCAAAAAGACCAGGGCTGGACGGCGGGTTAGATTTCTGGAAAACTCAGGGGGGTCCGTGCAAAATTTTGGGCTTAACTGTAATTATTTTTCAAAGGCGATGGACTGCGGGTTGATTCGGGAAGAATCTGAGGGCTCTTATGCAAAAGTGGCAGCGCTGACCGTTTTCTTGGGTTGGTTGACTTCGGGTTGATCAGATCTGAGCCGCAGATCTGAGATCGGACGGCTCTGGACTGGGGTCGCCGGGGGGGGGGGGGGCGGCGGCGCTGAGCCGCCGGAGCAGAGCTCCGCGGCGGCGAGCTCGCCGGAGAATGAGCTCTGGGGCTACAGGGCTCATTTTTGGCCGGAGTTTTGGTCGAGGAGCACCTCTGTGCATGCGTAAACCATGGGTGGGCTCAGGCATGGGGATAGGGGCTCGGTTGAGGCCTGCGGCGGCGCAGGGCGGCGTGATCTCGCCGGAGTAGACCAGTCGGGGATTTTCCAGGGCTAAGCCTACCGAGACTAGCGCAAAAAGAAGGGGATACTAAGCTGATGCTCACCGGGGTTCAAATCGACCAGAGACGTTAGTAGGGTCGCGGCGACGATACTTGGCGGCGACGCACGGTCGGAGTCGGGGAAGAAGCTCGCGGTCCGGGTGGCACTGGACTCCTCCGGGCTCCTGGGTGGCACGAACTGCGACCAGATGGCGCTACAAAGCCGAGCAAAGGGTCAGAGAGGGCTGGGGACCCCTGGAGGTGAGGAATTACGGCGGCGGCCCGACTTACCGCCGAAGGACCTTGGATGAAATCCCGGCGCGACAGTGGCGGAGCTCGACGCAGACTACCTTGGGGTTGATCCTGGATCCAAGGCAGAGCTCACGCGAGTATTTTCAGGGGCTAGGGCGCTGCGGAGCGGCGGCTCCACGACGGCGCAGGGGTGCGGCGGCTCGGCGGAGCAAGAAGTGCGGCTAGGGATTGCGGGGTGGCGGCTGAGCAAGATGGTAGGCGCAGCGGGCCGCAGGGGCTATTTGTAAGGCGGCGGGGAGATCTGGGCGTGCGCGCCCGCGGTTGGGAAGCCGGCGTGATCCCCAGCGAGAGGTTTGGGCGGCAGTTGCGCTGCGGGGGAGATGGACCTGCGGGTGGGGCCACGGCGTCAGCGGCTCTGAGGCGGGGGCGCGTGACCGGGCGGCTGGCAGGTGGGTCCAGGGACGCGGCCGAGCTGTCAGGCGGTGCGGGGCGACACAGCTGAGCGGGGAGGGCGCCTACAGGTGGTGTCGGCGGCTCAGGGTGGGTCACGCGCGCGGAGCGGGCGGGATGGCCGTGGGGCGAGCGTGGGGCTGTGTGACGAGCTGGGCCGGAGAGGAACGCGGGCCAGGCTGAGGTAGAGCGGGGGGGGGGGGGGGAAGAGCTGGGCCGAGTGCTGCTGGGCCGCGGTAGGGAGGAAGCGGGCCGAGGGAAAAGAGAGAGCGGGCTGGGCTGGGAAGTCGGGTTTGGGCTGGGTTGACTTTGGGTGTGGGTTTTGCTTTCTATTTTCCTTTTCTATTTCCTATTCTTCTCATTTCTAAATCTAATTCAAACAAAGTTTGAATTCAAATATGGATTTGAATTCAAACCACACTCATATAAAAGTATGCACCAGCATGAATGCGACACAAAATATTAAACCTATGATAAATTTTAATTACTTATAGAACAAAAATTGGATTAAATGCCATACTAATCACAATAAACCTTAGAAATTTAAATACAGCCAATTAAATTTATTAATAAATGATGAAATTTAAATTAGGGTGTTACAGACCCTACCCCCTTAAAGAAATCTCGTCCCCGAGATTTAGCTGGGCTGGCTAGCAAAGAGATCTGGATATGTCTTCTTCAACTCATCTTCTCGCTCCCATGTAGCCTCAGCTTCACTGTGATGACTCCACTGAACTCTGCACATCTTGATGCGCTTGTTCCGAGTAACCCTCTCTGATGTTTCTAGAATCTTCACCGGATGCTCGGTATAAGTCAGATCCTCCTGGACGTCCACTCCATCCAGGGGTGCCTGCTCCTCGGGTACTCGCAGTCACCTCTTCAGCTGAGATATATGGAAGACATCGTGAACTCCTGAGAGGCTGAGAGGTAACTCCAGGCGATAAGCAACTTCGCCTTTCCGCTCTAGCACCTTGAATGGCCCCACATAACGAGGTGCTAACTTCCCTTTGACATTAAATCTGCGGATTCCCCTCATCGGAGACACCTTCAGATACACATAATCACCGACACTGAAAGTCAGGTCTCTCCGCTTGCCATCAGCATAGCTCTTCTGTCTGCTCTGTGCAATCCTCAGATTTTCTCGCACAGCCTGAACCATCTGCTCTGCATCATCTATGATCTCAGGGCCAAAGAGCTGCTTCTCACCAATCTGATCCCAATAGAGAGGAGTCCTGCATTTTCTGCCATACAAGGCCTCGAAGGGAGACTTCTTCAGACTGGCCTGATAGCTGTTGTTATAAGAGAACTCAGCATAAGACAGGCACTTATCCCAACTAGTACCATACTGAATAGCACAAGCTCTCAGCATATCCTCCAACACTTGGTTGGTTCTCTCTGTCTGCCCATCTGTCTGAGGGTGATAAGCCGTACTGAAACGCAGCTTCGTATCTAATGAGTCATGGAGCTGCTCCCAGAACCGAGAAGTAAACTGAGACCCTCTGTCAGATATGATCTTCTTGGGCACACCATGTAAGCAGACAATCCGAGAAATGTACAACTCTGCAAGTCTAGCACCGGAGTAAGTAGTGTTCACTGGAATGAAGTGAGCAACCTTCGTCAATCGATCCACTACTACCCAAATGGAGTTGTACCCTTTCTGAGTACGAGGCAATCCAACAATGAAGTCCATAGTGATTTCCTCCCATTTCCACTCTGGAATCTTCAAAGGCTGCAATAGACCTACTGGCCTCTGATGCTCAGCCTTGACACGCTGACAGGTGTCACAAATAGCCACGTATTCTGCCACTGAACGCTTCATCCCATACCACCAGAAATGTTCCTTCAGATCATAGTACATCTTCGTGCTGCCCGGATGAATAGAGTAAGCTGTATCATGGGCCTCACTCAGAATCAACTTCCGAAGATCCTTCACATCTGGCACACAGATCCGGTTCTTGTACCACAAGGTACCCTGATCATCCTCTCTGAAATGAGGAGCCTTGCCCTTCTTGAGCAACTCACGAATCTCCTGCAGCTTCTCATCATCTTTCTGATGCTGCCTGATCTCTGCCTCTAGAGTCGGTACTGCCTCGAATGCTGCACTAGAGGTATGATGCAAGAAGCCCAGACTCAACTGCTCGAACTCCTCACATAACTCTGGAGGCATCTGGAAAGACACGGCCATGTTGACATAACTTCTCCTGCTCCAAGCATCTGCTACAACATTGGCCTTGCCCGGATGATAGTGAATCTCCAGATCATAATCCTTGACCAACTCTAGCCATCTTCTCTGCCGCATGTTCAGCTCATTCTGCGTGAAAATATACTTGAGGCTCTTGTGATCAGTGTAGATATCACACCGCTGCCCATACAAGTAATGCCTCCAAATCTTCAGAGCATGCACAACTGCGGCTAACTCAAGATCATGAGTGGGATAATTCAGCTCATGCCGACGTAACTGCCGTGAAGCATAAGCTATCACTCTGCCCTCCTGCATCAGAACACACCCAAGACCATCCTTCGAAGCATCACAATACACTGTGAACCTCTTCGTCTGGTCTGGCAGAGTCAGGACTGGCGCCGTAGTCAACCTCTTTTTCAGCTCATCAAAGGCCCTCTGACGCTCATCAGTCCATACAAAAAGCCACATTCTTCTCCAGCAAAGAAGTCAAAGGCTTCGCGATCTTGGAGAAATTCTCAATGAACCTCCGATAATATCCAGCTAAGCCCAAGAAAGACCTGACTTCCTTTACTGTCTGCAGTGTCTCCCACTCTAGCACATCCTTTACCTTGCTCGGATCAACAGCAATGCCTCCCTGAGAAATAACATGACCGAGGAATGGAACCTCGTCAATCCAGAACTCGCACTTGCTGAACTTGGCATACAGCTGATGCTCTCTCAATCTCTGCAACACGAGTCTCAGATGCTCCTCATGCTCTTCTTCTGTCTTGGAGAAGATCAGAATATCATCAATGAAAATCACCACGAAGACATCCAGATAATCCATGAAGACCATGTTCATCAGATGCATGAAGTAAGCCGGGGCATTAGTCAAGCCGAAGGACATGACTGTATACTCATATAGCCCGTACTTGCAGGTGAATGCCGTCTTCGGAATATCCCCAGGACAGATCCTCAGCTGAAAATAACCCGAATGAAGATCAATCTTCGAGAATATACGAGCACCTCGAAGCAGATCGAAGAGATCCTCAATACGGGGCAGTGGATGCTTGTTCTTGATAGTAACTGCATTCAGCTCCCGATAATCCACACACATCCTCTTCGAGCCATCCTTCTTATCTACCAGCAATAATGGAAAAGCCCAAGGAGAGAAGCTGCGACGGATATAGCCCTTGGCTAGCAACTCATCAATAGTCTTCTTAACTTCTTCATGCTCTATAGGTGCCATACGGTAGGGCCGCTTTGCAATAGGAGCTGTGCCAGGCAAGAGATCAATACAAAACTCAATGGCGCGTTCAGGCGGCATACCTGGCAGATCATCCGGAAAGACATCCGGGAATTCAGACACCACGCGAATACCGTCCGTGGGTCTAGCCTCCATCTGATGAAGAAATCCAGAAGGCTCTACTGCACTGATAACAACCTCTTGGCCACTGGAAGCTGATAGCAAGACTGTCCTCTGAGCACAATCTATCCGAACTCCCCATTTGGCCAGAGTCTCCATTCCCAGAATGACATCAATGCCCTTGGTGTCTAGCACCATCAGATCAGTACAGAACTCTACTCCCCTCAAGGAAATACTGACTCTCGGGCAGTAAGTGTGAGACCTCAACTGTCCTCCCGGTGAAGATACTAACAGGCACCTCTTTAATGTGCTAGTATGAATACCATGATGCTCGACAAAAGACTGAGTAATGAAGGAATGCGTAGCACCAGTATCAAAAAGCACTGTAGCTGGATATGAATTAACCATGAACGTACCAATAACCACGTTGGGAGCCTCGGCCGCTGACTCAGCCGTCACGTGGTTCACTCTGCCCTGAAGTGGCGGCCTGGGCTGAGCTGGGCGCCCCTGCTGTCCCGCCTGCGCCTTCCGGGGGCAAGCGTTGGCGTAGTGCCCCGGCTGGCCGCAGTGAAAGCAGGTGCGAGGAGGTCCCTGAGCCTGCTGTCCGGTAGGAGCTGCCGGACGTGGAGCCTGCGGTGTCGGTGGAGCTGGTAGAGCAGTACGAGCCGGAGGTGCCGGTAACCTCTGGCCCTGACCTGCCTGCTGCTGTCGAGGCGGGTACTGCTGCGGTGGCCTCTGCTGGTACTGCTGAGGAGGCCGGTACTGCTGCTGGTACTGCTGGGGCGGCTGGAGGCGAGGACGAGTGTTGCTGCCGGAAGCAACGGGGACAATCTTCCTCTTCTTGTCCTCCATCTCCAAGTGCTTGCGCTCAGTGTTGAGCGCGCTGTCAACCAGATGGTTGAAGTCGTCGAAGCGGAGGTTGAGCAGCGCGTACTGGAGGTAGTCCTCAAGACCCTCCATGAAGTGCTCCTGCTTCTTGCGGTCATCCGCAACCTCGGCAGGGGCGTAGCGTGCCAGCTGAAGAAAGCGATCACGATACTCCGTGACTGACATAGTCCCCTGAATTCACAAAGACAGATAGATATCGAAAGATTAACTCAAGATTCATAAGGATAGAACAAGGGGCATTAGCTCAAAAGAAATCGCTGAATGATTATATTTAAGATTACCTGCTTCAGTGTAAGGAACTCCTTCTGTTTCATCTTCATAACGCCCGCGGGGACGTTGTGGCTGCGGAAACGCTCCCTGAACTGGAGCCAAGTGAGAGACTCGCGGTCGTGAACTGGGTGGGACTCCCACCAGTCCAAAGCTGCCCCTCGCAGCTGTCCTGCTGCGTACAAGACGCGCTCACGGTCATCGCACTGGGCGATGTCCAGCTGACGCTCCACTGCACGGAGCCAGTCGTCGGCCTGAAGAGGGTCGGACGTGTGAGAAAACATCGGCGGGTGACCCCTTAGGAACTCAGCAAGCCTGTCGCGAGGCTGCGGCGGTGGAGGAGGCGGAGGCTGAGTGTGAGCCTGCTGAAGAGCCTGAACGGTGTTGTTCAGGGTAGCCATCATCTGCATCTGGAGCTGGAAGTACTGCTCCGGAGTCAAAGGCGGCGGCATAGGGATCCCGATACTCTGGTTGTTCTGACCCTGCTGCTGGCCAGAACCGGAACCGGTGCTCCTGGTGTTCACCATCTGATTTGATCAAAAGAGTTCACGAGTAAGGATATTGCAGGAACAAACTCAGATGGATATGATAACTCTTTGCGGAGAAAGACTCAGCCATGATAAAGTAGACAGGATAGAGTGGACTATTTTACCCCCAACGATCTAACTCATTTTATTAATTAGTTAACTTTACATCTGAGTGATTTTCTTTAAACAAATTTAAACTACTAAGCTATGCAATCAGTCAAAGATCCAAATCAAACATGTAGCATAATAACAAGCAGACAATTTTCACAACTTAGCCGAGTTTAACATACGACTCGACTAACACAACGCGTCGCAGAACGTGCTATCGTATTATTATAAAAGGGTCACCTAGCTAATACTCATGGTAGTCAGATGACTGATTCAGGCCAAAATCTACGAAAACTATTCTTCAGAGAGAGAAATCAAGGCAAGAAGGGTAAAAGTCATAGAAGTCAAGGGGTATAATAGTAAAATAGTTTCAGCAGTCAAGGATTGGTGAGAAGAAGTCCTAAAACTCGACCAGTTCTATCTAGGCTTCGTCCTACAGTCGATACGACTCTGATACCACTCTGTAACACCCGGTTTATAAAAGAACATAAACCGAGCAATCATATACGTGCCAGGATCAAGTCACACGTATATACAACAGAATGAATAGTATATCATAGCACATATCACGTAAAAAGACATAATAAAGCGAATACGAATGTTATTTATTACAATAATGACAAAATGTCTGATACAGTTGAAGCGAAGTACAAAATACGATAAAGCTCTCCGAAGCTGAAGCAGGGCGCCACAGGGACGTTGACTGGGAGACGAACACCTAGAAGTCCTCGTAGTCCTGGTAGCGCTGGACGAACTCCCTCGTGTCGGCAGGAATTGAGCAGCAGTAGCGTAGCCAAGAGGAAAAAGTAGAGAAGAGGCAAGAGTGAGTACACAACTTGTACTCAACAAGTATAACACAAACTATGAGGCTCTAGGCTGGCTGACTCAACTGCATTAGCTTTTAATTTTGGCAAAATTTTATTAGAACTATTTACTACAAGTTGATGGATTACCTTTAACCCAGTTACATAGTAAGTAATCAAGATTAAACATGTTACTACTGAGAACCAAACCAAAACCAAGCCACCAAGGTAACCCCGAGAAGCACCTCCCTCGTCGGAAGGAGATAACTCCACTAATCAAAAGGAGGATCTGGGCCGCTCATAACCGTGAGCACGGCTAGTATACCAGTTTTACACTCTGCAGAGGTTGCACATCTTTACCCACAAGTCGTGAGCTACGCCAGGGGTTCATCACACTTCCTTAGGTGAGATGACTAGCGACTCACTACGAGGCCTTTACAAAGAATCTCGTTGGTAAGGCGTAACCGCGAGAGTTAGGTCAGCGACGATGGGGCCCACCTCACGGGGGTACAAGCACAGGAGCGCAATCCAAGCACAGACCAGCCGGAGGAGCAGGGACCATTGAAGCTTACTACTCTTGCCCTGCAGGTAAGTTACTCCAAACCAAAAAGACCTAATTAGTAAGCCAAGTCTATCCCATTCTAGCCTTGTGGTAGCGCTGTTGTCCCAGGTTGTCGCTCTATGAACCGGTCCTTATGGAGAGTGGCCAACCAAGCACTAAGCACCGTGCTGGCCCCCTAAACCATGTTTCTACAAAAACCATCTTTTAACGAGACGTGAGCCACTCAAGCCACACAGAGTGCCACTCTCAGAATTAAGTTCAAGTAAACCATTAATCAAATTAATTAAAAAGGACCAGAGTGTGTTATAGCGCAGCAACCTAGCACAACTAACCATAATGCAACCCAAGGGTATATTTAAAGGATATAAACTGGCTAGGAAATCCTTAAAGGCATACAATATTAAAATGCAGTATGAAAATGTATTTAAAAGTGATGGGTTGTTCATGTTACACTTGCCTTCCTCGTACTGCTCTGGCTGCTGCTCAAACTGCTCCGAAGATGGCTGCTCCGGGTACTGGTACTGGGGCTCCTCAGATGGATCAACGTCTACTCACGAACACATGGCCAAAACAATGCACAATAATAAGTATACAAGCAAACTCTAACAAAAAGCTAAAGAACAGTACATCAATACATAAAAACAGCAAGAAAAACTAAGCTAAAACTATTCTACGCGTTACAACGATCGCATGGACATAAAGAACGCTAAAAACGGAGCTAAGACGCATTTTCTAGGCTAAAAACAAGTTCTAGGGGCTTATTTGTAATAAAAACAAGGTTCCAGGGGGTTTTCTGCAAAAACCGAGGGCTAAAACATAATTATACTATAGATCCAGGGTCTGACACGCAAAAAGACCAGGGCTGGATGGCGGGTTAGATTTCTGGAAAACTCAGGGGGGTCCGTGCAAAATTTTGGGCTTAACTGTAATTATTTTTCAAAGGCGATGGACTGCGGGTTGATTCGGGAAGAATCTGAGGGCTCTTATGCAAAAGTGGCAGCGCTGACCGTTTTCTTGGGTTGGTTGACTTCGGGTTGATCAGATCTGAGCCGCAGATTTGAGATCGGACGGCTCTGGACTGGGGTCGCCGGGGGGGGGGGGGGGGGGGGCGGCGGCGCTGAGCCGCCGGAGCAGAGCTCTGCGGCGGCGAGCTCGCCGGGGAATGAGCTCTGGGGCTACAGGGCTCATTTTGGGCCGGAGTTTTGGTCGAGGAGCACCTCTGTGCATGCGTAAACCACGGGTGGGCTCAGGCATGGGGATAGGGGCTCGGTTGAGGCCTGCGGCGGCGCAGGGCGGCGTGATCTCGCCGGAGTAGACCAGTCGGGGATTTTCCAGGGCTAAGCCTACCGAGACTAGCGCAAAAAGAAGGGGATACTAAGCTGATGCTCACCGGGGTTCAAATCGACCAGAGACGTCAGTAGGGTCGCGGCGACGATACTTGGCGGCGACGCACGGTCGGAGTCGGGGAAGAAGCTCGCGGTCCGGGTGGCACTGGACTCCTCCGGGCTCCTGGGTGGCACGAACTGCGACCAGATGGCGCTACGAAGCCGAGCAAAGGGTCAGAGAGGGCTGGGGACCCCTGGAGGCGAGGAATTACGGCGGCGGCGCGACTTACCGCCGACGGACCTTGGATGAAATCCCGGCGCGACAGTGGCGGAGCTCGACGCAGACTACCTCGGGGTTGATCCTGGATCCAAGGCAGAGCTCACGCGAGTATTTTCAGGGGCTAGGGCGCTGCGGAGCGGCGGCTCCACGACGGCGCAGGGGTGCGGTGGCTCGGCGGAGCAAGAAGTGCGGCTAGGGATTGCGGGGTGGCGGCTGAGCAAGATGGTAGGCGCAGCGGGCCGCAGGGGCTATTTGTAAGGCGGCGGGGAGATCTGGGCGTGCGCGCCCGCGGTTGGGAAGCCGGCGTGATCCCCGGCGAGAGGTTCGGGCGGCAGTTGCGCTGCAGGGGAGATGGACCTGCGGGTGGGGCCACGGCGTCAGCGGCTCTGAGGCGGGGGCGCGTGACCGGGCGGCTGGCAGGTGGGTCCAGGGACGCGGCCGAGATGTCAGGCGGTGCGGGGCGACACAGTTGAGCGGGGAGGGCGCCTGCAGGTGGGGTCGGCGGCTCAGGGTGGGTCACGCGCGCAGAGCGGGCGGGATGGCCGTGGGGCGAGCGTGGGGCTGTGTGACGAGCTGGGCCAGAGAGGAACGCGGGCCAGGCTGAGGTAGAGCGGGGGGGGGGGGGAAAGAGCTGGGCCGAGTGCTGCTGGGCCGCGGTAGGGAGGAAGCGGGCCGAGGGAAAAGAGAGAGCGGGCTGGGCTGGGAAGTCGGGTTTGGGCTGGGTTGACTTTGGGTGTGGGTTTTGCTTTCTATTTTCCTTTTCTATTTCCTATTCTTCTCATTTCTAAATCTAATTCAAACAAAGTTTGAATTCAAATATGGATTTGAATTCAAACCACACTCAAATAAAAGTATGCACCAGCATGAATGCGACACAAAATATTAAACCTATGATAAATTTTAATTACTTATAGAACAAAAATTGGATTAAATGCCATACTAATCACAATAAACCTTAGAAATTTAAATACAGCCAATTAAATTTATTAATAAATGCTGAAATTTAAATTAGGGTGTTACACCCACCCTGCCGCTGGTGCTTGCATGCCGGCGCCCACTCCACTGGCCGGCGGCGAACAGTGGTCGTCGAGTGAAGAAGATGCTCGGTCGATGGGCAGAAGAAGCTGTTTGGTGAAGAGATACTCAAGTCAATGACAAGTAGGGCCCATGTGCTAGGAAAAAATATAGAAGTCTATTTAGTCGGTGCTGCTGGAGCAGAGACTATATTTTGGGTGACTAAACGTGAAAAGTGGGTGACTAAAATGAATTTTAATCACTCAAATTTAGTCACTCCACTGGAGTTGCTTGAGAACAAGGGAGGACCGGATTGAAGAAGAAAGTAAAGAGTGGAGGGGGTTAAGTGCAAAAGAAAGGGCCTGGTTGAGAAGGGAAAAAGAAAAGGACGGGTTGTGTGCAAAAGATTGTGTTAATTTTGTTTTTAGTGCTAAAAATTGTTTTCTTATCCAAAAATTATGAAATAAATTATGTTAGATTTCTTTAATTATTCTCTATTTAATAAAAATGTAAAAACTATAGGTTTTAAATCAGGAATTTTATTTTGTTCCTTTATTCTTAAGGGATTTAAATAAATAACTAAATCCTTATTTATTTTTAAACAAATTTTAGATAATTCTTGATAAGTAATAGGTACAATAGGAATAATAATAAATAGGTAATTAGGATTTTCTTAGTATAGAATAATTCAAGTTAACCTGATATCATTGTTAAAAATTTGTTTAGGCTTAATTAATTAGAATCAAAATTGTGGGAAGAGTTTTTAAGTGTGTGTTGGATATTGGATTACAACTTTATAGGGGTGTAAAGTTGTAATTCAATTCTTCCAAATGCCTTGCATTCATGCACTGACACTACATATCATCACGATCAGAATTCGATCGAGGTCGTCCTAGCCGAGTTCGTCAAATCGTTGCCCGAGGCTTTAGAAGAGGAGAAATGAAGTTAATCAGGATAAAGCTCGTGCAAGAACTTCAAGTTGAAGCTTCACCTTCCGAATCCGAGCAAGGCAAGCACCGGAGCATCTACGCCTACTAATTTCAATTAACTTATATTATTATTTGTGTACCGCATGTGAATGCTTATGTCTAGGAGATGCTTGAAACCCATTTGATGCATGTTCAATCTCCTTGAAGTAAGGACATCTTTGCCACCATCTCAACTAGTTAGATCAAACCAAAGTGTCTAAAAGAAACCTACACTAAAAGCAACAAAAGTCTAGATATTACTCGGAGGTTCACTTGATGAAACCAGACAATGGGTGATGAAGGGTATGGTGGTCATTGAATACAGAGCAGAAGACGAGTTCTAGCTCTGTCCTCACTTCCAAAGAAAGAATAAGGAACTATGGTATGTTTGACCGTAGAGAGAGCGGAACCTACCGGTCACATGCTGACACATGGAACCAGTAAACCCAATAGCTTGGTTGACCTAAATACTTGAACCAAGTTGTACCCCACTCAACGTGGAATTGTTGGCGGGGTCGTAGCCTGAAACCCGTGTTGAGATCAGGCCCGATGAGGTCCTGCACGGGGGTGCGAACCCGGGTGTTGGTAAGCATGGTTTAGGGTTTAGTATCTTCCTTGTGAAAGGTTGCCACGTGCGGTTTATGCGAGACTCGTACGTGACGTGTGATCCGGTATCCCCTGCAGGCCTGGGTGTAACATCGATTCGAATCGCCGCAATTCTCGGATATGAATGCCGCTTGATCTCGCTTAAACATCATAAAGTAATTACGGTGCAACCGGTATAAAAGTTGTTGCTTGTGAACCTAGAGTTATCATGATGGCTATGAATTAGGGTTATTCCTGAGTTAGTCCCTTTATGTGAGTCTTTAGTTAAATAGTCAATGTTTTGGAGTCCAAATGTTTGAACAATGAGCCAGTCCACCAAATACAACCTTGCATGCTCCTTGGTACTATATATATTTATACTTGTGTAGTCTTTCCGAGTACCTTTTTGTACTTAGTGTTTGTGCTTAAATGTTTTTAACAGTGCCGCTAGAAGAACCGCAGGAGTGAAGACCTCAAGACCCGGGGTATATGCTGAGTCCATACACCTCCGGATGTTTTATAAAATCTTGTGAGATTAGGCCTGCATGTTAACCAACCCAACGGCTATAAATCAACGTATTTGAAACTCTGTAGAACTAGTTTGCACTAAGGTTTGTGCTTATTGTGTAATAAATCTCATCTTATTTTTTGATATATATTTGACGTCTGTGTGTAATATCAGATGCTCCAAAGCAAAATGATCCTGTACGTATCTCTGAGATATGGCTATCGGTGGTTGAATCGGGTGAAACCCGATGGACTACCAGATTTCTTTTGTTTTAAAAGCGTTGGCTAGATTATCCTTGTAAAAGGATGATCAGATGCTCTTAAGCTGGGATAAATTGGCTGGTGCCGCCACACCACCCGCCTAGAGTACAAGAGGTCCACGCACCATGGACGCAGCCGGGCCGCTTCTGCTCTTGCACTCACCGTTAGACGGGACCGAAGTTAGATGGGTGGGAGAAGTCCACTTACCGGTCCAATCAGGTTATTAAGCTTACCGATCACCATATTTCTCGGCATGTGGCTAGTACTTTCAAAAGCTTAACAAAATATGCCATACACCACGACCTTAACACTTTTGTTACTACACAGACAGGGAATCACAAGTACCACATCCTTATTATAGAAAGTACCACATCCCTGCACATGGTCCTTATATTCTTGCAGAATGTAAAAGCATTGCAACTCCTTTAATCTCGCGAGTAGCAGGAAACTACTTGACTTTTACCGGTCCTATTAGCCAAGCATCTAGTCGGAGTAAACCGGGTAATAAACATTACATCGGAACCTAGGAAAATGCATCTATGGTTACAAACAATGCCTGAAAACTTAAATGCGCAAATAAATAAATTATTACAACATGTATACATAAATGAATAGGCAAAAAAATAGGATTTAAATGCACCGGGGCTTGCCTTCCTGAGCAAAGTTAGCCTTGGGCTCTTACGAACATTGATCTGGGCCTTGATTCAATGCAATTAAATTCAAGTTAGTTAGATTCAGCCGAGACTCCGCGGGCTCGTTCTCGTCCGTAGGCACCAACTCATAAATACCGTCAGATAGATGAACAGAATCTATATGAATGCAAAAGCGCTCTTTGTTACAACAGGATACAATTTTTACAGGTAAAAACAGTGAGATATGCTAGGATAAATCAAAACAGACTGACTCTAGAGCCCAAGGAGCTACTGTAGAAATAGTGGACAGACAGATAATCTAAGCTGACAGATAAATTAAAAAAGAAGCTAGGATCAAGTTCTGGTGCTGAAAATAGTGGACCTACTCTAGAGCATACAGTAAAAATTGCAAGTAAAAACAATAAGATATGCTGTCAAGAAAAATGATTGAAACAGGCAAGGCTAGAACCAAACTAAATTTGTACAGACTGACATACATGGTTTCTAGAGTTCAAAATTTTACAGCAACCACTACACATGATATTCTAAGCACTGTAGTTTTTCCAGATTTAATTTAAGTATACATCAGGAAAAATAAATTTGACAATTTAAACATGAACATATGAAGTTTTATTTCTACAGGGAGTTGCATAAGGTTTCTGTGTCTAAAAATTTTACAGAGTGTTTTACACAAGATACTTAACACACAGTAAATTTATCAGAATTTTCCTAAGCATGAATCAGGAGCCATAATTTTGACAAAGTTTAATCACCTATCACAAGATTAACATCTATAGAGAGTTCTAGAGTGTTTCTGTGTTTCAAATTTTTACCAGAATCTACTCTAAGCATGAGCATGCTTCAATAAAGAGATCAAACATTATATCTAATAATAACTCTAGTATGACATTTATTCACTGAAACATGTGCATAACTATTTGAGGTGGATTCTTTAAAGTAATTGCTATAAAACATTTTGTACAACATGAATATACATCCAACAAGCTTATGCACAAGTATCATAGGTAATTATGTAGTATAGTGACCAGAGCAAAAATAAAAATTTTAACTATGTGGTAGCATGATAAAAATGTAACTCCAGTTCTACTCAATAACTGAGCCTCAAATTTTACAGGAATGGTTATACGGCCAAAAGAAAGTACTACTAAACTTTACAGATTTTTCTAAGCACAGGAACTATTTATTACAATAAAGTGATACTTAACATGGATTAAATCACATAAATAGCTACACTGATCCAAAAATCTCCAAACCTGTGCAATAGTAAGCACTTGGTAAACTTAATACATGGAAAAAGTTTCATGCTCAGTATGAAATGAAATTTACTAGAAACAATTTGTGAAGTACACTAGTAGATCTAGCAAAGATTAAGGATTCATCTAGTTACAGAGATCCAACTGAGCTCAAAGTTTTACCACATACTAGGAATATCATGATACAACATCCAGCCAAAAATCGGCCATAGATGATGAGCATAACTTCTAGAACAATTATGGGCTATTTAAACTAACTTGAATCATAAGTTAAAATAAAATCAAACTCTGAACATTTGACAGTAACAAAAGTTGTAGGTTTCGTTTCAAGGATTCCAAAACATTTTAGTTTGCATTTGTCTCATTTTTCTATAATTTCATATGGGATATACAAGTTTGCAACCTTGGATTCAAAACATGAAACACAGATTTACTGTCAGGCACTCGGTTCCTTCATTTAAGTCCTTCTGTTTCGCAAATAGGTCCTTGGCCGGACTTTAGGACAGGGGAGGTGAATAGGGGCGGCGGCCGACCAAAATCTGGCGAGTAGGGTCGCCGGCGGTGAGGGCCCCTTGGGGGAAAAGGGAGAGGGGCTCGAGGGCTAGCTTTGGGTGGTCTTGGGACGTAGGGAGAAGGCCGGGAAGGGGTTCGCCGGCATGGAGCAGATCTCCGGCGAGGAGGAGCTTGGCTCCGGCGACATTCCGGCAAGGAAAAGAGGGTGAGGCCGGGCTGGGGAGCTTCCTGGAGTTGAGGGGAATCCGTTTTGGGGTTCGGCTCGGGAGCAGGATGGCTGGAGGTGGGAGCTCCACAACGAGCGGCGGTGTTGGCGGCGCTGTGCCGCGGCGGCTCGTCGGTGGTGCATAGGCAGGGCAGACGGGCCTGAGGGGTTCAATGCAGGGTGGAGAAGGTTGTGGAATGCTTCGATTGAAGAATGTGGGGGCGGACGAGGGTGCTGCCATGGTTTGCCGACCTCAGTGGCAATGGAGGCCGCAACGGTCTGTTTTGGCGTGCGGGCAGGGGTTCGCGCGCGCAGGGGGGGCTCTGCCCTTAATAGGCGTCGCGAGGGAGTGGAGGGCGAGCTGGGGGTGGAGCTGCCTAGGGAGGGTTGCCCAGGGGTGGACAGCATGGCTGGTAGCCGGCTGTCGGCGGCGTGGCAAGTAGGGGAGGAGTGGGGGCGTGTGGCTGCTCATCGCGACCACAGGGAGGCCAATTTCGAGGAAACTGGGGGCGGCCAGGGCAGGTTCGGTCCAAGCGCGGCCAAGTGGCCGGCCATGTGGCGGCACCGTCGTATGGCCCGGCCGTAGGTACGGTGCAGGGGACGAGGGAGGAAGGAGATGATGTCATGGACCTGTGTGCAATTCCTGAATTTTCCAGGGATGTTTCTATAAATCAAAGTTATCTCCTTCTTAATGTCCTCAAATGAAAAACTGTTGAATACCATTTTGTTCATCTTTTCATGGTCTACGATTTTTGTTCCAGGAACTTTTTCATTTGAGCAAGGGTTTTTGAACTATTTCAGAATTTCAAACATTGTAATAAAGGACTTCATGTTTCATATATATTCAAATTGAATTTGGTCTCACCTCCTATTAGGCACATGTTACTAAAGGTACTATATTTCAGTTTTCAATATTTTGGTGAGTTTGTTGGGACATGAAACAAAGTCACCAATATTTTTCCTTTCCATTGAAATGTGAGTCCATAATTCTGGTTCCAATTTAATTGAGGTTTTTGTGTCCTTTTTAATTGCTTGCCCTATTTGATTTGGAATTCCAATTTTGCTTAACTTCTTGTGCGATGATTCTAAAAACCATGAATATGAAGTTCTTCACATTCAAAAGTCTACATCTTTCATGGTGGGCACAAATTTCATCTGAGCTTTGGTTTTTGAGACATTTTAAATTCTCGCCAACCGGGATTTGAATGGATTGTCATTTCATGTGCAAATTTCCATTTTCTCCCTTAGATTTCAACTAGGCATTTGTTCATTATGAAAAAACTAAAGTGCCTATAAATTTTCAAGGGTATTGGTGGATCCGTTTGAAAGTTATTTCAAATCTAAGACCATATGATTTGAATTCATTGTCATTTTCTGTGATAGTTTCTAAATTTGAATTTGACTTGTATAGAAAGTTTATAGATCATTATTGAAGATGTATTTTAGTGTCTTATTACCATTCATGCCAAGTCAAGTTTAAAAGTATACCAAACAGTGTTTTTCAAGCACATTGCACTCAAACACATACACACAAATTTGCAAAAACAAAATATAGGGTTCATATTTAAGTTTTCTTGGCTCATTTGTGTATGATGTTATGCTAATTGCCTGGCTTTGGCTATTCTGACACCTAGGGTGTCACAGCCTACCCCCCTTAAAAAGAATCTCGTCCCGAGATTCGGGTGAATAAGCTAAGTGCCTACCCCCCTGAAGGTAGATATGCTCATCAACTTCGAATTGCAAGGGCTTTCTCCTTTTATAAAGGTAACTCTTCTGTCTAGAGTGGGTGGCTCTATGACTTTCTTGTATAACTCTTACTTTTTACTCTGCCTTGATTACCAAGTCTGGTCCAAATATTTTGTGGTCTTCAGTTTGCGACCAACTCAAAGGAGTTGACGCCTTTGACCATACAAGGCCTTGAATAGTGCTTGGCAAACCAATCATGAAATCCATAATCGACAAAAGTTGGAGTGTGTCGGCTACTTGCAAGTGGGTGGTCTAACTCTTAGGTGTTACCTTCAGACATATATTTAGTGATTCCTCTTTTTATTCCAATCTACCAGAAGTTTGGCCTAGGGTCTCGATTGTGACACCCTAGGTGTCTGCACAGTTGAACATCATTTATTTTCTGTGCTTCATGTGTGAAATTGCTTGAGCAAGGGTCTATTTTAAAAATATCAGGCCCATTTCTGTAAATATGAATTGATGTAGGGTCATTCTTATAGTTTTATTTGAATAGGATGTGTGATTATTGTTTTGGTGGAGGGTTTATTTGCAAAATTTAGTGCAATCATTACATGGCAGAAAATTTTACTTTTTATTCTGAATTTGAGGTGAATTTGCATTGGAAAAGACAAAAGTCCATTAAATTCAAAATCCTTCTTATGTTTTCAAAATAACTCTTTAACCTTTGGTCAAATCAATTTTTGCACAACACCAAATTTGTAGTTCTTGAAAACTTGAACAACTTTCATGTTGGGCACTTTTTCATTTGAGCCATAGTTTAGAAGTTATTTTTGGTTTACAGTGGGACCGCTGAAATTTTTGGATTTTGCAAAGAGGTCCAAACTCTTTCTTCCACCTCTCTCCCTCTCTGCTTCAGCGCCGCCGGCGCTGAGCACCGCCGCCCGCCGCCGAGGGAGGCCGCAGGACACCTCCTGCTTTGTCCACCGCCTCACGTGGCACCTCCGCAGCCTCTGGACCCACTTCCCCGCGCGCTGTACCCCTCCTCCCCTCGCCACATCGCCCCAGCGAGCTCTGCGGCCGCCACCTCGCCGCCGCCGTGGCCAGCACAGCGCAAAGCCCCAGCACCCCAACTCACGCGCGCCCCAGCATCTAGAGGAGCCCCGCATCCTTTTCCACTTGCTCTTTCGCTCGCTCTCTGCTCAAAACCTCCGGAATACCGCCGCCGACCGCCTGAGCTCCGACGAGCTCGAAGCACACTGTTGACCAGCCCTTGCAGCCCTCCTCTGCCCATGCAGACCCCACTATCAGCTCTGCCTCGACGTCGTGCAGCTTGCAGACCCTCCTCCTCGCCCAATCCCCACCGGAGCAACCTCGCCGCTGTTTCCCGAGCTCCAACCGCCGCTGCTCGCCGTCGACGACCTAGCTCCGACCATCTCCTCGGCCTCCCAAGCCCACCCAGAGGTGCGCCCTGACCTGGTGAAGCTCCCATGCCTTTCCACCCTCGCCGCCGGCGACCCGAGCCACCGGGATTCGGCCGGTCAACACCCACCCCCTGCTCTGACTCTGGCCAGGGGCATATCTGCTAGGATTCGAATTCTTTTAGGGGCATGTCTGCAAGATTTCATGTCTTTTACTTTTTGCGTTTAGGCTAAACTTTGAAAATGCCTAGAAATTTGTAGAAAATCAGAAAAATGCAAATCCTAATGTTTTGGAATCCCTGTTACAAGAACTATAAGTTTTGTTACATGCATATTTTCAGTTCTGGTTAGTATTTTAATCCAAGAAATAGAATAGAAATAGTAGGCTTTATTTATTCTAGGAGTTCTATTCAGTAACTTCATGTGATTCTTGGCTAGCATATGTCTTACAGTGTTATTAGCATCTGGTAAAAATTTGAAACCTTTTCGACATTATTAGCTCTGTCAAAGTTTCAAGATTCTTGAATATACTAGTTTTTCTAATTTATTTGTACTGGTAGAAATAATCAATTTCTGTGTGTGAAACTTTTTCCATGAATTTTTGATCTGTTTAACTATTTTTTTGATTTAATGCTGATTAAGTAGGCTTTAATTGTGATAAATAGTTCCCTTGTTAGAAAATTCTGATAATTTTTATAGAACACTCTGTTGGTCGTGTGTTCATGTCTGTAAAACTTAGGATCTATAATCTCTGTAGAACTCTCTTTATTAATTAGTTTTACCATATGTGGTTTATTTTTGTCTAATTTATTAATTCAGTTTTATGCATAGATAAATTCTGAAAAATTTATGAGGTCTTCATAATTATATGAAGTCTGTTTTGAAAATTTTTGAGCTTCATAAGTGTTGTAGTTTGTCTTATAGAATTCAATCTTGCTCTAAGTACTATCTGAATAATTGTTTTATTCAGATTAAATGGCTGCATGAAATGGCATGAATTTTACAGGGTAGATTACTCTATGTATATCCTGTTTGAAGTAATTTTTGCTGAATTTAAATACTATTTGTGTACTGAGTTACTCATTTCTTTGCAAATCATGTTTGACATGTTATATAAACTATTTGAAACTTACTTTGTAAGTTTAATCAAATTATATTGTGACGTTAACTATGTTGTTTTGTGTAGTCATAGATGTTAAATAACTACTCCATAAACGATTGCCCATATACTTAGTTATGTTTGTTATCTTTTAAATTGCAACTTTACTGTGAAGCGTGTGTTTATAATACCGTTTCTCTCATCACATATAGATACGACTGTTTTATCAGACGGGACATACGAGCTGATTCCGGAGTCCAAAGAAGATGATCAAGAGGCCCAGCTGAACGCCACTATACTAACTGAAGACCTGGACCAAAATCTGGAAGAGCCCAAGGCTAATCAAGCTAGTGACTACCGAGAAGGCAAGCCCCGGACATAACCCAGTAATTCAAATTATTACAATTTATAGTTATTACTTACTTGTGCATTTACAGTTCTTAGGATTTGAATTGAAACCCTAGATGCATGATCCTAGGAACCTATGTACTGAGCACTAGACCTGAGTTCGAATAATTGCTAAGCTTATAGGACCGGTAAAAGTCGAGTGATTGCCTATCACTCGCGAACTCTATAGGAATTGCTTGTTTACTTTCTGCTATCAATATAAGGACGACGGACGGGGTCGTGTTCGATATCATGACCTTGTGTGAGACCCCGTCTGTGTTGATGAACTTGCTAAGGTCGCGGTGTGTGGTAGCGGTGGTTAAGTTTCTGAACGTACTAGCCACATGCCGTAAATATGGTACGCGGTAAGCCTAGTAGCCGATCGGACCGGTGAGTGGATATACCTTTCACTCTCTCTTAGAGATAGGTTTTTATTTATGTTTATGTTGCGCAACACCGCGGCTATAGGGAGGAAGATGGTGCCCTGTAGTTGGGGAGAGTGACACTATCCACAGGTCGGAATGAAAGGTAAACGGTTGTTTGGGAACGACCCGACGGTGTTCCAAATGTGTGTGTTAGGTCTGCCTGGCCAGGTTAACAAATTTCGATTCGAATCGTCCGCTTCTCACGGTTTGGGACTGCTTGATCCCTTTGCCACATAGAGTAATAAGAGCAACATTACTATGATCAATCTTGATGTTTGACTAAAGTTCTACCATGGTCGGATAGGATTAGTTGCTTACATAGAATGGTTAATCAACTAGAATATGGAAAGCTAAAATGTGAAGTAAGGACCTACTCTTTATTGCTTTTCAGCAAAAGGAAAACCAGAGCCTCACAGAACCCTGCATAGTCTAGTTAGGTGGGCTATGTATACCCGTTGACGGTTAAGTCTTGCTGAGTATAAGAATACTCAGCCTTGCTATTGAAACCTTTTTCAGGTATGAGTTTTGAGGACCAGGTCGCTAGTCTGTCTTGGCCCTGCTCTTTGCCTCCTGGCTGGTCCGTAGAATGGGATCCGTCTTCGGCCGGCAATGACCCCGATGAGTGATACCTTGATTGGGCTAGCTTGGTGTCCTTTTGCGACGTGTTGTAGCCGTCGTGTTTTCTTTCCGATGTTTTTAAACTCTGAACTTAAACTTATGTCTTGTATAATGCTTTACTAAGTTTGGATCTGTAATAATGTTTTGAACTTGTGTAATAACTACTATGCCTGTGTTGTAAAATATGTATGGTTGTAATATCTCTGGACTCGCCTTCGTGCGGAGGTATGCTTGTTCGATCCGAGAACCGGTGGTTGTATCGGGACGTTACCCAACAGACCAAGACTTGTTCCGTTTGAAGTGCGTTTGAGCTGGTGTTGCCTTTAGGGTGATGGCCAGCGCACTTGAGCCGGGATAATTCAGGTGGTTCTGCCACAGCTGGTATCAGAGCTGCAAGTGTACACTAGTGGTGTTGGAACCTTAAAAATCGATTTCCGTATAAAAATTGGACCAACAAAGTGTTTATAAAACTACGTTGGTTTCGTTAAGGATTGAGCATAGAGCGTAAAGCCCTAGGGAAATTATGGGATTTATCAGGTGGCTATCTATTAATGGTTTATTATATCTAACTTCCAGCACTTTACATTTTTGTCAAACCATACTCACAAGCAACCCTTAATTTCTGTAACAACGCATCTACGCTAAGGTAAGAAGGTAAGGATCCTCAGTCAGCTGAGGGAGTCTGACCTTCAAGTCGGTGATGCAAGCCAAACACTGCCCTCAAGCAGTGGCTTACTTGAGGTACTCCCAATATGCCAACTATTAGTTGACTATATTGGAAGTAAAGTGTACTCAGTCAGCTGAGGGAGTCTGACCTTCCCGTCGGCGATGCGAACCGAACGCTGCGCTCAAGCAGTGACCTTCTTGAGCTACTGCCAATATACTGACCATCGGTCGATTATATTGGGAGTAAAAGTACCGTGAATACGTTGCCTCGGTAGCGTATGAGCACTGTCCATGCAGTGTTGGACGCATTGATACCGCTTCTATAGTGAGCGGTAATGTATGGGAACGCTTTCATGAGTGCTGGCATGAAAGGTTCAATGCAGGTATATACATATATACATGTATATATATATGTTTTGTCAATCTTCTGCAGGTACACTAACCGCGATTCGATAAGTTAAGAACGGTTAGAATTTATCGGCTAGATATATAGGGAGAGACATATCTGTGTTATGCCACCGTACTAACCATGTAAGCCCAACAATAGTTGGCAATTGTTTTGTTTTGTGAGGACGTATAGAACGTGCATGCATCATGGCATATCTTGGTATGATTGATCGCCTTGCTTGTTATGTTGTTTTATTAAAATATGTTGCTTTTACCTGAATGTCCTCCTAGGTTTTCTGTTGTAGTAGTGTGACTGACGTAATCTGCTAGTCTAATCTTGAGTTGAGAAGGTCTTTTGTAAGTTTGTGGCTTTGGATTTTGTATTAACCTTACCGTTGATCTTAGTTTGTTAATCAATCCAACCCTTGATCAATGTCTTGAATCTATTCCTATCAAAACCATTATTCCTTTTCCTTCATGGCTCCCTGGTTAAGCCATGATGTTTGTTAACAAAACCCCATCAATAATCATTCTATTCCTCTTGGGGTTATGCCTGAACTTGCTGGCTATTTTGATTTCAACATCTGAATCCTATATTTCCATTCTTGCTCAGTTAATTTTGGCTAAATTAAAAAAAGTCATGATAATAATAACTTTTGAAATACAATCCTTGATGCAACGATCATGCATCACATCATTTCATGTCATTCGTCAGTGCATGGTGTTGCATCATGATCGGGAATCTGTAGACTGACGAATGGGTATGCGTTTGAGTACCACTTCGTGGGTTGTCTTCGGTTACTATCTTGTCGTTGTTGGCGCTATTGGGTTGCCACACTTGATTTCTCTTGTGGTGGTGTTTAGTCACGTGACCTTGATGCCGCGACAAAACCTAGACTATCGTGTGTGCTGCAGCCACATGATTGAGCTACTAGGAGCGCGCTGGTGTCTAGTATGTGTGACGTAACTCACTGCAATCCCCTTCTATGCAACCTTATTATTGTCCTAACTTCTGATCCTTACTCAAGGGTATAGGGCTAACGAGATTTAGTTGCGGGAAAAATAGGTACGGTATGCGCATTGCACTATGTGCATCATGCTTGTGTATCTCATACATGCATCCGTCAAGAGCATCATCATCACTGCATTAGAGTGTATGCAAAATTGGGTCAGTATCGTGCTCATACATGCATTCGTCAAGAGCATCATCATCACTGCATTAGAGTGTATGCAAAATTGGGTCAGTATCGTGGCAATTGCATCGTGTCATAAGCACCATTTTAATGGCGCATAAAACATTTTGTCATTGCATTGCACCAGCATTGCAATCTTACATCTCGAGGATGCATCATTCTCATGGTCATCGAGCATATGCATCTCGCATCATGCCGTTTAATTTAATCAATAGTTTGAGCAAGAATGTCCTTGAGCAAAAACTCACCTTGATATCTTTTCTATCTAGATTCACCACCAGATTGAGAAATTGATTCTTCCAGGACTTAGATCCTCTCTTCTTGGCAAAATCCTACTATATGTTAGTACAATAATAGTCCACCGGTCCATTTCACCCGACTTTAGTGGTGATGGTGTCCACATATGTTATCCACCATCACTCGCGGCGAAAGCTGAAACTCTGGAGCTTTTTAGTGTGGAAAAACAATTGACTAGTTCACACAGTGGCACAGTTAATCCCTTCCGCTCTTAATACCATACCTTGATTCTTAAACTTTCTCTAAGTTCTCAATCCTTATCTGCAAAGGATCATATCGTCAACATCAATATCCTCTAATGTGACCTTGTCCTGCTGGCTTTGATGCATGGTTTGCTCCTTTTGCCTCGAGAGTCTATCTTTCAGAATCTCGGGGCGAGATTCCTTTTAGGGGGAAGGCTGTGACACCCTAGGTGTCTACACAGTAGAACATCATTTATTTTCTGTGCTTCATGTGTGAAATTGCTTGAGCAAGGGTCTATTTTAAAAATATCAGGCCCATTTGTGTAAATATGAATTGATGTAGGGTCATTCTTATAGTTTTATTTGAATAGGATGTTTGATTATTGTTTTGGTGGAGGGTTTATTTGCAAAATTCAGTGCAATCATTACATGGCAGAAAATTTTACTTTTTAGTCTGAATTTGAGATGAATTTGCATTGGAAAAGACAAAAGTCCATTAAATTTAAAATCATTCTTATGTTTTCAAAATAACTCTTTAACCTTTGGTCAAATCAATTTTTCTACAACACAAAAGTTGTAGATCCTGAAAAGTTGAACAACTTTCATGTTGGGCACTTTTTCATTTGAGTCCTAGTTTAGAAGTTATTTTTGGTTTATAGTGGGAGCCCTGAAATTTTTAGATTTTGCAAAGAGGTCCAAACTCTTTCTTCCACCTCTCTCCCTCTCTGCTTCAGCACCGCCGGCGTTAAGCGCCGCCGCCCGCCGCTGAGGGAGGCCGCAGGCCACCTCCTGCTTCGCCCGCTGCCTCACGTGGCACCTCCGCAGCCTCTGAACCCACTTCCCCGCGCGCTGTACCCCTCCTCCCCTCGCCACATCGCCCCAGCGAGCTCTGCAGCCGCCACCTCGCCGCCGCCGTGGCCAGCGCAGAGCAGAGCCCCAGCACCCAAACTCGTGCGCGCCCCAGCACCTGGAGGAGCCCTGCATCCTTTTCACCTTGCTCTTTCGCTCGCTCTCTGCCTAGAACCTCCGGAACACCTCCGCCGACCGCCGGAGCTCCGACGAGCTCGAAGCTCACCATCGACCAGCCCCTTGCAGCCCTCCTCAGCCAACGCAGACCCCACTATCAGCTCCACCTCGACCTCTCGCAGCTTGCAGACCCCTCCTTCTCGCCCAATCCCCACCGGAGCAACCTCGCCGCTGTTTCCCGAGCTCCAACCGCCGCTGCTCGCCGTCGACTACCTAGTTCCGATCATCCCCTCGGCCTCCCAAGCCTACCTAGAGGTGCACCCTGACCTGGTTAACTCCCACGCCTCTCCACCCTCGCCGCCGGCGACCCGAGCCATCGGGATTCGGCCGGTCAACGCCCACCCCCTGCTCTGACTCCGGCCAGGGGCATATCTGCTAGGATTCGAATTCTTTTAGGGTCCTGTCTGCAAGATTTCATGTCTTTTCCTTTTTTCTTTTAGGCTGAACTTTGAAAATGCCTAGAAATTCGTAGGAAAATCATAAAAATGCAAACCCAAATGTTTTGGAATCCTTGTTACAAGAACTATAAGTTTTGTTACATGCATAATTTCAGTTCTAGTTAGTATTTTAATCCAAGAAATAGAATAGAAATAGTAGGCATTTTTTATTCTAGGAGTTCTATTCAGTAACTTCATGTGATTTTTGGCTAGCTTATGTCTTGTAGTGTTGTTAGCATCTGGTAAAATTTTGAAACCTTTTCGACATCATTAGCTATGTCAAAGTTTCAAGATTCTTGAATATACTAGTTTTTCTAATTTATTTGTACTGGTAGAAATAGTCAAGTTCTGTGTGTGAAACTTTTTCCATGATCACATGTTACTAGAACTTTGCTGTTGCCCAAGTTTGGGAAATGTTTGATATGTTTAACTATTTCTTTGATTTAATGCTGATTAAGTAGGCTTTAAATGTGATAAATAGTTCATTGCTTAGAAAATTCTGATAATTTTTTGTAGAACACTCTGTTTATCATGTGTTCATGTTTGTAAAATTTAGGATCCAGAATCTCTATAGAACTTTCTGTATTAATTAGTTTTACCATATGTGGTTTATTTTTGTCTAATTTATTACTTCAGTTTTATGCCTAGATATATTCTAAAAAATTTATGAGGTGTTCATAATCATATGAAGTCTACTATGAAAATTGTTTAGCTTCATAAGTGTTGTATTTTGTCCTATAGAATTCAATCTTGCTCTAAGTACTATCTGAATAATTGCTTTATTCTGATTAAATGGCTGCATGAAATGACATGAATTTTACAGGGTAGATTACTCTATGTACATCCTGTTTGAAGTAATTTTTCTGAATTTAAATAGTGTTTGTGTACTGAGTTACTCATTTCTTTGCAAATCATGTTTGACATGTTATATAAACTATTTGAAACTTACTTTGTAAGTTTAATCAAATTGTCTTGTGATGTTAACCATGTTGTTTTGTGTAGTCATAGATGTTAAATAACTACTCTATAAACGATTGCCCATATGCTTAGTTATGTTTGTTATCTTTTAAATTGCAACTTTATTGTGAAGCGTGTGTTTATAATACCGTTTCTCACATCACATATAGATACGACTGTTTTATCGGACGGGACGAACGAGCTGATTTCGGAGTCCAAAGAAGATGATCAAGAGGCCCAGCTGAACGCCACTGTACTAACTGAAGACCCGGACCAAAATCCGGAAGAGCCCATGGCTAATCTAGCTAGTGACTACCGAGAAGGCAAGCCCCGGACATAACCCAGTAATTCAAATTATTACAATTTATCGTTATTACTTACTTGTGCATTTACAGTTCTTATGATTTGAACTGAAACCCTAGATGCATGATCATAGGAACCTATGTACTGAGCACTAGACCTGAGTTCAAATAATTGCTAAGCTTATAGGACCGGTAAAAGTCGAGTGATTGCCTGTCACTCGCGAGCTCTATAGGAATTGCTTGTTTACTTTCTGCTATCAATATAAGGATGACGGACGGGGTCGTGTTCGATATCATGACCTTGTGTGAGACCCCGTCTGTGTTGATGAACTTGCTAAGGTCGCGGTGTGTGGTAGCGGTGGTTAAGTTTTTGAACGTACTAGCCACATGCCGTAAATATGGTACGCGGTAAGCCTAGTAGCTGATCGGGCCGGTGAGTGGATATACCTTTCCCTCTCTCTTAGAGATAGGTTTTTATTTATATTTATGTTGCACAACACCGCGGCTACAGGGAGGAAGATGGTGCCATGTAGTCGGGGAGAGTGGCTCTATCCACAGGTCGGAATGAAAGGTAAACGGTTGTTTGGGAACGACCCAACGGTGTTCCAAACGAATGTGTTAGGTCTGCCTGACCAAGTTAACAAATCTCGATTCGAAACGTCCGCTTCTCATGGTTTGGGACTGTTTGATCCCTTTGCCACACAGAGTAATAAGAGCAACATTACTATGATCAATCTTGATGTTTGACTAAAGTTCTACCATGGTTGGATAGGATTAGTTGCTTGCATAGAATGGTTAATCAACTAGAATATGGAAAGCTAAAATGTGAAGTAAGGTCCTACTCTTTATTGCTTTTCAGCAAAAAGAAAACCAGTGCCTCACAGAACCCTGCAAAGTCTAGTTAGGTGGGCTATGTATACCCGTTGACGGTTAAGTCTTGCTGAGTATAAGAATACTCAGCCTTGCTAGTCTATCTTGGCCCTGCTCTTTGCCTCCTGGCTGGTCCGTAGAATGGGATCCGTCTTCGGCCGGCAATGACCCCGATGAGTGATACCTTACTTGGGCTCGCTTGGTGTCCTTTTGCGACGTGTTGTAGCCGTCGTGTTTTCTTTCCGCTATTTTTAAACTCTGAACTTAAACTTATGTCTTGTATAATGCTTTACTAAGTTTGGATCTGTAATAATGTATTGAACTTGTGGAATAACTACTATGCCTGTGTTGTAAAATATGTATGGTTGTAATATCTCTGGACTCGCCTTCGTGCGGGGTATGCTTGTTCGATCCGAGAACCGGTGGTTGTATCGGGACGTTACCCGACAGACCAAGAATTGTTCCGTTTGAAGTGTGTTTGAGCCGGTGTTGCCTTTAGGGTGATGGACAGCGCACTTGAGCCAGGATAATTCAGTTGGTTCTGCCACAGCTGGTATCAGAGCTGCAAGTGTACACCAGAGGTGTTGGAACCTTAAAACTCATGATTCCCTGGGTCCACTATGGAGCTTCAAACCATAAAACTCTATCCTTGTCGCAGCCAAGCATTTAGGCTTCTCTGCTCTTTAAGAGAGCTTGTACTTGATGATTCTTTTGCAGAACAGATTCTGAGCAGTTGATAAAATTGAGCATAACTGATGAATCCAAGGTCCAAAAATTATCAAATTTTTACTGGAGGTTCCTAAGATAACTGTGATCATTTTCTCTAGTCAACTCCAACTCAGAAACAGAGCTTAAGATAGTCAAATCATTAAGTGTTTGCCTATAGGTTGACTCAGATTCCAGACTGAACAAAGGGCTAGTATTTTGACTTTCAGTACCAAACCAATTGACCAAAAATTCTCAAAAGTTTACAGTAGCTTCTAGACTCAGTTATCTACAACTTTCAAGTTGAACGTTTTCTGAGGAGAAGCTTTTAAGTGGGTCAAAAATTCATGTCGCCAGACTGCTGCAACTAGACAGATAAGCAAGGGTTCAAGAATCTATCATTTTTCCTCCTGTAGAGTGATCCAACAATTCCCAAATTTTTACAGTAGAAAGTAAACTTGTTTTGCTATATGTATTTTCATTGGCTCAACTTTCTTTGGGGTAGTTTGCCAGGTCAAAAAATTTGGGTGTTCCTTCTGTACATCTCACCGGTCCACTTACATCTGGCAACTTTCTAGGATTGAGATCTTATTCTTCAGTAGAAACAAATTTTTCTCAAGACATTCTTGCTCAAAGATGCTTTTATTAAATGGAGTTGGTACTTGTTTTGAGGAAAATGCATACTGATTTCATGCCATTATGTATTATGGAGATGCCAATATGCCATGAGATTGATGATACACATGACAACTATGGTGGAGATATGTTATTTGCAATTAGGTACTGCAACTATAGTATGCTTATGATGGTGCAACACAAATATGAGACGACCATATTTTGATGAAGTGATGCATACGGCGTGGTCATTTGTACTAATGTTAGTTGCTTGAGGTGCGGGTCATGGTGTGTAACTGCTGATGCACATGGTTTAGATGAATGATTGTTGACATTTCTTAGCGCAATCACTAGGAATGGTTAATCCTTAGCAACAGCACCAGAAATGCCTGTTGGCAGTCCTTAGTGCAATCACTAGAAATGAGGGCACCGAACCCATCCTAGCAACTGCACCCAAGGGGTGCCACTCTCGTGGTATAATCAATACGATTACAGATGTATCCGCAAGCGCACGAATATACCATTGTAGCATTTCACCCAGAGAGTAAGGGTATTGTCATTTATTTGTGTCCCAAAGGATGGCAGCGGCAAAGGTATTGTACTCAACATTAACCATGACATTGTGCCTCAAGCAATAGGTAACTCTAACAGGGGTAAGTACAGATAAAGAATAAGCAAGGGTAATGCGACACAGCACACATCCACACTCCAAGAGGAAAGAATAAAGGAGAGAAACTATAAAACAAAGAACTACTCTATCCTACGTCAAGTCAGCTGGAGCTTAGGCTAGGTTAGGTGTCTTAGTGCTTCTATCCAAAGTTGGGGTCATGTTAGATCATGGTTAGGACTGCAGGATCCCATTACCTCTTTGCATGAACTCCTACACTGAACCCGAATGTTGGGGAGTACGCTAAACGCAACACCGCTGTTACGCCGGACGGACAGGGCTGTCACCACCTGCCGTCTACCCTAGTCACACTGTGGGGCACGGTCATATCCGAAGGATCCTGCATACCCGAGCACCACGCTCGTGTATGAAGTCACTACTCTAGTGCCCCCAGGTCTCCCACCCTTCGAATGGACGAGTAAAACACTAGAGCAAGCCCAAAGGCACAACGAACCTCTATCCGTACCTAGATCATCTGGCCTAACCAAGACCGTAGCATAACTTATGAACGATGTAAGCATGGATTGATAAACTATCAAGATAGTAAAGCAACCATGGCAAAACTCTATATTATGAATAGAAGTCTGACAAGTCGGATACAACGCCAAACCAGGAGCCGAGGATTGCTCAACGACCCCAAGGACGACTTGCTCGCTAAAGAGAACTAGCCTAGCTCCACTACCTAGCTAAGAGAGCAAGAGAGAGGAGAGCCTTCTTGGAGAGAATGGAATGAAGTGTGTGTGTGTGTGTGAGGGGTGAGAGGGGGCCCTATTTATACTAGTGGAGGTCGGTTCCCGCCAAATGCACGTATGGAAGGTAATCAGGAGACTTGGGGCTGACTCCTCCTCGAAATGCCCCTGGACGGGAGGCCAGCCAGGTTCGACCGACCCAGGGGGTCGGCTGGCTTCACCTGGCCGCCTCTCATCCTTATCCTTCTCTGGAAGGCTAACTTGTGGGCTCTGATATCTTTCCTTGTATGCATTATGCGTGGCGGGCCCGTTTGCTCTGCCAGATGGGCCCTCCTTGTAAGTGGGTGACGCCGGATGCGATATTCTGCGTAGTTGTATGGCGTCTGCTGCATGTTTTTTCTTATTCCGCTCCTGCTCATCTGAAATGTACAAAACTCGAAAACAACTATGGAGCAAGGTTAGTGATACAAATATGTGGGTAAGGCATGCAGTTTTCCTTTATTATTGAGTATAGTTGACGGGTGAAAATGGCACTTAAGCACCGTCATTTACTCCCCCAAGCTAGCCCTTTGCTCGTCCTGAGCAAAGTTTTAAACTTAGGTTGTTGATCAGGAGTTGCTACAATGTCGCATTCCTGACTTATGCCCAAGGCACAACCGAGTGTTCTTACCTTTATTCTAAATAAGTTGGCCTTGTTCGCACCTTTTACCTTACCCATGTGGGGCTTATAGCATCATCCTCCTCTTTGGCGGTTGAGGGTCAGAACGGCTTGTAGAGTACCACTTACCACTCCTTTGTTCAACCGTCAATCCGGAGGTTTTATAAAGTTTTTGAAAAGAAATAATGTAGTTCCTCGGGTGATCTCTCGGATTGCTCAATGTGTTTCATTCCTCACCAAGGCCTTTTTATACGCCTTTCTTTTTCCATCCTACTTCTAATGGCTTCTTTTTAGTGGATTTGTAAGTATGGAGGATATAATGGCAAACTTGCTTCTCATATTTCGCTAAGTCAAAGACCGGATCTGATGGAGAAACAAGTCATAAGCCTTGATCAAGATGTGCAAGTGTGTGGATATTTTTTTTGGTGGATGATGGATGAGAACTCCTTTATATGAATTCTCTTTCCCTTGTAATGTTTTATATAGGGGCTATATTTTCTTTTTTTCTCTCTCTCTTTTTTTTGACACACCTTGTGGGTGTGTGGCATACCTTCTTTGGGTATGCATCTTTTCTCTTTTTTTTGACATGCCTTGTGGGCATGTGGCATATCTTATTTGGGTATGCATCTTTTATTTCTTTTTGTATAGCCCATACACTATGATGATAACTTTGGAGAGAGATAAACATGACACATCTTGGAGTTTTATTTGTGGATGGATGGGGGATGTACTTGCTATCTTCCAGGTGTAGAAATATAGCATGTGAGTGGACGTGTACGTGATCTTGATCATGGTCGTATGAAGTGATTCTCACAAAGGGTCACAACAATTTGACAAAGCTCAATGAGAAGACAAGTTGCATATGTAGAAAAGGCTTTTCAAACTTGTAACTCATATGGCTCTGGATAGGAATTGCATATCACCGAGGAACTTTATTCTATTTTTGTATTTTTGAAAAGAAATACTCCGGATATCAAGCATCATGTAGGAGAAGATCATAGCAACTCTTTTCAGCCATATCATAACCCACAACAACCTAGATTCAAATTTTGCTTTTCGCTACCCACAAGTTTAAAGCTTAAGGTTTGAACATCTAGCCACCAACTCAGAACTTAGGGAGAGCACAAGGTTGTAACTAGGCATATGAAAGGAACTAACAGAGCAACTATTCATCATCTCAACAAGGAAAAACTACACATGCTTACTACACATACTGGAAAGCAAGTAAATATTTTTGGGTTTCTAAAGGTTTTGCCAATTTTTATTTGATTTTAGTTATGCAAATTTTTATGGATTTCAGAATTTTGCAAATTTTTGTTTGGTTTCATGCAAGGTTTTGAAAGCAGTAAAGATAGAGTTTGATACAAGGTACCTCTCATGGGGGTCCTCCCCCAAGCTAGCTTCAGGCTCACTGCTGCTGGTTGGGATTAAACCCAGCCCAACGGTAGTAGGCCCTCCACTCCTTCTGGGATTGCTGCTGTTGCTGCTCCAGGTTGCGGATCCTCTCGCCTGTGTATCGCCGCTAGTTTTGGGTTGACTCGATGTGCTGGCCCAGCGACTCGTCGATGTTGGTGGTGCGCACGTTCAGCTTGCCCATCTGCCGAGTCAGAGTGGAGAAGCCTCTGGACGAAGCTGTACGTCGCGGGGGTCCATTGGAGCTGGAACTGGTGGACCGGTCCCCTGAGGCCTGCCGTGCCCACATAGTGGAGCTGGCACTCTGCCATGATGAACCTCCAGCCTCATATTGCTGTGGTTGAGGCTGAGGTTGCTGCTGCATGAACTCCTCCCTTCTGGCCCTGCTTCTTGTAACCCTGCCAGGAAGACCAGAAACACTATGCCGGCGGCTCTCCTCTTGTGGAACAAGAGGGATGGTTAGTGAACGACAGTTATACAAATGATACCCCGCATTTGGCAATGGGATTTCATTTGCATAACCAAGAGAAAAGAAAATCAAGGAGTCATCCGGGCCTTTCTTGAGCATGTGGCCTTGAACCAAGTACGCCTCATCGATCATAACACGGGGCTCCTCAATGAAGGGAACGGGGTTCCCATCTAAGATTCCCATGTTTGATGCGATGCGGGTAACCAAAGAAGTGCATTCAATAGGACCCGTCATCCGAATATTTGTGAGCCTTTGCTTAACCATTGCTTGTGCAGGGGAGATTCGGATTTTGTTGACCATGGCGTATAATATCATCAACTCATCGTTCCGCACCGGTCGTGGATAATCTCTTGGAAAGAGAGTGATAGCCACCCACTTCTGCATCAAACGAAGAGTCGGATTTTGAATGTCATTGCACCGAGGTGCAAACTTGCCATGAACAATTTAACCCGAAATCAAACCCCAAAACTCATGTCGATCAAAACCGCGGCAAGCTTTTGCAAGGGAAATCGGCAAGCGCGCGCTAAAACCAAGCAGGTGACTGAAATTTCTCCAATTAAAATAGCGTTCAACTCCAAAAAGTCGGAAAGAAACACCATCGTCCACCTCCCGAAGAGTGCAAAGAAACTGGATGGTGAGGAGACGAGAACCATTCTCCTCAACAGGCACAAAACCATCCCATCCAACCAGCATGCCAAACACGAGCGAAGTCAACGTCCATACCTGTTTTTTCGAGAAGGTCCGGATCGAAGGCTCTGGTATGACCAAAGCTTCGATTCTTGATCATGGCGTAGGCTTGACGCTCGCGGTCATCTTGCAAGTCGAGGTACGGTGCATCTTCTTCATCTATTTCCATGTGCTCGGCTTGTGGTTCTTCAGCTTGCTCCTCTATTTGTTCCTCTTATTCGTCTTGCTTATAGTCCATCGTGGTCGGCGTTGGTGTAGGTTCGGGGGAATGACGGGATATCGACCCACCCCGTGAACGAGATGAGCTTGACCCTGTCATCTTCTTGATAGCTCCATAAAGTTTTCGAACTACAGCCCTTCATGCTTGCAACACGAGCGAACAAGAATGAACGAGAACAACTCGGTTCGGGTTATGTTAGCGAAATCAAAATGAAATTCTTACCCGAGAGTTGTTCCTCCAAATATGTGATCAATCTTGCAGCAAAGAAATGAGAGAGAGAGATTTCTTGAAACCAAACTTGAGCCAAAATCCAATGGTAACTCGAGCAAGAATGTGTGAGAGGGAGTGTGAGTGAGTGTGTGAGTATGAGAGAGCTCAACACCCCTTTCGGCCCCTATTTAAAGAGAAGATGGCGTGTGCACCAGAGTAGACGCAAGCCACAACGGCTATGGAGCCATTGGAGAAGGTGGGGCCCAGGAGCCGTTGGCCCTGGGGCGGCCGACCTGTGGGGTCGACCAGCCCCAGGGTGGGCCCCCTGGTGCCCCTCTTTGGCCAAATGCTTCCTCAACAGTTAAGTTGTTTGAAAATATGGTGCACGGCCAAAAGTTTGCTCGAAAAGATGTCCACATTATTTTTCCCAAAGGATTTTAAACTCGGAAAATATTTTTGGTCTTTTTGTAAAAAGGGAAAAATGCTAGAAAAATTCCAGCATGCAGAAAGCAATTTTGAAAATTTCAAACATGTAGTGGAGAAAAACAAATAAGGTGTAAAGAAAATGTTGAAAAGCGGAGAAAGCAAATATGAGATAAATACCAATTTACCTTTGGCAAGGGCACGTCGTTTAAAGTCCGACGTGCACGACTTTTCCCCATCGTTCTTACCATTCGTCGGCTTGTCCTGGAGAACTGGACGAGGCCGAACTCTCGACCTTCCGCCACACCTTTCTTTCCTTCTTCTTTCTTTTAGGTGTGGAGGGTCGTTGTTCTGGCTGGGGTTCTGGTCCACCCCAGAGTGCTTGCCCTTTACTGTCTTGTTGGATCATGAAGCGCTGCTCTTCCTTCTTCTTGAACTTGAAAAACATATCCTCCCTTCCGACACGGAAACGGATTTCTCCCTTTCCGACATCGATCCTTGCCTTGGCATACCTTAGAAAAGGTTGCCCAAGTACGAGGTCGACTCCGAGGTCGCCCTCCATATCCATTACCACAAAGTCGGCAAGGATGAAGGAGTCTCATACTCTTACGAAAACGTGTTCTGCTATCCCTTCGGGATACCGAATGGTTGAATCTGCAAGCTATACGAGCATAGTTATTGGGGAAAGAGCAGGATATTAAAGTGGTTCATATATTACCTTGGGCATTATATTCACACTTGCCCCCAGATCGCATAAGCATCGCTCGAAGTGTTTGATGTAGATCCAGCAGCTGATCATGGGGATACCTGGATCCTCTTGCATCGCTGCCACCATGCCATCCCAAACGTGGTTCCTTGGGGGATAGTACCTACCTGCATGGTTATTGCATGGTGGCCTCCGGGATGAGTTATCCCGTCCGGTAGACACCATGCTGACATTTTCAACGGAAGACTCGGGTTGCCCCGGGATCTTCCCGCTCTCAACAGCAGGTAACGAAGCAGCAATTTGTGCAAGCTGGGTTTCAATCATTTTGTTGAAACTTAACTAGTTTTTAAGAGTTGAAGACAAAGTTTCAAGCTTGACATTTAAACTTTCCAGGGATTTGTCATTGGACAAAAGCTTTTTATTTATATTTTCATTGATTTTAACTTGGCCAAGAACAAGTTCTCTTAAGGGAGGTTGGTTTGAATTAAAATTCGAATTATAGGAAGGATTGTAGTTATTACCTCCCTGAAAAGGTGGGCGTGGCTGGTTCCACCCCTGGCCTCCTAGTTGTGGACGGCACCTGTTGTTATTGTTGTTGAGGTAGGCGCAGTCTTCACGGGTCTCGGGGCAGTCGTTCCCCGAGTGTCCATCATTACCACAGACTTCACACGTGAAGTGCAAACCCATGGCATAAACAGGAGCATGGATCGGTTGTTTGCTCCCTTCCTCCATCTTCTTGATTAGGAGGTCCAGCTTCGCGGCAATCATATCTGTCTCTTTGACGGTATGCATGCCTTTTGTATGGGGTTGGAGTCGTTCATCGCTCCACCCCTGATTGGAGACCATCTTCTCGACCAATTCTTTTGCTTTGGCGATAGTCAGGTCGAGGAAGGCTCCTCCAGTAGTAGCATCAATGTTTGAAAGTGCATCTCGGCCCCTAGTGTGTTTTGGTGGATTGATTGACACCACGATTAAAGGACTAACTATCTTGTTGAGTATATGAGCAGGAATTGATTATCATAATTGTAATCTATGTGATGAAATGAATCAAGATTCAAGACACATGCTCATATGACAAGATGAATGACATGTTCTAGTATGAGAATATTAACAAGCAACAGCTACCATGGAAATTGGGATATGTATCAATGATAAAGAATTTATTCGTATATCCAAATGAAGCTTGTTGATGTAAGTGGAATTCAAAATGACAAGCCAAGGTATTGTGAATGAGACAAAGGTGTATGCTTAGGCATAGTCTCACAATTGGAGAAACTTATCATAAGGAATGTATGAGATAGTTGATGATCAAGCAAGCATGAAAGAAATGATGCTCATTGTAATGGCAAAATCAATGTGAGTTCAAGAGGGCTCTTGAGGATAAATGGATGGGATCGAAAGGCGTGTTTCTAGAGGCTATGTAAGCAAAGGCTTGGCATGAGCAAAGAAATCGATAATGATTAAGTCCAATAATTCTAAGAGACATGGAAAATTTCATATTGACAAGTGTCATTCATTAGAGAAGAAAAATTGCTTGTGAATCAAAATGGATTTCATTGTAAGTTAAATGTGATACAAGCCTACATGAAGATATATGTGATGCAAGGATGAAGAGTTGGAATTCGGGAATGGGTTTCTAGGTACTAAGCTTGGAGAAGGGCAATTGTGGTTGTGCCGAGGCAATGCTAGGGTGACGAAACGTTCTTTGGGTTCAACTTGAAGAATCTTGGTCATGTGTGGTGTTCATGTTGGCAAGTATCAATCTTTCTAGAATCTTATTGTGTAGACGGTGACTTGAACTAGAAGTGAATTTCATTCAAGGATAAAGGTTCAAGGTCACTAGCTCAATGTAACACCCTAATTTAAATTTTAGTATTTAATAATAACTTTCATTGGCTTTATTTAATTTTCTAAGGTTTATATGCTTAGCCTTGCATTTAATTTAATTTTCTTTCGCGAGTAATAAAAATCTTTTTAGGTTAAAACATGTTTGTGCATTGATGCTGGTGCATGGATTTATTTTGGTTGAGTGATAGGGCTTGAATTCAAATTTTAAATTTGAATTCAAATAGAGTTGAGTGTTGTTTTAAAAAGAAAAGAGGAAGGAAAAAGAAGAAACCTAGCCAACCCAAAACCCTAGCAAGTCCCAGCCCAAACCGCTCTAGAAACCCAACCCAAATCCCGCGCTAGGCCCAACCTGCCCGGCCCAGCTAAACCTAGCAACCCAGAAGTCGGCCCAGCCCAGCTCTCCTTTACCTCATCCTGCACCGGCCCAAGCGTCGCGGCCTAGCTCCCCTCCTTTTCCCGCTCGTGGCCCACCTTCCCTTTTCCCCATTGACGGCCCAGCCCTTCCTCCGCACTCGGCCCAGCTCTCGCGCGGCCCGGCTCCCTCCCTGATCTAGTCCAGCCCACGCCCGTAGCCCCTCCCTCTCTTTCTCTAGCACACGGGCCCCGCGCGTCAGCGCCTTCCCCTTCCTCCCACTCGCCTTTCCCCTCCTCTGTTTCGTTCCGCTCGAGCGCCTCGCCGCGCTGTGGGCCATCTCGCCCGAGCCCGCTTGCACGTCGCCCGCTCACCCACGCCTCGTCGCGTCCCGCTGACACGCCAGTCCCACCTGTCGTCCCCGTCCTCCCTGCGCTCGCGCAACGGCCCAGCCGTGATCTCCGCCCGTGAACCTCGCTGGTTTCCTATTCCGAGCGCTGCCCGAACGCCGCCGCGCAACGTCATCGCCGGCCTCCCTGCGATGACCCTCCGACCGACCCAGTGCACGGTAAGCACCCCCAAGCCCCCACCGTCCTTTTGCGCTAGACGTTTTCACATGTGGCGCACCCAAGGAGCCCCCGCACCGCTCGCCGGCGATGTCCCGCCGCGCAGACCCGCCACCGCCATGGCGCGCACCGTTCCAAGCCCTGCAGAACCCCACTAACCCCCCAGGTGGATTACGCACGTTGCGTACTCCACCCACAACCAAACCACAGGCCGAACCGAGCCCTGGAGCGCCGGATTGGCAAACTCCGTCGACCCGCTACCGTGCGCCGCCGCCGCTCCCGCGCCCAACCTTTCCTGGCCGCGCGATCCAGATCGAGCGGCCCAAAATAGATCCAGCCCAAGTCAACTCAGGCAGATAATGGTCAGCGGCAGCCCCTTTTGCAAAAGAACCCCGGCAGTTTCCAGTAATCAACCCACAGTCCGTCCAGTTCAAAAGTATTTACAGTTTTGCCCTTTTCTTTACATTTTAGACCCTGAGCTTTCGTAAAATCGTGCCCGCCGTCCCTGGACGTGAGGTTTTGCAGTCTAAACCCTGTGTCTATCCTTTAATTACATATAGGCCCCTGCTTTTTGCACAGAAACCCCTGGAAACTCTGTTTTTCTTATAGTTTAGCCCCTAGATCTTGTTTTAAGCCTAGATTTCGCGTTCTAGCTCCGTTTTAGGAGTTCTTTATGTCCATGCGATCGTTGTAACGCGTAGAATAGTTCTAGATCAGTTTTCTTTGCTATTTTTATGTATTGTTGTGTTGTTTCTTAGCTTTTGCTTTTGTTTGCATGTATGTGTATGTGCTAGACTTGTTTTGGCGTTGCGATCGTGAGTAGACGTTGATCCATCTGAGGAGTACCAGGAGCCATCTTCAGAGCAGTTTGAGCAGTAGGAGAACTTTGAGGAAGGCAAGTATAACGTGAACACCACCTATCACTTTTAAATATATTTTCATACTGCATTTTAATATTGTATACCCATAAGGATTTTCCTAGCCACTTTATATCCTTTATATATATCCCTTGGGTTGCATTTTGGTTAGTTGTGCTAGGTGCCGCGCTATAACACACTTGGTCCTTTTTAATTAATTTGTTAATATTCTTATGAAACTTAATTCTGGAGCCGACCCTCTGTGGTTTGTGCGTCCTTAAAATATGTTTTGTTAGAAACATGGTTTAGGGGGCCAGCACGGTGCTTAGTGCTTGGTTGGCCACTCTCCCTAAGGACCAGTTCATAGAGCGACAAACCTGGGACAACAACACTACCACAAGACTGGAATGGGACGGTCTTGGCTTACTAATTAGGTCTTTTTGGTTTGGAGTAACTTACCTGCGGGGCAAGGGTGGTAAGCTTCAATGGTCCCTGCTCCACCGGCTTGGTCTGTGCTATGTGTCTTGTACCCCCGTGAGGTGGGCCCCATCGTCGCTGATCCAACTCTTCGCGGTTACGCCTTACCAACGAGATTCTTTGTAACGACCTCGTAGTGTGCTTGCTAGCCATCTCACCTAAGGAAGTGTGATGAACAACTAGCGTAGCTCACAACTTGTGGGTAAAGATGTGCAACCTCTGCAGAGTGTAAAACTGGTATACTAGCCGCACTCACAGTTATGAGTGGCCCAGATCCTCCTTTTGATTAGTGGGGTTATCTCCTTTTGATTAAGGGGGTTCCCCGGGTGGTTTGGTTTGGTTCGGTTTGGTTCTCACTAGTTCATAATTAATTTGATTAATTCCTATGTAACTAGGTTTATGGTAATTCATCCACTTGTAGTAATTAGCTTTAATAAAATTTTGCCAAAATTAAAAGCTAATGTAGTTGAGTCAACCAACCTTAGAACCTCATAGTTTGTGTTATACTTGTTGAGTACAAGTTGTGTACTCACTCTTGCCTACTCTACTCTTTTCCTATTGTTCTCTTTGGGGACACCCTACTGCTGCTCAGTTCCCAGCGACGCGGAGAAGTTCACCCGGAGCTACCAGGAGTACGAGGACTTCTAGGCTGTCATCTCCGAGTTGACGTCCCTGTGGCGCCGAGCTTCTGAGAGTTCCGTACCTGCTGGGGAGGCCGGTACTGCTGCTGCTGGTACTGCTGGGGCGGCTGGAGGCGAGGACGAGTGTTGCTGCCGGAAGCAACAAGGACAATCTTCCTCTTCTTGTCCTCCATCTCCAGGTACTTGCACTCCGTGTTGAGCGCACTGTCAACCAGATGGTTGAAGTCGTCGAAGCGGAGGTTGAGCAGCGCGTACTGGAGGTAGTCCTCAAGACCCTCCATGAAGTGCTCCTGCTTCTTGCGGTCATCCGCAACATCGGCAGGGGCGTAGCGAGCTAGCTGAAGAAAGCGATCACGATACTCCGTGACCGACATAGTTCCCTGAAGTGACAAAGACAGATAGATATCGAAAGATTAACTCAAGATTCATAAGGATAGAACAAGGGGCATTAGCTCAAAGAAACCGCTGAATGATTATATCTGAGATTACCTGCTTCAGTGCAAGGAACTCCTTCTGCTTCATCTTCATAACGCCCGCGGGGACGTTGTGGCTGCGGAACCGCTCTCGGAACTGGAGCCAAGTAAGAGCCTCGCGGTCCTGAACTAGGTGGGACTCCCACTAGTCCAAAGCTGCCCCTCGCAGCTGTCCTGCTGCGTACAGAACTCGCTCCCTGATCATCGCACTGGGCGATGTCCAGCTGACGCTCCACTGCACGGAGCCAGTCGTCAGCCTGAAGAGGGTCGGACGTGTGAGAAAACGTCGGCGGGTGACCCCTCAGGAACTCAGCACGCCTGTCGCGAGGCTGCGGTGGTGGAAGGAGGCGGAGGCTGAGTGTGAGCCTGCTGAAGAGCCTGAACAGTGTTGTTCAGGGTGGCCATCATCTGCATCTGGAGCTGGAAGTACTGCTCCGGAGTCAAAGGTGGCGGCATCGGGATCCCGGTCCCCTGGGTGTTCTGACCCTGGTTGTTCTGCCCCTGCTGGTCAGAACCACGCCTGGTGTTCACCATCTGATTTTGCACAAAGATTTACCGAGTAAGGATATTGCAGGAATAAGTTCAGATGGATATGATAACTCTTTGCGGAAAAAGACTCAGCCATGATAAAGTAGACAGGATAGAGTGGACTGTTTTACCCCCAACGATCTAACTCATTTTATTAGTTAGTTAACTTTATTATAAGAGTGATTTTCTTTAAACAAATATAAACTACTAAGCTATGCAATCATTCAAAAATCCAAATCAAACATGTAGCATAATAACAAGCAGACAATTTTCACAACTTAGCCGAGTTTAACATACGACTCAACTAACACAACGCGTCGCAGAACGTGCTATCATATTATTATGAAAGGGTCACCTAGCTAGTACTCATGGTGGTTAGATGACTGATTCAGGCCAAAATCTACGAAAACTATTCTTTAGAGAGAAAAATCAAGGCAAGAAGGGTAAAAAGTCATAGAAGTCAAGGGGTATAATAGTAAAATAGTTTATGCAGGCAAGGATTGGAGAGAAGAAGTCCTAGAACTCGACCAGTTCTATCTAGGCTTCGTCCTACAGTCGATACGGCTTTGATACCACTCTGTAACACCCGGTTCTAAGGACATAAACCGAGCAATCATATACGTGCCAGGATCAAGTCACACGTATATACAACAGAATGAACAATATATCATAGCACATATCACAAATAAGACATAATAACCGAAATACGAATGTTATTTATTACATTAATGACAAAATGTCTGATACAGTGGAAGCGAAGTACAAATACGAATAAAACTCTCCGAAGCTGAGCAGGGTGCCACAGGGACGACGCGGCGCGGGCGGCTGCAGGCGCTGGCGTGTGGGCCCGGGGAGTGTGGGAGCGGGACGTGCATTGCGAGCGAGGGGCGACGCGCGGTCTGTGACGCGTGGGCTGAGCGCGGAGTGCGGAGGTGAGCGGGAGGGAGTGGGCAGGCTGGGCCGGGCGGAGGGAAAGAGGGTAGCGGACCTCTGCGGCTGGGCCAGAGAAGGAGGTGGGCCGCGGTGGAGGGAGGAAAACAGCGGACCGGGCTGGGCCCAGGTCGAGGGTTGGGTTGATGGGCTTCCGGGATGGGGTTTGGGTTGGGTCTAGTTGGCTTGTTGGGTTTGGATTCCTTTTCTAATTTCTTTCCTTTTCTAAATCTAACTCAAACAAAGTTTGAATTCAAATATAAATTTGAATTCAAACCACACTCAAATAATTAAAACCATGCACCAGCATGAATGCAACACCAAAATTTAAACCTATGATAAAATTTTAATTACTTAAGGAACAAAATTTAGAATAAATGCAAGTCTAACACAATAAACCTTAGAAAATTAATTAGAGCCAATTAAATTTATTATAAATTGCTGAAAATTAAATTAGGGTGTTACATGTGATTAGTGTATATCCTTGAGTTGGGTTGAGAGAGTGAATGCTTGAGAGCACTATAGAGCACAGCAAACCTTGAGCACTTGAGATTAGCCGTGATTTGTGTGATTCGCATTTGTTACTCTTGGAGGTGAAGCCTCCTAGACGGCTAGGCGTCGCTGGTTAGGTCCCAAGGATTGTGGTGAGCAGCGGCAAGTTTGTTGCAGCACCGATCTTGTGCCACGAGGGCGCATGGTCATATAGTGGAAGGAGGAAATAGCTTGACCTTGGGGTCGATATAAGCTTCCTCAACGGAGAGTAGGATTCACATGTGGGTGCACGGGGTGAATCTAAACTTCGGTAAAACAAATCCTTGTGTTCATTGCTGTAACACCCTAATTTAAATTTCAGCATTTATTAATAAATTTAATTGCCTTTATTTAATTTTCTAAGGTTTATTGTGTTAGACTTGCATTTAATCTAAAATTTTGTTCCTCAAGTAATTAAAATTTTATCATAGGTTTAAAAAAAAATTTGTGTTGCATTCATGCTGGTGCATATTTTTATTTGAGTGTGGTTTGAATTCAAATTTGTATTTGAATTCAAACTTTGTTTGAATTAGAAATAGAAGAGAAGAAGAAATAGAAAAGGAACCCAAACCCAAAACAACCCAACCCAAACCCCATCCCGGAAGCCCACCAACTCAACCCAGGCCCAGCTCACTTTTCCCCTCTCCCCGCGGCCCAGTTTGTTTCCCTCTCGGGCCGACCCAGCCTCTCCCCACGGCCCACTTCCCCGCGGCCCGACGCCTCCACCCACTCAGCGGCCCTCTTCCCCGCTCGCTCAACCCAGACGGCCCAGTGCTCCCCTTTCCGCTCCAGACCGCGTCGCCGCGCGCCGTTGTACCTCTGACACCGCGGCCCCAGTAGTCAGCACCTTCCCCTTCCTTCCGCTCGCCCTGTTTCTTCTCTGTTTCGCTCCGCTCGAGCACCTCACCGCGCTATGGGCCCTTCCGCCCGAGTCCGACCTCCGAGAGCCCACCTGCAGGAATCCCCCTCACCGCGCTTCGCACGCGCATCCCGGAATCCCGATCAGTCCCGCGTTGATTTCGGATCGAGAACGGACCCAATCAAGTGCGCAACGGCCGCGCCTTGATTTCCGCTAGCCCGCACGCCGAGGATCGCTCCCAGCCCTATTTGAGCGTAGTCCGCACCTCTCCTAAACTCCTGGATCCACCCACAGCCCCCATCCCTAACCCTAGCCGCGCGTCAGCCATCGGAGCTTTGCATGATCATCGCCGCAGGTGAACTGGCACTGCCACTTTTCCTCGCCGCTGGCACGATTCAACCTTTGCTGACCCTTCTGGATCCTCCGCAGGGGCTCCGCAAGCACACCCGTAGGGCCCAGACGACCGGAGGAGCACACCGTCACCTCCATCACCGGGCTCTGCTCGTACGCCGCCGCTCGATCCCGGCGCCGACGTCACTGCATGGCTACACAACCCAAATTTGAGGTTCGGTAAGCACCCTTAAACCCTTCCCGTCCTCCTGCGCAAGGAATCTAGTCCCGTAGCCCACACCCGAGGCCTGAAGCGGCACTCCGGTGTTCCGCCGCCGCTCGCACTGCAGTCTGCAGGGTTACACCACCGCGCACGAGCCTTGTTTTGGCTCCGCACCCGCACGCAGACGCAGCCCGGCCCCAGCTTGAACCCAATAGAGCGCGAACACTAGTTCGCCGGCGAACCCCACAGTTCAGCGCCGCCCCCCACCGTGGCAAGCTCCTACCAGGCCCCAATCCATTGTTTTGTGGCCTCAGGTGGCTTGCGCATGCCGCCTAGATGCCTCTAGAGCCCAGCCCCGCTCGAATCCTCCACGGGAAGGCCGAGTTTGGCTTGCGCCGGCGATCCCCCGCCGCGGAAACCCTGTCCCCAGCGACCAGCGCCGCCGCCCCCTTGCAAACGCGCCCTGACCACCCGATCTTGAACCGACGGGTCAGATTAGATCCAAAAGCGCAACCCCGCTGAACCGTCAGATCGAGATCCGACGATCCGGATCCAAAGATACCGGTTCGGCTGGTACCTTTTGCTAAAGAGACCCTGCCCTTTTTGGAATTCAACCCGCAGTCCAGACTTAGTCAAAAATAATCCTACTTAGGTCCTGTTTTTAACGTTTTGGCCCCTGAGCTTTTCCCTATTAGAACCCGCCGTCCAGGCCTGCCATTTTTGCATGTTAGACCCTGGAACTAAGGTTTATTTACGTTTAGGCCCTCGGTTTTTGCAGAAAACGCCCTGGAACTTAGTTTTTCTCGCAGATAAGCCCCTAGACCTTGTTTCATGCCTAGTTTATGCGTTTTAGCTCCGTTTTAAGCGTTCTTTATGTCCACGCGATCGTTGTGATGCGTAGAATAGCTTTAGACTAGTTTAGTGTGCTGTTTTTATGTATTGATGTATTGTTTCTTAGCTTTTGTTAGTGTTTGCTTGTATGCTTATTATTGTGCATTGTTTTGGCCATGTGTTCGTGAGTAGACGCTGAGTTACCGGAGGAGCCCCAGTACTAGTACCCGGGGCAGCCGTCTTCTGAGCACTTTGAGCAGCAGCAGGAGCAGTACGAGGAAGGCAAGTATAACATGAACAACCTATCACTTTTAAATACAATTTCATACTGCATTTTAATACTGTATGCCTATAAGGATTTCCTAGCCACTTTATATCCTTTATATATATCCTTGGGTTGCATTTTGGTTAGTTGTGCTAGGTTGCTGTGCTATAACACACTCTGGTCCTTTTAATTAATTTGATTAATGGTTTACTTGAACTTAATTCTGAGAGTGGCCCTCTGTGTGGATGAGTGGCTCACGTCTCGTTAAAAGATGGTTTTTGTAGAAACATGGTTTAGGGGGCCAGCACGGTGCTTAGTGCCTGGTTGGCCACTCTCCATAAGGACCGGTTCATAGAGCGACAACCTGGGACAAGAGCGCTACCACAAGGCTAGAATGGGATAGACTTGGCTTACTAATTAGGTCTTTTTGGTTTCGAGTAACTTACCTGCGGGGCAAGAGTAGTAAGCTTCAATGGTCCCTGCTCCTCCGGCTGGTCTGTGCTTGGTTTGCGTACCTGTGCTTGTACCCCCGTGAGGTGGGCCCCATCGTCGCTGACCTAACGCTCGCGGTTACGCCTTACCAACGAGATTCTTTGTAACGGCCTCGTAGTGAGTCGCTAGTCATCTCACCTAAGGAAGTGTGATGAACCTCTAGCGTAGCTCACGGCTTGTGGGTAAAGATGTGCAACCTCTGCAGAGTGTAAAACTGGTATACTAGCCGTGCTCACGGTTATGAGCGGCCCAGATCCTCCTTTTGATTAGTGGGGTTGTCTCCTTCCGACGAGGGAGGTGCCTCTCGGGGTTACCTTGGTTTGGTTTGGTTCTCAGTAGTATCATGATTAAATTTGACTAATTACTATGTAACTGGGTTAATGGTAATTCATCAACTCATAGTAAAATAGCTTTAATAAAATTTTGCCAACCCTTAAAAGCTAATGCAGTCAGTCAGCCAACCTTAGAGCCTCATAGTTTGTGTTATACTTGTTGAGTACAAGTTGTGTACTCACTCTTGCCTCTTCTCTACTTTTTCCTCTTGGCTACGCTACTGCTGCTCAGTTCCTGCCGACACGAGGGAGTTCGTTCAGCGCTACCAGGACTACGAGGACTTCTAGGTGTTCGTCTCCCAGTCGACGTCCCTGTGGCGCCTTGCTCAGCTTCGGAGAGTTTTATTCGTATTTGTACTTCGCTTCCGCTGTATCAGACATTTTGTCATTAATGTAATAAATAACATTCGTATTCGCTTTATTATGTCTTTTTACGTGATATGTGCTATGATATACAGTTCATTCTGTTGTATATACGTGTGACTTGATCCTGGCACGTATATGATTGCTCGGTTTATGTTCTTTTATAAACCGGGTGTTACAGAGTGGTATCAGAGCCGTATCGACTGTAGGACGAAGCCTAGATAAAACTGGTCGAGTTTTAGGACTTCATCTCTCCAATCCTTGCCTGCTGAAACTATTTTACTATTATACCCCTTGAATTCTATGACTTTTACTCGTCTTGCCTTGATTTCTCTCTCTGAAGAATAGTTTCTGTAGATTTTGGCCTGAATCAGTCATCTGACCACCATGATTATTAGCTAGGTGACCCCTTTATAATAATACGATAGCACGTTCTGCGACGCGTTGTGTTAGTCGAGTCGTATGTTAAACTCGGCTAAGTTGTGAAAAAAATTGTCTGCTTGTTATTATGCTACATGTTTGATTTGGATTTTTGAATGATTGCATAGCTTAGTAGTTTAAATTTGTTTAGAGAAAATCCCTCTTATGTTAAAGTTAACTAATTAATAAAATGAGTTAGATCGTTGGGGGTAAAACAATCCATTCTATCCTGTCTACTTTATCATGGCTGAGTCTTTTTTCCGCAAAGAGTTATCATATCCATCTGAATTTATTCCTGCAATATCCTCCAAAATCAGATGGTGAACACCAGGCGTGGTTCTGACCAGCAGGGGCAGAACAACCAGGGTCAGAACACCCTGGGGACCGGGATCCCGATGCCTCCGCCTTTGACTCGGGAGCAGTACTTCCAGCTCCAGATGCAGATGATGGCCACCCTGAACAACACTGTTCAGGCTCTTCAGCAGGCTCACACTCAGCCTCCGCCTCCTCCACCGCCACAGCCTCGCGACAGGCGTGCCGAGTTCCTGAGGGATCACCCGCCGACGTTCTCTCACACGTCTGACCCTCTTCAGGCTGACGACTGGCTCCATGCAGTGGAGCGTCAGCTGGACATCGCCCAGTGCGATGATCGGGAGAGAGTCATGTATGCAGCAGGACAGCTGCGAGGGGCTGCTTTGGACTGGTGGGAGTCCCACCCAGTTCACGACCGCGAGGCTCTCACTTGGCTCCAGTTCCGAGAGCGGTTCCGCAGCCACAACGTCCCCGCGGGCGTTATGAAGATGAAACAGAAGGAGTTCCTTGCACTGAAGCAGGTAATCTTAAAAATAATCATTCCGCGGTTTCTTTTGAGCTAATGCCCCCTTGTTCTATCCTTTTGAATCTTGAGTTAATCTTTCGATATCTATCTGTTTTTGTCACTTCAGGGGACTATGTCGGTCACGGAGTATCGTGATCGTTTTCTTTAGCTGGCTCGCTACGCCCCTGCCGATGTTGCGGATGACCGCAAGAAGCAGGAGCACTTCACGGAGGGCCTTGAGGACTACCTCCAGTACACGCTGCTCAACCTCCGCTTCGACGACTTCAACCATCTGGTTGACAGCGCGCTCAACACTGAGCGCAAGCACTTGGAGATGGAGGACAAGAAGAGGAAGATTGTCCCCGTTGCTTCCGGCAGCAACACTCGTCCACGCCTCCAGCAGCCTCAGCAGTACCAGTAGCCTCAGTACCGGCCTCCTCAGCAGTACTAGCAGAGGCCCCCGTAGCAGTACCCGCCTCGACAGTAGTAGGCAGGTCAGGGCCCGAGGTTACCGGCACCTCCAGCTCGTGCTCCACCCGCTCCACCGGCACCGCAGGCTCCACGTCCGGCAGCCCTACCGGACAGCAGGCTCAGGGACCCCCTCGCGTCTGCTTTCACTGCGGCCAGCCGGGGCACTACGCCAATGCTTGCCCCCGGAAGGCGCAGGCGGGACAGCAGGGGCGCCGAGCTCAGCCCAGGGCACCACTTCAGGGCAGAGTGAACCACGTGACGGCCGAGTCAGCGGCCGAGGCTCCCAATGTGGTTATTGGTACGTTCATGGTTAATTCATATCCAGCTACAGTGCTTTTCGATACTGGTGCTACGCATTCCTTCATTACTCAGTCTTTTGTCGAGCATCATGGTATTCATACTAGCACATTAAAGAGGTGCCTGTTAGTATCTTCACCGGGAGGACAGTTGAGGTCTCACACTTACTGCCCGAGAGTCAGTGTTTCCTTGAGGGGAGTGGAGTTCTGTACTGATCTGATGGTGCTAGACACCAAGGGCATTGATGTCATTCTGGGAATGGAGACTCTGGCCAAGTGGGGAGTCCGGATAGATTGTGCTCAGAGGACAGTCTTGCTATCAGCTTCCAGTGGCCAAGAGGTTGTTATCAGTGCAGTAGAGCCCTCTGGATTTCTTCATCAGATGGAGGCTAGACCCATGGACGGTATTCGCGTGGTGTCCGAATTCCCGGATGTCTTTTCGGATGATCTGCCAGGTATGCCGCCTGAACGCGCTATTGAGTTTTGTATTGATCTCTTGCCTGGCACAACCCCTATTGCAAAGCGGCCCTACCGTATGGCACCTATAGAGCATGAAGAGGTCAAGAAAACTATTGATGAGTTGCTAGCCAAGGGCTATATCCGTCGCAGCTTCTCTCCTTGGGCTTTTCCATTATTGCTGGTAGATAAGAAGGATGGCTCGAAGAGGATGTGTGTGGATTATCGGGAGCTGAATGCAGTCACTATCAAGAACAAGCATCCACTGCCCCGTATTGAGGATCTCTTTGATTTGCTTCGAGGTGCTCGTATATTCTCGAAGATTGATCTTCGTTCGGGTTATTTTCAACTGAGGATCCGTCCTGGGGATATTCCGAAGACGGCATTCACCTGCAAGTACGGGCTATATGAGTACACGGTCATGTCCTTCGGCTTGACTAATGCCCCGGCTTTCTTCATGCACTTGATGAACATGGTTTTCATGGACTATCTGGATGTCTTTGTGGTGATCTTCATCGATGATATTCTGATTTTCTCCAAGACAGAAGAAGAGCATGAGGAGCATCTGAGACTCGTATTGCAGAGATTGAGAGAGCATCAGCTGTATGCCAAGTTCAGCAAGTGCGAGTTCTGGATTGACGAGGTTCCATTCCTCGGTCATGTTATCTCTCAGGGAGGCATTGCTGTTGATCCGAGCAAGGTGAAGGATGTGCTCGAGTGGGAGACACCGCAGACAGTAAAGGAAGTCAGGTCATTCTTGGGCTTAGCTGGATATTATCAGAGGTTCATTGAGAATTTCTCCAAGATCGCGAAGCATTTGACTTCTTTGCTGGAGAAAAATGTGGCTTTCGTGTGGACTGATGAGCGTCAGAGGGCCTTTGATGAGCTGAAGAAAAGGTTGACTACGGCGCCAGTCCTGACTCTGCCAGACCAGACGAAAAGATTCACGGTGTATTGTGATGCTTCGAAGGATGGTCTTGGGTGTGTCCTGATGCAGGAGTGCAGAGTGATTGCTTATGCTTCACGGCAGTTACGTCGGCATGAGCTGAATTATCCCACCCATGATCTTGAGTTAGCCGCAGTTGTGCATGCTCTGAAGATTTGGAGGCATTACTTGTATGGGCAGCGGTGTGATATCTACACGGATCACAAGAGCCTCAAGTACATTTTCACGCAGAATGAGCTGAACATGCGGCAGAGAAGATGGCTAGAGTTGGTCAAGGATTATGATCTGGAGATTCACTATCATCCGGGCAAGGCCAATGTTGTAGCAGATGCTCTGAGCAGAAGAAGTTATGTCAACATGGCCGTGGCTTTCCAGATGCCTCCAGAGTTATGTGAGGAGATCGAGCAGTTGAGTCTGGGCTTCTTGCATCATACTTCCAGTGCAGCATTCGAGGCAGTACCGACTCTAGAGGCAGAGATCGGGCAGCATCAGAAAGATGATGAGAACCTGCAGGAGATCCGTGAGTTGATCAAGAAGGGCAAGGCTCCTCATTTCAGAGAGGATGATCAGGGTACTTTGTGGTACAAGAACTGGATCTGCGTGCCTGATGTGCATGATCTCCGGAAGTTGATTCTGAGTGAGGCCCATGATACAGCTTACTCTATTCATCCGGGCAGCACGAAGATGTATTATGATCTGAAGGAACGTTTCTGGTGGTATGGGATGAAGCATTCAGTGGCAGAGTACGTGGCTATTTGTGACACCTGTCAGCGTGTCAAGGCTGAGCATCAGAGGCCAGCAGGTCTGTTACAGCCTTTGAAGATTCCAGAGTGGAAATGGGAGGAAATCACTATGGACTTCATTGTTGGATTGCCTCATACTCAGAAAGGGTACAACTCCATTTGGGTAGTAGTGGATCGTCTGACGAAAGTTACTCACTTCATTCCAGTGAACACTACTTACTCCAGTGCTAGACTTGCAGAGTTGTACATCTCTCGGATTGTCTGCTTGCATGGTGTGCCCAAGAAGATCATATCTAACAGAGGGTCTCAGTTCACTTCTCGGTTCTGGGAGCAGCTTCATGATTTGTTGGATACGAAGCTGCGCTTCAGTACGGCTTATCACCCTCAGACAAATGGGTAGACAGAGAGAACCAACCAAGTGTTGGAGGATATGCTGAGAGCTTGTGCCATTCAGTACGGTACTAGTTGGGATAAGTGCCTGTCATATGCTGAGTTCTCATATAACAACAGCTATCAGGCCAGTCTGAAGAAGTCACCCTTTGAGGCATTGTATGGCAGAAAGTGCAGAACTCCTCTCTATTGGGATCAGATTGGTGAGAAGCAGCTCTTTGGCCCTGAGATCATAGATGATGCAGAGCAGATGGTCCAGGCTGTGCGAGAAAATCTGAGGATTGCACAGAGCAGACAGAAGAGCTATGCTGATGGCAAACGGAGAGACCTGACTTTTAGTGTTGGTGATTATGTGTACCTGAAGGTGTCTCCAATGAGAGGAATCCGCAGATTTAATGTCAAGGGGAAGTTAGCACCTCGGTATGTGGGGCCATTCAAGGTGCTAGAGCGGAAAGGCGAAGTTGCTTATCGCCTGGAGTTACCTCTCAGCCTCTCGGGAGTTCATGATGTCTTCCATATATCTCAGCTGAAGAGGTGTTTGCGAGTACCCGAGGAGCATGCACCGCTGGGTGGAGTAGATGTGCAGGGAGATCTGACTTTTATCGAGCATCCGGTGAAGATTCTGGAGACATCAGAGAGGGTTACTCGGAACAAGCGCATCAAGATGTGCAGAGTTCAGTGGAGTCATCACAGTGAAGCTGAGGCAACATGGGAGCGAGAAGATGAGCTAAAGAAGACGTATCCAGATCTCTTTGCTAGCCAGCCCAGCTAAATCTCAGGGACGAGATTTCTTTAAGGGGGTAGGGTCTGTAACACCCTAATTTAAATTTCAGCATTTATTAATAAATTTAATTGGCTTTATTTAATTTTCTAAGGTTTATTGTGTTAGACTTGCATTTAATCTAAAATTTTGTTCCTTAAGTAATTAAAATTTTATCATATGTTTAAAAAAAATTTGTGTTGCATTCATGCTGGTGCATATTTTTATTTGAGTGTGGTTTGAATTCAAATTTGTATTTGAATTCAAACTTTGTTTGAATTAGAAATAGAAGAGAAGAAGAAATAGAAAAGGAACCCAAACCCAAAACAACCCAACCCAAACCCCATCCCGGAAGCCCACCAACTCAACCTAGGCCCAGCTCTCTTTTCCCCTCTCCCCGCGGCCCAGTTTGTTTCCCTCTCGGGCCGACCCAGCCTCTCCCCGTGGCCCACTTCCCCGCGGCCCGACGCCTCCACCCGCTCAGCGGCCCACTTCCCCGCTCGCTTAACCCAGACGGCCCAGTGCTCCCCTTTCCGCTCCAGGCCGCGTCGCCGCGCGCCGTTGTACCTCTGACACCACGGCCCCAGTAGTCAGCACCTTCCCCTTCCTTCCGCTCGCCCTGTTTCTTCTCTGTTTCGCTCCGCTCGAGCACCTCACCGCGCTGTGGGCCCTTCCGCCCGAGTCCGACCTCCGAGAGCCCACCTGCAGGAATCCCCCTCACTGCGCTTCGCACGCGCATCCCGGAATCCCGATCAGTCCCGCGTTGATTTCGGATCGAGAACGGACCCAATCAAGTGCGCAACGGCCGCGCCTTGATTTCCGCTAGCCCGCACGCCGAGGATCGCTCCCAGCCCTATTTGAGCGTAGTCCGCACCTCTCCTAAACCCCTGGATCCACCCACAGCCCCCATCCCTAACCCTAGCCACGCGTCAGCCATCGGAGCTTTGCACGATCATCGCCGTAGGTGAACTGGCGTTGCCACTTTTCCTCGCCACTGGCACGATTCAACCTTTGCTGACCCTTCTGGATCCTCCGCAGGGGCTCCGCAAGCACACCCGTAGGGCCCAGACGACCGGAGGAGCACGCCGTCACCTCCATCACCGGGCTCTGCTTGTACGCCGCCGCTCGATCCCGGCGCCGACGTCACTGCACGGCTACACAACCCAAATTTGAGCTTCGGTAAGCACCCTTAAACCCTTCCCGTCCTCCTGCGCTAGGAATCTAGTCCCGTAGCTCACACCCGAGGTCTGAAGCGGCACTCCGGTGTTCCGCCGCCGCTCGCACTGCAGTCTCGCCGTGGCGAGACCCCTGCAGGGTTACACCACCGCGCACGAGCCTTGTTTTGGCTCCGCACCCACACGCAGACGCAGCCCGGCCCCAGCCTGAACCCAATAGAGCGCGAACACTAGTTCGCCGGCGAACCCCACAGTTCAGCGCCGCCCCCCGCCATGGCAAGCTCCTACCAGGCCCCAATCCATTGTTTTGTGGCCTCAGGTGGCTTGCGCATGCCGCCTAGATGCCTCTAGACCCCAGCCCCGCTCGAATCCTCCACGAGAAGGCCGAGTTTGGCTTGCGCCGGCGATCCCCCGCCGCGGAAACCCTGTCCCCAGCGACCAGCGCCGCCGCCCCCTTGCAAACGCGCCCTGACCACCCGATCTTGAACCGACGGGTCAGATTAGATCCAAAAGCGCAACTCCGCTGAACCGTCAGATTGAGATCCGACGATCCGGATCTAAAGATACCGGTTCGGCCGGTACCTTTTGCTAAAGAGACCCTGCCCTTTTTGGAATTCAACCCGCAGTCCAGACTTAGTCAAAAATAATCCCACTTAGGTCCTGTTTTTAACGTTTTGGCCCCCGAGCTTTTCCCTATTAGAACCCGCCATCCAGGCCTGCCATTTTTGCACGTTAGACCCTAGAACTAAGGTTTATTTACGTTTAGGCCCTCGGTTTTTGCAGAAAACCCCCTGGAACTTAGTTTTTCTCGCAGATAAGCCCCTAGACCTTGTTTCAGGCCTAGTTTATGCGTTTTAGCTCCATTTTAAGCGTTCTTTATGTCCACGCGATCGTTGTGACGCGTAGAATAGTTTTAGACTAGTTTAGTGTGCTGTTTTTATTTATTAATGTATTGTTTCTTAGCTTTTGTTAGTGTTTGCTTGTATGCTTATTATTGTGCATTGTTTTGGCCATGTGTTCGTGAGTAGACGCTGAGTTATTCCGAGCAGCCGTATTCCGAGCACTTTGAGCAGCCGTATTCCGAGCACTTTGAGCAGCAGCAGGAGCAGTACGAGGAAGGCAAGTATAACATGAACAACCTATCACTTTTAAATACAATTTCATACTGCATTTTAATACTGTATGCCTATAAGGATTTCCTAGCCACTTTATATCCTTTATATATATATATCCTTGGGTTGCATTTTGGTTAGTTGTGCTAGGTTGCTGCGCTATAACACACTCTGGTCCTTTTAATTAATTTGATTAATGGTTTACTTGAACTTAATTCTGAGAGTGGCCCTCTGTGTGGATGAGTGGCTCACGTCTCGTTAAAAGATGGTTTTTGTAGAAACATGGTTTAGGGGACCAGCACGGTGCTTAGTGCCTGGTTGGCCACTCTCCATAAGGACCGGTTCATAGAGCGACAACCTGGGACAACAGCGCTACCACAAGGCTAGAATGGGATAGACTTGGCTTACTAATTAGGTCTTTTTGGTTTGTAGTAACTTACCTGCGGGGCAAGAGTAGTAAGCTTCAATGGTCCCTGCTCCTCCGGCTGGTCTGTGCTTGGTTTGCGTACCTGTGCTTGTACCCCTGTGAGGTGGGCCCCATCGTCGCTGACCTAACGCTCGCGGTTACGCCTTACCAACGAGATTCTTTGTAATGGCCTCGTAGTGAGTCGCTAGTCATCTCACCTAAGGAAGTGTGATGAACCTCTAGCGTAGCTCACGGCTTGTGGGTAAAGATGTGCAACCTCTGCAGAGTGTAAAACTGGTATACTAGCCGTGCTCACGGTTATGAGCGGCCCAGATCCTCCTTTTGATTAGTGGGGTTGTCTCCTTCCGACTAGGGAGGTGCCTCTCGGGGTTACCTTGGTTTGGTTTGGTTTGGTTCTCAGTAGTATCATGATTAAATTTGACTAATTACTATGTAACTGGGTTAATGGTAATTCATCAACTCGTAGTAAAATAGCTTTAATAAAATTTTGCCAACCCTTAAAAGCTAATGCAGTCAGTCAGCCAACCTTAGAGCCTCATAGTTTGTGTTATACTTGTTGAGTACAAGTTGTGTACTCACTCTTGCCTCTTCTCTACTTTTTCCTCTTGGCTACGCTACTGTTGCTCAGTTCCTGCCGACACGAGGGAGTTCGTTCAGCGCTACCAGGACTACGAGGACTTCTAGGTGTTCGTCTCCCAGTCGACGTCCCTGTGGCGCCCTGCTCAGCTTCGGAGAGTTTTATTCATATTTGTACTTCGCTTCCGCTGTATCAGACATTTTGTCATTAATGTAATAAATAACATTCGTATTCGCTTTATTATGTCTTTTTACGTGATATGTGCTATGATATACAGTTCATTCTGTTGTATATACGTGTGACTTGATCCTGGCACGTATATGATTGCTCGGTTTATGTTCTTTTATAAACCGGGTGTTACAATTGCATTTACATTTGTTTTGAGGATTTGAGGAGCTCTCCATTAGACACTTGTGTCTTGGAGATATTGTTGTTTCGTATGTGCAGGATCTGCGTGAACCTGCTCAAGGAACTTCTCTGAGCAGACTCTACAATTGGGGTTTGAATTTACATTCATTTATTAGCACTACTCTTATTGTGTTCACTCTGTTCTGAGTGAACTCGGAAGTTTCGGATTGACAAACCCGGAAGTTCCGAGTTCACCTACTGTCTAGCCCAAATCCGAAAGTTCCGGATTTGAAACCTGGAAGTTCCGAGTTTGGCAGACAGTGAATTTAATACGCTGCATTTGAGTGAAAATTTGTAGGTGCGCCTATTCACCCCCCTCTAGGCGACATCACGGTCCTTTCAATGTTGGCTCGAGATGTCATTGTGAGCCCATTATAGAAGCTTTGCAGGACGAGCCACTCGTCCATGCCATGATGAGGACAGGCCAGGATGTATTCCTGCAGCCTCTCCCAAGCTTTCTGGGATGGATTCCATCCCTGTCTGCTGGAAACTTGAAATTCTCCCGCGCAGGGCATTTGTTTTGCCCAGCGGGAAGAATTTTGCGAGGAACGCCTTGGAGCATTTGGCCCAGGTGTCGATGTCCTTTTCTTTATAAAACCACTATTTTGCCTTTCCCAGGAGGGAAAAGGGAAATAGACGAAGCTTGGCAATGTCGGCGGTGACACCCCATATAACAACGGTGTTGCTGAGCTCCAGAAAATTCTGCAAATGTGCATTTGCGTCCTCGTTCGGCTTGCCACAGAATGGGCTAGCCTGCACCATGTTGATGAGGCTTGATTTGAGCTCGAAGTTCACGTCCCCGACACTGATGTTGGGGCCAGTGGCCACATTGTTGGTGGAGGGGACGGAGAACTCGCGGAGAGTCTTTTCAGCCATAGCCTCAAGAACGAGTGGTGCTTCCGAAATGGGTTTCTGTGCCGGGAGGATTGCGAGAGGAGGAACGACGCGAGGTCATGCCCTTCTCACGAGCCTCTCTTGATTGTCTGTGTAGTTTTTCGGCAGGTAGAAACCGGTCATACACTACCCCTGTCTTCTTTCAAATCAAAAATAAAAGAAGACATAAAGTGACATTAGCCTGAAAGAGTAAAGACTATATCCTAAGTACAAGGTCTAAGTTAATATCAGCACAATATCTTTGTTCACTTGCCGTCCCCGGCAACGGCGCCAGAAATGCTTGTTGTCATTTCTTAGCGCAATCACTAGGAATGGTTAATCCTTAGCAACAGCGCCAGAAATGCTTGTTGGCAGTCCTTAGTGCAATCACTAGAAATGAGGGCGCCGAACCAATACTAGCAACTGCATTCAAGGGGTGCCACTCTCGTGGTATAATCAATATGATTACAGATGGATCCTCAAGCGCACAGATATACCATTGTAGCATTTCACCCGGAGAGTAAGGGTATCGACATTTATTTGTGTCCCAAAGGACGGCAGCGGCAAAGGTATTGTACTCAACATTAACCATGACATTGTGCCTCAAGCAATAGGCAACTCTAACAGGAGTAAGTACAGATAAAGAATAAGCAAGGGTAATGCGACACAGCACACATCCAAACTCCAAGAGGAAGGAATAAAGGTGAGAAACTATAAAACAAAGAACTACTCTATCCTACGTCAAGTCAGCTGGAGCTTAGGCTAGGTTAGGTGTCCTAGTGCTTCTATCCAAAGCTGGGGTCATGTTAGATCATGGTTAGGACTACAGGTGCTAGGAAAATGGTATAGCGGGGAAAAGGTCCCGCACCGGAGTACATCCAGTCCCGTTACCTCTTTGCATGAACTCCTACACCGAACCCGAACGTCGGGGAGTACGTTAAATGCAACACCGTTGTTACGCCAGACGGACAGGGCTGTCACCACCTGCCATCTACCCTAGTGACACCGTGGAGCACAGTCATATCCGAAGGATCCCGCATACCCGAGCACCACGCTCGTGTATGAAGTCACTACTCTAGTGCCCCCAGGTCTCCCACCCTTCGGATGGATGAGTAAAACACTAGAGCAAGCCTGAAGGCACAACGAACCTCTATCCGTACCCGGATCATCTGGCCTAACCAAGACCGTAGCATAACTTATGAAAGATCTAAGCATGGATTGATAAACTATCAAGATAGTAAAGCAACCATGGCAAAACTCTATATTATGAATAGAAGTCTGACAAGTCGGATACAATGCCATACCAGGAGCCGAGGATTGCTCAACGACCCCAAGGACGACTTGCTCGCTAAAGAGAACTAGCCTAGCTCCACTACCTAGCTAAGAGAGCAAGAGAGAGGAGAGCCTTCTTGGAGAGAATGGAATGAAGTGTGTGTGTGTGTGTGAGGGGTGAGAGGGGGCCCTATTTATACTAGTGGAGGTCGGTTCCCGCCAAATGCACGTATGGAAGGTAATCAGGAGACTTGGGGCCGACTCCTCCTCGAAATGCACCTGGACGAGAGGCCAGCCAGGTTCAACCGACCCAGGGGGTCGGCCAGCCCCACCTAGCCGCCTCTCGTCCTTATCCTTCTCTGGAAGGCTGACATGTGGGCCCTGATATCTTTCCTTGTATGCATTATGCATGGTGCGCCCGTTTGCTCTGCCAGATGGGCCCTCCTTGTAAGTGGGTGACGCCGGACGCGATATTCGGCGTAGTTGTATGGCATCTACTGCGTGTTTTCATCTTATTCCACTCCTGCTCATCTGAAATGTACAAAACTCAAAAACAACTGTGGAGCAAGGTTGGTGATACAAATATATGGGTAAGACATGCAGTTTTCCTTTATTATTGAGTATAGTTGACGGGTGAAAATGGCACTTAAGCACCGTCAACAATGATGTGGCATATCTATTTGGTAGGATGATCATGCATGTGGGCATGCGGTGCTCAAGTTGTAATGCAGGTTAGCTACCTAGATAGTCATGCAAGTACTCTTTATTTTTGTCAAACCAAAACAAAATCCAAACCAACACATTACTCAGGTTGCGGAAAATATATTGCCGGGGAGTCGCTATTACGGACCAAGATACCAGCGCGCACCTAGTAGCACAATCGTATGGCGGTAGCACACACGAGGCCCTAGGTTCCGTCGTGGCACCATAGTGACGAACACCACAACTTGATAAAATCATAGCAACCCAAATAATGCGCGGAGGTAGAGAGGAAAATGAAAAGCCAGGTGATAATTGCAAACTTTTTCCTAAATGTGTGTTGGTATTTCTTAACGTTCACAGAATAATCCGCAAGCGCACGAAAAATACCGTTGTAGCACTTCACCCGGAAGTATTCAGGGTATCGTAATTTCCACGAGGAATGGAGGTGTAACGGTCTTCTAACTAGTTTACCCGGAGGAAGAGAGAAGGGTGGCCTTTGGGTAGTGTGGTTATCTAAGAGAAGAGATACTTAACAGAGATAAACCAGCTCTCTCTTGCTTACTTCGGGCACCGGCTTACTCATGGTCTGCCAAGAGTATCCGGCTATTAGCTCTACACCCAACCCTCACGTGGGGGACTACAAAGGACAGACAGGGCTATCACCACCTGCCGCCTACCCCGACAGACCGTGGAGAAGGTATGCAAACAACGGTAACCTCTAGCCCAGACACCACGTCCACGCTATCGATTACTACTCTAGCCCCGACTCCGTCCACGACTCGAGCCTTTAGACTAGAGCAACCGTCACGAGGACGGACGATGATCCCGCAAGCAAAAGATAATGAAAGCTTAACTCAGATAAGAACTCAACAAGTAGACGAACTCAGATACTTACTTGAAAGAGGCTCATATCCGCCGAGGTACAAGTAGAGGGAAGCCGACAACTCCGGCACTCCTCCCAAACTTCTCGCACACTCCCTAGCCTACTCTCAACAAGATAGCTCTAAGGTGGGCTCTCCCCTTCTCCTTCTTCTCTCCAAATTGTGTTGTGTTGTGAAGGGTGAGGGAGTCCCCTTTTATAGGCCAAGGTGGTCGGTTTTCGCGGGAAACAAATATGGGAACAATAGGAACCGACGTTGGGATGGCGGTGGCGATCTTCCCGTCAAAGCTCGGGCCGTTTGGCGCCAAAAGGGGTTCGGGTGACCCCGGGTTCGGCCGACCCCCGGGTGCCGCCTCTCGCACTGCCTCTCGTCCTGGACACTGCCAGGAGGGCCCCCATCTTGTGTATGTCGGTGTCGGGTCTTTGTTCGTCAGTTTTCTCTGTCAAATGGGCCCATTTTGAAGGTGAAATGCGAGATGGGATCTTCTGTGTGTTTTTCTCCGTGTTCACTTGTGTTTTCCTCATATTTCGAGTGTGGGTGCCTGCAAACCAAGAATCACCAAAACTTGTGGAATTGATTAGAATTAAGTCCTACAACTACGTTTGGTGGTTGAATATCATGAAAAGATGTAGGAGATGACAGTCTTATTTCTGACTCAAGGACCGTCAACAACACCCCCACACTTAGCCTTTGCTCATCCTCGAGTAAAGAGGCGAAGACTAAGGTGGATGCAACTCCTTTAAAGAAACCTGCATACAAGTTATTCACCAAGTTTCTCCTTGACTTGTGAACTTTTTAAGTGTCTACCATGCTTATCTCGATGATTGAAACTTGGAACGGTTTAAACTTCAGGTTCCTTAGTCTCCCGTACTCAAATACTTGGGTTTTATGAATTTTAAAATCAAGCATAGCCAAGCTCCTCAGCTTGTTCTCTCGGATCTCTCTTTTTGCTTTTTGAATTCCTCACCAAGGCAAAGTGTTGCCTTCTTTTTCACCTATCTCTAGAAAGGCTTATGTGGAGCTTAGGTTAGGGAAAGAGTTGAAGGCATACCTGTTCCTCATATGTTGCTAAGTCAAAGACCGGATCCAAAGGAGAAACAAGTCATAAACCTTGATCAAGATGTGCATGTGTGTGAATATTTGGGTGGATGGTGTATGAACTCCTTTCATGGACCATCTCTCTCCTTTATTCCTTTTTCTTTGGACATGGGCTATCTCTTTCTCTCTTTTTTTTGAACTCTTGGATGTTCATGTGTCCAATTTTTTTTCATCATGCTTTCTTGAGCATGTCTTTTTTTTAAATAGCCCATGCCCCCTTTTTTTCCTGGAATGATAACTTGGAGAGAGTAGTCATGAATATCATGGAGTTTTATTTTGTGGGATGATATGGAAGGTTGGGTGAAATGTTTTTGCGCAACTTCCAGTGTAGAAGTTGGCAAATATGTGTGGAGTGTACGTGATCTTGATCATGGGAATATGAAATGTATCTCACAAAGGGTCACAACAATTTGACAAAGCTCAATGAGACAACAAGTTGCATATGCGGAAGGTTTTCAATTTTGAACAACATATGGCCTTTGATAGAAATTTCATAAACAAACGAGGAGCCATGCTATTGAGTTTTTTTTAATTTTATAAAAGAAATCCCAAGTACTTTTGCAAGGAAGAGTTAGGTTCCATTCGTTCAACCATATCTCAAGAGTCAATTATTAGATAGCATGGGTTCCCTATCAAATTTCAGTTCACAAGAACAAGGTGAAAGTCAAGGAATAAAAGGTATGCAAGTTTATCATGAAGTGTATGGAGTGCAAAAGCATTTTTTTAATTATCAATTTTTAAACTCTAATGTAAGTAGGGAGGTGTATGAGTGTGAGAATGCAAACCAGCGTGTGTGTCGAAGCAAACGTTGCAGGGTCTTCACCAAGGTTTAGCTGACCCTAGGGGTTGGCTGACCCCTTGGTTGAGCCTTCAGATCTTGCTTTGATCGTGGTGCCCAGTGCTGGTCCGTGCCTGAGTTCTGGGGGGTGCTCCCCCCACACTTATTCTCTTGTACCAGTTTTATTTGACATAAAGAAAAACAACGGCAAATCTGTGCCGGTTTGAAAAACCGAGGAGTGCAACAATTTATTGGATTATAAATATTTTTTATTTTTATTTATTTATTTATTTATTTATTTATAAGGAAGAAGATTGAAATCAATTAAATTAATTACGTCTACTTCTTCATTTGGATTTATGGGCTCAAGGAAAACTTTTAAGCGTTTACCATTTACCTTGAAAACCTTACCGTTGTCATCCTGGATTGTGATTGCTCCATGTGAAGATGTATGGATGACGGTGTATGGCCCATCCCATTTGCTTCGAAGTTTTCCTTGCCCAAAGAGCTTGACCCTGGAATTAAAAAGTAATACCTTGTCTCCTATCTTGAATTCCTTGGGTCTGATTCTCTTGTCGTGCCATCTCTTAGTTCTGTCCTTGTAGATCATGGCACTGTGGTAGGCTTTTTCCCTCCATTCTTCCAGCTGGGATAGTTGGATCTTCCTGTTTCCTCCCTGCCATCTTACTGTCCATGTTCCATGTTCGGATAGCCCAGTGAGCTCTGTGTTCTAGTTCGACTAGTAGATGGCAAGTTTTATCATAAACCAGCTGGTACGGTGACATGCCTATAGGGGTTTTGTAAGCTGTTCTGTATGCCCAGAGTGCATCAGGCAGCTTATTTTTCCATCCCTTCCCTATTTCATTCACCATTTTCTGTAAGATGTTCTTGATTTGTTTGTTGGAGGTTTCTGCCTGCCCGCTGGTCTGTGGGTGATACGGAGATGCGATGTTATGCTTTCCTCCAAGCTCTTTTAGGAAGTTTCGGAAGGTCTGATTAATGAAATGAGACCCTCCATCACTTATGACCATCCTTGGAGTCCCGAAGCATGGGAAGATGATCGCATGAAACATCTTACGGGCATGCTTGGCATCGGCAGCTCTGCATGGTAGAGCCTCAACCCACTTCCACACATAGTCGACGGCGACCAGGATGTATTCACAGTCTTTTGACTTTGGGAATGTCCCCATGAAGTTAATGCCCCAGACATCAAACAGCTCAACTTGAAAATTGGAGTGGAGGGGCATTGCATCTCGGGAGGTGATGCCACCTTGCAACTGGCAGTTTCTGCACCTCATGATGAAGTTTCCGGTATCCTCATACATTGATGACCAGTAGAAACCACTTTGCCATATTTTCACCTGGGTGCGAAATATACCATAGTGGCCTCCATATGGTGCGGAGTGGCACTTCTTAATGATTTGGATCCCTTCGGCTTTTGTTACACATCTTCTGAGCAGGCCATCTGAGCATACCCTGTACAGGTACGGATTGTCCCACAAGTGGCGTCTGCTCTCATACAATAGCTTCTTTTTGTTTTCCACCGGTGGTACGTATCCTGGAACCATGAAGTTTATAAAAGAACATAAACCGAGCAATCATATACGTGCCAGGATCAAGTCACACGTATATACAACAGAATGAACAGTATATCATAGCACATATCACGTATAAAGATATAATAAAGCGAATACGAATGTTATTTATTACATTAATGACAAAATGTCTGATACAGCGGAAGCGAAGTACAAAATACGATAAAAGCTCTCCGAAGCTGAAGCAGGGCGCCACAGGGACGTCGACTGGGAGACGAAGCACCTAGAAGTCCTCGTAGTCCTGGTAGCGCTGGACGAACTCCCTCGTGTCGGCAGGAACTGAGCAGCAGTAGCGTAGCCAAGAGGAAAAAGTAGAGAAGAGGCAAGAGTGAGTACTCAACTTGTACTCAACAAGTATAACACAAACTATGAGGCTCTAGGCTGGCTGACTCAACTGCAATAGCTTTTAAGTGTTGGCAAAATTTTATTAAAGCTATTTACTACGAGTTGATGAGTTACCATTAACCCAGTTACATAGTAATTAATCAGATTTAATTATGATACTACTGAGAAACCAAACCAGAACCAAGCCACCAAGGTAAACCCCGAGAAGCACCTCCCTCGTCGGAAGGAGATAACTTCACTAATCAAAGGAGGATCTGGGCCACTCATAACCGTGAGCACGGCTAGTATACCAGTTTTACACTCTGCAGAGGTTGCACATCTTTACCCACAAGTCGTGAGCTACGCCAGTTGTTCATCACACTTCCTTAGGTGAGATGGCCAGCGACTCACTACGAGGCCTTTAAAAAGAATCTCGTTGGTAAGGCGTAACCGCGAGAGTTAGGTCGGCGACGATGGGGCCCACCTCCGGGGGTACAAGCACAGGAGCGCAATCCAAGCACAGACCAAGCCGGAGGAGCAGGGACCATTGAAGCTTACTACTCTTGCCCCGCAGGTAAGTTACTCCAAACCAAAAAGATCTAATTATTACGCCAAGTCTATCCCATTCTAGCCTTGTGGTAGCGCTGTTGTCCCAGGTTGTCGCTCTATGAACCGGTCCTTATGGAGAGTGGCCAACCAGGCAGTAAGCACCGTGCTGGCCCCCTAAACCATGTTTCTAACAAAAGCCAATTTTAACGAGAAGTGAGCCACTCAAGCCACACAGAGTGCCACTCTCAGAATTAAGTTCAAGTATATCATTAATCAAATTAATTAAAAAGGACCAGAGTGTGTTATAGCGCAGCAACCTAGCACAACTAACCAAAATGCAACCCAAAGGTATATATAAAGGATATAAACTGGCTAGGAAATCCTTAAAGGCATACAGTATTAAAATGCAGTATGAAATTGTATTTAAAGTGATAGGTTGTTCATGTTATACTTGCCTTCCTCGTACTGCTCCTGCTGCTGCTCAAACTGATCCGAAGTCGGCTGCTCCGGGTACTGGTACTGGGGCTCCTCGGATGGATCAACGTCTACTCACGAACACATGGCCAAAACAATGCACAAAAATAAGCATACAGGCAAACATTAACAAAAACTAAGAAACAGTACAACAATACATGAAAACAGCGCACAAAACTATTCTAGAACTATTCTACACGTTACAACGATCGCGTGGATATAAAGAACGCTAAAAACGGAGCTAAAACGCGTTTTCTAGGCTAAAAACAAGGTTCAGGGGCTTAGTTGTAAGAAAACTGAAGTTCCAGGGGGTTTTCTGCTAAAACCGAGGACTAAAACGTAATTAAACCTTAGCTTCAGGGGCTAAACTGCAAAACCGACGGCTCTGGACGGCGGGTGCTATTTCTAAAGAGCTCAGGGGTGAAAACGTTAAAAACAGGACCTGAGTGGTATTATTTTTGAATAAAGGTGGACTGCGGGTTGATATCAAGAAAGCTGGGGGGTCTTTAACAAAAACACCTCAGCGAACCGGTACGCGCGAACGAGGGCCGCTGGATCTGGATCTAACGGTGCAGATCTAATAGGACATTGATCTAATCTAGCGCGTTAAAACCGGATCGGACGGACACGGGCGGTTGGGGGCGCGGGCGGCGGCGCTGGGTCGCCGGAGCTCTGCTCCCGCGGCGGCGCCGCGCCGGAGACGCCAGACTAGGCCTTTCAGGGGCGGATTCGAACGGGGGCTGGGTCGGGAGGCACCTACTCGACATGCGTAATCCACCCGAGGCAACGGAACGGCGGATTGGGGCCTGGTCGGACCTTGGCAAGGCGAGGGGCGGCGCTGGGCAGTGGGGTTCGCCGGCGAGCGGGTGCACAAGCACCTAGAGTGCGTCCCGGGCCAATTTGATGAGCGCAAAATACAGAGGAGGCCGGGATGATGCTCACCTAGGGGTTGCGGTGGCCGGCGATGAGGCGTGGGGAGGTCGTCGGTGAAGGCCGGCGGCGTGAAGGCGCAGAGCTCGGTGGCGGGGATGTCAGCGTGCACCTCCGGGCGCCTGGGCTGCACGAGTAGATGCGTGGTGGTCCTGCGAGGCCGGCAGAGGGGTCAGGGCGGGCCAAGGCCACCGGTGACGAGGGGAAACTAGGGCGGAGAGGCTCACCGGAGTTGAGCCCCGGGCGAAAACGGCGGCGGCTAGGGTTAGAGGGGGCACTGGTGGATGAGGGGGTGCTTAGGGGGTCGGGGTTGACTTATAGGGCGGCGGGGAAGGTTCTGGGCGTGCGTGCCCGTGATGGTCGCGGCGGAATCCCCGGCGAGGATCGCGGCGGAGCGTTGCGCGACGGGGCAGAGGAGGGGGATGACGGGGTGGGTCCACCGGTCAGCGGGCGAGGAGTGGCGCGGGGCGGAGCGGTGTGCTGCTGGCGTGTGGGCCTGCGCCCGAGTGTGTGTGGGCGACGCGCGTGCGGGGTGGGAAACGGGCCGATGTGCTGGGAGAGAGAGCGCGCGGGGGCGCTGGGCCGCTTGAGCTGAGGGAAGCGGCGGGCTGGGCCGAGCGCAAAGTCTGGGCCGAGCCAGTTTGGCGCGGGTTGGGCCGGAGGAAAGAAAAGAAACGGGCCAGGAGGGAAAGATGTGGGCCGCAGGGGAGAAAGGGAGAGGTGGGCTTGGGCTGTTGGGTTTGCTATGGATTTTCTATTTCTATTTTTCTCTTTCTAGTTCTAATTCAAACAAAGTTTGTATTCAAATTTGAATTTGAATTCAAACCACACTCAAATAAAATTATGCACCAGCATGAATGCAACAAAAATTTAAACCTATGATAAATTTTAATTAATTAAGGTACAAAAATTAGATTAAATGCCAACTAATCACAATAAACCTTAGAAAATTTAACTAAAGCCAATTAATTTATTAATAAATACTGAAATTTAAATTAGGGTGTTACATACCCTACCCCCTTAAAGAAATCTCGTCCCGAGATTTAGCTGGGCTGGCTAGCAAAAAGATCTGGATACGTCTTCTTCAACTCATCTTCTCGCTCCCATGTAGCCTCAGCTTCACTGTGATGACTCCACTGAACTCTGCACATCTTGATGCGCTTGTTCCGAGTGACCCTCTCTGATGTCTCCAGAATCTTCACCGGATGCTCAGTATAAGTCAGATCTTCCTGGACATCGACTCCATCCAGGGGTGCCTGCTCCTCGGGTACTCGCAGACACCTCTTCAGCTGTGATATATGGAAGACATCATGAACTCCTGAGAGGCTGAGAGGTAACTCCAGGCGATAAGCAACTTCGCCTTTCCGCTCTAGCACCTTGAATGGCCCCACATAACGAGGTGCTAACTTCCCTTTGACATTAAATCTGCGGATTCCTCTCATCGGAGACACCTTCAGATACACATAATCACCAACACTGAAGGTCAGGTCTCTCCGCTTGCCATCAGCATAGCTCTTCTGTCTGCTCTGTGCAATCCTCAGATTTTCTCGCACAGCCTGAACCATCTGTTCTGCATCATCTATGATCTCAGGGCCAAAGAGCTGCTTCTCACCGATCTGATCCCAATAGAGAGGAGTCCTGCACTTTCTGCCATACAATGCCTCAAATGGTGACTTCTTCAGACTGGCCTGATAGCTGTTGTTATATGAGAACTCAGCAAACGACAGACACTTATCCCAACTAGTACCATACTGAATAGCACAAGCTCTCAGCATATCCTCCAACACTTGGTTGGTTCTCTCTGTCTGCCCATCTGTCTGAGGGTGGTAAGCCGTACTGAAGCGCAGCTTCGTATCCAGAGAATCATGGAGCTGCTCCCAGAAACGAGATGTGAACTGAGACCCTCTGTCAGATATGATCTTCTTGGGCACACCATGCAAGCAGACAATTCGAGAGATGTACAACTCTGCAAGTCTAGCACCGGAGTAAGTAGTGTTCACTGGAATGAAGTGAGCAACCTTCGTCAGACGATCCACCACTACCCAAATAGAGTTGTACCCTTTCTGAGTACGAGGTAATCCAACGATGAAGTCCATAGTGATTTCCTCCCATTTCCACTCTGGAATCTTCAAAGGCTGTAACAGACCTGCTGGCCTCTGATGCTCAGCCTTGACACGCTGACAGGTGTCACAAATAGCCACGTACTCTGCCACTGAACGCTTCATCCCATACCACCAGAAACGTTCCTTCAGATCATAATACATCTTCGTGCTGCCCGGATGAATAGAGTAAGCTGTATCATGGGCCTCACTCAGAATCAACTTCCGAAGATCATGCACATCAGGCACGCAGATCCGGTTCTTGTACCACAAGGTACCCTGATCATCCTCTCTGAAATGAGGAGCCTTGCCCTTCTTAAGCAACTCACGAATCTCCTGCAGCTTCTCATCATCTTTCTGATGCTGCCGGATCTCTGCCTCTAGAGTCGGTACTGCCTCAAATGCTGCACTGGAGGTATGATGCAAGAAGCCCAGACTCAACTGCTCGAACTCCTCGCATAACTCTGGAGGCATCTGGAAAGCCACGGCCATGTTGACATAACTTCTTCTGCTCAGAGCATCTGCTACAACATTGGCCTTGCCCGGATGATAGTGAATCTCCAGATCATAATCCTTGACCAACTCTAGCCATCTTCTCTGCCGCATATTCAGCTCATTCTGTGTGAAAATGTACTTGAGGCTCTTGTGATCAGTGTAGATATCACACCGCTGCCCATACAAGTAATGCCTCCAAATCTTCAGAGCATGCACAACTGCGGCTAACTCAAGATCATGAGTAGGATAATTCAGCTCATGCCGGCGTAGCTGCCGTGAAGCATAAGCTATCACTCTGCCCTCCTGCATCAGAACACACCCAAGACCATCCTTCGAAGCATCACAATACACCGTGAACCTCTTCGTCTGGTCTGGCAGAGTCAAGACTGGCGCCGTAGTCAACCTCTTCTTCAGCTCATCAAAGGCCATCTGACGCTCATCAGTCCATACGAAAGCCACATTCTTCTCTAGCAAGGAAGTCAAAGGCTTCGCGATCTTGGAGAAATTCTCAATGAACCTCCGATAATATCCAGCTAAGCCCAAGAAAGATCTGACTTCCTTCACTGTCTGCGGTGTCTCCCACTCGAGCACATCTTTCACCTTGCTCGGATCAACAGCAATGCCTCCCTGAGAGATAACATGACCGAGGAATGGCACCTCGTCAATCCAGAACTCGCACTTGCTGAACTTGGCGTACAGCTGATGCTCTCTCAATCTCTGCAACACGAGCCTCAGATGCTCCTCGTGCTCTTCTTCTGTCTTGGAGAAGATCAGAATATCATCAATGAAAATCACCACAAAGACATCCAGATAATCCATGAAGACCATGTTCATCAGATGCATGAAGAAAGCCGGGGCATTAGTCAAGCCGAAGGACATGACTGTATACTCATATAGCCCGTACTTGCAGGTGAATGCCGTCTTCGGAATATCCCCAGGACGGATCCTCAGCTGAAAATATCCCGAACGAAGATCAATCTTCGAGAATATACGAGCACCTCGAAGCAAATCGAAGAGATCCTCAATACGGGGCAGTGGATGCTTGTTCTTGATAGTAACTGCATTCAGCTCCCGATAATCCACACACATCCTCTTCGAGCCATCCTTCTTATCTACCAGCAACAATGGAAAAGCCCAAGGAGAGAAGCTGCGACGGATATAGCCCTTGGCTAGCAACTCATCAATAGTCTTCTTAACTTCTTCATGCTCTATAGGCGCCATACGGTAGGGCCGCTTTGCAATAGGAGCTGTGCCAGGCAAGAGATCAATACAAAACTCAATGGCGCGTTCAGGCGGCATACCTGGCAGATCATCCGGAAAGACATCCGGGAATTCAGACACCACGCGAATACCGTCCGTGGGTCTAGCCTCCATCTGATGAAGAAATCCAGAAGGCTCTACTGCACTGATAACAACCTCTTGGCCGCTGGAAGCTGATAACAAGACTGTCCTCTGAGCACAATCTATCCGAACTCCCCATTTGGCCAGAGTCTCCATTCCCAGAATGACATCAATGCCCTTGGTGTCTAGCACCATCAGATCAGTACAGAACTCTACTCCCCTCAAAGAAACACTGACTCTCGGGCAGTAAGTGTGAGACCTCAACTGTCCTCCCGGTGAAGACACTAACAGGCACCTCTTTAATGTGCTAGTATGAATACCATGATGCTCGACAAAAGACTGAGTAATGAAGGAATGCGTAGCACCAGTATCAAAAAGTACTGTAGCTGGATATGAATTAACCATGAACGTACCAATAACCACGTTGGGAGCCTCGGCCGCTGACTCGGCCGTCACGTGGTTCACCCTGCCCTGTGCTGGCGCCCTGGGCTGAGCTGGGCGCCCCTGCTGTCCCGCCTGCGCCTTCCGGGGGCAAGCGTTGGCGTAGTGCCCCGGCTGGCCGCAGTGAAAGCAGGTGCGTGGAGGTCCCTGAGCCTGCTGTCCGGTAGGAGCTGCCGGACGTGGAGCCTGCGGTGCTGGCGGAGCTGGTGGAGCACGAGCCGGAGATGCCGGTAACCTCGGGCCCTGACCTGCCTGCTGCTGTCGAGGCGGGTACTGCTGCGGTGGCCTCTGCTGGTACTGCTGAGGAGGCCGGTACTGCTGCTGGTACGGCTGAGGCTGCTGGAGTCGTGGACGAGTGTTGCTGCCGGAAGCAACGGGGACAACCTTCCTCTTCTTGTCCTCCATCTCCAAGTGCTTACGCTCAGTGTTGAGCGCACTGTCAACCAGATGGTTGAAGTCGTCGAAGCGGAGGTTGAGCAGCGCGTACTGGAGGTAGTCCTCAAGACCCTCCATGAAGTGCTCCTGCTTCTTGCGGTCATCCGCAACCTCGGCAGGGGCGTAGCGTGCCAGCTGAAGAAAGCGATCACGATACTCCGTGACCGACATAGTCCCCTGAATTCACAAAGACAGATAGATATCTCAAGATTAACTCAAGATTCATAAGGATAGAACAAGGGGCATAAGCTCAAAAGAAAACGCTGAATGATTATTCTTAAGATTACCTGCTTCAGTGCAAGGAACTCCTTCTGCTTCATCTTCATAACGCCCGCGGGGACGTTGTGGCTGCGAAAGCGCTCCCTGAACTGGAGCCAAGTGAGAGACTCGCGGTCATGGACCGGGTGGGACTCCCACCAGTCTAAAGCTGCCCCTCGCAGCTGTCCTGCTGCGTACAGAACCCGCTCACGATCATCGCACTGGGCGATGTCCAGCTGACGCTCCACTGCACGGAGCCAGTCGTCAGCCTGAAGAGGGTCGGACGTGTGAGAAAACGTCGGCGGGTGACCCCTCAGGAACTCAGCACGCCTGTCGCGAGGCTGCGGCGGTGGAGGAGGCGGAGGCTGAGTGTGAGCGTGCTGAAGAGCCTGAACCGTGTTGTTCAGGGTAGCCATCATCTGCATCTGGAGCTGGAAGTACTGCTCCGGAGTCAAAGGCGGAGGCATCGGGATCCCAGTACCCTGGTTGTTCTGACCCTGCTGCTGGCCAGAACCTGAACCGGTGCTCCTGGTGTTCACCATCTGATTTGAACAAAAGATTTCACGAGTAAGGATATTGCAAGAATAAACTCAGATGGATATGATAACTCTTTGCGGAAAAAGACTCAGCCATGATAAAGTAGACAGGATAGAGTTGACTGTTTTACCCCCAACGATCTAACTCATTTTATTAATTAGTTAACTTTAACATCCGAGTGATTTTCTTTAAACAAATTTAAGCTACTAAGCTATGCAATCAGTCAAAAATCCAAATCAACCATGAAGCATAATAACAAGCAGACAATTTTCACAACTTAGCCGAGTTTAGCAAAAGACTCGACTAACACAACGCGTCGCAGAACGTGCTATCGTATTATTATAAAAGGGTCACCTAGCTATGCTCATGGAGGTCAGATGACTGATTCAGGCCAAAATCTACGAAACTATTCTTCAGAGAGAGAAATCAAGGCAAGAAGGGTAAAAAGTCAAAGAAGTCAAGGGGTATAATAGTAAAATAGTTTCAGCAGGCAAGGATTGGTGAGAAGAAGTCCTAAAACTCGACCAGTTCTATCTAGGCTTCGTCCTACAGTCGATATGGCTCTGATACCACTCTGTAACACCCGGTTTATAAAAGAACATAAACCGAGCAATCATATACGTGCCAGGATCAAGTCACACGTATATACAACAGAATGAACAGTATATCATAGCACATATCACGTATAAAGATATAATAAAGCGAATACGAATGTTATTTATTACATTAATGACAAAATGTCTGATACAGCGGAAGCGAAGTACAAAATACGATAAAAGCTCTCCGAAGCTGAAGCAGGGCGCCACAGGGACGTCGACTGGGAGACGAAGCACCTAGAAGTCCTCGTAGTCCTGGTAGCGCTGGACGAACTCCCTCGTGTCGGCAGGAACTGAGCAGCAGTAGCGTAGCCAAGAGGAAAAAGTAGAGAAGAGGCAAGAGTGAGTACTCAACTTGTACTCAACAAGTATAACACAAACTATGAGGCTCTAGGCTGGCTGACTCAACTGCAATAGCTTTTAAGTGTTGGCAAAATTTTATTAAAGCTATTTACTACGAGTTGATGAGTTACCATTAACCCAGTTACATAGTAATTAATCAGATTTAATTATGATACTACTGAGAAACCAAACCAGAACCAAGCCACCAAGGTAAACCCCGAGAAGCACCTCCCTCGTCGGAAGGAGATAACTTCACTAATCAAAGGAGGATCTGGGCCGCTCATAACCGTGAGCACGGCTAGTATACCAGTTTTACACTCTGCAGAGGTTGCACATCTTTACCCACAAGTCGTGAGCTACGCCAGTTGTTCATCACACTTCCTTAGGTGAGATGGCCAGCGACTCACTACGAGGCCTTTAAAAAGAATCTCGTTGGTAAGGCGTAACCGCGAGAGTTAGGTCGGCGACGATGGGGCCCACCTCCGGGGGTACAAGCACAGGAGCGCAATCCAAGCACAGACCAAGCCGGAGGAGCAGGGACCATTGAAGCTTACTACTCTTGCCCCGCAGGTAAGTTACTCCAAACCAAAAAGATCTAATTATTACGCCAAGTCTATCCCATTCTAGCCTTGTGGTAGCGCTGTTGTCCCAGGTTGTCGCTCTATGAACCGGTCCTTATGGAGAGTGGCCAACCAGGCAGTAAGCACCGTGCTGGCCCCCTAAACCATGTTTCTAACAAAAGCCAATTTTAACGAGAAGTGAGCCACTCAAGCCACACAGAGTGCCACTCTCAGAATTAAGTTCAAGTATATCATTAATCAAATTAATTAAAAAGGACCAGAGTGTGTTATAGCGCAGCAACCTAGCACAACTAACCAAAATGCAACCCAAAGGTATATATAAAGGATATAAACTGGCTAGGAAATCCTTAAAGGCATACAGTATTAAAATGCAGTATGAAATTGTATTTAAAGTGATAGGTTGTTCATGTTATACTTGCCTTCCTCGTACTGCTCCTGCTGCTGCTCAAACTGATCCGAAGTCGGCTGCTCCGGGTACTGGTACTGGGGCTCCTCGGATGGATCAACGTCTACTCACGAACACATGGCCAAAACAATGCACAAAAATAAGCATACAGGCAAACATTAACAAAAACTAAGAAACAGTACAACAATACATGAAAACAGCGCACAAAACTATTCTAGAACTATTCTACACGTTACAACGATCGCGTGGATATAAAGAACGCTAAAAACGGAGCTAAAACGCGTTTTCTAGGCTAAAAACAAGGTTCAGGGGCTTAGTTGTAAGAAAACTGAAGTTCCAGGGGGTTTTCTGCTAAAACCGAGGACTAAAACGTAATTAAACCTTAGCTTCAGGGGCTAAACTGCAAAACCGACGGCTCTGGACGGCGGGTGCTATTTCTAAAGAGCTCAGGGGTGAAAACGTTAAAAACAGGACCTGAGTGGTATTATTTTTGAATAAAGGTGGACTGCGGGTTGATATCAAGAAAGCTGGGGGGTCTTTAACAAAAACACCTCAGCGAACCGGTACGCGCGAACGAGGGCCGCTGGATCTGGATCTAACGGTGCAGATCTAATAGGACATTGATCTAATCTAGCGCGTTAAAACCGGATCGGACGGACACGGGCGGTTGGGGGCGCGGGCGGCGGCGCTGGTCGCCGGAGCTCTGCTCCCGCGGCGGCGCCGCGCCGGAGACGCCAGACTAGGCCTTTCAGGGGCGGATTCGAACGGGGGCTGGGTCGGGAGGCACCTACTCGACATGCGTAATCCACCCGAGGCAACGGAACGGCGGATTGGGGCCTGGTCGGACCTTGGCAAGGCGAGGGGCGGCGCTGGGCAGTGGGGTTCGCCGGCGAGCGGGTGCACAAGCACCTAGAGTGCGTCCCGGGCCAATTTGATGAGCGCAAAATACAGAGGAGGCCGGGATGATGCTCACCTAGGGGTTGCGGTGGCCGGCGATGAGGCGTGGGGAGGTCGTCGGTGAAGGCCGGCGGCGTGAAGGCGCAGAGCTCGGTGGCGGGGATGTCAGCGTGCACCTCCGGGCGCCTGGGCTGCACGAGTAGATGCGTGGTGGTCCTGCGAGGCCGGCAGAGGGGTCAGGGCGGGCCAAGGCCACCGGTGACGAGGGGAAACTAGGGCGGAGAGGCTCACCGGAGTTGAGCCCCGGGCGAAAACGGCGGCGGCTAGGGTTAGAGGGGGCACTGGTGGATGAGGGGGTGCTTAGGGGGTCGGGGTTGACTTATAGGGCGGCGGGGAAGGTTCTGGGCGTGCGTGCCCGTGATGGTCGCGGCGGAATCCCCGGCGAGGATCGCGGCGGAGCGTTGCACGACGGGGCAGAGGAGGGGGATGACGGGGTGGGTCCACCGGTCAGCGGGCGAGGAGTGGCGCGGGGCGGAGCGGTGTGCTGCTGGCGTGTGGGCCTGCGCCCGAGTGTGTGTGGGCGACGCGCGTGCGGGGTGGGAAACGGGCCGATGTGCTGGGAGAGAGAGCGCGCGGGGGCGCTGGGCCGCTTGAGCTGAGGGAAGCGGCGGGCTGGGCCGAGCGCAAAGTCTGGGCCGAGCCAGTTTGGCGCGGGTTGGGCCGGAGGAAAGAAAAGAAACGGGCCAGGAGGGAAAGATGTGGGCCGCAGGGGAGAAAGGGAGAGGTGGGCTTGGGCTGTTGGGTTTGCTATGGATTTTCTATTTCTATTTTTCTCTTTCTAGTTCTAATTCAAACAAAGTTTGTATTCAAATTTGAATTTGAATTCAAACCACACTCAAATAAAATTATGCACCAGCATGAATGCAACAAAAATTTAAACCTATGATAAATTTTAATTAATTAAGGTACAAAAATTAGATTAAATGCCAACTAATCACAATAAACCTTAGAAAATTTAACTAAAGCCAATTAATTTATTAATAAATACTGAAATTTAAATTAGGGTGTTACATACGGTGACATGCCTATAGGGGTTTTGTAAGCTGTTCTGTATGCCCAGAGTGCATCAGGCAGCTTATTTTTCCATCCCTTCCCTATTTCATTCACCATTTTCTGTAAGATGTTCTTGATTTGTTTGTTGGAGGTTTCTGCCTGCCCGCTGGTCTGTGGGTGATACGGAGATGCGATGTTATGCTTTCCTCCAAGCTCTTTTAGGAAGTTTCGGAAGGTCTGATTAATGAAATGAGACCCTCCATCACTTATGACCATCCTTGGAGTCCCGAAGCATGGGAAGATGATCGCATGAAACATCTTACGGGCATGCTTGGCATCGGCAGCTCTGCATGGTAGAGCCTCAACCCACTTCCACACATAGTCGACGGCGACCAGGATGTATTCACAGTCTTTTGACTTTGGGAATGTCCCCATGAAGTTAATGCCCCAGACATCAAACAGCTCAACTTGAAAATTGGAGTGGAGGGGCATTGCATCTCGGGAGGTGATGCCACCTTGCAACTGGCAGTTTCTGCACCTCATGATGAAGTTTCCGGTATCCTCATACATTGATGACCAGTAGAAACCACTTTGCCATATTTTCACCTGGGTGCGAAATATACCATAGTGGCCTCCATATGGTGCGGAGTGGCACTTCTTAATGATTTGGATCCCTTCGGCTTTTGTTACACATCTTCTGAGCAGGCCATCTGAGCATACCCTGTACAGGTACGGATTGTCCCACAAGTGGCGTCTGCTCTCATACAATAGCTTCTTTTTGTTTTCCACCGGTGGTACGTATCCTGGAACCATGAAGTTTACAATGTTCGCGTACCATGGGATTGAATCTGTTACCTTCAGCAGCATGTCGTCGCGTAGGAAATCGTTGATAGGAAGATCCTGCATGTTAGTGATAGGCATACGCGACAAATGATCGGCAACAGTATTTTCTACTCCCTTTTTATCTTTTATTTCCAAATAAAATTCTTGGAGTAGTAAGATCCACCTTAGCAAGCGTGGTTTAGCATCTTTCTTGGTGAGCAAATATTTTAAAGCAGCATGATCAGTGAACACAATAACTTTTGCTCCAACCAAGTAAGATCTAAACTTATCAATTGCAAAGACAACGGCTAGGAGCTCGTTTTTAGTTGTTGCATAATTCAATTGAGCTCCAGACAAAGTTTTACTTGCATAGGCGATTGCATGATGCTTTTTATCATTGGTTTGGCCAAGGACTGCCCCGACAGCATAATCACTAGCATCACACATTATTTCAACCGGCAGCGTCCAATCAGGGGGTTGAATGATTGGAGCTGAGATGAGTGCTTGTTTGAGGATGTGAAAAGATTTCAAGCACTCGTCGGTGAACTCGAAAGGTGTATCCTTAGCTAGAAGGTTGGTGAGGGGTCTAGCGATTTGAGAAAAGTCTTTAATGAACCGCCTGTAGAACCCCGCATGACCTAGGAAGCTACGGATCCCTTTTACATTTACCGGAGGTGGAAGCTTCTCTATGACCTCGATTTTAGCTTTGTCCACCTCGATCCCTCTTTCGGACACAAGATGCCCTAGTACGATGCCTTCACCGACCATGAAATGGTTTTTTCCCAATTTAGTACCAGGTCCTTCTCTTGGCACCGCTGCAAGACTTTATCTAAATTCTCAAGACAATGATCAAAAGTTTTCCCATAGATGGAAAAGTCGTCCATGAAAACTTCCATGATTTCCTCGATCATGTCTGAGAAGATAGACATCATGCATCTTTGGAACAATGCAGGGGCATTGCAAAGCCCAAATGACATCCTTTGGTATGCATATGTTCCGCAAGGGCATGTGAACATAGTCTTACTTTGATCATCGGGATGGATGGGGATTTGATGGTAACCTGAATACCCATCAAGGAAACATAAGAAAGAATGCTTCGCTAGCCACTCTAACATTTCATCAATGAAAGGTAGTGGGAAGTGATCTTTCTTTGTTGCTGAGTTGAGCTTCTGGTAGTCAATGCACATCCTCCACCCCGTGACAGGTCGTTGTGGGATTAGCTCATTTTTGCTGTTTTTAACGACCGTCATTCCTTCTTTCTTTGGCACAACTTGGACGGTACTCACCCACTCACTGTGAGGCACGGGATAGATTATCCCGGCGTGCAGGAGCTTTAGGACCTCTGTCTTGACAACCTCTCTCATCGCATTATTTAGCCTACGCTGAGGCTCCCTAGAAGGTGTGCAGGATGGGTCTGTAGGGATGCGATGAGTATAGAAGGTAGGGCTGATTCCCTTAAGGTCCTGGAGTGAGTAACCGAAAATAGGCCTATGCTTTTCTAGAACGGCCAGGAGTTTAGCTATCTCCATGTCAGAAAGCTTATCACTAATGATGACAGGAGATTCAATGTTGCCGTTTAAGAAAGCATAGCAAAGGCCAGAAGGAAGGGGTTTTAGCTCTATTGGTGGTCGTGATGGCTGTTCGTCAGTGGGAATGTCAAGGGTTTCTCCAGAGTCGTCTTCTTCTCGAATGAAGAGTTCAGCATCTTGTTCTAAGGATGACTCAAAAGGCTAAAAAAGGAAAATGGCCATCACTTCTTCAACCGGCTCTGGCTGTGGAAGAAGTTCAGTAGGAGAATTGTTTGCTCGAGAAATCGGGAGCGAGAATGTTTCTCTTCCCAGCTTAAATCGATGGTTCCTAGAAGAGGAGCTTCTAGGAACAATTTTTCAACGGGATGCCCGATTAAAATGTCGAAGTCATAGACATCGAAGATATGAAAATCAAGGGCAACCTCAAAGTCATCATGACGTACGAGTACGTCATGGACTATCCCAACTCCCTCTAGAATGGATCCTGGTGCATTTCCAAGGGTTTTCTTGGTTGGAACCAAAGTGTTCTCCAAATGCGTCAATGTATCGGAGGCCGACATAATGTTTGCTCCAACCGTGGGATTGTATAAGACCTCTTCCAAAGTTCCTTGGATAAAGCAGCGAATTTTCAAAGAGGGGGCGATAATCTGAAGTGGTTCAGAAGATAACTCTCCCTCTTCTACCCACTCACTATTCATGACAGCAGTTAGGTCCCTAACCGTCTCTTTAAGGAAAGCCTTATCGAGAGGTTCGGGAGGACCAACTGGAACTGGGGGTCTTTTCTGGTAAAGGTAATTCGAGGTATTTCTGTAGTCTTCTAATAAATCATCCTCGAATTCAAAGGGAAGAGCCGAAGGTTGAATTTCTTCTTCCTCCGACGTTCCTGGTTCGGGGGAAGGCTCGGTGGTTCAGTCTGGGTTGGTTAATGGTAAAGATTCTGACTCAATCAGCGGAACTTCCTCATAGCTTGAAGGTTCTACTAACGGGAAGGTTTCAGTGAAGGAGGTGGTTTCCAGAATATGATCTAGAAGGGCCTCTCCTTCAGAAGTGGTTTTGCACATGAATGCCCCTCCGGCAGTGATATCAAGTTGTTGGGCAGACTCCTTGCTAAGCCCTACCCAGAAGTGTTGAAGCAACACGTGGTCGGGGATAGACAAGTTTGGGCCAGCATGAGTTAGTTTGGAAAACCTGGCCCAGGCTGCACCAATGGACTCCTTCTCATACTGACAAAAGTCGAGAATCTCTTTTCGTAGGGAAGTAATGCGAGAAATCGGGAAGAACGCAAGACAGAACCTGTGTCTTAGTTTTTTCCACTCTCCGTTTACTTTCCCTATATTATGGGTGTACCATTGTTTCGCTCTCTCAGCAAGGGAGAAAGGAAACAACTTCCACCGAAGTGTTTCTCGTTCCATGCCTGCGATTGATAGACATGAGCACAACTGCTCGAACTCTCGTACGTGGTGGTAGGGATTTTCATCATCAAAACCTAAGAAGGATTGTTCCCGAACCATGGCTATGAAGCCAGGGCGGAGTTAAAAGCTGGAAGCTGTGATTGGCTTCAAAGATTGTGGTGTCTCTACGAACTCGCCCTTGGGAGCAGAGAATTCGTGGATAGAAAGGGGATCCATGGAAAAAGGATAAAATAAAGAGAAAGGTAAAAAGAAAGGATACACGGGCAAACTAGGTTCGAAGATAACTATAGCAATCGTTCCCCGGCAACGGCGCCAGAAATGCTTGTTGGTATTTCTTAACGTTCATAGAATAATCCGCAAGCACACGGAAAATACCGTTGTAGCACTTCACCCGGAAGTATTCAGGGTATCGTAATTTCCACGAGGAACGGAGGTGTAATGGTCTTCTAACTAGTTTACCCGGAGGAAGAGAGAAGGGTGACCTTTGGGTAGTGTGGTTGTCTAAGAGAAGAGATACTTAACATAGATAAACCAGCTCTCTCTTGCTTACTTCGGACACCGGCTTACTCCTAGTCTGCCAAGAGTATCTGGCTATTAGATCTACACCCAACCCTCACGTGGGGGACTACAAAGGACGGACAGGGCTGTCACCACCTACCGTCTACCCCGACAGACCGTGGAGAAGGTATGCAAACAATGGTAACCTCTAGCCCAGACACCACGTCCACGCTATCGATTACTACTCTAGCCCAGACTCCGTCCACGACTCGAGCCTTTAGACTAGAGCAACCGTCACGAGGACGGACGATGATCCTGCAAGCAAAAGATAACAAAAGCTTAACTCATATAAGAACTCAACAAGTAGACGAACTCAGATACTTACTCGAAAGAGGCTCGTATCTACCGAGGTACAAGCAGAGGGAAGCCAACAACTCCGGCACTCCTCCCGAACTTCTCCTCGCACACTCCCTAGCCTACTGTCTACAAGATAGCTCTAAGGTGGTCTCTCCCCTTCTCCTTCTTCTCTCCAAATTGTGTTGTGTTGTGAGGGGTGAGGGAGTCCCCTTTTATAGCCCAAGGAGGTCGGTTTCCATGGGAAACAAATATGGGAACATTAGGAACCGACGTTGGGATGGCGGTGGAGATCTTCCCGCCAAAGCTCGGGCCGTTTGGCGCCAAAAGGGGTTAGGGCGACCCCGGGGTTTGGCCGACCCCCGGGTGCTGCCTCTCGCACCGCCTCTCGTCCTGGACACTACCAGGTGGGCCCCCATCTTGTGTATGTCGGTGCTGGGGCTTTGTTCGTCAGTTTTCTGTCAAATGGGCCCATTTTGAAGGTGAAATGCGGGATGGGATCTTCTGTGTGTTTTTCTCCATGTTCACTTATGTTTTCCTCATATTTCGAGTGTGGGTTCCTGCAAACCAAGAATCACCAAAACTTGTGGAATTGATTAGAATTAAGTCCTACAACTACGTTTGGTTGTTGAATATTATGAAAAGATGCATGAGATGACGGTCTTATTTCTGACTTAAGGACCGTCAACAATGTGTATGATTTTAACTGTGGTAATGCAATAACCATGCATCGGGCAAGTTCATAGCTACGTGTAATGCATGAGTGTTGGAGTAATGGCTATGCATCATATTCTAGTATTTCTATGCACCATTTTTAGTTTTAAAAATAACCATATGAGCAAGAAGGTCATTGCAAATTTCTTCAACTCATTCAAGTAAAAACACTTTTAGTCATCCCTTATTTCTTTGGTCTTTTTATTGAGCTCTTGATAACCAGCATCCAAATGTTGGTGGGTATTGCACCCTTCATTTGAAAGTGTTGTTGCTGCAACAAGTGATAAGTCACCTGCTGTCCTTAGACAAGCTGGCGAAGTAGCTCGGTTTGGATAGCTACAACATCAGCCAGGTGGGTTGTTGGTGGTAACAGTTGCGATGGTCCACTGCACTTGCAGCAAAAATCGTTCGGGGTACCACATGTTGCTCCTACCATAAAAAATATGGAAGGCTTAACACTAGCATAAGGTCCCTAACATTTGTATGATTCAAAGGATAGGTGTGCAGAGGAGTAGAACTCGAAAGGCTTGGTTATAAGAACGTGCAGGAAGCTGCATGTTACGATAAAATTCATAACTCACGTTGTCCTATGCAAAGGACAAGGATGTGGCCTGTATAGTAATCCTATTCGGATGAACCTTAATAGGTTATCCCAGTAGGAAAAACTGTGTAGGCTATCCAAATTGGGTTATCCAGGTCAGAATGAATCTGTAAAGGTTACCCTGGTTGGAAAAACCCTTTAATAATAGTAGTCGATCTAGAGAGTATCAGTATGATTGCTGCCTTTAATGTAGTCGAGAGGTACTGGAGACAATTACTTTATTAAAGAGATCAGTTGACACCCTTATCATACAACTGAATCAAGGATAGAACTTGCGCAAGTGCTCGATATTCCATGAGTTGGGTACCTCATTATCATCAGCGTCGGTAATTCTGTAAGATCCTAGTCTTGTCACTTTAGACACAATGAAAGGTCCTTCCCATCTGGAATTTAACTTGTGCAGTCCTATTTCATCTTGAATTTGTCATAGAACTAGATCTCCCACTTGGAAATATCTTTGCTGGGCATTGCGATAATGGTAGCGCCTGACTCCTTGGAGATATCTAGCCGACTGGGTCGAAGCATTAATCCTTGCTTCTTCGACTGTATCTAACTCAAGTTGTCGAGCTTCATCTGCTTCTCCTTCTTGATAAGCCTCTACTCTTGGAGATTTCCACATGATGTCCGCAGTAGTATAGCTTCTGATCCATAAGTGAGGAAAAAAAGGAGATTGTCCAGTTGCTTTGCTAGGCTGTGTTCGCAGCCCTAGACCACATAGGGTAATTCTTGAATCCACTTGCCACCCTTCTTAGAATTGGCGTCGTAGAGTCTCTTTTTTAAGCTGTCGAGTACTAAGCCATTGATGCGGTCTACTTGGCCATTGGCCCGTGGGTGAACCACTGAAGCATATTTTACCTCTATGCAGGAATTTTTGCATAAATCCCAAAAAGATTACGATGTCAAGTTAGAACACATATCTATAATGATAGTGTGAGGGAAACCAAACCGATGTATGATGTCGGAGATGAAATCCACTGCCCTATCTGAGGAGATTTTGTCAATTGGCTTGTACTCGATCCACTTGGTAAACTTGTCGACTGCTACCAGCACGTGATTGAATCCTCCTGGAGCTACGGTGAGAGGTCCGATCATGTCCAGACTCCAGCAAGCGAACGGCCATGATGGAGGGATTGTAATCAAGTTGTGTGCTTGGACATGGGTCTGCCGAAGAATTGGCAACCAGGGCATCTTCTGACGAGATCTTCTGCATCTGATACAGCGGTTGGCCAAAAAAAACCTGATCTGTATGCTTTGCCGACTAGTGTCCTTGATGCAGCATGATTGCCGCAAACTCCTTCATGAATTTCCCTTAGGATATCCTTGCCTTCCTTAAGAGTGACACACTTCATGAGGATGCCAGAGGCGGAGCGCTTGTACAAGTTGTCGCCAACGAGAATGAAACCTTTGCTTCGCCTGATGATGCATGCTGCTTCGGCGCTTTTAGCTTTGACATGCGGTGGAAGCTTGAATTCCCTGATGAAGTCGATGAATTGGATCCGTCAGTCTTCTTCGATAATCATCACCTCCCTAACTGTGGTCGAGGCCTCCGCATCAGTGGTTTGTTGATTTTGAACCTTGACTGATGGATGGTGTAATTAATGGACAAAGACTCCATGTGGGACAGCTGCTCGAGTAGATCCGAGTTTGGAAAGGATATCATCTCCCACGTTGTTGTCATGATCTACGTGGTGGATTTCCAATCCTGAGAACTTGTTCTCGAGCTTTCTGATTTCTTCCACATACACATCCATTGTGTCCTTGTTGATGTCCCATTCTTTGTTGACTTGCTGAACGACAAGTAGAGAGTCGCCGTATACTAGTAGTCGCTTGATGCCGAGGGAAACCGCTAGGCGCAGCCCATGTAGCAATGCCTCATATTCTGCTTTGTTGTTGAAGACTTTGAACAGTATCTGGAACACGTACTTGAGTTGTTCTCCTTTGGGAGAGATGAATAAGAATCCCACGGCGCCTCCGTCGAGCTTGAGTGAGCCATCAAAGTACATTACCCAATGCTCTGGAGCATTGTGAGGTGCTAGGATTTGATTTTCCTGCCATTCAGCTAAGAAGTCGACTAGTGCCTGCGACTTGATGGTTGTTCTTGGTTTGAACATGATTTCCAAGCCTCCCAGTTCTACTGCCCACTTTGAAATTCTTCCAGTGGCATCCCGATTGTGGAGTATATCCGCCAATGGGAAGTCAGTGATAACTGAGATTTTGTACTCGTCGAAGTAGTGACGAAGCTTCCTGGCGGTGATTAGAATTCCATAGAGAATTTTCTGAATTGATGGGTACCTGACCTTTGATTCAGAAAGTACTTCACTGATGAAGTATACTGGTCTCTGGACACCATAGGCGTGGCATTCCTCCGGGTGTTCGACAACTATTGCTGTGCTGACTACGTGGGTAGTCGCAGCGATGTAGAGGAGTAGTTCCTCTCCTAGTAGTGGAGCTATAAGAATTGGCGGTGATTGGAGATGATGCTTAAGGTTCTCGAGAGCTTCCGTGGCTTCTGTAGTCCACTCGAACTTGTCTTGTTGTTTGAGGAGCTTGAAGAAGGGTAAGCCCCATTCACCATGTCTAGACAAGAACCGGTTTAAAGCTGCCATGCAGCCTGTAAGCTTCTGGACGTCCATGATAGTTGCTAGAGCATCCGTAGCCATGATGGCACTAGTCTTCTCTGATTTGGCTTCGATTCCTCGATGACTGGCGATGAATCCGAGTAGTTTTCTAGAGGGTACACCGAAGACACACTTTGTTTGGTTAAGTTTCCATCGAAACTTTCAGAGGCTGTTGAAGGTTTCTTCCAGATCAGATATGAACTGATCCTGGCTTTTGATCTTGACAACGACGTCATCAACGTATGCTTCAAAATTGTGATGTAGCTGATCAGCGAAACATAGCTTTATCACACGCTGGTAGATAGCACCAGCATTCTTTAACTAAAAAGACATGGTCTTGTAGGTGTATGCCCCGTATGGGGTGATGAATGCCGTTTTGATTTGGTTTTCTTCTTTCAGGGCAATCTGGTGATAGCCTGAATAGCAGTCGATGAAGGATAGTAGGACGCATCCTGCTGTTGAGTCGATTATTTGATCAATCTGAGGTAGCCTGAAAGGATCCTTTGGGCAGTGCTTGTTTAGATCAGTGTAGTCAACGCACATCCTCCACTCGTTGTTGTTCTTTTTTTGGACAAGTACAGGGTTGGCCAACCACTCGGGGTGGTAAACCTCTTTGATGAACCCTGCTGCGAGTAGTTTTGCCAGCTCCTTCTTGATGGCTTCTCGCTTGTCCGGGGAGAAACATCATAGTCGTTGCTTCTTTGGTATGGCTTTGGAGTCGACTTTTAGTGCATGCTCGATCAACTCCTTGGGCACCCCTAGCATATCCACTGGTTTCCACGTGAATACGTCTCGGTTGGCCCTAAGGAAGTTGACGAGCTCGAGTTCCTATTTGTCGCTCAAGCCAGCTCCGATGATAGTAGTCTTGGAGTCATCTCCTTCTTGTAGTTGGATGGTCTTGGTGCCCACGTCCCCGGATGGTTTTACCGACGACTAGCTCGACCTCTTTGAGGGTATGTTGATGGCCATAAATTCACACTCTAAGCCGTCAACTTCTTCAAAATAATATGAGCTTTGCACTACGTTCCATTCATATTTTATTTGATTCTAACGATTTTCATGAGTTTTGGATGAGTTTTGATTCCAGGAACAGGTGTACCAAAAATGGGAAAAAAGGGCAAAAACCTAGGACGACCGGCCTCTTTTAAGCCGGCCGGCCTGGCACCTCCAAGTACATGACCCCGGCTTTGAACCAATGGCAATGTGACACATTCAAGAGGTTCTAAGTCGAGGGTTAGGCCTTGGTTCAACTGGATACACCGAAAGGCTTCAACATCCATCCAAAGGATCACAAGGCAGCCCAAGATCACTAAGATTTCACGAACCCACTTCCAACAGCAGAGCAGAGCCTTGGCAAAGTCAAAGGCTGAGATGGGCCGGCCCTAGGCCGGCCGGCCTAGCACTGGAAAGTGTGGAACCGAAGCAACTACCAACCGTCTCCAGGAGAAGATCAGAGCCACTATCTGAAGGTTGGTGGCCCCGTGGTAGGATCCCCAAGCCGGCCGGCCTAGGGGAGGCCGCCGGCCCCACATGGAAGCCTCTCAGGCTGAGGTTTGGCGTGGAAGTTAAGTTCAACAAGATTACCTACTTCCAACCAGCGCTACCTGCAGTAACCACCAGAACCGATCTCAGGAAGGCTATAAAAGGAGGCACCATCCATCACTTCAACACACACCATTGGAGCTCTTCTCTTCCACTTGTACTTTCTAGAGTAGGTTAGTAGCTTGGGAGTTAGTGTCAAGTCGAGCTTTCTCAGGACTCCAGAGTCGTCAGAAGTCTGGTATAGCTCTTGTATCTTTCTTTTGACTTTATTAATATAAGTTATCTTCTTTGCTTTTCCGAGTCAGCTTTACTTTCCGTAGTCTTTCATTTACTCAAGTCTGAGGTTCAGCTTGAGCATGGAAGTTTTCCTTTAGCTTAGGCATAGTTATCTCTCTTAGAAATCGGGAATCTATCTTATGGGTTTTCGCGCCCGGACTAGTATCTCAAGTTATTGCTCTAGGTTGAGGGGGATTTCTCTCGAAGGCCTCGAGAGAAATCCTAACACCGAGTGCAGACATGGTGTCTAACCTTAGTGTTATCTAGAAAGTGTGTTCCACCCCACGGAACCGTTGTGGTAGTCGGTAGGTGGTGACAGCCCTATCCGTCCTTTGTAGTCCACCATGTTCGGGTGTTTTCATAGCAGTAGTGTAGGTTGCCGTTGGACTCCCCTCTCATCCCTTTCTGAATTCCTTCCTCTTCCAGCCACCGAAGTAAGCTCTGCTTTCCCGAGAACTAGTTAAGTGCTTAGTCTGATCTAGAGAGGCTAGCTCGATAGTTCAGAAGTGTATCAAGTGTCTTATCTCGCTCGTTGTCCTCCCAGCTCTACCTCTCTAAGGTTTAGAATCTCCGTGTGTCACTCGGTCATTGCCTGGCCATTTATCTCACTACCTATCTGGCTTACCCCCGTCTAGTCAGTCGGTCGATAAAGCTAGTACGGTTATCAATCGATTTACAATACTCCTTACCATAGTGCTTCCCCGAGGATAAATACGATACCCTAGAATACTCCAAGGTGAAGTGCTACAGCGGTGATTCTGTGCGCTTGCAGAATATCTATTCTAATCGGGCATAAGAAACGCCAACAAGCATTTCTGGCGCCGTTGCCGGGGAAGAAATTGGTAAAGATATCGTAGATAGTTTGATAAACTATACTAGTTTGTCACCGCTAACCCTAGCGGGCTTACCATTGCTCTCTCTATCTTTTGATCGATGTGGAGCAGTGCATGACCGGTTTCGACCTACCAAGTAACTTCCACCCAAATCCAGAAAGAATTGGGAGAATTGTGAGACGCCGCGTCGTCCCACCTTAGAAAAAGCACACTTGGCCTATCAGTTCACCCTCCACTTCAGCATCACCATCCATGGCTCAGAAGACTCTCCGTCAGTTTTCTGCCCCGTCCAGTAGCCACATTCCTACTAGACTGAATGTCAACCAAGCCGGTAGTGACGGCTTTGAGCTTAAGACTGGACTAGTGAACATGGTCCAAGCAAGTCCGTTCTGCGGAAAGGCATCCGAGGATGCCAATGCCCACCTCCAGAACTTCCTGGAGGTGAGTAACACCATCAACCCCAGAGGAACTACTCTGGATGACGTCCGTCTTTGCCTGCTCCCGTTCTCACTACTCGGGAAGGCCAAGATGTGGTTCTACTCCAACAAGGAAGCTTTCACAACATGGGAAGCTTGTTCAAATGCATTCCTAGCCAAGTTTTTTCCAGTGGGCAAGACAAATGCCCTCTGGAACAGGATTACCGGGATTCAGCAATTACCGGATGAGACCATCCCGGAAGTGTGGGAGTGTCTCCAGGAGTACATACAAGCATGCCCACACCACGGCATAGAAGAGTGGCTGATCATTCAGAACTTCTTCCATGGCCTGAATCAGCAAGCCCAGGACCACGTTGACGCAGCTGCGGGTGGTTCCTTCCTTTCTCTCGATGTTGCGGGAGCAAAGGCGCTGATTGACAAGATAGCTTCCAACCAAAGTTGGAAAGGATAAAGGCAGCCAGCCCGTCCCAGGGGCGTGCATCAAATCGACACGGTCGACATGTTAGCTGCCAAGTTGGAACTTCTGATGAAGAAGTTGGAATCTCCGCACCAGGAGGTTAATCAAGTTTTGGAGTCTCGTATGACATGTGAAACATGTGGCGAGACTGGGCACTCGGGCACCTCGTGCCCCTTAACTCAAGAGGACGCAAACTTCGTTGGGAGCAACAACAATCCCAACTCAGGATTTTGTCCTCAACAGGGTTGGAACTCTAAGCCCAACCTCCCCTTCGATCAACAACAAGGTACGAATTTCAATAACAGCTTTCAACCCACATTAAAAGACCTAGTGTACGGCAAGAAACAAATCAATGATAACATTAGTAGGAAATTTCTTGCTAATGACAAGATCCTAGAATCTATGGCTGCACAACTAGAGGGATTTAATTCTGTTATTAAAAATCAACTAAGCTTTAACAAAATGATAGAAACCCAAGTAGCTTAGCTTGCATCCTCATGTCCTAACATTAATGCGGGGAAAATGCCCGGACAACCGAAAGTACCCTCGAAAGAAAATGTTAGTGCGGTGACCACGTGTGGTGGTAAGACCACGCAAGAGTCACCTTTCCCAAAGGATGCAGGAAAGCAGCGGAAGACCATAACCGCTAGCAGTACCGAAGTTGAAGACGAAGAGCAGGAGGAGGCCGTCGACTCCAACACACCTGCTACCCAGGAAAACCGCGTGGAACCCCCGAGAACTTCATGGGACTCTCACGACACAATTGCCTTACCGTTTCCGGAGCGGATAAGGAAGCCAGTGGCCGACGAACAATTCGGCAAATTCATCGAGGTAATCAAGAAGTTATATGTGAATTTACCACTTCTTGACGCTATGCAGGTACCCACATATGCCAAGTATATCAAGGATATTCTTGGAAACAAGCGGACGCTGCCCACCACTGAGGTCGTGCAGTTAACGGAAGAGTGTAGCGCTGCTATACTCGATCTTCTCCTGGTGAAGAAGAAAGACCCAGGCTACCCCACCATCACTTGCTCGATCGGGGCTCAACATTTCTCCAACGCCCTCTGCGACTTGAGAGCAAGCGTCAGTGTCATGCCCAAGGTAGTTTATGATAAACTAAACCATCATGTACTTGCCCCTACTGCCATGTGTTTACAACTAGCGGATCAAACGGTCCGCTATCCCACGGGAATAGCAGAGAATATCTCGGTGAAAATCCGGAATTTCTTTATTCCCGTCGACTTCATCGTGCTCGACATGGAAATCGACGCCAAGACGCCGCTCATCTTGGGCAGGCCGTTCTTGAGCACAGCAAATGCCCATATTGATGTTAGGGCCAGAGAAATCCAGCTCAACATCAATGGCCAGCAGGAGAAGTTCACCTTCAAACCGAAGGTTGAACAATGCAATCAAGTCAAAGAGGTCCGGAGGAAGAAGAAACCCGAGAAAGAGACAAAGAAACCATCGCTTCCAAACATTGAAGCCCTCATTGCATTCGTGGAGACTCTGCGGATTCAGGAGGAGTTACGACTTCAAGAGGAAGCGAAGCAAATCAAGCTTCACAATCAGAAGAATGCCAAATGTCGAATCCAGCGTAAGAAATTTCTGGCATCACAGGAAGTGAAGGTCGAAACGCAACCCGCACCTAAGAAGGTGTGGTGGAAGAAAGTGTCATCGCCCAAGACTCCATCTGGCGATGACAAACGAACTAAAGGAATGGAGAGTCTGGCTCCGGACTCAAAACCCGAGTCCTCGCCATGAGGTATGTGGCACATATCCATCACTTGCATTGCATATAGGATAGTTTAAATTTTCCATGCATAATTTTCTTTCTATCTTGCAAATTATGTTTTGAATTTTAACCAACCCATATTTGAAATTTGAAAGTTATGCATCAATGAACTTCACAAAAAAAATTCGAAAATTTTTGGCCGAGCTTTAGGCCGGTCGGCCCCACCTTTTTTGTGCTTGCCAGGAACCAGCAGGGGGTGGAGACTTTGATTAAAGGCGAAGCAAAGGAAAAAGGGGGGAGCATGGGAACATGCAGAGGCACACCGAGCGGCCTCAACAGGGCCGGCCAGCCTCTGCCATCCACCCATGTTCCATCACCACCGACGAGAATCCATCCACCAGCAAGCCTAAGAACTAGAGCATTGACGTGGACCAATGGGCGCCGCTCAGGGGGGCCGATCGACCTGCCCCAGGCCGGCCGGCCTGGCCTCTACGCGCGGCTATAAAAGCCATCTAGGGCGACGATCATCAGTGCACTAGAAGCTCAAGTATTCATGTCCCAGCCCGAGCTCTTTAATCCCTTCTCTCTTCCTTGAGTTTCTTGCCTAATTGAGCTATTTTGAGTTGATTAGGAGAAGAACTCAAGTGCTAGCTCGCCTAAAAACAAAATTTGAGTAGTAATTAATGAAGTTCATAAAGCAGAAAACACAAAAATATTTCCCTTTCTAAATAAACTCATGGCTCGCTGAACATTGAACGTTTGTGATGGTTTAACACCCCGCAAGAATGACTAACAACTAATGACTAACGACTAATGCTAACCCTCCTCTTAACCTCTTATTCCTTCGGGTATTGCTCATGCTAACCTTTTGCAGGCATCATGATAACTCGAGCAAAGGAGAAGGTCAAGAAGGCGTTCTCGAGAAGATCGAGAAGCTCGCGGAGTTCATCTTCTTCTCGGGATAACATGTCGGTCTACTCCGATCACCGCTCACATGCATCCCGAGAAGAAGAAGAAATTCCCACAGTCCCAAGAAGCCACTTCCGCATCAGGATCTTGACGATGGTTGAGCAGATCGTCTACAAGAACGACTACGAGCGACAAGCACTCGAGCTACTGAAGAGGCAAACTTATGCCCATGCCAAGAGGTTTGAAACACGCTTCCTCATCATGACGGGACTTCTGCAAGACATGAACCAAGCCTTCACTGCCGTCGGATGGGAGAACTTCGCCAACATCATCGAGCCAGGTTCGCATCTCTTGACCATGGAGTTTCTTATGTCTCTTACCGTTGAAGAAATCATCACCGAAACTAAAGTTTATTTTCGGTTCTTTAACGAGCAATTTGAAATGACTCTCCAACAATTTAGTGTTGCTTTGGGCTTTAATAAAAGATGCATCTTAGACCCCAACACACTTGTTGAGCATTATCAGTATGATCGTAGCTCTTGGTGGAGTGAAATTTCTAATGAACCCATGAGTAGTAAGAACAGCATAGTTTCAATTCATAATCCTACTCTGAGGTTTCTCGCCAAGTGGCCCGCCATGGTTGTGCAATCCCACACAGACCTTCGCCTCTGTAGCTTGCCTGAGCTGTAGTGTCTATATGCTATGGCGAACAAGATTCACTTCTCGCCCGTCCGGAGCATGCTTGCTCATTGGCAGAAGATGATTACGGGTAAAAGCCCCATCGACATAACCCCACTGGTCACCCGTGTGGCGAGGTATGTCAAAGCGATGGAGGGCGCCGAAGTCACCTTCTTGCCTGAGATGGTGGTGTACAGATACGAGGTCGGTCTTGAGCATTTTGTGCAAGGGCACATGATGCGGGAAGGGCTAGGGAATTCTATCTTTATGTGTTACCCCGGGTACGATAGGGAGATCGAGCTTCCATGCCCGAGACTCTCTTTCTCTCTACTCGGTGAAAAGTCTAACATTGCAGATGGAGAAAAGAGAACCCGCACGACGGAGTGTTGCAGGTCCACAGACGAGGAGCAGGACACGGCGCGAACAAGCCGAAGCAGGTCCTTCACGGCATGCCTCGGCACAGTCGGGGCCATCCACGGAGAACATGAGCTTCGAGGAAGCGTACGGGCACTACAACTATGACCCGTACCAGGCCGGCAGTAGCAGATTCGCCGGTGGACAAGGATTGTATTACCCTACAGGTATGCATTCGTCCTATGGTCCATAGGTGGGTCCCTCATCCTCAGCACGCTTCAACTATGGGGACCCGATCCTTCGGAGCATCGCGGATCTTTCGAACCGCATCAGCACGCTTGGTACGCAGCAGTAGGAGATGCAGGACATGATGACACACAACACCCAGCTCACTCAGGAGAGCTGGGGGTTGACCTCTGCCTTGCAGTACGATGTCTCGAACATCTTCATCCACCTTGGGCTGGACTATCAGCAGTTCCAGCCATACTAGCCGTACCAGCAGCTCCAGCCATACCAGCAGGAGAACAACAACAACGAGGAGGACAAGGATGACGATGATGAGGACCTCGACGAGGGAGAGCAGGACTCCAATGAGGAGGACTGAGCTTCATCGAAGCTTGGGGGAGTCACACTGCCAGGTAAGCCATCGCACCCATTCCTTTCATTCAATAGCCATGCCAAAAAAACAAAAATACTAGTAGTAATAAATAAATAATCTCTTAACAAAAATCCCAAAAATATTTACATGCTATGAGTGGAAATCCGTGCAAGCTCTTACTTTGGAAATGATAAATAGTTGCTCTATCTAAACTCTGTATGTGCCTTATTTACAGCTTTTTACTCTCCTAGTACCTGAACTAGTTGGCACATAATAGTTTCACTGAAAATCTAGTTGAGTGGAGGCATGAGTTTAATTTCTGAAAGTCTAAGTTCTTGCGGGATTCGAGATAGCCCAAACCGGAATTTTAAACTGCTTGCTCTAGTAGGGAACACCTCGGAATACTTTTATAACTAAAATTTTGGTGAAGGTTTCCCGTGGTAAAAATGACCCATCCAGAGCCTTATATTGCATAAAACCATTTTGAGCTATCTGAAGTTACTTTGAGCTTTGTCGAATGGTGCATCCACTTCGGGAGTGGTACTTGCAGTCTACAGGTCTTTATCCCACAAATCCACCATTTGCTAGCCCAAACATAGCTAGCCTGTCAGTCACCCACTCCGGGTATTGACATCCACTTCTACTAGCTATGTCTCCCCACAATCACCATCTCATATACCACAAGTTCATTCCATAAAGCTTCCCATTCAAAACTCCAAATAATTCAAGATATTTCAGCAAGGGAGAGTGGAGTTATCTTCTTAAAAAAAGAGAAAGAAGAAAAAGAGAAGCTCACTCTCCATTTCAAGTTGCAAATTATGGAGTTCAAATAAATTCAATTCGGAAGCCATCCATTCCATACTCTCCAAAAAAAACCCCATGTTCCATGAGACTTAGATTTGGAAAAGTACCGACCCCGGCTTGGATCACCCTTCGGCTAAGCAATACAGGTAACCAAGGTATGCATACATCTTCCTACCCATAAACTCCACATATTAGCTTTAGAGATAGGAAGAAGATGGTCATATTTCTCAACCATATGTGAGGATCATACACTTTGAGCGACTCGAGAGTACCCTTGGGAAACCTGAACCTCTTTTGAAAATTCATGCAAAAATTCGAGTTGGGAACTTGAACAGGTAGCAGGGAACATTCCGATGAAGGTTGTTCAGTCCAACAACTGCTCAAGACCAAGGGATGAAAAACGAATATGCCCCACCTTCCAGAACCTTAGGTATGAGCCAACTTTTCATAAGTACATATGGGAAGAGTAATATGCTGTGCACAAGGTACCTACAAGGGGGTAAACATTGATGCAATTCCTAATCCACCGAGCCTCAGTTTAAGCTTTGCTTTAGGACAAGCAAAAGTTTAAGCTTGGGGGGTGTTGACGGCCATAAATTCACATTCTAAGCCGTCAACTTCTCAGAAATAATACGAGCTTTGCACTATGTTCCATTCATATTTTATTTGATTCTAACGAATTCCACGAGCTTTGGATGAGTTTTGATTCCAAGAACAGGTGTACCAAAAATGGGTAAAAAAAGGGCAAAACCCAGGCCGATCGGCCTCTTCTAGGCCGGCCGGCCTGGCATCTCCAAATACATGACCCCAGCTTCGAACCAGTGGCAATGTGACACATTCAAGAGGCTCTAAGTCGAGGGTTAGGCCTTGGTTCAACTGGATACACTGAAAGGCTTCAACATCCATCCAAAGGATCACAAGGCAGCCCAAGATCACAAAGATTTCACGAACCCACTTCCCTGGAGAATGTCCAAGAGCACAGCAGAGCCTCGGCAGAGTTAGAGGCCGAGATGGGCCGCAGGGAGGCCGGCCAGCCTCCCCTAGGCTAGCCTGCCTAGCACTGGCAAGCGTGGAACTGAAGCAACTACCAACCGTCTCCAGGAGAAGATCAGAGCCACTGTTTGAAGGTCGGTGGCCACGTGGCAGGATCCCCAGGCCAGCCGGCCTAGGGGAGGCCGGGTGGCCCCACATGGAAGCCTCTCAGGCTGAGATTTGGCGTGGAAGTTAAGCTCAGAGAGATTACCTGCTTCCATCCAACGCTACCTGCAGTAACCGCCAGAACCGACCTCAGGAAGGCTATAAAAGGAGGCACCATCCATCACTTCAACACACACCATTGGAGCTCTTCTCTTCCATTTGTACTTTCTAGAGTAGGTTAGTAGCTTGGGAGTTAGAATCGAGTCGAGCTTGCTCGGGACTCCGGAGTTGTCGGAAGTCTGGTATAGCTCTTGTATCTTTCTTTTGACTTTATTAATATAAGTTATCTTCTTTACTTTTCCGAGTCAGCTTTACTTTGCGTAGTCTTTCATTTACTCAAGTCTGAGGTTCAGCTTGAGCACAGAAGTTTTCCTTTAGCCTAGGCTTAGTTATCTCTCTTAGTAATCGGGAACCTATCTTTTGGGTTTTCTCGCCCGGACTAGAGTATCTCAAGTTAGTGCTCTAGATTGAGGGGGATTTCTCTCGAAGGCCTCGAGAGAAATCCTAACACTGAGTGCAGATGTGGTGTCTGACCTTAGTGTTAGCTAGAAAGTGTGTTCCACCCCACGGAACCATTGTGGTAGTCGGTAGGTGGTGACAGCCCTATTCGTCCTTTGTAGTCCACCACGTTCGGGTGTTTTCATAGCAGTAGTGCAGGTTGCCGTTGGACTCCCCTCTCATCCCTTTCTGAAGTCCTTCCTCTTCCAGCTGCCAAAGTAAGCTCTGCTTTCCCGAGAACTAGTTATGTGCTTAGTTGATCTAGAGAGGACAGCTCGATAGTTCAGAAGTGTATCAGGTGTCTTATCTCGCTCGTTCTCCTCCTAGCTCTACCTCTCTGAGGTTTAGAATCTCCGTGTGTCACTTGGTCATTGCCTGGCCATTTATCTCACTATCTATCTAGCTTACCCCCGTCTAGTCAGTCGGTCGATAAAGCTAGTACGGTTATCAATCGATTTACGATACTCTTTCCATAGTGCTTCCCTGAGGATAAATACGATACCCTGGAATACTCCAAGGTGAAGTGCTACAGCGGGTGATTCTGTGTGCTTGCAGAATATCTATTCTAATCTGGCATAAGAAACACCAACAGGGCATCGAGTCCCTGTTGAGTGATAGCTCTTTGGTAGCAGCGAGTATCTCGCATACGGAACTGGGTGCTCGAATGCTAGAGGCATGAACAATTGCCTCCTTATCACACTCAAAGGACTTGAGGAGGTCCCTGCGCAGAGAAAGGACTCCTGTGTTGCCCGGCATCTTGAGGAGTAAGTAGACGTAGTGCGGCACGACCATAAATTTGGCCAGTACTGGTCTTCCTAAGACGGCATGGTAGGAAGATTCGAAGTCGGCTACTTCGAACTTGATATACTCTGTTCGGAAGTTTTGCTCTGTACCAAATGTGACTGGGAGGGTAACCGAACCAATTGGTGTAGAGGAGTTTCCTGGAATGATGCCGTAGAAGGGAGCTTTACTCGGCGTGAGTAAGCTCATGTAGTAAAGGCCCATCTTCAACAATGTGCTTGCAAAGATCAGGTTGAGCCCACTTCCACCATCAATAAGTACTCGAGTAAGCTTGGATCCTTGGACGACAGGATCGAGTACTAGTGGGAATTTTCCTGGTTTAGAGAAGCTAGTCCATTGGTCCTCCCTGGAGAAGGTGATGGGGACCTCGCTATATTTCAAGGGTCTCTGAATTGCATGCTCGACTGAGAGAATCTCCCTAAGTAGCAGTTTTTGGGCACGTTTGAGAAGCTTGGATCTCCTTCAAATATTACGTTGACCACATTTTCGGGTTTCTAGAACCCGTCAGGATCATTCTTGTCATCATCTTCGTCCTCCTTGTTGGGCTTCTTCTTGGGTACATCCGGCAGCGGGGACTGGAAGGACTTGCGTATAATTGTGCACCCGAACATCGAGTGGTTACTCTTGGGGTGGATGGGGGCACATCTTGTTGTGCAGGATCTTGTCGAACTGATCCTGGGGTTTTTCTATTTTCCTACCATGCGGGTGCGCCCCATAGTGCCGACAGTATCATCTAGCTTGCACTTGCGCGCAGGATACGCTGGTTACTGGGGCCACCACGATCATTGTTGCACTTGCCATTGTTGTCATTATTACTGTTGACGGCCATAAATTCACATTCTAGCCGTCAACTTCTCGGGAATAAAATGAGCTTTACACTATGTTCCATTCATATTTTGTTTATTTCTAATGAGTTCCATGAGTTTTGATTTCAGGAACAAGTGCACCAGAAATGGACAAAATTGGGCAAAATCCCAGGCCAAGCGGCCTCTCCTAGGCCGGCCGGCCTGGCACCTCTGAAGACACGGCCCCAGCTTCGATTTAGTGGCAATGTGACAGACTCATAATGCCTTGAGTCGAGGATTGGGTCTCGGTTTAATCAGATGGACTGAAAGGCATTTGGCATGAATCCAAGGACTCACAAGTCAGCCCAAGTTCAAGTATAAATCAGTGATCCACATTCCTGGACAAATCACAAGCGTGGAGTGAAATGTCGGCGCAACGGAGGGCCGAGATGGGCCAGAGAGAGGCTGGGCGGCCTCCTTTAGGCCGGTCGGCCTAACATCTCAAGCATTGGAGCCACACAAAGTACACCGACCCCAGGAGGAGATCAGGAGCGTCCAGGAGAAGGTGGTGGCCAGATGGCCATGCTCCTATGCCGTCCGGCCTAGGGGAGGCTAGTCGGCCCCACTTGGAAGCCTATGAAGCTGGGTCTTGGCGTGGAAGTTAAACTCAACCACCATAACTGCTTACCACCGACGCCAACTGCTTTACCGGCCAGGAACCGACCTTGGAAGCCTATAAATAGAGAACCCATCCATCACATGTAGCACACACCATTGGAGCTCTTCTCTCTTCACTATTACTTTCTAGAGTAGGTTAGTAGCTTGGGAGTTAGAGTCGAGTCGAGCTTCCTCGGGATTCGAGAGTCATCGGAAGTCTGGTATAGCTCTTGTATCTTTATTTTGACATTATCAATATAAGTTATCTTCTTTACTTTTCTGAGTCAGCTTTACTTTCCGCTGTCTTGTATCTTCTCGAGCCTGAGTGTTCAGCACGAGTGCGGAAGTTTTGCCTTTAGCTTATGCTAAGTTATCTCTTGTATCTTATCTTATGGGTTTTCTTGCCCGGACTAGAGTATCTCAAGTTAGTGCTCTAGGTTGATTGGGATTTCTCTCGAAGGCCTCGAAAGAAATCATAACACCGAGTGCAGATGTGGTATCTAACCTTAGTGTTAGCTAGAAAGTGTGTTCCACCCCACGGAACCGTTGTGGTAGGCGGTAGGTGGTGACAGCCCTATCCGTCCCTTGTAGTTCACCACGTTCGGGTGTTTTCATAGCCGTAGTGCAGGTTGCCATTGGACTCCCCTCTAACCCCTTTCTGAAGTCCTTCCTCTTCCAGCCACCGAAGTAAGCTCTACTTTCCCGAGAACTAGTTAGGTGTTTTAGTCTGATCTAAAGAGGCTAGCTCGATAGTTTAGAAGTGTATCAGGTGTCTTATCTCGCTCGTTGTCCTCCCAGCTGCTACCTCTCCAAGGAGTTGAACCTATTTATCTGGCTTACCCCTGTCTAGTTAGTCAGTCGATTAAGCTAATGCAGTTATCACCCGATTTATGATACTCTTTACCATAGTGCTTCCCTGAGGAAAAATACGATACCCTAATTTAAATTCCAGCATTTGTTAATAAATTTAATTAGCTTTATTTAATTTTCTAAGGTTTATTGTGATTAGTCTTGCATTTAATCTAATTTTGCTTCACAAGGAATTAAATTTTTTCTAGGATAAATATGTTTGTGCATTCATGCTGGTGCATATTTTATCTTGCTTGATTTCTTAGGGGTTTGAATTCAAATTTCATTTGAATTCAAATGGTTGGAGTAGTGTTTGATTTAGACAAACAAAGGAAATAGAAAAGGAGAAACCCAAAACCCACACCAGCCCAGCGCTCGGCCCAGTCCGTCGGCCCAGTCCCGCGCCTCGCTTCCACGCGCGCGCCAGCCTAACGCCCTCACCCGCTCGGCCCGCGTTCTCCCGCACCGCAACGGCCCAGCACTCCGCGCCCCACTCGTGCGTCGCCCTCGGGCCCAACAACGCGCAAGCGTGCGTCCCCGCTTCACCCCGCTGACAGCCCGGGCCCGCTGGCAGCTTCATCTCCCTCGCTCGCGCAACGCCTGGCCGAGATCCCCGGCCACAATCTCGCCGGCCTTCCATCTCGGGCACGCACGCCCAAGTCACCACCGCCGCCCTACAAATAGCACCCCGCGACCCCCCGTGCATCCTATCTCGCTTCACAACCGCATCGCAAACCCTAGCCGCCGCCTCCTCGCCGCTCCGCCCGGAGCAGAGCACTGCGCCGCCAGGGGTAAGTCTACCCGCCCACTCGATTACTCGCCGCCGGTGGCCCTTGACCTGCCCTGACCCACCTTCCAACCTCGCAGCACGACACCGCATCGATTCGCGAGATCCAGGAGCACGGGGACGACCTGCAACAACTTCCTCCGCGAGCTCCGCCACGACTCGTCGCCGGACCTCGCCGACGACTCCCCTACGTTGCAACCCCGGCTACCACAAGCCCCCAGTGAGCACCCGCAACCTTCCCCGGTCCTTTAGGCACTAGATGTTGTAGTCCGTAGTCCATGGCGCCCCCAGAACCCCGCTCGCCGGCGAAGTCCGCCGCCGCAGTTCCGCCCCACAGCCGTGCCACTGCTCCGTGCCCCGCGCGAACGCTGCACTAGTTTGCCAGCGTCTTGCGCAAGCTTCCTGGCCCTTTTTTGCTAGAACCTGAACCCTAGAACAGCCTAATGCGTGCACGCCGGTGACCACAACCGCGTAGAGCCGCCGCCCCGTGCGCCCGTTGCCCAGATCCGTCAGATCAGAGATGGACGCCCGCGATTAGAACCCAAACCGATCAGATCTGGACCACCAGATCGAGATCCAACGGCCTGTATCCAAACGTACCGGTTCGCCTGGCGCTTTTGTTGAAGAGCCCCTCGGTTTTCTTAATATCAACCCGCAGTCCACCTCTATTCAAAAGAAATTGCAGTTTAGTCCAGAAATTAGCGCCCAGCCCCCTGAGCTCTTTAGAATTTGAACCCGCCATCCTTGGCTCCTTTTTTTGCAAGTTAGACCCCAGAATTGTTTTTTAATTATGTTTAGACCCTCGGTTTTTGCAGAAAACCCCCTAGAACCTAGTTTTTCTCGCAGATAAGCCCCTAGAACTTGTTTTAGGCCTAGATTTTGCGTTTTAGCTCCGTTTTAGGCGTTCTTTATGTCCACGCGATTGTTGTAACACGTGTAGAATAGTTCTAGCATAGTTTTGTTTGCTGTTTTCATGTATTGATGTATTATTTCTTAGTTTTTGCTATTGTTTGCATGTATGTTTATGTTGTGTATTGTTTTTGGGCCATGTGTTCGTGAGTAGACGTTGAGCTACCGGAGGAGCCCCAGTACTAGTACCCAGAGCAGCCATCTTCCGACCAGTTTGAGCAGCAGCAGGAGCAGTACGAGGAAGGCAAGTATAACATGAACACCACCTATCACTTTTAAATACAATTTCATACTGCATTTTAATACTATATGCCTATAAGGACTTTCCTAGCCACTTTATATCCTTTATATATATCCTTTGGGTTGCATTTTGGTTAGTTGTGCTAGGTGCCGCGCTATAACACACTTGGTCCTTTTTAATTAATTTGATTAATGGTTTATGCAACTTAATTCTGGGAGTGGCCCTCTGTGCTCCGTGCTTGGGTGGCTCACGTCCCGTTAAAATATGTTTTGTTAGAAACATGGTTTAGGGGGCCAGCACGGTGCTTAGTGCTTGGTTGGCCACTCTCCATAAGGACCGGTTCATAGAGCGACAACCTGGGACAACAGCACTACCACAAGACTGGAATGGGACGGTCTTGGCGTAATAATTAGGTCTTTTTGGTTTGGAGTAACTCACCTGCGGGCAGGGGCGGTAAGCTTCTATGGCCCTCGTGCTGAGTGGCCTCGTCTGTGCTTCGTGTCTTGACGCCCACTAGACCTGTTCCATAGTCGCCGATCCACCCTCGCGGTTACTCCTTACCAACGAGATTCTTTGTAAAGGCCTCGTAGTGAGTTTGCTAGTCATCTCACCTAAGGAAGTGCTGATGAACAACTAGCGTAGCTCACGACTTATGGGTAAAGATGTGCAACCTCTGCAGAGTGTAAAACTGGTATACTAGCCGTGCTCACGGTCATGAGCGGCCCAGATCCTCCTTTTGATTAGTGGGGTTATCTTCCTTTGACGAGGCAGGTTTCCCCGGGTGGCTTGCTTCGGTTTGGTTCTCAGTAGTTCTTAATTATTTTTGATTAATTTCTATGTAACTGGGTTTATGGTAATTCATCCACTTGTAGTAAATAGCTTTAATAAAATTTTGCCAAGATTAAAAGCTAATGCAGTTGAGTCAGCCAACCTTAGAGCCTCATAGTTTGTGTTATACTTGTTGCCTACAAGTTGTGTACTCACTCTTGCCTACTCTACAGTTTTTCCTCTTGGGATACTCTACTGCTGCTCAGTTCCTGCCGACGCGAGGGAGTTCACTCAGCGCTACCAGGACTGCGAGGACTTCTAGGCGTTCGTCTCCCAGTTGACATCCCTGTGGCGCCCAGCTTTCGAAAGACTTCGTTTATGTTTTACGCTTCCGCATACTCTGTATCAGACTTTTTGTCATTAATGTAATAAATAACATTCGTACTCGCTTTATTATATCTTTGTACGTGATATGTGCTGTGATATATTGTTCATTCTGTTGTATATACGTGTGACTTGATCCTGGCACGTATATGATTGCTCGGTTTATGTCCTTTTATAAATCGGGTGTTACAGAGTAGTATCAGATCCGTATCGACTGTAGGACGAAAGCCTAGATAGAACTGGTCGAGTTTTAAGTCTTCTTCTCTCTCAGCCTTGTCTGCTGAATCTATTTTGCTATTATATTCCTTGAAATTCCAAGATTCTTACTCGTCTTGCCTTGAATTCTATCTATAGAATAGTCTCCGTAGATTCTGGCCTGGAGTAAGTCGTCTGACCATCATAGGTATAAGCATAATGACCCCATTATAATAATACGATAGTACGTTCTGCGACGTGTTGTGTTAGTCGAGTCGTGTGTTAAACTCGGCTAAGTTGTGAAATTTGTATGCTTGTTATTATGCTACATGTTTGATTTGGATTTTTGGTTGATTGCATAGTTTAGTAGTTAAATTTGTTTAATGAAAATCAGTTTTAAGTTAATGTTAACTAATTAATAAAATGAGTTAGATCGTTGGGGGTAAAACCATCCACTCTATCCTGTCTACTTTATCATGTCTAAGTCTTTCTTGCAGAAAAATATCGTATCCATCTGAATTTATTCTGCAATATCCTTACTCATGAAATCTTTTGTCCAAAATCAGATGGTGAACACCTGGCGTGGTTCTGACCAGCAGAGGCCGAGAACTAGTTAGGTGTTTTAGTCTGATCTAAAGAGGCTAGCTCGATAGTTTAGAAGTGTATCAGGTGTCTTATCTCGCTCGTTGTCCTCCCAACTGCTACCTCTCCAAGGAGTTGAACCTATTTATCTGGCTTACCCCTGTCTAGTTAGTCAGTCGATTAAGCTAATGCAGTTATCATCCGATTTATGATACTCTTTACCATAGTGCTTCCCTGAGGAAAAATACGATACCCTAATTTAAATTCCAGCATTTGTTAATAAATTTAATTAGCTTTATTTAATTTTCTAAGGTTTATTGTGATTAGTCTTGCATTTAATCTAATTTTGCTTCACAAGGAATTAAATTTTTTCTAGGATAAATATGTTTGTGCATTCATGCTGGTGCATATTTTATCTTGCTTGATTTTTAGGGGTTTGAATTCAAATTTCATTTGAATTCAAATGGTTGGAGTAGTGTTTGATTTAGACAAACAAAGGAAATAGAAAAGGAGAAACCCAAAACCCACACCAGCCCAGTGCTCAGCCCAGTCCGTCGGCCCAGTCCCGCGCCTCGCTTCCACGCGCGCGCCAGCCTAACGCCCTCACCCGCTCGGCCCGCGTTCTCCCACACCGCAACGGCCCAGCACTCCGCGCCCCACTCGTGCGTCGCCCTCGGGCCCAACAACGCGCAAGCGTGCGTCCCCGCTTCACCCCGCTGACAGCCCGGGCCCGCTGGCAGCTTTGTCTCCCTCGCTCGCGCAACGCCTGGCCGAGATCCCCGGCCACAATCTCGCCGGCCTTCCATCCCGGGCACCCACGCTCAAGTCACCACCGCCGCCCTACAAATAGCACCCCGCGACCCCCCGTGCATCCTATCTCGCTTCACAACCGCATCGCAAACCCTAGCCGCCGCCTCCTCGCCGCTCCGCTCGGGAGCGGTTCCGTAGCCACAACGTCCCCGCGGGCGTTATGAAGATGAAGCAGAAGGAGTTCCTTGCACTGAAGCAGGTAATCTCAGAAATAATCATTCAGCATTTCCTTTTGAGCTAATACCCCCTTGTTCTATCGTTCTGAGTCATGAATTAATCCTTCGATATACATATATCTGTCTTTTTCACTTCAGGGGAATATGACGGTCACGAAGTATCGTGATCATTTTCTGCAGCTTGCTCGCTACGCCCCTGCCGAGGTTGCGGATGACCGCAAGAAGCAGGAGCACTTCATGGAGGGTCTTGAGGACTACCTCCAGTACGCGCTGCTCAACCTCCGCTTCGACGACTTCAACCATCTGGTTGACAGCGCGCTCAACACGGAGCGCAAGCACCTGGAGATGGAGGACAAGAAGAGGAAGATTGTCCCCGTTGCTTCTGGCAGCAACACTCGTCCTCGCCTCCAGCCGCCCCAGCAGTACCAGCAGCAGCAGTACCGGCCTCCCCAGCAGTACCAGCAGAGGCCGCAGCAGTACCCGCCTCAACAGCAGCAGCAGGCAGGTCAGGGCCCGAGGTTACCGGCACCTCCGGCTCGTACTGCTCCACCAGCTCCGCCAGCACCTCAGGCTCCATGGCAGGCAGCTCCTCCTGCCGGACAGCAGGCTCAGGGACCCCCTCGCACCTGCTATCACTGCGGCCAGCCGGGGCACTATGCCAACTCTTGCCCCCGGAAGGCGCAGGCGCGACAGCAGGGGCGCCCAGCTCAGCCTAGGGCGCCAGCACAGGGTCGGGTGAACCACGCGACAACCGAGTCAGCGGGCGAGGCTCCTAACGTGGTTATTGGTACGTTCATGGTCAACTCTCACCCCGCTACAGTGATTTTCGATACCGGTGCTACTCATTCTTTAATTTCCAAGTCATTTGCCGAGAAGCATGGTATACCAGTTTCTTGTATGAGGACAGCTATGGTAGTTACCTCACCTGGGGGCCAGATACATACATATTCTATATGCTCCAGAGTTAGTATGGTCATAAAGGGGGTAGAATTCCGCACTGGTTTGATCGTCATTGATTCCTCGGGGATAGATGTGATTGTGGGCATGGAGACCCTTACCAGATGGGGAGTCCGTATTGATTGTGCTCAGCGGACAGTTCACTTGTCAGCATCTGATGGCCAAGAGGTGACAGTCAGTGCTTCAGATCCCTCGGGATTTCTTCATCAGATGGAGGCTAGACCCACGGATGGTATTCGCGTGGTGTCTGAATTCCCAGATGTCTTTCCGAATGATTTGCCAGGTATGCCGCCTGAATGCGACATCGAGTTTTCTATTGATCTCTTGCCTGGCACTGCTCCTATTGCAAAGCGGCCCTACCGCATGGCACCTATAGAGCATGAGGAAGTCAAGAAGACTATTGATGAGTTGCTAGCCAAGGGCTATATCTGTCGCAGCTTCTCTCCTTGGGCTTTTCCATTGTTGCTAGTAGATAAGAAGAATGGCTCGAAGAGAATGTGTGTCGATTATCGGGAGCTGAACGTAGTTACTATCAAGAACAAGCACCCACTGCCCCGTATTAAGGATCTCTTTGATCTGCTTCGAGGTGCTCGTATATTTTCGAAGATTGATCTGCGTTCCGGTTATTTTCAGCTGAGGATCCGTCCTGGGGATATTCCGAAGACGGCATGCACCTACAAGTATGGAATGTATGAGTACACGGTCATGTCCTACGGCTTGACTAATGCCCCGGCTTTCTTCATGCATCTGATGAACATGGTTTTCATGGATTATCTGGATGTCTTCGTGGTGATCTTCATTGATGATATTCTGATCTTCTCCAAGACAGAGGAAGAGCATGAAGAGCATCTAAGGCTCGTGTTGCAGAGATTTAGAGAGCATCAGCTGTATGCTAAGTTCAGCAAGTGTGAGTTCTGGATTGACGAGGTTCCATTCCTCGGTCATATCATCTCCAAGGGAGGTATTGCAGTTGATCCGAGCAAGGTGAAGGATGTGCTCGAGTGGGAGACATCGCAGACGGTGAAGGAAGTCCGGTCATTCTTGGGCTTGGCAGGATATTATCGGAGGTTCATTGAGAATTTCTCCAAGATCGCAAAGCCTCTGACTTCCTTGCTAGAGAAGAATGCGGCATTTATATGGACTGATGAGCATCAGTTGGCCTTTGATGAGCTGAAGAAGAGGTTGACTACGACGCCAGTCCTTACTCTGCCAGACCAGAGCAAGAGGTTCACGGTGTACTGTGATGCTTCGAAGGATTGTCTTGGTTGTGTTCTGATGCAGGAGGGTAGAGTGATTGCTTATGCTTCACGGCAGTAACGTCGGTATGAGCTGAACTATCCCACTCATGATCTTGAGTTAGCCGCAGTTGTGCATGCTCTGAAGATTTGGAGGCATTACTTGTATGGGCAGCAGTGTGATATCTACACTGATCACAAGAGCCTCAAGTATATTTTCACGCAGGATGAGCTGAACATGCGGCAGAGGAGATGGTTAGAGTTGGTCAAGGATTATGACCTGGAGATTCACTATCATCCGGGTAAGGCCAATGTCGTGGCAGATGCTCTGAGCAGAAGAAGCTATGTCAACTATGGCCGTTGCTTTCCAGATGCCTCAGGAGTTATGTGAGGAGTTTGAGCAGTTGAGTCTGGGTTTCTTGCATCATACTTCGAGTGCGACATTCGAGGCAGTACGCACTCTAGAGGCAGAGATCCGGCAGCATCAGAAGGAAGATGAGAAGCTGCAGGAGATCCGTGAGTTACTCAAGAAGGGCAAGGCTCCTCATTTCAGAGAGGATGATCAGGGTACCCTGTGGTACAAGAACCGGATCTGTGTGCCAGATGTGAAGGATCTCCGAAAGTTGATTCTGAGTGAGGCACATGATACAGCTTATTCTATCCATCCGGGCAGTACGAAGATGTATTATGATCTCAAGGAACGTTTCTGGTGGTATGGGATGAAGCGTTCAGTGGCAGAGTACGTGGCTATTTGTGACACCTGTCAGCGTGTCAAGGCTGAGCATCAGAGACCAGCAGGTCTGTTACAGCCTTTGAAGATTCCAGAGTGGAAATGGGAAGAAATCACTATGGACTTCATTGTTGGATTCCCTCGTACTCAGAAAGGGTACAACTCCATATGGGTAGTAGTGGATCGTCTGACGAAGGTTGCTCACTTCATTCCAGTGAACACTACTTACTCCGGTGCTAGACTTGCAGAGTTGTACATCTCTCGGATTGTCTGCTTACATGGTGTGCCCAAGAAGATTATATCAGACAGAGGATCTCAGTTCACTTCACGGTTCTGGGAGCAGCTTCATGATTCTTTGGATACGAAGCTGTGCTTCAGTACCGCTTATCATCCTCAGACAGATGGGCAGACGGAGAGGACCAACCAGGTGTTGGAGGATATGCTGATAGCTCTTGCTATTCAGTATGGTACTAGTTGGGATAAGTGCCTGTCGTATGCTGAGTTCTCCTATAACAACAGCTACCAGGCCAGTCTGAAAAAGTCCCCCTTCGAGGCATTGTATGGCAGAAAGTGCAGGACTCCTCTCTATTGGGATCAGATTGGTGAGAAGTAGCTCTTTGGCCCTGATATTATAGAAGATGCAGAGCAGATGGTACAAGCTGTGCGGGAAAATCTGAGGATTGCATAGAGTAGGCAAAAGAGCTATGCAGATGGCAAACGGAGAGACCTGACTTTCAGTGTTGGTGATCATGTATACCTGAAGGTGTCTCCGATGAGAGGAATCTGCAGGTTTAATGTCAAGGGGAAGTTAGCACCTCGGTATGTTGGTCCATTCAAGGTGCTAGAGAGGAAAGGTGAAGTTGCTTATCGCCTGGAGTTGCCCACCAGCCTCTCAGGAGTTCACGATGTCTTCCATATATCTCAGCTGAAGAAGTGTCTGCGAGTACCCGAGGAGCAGGCACCACTGGATGGAGTAGATGTGCAGGAAGATCTGACTTATACTGAGCATCCGGTGAAGATTCTGGAGACATCAGAAAGGGTTACTCGGAACAAGCGCATCAAGATGTGCAGAGTTCAGTGGAGTCACCACAGTGAAGCTGAGTCTACATGGGAGCGAGAAGATGAGCTGGACATATCCAGATCTCTTTGCTAGCCAACCCAGCTGAATCTCGGGGACCAGATTCCTATAAGGGGGTAGGGTCTGTAACACCCTAATTTAAATTCCAGCATTTATTAATAAATTTAATTAGCTTTATTTAATTTTCTAAGGTTTATTGTGATTAGTCTTGCATTTAATCTAATTTTGCTTCACAAGGAATTAAAATTTTTCTAGGATAAATATGTTTGTGCATTCATGCTGGTGCATATTTTATCTTGCTTTATTTCCTAGGGGTTTGAATTCAAATTTCATTTGAATTCAAATGGTTGGAGTAGTGTTTGATTTAGAAAAACAAAGGAAATAGAAAAGGAGAAACCCAAAACCCACACCAGCCCAGCGATCGGCCCAGTCCGCCGGCCCAGTCCCGCGTCTCGCTTCCACGCGCGTGCCAGCCTAACGCCCTCACCCGCTCGGCCCGTGTTCTCCCGCACCGCAACGGCCCAGCACTCCGCGCCCCACTCGCGCGTCGCCCTCGGGCCCAACCACGCGCAAGCGTGCATCCCCGCTTCACCCCGCTGACAGCCCGGGCCTGCTGGCAGCTCCGTCTCCCACGCTCGCACAATGCCTGGCCGAGATCCCCGGCCACAATCTCACCGGCCTTCCATCCCGGGCACGCATGCCCAGGTCACAACCTGCATCCGCGACCCCCCCTGCATCTTATCTCGCTTCACAACCGCCACGCAAACCCTAGCCACCGCCTCCTTGCCGCTCCGCCCGGAGTAGAGCACCACGCCGCCGGGGTTAAGTCTACCCGCCCACTCGATTACTCGCCGCCGGTGGCCATATTCCCGCCCTGACCCACCATCCAACCTCGCAGCATGACACCGCATCGATTCGCGAGATCTAGGAGCACGGGGACGACCTGCAACTACTTCCTCCGCGAGCTCCGCCATGACCTGTCGCCAGACCTCGCCGACGACTCCCCTACACTGCAACCCCGGCCACCACAAGCCCCCCGGTGAGCACTTGTAACCTTCCCCGGTCCTTTTGGCACTAGTTGTTGTAGTCCGTAGTCCATGGCGCCCCCAGAACCCCGCTCGCCAGCGAAGTCCGCCGCCGCAGTTCCGCCCCGCAGCTGTGCCGCTGCTCCGTAACCCGCGCAAACCCTGCACTGGTTTGCCAGCGCCTTGCGCAAGTTTCTTGGCCCTTTTGTGCTAGAACCCGAACCCTAGAGCAGCCTAATGTGTGCACGCCAGCGACCACAACCGCGCAGAGCCGCCGCCGTTGCTGAACGCGCCGCCACAGACCTCCCCAAGACCAACCTAGGCCCCAGGTGTATCACGCGTAGCGCGCTCATGCTCCCCGACCCAAAACCAAGGCCAATCGAGCCCCGGAGTGCCAGTTTTGGCTTTCTCCGGCGATCCCCCGCCGCGGAGCTCTCCTCCGGCGGTGTTCCGCCGCCGCCCCGTGCGCCCGTTGCCCAGATCCGTTAGATCAGAGATAGACGCCTGTGATTAGAACCCAAACCGATCAGATCTGTACCACCAGATCGAGATCCAACGGCCTGTATCCAAACGTACCGGTTCGCCTGGTGCTTTTGTTAAAGAGCCCCTCGGTTTTCTTAATATCAACCCGCAGTCCACCTCTATTCAAAAGAAATTGCAGTTTAGTCCAGAAATTAGCGCCCAGCCCCCTGAGCTCTTTAGAATAAAAACCCGCCATCCTTGGCTGCTGTTTTTGCAAGTTAGACCCCAGAGTTGTTGTTTAATTATGTTTAGACCCTCGGTTTTTGCAGAAAACTCCCTGGAACCTACTTTTTCTCGCAGATAAGTTCCTAGAACTTGTTTTAGGCCTAGATTTTGCGTTTTAGCTCCGTTTTAGGCGTTCTTTATGTCCACGTGATCGTTGTAAAGCGTAGAATAGTTCTAGCATAGTTTTGTTTGCTGTTTTCATGTATTGATGTATTGTTTCTTAGTTTTTGCTATTGTTTGCATGTTTGTTTATGTTGTGTATTGTTTTTGGGCCATGTGTTCGTGAGTAGACGTTGAGCTACCGGAGGAGCCCCAGTACCAGTACCCAGAGCAGCCGTCTTCCGACCAGTTTGAGCAGCAGCAGGAGTAGTACGAGGAAGGCAAGTATAACATGAACACCACCTATCACTTTTAAATACAATTTCATACTGCATTTTAATATTGTATGCCTATAAGGACTTTCCTAGCCACTTTATATATATCCTTTGGGTAGCATTTTGGTTAGTTGTGCTAGGTGCCATGCTATAACACACTTGGTCCTTTTTAATTAATTTGATTAATGGTTTATGCAACTTAATTCTGGGAGTGACCCTCTGTGCTCCGTGCTTGGGTGGCTCACGTCTCGTTAAAATATGTTTTGTTAGAAACATGGTTTAAGGGGCCAGCACGGTGCTTAGTGCTTGGTTGGCCACTCCATAAGGACCGGTTCATAGAGCGACAACCTGGGACAACAGCACTACCACAAGACTGGAATGGGACGGTCTTGGCGTAATAATTAGGTCTTTTTGGTTTGGAGTAACTCACCTGCGGGGCAGGGGCGGTAAGCTTCTATGGCCCTCGTGCTGAGTGGCCTCGTCTGTGCTTCGTGTCTTGACGCCCACTAGACCTGCTCCATAGTCGCCGATCCACCCTCGCGGTTACTCCTTACCAACGAGATTCTTTGTAAAGGCCTCGTAGTGAGTTTGCTAGTCATCTCACCTAAGGAAGTGTGATGAACAACTAGCGTAGCTCACGACTTATGGGTAAAGATGTGCAACCTCTGCAGAGTGTAAAACTGGTATACTAGCCGTGCTCACGGTCATGAGCGGCCCAGATCCTCCTTTTGATTAGTGGGGTTATCTTCCTTTGACGAGGCAGGTTTCCCCGGGTGGCTTGGCTTCGGTTTGGTTCTCAGTAGTTCTTAATTATTTTTGATTAATTTCTATGTAACTGGGTTTATGGTAATTCATCCACTTGTAGTAAATAGCTTTAATAAAATTTTGCCAAGATTAAAAGCTAATGCAGTTGAGTCAGCCAACCTTAGAGCCTCATAGTTTGTGTTATACTTGTTGACTACAAGTTGTGTACTCACTCTTGCCTACTCTACTCTTTTTCCTCTTGGGATACTCTACTGCTGCTCAGTTCCTGCCGACGCGAGGGAGTTCACTCAGCAGCTACCAGGACTGCGAGGACTTCTAGGCGTTCGTCTCCCAGTTGACATCCCTGTGGTGCCCAGCTTCCGAAAGACTTCGTTTATGTTTTACGCTTCCGCATACTCTGTATCAGACTTTTTGTCATTAATGTAATAAATAACATTCGTACTCGCTTTATTATATCTTTTTATGTGATATGTGCTGTGATATATTGTTCATTCTGTTGTATATACGTGTGACTTGATCCTGGCACGTATATGATTGCTCGGTTTATGTCCTTTTATAAACCGGGTGTTACATTTAATCACCAAATGTAGTTGTAGGACTTAATTCTAATCAATTCCACGAGTTTTGGTGATTCTTGGTTTGTAGGCACCCATACTCGGAATAAGGAGAAAACAAGCACAAGACGCAATAGAAACACACCAAAGAATTCATCCTGTGTCACACTCACAAGATGGGCCCATTTGACATAACAAACCGACGTACAAAGCCCCGGCACCGACATACATAAGATGGGGCCCACCTGGCAGTGTCCAAGACAAAAGGCGGCGCGAGAGGTGGGACCCGAGGGCCGGCTGAACCCCGGGGTCGCCCGGCCCCACTTTGGTGTCAACCTGCCTGAGTCTTGTCGGCAAGATCGCCACCGCGCGCCATCCCAACATCGGTTCCTAGTGTTCCCATATTTGATTCCCGAGGAAACAGACCTATCCAAGCTATAAATGTGGAGACCGTCTCATAGACAACACATGAAGAGATACTACTCTAGTTGGAGAAGAAGTTGTAGAGAGGTTTCCACTTGTATCTTTAGAGTAGGGAGTGTGCGAGGAGGAGGATCGGATAAGAGCCAGACTTGTCGGCCTCTCTTCGTCTTGTACCTCGACGGGTATGAATCACTTGAGTAAGTATCCGGAGTTCATCTTCTGTTAAGTTCTTGGTTCAGTATTCTTAAGTTATTCTTTCGTTTATGGGTTCATCGTCCATTCTCATAATGGATACTCTAGTAGAGGGCCCCTGATAAAGACGGGTAACCCTGTACGCCGCTAGAGTAGTAATCGAAGGATTAGAAGTGGTGTCTAGGCCCTAGATTTCCTTTGTTTCCCTTGTGCTCACAGTATTGCGGGGTAGACCACAGGTGGTGACAGCCCTGTCGGTCCGCTACGAAGCTGCTTCGTGCTTAGTGCACTCCCCCCTGTCCGAGTACAGCGTAGAGCTCCAAGCCAGAGGACCCTAATAGTACCTGGGTCAGACCGGTGTCCGAAGTAAGCAAGCGAAAGCCTAAGTTTACCTTGACTTGATCCTTACCTTTAGATAAACCACACTACCCAAAGCTCTCCTACCTCTTATTCTGCTGGGTTACACTAGCTAGAAGATTGTTACACCTCCGTTCCCTTTGAAAATACGATACCCTGAATACTCTTCGGGTGAAGTGCTACAACGGTATTCTTCGTGCGCTTGCGGATTTTATTTGTGATTGTTAAGAAATACTAACAAGCATTTCTGGCACCGTTGCCTGGGAACGGTTGCTGTAGTTATCTTCGAACCTAGTTTGCCCGTGTATCTCTTCTTTTACCTTTTATTTTCTTTTCTTTTATTTTATCCCTTCTTTTATTTTATCTTATACCATGTCACATCCTTCTATCCACCAATTCTCTACCTCCGAAGATGAGTTCTCAGAGCCATCAACCTCTCCAAAGCCTTTCATGGTGTCCGGCTATGAACATGATCCTGACACGATTGCCATGGTTTGAGGACGAACCTTCTCTGGTCTAGGAATTGAAGATCCCTACCATCATTTGCAAGAGTTCGAGGAACTATGTTCGTACTTGGTAATCCCAAGCATGTCACAGGAAACCTTGAGGTGGAAGGTGTTCCCCTTTTCTCTCGTAGAGAAAGTGGAACAATGGTACACTCACAATGTGAGAAGTGCGAATGGTGATTGGGAAGAGCTCCAAGATGACTTTTGTCTCTCGTTCTGTTCCTTATCCGATGAAGCATCTCGACGAGGTGACATCCTTGCATTTGAAAAATTAGAAAAGGAGTCCATAGGTGCAGCATGGGCTAGATTCTCATGCCTTTTAGCTTCAAGCCCAGACTGGTCTATACCCAATGACATATCCTTGCACATCTTTTACACGGGATTAGACATGGACTCGGCCAACGATCTCGACATCGCCACTGGAGGTTCGTTTGTGCATAGAACTCCAACAGAAGGAAGAGAAATCCTAGATCACATCTTAGGAAACAGTTCTTTTGTTGCCTATGCATGCAAGCCCCAGTAGGAGTCCCAATCGCACCTTGAGAGCCCGTCATCAGCCGAATTCTACCCTTGCACATCCCAAGATTCGTCAGTTGAGCCCTCTCCCGAACCACAAACATCGAAGGAAGAAGAAATTCAATCTTTGAAGTTCTCTTTCCAATTCGAGGATGATCCTTATGAAGACCTTAGAAAGACCTTGAATTACCTTCGTTATAGGAGACCTACGGCACCCCTTTATCCTTCCCGGAAATCCATGAATGAAGAATGGTTGAAGGAAGTGAGACGCTCCTCCAAGGCAATTCAACTTAGGTCATCTTCCACGACCTTCTATTGCTCTATAGGGGGAAATTCCGTAGAAGCTCTTCATGACTCCACTGCCGAGGCTTGCATCATGTCTGAATTCCTCATGGACACATTCATAGGAAGCATGCCACTAGAACCGACCGACATACTCTTCTGAAGTCCTTCAAGGACTATTCTTTGAATGTCGGGGGATCGCACGGGCAGTGCCGCTCAAGATAGACAAAATCGAGATCAAATTAGACTTTCACATCTATCCGATCCTCGATTTTGAACTTCTCATAGGCTACCCTCTAGAAATGCTTCTTCTTGAAAAATCATCGCAAGGGAGCCTTAAATATAAATGCGGGGAAATTGCTTTTGTCACTCTTAACTCTTGCTGTTGACGCTCCTTAAGTACCCCTTTTGTCCCTTGTTTATCCTTGAAAATGGCATGAATTTAATATCAAAATCACTAACCGTCCTAACCCCGGCCTAATTATTGGTCATTTTCACGTTTGCACATATATTTTGGAGGAACTTCTTTTTTGCAGGTTTTTGGCCTATTTTGGAGCATTAAATGACGAGGCCCGTGATCGAGCACTAACACGGAGAAACACGAAGGCCAAAACCCAAAGGAAGGACCAAAGCCCATGTTGATTCGAAGCCCATTCATGCACATCCATCCTCCAAGAGAGCCCAAAGGACCAAGCCCATGAAGATGAGATCAAGATACTTCGGGATTAAGCAAAGCAAATGAAGATTTAGGGAAGGATTCCCTATCCTATCCTTTCCTCGAAGATATCTCTAAAATAACGACGTCCAAAGGGGTGCAATCGTGAAGGACATAAACTCTAGAAGATGCGAGGAGTCTGCACGCGAAAAATGAGGCCGAGGCGAGCCCGAAAGGGGGTAGGCCTGCCGGCCTAGGCCCATGGGGCCGGCCGGCCCAGCCCGTTTTTGAGGCGGTTTGGCCTCCCCTTCGACTGGTGGCTTCCTCGGCTTATAAATAGCTCGCACCTTATTCAACTCGGGGCATCCATCCACCCAGAACTCGACGAAACCTAGGGCCAAGACCGGAGGGAGACGACGGCCGCCGCAAGTCTTCGAAGTTTTCTAGGAGATGGCTTAGGCCACCCCTAGCCGCCATGGCCTCCTTATGAGGTTGTGCCATGGTGGAGTTCATGAACCAGTTGGAGTCGTCAATGGTATGTACTCGGTGGTGACGATCCAAACGAATCTATTATGTGAGTAATGATAATCATGTCTTCCGAATCTATTAGCGATCATGTTCTCTCTTTCGATTTCGTTCTTTTCTTTGGGTTTGCTTCATCCTAGATATATTATCGAGATAGATCGCTTAGCATGATCTTGTAGTCATGGTGGCTAGAGGTTCATGGTGGAACTACCAAAGGGGGTTCGACTTGCTTCAGGGTATTTCGTTCAAAAGGGGGGCGTCGTGACAGGCCGTCTCTATAGAGTAGGCGGAGTATCGAGGGATCGGATTGGAGATTTTGAGTTTAAAGATGCTTTTGATTGAGATGCATGATTTATTTGCTTGTTAGCTTGAACTACAACTAGATGACGATAGGCCTAGTCATGACTTTGGTTTTGCTATGATTAAGATTATGTTCATGGATGAGATCAACCTTTACACATCACTCATATCTGTCAAAGGTTTCCCCTTTATATGCAATCAATGCTTCATGTTAGGATAGATCCGTTAGATTAGATGGAAAACCTTAGGTAGTTCTTTGTCGATCCACGGATTGATAAACCTTGGGGGAATACTCTAAGGGAAAAGCTACACGAACCGTGCGCTTGCGGTATACAAATCGGGGCGCTAAGGAGCGTCAACAAGCTTTTCTGGCGCCGTTGCAGGGGATCGGCAACACGAACCCTAGGGCGATCTATCTAGTTTTTGGACTAACCCTAATTTTATTATTGCATATATCCTGTGTTTCTTGTTTGTGTCCATGAATGCAGGTAAAACCCTAGACACAAAGCAATTTAGAATTTCTCAACGTCCGTACTTTGACAAGTCCAATCTCACTCAAGCAAGTTGATGGCTACGTGAAGACCCGCTCTTTAGTGGTAGGTGCTAACTTTTGTTAGTGGCCCAGCTTCTGCTATCGAGTCCCCACTCCCCAAAGCAAAAGATGATAAATAAGGTACGCCGCCGTGTCAATTGATTTTAAAGACTAATGTTTTTGGGAAAAAAATGTTTGTTCAAGCAATAGGTATGAAGCATGCCCGCGAAGAAAATTGTGCGATCGGATCATCATCATCTCCAAAGTGTTACTGTTGTAATGAGTTTTTCGTCCAAGATCAGGGAAGTACCATGAGCAAATAATAGATTATTTTGAAGTTCCATCAAGTCTACTTTCCAATGCATCAAGAATCATGAATTTTGGAGATCGGTGTGAAGAGTTATGGTAAAATCTTTCAACACTGCGCGTTCTGAAATGCCTCGGGACAGAGCGTAGTGTCGGAGTAAAACGACCATAACTTCTTCATCCGGAGTTGATTTGGGATCAATGACCACTCGTTGAAAAGGTAATTTCATAAGGCTTTCCATAGAGTAGAATTTTGGTACATGTTCTGTGCAGGATGATCAAGGAAGTCAACGAAGAAGAGGCAGCAACAAACAATGGAGAAAGTGATGACGATGTCGCAAGATGTTTGGAGAACCTTGTGCACAAAAGTTGATGATTTGAAGTTGACCAATGCTAGAGGCAACAAGATTAGAGGAACCATGATGCCACCCATCTTTTCCATGGGATGCTCAAGAAGCTTCTAGTCGAGTGCAATCAAAGAAAGAGACCGCTCTGATCATCGACACGAAGCACGGGAGCGTCCTTCGATCCCGACACCTTAGGCAAAGCAAGAACCATAGAGACAGACCATTGGAGCTATGCTACTCGCTGGTGAATCAATGGTGATGACCTTGAAGCCAAGGATGCACAACAAGACGCTCCGAAGACCACAAGATCAAGATCATCGACATCTTCGGATCGATTCGTAAGAAGTCATTGTTATCATCAATATTCTGCTCAACCTAAGAAGCAAATAGAAGCATATTTTTGGATATTCAAAAGCTCCACGAAGTTCCCGTCCCAACGAATCAAGAACCAAGTCAATCGGAGATTCCTACAAGCGGGTATTGCCAAAACATTGAAGGTTGTGCACTCTGAAAATTTCTGGACAGCACGCAGCGCCAAAAGTGAAACGGGCATAACTCCCTCGTTTGGACTCCGTTTAAAGCGAATGACCACTCGTTGGAAAGGTAATTTCATAAAATTTTCAATAGAGCTATATTTTGGTATATGTTCTGTTGAGTATACAGGAGAGATTCCACGAATAAGAGGCAGGAGCAACGCGATGAGAACAAGATAGAAAGAGATGATGATGACAACAATGAAGAGGAGCTTGGGCGATGTTTTCATCAAGCGTACATGATAAAATTCAGAGGCTTGGAGCAGAGGAAGAACCCCAATGACATTGGCAAATGAAGGCACAAGCGGTCGACCTTCGACAAACGAAGATGTTGCAAACAAACCACGACGGATTACAAGAGCGCAACATTCAACACATGGAGATGTGAGAAGCAAATCACGACGGACCACGAGGAGTGCATCAAGATGACATCTCGCACAAAGCACCATGACTCCAATGAGTATGAAAAAGCTCCGAGGCTAAGGTATACAGTGAATTCCCAAGCTTCTATTGGTTTTGTTGATAATCGTTAAAAATCTCATGCTCGAACCAATAGTCGGAATGAAAGTTTAAATTCTATGCCTTGTTCTTTTCATGATGATAGGCTAGAGTTTCTTGAGAAGGTTGATTTCATGCTTAAAGAACCTATGACTAATAATGAGCTCCGCGCTATGCAAGAAACACATGCTGCATTTAATTACACCATGCCTTGTTGATGAAATTTAATTGAGGATGTGATTATGTTGCAAATCTTGATCTTGCTTTGCGCTTGGTCAAGCTCATGACCCTAAAAGAGCATATGTCGGGAGAAGCCCTGAATTTCACTAACCATGCCGGACATGAAACTCAAATGATGAGGAGGAAAACTGTGCCCAAAATTTTGAACACCATTATCAACATCTTCAAGTTTCAAGAATGGACGTCGCTAAGCCTCATCAATTTTGTGCACAAGTCCAGAGATTTACAATGCAAGAAAATTGAATATTTAGGATCTCCATCAAGTCCTCGGTTCAACGCATCCATGATCGATACAATTGAAGACCCACGGGAGGAGCTATGTCTCAAACATCGGAGATGCACGTGCTGAAATCAGCATGGGGCAGATTGCAGTGACGGGGAAAAAGGGGCATAACTCCCTCAATTGGAATGTGTTTTGGGCAAATGAAGACTTGTTGGAAAGAAGATTTCGTGCACCTTGCATTGGATCAATTATTTGGCGCAATTCCCAATCTGGACAGTGAGGAAAATCCGTGAAAAGAAAGGTAGCGACGAAGGACAACAAAGAAGGAGGTGACCATGATGTGAGAGACGGTTGGGCAAGTTTTCCATTAAGCGTGATTGATCATGTCCAACATGGGAAGTGGAATAAGAGCTGCATGGAACACCTTCACCTCTTGCATGAAGGACCATGGCTTCGCATCAATTTGAAGGTAAGAAAGTCGAGCTCTATGACTCTAAATGAAGCGCTTTACGGGAGGCAACCCGATCTTTTATTTTATATATATTAATATGATCGTCTACATTGCACTCTTTAATCGGAATATCAAGTAACATTGTACCGTTGCTCTAATAAAAATCACAACTTCATGTTGTTCATTCTAACTGTTATTGAGGGAGCACTTTGTTATTTGATCTTGGGAAACTTGTAAACCTTTTTGTGTGCCTATTAGCATTTTGAGTCTTTTTCTTTGTGTCTTTTTAGAGAGATTTATGAAGCATTGCACCACCCTTTGATTCTAAACTTGTGGCTAGTTAACTTAGGCTAACTTTTTGTTTTGTTTTAGACCACCTCATCATGTCATATCATTTTGTTCACCCACCCCGTGTTGCTTTGCATACCATGTTGTTCATCTCACCCTTGCATTGCATTGCATGTTGCATTTAAAAAAAAACCTTTTCTAAAAACATTGACTAGCCTCACTTTTGAGATCCTAAAACCCTTAGGAAAACCACTCATAGAGCAATCCTAAAACCATAGGTTATGTTTTTCATTAAAAAAAATCTAACTTTTGTTTCTCTCTAGTTTTTTTTTTAAAAAAACACCTTAGATAGAATTTCTATACCCAACACTCTCTCTTCAAAATTTTTGTTTTAAGCCAAAAAAAATATAGGAAACCCATAAATCCTACTTCTAAAACCTTGTTAGCTCGGTTGCTTGGTCCTTTTCGATAAATAACCTTTTCATTGACAAAAGCCTCACTTCTTATGAAGTGTCGCGAAGGCTTTTTGTCACTCTTAGCAATTGTTTTTGAATAAGCTAGTTGCGGAACAACATCGAAAAGTCCATTCAACCTTACTAACACTTGTTTTTGCTAACTTTGCATTTACATTTTGCATCCACCCCATTGTCCTCACTTTCATTTTGTTAGCTTGATCCTTCGGAAGAACTTTATTGATGAAAGCTTTCATATCCATGTTAATGCTTGATGTGAGCATTTTCCTTTTTGCAATCTTGCGTAAACATGGTGTTTAGACATGATTGAAGACCATCATCATTCAGTTTTATAAACCAAGCTATGAGGTTGCATTTGGTTGGTTTATAAGCTTTGCAATGCGCTTTATTTTTTCTTGTGCTATGAAGCCCTATTGATCTTGGGATAGACATAGTGTTTTGACCTTGGTTAAATAAGTCTTTGTGGCTATGGAGAAGTTCGGCAACCTAGTTGTAAACATGGTGTTTAGAACTAGGTGTAAACATTGTCTTTGTTTATATACCTTCCTCTCATTTGCATTTACACTAGCACACACGTACACTCACTAGGTGCTAAGCTAGCTATGCCACAAATTGAGATCTTAGGAATGGTAGGTTTGTTGGCAATTGTCTCTACTCCCGACTGTGACCTTGTGGGTAGATTGTGCACTTGAATTGCTTTGCAGGCATGACAAAGCGTTCCCATAAATTCGTGATCAAAGAAAAAATCAAATTCGTCAACATCTCCAAAGTTCAAAAGCAAGCCCCGCTGTTTTCATCAGATTTTGCACATGTACAGAGATGTACAAGGAAGAAAAAGTTGATATTCAGAAGCTTCACGAAATTCCTGTTCCAACGCATCCAAGATCAATGAATTTGAAGACCCGTACAAGGAGATATGGCAAGAACATTGGACGTTGCGCGTTCTGAAATTCGTCGAGACAGATTGCAGCGCGGGGATGAAATGGACATAACTCTCTTGTTCGGAATCAGTTTTGGGCGAATGAGGACTCGTTGGAAAGGAAAATTCATGCACTTCGCAATGGAGCAATGTTTCCGTACATGTTCTGTTCTGGAAATTGAAAGAAAAAAATTCATGAAGATGAGGCAGCAATGGGATAACGAGGAATTGAAGGAGGCGACGACAACGTGAAGCAATGATTGGGACCATGACTTAGTACAAGAAGAAGTTGAAGGAAATTGAGGCAACAAAGGTGAATACACATTGAAGATGATATTCATACACATGAGGGAAGGACTTCAAGAATTTCAAGATGGTCCATCTTCTCCTTCCACGCCTAGCATCATGCTAAGCATGGGGGAGGATTTCATGGACAAGGAAGAAAGATCTCATGGAGTAAGATAATCACTGGTTGCCACAAGATGCTCATGATTCTTCTTCCATGCTTAGCACAATGCTTAAGTATGGGGGAGGCCGCGCTACACTTCATTACGAGCATCAAGAAGGATGGTAATTCTTCCTCAACTCTCTCTTTTTCTAAATGCTTGTACATATATGCCTTCAACCATAGATGCAACCTTTGTATATACCTCTCAACCTATCACATGGCTTCTAGGAGGACAACCTAGTTTTGTTTTTGTTTTCAATAAGTGTAGGATCACCATCACTTTGTGCTCACCACATTGATACATTTAGGCAATGCCTTATGCTTATGGAAAAATGATGAAAGTTGCTGCTTTGTTTTACCTACGCTATGTTATATATGACTTGACCATTTGCTCTCAATTAAATGGAATTAAAATGATTAAATACCGGCTCTTTTATTTGTGGAGGTTAAATGACTAAATTCTAAACCCACATATTCTATGTTGCTCTTTGATTTAAGTCTACCGATGACCTTACACCTTGTGGTTGTTTAATTTGAAAACTTAATTCCTATGCTATCTACATTTGTGAATCTCTTGCAAAGTTCTATCTACCAAAGCCTATACATACATATTGTTTCATGATGAAACCTTTAGATTGCAAACTTATATTTTGATGAGTTGGATTAAGATTGATTTCTTTGGTATGAGACTAAGAAGCTGGTCATTCCGTTTTTTTTTGTGTAACCTTCTTTCTACTAGCATATTTATCCATGCATTGTGAGTTTCTACTTCGGGAATTTTGCAAACCTCGCTGGATATCCACACTAAACCAAAAATATCTTTTTGTGATTACCTCCTTGACCACAACCCAATTTGAGTATGGATTATCATTTCGACGGAATCAAAAGAATCAAGGGCACCATATAAAGAAAAATTTTTGGGAGACAAGGCTACCCGGAGATTCAAGCAGTTCTACGAAGAAGAAGGCGAATTTGAGATACTTACCCTAGCTAGTTGGTTCTCCCACTGTTCATACTCGAGGACGAGCATTCGTTCAAGCATGGGGGGATGGCTGGGTAAGTATTCTATGCTATCAAAAGTTCTAAGGAGCAAAAAGAAAGAAAAAAAAGAAAGAAAGAGAAAAATAGAAAAATGAAAAAAAGGGAGAAAAGGAAAGAAAAAAAAGAGAAGAATAAAATGCTCCTTAGCTCTTTTTGGCTTCATTAATTTTCCACGTTACTTTGAAGAACTATTCCATACTCAAATCTTCCAACCATGTGCAATCCGATAACGAGAACTTCATTTGTGTCTCAGGATCATCCATTTGCCACTTGCACATGTCCACCTATCTAAATGTGTGTGTTTCATCTTTCTCCCTCTCCAACATTATTTTCCAATGGCCTTTTTGACAAGTCTCAGTAAATCCAATAGATCTCTCTCTTAGTTTGGCAATATTTCAGATATAATGTTTTGCTAGGATTGTTTTTACCTACCAAGCTCCACATAAGCCTTCCACTTTTATATATGAGTAGAATAGGTTGAAGACAATCTAATGTAGGCTTGAGAGACTTGATGAGATGAGTATTTCCATGATCTTTTGCAAGAGAACCTCACTTATGTTTGATATGCATTCTTTTGAAAACTCTTCACGATGAAACAAGGTAAAGGTTTGAAGTTCGCTTAAGTTTGAGAGCATTGCATTTATTTATTATTGTGGTTTGTTCTTTAATTGCTAGTCTATCTTCCATAATGAAAAAGTAGCCAGTCACAACATGAACTTAAATGCTAAATACTTGAGAGAGCAATATGTCTTGTTATGTATGACTAAGTGCAGAGAGGACATTGAGGGGCAACGCTGATTTCTTTATAAGCAAAGCTCCTGGACTTACTCAAGGACGAGCAAGGTTTAAGCATGGGGGAATGTTGGCGCTCCTTAAGTACCCCTTTTATCCCTTGTTTATCCTTGATAATGGCATGAATTTAATATCAAAATCACTAACCGTCCTAACTCCGGCCTAATTATTGGTCATTTTCACGTTTGCACATATATTTTGGAGGAACTTCGTTTTTGCAGGTTTTTGGCCTATTTTGGAGCATTAAATGACGAGGCACGTGATCGAGCGCTAACATGGAGAAAGATGAAGTCCAAAACCCAAAGGAAGGACCAAAGCCCATGTTGATTCGAAGCCCATTCATGCACATCCATCCTCCAAGAGAGCCCAAAGGACCAAGCCCACGAAGATGAGGTCAAGATACTTCGGGATTAAGCAAAGCAAATGAAGATTTAGGGAAGGATTCCCTATCCTATCCTTTCCTCGAAGATATCTCCAAGATAACGACGTCCAAAGGGGTGCAATCGTGAAGGACATAAACTCTAGAAGATGCGAGGAGTCTGCACGCAAAAAATGAGACCGAGGTGAGCCCGAAAGGGGGTAGGCCGGCCGGCCTAGATCCATGGGGCCGGCCGGCCCAGCCCGTTTTCGAGGCGGTTTGGCCTCCCCTTCGACTGGTGGCTTCCTCGGCTTATAAATAGCTCGCACCTTATTCAACTCGGGGCATCCATCCACGCAAAACTCGACGAAAACCTAGGGCCAAGACCGGAGGGAGACGACGGCCGCCGCAAGTCTTCGAAGTTGTCTAGGAGATGGCTTAGGCCACCCCTAGCCGCCATGGCCTCCCTGCGAGGTTGTGCCATGGTGGAGTTCATGAGCTAGTTGGAGTCGTCAATGGTATGTACTCGGTGGTGACGATCCAAACGAATCTATTATGTGAGTAATGATAATCATGTCTTCCGAATCTATTAGCGATCATGTTCTCTCTTTCGATTTCGTTCTTTTCTTTGGGTTTGCTTCATCCTAGATCTATTATCGAGATAGATCGCTTAGCATGATCTTGTAGTCATGGTGGCTAGAGGTTCATGGTGGAACTACCAAAGGGGGTTCGACTTGCTTCAGGGTATTTCGTTCAAAAGGGGGGCGTCGTGACAGGCCGTCTCTATAGAGTAGGTGGAGTATCGAGGGATCAGATTGGAGATTTTGAGTTTAAAGATGCTTTTGATTGAGATGCATGATTTATTTGCTTGTTAGCTTGAACTACAACTAGATGATGATAGGCCTAGTCATGTCTTTGGTTTTGCTATGATTAAGCCTATGTTCATGGATGAGATCAACCTTTACACATCACTCATATCTGTCAAAGGTTTCCCCTTTATATGCAATCAATGCTTCATGTTAGGATAGATCCGTTAGATTAGATGGAAAACCTTAGGTAGTTCTTTGTCGATCCACGGATTGATAAACCTTGGGGGAATACTCTAAGGGAAAAGCTACACGAACCGTGCGCTTGCGGTATACAAATCGGGGCACTAAGGAGCGTCAACACTTGCCCGGAAAATCCAACGGTGGAGCACCATCTCGACCACGACCCATTCGAAGAGATGATGCTCTTGTCCTGTTCATCTCTGCAAATATTGCTTCTCCTCCCAACCCTTTCAATGAAGAACTTCTGAAGGAAAACATCACGGAGGAACGGTCAAATGGAGTAATAGACTTTTCTGAAGCAGTTTGGATTGATTCACCCTCCATAATCATTCCATGTTCCATAAGGGGAACCGCCGTAGAGGTCCAGCTTATCCCTAATATGGGGGGTAATATCATGTCATGGCACTTGGCACACACCCTTTTGGGTAGTGTTTCTCTAAAACCATCCGGCAAGCTTTTTGAAAGTTGTCCCTTTGGGTCATAAGTGTCGTGCCAGTCACAATAGACAAAATCGAGGTCAACCTAGACTTTCACATATTTGATATCCTCGATTTTGATCTCCTCATAGGCTACCCCCTAGAAAACATTCATCATTCACCTCTAGGGTGCCTCCATAAGCTTGGGGAAATGACTTTTGCTTCACCTTCCTTAGAGAACTCTTTGGCGAAGCCTTGTCCCAAACAGAAACCGCTCAAGGAAATGTATGAGCAAACCTCATCATCCTCAATCGAGTTTGAGCCTCTTCTCTCTAGCCCATATTTTGTTGCTCCTGATCATGATCGGGATACAACAATGATCTTCCATGACAAACCTTCTAAAACAGTGTTGACGCAAAACGATTACACACCAAAGCCCGAGAGCCCCGTACGCTAAGCTCGGACTGCACTTGATTCAAACCAAGGCGTGTCAATCAATTTGACGTGTAAATTGATAAGGAAACAGGGTAAACGTTAAATTTGAGGGTGTATTGGCTGGATTTCTGAATAACCCTAACTCACCATATCGGCAAGGATCTGCCGATACAGATAGCGACAGCAGATCGGGTATAAAGAGCGTGTATTAAAAGCGATCTATAGGAAATCGGCAAGGAACTGCCGATACCAGTATGCAACTAGACGGCTAGATCTAGAGCCGACACGTGCCAAATAACAATGTACAAACCCACGAGTGTATGGATCTGAATAGAGCTAAGCTTCTAACTAATCTAACTGGCTTTGTAGGATTTATCGTGCTAAACAGAGAGCTTACAGCCGATTAAACAAGTTACTAAGCCGGGTAGATTGTGAATAGATCTAAACGAGAAAATAGCGATGCGCCCGAGATCAAAGCTTAGATAAATTTGATAAATTTTGAATAGATCTGAACAAAGCAACAGCGATGCGCCCGGAAGCTAAAGCTCAAATTTACTCGGTAAATGAAAACCTACCAGCAAACCAAGTCGCTCGAATGTGAGGCATCCTTGATCAGCTTGAAAGAACTCACGAAAAAGAAAAAAAGATGGCAAAGCCGCCAACGGAAAAGTAAAGTGCGAAAAGAGTAAAGTTTGTTTGTTTGGATGTGTATCAATCTTTTACAATGACCGGGGGCTTATATTTATACCCCTCGCCAACACAATCCTAGCCGATCACGGCAAAGCACGATTCTATTCTAGAAAATAAAACTAATTCTAAAACAAGATATCTCCTGCCAAATCAAAACCAAAATATGTGGTCAACTCCACCTCCCTCGGTCAACAAGATTTCCACCAGTGACACGAGATCACCCTTCCAAATCCACCTTTCGCGCTATACAGAACCATTTCTCCTTTGCAACACTCTTGCTGGACACGTGCCAAAATCAGGTGTCAACCCATGATCCCCAATTTCGGAGTAAAATGTCCTTTTTACTTTGAAATTAATCCTTGTCATGATTACACTGCCGAACAGTCTTCTCATCACTGCCGCCTCGCTTCGCGTGCGGGTGGCGAACTGAAATCTCTTCTTTGCCCTTTACCTTTCATCTCCCATCCACACAACGGGAATCTGCCGATTCACATCCCGTCTTTTTACCCATACGCTCCTCCCAATTAACTCCAGGGATAAAATTCGTACCAGTGCACCGCAACCAATTCGTCTCCCTCACTCTGGGCTATAAATAACCCCATCGGCACTGTAGTTTCTCAATCGGCCATAGCTTCCCTTACTTTCTCCTTCTTCTAGCCTCCCAAAAACCCTAGTCTTCTCCTCCTTCCTCGAGCGAATGGTGAGCAACAAGCATGCTGGTGAGGGCTCTCCTAACGCTCCTCTACCGCCCCGTTCCCGTCACGGGTAAGGCACTCCCTTTCTCCACCAGTGCCGTATCCCAGATCTGCATCTAACTAGTTCTTGATCTCTGTAGGGACGTCGATGCCGAGCTCCCAGCCAACTTCCAGGCCCTGGATGAGGGCACACAAGGATTCATCCGCGACCTCTTCCACCAGCTAGACGAGGCCTGCCGCGAGCTCGACCGGGTGTAGACGGATCAGACTGTCATCCGCGGCCAGCTTTCCAACGCCGACACCAAAGTCGCTAGTAAGTTTCTTTGGCCATGTCTTCTCCTATGATCATCCTTGGCTTCTTGCTCTAACCTCTTCTTCCTCTAGACCTGGAGTCGTAGGTCCAGACCCTCCTCGAGGCTTCCCGAGTCACCATAGACTCGATGAATGCTTGGGGAGCACCGTTGCTGCACGCCTGCGGAACATCTCCGCCCGCGTTAAGGAGGTTGCTGCCCACAGAGTTCACATGGGTGCCGCCACAGCCATCGCTGTGGTGTCCACCATGTCCGGGACAGATTTCCGCCAGTGGGAGCCGGTCTTCCCTGAGTGGGGAACAGCGCGGGAGGACTTCGACGAGCTGGTTGACGATCTCCGCTTAATCGCCGACGCCATCGTCGACGATGTGAGCCTGGACGGGGTCGTCAGCAATCTCTTTGGAGAGGAGTCAGATTAGGTTTTACTATGTAACAGCCTATTTGGCTCTTTTGTAAATATAATCAATGAATGGGCCTCCTCCCCTTTTGCCTTCTACCCCTGTGTCGTCTCGATTTTCCTTTAATTTTCTTCATATTGATCTTCGATTGCCAAACCAACGCACCTTAATCGACCAAGATAAACTTAATCCGCAAGAAACTTGCTAACTTCAAGAAAACACCATGCAATCCTGATCCAAATCCAAACTCATGTATATGGAGTGTATTTTTTGATCTTAGGGCGATATATGTCATATCAGCCATGAAAGCATTTGAACGTATTCCATCACGATCAAGTTTTTTCTTATTTTTGCACTAAAGGCGATACCCTTCTATATCGGCTATATTTAAAATCAACTGATCTTTCGTGCAATCGGCTCTGCATCTACCCATACACTTAGGTAACATTTCTTCAGGTACTTGCCATTAAGCGCACTGAAAAATGTATGTGTTTCCAGGAACACACCTGCTAATCTTATACGGTCCTTCCCATGTTGGGGACCACTTGCCGAATTTGGGATCCTTAGTTCCTATCGGCAGAACCAATTTCCACACCAAATCCCCTTGGTCAAAAGTTTTGGCCCTGACTTTCTTATTATACCATCGGCCCACTCTAGCCTTATTGGCCTCAATATTTATGAGAGCATTCAGCTGATGTCCAGCCAAATCTTGCAACTCATCTTTCATTAATGCAGCATAGTCATCATCTGTCAACTGATCCCGAAATGTGACCCGTCTGGAACCAAGCCCTATTTCCCATGGTAAAACAACCTCATGTCTGTACACTAACTGATACGGAGACACCTTGGTAGCCCCATGGCAGGACATTCTATAGGCCCACAAAGCTTCATTAAGAGTGGCGTGCCACTTCTTTGGCTGTTCGTCAATTGTCCTCTTAATAAATTTAATAATCCCTTTATTGGAAGCTTCTGCTTGACCATTGGCTTGGGCATAATATGGAGAAGAATTCAACAGTTGAATTCCCATATTCGCAGCAAATTCTCCAAACTCTTCTGAAATAAACATACTACCTTGATCGGTTGAAATAGTTATTGGAGTACCAAACCAATAGATAATATGTTCCTTCACGAACTCAATAATCTCTTTGGATGCCATGGTTTTCAGAGGAATTACTTCAACCCACTTGGTGAAATAATCAGTTGCCACTAGTATGAACTTATGATTTTTGCTGGATGGTGGATAAATCTGTCCAATCAAATCAATTCCCAATCCTCTAAATGGCCATGGCTTAATAATGGGACTCATAGACGATGCCGGTGCTCTCTGTACATTACCAAATTTTTGACACTCTTCACACCCTTTATAATAAGTGAAGCAATCTTCCAACATGGTTGGCCAAAAGTATCCATTTTTCCTGATCATCCATTTTATCTTATATGCTGATTGATGTGAGCCACATACACCCTCATGTATTTCCCCCATCAAGAATTTAGCTTCTTCTTTGTCAAGGCATCTAAGAAAAACACCATCAATCGTTCGGTAATATAACTCTCCTTCAAGCAACACATATTTAGTCGCTTGAAATCTGATTCTCCGGCTCACTTTCTTGGAGGGATCTTCCAAATAATTCACGATCTCTTTCCTCCAATCATCAGCAGGTAATTCCAGAGCCATCACACCCTCTATCGGCCAATAACCAGAACCATGCTGCGCCAGCTGATTGGCATCACCATTATAAAACTTGGGAACATGCTCTATAGTCACCTTCTTGAATTTTTTCAGCAATCGGCAACACTCCTCATGATAAACCCATAGAATATCATCTTTGCATTCATATATACCAATCAACTGATTGACCACTAGCATGGAATCCCCAAATATCTCTACTGCATCAGCCCCAATTTCTTGCAATAGCCGAATCCCTTTGAGCAAAGCTTGGTACTCAGCCTGATTGTTAGTTGCAGTTGCTTCTATCGGAAAAGACAATTCAAATGTTGCCCCCCGAGGCGATACCAAAACAATGCTAATACCAGATCTAGCTCCACATGATGATCCATCAAAAAACAATGTCCATGGGACTAGATCAACAACACTTAATTCTGGCCCACAATGCTGAACAACAAAATCGGTCATGACTTATCCCTTAACCGCTTTAGCCGATTCATATTTCAGATCAAACTCATATAAGGCCAAAATCCACTTTCCAATTCTCCCATTCAAAATCGGCAATGCGAGCATGTATTTAATCACATCATCTTTGCTCACCACAACACACTCAGCCGATAATAAATAATGTCTAAGCTTGGTACAAGAAAAGTATAAGCAAAGACATAACCTTTCCACAGAAGAATACCTAGTTTCAGCATCCAAGAGTCTTCTGCTAACAAAATATATCACACATTCCTTTCCATCGAACTCTTGAATAAGGGCCGATCCGATAGCACGCTCACCAGCCGATGAATATAACTTAAACGGCTTGTGCTTTTGTGGTGGTGGAACCAACACAAGAGGCGATGTCAGATATTGTTTGATTTCATCCAATGCCTTTTGTTGTGCTTCTCCCCATACAAATTTCTGATCGGCCTTCAACTTCAACAAAGAACTGAATGGCTGAAGTTTACCGGATAGATTAGCAAAAAATCTCCGAATAAAACTGATCTTGCCGATCAACGATTGAATTTCAACTTTTGTTTTAGGAGCCACTACCTTGTTAATGGCTGTGATGGTTTTCTGACTAATTTCAATTCCTTTTTCATGAACCATAAACCCAAGGAATTGACCAGCCGACACACCAAATGCACACTTATTAGGATTCATCGTTAATCCATGCTTTCTAGTGCATTCCAAAGCTTTGTGCAAATCAGCTAAATATTCTTGATGCCCCTTGGACTTCACCACAACATCATCAATGTAAATCTCCACAATCTTGCCGATGATCTCATGGAAAATATAATTCATGGCCCTCAGATATGTAGCTCTGGCATTTTTCAACCCAAAGGTCATGATGATCCATTCGAACAAACCAGCATGCCCCGGGCATCTGAATGCAGTTTCATGAACATCCTCCTCAGCCATAAATATCTGATTGTATCCAGCATTCCCATCCATAAAACTCATCACTTTATGCCCTGCAGTAGCATCTACCAACATATCGGCAACTGGCATCGGGTAACCATCCATCGGTGTAGCTTTGTTAAGATCCCTGAAGTCAATGCATACACGCAGCTTCCCATTCTTCTTGTACACAGGAACTACATTAGATATCCATTCATCATATCTACACTGCCTGATAATTTTTGCCTCTATTAACCTTGTGATCTCGGCCTTTATATCTAGTAAAACTTTAGGATTGCACCATCTTGCACCTTGCTGAAACGGCCGAAACCCAGGTTTACTAGGCAACCGATGCTCAACAATAGATCGATCCAAGCCAGGCATCTCATAATGCTCCGAAGCAAAACAATCTTTATATTCCTTTAACAACTTCACCAGTTCTTGTTTATACTCAGTATCTAACTTGGCACTAATAAACGTCGGCCTTGGTCTATCTCCATCTCCGATATCTACTTCTTCCAAAGCATCGGCCAACGTAAACTTGTGCCCTAGTTTCCCCTCATCATCAAGGAACTCATCCATTAGGAATGGTTTAGGAAACTGACTGCTTGGATCGGTGGAAGCATAGCAATCATGTTAACAGGCGCAACTGATGACCCCGGACCTTGCTGATCATCAGTCTTTGACTTGACCCGCCAAACCTCTGACCTGACTCCTCTCCTGGGAGCCTCCCTCCTTCCTTCTTCCAGCGCCTCTGTTTGAGGCAGCCTCTGAACTCGCTTTTCTGCGATCTGTTCAGACCCGTGTTGGCACTCCTTAGCCTAACGAATTACTCTGCAAGCGCACAAAGACCAATTGTAGCTTTCACCAGGTGAGTAAGCCTGGGATATTGAATCCAAGGAACGATAAGCGTCGAGCGATTCAGCCGGACTCGCTGAAGAGTAGAGGTACGAGGGTAGAGGGCTTTTCTCTAGATAGAATCCTAATTACTAAGAAAACTTGAGAAGCTACTGACTTGATCTATTTCGGTGGCCTAAGCGAAGGGCTCAAAAAGGGATGAGAAGGGGCCCAACATACTTTCGGCAATCCTACTGCTATGAAAACACCCTAACGTGGTGGACTACTAAGGACGGACAAGGCTGTCACCACTTGCCGCCTACCACTATAGTACCGTGGGGTGGAAACACAACTCGAGATAACTACCAAGCCTAAGCACCATGCCTAAACTATCGAGTCACTGACTTCCACCTCACGCTAAGGCAAGAAGTAACCCCAAATGGACAGAACTTGCTGCCCACGCATACAAGGGATCCCACAGATCAACGAGAGTAACTAAGGAAGTAACTTAAGTAAAAAGTAAACTAGCGAGGAACTTACTTGATTATAAGGTTCCTCCGAGGTGGGTACAAAATGGGGTAAGGTCGAGAGAACTCGACTCCGCTCCTTTAGCCTGGCTTCCGCCAAAGCTCTCAACTCACACTGTCCCTATTCTACTAAGGATGAAATTGAATTGTGAGACACTCAAGCTCCCAAGGTGTGTGTTACAAGTGAGGTGAGGGGGGGTCCTATTTATAGCTGCCAAGGTCGGTGAAACGGTTAACCGCTGCAAGCCTACGCTACCTCTTCCTTGGCTTCAACTCCACGCGAAAGGGCATCGTCAAAGGCTGACAAAGGGGGCCGGCCGGCCTCCCATAGGTCGGCCGGCCGGCCTGGGGGTGGCGCCACCTGGCCACCGACTTTGCGTGGACGGCTCTGATTTCATCAGGAGGTCGGTACTTCTAGCAGTTTGCTCAACCGGCATTTCTTGGGGCGGGCGGCCTCCTTGGGGCCGGGCGGCCTGCCTCTAGCGGCCTCTCAGCCCTCCGTTGCACCAACACACTCCTTTCTGCCATGGATCAATCTTGGATTGGGTGTATGTTGAATACTTGACCATGGCCTAGGTTGGCTTCTCTTTTGGATATGGGTCCAAGCCTTCCGGGTCCAAGTTGTGCATTTCTTGATTTAGCCCATTGGGATGGCTTGGATTCTCCCTCCATTTGACTTTGGTAAAGTCTCATGCCAAGATTCCACCGAAAGTATGCCGGTCGGCCGGATTCGGTCCTTCCGGTCCAAACAGCGTCCGTTTCGGGTCAAATTTGGATATGTTGTTCCTGCATTCAAATAAACACCAAAACATGTGGAACTCATTAGTAATAATGGTTATGGCATGGTTAGGGACTACATTTCATGAAATCAGGCAGAGCATTGGCGGTGAAAATGATCGTTATCGACCGCCAACACACCCCCACAGCCAGACTTTGCTCGCCCCGAGCAATAAGGTCGAGAAAAAAGCGAAGACTGGTTTCATGAACTCAAACTATGCATAAGAGTTATTTCTTACCTTTCTTTGCATACCTTGGATTCTAGGTGGCTAACATCTTCACTTTTGTCTATTGACCCTCAGAACTCATCACAAAAAATCAATGCAAGTCTCTCTTCTAGGAGTTTGGAGGGTTTTCAGGTTTTCGAAAGAAGGAAAACTCTAGATGCTCATGGTGTATGATTCTCTCAAAGCTAAACTTCTCTCTTTTGTATGATAACAAAGGTATATGCTTATCTTTTCCGATTTATCTTGCAAGTTCAAACAAATGTCTCTAAGTAGTCATGCCATTAAAATACTTTGACCATGTGCATGTGTAGACAACGATACTTATTCGTCATCCATACTTTTGCTCTTATCATCTTTCCCTCTTCTTTTTGTCTCTTTTTTTTTGAACAAGGATTCATGAGTATGATGACTCACTTTACTTGTTTTCTTTTTGTTTCAGGGGGATGATGAACCTCTGTATGATTGACCATGATGGACAGTGATTAATGTCGTGTACGTTTATGGCTAGAGTAAGAAATGTACATAACACACCCAAGAGGCAATGAGTTTGAACGAGCTCAAAATGTACAAGATAGCTATGTGGAATCATAGAAACTACTCTCATGTATTTGGTATTGGTGACGGTTGAGCAAAAGAGAGTTGCCATGATTTTGTTTTCAAAATAAATTCCTCCAAATCCTTGAATTAGAACAAGCATGATCTTGGTCCAAAATATCATAAGGGTCAATAAGCAAAAGATCTGATGATCCTAACAAAGTCAAGTTCCAAAGGCATGTAAATACTTGCATTGGAAATAAAACTTAGGCATGTATTGATTGTCATGAAATGATTTCATCTTTCTCTAAGTTCTTGTTCAAATTTTAGTTTGTATTAAACCAGCCACAATTTGAACTGATCTTTTAGAGAAGTAAGCTATAGGAGTTGCAAACCTGCAGCATGAGAAAGATCTCGGCGTTTCGCTGACAGTGGGGCCGGGCGGTCTAATCCTCCACCGTTTTGCAAACGGCCTGTTGCAATGTGTCCATTGTGCTGCGTGTGTTACAATTCCGTTGGGCATCGTAGCAGATTGCAGAACTGGTATGCCGGTCGGCACAAATTGGGCCTCCCGGTCTTTTCTGAAGCGAATTGCCCTGAACTTTTTCTGGTGCTCTCCATTCGTTGTGTGTGCTGCAAATTCATGGGTACTCTGCAGAATGTGAGAACAGGGGTGTGGTTCGCACACAAGTGTGTCCCAACCACAAACATGACATGGGGGAAATTTATTTTATTCAATTCAAAACTTCCTAAAAACAACCTAAGGTGCTGGAGAAGGGAAACAAAATGAAAGAAACAAAACAACACCTACACCTAATCTATTTATTCTATCCTCCCTATCTAGATCTAGTCCCTTGGGTCGGGGGCTCGGTAGAGCTCCTCGTTCCCGGTAGCCTTTGTAAGACGTTTGATCTTTGAACAAATGGCCTTGCGCAGCGTGTCCACCTTGTCATCTAGATCCATCCGGTCGATCTCGGACTCCGCCACTCGCTCATCCATATTGTTGAGCCGGAGTTTAAGAGCAGCGAGCTGCTCACGGAGTGCGGCGATGTCGCTCCTCTCCTCCTCATCATCGTCGCTGTCCATGTAGGCGCAGACCTCCGGAGGTCCCCGAATCGGTGGTGGCGATCCGAACTATCGCACCGATCCTGGGTTGGAGTCAATGGACTCCCTCTCCTCTCGATCCAACGGCGGGCACAACTCCTTCCCGCGGCTGACCTTCCGCCCAACCACACGAACGCGTGCGGACTCGGACTGGCCGGATGTGACACCCCGGCCCAGGGCTTAATAGGATAAATAGGATAGGATACTCATACCAACAAGTTGCAACTTCTTTTTCGGAAGCCGGTCTCCAAAGAACTCCGAGGTTAAGTGTGCTTGGCCCGGAGCAATTTGGGGATGGGTGACCGACCGGGAAGTGATTCCCGGGTGCACACGAGAGAGGACAAAGTGTGCAGAAAAGACATGTGTTGGTCTGTGAGGACAGTCTATGTCCTAGAGAGCTGCCAGTTGTAAGCGGGCCCGGCCTTAGGGAGGCGGGACGTTACACCGGAGAATACTCGGGGACTTGGGCATCACCGCCTGGAGGGCGGCGACTTGCATCACGTGGCTGCCGGAAGATGACGGCACGAGACGCTTCTCGATGGCCTTCTGCGGGGAAAGAACACCGATGGTTGGACATCCAGGAGTACGCGCACCAATCCTCCCATTGACCCTTGATGCAGGGCTTCTGGAGGGCGATGTCGAGCGAGCTGGAGACGACTAGCGTGAGGGGGAGGCCAGGCAGCCTCCCTGTGACACTTTAGGTGTCAGTACATTTAAATACAATCAATGTACCTTAGTTAAACTAAAAAGAAAAAAATTGGGAAATTAATTCAAAGAGAAAGGGTCAAATAAAAGACAATTTATACAAAAGAAATTAAAGGAGAAAGGAAAAGGAGTGAAAAGCTACTCAAAATTTAATTCAAAAATGTGCACAAAAATTTATTTGGCTCATGAGAGGTACTTCAATTGACATGTGCTCAATTGAACTTCAGCCAAAATCAAGTCAAAAACTAATTAAAACAAAAGTCCTTTTGTGCAAATTTGCTAATGGACAAATAGTTCAACATGTGAGTTTCAAATGAAAATTTGCATTAAATGAAAGTTGTAGATCTTGAAAAGTTATGCAAAAGTGGTATTCAACACTTTTTCATTTGAGCCCTCTAAATAGGAGATATTTTTAGATTACCGAGAGGTCCCTGGAATTTTCAGAAATCGCAAAAGAGCCCCTAACTCCATCTCTCTCTCCCAGCTAGCTCTGTTTCGCCCGCCGTACGCCGCCGGTGGACTTTGTCCACCGCGCGCCCGTGGCCAAATGGACCAGGGAAGTCCCCCAGCGCCACCTGGCCCGCCCCTTGGCGCCCTCCCACGCTTACACGCGTCCCAGGCCGCTCCCCGAGCAGCCACGACACCCCGCCATGCGCCGCGCCGACTGGCCGCTCCGCCAGCCCGCCGACGAGCCATCCAGGGCCAAATCCACCGCCCCCAGGCGCTACTCACCCCACCCAGGAGCTCCTTGGCCTATAAAGACCCCCAGAACTCCACCATCGCGCGCCTTCTCCTCCTTCTTCCCCCTACCGCCGCTCCGCCATGGCCGCCGAGATCCAGCTCGCGCGGACCGGCTAACCCAGCCCTACATTGTCCCATCCGACCACCGCAGCAGCTTCGCCACCTCCTAGTTAAGCTCCACGCGCGCGGAATCGAACCCAAACCTCCTCCCGATGCCGTTCCTCTTCTGCGCCGCCGCCGCCGGCGAGCTCAAGCTCACCGCGGACCGGCCAGCCCAGAAGAAGTCTGAGCACTACAGCTACCCCAGGCGTATCCTCTAGCTCACGCGGTGCTCATGCGCACACTGTTCCCCTACCCTGAGCCCTCCTTCACCTCCAGCGCCGGCGAACCGAACAACCGCCCCGCCATTGACGCCGACGAGCTCGAATCCGTGCACCAAACACTCGAACGTCGACCAGGGTAGGTGTTCCTCGATCCCTACTCTCCCACGCGCCTCCCCGTTGCAGCCCCGGTAAGCCCTGCCTAGTAGAACACCACCGGGCGAGCTGCGGCGTCGGAGAAGGCCGGCGAAGGACCCGGTTGTAAATTCTTTTTTTCGTTCAAGGGTGTTTCTGCAAGTATTCCAGTGTATATCAGTGAACTTCTAAAATGCGAAACAAATCACAGAAAAATCGGAAAAATGTAAACTCAACTGATTTGGAATCCTTGTCATAAAATCTACAAATTTTGTAACAGTAACATCTGCAGAAACTCAACCGAATTTAATCTGAGAAAAAGAATAAGAAAACCACCTTATGCATGTTCATGAAGTTCTACTCAGCAAGTGACCTTGATTTTTGGATATGTTATCACTAATGGAATATTAAGATCACAGTAAAAAGATGGCACCCAACCAAAACAGTTATCATATTGAAACAATCAAGATTCTCTAATCTATTGCTAGCTTTCTCAATTTAATACTGGAAAATATGCACATGAACTTGCTCTGGAATTTTTTACGGCATACATGTATAACTTAAATCTTGTTACTCCATAAATTTCAGATTTATTAGAGTTCATTTGCTATATACCATGATTTATGCTTGTTTAATCAACTTAATTCTTCATATATAGTTCTTATGCTCAGAAAAATCTTTATTTATTTCTGAAGTCTCTTTTTAGCTCTGTGTTCCTGTCTAAAAATTTTGAGCTGCAGTTGATGAGTTTTCCTTTGGTGAATAATCATGCTTAGCATCTTAGGGCTAGATTTACTATTTTTGTTTTGAGTAACCTACACCATAACTGATCTTGATTTTTGGACATGATCTTTTTTAGAGTATGTTCGATCCGTAATAAAAAGTTCATATGCAGTACTGGTTAAATGCACTATGAGAAATTTATGCGAATTCATGTTAAGTTAAGTGCATAACTAATTTATCTGGTGGTTATAAAGCTCGATAATTTTTCTGGTGTATGTTTAGCTCATGAATAGGCTCTGGTAAAAATTTGAGAACCATATCGCTAGTAAAACTTTCTATAGATTTAATCTTTTAAATGGCTTGCTGTTTTTGTTCTTTTTGTCACCCCTGTTGTATAAGTGTATAAAATCTGAAAAATTTCAGTGCTGAGTATATGCTATGAAGTTGCTCTCATAAAATTTGTAGCACCAGAACCCATATTAAACATTCTTTACTAAAAGATGAAGCAACTAGAGTAATCCACTTGCATGAATAGTTATAGTTTTTGCTTTATGGTTAGATGCTGAAATTTATACCATGAATGCTTAAGTTTGGATCTGTGTTACTTGAGTTTTTCACCACTAGCTCATTAGTAGTTTTGTTGTTATGAAATAATGAAAGCATGCTATGTTCTAATGTTGGAAATGCAAACCAAACCCCCACTCATTCATGAAGACACGTAGTTAGGTTTACTACTCTATAAATGACTGCCCATGAAACGAAATATTGAAATCATCATTAAAGTAACTTTTGTTGAACTACAACTTTATCGTGAAGGAAAGAAATCGTTATCCATGAATAACTCATAATCTAGGCATTGCATATAGAAGCGGTCAATCTCGCGGACGGTGACTACGAGTTGGTGCCCGCGGACTCTCGTGTGGATCAGGAGGTCTCTTTGAACTGTGCTAACTTGTCTCAAGACCTGGGCCAAGCCCCAGAGGCTTTTCTGCCTGACAGTGCCCAAGAAGGCAAGCCCCGGAGCATAATCCCACTATTTTTCCGAATTATCTTTCAGCTATCTTTATATTAATGTTTTGTAATATTTGTTTTCTGCATTTAAGTTTTCTAGGCGTTGATCGAAAACCCTAGATGCATGATCCCTAGGAACCTATGTTTGATACCGGATCTTTTATCGACTAGTTGCCATGCTAAATAGGTACGGTAGAAGTCGAGTGGTTTCCTGCCTCTCGCGAGCAAATAGTAGTTGTACTGACTTTAATTCCAGCTGAAATATAAGGACAACGGGAAGGGTTGTGTAGTTGTGATACCCCGCTGGTATAGTCAAAAATGGCTAAGGTCGCGGTGTGTGGCTCATTTCTTAAGCGTTTGAAAGTACTAGCCACATACCGAGAAATATGGTAATCGGAAAGCTTAAGTACCTGATTGGACCGGCGAGTGGAACAATCTCGCACCCTCTTGGTAGAAGTAGGGTTTATATTTTTGTCGCGACGTACGGGTGCAGAGTGGTCGGACTCTGTAGTCGGGGAGGGTGCCCCGGATCCACGGACTGGAAAGAAAGGGGAACTGTAGCGTGGGCGGGAGCGAAGTCAATCCCCATGCGTGTGGTCTAGGTTCCCCTGGCCAGGTTGAAATTCGATTCGGAATCGTCCGCCTCTCACTGCATGAGATTGCTTAATGTTTTCGGTCCACACAGAGTAACAAGTGAAACATGATGATGATAATACTGCTGTATGATTAAATGGTTGCTCTACCATGTTTGTGTAGAGTTAGATGCAAACTTTGAATGGTTAATCCCACTGGAATATGGCTAAATAAAATATGAAAATAAGGATCAACATTTAGTGGCGTTTTTGGCAAAATAAACCCCACCAACCAAAAAAGCCTTGCATGTCTAGTTATCGGACTATGTTATATCCGGTGACGGGTCAGTCTTGCTGAGTATTAGTATACTCAGCCTTGCTTGTGGCACTGTTTTTCAGGTACTAACTTTGAGGATCTGTTTGCAAGTCTTACTTGGCCGTGTACCTTGCCTCTGGGTTGGTCTGTTGATTGGGATGGCCCTTCCGCTGGTGCTAATCACCCTCCCGCTGAGTGACGCATTCGTACGGGATTTATCGATGCGTCTCGTTATTACGCTAGTTAACTTTTAATGCTTCCGCTGAACAATGAGACATGAATAATTGAGTAGATGGAACTCTGTAGTACTTTACTATTCTGAACCTGGTTTGTAATAAATTTTCCTTTTTCGCTGCAATCACTCTGAGATGTATGAAATGTTCTGTGTTGTAATCTCTGGGCTCACCTTCGTGTGAGTGTTGTCTGCTGATCCTGGAATAGCGTGGCTTTTATCGAGGCTTCACTCGAGGAACTACCGGTGAGTGCCAATTTGGGTCAGAGTTGCTTAGCAACAAAGATCAGTGCACCCGGGCCCAGTTAGTTTGGGTGGTTCCGCCACACCTGGCATCAGGGCTCGCAGACAGCCTACCAGAGATGACAGCCTCGGTTTTCGAAACAACAAATTAAAACTTGACTTCGAAACTACTAAAGTTTTCTTTGAACGAGTTTAGGATCTCCAAGGACAAGTCTAGGACGTAAAGCCCTAGGGGATCTTATGGGTACAATTAGGTGGCTTATATTGTATGGCTAACTTCCAGCACATTACTTTTCAGTATTTAAATTCTGTAATTTAAATTCTGCAACTACATCGTCGCCGCGGAGGTATGCTTACTCAGTCAGCTGAGGGAGTCTGACCTTCCCGTCGGTGATGCGAGCCGAACGCTAGAGCTCAAGCAGTGGCCTACTTGAGCTACTGCCCATATACCAACTTCGGTTGAATATATGGGGAGTAATGGTTCGAAATTGGAATTCAATTCCCCGTCAAAGACGGTACTCAGTCAATACGTTGTTTCGATGACGTATGCTTAACGTTGTCCATACGGCAATAATTGTATGGATGTCGGTTCTATAGTGATCGGTAATGTATGGGAACGCTTTCGTGAGTGCTGGCACGGAAGGTTCAACCTATATATTGTCAAATTTTCTGCAGGTACGTTAACTCGAAATCGACTTATAGGCTATCTAGCTATATCGAGTAGCTATATAGTGAGAGACGTAATATGTATGCCACCAAGTCATTTGCGTAAGACCAAGGTTACTTGGCAATTCTTTTCCTTGGTGAGGACGGATAGGTTCTGCATTCATTCCCAAAAAGGGTAACGAAGAAATCTTGGAAGAAATCGCACTCAAATCAGCTAAAACCCTATCTTAAAGAGTATCTAGTTAGTCTGCAAATTGGTTTCCACGAATTTTAACCCTCTGTTAAGTTATTTAAATCAACTTGGGGTAGTAAGACGAAATGATGTTTCCTAAGTTATCAAACTGCTGTAAAAGTTTGAAATTTTTGAAGCCTCCTAGCTTGGTATTTATGATTTTCGATCAACCCTGTGTAAAACTGTTAACTCAGCACAGTCTGTACGACTGAAATTTTTCGACCTTCATAAGTTGTTCAAACGAAAAATAGTTCAACATCAAAGTTGTAGAAAACTAAGTAATGAACTTACCATAAAAATTTGAATAATTTTTGTCAACTGGTTTGAGAGTTATGGTCAAAATACACCCTCTCTGGACACCCAGTTTTTTCCGGTTGACGTCACTCTGAATACCTGAGCATATCACCGCCTCAGAGTCCGATTTGATCTTAGTGTCGACTAGATGAATTGTTCCTGGTTACCCTAGGGAGCTTGTGTAATTTTTGGAGAATTTTTGGAGCAAAATATCTATCTTTTTGGCCATTTATTTCACTGTCCAGAGTCAGCTATTCCTTGTTACCATCGGCTGATCCATCGGTCTTTGTTTGGGACAGATGGAGGAGCTGCTGGTTGTTGACGCGCAGGGGCACGTGCACTCCGCTTGCTTGCACTGGGACGGTTTTCCTCGCCGTCTTTGGGAGCTTTTGAGTGCAGCCGGTTACCTCCAGCCACCGATTTACGATGGCCACGAGTTTGTGGAGGACGGAGTTCGTCGCTGCAGTGTGACGATGGTGATCCCACAGCACCCGCTCAACGGGTGGGAGCCGATCGTGACTCAGATGGTCGGTCACTACCTGCTGGACACTTGGGAGCTTACCGCCATGAGAGCGATGACCACTTTTTGCTCTTCGCACCCTCTGGAGGTGGTTCTGACCGCGTTCGGGTTGTTCCCTGCACCTGACCCGGCAGACCCGCTTTGGCTCGACCGGATGGCACACGTGGACGTGGTCGCTACCCTTGACCTGGTCGGGGCACTTCGGACGACAGCGATGTGCTTGGACAGTCTTTACAGACATCACACTTACCAGAGTTACGCCGTCGCTCAGTTGGTGGACCACGCTCAGGCCTTGCACCTGGTGGTCCAGCTGAGAGATGGGCAGCTTCAGGAGGCTAGTACCGAGCTCGAGAGCAGGGCTACTCTTATTGCCAAGCTCCACAGCCAGGTTCACAAGCTTCAGGACACGGTGATGGATCGTGACGCTACGATCAACTTTTTGGAGGACCAGTTCCACGACCTGCAGCTTGAGTTGGACGAGGCCCAGGGGCAGCTCCACGCGATACAGCACGCGCAGGATGCCCTTCATGCAACCCCCGATGAGATGCAGGTGGACGATGAGGACGAGCCCCAGGAGATTGAGGGCGTTTCAGAGATGGACTCCGAGGACCAGGCGCCGCAGCCCGCACCGGTTGAGGTTCACACTCCCGCGGCGAGTGAGGCATTGGTCAATATGTAGACCGAGGCGTGGTTTTCTAGCTTTTGTAGACTCCTCTTAGTGTAGCCTACTTTTGGATCATGGCTACTAGGCTAACTTAGAGTTGAGTAACCCCCTTAGTATTGATGTTAGAAGTAACCAAGTAGAAATGGGAGGATGATGTATGTAATGAACCTCAAATGCTACTAATGTGAAATATCGGTGATCTGTGAAAAGCTGAATGCACCAGCTAGTTCGAATTTTTATACTTCTTTCCTCTCTGATTTAGCTCCTGAGTTGAATACCAAAGTTGTTCCAAATTTCATCATGAAAATACTCACAAAATTTCAGCTCAAACGGATCAGTATCGCAGGAGATAATCACAAAATACAGAAGCTCTGTTTTCTGTAAAAGAGAAAAACCAGAGAAGGAGTAAATGAATTTTTTGACTAACCTACTTTTGGAATCTGACTTTGTGATGACTACCAAAGTTGTAGCTCATGAAATTATATATCTCCTGTAAAAGTTTCAAGATTATATCATGTACAGAACTCCATGTTATGAGCAGTTTTCGTATCACTGGTTTTGCTGCACAACATGATTAAAGCGATTTCCATTACTTCCATGTCATTTTGAGTTGTAAATTCCATTTGAAATGATGATAATGTTGAGCCTAATGCAAAAGTACTCACATTTCAGATGGTTGGATCAACTAGAGGCACCCCTAGTGGTTTTGGAGCCGGGGGGAATGGCGATCCACCTCCACCTCCTCCACCATTGGGTATCGCTGAGGTTCTTGCCGCCCAGACGGAAATTTTGCGGCAGTTGGTTCAAGCTCAGCAACAACCGCGGGGTGGGCATCATGCTCATCACGCACAAGAAGCGAGCTACCAAGATTTCCTTAGTACTCAGCCCCCGCTGTTCAATAAAGCGGATGAGCCTCTGGACGCGGACACCTGGATTCGCACAATCGAGTCCAAGTTTTCTCTATTGACTACTCCTTGTTCCGAAGCGAACAAGACTCGCTACGCCGCGCAGCAGCTTCGCGGATCAGCTCGTATGTGGTGGTATCATTACCATGGGATGCTACCGGCTGATCATGTGGTGAATTGGAATGAGTTCAAATTGGCTTTTCGAGATCATCATATTCCAGCTGGACTTCTTGTCCGTAAGTTCAACGAGTTCTTGGCTTTAACTCAGGGCACTCGTACCGTGGTACAGTATGCCCAAGTATTCCATCAATTGTGTCAGTATGCTGGACATCATGCGGATACCGACGCTAAGAAGCGTGAACACTAAGAAGCGTGAACGCTTGCGTCGAGGCCTTAGCACCAAGTTACAAGAAATGCTAAATCTTGTCCGGGCGGACTCTTTCAATGAATTGGTGAATATGGCTATCTCTCAGGAGGATCTTATTTCTGCACACCGCGTTGAAAAGAAGCGCAAGGCACCTGCTGGACCCTCGAGTGCCTCTGCACCGAGGTATCGTATTGTGCAGAATAACCCACCCGCACCCTCTCAGAAAGGCCCCTCAGCCAGGGCGTTGGATTATTCGGCCTCCTCAACAGCAGCAGCAGACTCGATTCGGGCTTCCTCAGCAAGCTCGATTTGCACCTCAGCCGCAGCAGAACGGCCCGAGGCCGAATACTCAGCCAGCCGCTCGCCCATGATAATAATAACCGTTGTTTCAGATGCGGGAGTCCTGGATCACTTTGCCAAGATGTGCCCCCAGGCGGGACAACCTCAAGGGCAGGCTTCTCGCAGAAATGATCAGAACAAGGGCAAGAGGCAAACCATTCAAGTCAGGCAGGGCCGACTTAACTTCACCAACCTTGCTGACCTTCCTGAGGGAGCACCAATCATGTCGGGTACATTCTCTATAAACCAACACCCCACCGTTATCTTATTCGATTCTGGTGCATCTCATAGCTTCATTAGTTCTAAATTTGGAGCAAGGGTTGGGTTAGATTTTCGTCACACGAAAGGGTCATTTATGATATCTACTCCGGGTGGTAAAGTTGCATCAAACCAAATCGTTCGTAATGCTGCCACTTAGTTTGGGTAGTAAAACTGTTCCTACCACTTTAATCTTGTTGCCACTAGAAGGTATGGACATTATTCTGGGAATGGATTGGATGAAAAGACATGGGGTAATGTTAGATATCTCTTCCCGAGCTGTTGAAATAAATTCTCCAACTCATGGTCATTCGGTTCTATATTTACCTCATCACCAATACAACAACTCTTGTGCCTATGCCATGAAAGATATTCGTCTCGAAGATATTCCGGTAGTCCGTGAATATGCAGATGTGTTTCTGGACTGATTTACCTGGTATGCCGCCAGACCGGGATATCGAATTTATCATTGAACTTCAGCCTGGTACAGCCCCTATTTTAAAAAGGCCGTACCGAATGCCGCCTAAAGAATTAGCCGAATTAAAGATCCAGCCTGCAAGAACTTCTAGACAAGGGTTATATTTGCCCAAGTGCTTCACCTTGGGGTTGTCCAGCATTGTTCGTAAAGAAGAAGAATGACAGTCTGAGGTTGTGTGTTGACTACCGGCCTCTCAATGCGGTGACCATCAAAAATAAATATCCACTTCCCCGCATTGATGTACTGTTTGATCAGTTGGCTGGAGCAAAGATCTTCTCCAAGATTGATCTTCGTTCGGGTTATCATCAAATTAAAATCCGGCCTTGTGATATTCCCAAGACCGCTTTCTCAACCAGATATGGTCTCTATGAGTACTTGGTTATGTCTTTCGGTCTCACCAATGCGCCAGCTTATTTCATGTATCTTATGAACTCGGTATTCATGCCTGGAACTTGACAAGTTTGTCGTGGTTTTTATCGACGACATTCTCATCTATTCCAAGAATGAGGCAGAACATGAGCAACATTTGCGCATCGTTCTTCAATGTCTCAGAGATCATAAGCTGTATGCAAAATTCTCCAAGTGTGAATTCTGGCTGGACACAGTCAAGTTTCTGGGTCACACTATATCTAGTGAAGGCATCTCCGTTGATCTCAGCAAAGTACAAGAAGTGATGGACTGGAAACCTCCTACTTCAGTTCACCAGATCCGCAGTTTTCTCGGCTTGGCGGGGTATTACCGCAGATTTATTCCGGACTTCTCCAGAATTGCTAAGCCCATGACAGAGGCTACTAAGGAAGGATGTCAAGTTTAAATGGAATGCGAAGTGCGATGAAGCATTCCATACATTAAGAGCACATCTAACCACTGCACCAGTCTTGGCTCAACCTGACAACAATAAACCCTACGATGTTTATTGTGATGCTTCAGGTACTGGTCTTGGTTGTGTTCTAATGCAAGACAATCGGGTTATAGCATATGCTTCCCGAGCTCTTCGGCCACACGAGCTAAATTATCCCACTCATGATCTAGAGCTAGCCGCAGTTATTCATGCTCTCAAGCTTTGGAGACATTATCTTATGGGCACTCATTGCAATATTTATACCGACCATAAGAGTCTCAAATACATTTTCACTCAAAGTGAGCTGAATATGAGGCAACGAAGATGGATGGAATTAATCAAAGATTATGACCTGGAAGTTCATTATCATCCAGGCAAGGCTAATGTTGTAGCCGATGCGCTCAGTCGCAAGGTTCACTACAATTGCCTTTCAGTGGAGTCGTATAATGACACATTGTGTGCTGAAATGCAAAAGCTGAAATTGGAAATCATTCCTCAGGGCTCTTTGAATCATATTTCGGTGGAACCGACACTCTATGACAAGGTCATCATGGCACAATTACATGACAAAAGTGTTGGTATCATCAAGCAGCAGGTAGTAGAAGGTGAAAATAAACACAAGTGTTTTCGAGTGGACCATAAAGGAATTTTGTGGTTCGAGGATCGCCTAGTCGTTCCAAAGAATCATGAGCTGCGGAAACAAATCCTGGACGAAGTACATCTCTCTAAATTCTCTATTCATCCAGGTAGCACCAAGATGTACCAAGATCTTGTTATCGGTCGAAACCCACCGGCGAGCAACAACGGGCAACACGAAGAGCCGGGAGGTTGCTGGTGCGCTGGCAGGCACTGCTCCCTCGTCGACGGCCCGCAATTTCCGTCACGCGCCCAGGAGAATGTGTGAAAGCCGGGCGTGCCACCTGACCTATATCCGATCAGGAGGGTGTAGACGTGCTCCGAACAGTTTCCTGCAGTACAAAGACACGTGTAAACGTAAGTCCGAGCCGTGGTCGGCTCCCCGGGACGACTCTTGCATCGGCTTTGAAGAGCCGATCGAGTCCCGGTGTCAGATGGGATCTGATTGTATCCAGATATGATGAAATAAGCAAATAACCGTAAAGCTGCTTCAATTGAATCTAATTAATCTAATCCACGAAGGTAAAAGCTTCACTGCTAGATCGGAACATCCTACACGTGACTGGGCCGAATGAACGTAATAGATAACTAAACCAAAACCCAAAACAGAGGCCTAAGAACTAGCAAGAGCCGATTCCCGGAACAATCCCTATCAAGGCTAAGATAGAGCATCTATTACACCACCTGGATCATCCAATCCGTTTGCAAGGCCTAACCTAGCAGATATTACGCCAACTCTTAAGAATAAGAGCAAACCATAACAGATCAGATCTACTAGACATAAAAGAAGCAGGGTGTTGCCTCTGTGCAACTAATTCTATGCGACAAGAACTAGCATAAGATTGAAACGTGACTGCACAGAGACAACATGATATTCGTAGATGATAAGCAACAAAGCACAATGGATCTACTAAAAGCCATGCTACGAACATCAGGATAACTAGCATTACTCGCCATCAAAAATGCTTTAGTACGAGTAATACCAAGGTAAAGGCAAGAACAATGCTGCCCTGATCGCGAGAAGCGATCAGGGCAGCATGGCGCTTACTTGAATGAAACCCTAGGATTAGGGGCGGCGATGCGCCGAGGTTTGTTGTGGTGGAGACACCCGCCGTGTGTAAACGAATGCCGTCATCTTTATTCAATAGCATATGGGTACATATTTATAGTCCGAAGACTTCTTGCCGTGCAAGGCAACCCCTAAACTCTTTCCTAACCGAAGACTAGAGATAAATTACAACTCAATAAGGACTCTAAGATTAGATAATATGATCTGGACTCTTTCCTCCACCGGCCCAGATCTTCATGAAGCTTCCAAATATCAGCCGAAAGACGCCGTATAGTTGTGGCAGATTCTGGTCGTCCTATTGTTTCGGCAATTCCTGTCGACTCCGAGCGAATATGGACTATGATTCCAATTGTATTGGAAAGCTTATCTCCTTAGCTTTCCATGCATATCTAGAACACCCAAAACGGAGTCCGTATGTGGCCTGGGCGTCCATTTTCGTCCGGCCTCTTCCTGCAGTCCGAACCAGCCTCGCGAATAAACTGGGCTTCAACATGGATTAGGCCTGTAACTCCATCTCGGCTTGAGCCTTGAGTGCACAGTTATCATCATATTTGGTCAAACTTATGATATAAGCCTGGCTAAAGTGGACTCCTTTACCGTGGGCTTCTTCTGACATTTGGCCTACCAATCCCGGTCAAATTATGGCGATAACACATGCCCCCCAAGTTTGGCCAAATATGACAGAATCTTCTAGGCGCCAGTCGTAAACCAAATAAGAACATCATCTCCTCAAATTGTCTTCTCATGCCACTGATGGTCTTGCCCCCCGAGCCAATAGATCGGCTATTAGCCAACTGACTTTGTGACCGATTGCTTGAACCGGCCTCACGCCTCCCTCGACCAATCTCAATGTTGTTGCAGACCAGTCCTAGTTTTCATATTCCATGGATGGCGCTGACTTACGGGATCATCCTCAAGCTTCATCAGATCAGCATCAACATACTTGACCTCTTCTTGATGATCGTTGATCGCCAGGAGTTGGTGAAGACATAAATATTCAATAGGTAGTCGATTCTCCATCGAATAAATAATAATGTGGTCTACATGGATTACCTGCAAAACAATCACTTGCCGGACCGGCTCTACAAAGATCATTGTGAATCGGCTAAAAGCCGATAGATCATATTTAGTTAGGCAAAAGTCATGCAAGTCAACCTAACATCAAAAAATCTCTTCCCCCACAAAAATATGCTATGGCATGCAAAGGGTGAGTGTGAGCTTCCAGGTATGTCTCAAAGCATTTACAAGTGCTAGCATGTATATACAGTGAGGGTATAGCATAAAGACACCGCATAGAAAAGCTCAAAAGAATATATCTATATTAGAACATGAGCAGGCAATTTTTAAGATTTTCAAAATAAAAAGCATCACCACTTAGCCCAACCAACTAGTACATTAAAGCATGACAAGCAAAAACCAGCAAGTACCTACACCAGTGAGCTTTTTCCAATACAAGGATCTTTTAACAAGCTTGATTACTCATGCCCTCAGGTCTTGCAGGTTAAAACATATTGCATTTGAAACTCAAACAAGCCTTTTGTTCTGTGCCAGGGGTTATTTGCTTATCAGGCCACTTCTTACCAACCAATGCTAAGCCTAGGTCCATTGAACCATTAGAAGCTTAAAGCAAGGTTTTGGTCATTCACAGCCTAGTCCAAGTTCATGCTAAAGTGCAATAGCAAGGAGTCCCGAACTAGATCGGTGAGACAAAACAAACCCACCTGGATCTTTTCATTATAGCACAGTATGGACATCATTCAGGATATAGCTACCAGGCATGTACAAGCTAGTAAAAGCAAAGTTAGCCTACACATACTAGTAGACAAGCAAAGTGGTGACCATATTTCAGATTTTCAAAGGGTAAAAGCCATGCTCGGTATTAGATATTCAATATATTCAAATGAGCCTAACTACACATGGTCACCAGCATCCACACCTCAAAATATATACACGAAACACAAGTAGAAGCTACTAAGCATACAAGGAAGCTAGTGCAAGTGACAAGTGCATATACTGTATGATAATGCAATGGTGGGTTTGAATATTACCAATCAAATCGGCTGTTGATGAGCCGATGGTTAAAATCTCGTCAGGTCCGTACTTGCCACAATGCATTCTCATCACAACTTTCGACTGTTGGGAAGCCGAACAACCATAACCTGCCGTAGACCAGAACAACATATAATAGAACTAGTACATACTGACCTTGGGGAGAAATTGATCTAAGTCCGATCAGTGAATTGTAGTTCCGTTCTTTGTCGAGGGAGCCGGAGTAGCTGTTGTATGACGTACATGCATTATCCTCCTTGTACTAATTCTGGCCCAATACGATCGGCTGCGTGCGAAGCAAAGAGCCGATGCCGATCATCGGCCCTCATGCGCATCGTCGTCATAGAGAGCTCTTCAAATGCTTTGTCGACGTGGATGAAGTAACCGATGTTGATCGCATCGAAAGAGCATAGAAGCCGAATCAGCCGGTTGATGTGACGAATGCCCTGACCCTCTATCCGCAGGGGTCGGGCGAGACGGACCCGTCCGTAGGCGACGAATGCCCTGACCTTGTAGGAGCCGCATTCGCCGATGTCGATGGTGTCGTAGGGACAGGAATAGCCGATGATGATGACGATGCAGAAGTACTGTTGGCCAGATGGATCGGCTAATGTATCAGACATTCCCACGCCCACACGGGAGCAGAACTAGCCAATGTCGATGGCCGGAACTGCGAAGGAGCGGAAGTAGCCGATGGCGAAGAAGCTGTAGCAGCACCGGCGGTAATTCTACATCCGGACGAAAATTTTTGTATGGGTCTCCATATTTCATCACCAAATCTCCGCTTATGCCCCCCGAGCCGGATCCTTCATGTATTGGAGGAGATCGGCTCTCCAATCGGCCGTGCCCAATTCACTATGAACCATAGGATTCAGACGTTTTGCCGCCGATTGCTGAAATCGGCCGTGTTTGGGGCTGATCTGCCCATCGGCCCAGACTCAGATGTTAGCCATGCAGCAAATTTGTTCTGCTACTATTTCTTTTGACTTTCTTTTTCTGGCATCGCATCGGCTGGGGCCGATCGCTTAGATCGGCCACTACAGGGCATGATCCCATAGAATTCATGAAGTGGTACCAGAATGTGTTTATTCTATGAGGCCAGTGGATAAGACCAGCCTCAATCCGTTTTTTGTCGCTTCGATCTGATCACAGTCTTCCAGCGCAATCCCTGAGATCGGCTCTTGTCGCTCCGCGTCCCAGGCATTCATGTCTGCGAGCGAAACCTCACTGGAGTCATCTGCACGGACCACCTCCACTTCATTGTCATCCCATTGAACCAAACACTGGTGCATTGTGCAAGGAACACAACAATTGGCGTGAATCCAATTCCTCCCAAGCAGCACTGTGTACGTACTCTTACTGTTGACGATGAAGAATGAGGTTGGGACGGTCTTGCGGCCAACTGTCAACTCCACATTGAGGACGCCCTTTGCCTCCGACGGCTAGCCGTTGAAATCATTGAGCATCACGTTGGTCTTGATCAGATCGGCAGAAGAACGACCCAATCGGCGCAGCACAGAATAAGGCAGTCAGGTTGACTGCGGCACCAGTGTCGACCAACATCCTGTTCATAGGCTTGCCATTGATGAAGCCCTTGAGATACAATCCCTTTAGGTGCTTGTAGCTTTTCTCCTTGGGCTTCTCGAAGATGATTGGTTGTGGGCCCAGATCCAGCTGTGCGATAGCCAATTCTTCCAGTTGGGGTGCCCGAAACTCTGATGGGAGCACGAACACCATGTTAACATCAGCTGATGGCTTCTCATCGGCTTTTGTCTGCTTGGGGCGCCATTCTTTTCTCGGAGGGCATCTCTCCTTCCTTCGCGGTCGCCTGACTTGCTCCGCGAGATCCAGACGCGCTTTCCTCAGCACATCGAGGTACTTTGCTTCTGCCTCTTCCGGATTGTGCAAGCGCTGTACTCTACGCTTCTGCGACCGATTAAGCCTGTTAGGACACCACCGTGGACGATGGTACCTGTCTTCTTCTTCTTCTTGCTTGGAATCACCCCTGGTTGGCCTCCTCACACGGTCATCATGACGTGTCCCGGGCCCTAAGCGCCGGAACACTGACGTATCGTCCTGCTGGTGTCCTCGAGGCCTGCACTCCAAGCAATCATCTATGGTAGGCAATCAGCTCATGCCAGAGTTCCAACAGTACCTGAAGAACGGGCAATGCCAGTGGTCGCGTACAGCCTGGCGTCTCCCCAATGTCCTTCCTGAGTGGTGCTCGTTCTCGTCTTCTTCCGATTCATATCGGCGGCGTAGCTGGTACTGGTATTGGTATTTTTCCAGAAGCTGATTAGAAGCTGGAAGCTGATAACGGATGTGACGTACTTGTTCTTCGGTCACATGCTGCTGTTCCAGTTCGCGTCTATCCTGCGGCCGTTTGCCAGAAGCGGCCTCTCTCCTCTGCTTGTCATGGCGGTGCATGGGTCCCACCATGTTGATCTGGAATGCCAAGTCCTGGCCCTTGGATCCGAGATCTGACAGCTCCACCATATTAGCTTGTGGGAAGGGCTTTGTGTCAACCTTCATCGTGTGTTGAGCCAGGATTAACCGGCCTTACTCGATAGCCGATTGTATCTGACTGACGTAGCTCCTTGCATTCACCCGTGGAATGAGTGAACGAGTGGTGCCATTTGCAGTACAGCCTTTCCTGCAGCTCTTGTGCTGTCGGTAACTTGTGATTCTCTGGGAGCTTCAGCTGTTTTTCTTTGAGGAGCAGATCAAATATCTGCTCTGCCTTGGTTACGTCGAAGTCGAAGCCCTTCACAAGCCCCTACTGTTTGACCCACTTGCACGGGACAGGGTTTGCCCCCCGAGTCCACTCTGCCACAGGCTACTTCTTGCTCCTCGCCAGAGTCATCAGATTCTTCCGCCTGGGCCATGTTTACATGGCGCTTGAACTTGTCCTGGTAATGTTCGTATGCTGTAAGCTTCTGCACCAGGTGCGCCAGAGATGTGAACTCCAACTGAAAAGCCGCATCCTTGATCGACTTAGCGAGTCCCAAGACAGCCAGATCGACTGCCTCCTTCTCTGTGATGCGCGACGAGTAGCATCGGTTCTTGACCTCCCTAAAGCGATGTATGTACTCTGATATAGTCTCTCCTCGCTTCTGCCTGACTTGGGCGAGGTCGGCAATTCCAGCTTTTGCAGCTTCCGAGTGGTACTGGGTATGGAATTGATCTTCAAGCTGCCTCCAAGTTCGAATCGAATCTGGAGCCAGTGATGCATACCATCCAAAAGCTGGGCCTGTAAGGGATTGGCCGAAGAACCGGACCCTCAATGGATCCGACACTGAGATCATCCCAAGCTTGCATTAAGTATCGGCTCACATGCTCGATGGAGCTGGCTCCCTCTGACCCGTTGAACTTGGTGAACTCAGGAAGCCGATACTTGGGTGGCAGTGGGATCAAGTCATAGTCGCTTGAATACGGCTTGGAATAGCCGATCGCTTTCCTCTTGGGCAGGATGCCGAACTGGTCTCTGAGTATTGCACTGACCTGCTCCACACTGAGAACTCCTGGGGCCGATGGCTCAGCATTCGGCCCAGTAGCATACTTTGCCAGCCACGCTTGTTTTTCTGCGTCTGCTCCAGGAGCTCCTGGGTTCACCATCTGCACCGAGCAGTGCTGGACTGACGCTGTCAGGGATGTAGGCACACGTGTAGCCAGTGCGGAATCTCCTTAGGTGGCTCGGTGGGGAACTGGCCTTCTCCAGGATCACCGCCGATCTTGTGGACGACGTAGATCGGCGAGCTGTGTGGTCTGGGAGCTGCAAACGAGAATGGCAGTTGTGGCCTAGAATGCAGTGCAGCTTCCTCTGTATGACTCCCCAGGATTGGCCCGGATGGAGAGTACTGGTTCTTGATTATCTCCTGGATGATGCGATGTGCCATGCGCTCGAGTTTGTTCATCAATCTCTGAGAGTGCCGATGAAGCGCATGGGCCACCATGTAGTTCATCTCCTGATGCAGGGCCCTGGTGCGCTCCTCTGATGGTACAGATAGGTCCACATTGTCGAGAGCGCCTTCAGGTGAGAACCCCTTCCACCTGATGCCATGGTTGCGGGTCCTCTCAAAAGAGCCGATGAGATCCGCTTCCAGCAGAGCTTTGATCTCATCATACTTCTCCTTGTGTTCAGGAGGAAGCTCTTCATACGTGACGGGCTTGAGAGCGGGTTCTTGGTCTTGAGCTCCAGTCATTGTTGCAGTAGATGTTGTTGCCGAGAAGAGTCCCACCAGGCGTGCCAGAATGTGTTGTCGGTCGAAACCCACCGGCGAGCAACGACAGGCAACACGAAGAGCCGGGAGGTTGCTGGTGCGCTGGCAGGCACTGCTCCCTCGTCGACGGCCCGCAATTTCCGTCACGCGCCCGGAGAATGTGTGAAAACCGGGCGTGCCACCTGACCTATACCCGATCATGAGGGTGTAGACGTGCTCCGAACAGTTTCCTGCATACAAAGAGACGTGTAAACGTAAGTCCGAGCCGTGGTCGGCTCCCCGGGATGACTCTTGCATCGGCTTTGAAGAGCCGATCGAGTCCCGGTGTCAGATGGGATCTGATTGTATCCAGATATGATGAAATAAGCAAATAACCGTAAAGCTGCTTCAATTGAATCTAATTAATCTAATCCACGAAGGTAAAAGCTTCACTGCTAGATCGGAACATCCTACACGTGACTGGGCCTAATGAACGTAATAGATAACTAAACCAAAACCCAAAACAGAGGCCTAAGAACTAGCAAGAGCCGATTCCCGGAACAATCCCTATCAAGGCTAAGATAGAGCATCTATTACACCACCGGATCATCCAATCCGTTTGCAAGGCCTAACCTAGCAGATATTACGCCAACTCTTAAGAATAAGAGCAAACCATAACAGATCAGATCTACTAGACATAAAAGAAGCAGGGTGTTGCCTCTGTGCAACTAATTCTATGCGACAAGAACTAGCATAAGATTGAAACGTGACTGCATAGAGACAACATGATATTCATAGATGATAAGCAACAAAGCACAATGGATCTACTAAAAGCCATGCTACGAACATCAGGATAACTAGCATTACTCGCCATCAAAAACGCTTCAGTACGAGTAATACCAAGGTAAAGGCAAGAACAATGCTGCCCTGATCGCGAGAAGCGATCAGGACAGCATGGCGCTTACTTGGATGAAACCCTAGGATTAGGGGCGGCGATGCGCCGAGGTTTGTTGTGGTGGAGACACCCGCCGTGTGTAAACGAATGCCGTCATCTTTATTCAATAGCATATGGGTACATATTTATAGTCCGAAGACTTCTTGCCGTGCAAGGCAACCCCTAAACTCTTTCCTAACCGAAGACTAGAGATAAATTACAACTCAATAAGGACTCTAAGATTAGATAATATGATCTGGACTCTTTCCTCCACCGGCCCAGATCTTCATGAAGCTTCCAAATATCAGCCGAAACACGCCGTATAGTTGTGGCAGATTCTGGTCGTCCTATTGTTTCGGTAATTCCCGTCGACTCCGAGCGAATCTGGACATGATTCCAGTTGTATTGGAAAGCTTATCTCCTTAGCTTTCCATGCATATCTAGAACACCCAAAACGGAGTCCGTATGTGGCCTGGGCGTCCATTTTCGTCCGGCCTCTTCCTGCAGTCCGACCCAGCCTCGCGAATAAACTGGGCTTCAACATGGATTAGGCCTGTAACTCCATCTCGGATTGAGCCTTGAGTGCACAGTTATCATCATATTTGGTCAAACTTACAATATAAGCCTGGCTAAGTGGACTCCTTTACCGTGGGCTTCTTCTGACATTTGGCCTACCAATCCCGGTCAAATTCTGGCGATAACAGATCTAAAACAAAATTTTTGGTGGACTCGCATGAAGAGAGAGATTTCCAAATATGTCGCAGAGTGTGACACCTGTCAGAGAGTGAAAGCTAGTCACTTGAAGGTTGCTGGAACTCTCCAACCGCTTCCAATTCCGTCTTGGAAATGGGAAGATATCAGCATGGAATTCATAGTGGGCTTACCAAATACTTCTCAGCATCATGATTCCATTTGGGTCATTGTTGATAGGCTCACAAAGACCGCTCATTTTATTCCAGTGCATACTGAATATCGAGCCAAGAAATATGCTGAAATCTACATTGATCAGATTGTCTGTCTACACGGTATCCCCAAAACGATTATCTCGGATCGTGGTCCCCAGTTTGTGGCAAGGTTTTGGGAGCAACTCCAAGAGGCTCTCGGAACTAAATTAATTCGAAGCTTAGCTTACCATCCACAGACTGACGGACAGACCGAAAGGGTGAATCAAATTCTTGAGGATATGCTTCGAGCATGTGTCATCCACTATGACAAGAACTGGGACAAATGTTTATCCTTGGCTGAGTTTTCTTATAACAACAGCTACCAGGCCAGTCTTAAGATGGCACCATTCGAGGTCTTGTATGGTCGACAGGTGTCGAACTCCTTTGAGTTGGTCCCAGACCGGGGAACGTCAAATATTTGGACCCGAATTAGTGGTCGAGGCTGAGGAGAAAGTAAAAATAGTACAAGCAAATCTCCGTGCAGCCCAGTCTCGGCAAAAGAGTTATTTTGATAAAAGAAGGGATCCTTTGAAGTTCATGGTTGGCGACCACGTCTATTTACGTGTGTCCCCAACTCGAGGCGTTCAACGTTTCGGAGTCAAGGGTAAGCTAGCACCTCGCTATGTCGGGCCATATGAAATCATTGAAGAATGTGGACCCGTGGCTTATCGTTTGCGACTTCCTTCACGGCTCGCCGCCGTCCATAATGTTTTCCACATATCCCAACTCAAGAAATGTGTTCGAGTTCCTACGGAAATCATTGATCAACAAGAAATTTTAGTGGAGCCCGATCTCTCATATACCGAATATCCACTCAGAATTCTGGATCAAAAAGAGAGAGGTACTCGTCGAAAGATGGTAAAAATGTATAAAATTCAGTGGTCTCATCACATTGAAGAAGAAGCCACCTGGGAGACGGAAGATTATCTTAATCGACATTATCCGGGTTTTCTTAGCTCCACCTCAGGTATATCATTTTCCCTACCTCAATTCAATCATCCAATCTCGGGACGAGATTCTTTTTAAGGGGATAGGCTGTGACACTTCAGGTGTCAGTACATTTAAATACAATCAATGTACCTTAGTTAAACTAAAAAGAAAAAAAATTTGGGAAATTAATTCAAAGAGAAAGGGTCAAATAAAAGACAATTTATACAAAAGAAATTAAAGGAGAAAGGAAAAGGAGTGAAAAGCTAGTCAAAATTTAATTCGAAAATATGCACAAAATTTTAGTTGGCTCATGAGAGGTACTTCAATTGACATGTGCTCAATTAAACTTTAGCCAAAATCAAGTCAAAAACTAATTAAAACTAAAGTCCTCTTGTGCAAATTTGCAAATGGACAAATAGTTCAAAATGTGAGTTTCAAATGAAAATTTGCATAACACGAAAGTTGTAGATCTTGAAAAGTTATGCAAAAGTGGTATTCAACACTTTTTCATTTGAGCCCTCTAAATAGGAGATATTTTTAGATTACCGAGAGGTCCCTGGAATTTTTAGAAATCGCAAAAGAGCCCCTAACTCCATCTCTCTCCCCCCGGCTGGCTCTGTTTCGCCCGCCGCCCGCCGTACGCCGCTGGTGGACTTCGTCCACCGCGCGCCCGCGGCCAAATGGACCCAGGAAGTCCCCCAGCGCCACCTGGCCCGCCCCTTGGCGCCCTCCCACGCTCACACGCGTCCCAGGCCGCTCCCCGAGCCGCCACGACACCCCCGCCATGCGCCGCACCGACTGGCCGTTCCGCCAGCCCGCCGACGAGCCGTCCAGGGCCAAATCCATCGCCCCCAGGCGCTACTCACCCCACCCAGGAGCTCCTTGGCCTATAAAGACCCCCAGAACTCCACCGTCGCGCGCCTTCTCCTCCTTCTTCCTCCTCCCGCCGCTCCGCCATGGCCGCTGAGATCCAGCTCGCGCGGACCGGCTAACCCAGCCCTACATTATCCCATCCGACCACCGCAGCAGCTTCGCCACCTCCTAGTTAAGCTCCACGCGCGCGGAATCGAACCCAAACCTCCTCCCGACGCCGTTCCTCTTCTGCGCCGCCGCTTGCAAGCTCACCGCGGACCGGCCAGCCCAGAAGAAGTGCGAGCACTACAGCTACCCCAGGCGTATCCTCCAGCTCACGCGGTGCTCGTGCGCACCCTGTTCCCCTACCCCGAGCCCTCCTTCACCTCCAGCGCCGGCGAACCGAACAACCGCCCCGCCATTGACGCCGACGAGCTCGAATCCGTGCACCAAACACTCGAACGTCGACCAGGGTAGGTGTTCCTCGATCCCTACTCTCCCACGCGCCTCCCCGTTGCAGCCCCGGTAAGCCCTGCCTAGCAGAACACCACCAGGCGAGCTGCGGCGGCGGAGAAGGCCGGCGAAGGACCCGGTTGTAAATTCTTTTTTTCGTTCAAGGGTGTTTCTGCAAGTATTCCAGTGTATATCAGTGAACTTCTAAAATGCGAAACAAATCACAGAAAAAATCGAAAAAATGTAAACTCAACTGATTTGGAATCCTTGTAACAAAATCTACAAATTTTGTAACAGTCACATCTGCAGAAACTCAACCAAATTTAATCTGAGAAAAAGAATAAGAAAACCACCTTATGCATGTTCATGAAGTTATACTCAGCAAGTGACCTTGAGTTTTGGATATGTTATCACTAATGGAATATTAAGATCACAGTAAAAAGATGGCACCCAACCAAAACAGTTATCATATTGGAACAATCAAGATTCTCTAATCTGTTGCTAGCTTTCTCGATTTAATACTGGAAAATATGCACATGAACTTGCTCTGGAATGTTTTACCGCATACATGTATAACTTAAATCTTGTTACTCCATAAATTTCAGATTTAGTAGAGTTTATTTGCTATATACCATGATTTATGCTTGTTTAATCAACTTAATTCTTCATATATAGTTATTATGCTCAGAAAAATCTATATTTATTTTTGAAGTCTCTTTTTAGCTATGTGTTCCTGTCTAAAAATTTTGAGCTGCAGTTGATGAGTTTTCCTTTGGTGAATAATCATGCTTAGCATCTTAGGGCTAGATTTACTATTTTTGTTGTGAGTAATCTACACCATAACTGATCTTGATTTTTGGACATGATCTTTCTTAGAGTATGTTCTATCTATAAAAAAAAGTTCATATGCAGTACTAGTTAAATGCACTTTGAGAAATTTATGCTAATTCATGTTAAGTTAAATGCATAACTAATTTATCTGGTGGTTATAAAGCTCGATAATTTTTCTGGTGTATGTTTAGCTCATGAATAGGCTCTGGTAAAAATTTGAGAACCATATCCCTAGTAAAACTTTCTGTAGATTTAGTCTTTTTAAATGGCTTGCTGTTTTTGTTCTTTTTGTCACCCCTGTTGTATAAGTGTATAAAATCTGGAAAAATTTCAGTGCTGAGTATATGCTATGAAGTTGCTCTCATAAAATTTGTAGCACCAGAACCCATATTAAACGTTCTTTACTAAAAGATGAAGCAACTATAGTAATCCACTTGCATGAATAGTTATAGTTTTTGCTTTATGGTTAGATGCTGAAATTTATACCATGAATGCTTAAGTTTGGATCTGTGTTACTTGAGTTTTTCACCACTAGCTCATTAGTAGTTTTGTTGTTATGAAATAATGAAAGCATGCTATGTTCTAATGTTGGAAATGCAAACCAAACCCCCACTCATTCATGAAGACACAGTAGTTAGGTTTACTACTCTATAAATGACTGCCCATGAAACGAAATGTTGAAATCATCATTAAAGTAACTTTTGTTGAACTACAACTTTATCGTGAAGGAAAGAAATCGTTATCCATGAATAACTCATAATCTGGCATTGCATATAGAAGCGGTCAATCTCGCGGACGGTGACTACGAGTTGGTGCCCGCGGACTCTCGTGTGGATCAAGAGGTCTCTTTGAACTGTGCTAACTTGTCTCAAGACCTGGGCCAAGCCCCAGAGGCTTTTCTGCCAGACAGTGCCCAAGAAGGTAAGCCCCGGAGCATAATCCCACTATTTTTCTGAATTATCTTTCAGCTATCTTTATATTAATGTTTTGTAATATTTGTTTTTTGCATTTAAGTTTTCTAGGCGTTGATCGAAAACCCTAGATGCATGATCCCTAGGAACCTATGTTTGATATCGGATCTTTTATCGACTAGTTGCCATGCTAAATAGGTACGGTAGAAGTCGAGTGGTTTCCTGCCTCTCGCGAGCAAATAGGAGTTGTACTGACTTTAATTCCTGCTGAAATATAAGGACAACGGGCGAGGTTGTGTAGTTGTGATACCCCGCTGGTATAGTCAAAAATGGCTAAGGTCGCGGTGTGTGGCTCATTTCTTAAGCGTTTGAAAGTACTAGCCACATACCGAGAAATATGGTAATCGGAAAGCTTAAGTACCTGATTGGACCGGCGAGTGGAACGATCTCGCACCCTCCTGGTAGAAGTAGGGTTTATATTTTTGTCGCGACGTACGGGTGCAGAGTGGTCGGACTCTGTAGTCGGGGAGGGTGCCCCGGATCCACGGACTGGAAAGAAAGGGGAACTGTAGCATGGGCGGGAGCGAAGTCAATCGCCATGCGTGTGGTCTAGGTTCCCCTGGCCAGGTTGAAATTTGATTCGGAATCGTCTGCCTCTCACGGCATGAGATTGCTTAATGTTTTCGGTCACACAGAGTAACAAGTGAAACATGATGATGATAATACTGCTGTATGATTAAATGGTTGCTCTACCATGTTTGTGTAGAGTTAGATGCAAACTTAGAATGGTTAATCCCACTGGAATATGGCTAAATAAAATATGAAAATAAGGATCAACATTTAGTGGCGTTTTTGGCAAAACAAACCCCACCAACCAAAAAGCCTTGCATGTCTAGTTATCGGACTATGTTATATCCGGTGACGGGTCAGTCTTGCTGAGTATTAGTATACTCAGCCTTGCTTGTGGCACTATTTTTCAGGTACTAACTTTGAGGATCTGTTTGCAAGTCTTACTTGGCCGTGTACCTTGCCTCCGGGTTGGTCTGTTGAGTGGGATGGCCCTTCCGCTGGTGCTAATCACCCTCCCGCTAAGTGACGCATTCGTACGGGCTTTATCGATGCGTCACGTTATTACGCTAGTTACCTTTTAATGCTTCCGCTGAACAATGAGACTTGAATAATTGAGTAGATGGAACTCTGTAGTACTTTACTATTCTGAACTTGGTTTGTAATAAATTTTCCTTTTCCGCTGCAATCACTCTGAGATGTATGAAATGTTCTGTGTTGTAATCTCTGGGCTCACCTTCGTGTGAGTGTTGTCTGCTGATCCTGGAATAGCGTGGCTTTTATCGAGGCTTCACTCGAGGAACTACCGGTGAGTGCCAATTTGGGTCAGAGTTGCTTAGCAACAAAGATCAGTGCACCCGGGCCCAGTTAGTTTGGGTGGTTCTGCCACATCCCCTAGGCCGGCCGGTCTGGGCAGTGGCCCGCTGGCCTGGCAGCTGTGACACCTCAGGTGTCTAGCTACTAAATTAAAGCTTAGTGTGTGAATGATGTGTTTATTCTTGTTTGATTGCTAAAAATTTTTGTCGTGCAAGTAGGGGTATTTTGGTAATTATGAAAAACTATAAGTCCTTTTGAGCAAAAAGTTCTGATTTAAGGAGTGATTTCAACTTTGTTTTGGGCTTTATTGCAAATGTGCTAATAATAATTATTTTGATAGCATTATTTCATTTTAGCCCAAAAATGTTGAAATCTTACTATTGAAAGTAATTTTCCTTAATGGCTTAGTGTTCTTTTGAATCTTTAAAAATAACTTCAAATCCTTTAACCTAGTGAAAATATGCATAACATGAAAGTTGTAGATCCTAAAAAATTAAACAACTTTCATGTTGGGCACTTTTTCGTCTGAGCCCTAGTTCAGTGGGAATTTTTATTTTACAGTTGAACCCCTGGAATTTTTGCAAATTCCAAAAAGGTCCACCCACAGTCTTCTTCAACCTCTCCCCTGGGCTAGAAAATAGGGGCGCCGTCGCCGCCCCTCGCCGCCAGTTTCCCGGCCCAGCAGCTGCCCCCGCCGCCCACTGATGCGCCAATAAGCATCTCTGACACCTCCTGAACCCAATCCCCTACTTGTGGGCGCCTATCTCCCTCTCCCCGATGCGCTCCGCCGCCGCCGCCTCTGTTTCCTTTTTCGGCGAGCTCGGCTGTCCCAGATTCGCCCTCCTGCGCCGCCTCGCTGTCTCCACGCGTCGCACAAGAGCCTCCAACGCCTTTAGCGCCGCCTCTGCTGGCACCTGGAGCCCGCGCCACGTCGCCCCGCGAGCTGCTCTGCCCGGCACCTCGTCGGCCACCCATGGAGAAGCCGCGCTATCGCCAAATTGGCATCCCCTTGAACAAGTTCATCTCCCGAGCCTCTGCTCTCACTTATCCTCCTTAGTTTGGGCATATAAATAGCCCGGCTGGTCCTCATCACAGGCCATCCATCGCCGCGCCCTCTTTCCTCTACTCCGACGAGCCCCGCCGCCGTGGACCCGTCACCCCAAACCTAATCTAACCACCACGACCACCTAGCGAGCTTTGTCTTGAGCTCGTGAAGCTAATCCACCCCACCCTGTCGCCATTCCCTCACCGAAACCCCGCCGTTGACGTGCACCTCCGCCGCCGCGTCCTGCGCTATCCTACGAGCCCTTCCCGGCCACCCCGCGTCCGTCCCAGCACGCCAGTAGGTGCGCCTCGACTTTCTCTAGCTCTCTGGCCGCTTATCCCTTGCCGGAACATGGCAGAATCCCTCCCTGTCCTCTTCTTCCTTCGGCCAACGACCCAGTTGTAAGGAAATAAAATGTTCTAGGGTCCTTTATGCAAGAATTCAAGTCTTTTTCTTTTTGAACTTTGAAAATTCATAGAAAATGGAAGAAAAATGCAAAATCAATTTTGTTTTGTTCCTTGTGAATAGCTCTACAAGATAGTGCTATGGGTTTGTTTTGAAACCATGTGCAGAAAGTTTTAAAAACAGGAGTATGACCTAGCTCTTCTCTTTAATATTCTATAATTACTCTTTTTGTACACCTTGCACCATGAATTCCATAGAGCATGTCTAGCTCTATTTATTTTCTAAACCCTTTAGAAGGCTCTAGTTTGTGTTTTCAAAAAACTTTCTTTACTAGGTTCTGCTTATGCTCTTATTTAATTGTTCAAATTCTTTCTATGGTTTATAAAACCTTTCTCCATGCTATGTTAGAATACTTAACTTGAATGAATTGAATTGTTTGATTGAGTGAATCCATAATTTTTTTTCATGATGAAAAGCTATACTCAAGTATAGTACATTACTTTTTCCAACTATTGCATTTCATATAGAGATCACCCCGTTAGCAGACAAAACGTATGAGCTTATCCAGGATTCAGACGGGGATTTTTTCTGAAGCACAGGCCAATAGTGTTGAACTAACTGAAGCTCCGTACTCCGATTCGGAAGATCCAAAGTCTACTGACTCTATAGACATCAATATAGGCAAGCCTCGATACATAATCCCACTATGTTTTTAAACTATGCAATTCAGTACTGTCTTCTTCTTGTGCATTTAAGTTATTGGAGTTGAATGAAAACTTAGATGCATAATTCTTGGTACCCATGGTTTGAATACTAGAACTGAGTCTATTTAGATACTATGCTAATAGGACCGGTAAAAGTCGAGTGATTTTCTGTCACTCGCGAGATTTATAGGAGTTGATTGTTTACTTTCTTGCAATCAGTATAAGGACCATGGACGGATTTGGTCAACAGCTTCATTGTAATCCGTCTGTGTTTATAAATCTGCTAAGGTTGCAGTGTGTGGTAGCGGTGGTTAAGCGTTTGAAAGTACTAGCCACATGCCGTAAATATGGTACACGGCAAGCCTAGTAACTGATCGGCCCGGCAAATGGACATAACCCCCCTACTCTCTTTAAGAGATAGGAAGTTATATATTATTAAAAGTCAAGTTATGTCGCAACAATCACGGGTGCAGAGAAGAGCGGTTCTCTGTAGTCGGGGAGAGTGGCCCTGATCCATGAACCAGAATGAAAAGCCAAAGGTTGCTTGGGAGTGACTCGACGGTACTCCAAGCGTGTGAGCTGGGTTTATCCTTGCAAGGTTGGAATTTGATTCAGAATCATCCGCTTCTCACGATGATTGAGACTGCTTAATCCCTTTGCTACACAGAATAAGAAGAGGTACAAGATTGTTTCTAAATATGGTTGGATGAAGTTAATTCTTCTACCATGATTGCTTAGATAGGTGCATACCTAGAATGGTTGATACAACTAGAATTTGAAAGCTAAAATTTGAAATTAAGGACATACTCTTTGTGGCTTTTCAGCAAAAGTAAACCCAGAGCTTCTCCGAGCTAGCATGTCCTGATTAAGGGCTACTGTATCGGATCAGTCTTGTTGAGTATTAGTATACTCAAGCTTTTGGTTACATTATTTTCAGGGATTACCTTGGAAGATCTGAACACTAGTCTGACTTGGCCTAGTGTTCTACCTTTTGGCTGGTCTATGGAATGGGAACCATCTTCAACCAGCAATGACTCAGAGGAATGATGTCATGATCGGGCTTATCATGGCATCTACCCTTCGACGTGTGTACATAGTTGTGTTCCTTTTCTGCTGTAGAACTTCTAAAGTAAGCATAGCTTACTTTTACCTCTTTTCTTTCAAATAAATTGTAAAAAGGCTAGAACTTTATTGTACTAGCTTCAAAACTTTGTTGTAAGTTACACCTCTTATCTATATGATGTAAACTATTGTGAAATTTTTGTATCTCTGACTCGCCTTCGTGCAGGAAGTATACTTGTGCTACGATCGGATATTCAATGGTTTTATCGGGATTTTACCCGACAGACCAAGGATTATACCAATTAAAGAGTGCTTAGATGGTTAGTGCACTTGATCTGGTGTAATTCAGACTAGTTCTGCCACAGCTGGTATCAGACTAGGCAAGTATACACTGGATGGTACAACAAATCTTAGAAAGATTTTGAGTAAAAGATGTGCTCGACAAAGTGTTTACAAAACTGTGTTGGACTCGTTAAGGAATGTGCTTAGATCGTAAAGCCCTAGGGTGACGATTTTATGGGTTTTAAAGGTGGCTTTATATGTTATATGCTTCTGCAGGTACACTAACCATAGTTCGGTAGGTTAAGAATGGATAGGATCTGTTGACTAGAGAGAGACGTATCCATGCCACCGAAACTAACTATGTAAGGCCATATATATTTGGCAGTTATTTTCAGTTGTGAGGATGATAGTTCGTGCATGCATTATTTTAAAACTTGAATATCTTTTAAGGATTTTTAGATTGTTATTTTGATTGGTTGGTGAAAACTTGGTGAGTGCCTTGTTCTAAAACCTAGATTTAGTTGACCTTAGGAGAGGTAATTACTTGTGTAGACCGAGATTGCATCCTTGATTTCTTACTCAAGGAATGTTCAAATGATCAACTAGTTTTGCTTATGCCTTGATCATCTTTTATTCTTTTGAAACTTTACGTTTCAATGAGTCTTATTCTATAGTTTTTGTGTCCCTTTTTGGCGACATCTTACCATTTGAATTTTGTTTCAGATAGCTGATGTTCTGGCACTTTTTCGGATGGTGCGGGCCACACCCACACCAATGGACTCCACTGGCAGGGTTTTCCCTGCCTTTTGTGGGAATCTCTCCAGCTCTTTTGCTACACGGAGCCACCACAATACGACTGCTTCACTTATACAGTGGAAGGAGTTACCCGTTGTACTGTGAAGATGACCATACCACAGCACCCTTTCCGAGCCCACTGGCAGCCCATAGAGGTTGAGGCATATGGGTACTGCTTCGCTGATATTATCGAAGCTGCCGCTTCAGAGGCCATTACTATTTTCTGCAAGCAGCATCCTGATGAAGTGGTAGAGTACCCTATTGGCCTTTTCCCCGCCGTAGACTACTACGATCCCGCGTGGTCTTTTAGGGTGGAGCACTGTGCACATCTACTTGGAGACTCAGCGGGTGATATGATGCGTATGATGGTCAGATTCATGAATGCCCAGTTTCGACACTAGGAGTTACAGCGTCGTGGTATTATCCATTTGGCTAGTGAGGCACATGTTACTCATAGCAAGTTGGATAGGCAAATCACTCAGGCGGAAAGAACTTCAGGCAGCAGTTACTGCCCGGGACGAGGTGATAGCTCAGCGTGAGGAAACGATAGGTCATCGAGAGGACCAAATTGTTGAGAGCGATACTGTTATCAATCAGTGCAACACCGTGATAGAGTTCCTTTAGGAACAGGCTCATGACCTCACTTCGGAGCTTGAGGATGCTTATGCCTATATTGAGTACCTCCAAGAACACCCGATGCTACCTAACATTCTGAATCAGCCTGCGGGAAATGAAGAAGAAGATCTAGAAGAGGTTGAAGGAGTTTCTGACCTTGGCTCTGAGCATGAAGGTCTGGAACCCGAAGCTCAGAGTAATGACCCTTCCTTCAGTAGTGAGTCTTCAGTTGGCAACCTCGACGATTTTTAGATCGTCGAAACTTTTAGGCCTGACTTTCTAGAAGTAGAATTGTGTAAATAGAGAGTAGTGTGAGATAGTCTAGAAGGAAGCACCACTAGCTGTGATATAACTGTTGGAGCAGGTTGTGATGTCTATAACATGTACACCGGCTTGACAGTAATTTAGAGTTTGGAATAAATGACCATGTAATTTTGAGTTGAACCAGTTAAATAGAATGTGAGATGTGTATGTTGTTACAATAAATATCATTCTATTTGCAACTATTTCTGTTCTATACCATTTGCTAATGGAAGTAAAGATAAACTGTGATCTAATGGATATCTTCCATGATACAGATGGTAGGCTCAATGCGTGGTACCCCGGAAGGCTTTACCCATGGCCAAACCAGTGGGTCCCAGCAACCGCCACCGCCACCTCCCAATCTGGCGGAAGTTATGGCTTTGCAAACCGAGCTGCTACGCCAATTAGTACAAGGCCAGCAAAACCAGCCACGTTCTCAACAATGAGGACGTGATGAACATGTTCCTCCGGCATCTGGGTATCAGGATTTCTTTGGTACCCAGCCCCCGCTGTTCCACCTGACTGACGAGCCCCTAGATGCAGATGCATGGCTTCGGGCCGTAGAATCAAAGTTCGCCTTATTGCCAGTGCCATGCTCCAAAGCAAACAAGACCCTCTTCATCGCTCAGCAGCTATGTGGCACCGCCCGCATTTGGTGGGATAACTATTGTGCCATACTACCCGCCGAACATGTCGTCACCTAGGAAGAATTCAGGACCGCCTTTAGGGTGCATCATATTCCTGAGGGACTTCTGGAGCGTAAATTGAATGAGTTCTTGGCACTTACTCAAGGAAATCGTACTGTGCTTCAATATGCACAGGTTTTCAATCACCTATGCCAGTACGCCAGTCATCATGTAGACACGGATGCCAGGAAGCAGGATCATTTCCGTCGTGGTCTTAATACCAAGCTCCAGGAGCATCTTAATCTTATTCGCCCCAATAGTTATAATGAGCTGGTAAATATGGCTATCACTCAAGACGATTGCATTACAACACATCGTGCTGAGCAGAAGAGGAAGGCACCAACTGGACCCTCTGGTGCGCAGCCACCGAGGTATCGTTTGGTGCAGAATACAGTTCCCAGGGCCCCACAGAGAAATCCGCCATCAGGCAGATGGGTTATCAGGCCACCCCAACAACAAGGAGCAGCTAGACCTCCTATACCTCAACAACAACAATCTGGGTCAAGACCAAATAATCAACAACCTAACCGTGCGAATGGTAACAACCGTTGCTTCACTTGCGGAAGTCTTGAGCACTTCGCTAGGGCTTGTCCCTGAAACCAGAAGCCTGCCCAAGGTCAGAACTTGAAGCAGAACAACTAGGGCAAGAGCAAGAAGCAAGTTATGCAAGTACGGCAAGGAAAAGTTAACTTTACTACTCTTGCAGAACTTCCGGAGGGTGCACCAATAATGACGGGTACATTTTCTATCAATCATAAGCCTACAGTTATACTGTTTAATTCTAGTGCAACCCATAGTTTTATTAGTGATAAATGTGAGGCAAGAGTAGGATTGGAATCTAGTCAGGCTACGGCACAATACATGATTACCACACCTGGTGGTAAAATAGATTCCAATCAAATCCTTAGGCATGTACCAATTCAGTTGGGTAGCAAGTTGATTAAAACTAATTTGGTTTCTTTAAGCCTATAGGGTATGGATGTTATCTTGGGTATGGACTAGATGACCCAACATAGAGTCCTGCTAGATATCTCTTCCCGAACAGTTGAGATTGACTCACCAACCCAAGGGGCCACTACCCTATATCTTCCATCACGAGAGTATGTCACTCCTTGTACCTTTGCCATGGAAGGTATTAAACTTGAGGACATTCCGGTAGTATGCGAGTATGCGGATGTCTTTCCGGATGACTTGCTCGGATTATCTCCTGATAGAGATATTGAGTTTGTGATTGAGCTACAACCAGGGTTAACCACACCGGTGGGAACCGGTCCGGTTTGACCGGTTACCGGTCAAACCGGTCCGGCCCTGTTCCGGTTTGGGCCGGTACCAAACCGGCCCAAATTCAAAATTCAAATTTAAATTCAAAAAAATGAAAAATTCCCAAAAAATTCCTAAAAATACTTCAAGGTGCGACGAATCTAATGGTGTCAAATTTTTGCAAAAAATTGTTCATTTAGTATAGTTTGCGGGGATTTGAAGTTAAACAAAAAAAAAGTGTGCATACAAAAGTATACAAATACAATGTAAAAGTAGTACAAAAGAGGGTTGGAGGGTTCATTTAGGCTAAAATATGTTATACAAACATTTATTTAGTATACTTTGCGGGCATTTGAATTTAAACCAAAAAAGAAAAAAATTTGAATTTGGCCGGTTACCAGTCAAACCGACCGGTAAACCGGTCTAACCGGCCGGTATACCGGTACGAACCGTTCGCACAGTGGATTTTAAATTCAAATTTGACTTCGACCGGTTTGAACCGGTTTCTAGCCAAACCGGTCCGGTATACCGGTACCGGACCCCGCCGGTTTGGCCGGATCGGTCGGTAACGTGAACCCTGGCTACAACCAGGCACAGCTCCTATCTCTAAACGGCCCTACCGAATGCCACACAAGGAGTTAGCAGAAGTGTATAACTAAAAATCCAGTTACAGGACCTTCTGGATAAGGGTTTTATTCGACCAAGTGCTTCACCATGGGGTTGCCCAGCCCTATTTGTGAAGAAAAAGGATAATAGCTTAAGGCTATGTGTGGATTATAGACCTCTCAATGCGGTGACAATTAAGAATAAGTATCCTCTTTCACGCATTGATATCCTGTTCGATCAATTAGCCAGAGCTAAGGTTTTCTCTAAAATCGATCTTCGTTCCAGTTACCATCAGATCAAAATTAAGCCATGTGATATTCCGAAGACGGCCTTCTCTACCAGATATGGACTTTATGAGTATCTGGTTATGTTTTTTGGCCTTACCAATGCACCAGCTTATTTCATGTATCTTATGAATTCGGTGTTTATACCAGAACTAGACAAGTTTGTCGTTGCCTTTATTGACGACATTCTGATCTACTCCAAGAATAAAGAAGAGCATGCCAACCATTTGCGAATTGTTATTCAAAGATTACAGGATCATCACTTATATGCTAAATTCTCAAAGTGCGAATTCTGGTTGGATAGTGTGAAATTTTTGGGACATACTATCTCCAGTGAAGGCATATCCGTTGATCCAAGTAAGGTTCAAGAGGTAATGGATTGGAAGCTCCCTACTTCAGTCCATCAGATCAAAAGTTTTCTTGGCTTAGCCGGATATTATCGCCGCTTCATCCTGGACTTCTCCAGAATAACTAAACCTATGATGGAGTTATTAAAGAAAGGAGTTAAGTTTGTTTGGGATGACAAGTGTGAAGAAGCGTTCCACAACCTTCGAGCACAATTAACCACTGCTCTGGTGTTAGCTCAACCAGACAATACTAAGCCATTTGATGTTTATTGTGATGCTTCGAGCACCGAACTTGGATGCGTACTTATGCAAGACAACCGGGTAATTGCTTATGCATCACGAGCACTTTGGACTCATGAGAAGAACTATCCTACTCATGATCTTGAGTTAGCAACAGTTATCCATGCTCTTAAGATATGGAGGCATCACCTTATGGGAGTGCATTGCAATATTTACACGGATCATAAGAGTCTCAAGTACATCTTCACACAAGCTGATCTGAATATGAGGCAAAGACGATGGCTAGAGCTCATCAAAGACTATGATATTGAAGTACATTACCACCCTGGCAAAGCAAATGTGGTTGCGGATGCAGTTAGCCGTAAGTCACATTGCCATTGTGCAGAGGCTAAATTATTCAATGAGACTCTATGCAATGAAATGAGAAAATTGAACCTAGAAATGGTTCCACACGGGAGTTTAAACCATATAGCAATGGAGTCTACGCTTCAAGGTAGTATCATCCTAGCACAATCACATGATGATGGTGTCAAAATTATAAAGCAGAAGTTGGCCCAGGGTGAAGAAAAGTACAAGTGCTTTCATATGGATCATAAGGGAGTTTTATGGTTCGGTAGTCGTATTGTGGTTCCTAAGGACCACCAACTCCGGAGACAAATTCTTGATGAAGCACACCTTTCAAAATTCTCCATTCATCCTGGCAGCACAAATATGTACCAGGATCTTAGACAGAATTATTGGTGGACCAGAATGAAAAGGGAGATAGCCAAGTATGTTTCTGAGTGTGATGTTTGCCAGAGGATTAAAGCCAATCATCTTAAGGTAGCAGGCACACTTCAATCCCTATCAAATCAATCTTGGAAATGGGAGGATATTAGTATGGACTTCATCATTGGCTTACCCAACACACCTAGAAGCATGACTCAATATGGGTGATCATTGATAGACTGACCAAGACTGCCCATTTTCTCCCAGTACATACCTCTTACTCTGCTAAAAGGTATGCAAAGATCTATGTTGATCAAATAATTCGTCTCCATGGTGTACCCAAAACGATGATATCAGATCGTGGGTCATAGTTTGTTGCACGTTTCTGAGAGAAACTACGGGCCTCTCTTGGAAATAAGTTAATTCGTAGCTCTGCTTATCATCCTCAAACTGATGGACAAACCGAAAGGGTAAATCAAATACTTGAGGATATGCTCAGAGCTTGTGTCATCCAATATGACAAGAATTGGGATAAATGTCTGGCTCTAGCAGAATTCTCTTACAATAATAGTTATCAGTCTATTTTGAAGATGGCACCGTTTGAGGCATTATATGGTCGTAAGTGTCGAACTCCTTTGAGTTGGTCACAAACTAGAGAACGCAAAATTTTTGGACTTGAATTAGTAACTGAGGTGGAGAACAAGGTAAAAGTCATTCAGGCAAATCTTAAAGCAGCTCAATCCAGATAGAAGAGTTACACAGATAAGAAGAGAAAGCTATTGCAATTTGAAGTTGGGGATCACGTATATCTACGAGTATCTCCAACAAAAGGTGTTCAAAGATTTGGTCTAAAGGGAAAATTAGCACCTCGCTATATTGGACCCTTTGTGATCCTTGAAATATGTGGACCAGTAGCTTACCAAATTCGACTTCCTCCTCGGTTAGCAGCTGTCCATGATATCTTCCACATCTCTCAACTCAGGAAGTGTGTGAAAGTTCTTGAAGAAATTATCGAGCAACAAGACCTGGACGCAGAGCCAGATTTGTCATATATGGAATATCCAATGAGAATCCTTGACAGAAAGGAAAGAAGTACCAGAAGAGAAAATGTTAAAATGTACAAGTTTCAATGGGAACATCATACCGAGGAAGAAGCTACCTGGGAAACCGAACAATATCTTGAATGAAATTTTCCGGACTTCCTTAGAACGAATTCTGGTACCTAGCATCCCAGCCTATTCTAATCTAGAATCTCGGGATCAGATTCTTTTAAGGGGGTAGGCTGTGACACCTCAAGTGTCTAGCTACTAAATTATAGCTTAGTGTGTGAATGATGTGTTTATACTTGTTTGATTGCTAAAAATTTTTGTAGTGCAAGTAGGGGTATTTTGGTAATTATGAAAAACTATAGGTCCTTTTGAGCAAAAAGTTCTGATTTAAGGAGTGATTTCAACTTTGTTTTGGGCTTTATTGCAAATGTGCTAATAATTATTATTTTGATAGCATTATTGCATTTTAGCCCAAAAATGTTGAAATTTTACAATTGAAAGTAATTTTCCTTAATGGATTAGTGTTCTTTTGAATCTTTGAAAATAACTTCAAATCCTTTAACCTAGTGAAAATCTTCATAACATGAAAGTTGTAGATCTTGAAAATTTGAACAACTTTCATGTTGGGCACTTTTTCGTCTGAGCCCTAGATCAGTGGGAATATTTAGTTTAAAGTTAAACCCCTGGAATATTTGCAAATTCCAAAAAGGTCCTCCCACAGTCTTCTTCAACCACTTCCCTCGGCTAGAAAATAGGGGCACCGCCGCCGCCCCTCGCCACCGGTTTCCCGGAACAACAGCTGCCCCCGCCGCCTACTGATGCACAATAAGCATCTATGACACCTCCTGAACCCAATTCCTACTTGTGGGCGCCAATCTCCCTCTCCCCGATGCGCTCCGCCACCGCCGCCGCCGCCTTTGTTTCCGTTTCCGGCGAGCTCGGCTGCCCCGGATTCACCCTCCTGTGCCGCCTCGCTGTCTCAATGCGTCGCGCAAGAGCCTCCGCCGCCTTTAGCGCCGCCTCTGCTGGCACCTGGAGCCCGCGCCACGACGCCCCGCGAGCTGCTCTGCCTGCCACCACGCCAGCCGCCCATGGAAAAGCCGCACCGTCGCCAAATTGGCCTCCCCTTGAACAAGTTCATCTCCTGAGCCTCTGCTCTCACTTATCCTCCTCAGTTTGGGCCTATAAATAGCCCGGCTGGTCCTCATCACCGGCCATCCATTGCCGCGCCCCATTTCCTCTACTCTGACTAGCCCCGCCGCCGTGGACCCGTCACCCCAAACCTAATCTAACCACCATGACCACCTAGCGAGCTTCGTCTTTAGCTCATGAAGCTAATCCACCCATCCCCGTCGCCATTCCCTCATCGGAACCCCGCCGTCGACGTGCACCCCCGCCGCCGCGTCCTGTGCTATCGCCGACGAGCCCTTCCCGGCCACCCCGCGCCCGTCCCAGCACGCCAGTAGGTGTGCCTTGACCTCCTCTAGCTCCCTGGCCCCTTATCCCTCACTGCTGGCGACCTCCCTCGATGGAACACGGCAGATTCCCTCCCTGTCCTCTTCTTCCTCCGGCCAAGGACCTAGTTGTAAGGAAATAAAATATTCTAGGGTCCTTTCTGCAAGAATTCAAGTCTTTTTCTTTTTGAACTTTGAAAATTCATTGAAAATGGTAGAAAAATGCAAAATCAATTTTTTTGTTCCTTGTGAATAGCTCTACAAGATAGTGCTATGGGTTTGTTTTGAAACCATGTGCAGCAAGTTTTAAAAACAGGAGTATGACCTAGCTCTTCTCTTGAATATTCTATAATTACTCTTTTTGTACACCTTGGACCATGAATTCCATAGAGCATGTCTAGCTCTATTTATTTTCTAAACCCTTTAGAAGGCTCTTGTTTGTGTTTTCAAAAAACTTTCTTTACTAGGTTCTGCTTGTGCTCTTATTTAATTATTCAAATTCTTTCTATGGTTTATAAAACCTTTATCCATGCTATGTTAGAATACTTAACATTAATGAATTGAATTGTTTGATTGAGTGAGTAAATAATTTTTTTTCGTGAAGGAAAGCTATACTCAAGTATAGTACCTTACTTTTTCCAACTATTGCATTTCATATAGAGATCACCCTGTTAGCAGACGAAACGTACGAGCTTATCCCGGATTCAGACGGGGATTTTTCTGAAGCACAGGCCAATAGTGTTGAACTAACTGAAGCTCCGAACTCCGATTCAGAAGATCCAATGTCTACTGACTCTATATACATCAATACAAGCATGCCCCGATACATAATACCACTATGTTTTTAAACTATGCAATTCAGTACTATCTTCTTGTGCATTTAAGTTATTGGAGTTGAATGAAAACTTGGATGCATAATTCTTGGTACCCATGGTTTGAATACTAGAATTGAGTCTATTTAGATGCCATGCTAATAGGACCGGTAAAATTCGAGTGATTTCCTGTCACTCGCGAGATTTATAGGAGTTGATTGTTTACTTTCTTGCAATCACTATAAGGACTATGGACGGAATTGGTCAACTGCTTCATTGTAATCCATCTGTGTTGATAAATCTACTATGGCTGCAGTGTGTGGTAGCGGTGTTAAGCATTTGAAAGTACTAGCCACATGCCGAAAATATGGTACGCAGCAAGCCTAGTAACTGATCGGCCCGGCAAATGGACATACCCCCCCACTCTCTTTTAGAGATAGGAAGTTATATATTATTAAAAGTCAAGTTATGTTGCAACAATCACGGGTGCAGAGAAGAGCGGTTCTCTGTAGTCGGGGAGAGTGGCCCTGATCCATGAACCAGAATGAAAAGCCAAAGGTTGCTTGGGAGTGACTCGACGGTACTCCAAGCGTGTGAGCTGGGTTTATCCTTGCAAGGTTGGAATTCGATTCAGAATCGTCTGCTTCTCTCGATGATTGAGACTGCTTAATCCCTTTGCTACACAGAGTAAGAAGAGGAACAAGATTGTTTCTAAATATGGTTGGATGAAGTTAATTCTTCTACCATGATTGCTTAGATAGGTGCATACCTAGAATGGTTGATACAACTAGAATTTGAAAGCTAAAATTTGAAATTAAGGACCTACTCTTTGTGGCTTTTCAGCAAAAGTAAACCCAGAGCTTCTCTGAGCTAGCATGTCCTGATTAAGGGCTACTGTATCGGATCAGTCTTGCTGAGTATTAGTATACTCAGGCTTTTGGTGACTTTGTTTTCAGGGATGACCTTGGAAGATCCGAACACTAGTCTGACTTGGCCTAGTGTTCTACCTTTTGGCTAGTCTATGGAATAGGAACCATCTTCGACCAGCAATGACTCAGAGGAATGATGTCATGATCGGGCTTATCATGGCATCTACCCTTCGATGTGTGTACATAGTTGTGTTCCTTTTATGCTGTAGAACTTCTACAGTAAGCATAGCTTACTTTTACCTCTTTTCTTTCAAATAAATTATAAAAAGGCTAGAACATTATTGTACTAGCTTCAAAACTTTGTTGTAAGTTACACCTCTTATCTATATGATGTAAACTATTGTGAAATTATTGTATCTCTGACTCGCCTTTGTGCGGGAAGTATACTTGTGTTACAATCCGATATTCAGTGGTTTTATTGGGATTTTACCCAACAGACCAAGGATTATACCAATTAAAGAGTGCTTAGATGGTTAGTGCACTTGATCTGGTGTAATTTAGACTGGTTCTGCCACAGCGGCGACGTGAGGGTGTCGGCCATAGGGATTGGCTTGAGGATCCGAAGGCTATAGCCTGAACTTTGGCTCTAGATCGACTTGGATGGAGCAGAAGGGGTGGAGCTGTCCGTGGCTGCGGATTGTGGAGTTCTGGGCGAGGATTGTGATGCCATGGATGTGATCTAGGTTCAAGAATTATTGGCCGAGGTCTAGGGCTGCAGGAAAGGAGTGGAATGGCAAGGAGGGAGAAGCCTCCCGGCTTAAATCGACTCTGATCGGTGCAGCTCCTCCAGAAGTGGAACGTTCACCTGATGAGGAGCATTGCCGTGCTACAGCTCTCCGGAACGAGTACAGGGGAGGCTGGGCGGCCTAGACAGGGCCGGGCAGCCTGGGGAAGGCTGGCCAGCCCCACACTATGAAGTGTGGGCCCCGGTCTTCTGGCAGATGCTCTCTCATCGAGCGTAGGACTCAATTCTTGGGGTGGTTTTTCCATGGGTAAAAATGGAAGAAAAGAATAGGATAGAGAAGGGTTCTATCCTATGACAAGGCCGATTTCGGGTCTGGCGAGGACCATAGATGAGATTTTTCATATCTTAGAAAGCTCGAAGACGTCTACTTCCTCGAGTTTCGGCATTTCTTATTCTAGGAACACTTTTAATCTTTGGCCGTTAACCTTGAAAGTGTTCCCATCATCATCTTGGAGGGTAACCGCGCCGTGATCGGCGACGTCAAGCACTAAGTCAGGGCCTTCCCACTTACTTCTAAGCTTACCATGACCAAACAATCGAATGCGGGAGTTAAAGTGGAGTACTTTATCCTCCTTCTTAAACTGCTTGATCTTGATTCGCTTATCATGCCAACGTTTCATACGCTCCTTGTATAACTTGGAGCTATGGTACACTTTTTCCCTCCACTCATCCAATTCAGCTAACTGAATCTGTCTTTTAATTCCAGCTGATTGGAGGTCCATATTCCACCTCTTGATTGCCCAAATCGGACTTGAATTCTAGCTCAACTAGAAGATGGCAGGTCTTGCCTTAAACCAGTTGGTAGGGGGTCATCCCTATCGGAGTCTTATAAGCTATCTGATACGCCCAAAGTGCCTCGGGTAATTTGCTCTTCCATCCCTTCCCCATGGCATTTACGGTCTTTTGCAGAAGGTTCTTGATTTGTTTGTTAGACGGTTCTGTCTGACCACTTGTTTGGGGATGGTATGGAGTAGCAACCCGGTGGTCTACTCCAAGTTCGTTGAGGCACTTCTTGAAGGTTTTATCGATGAAGTGTGAGCCTCCATCGCTAATGATGACTCGTGGAACTCCAAAGCGCGGGAATATTGTTTCCTGGATCATTCTTTTGGAGCTCCTTGAGTCGGCCGCAACACAATTTGGACACGTAGTCCACAGCCACCAAGATATACTCGCACTGCTCTGACATAGGGAAGGGACCCATGAAGTCAACTCCCCATACGTCAAAAATTTCCACTTGAAGGTTGCTCTTCAAGGGCATAGCATCTCAGGAATTAATATTCCCGTGCTTTAGACATCTTGGGCTACGCCGGACAAATTCTTTGGCGTCTCCATACATGTTTGGCCAGAAGAAACTACTCTGCCAAACTTTTGCATGGGTACGGAATGATCCGTAATGTCCTCCATAAGGTGAGGAGTGACAACACTCAAGAATTCTCCGGGTCTCACAAAGTGGGACACAGTGACGAAGTAGACCATCAGCACAGACCTTAAACAGATAGGGGTCGTCCCAAAGGTGGAATCTGCTGAGGTGAATTAGCCTCTTCTTGTCTTCTCCTGGAGGTATGTATCCAGTCACCATAAAGTTCACTAAGTTAGCGTACCATGGACTGGATGCGGTGACCTTTAGGAGAGTATCGTCTCTCAGATAGTCATTGATCGGGAGATCCGACCCTTGGATTTGCATCCGGGAGAGATGATCAGCCACACAATTATCTGCACCTTTCTTGTCCCTTATTTCAAGATCGAACTCTTGAAGGAGCAGAATCCAACGGATGAGTTGGGACTTAGCGTCCTTCTTGGTGAGTAGGTACTTAAGTGCAGCGTGGTCCGTGTACACTATCACTTTAGCACCAACCAAGTAGGACCTGAACTTGTCCATGGCAAAGACCACAGCCAAAGGCTCTTTCTCCATTGTGGCATAGTTAAGCTGGGGGCCGGTCAGTGTCTTACTGGCATAAGATATGGCATAGTCACTAGCGTCACACATGATCTCGAAAGGAAGGCTCCAATCAGGGGGTTGTATGATGGGTGCGGTAACGAGTGCCTTCTTGAGGGTGTAGAAGGCTAGGAGGCAATCGTCATCAAAGTTGAAAGGGGCATCCTTGGCAAGGAGATTTGTCAAGGGTCGGGCTATACGGGAGAAATCCTTGATGAATCTCCGATAAAACCCAGCGTGGCCCAGAAAACTTCTCACCCCTTTGACATTCGTCGGGGGTGGCAATTGCTCGATCACCTCTATCTTTGCTCGATCCACTGCTATCCCTCTTTCGGACACTATATGTCCGAGGACAATCCCCTCTCTGACCATGAAATGGCACTTTTCCCAATTAAGGACCATGTGTGTGTCTTGACATCTCTTGAGAACTTTGTCCAAATTCTCAAGGCATTCGTCAAAGCTCTTTCCATAGACCGAGAAATCATCCATAAAGACTTCCATGATGTTCGTGATGAAGTCAGAGAAGATCGCCATCATACACCGCTGAAAAGAAGCGGGTGCGTTGCAGAGACCAAAGGACCTTCGCCGATAGGCAAACGTGCCGTACGGGCAAGTGAAGGTAGTCTTATTCTGGTCATCAGGATGGATAGGGATCTGATGATAACCAGAATAGCCATCGAGGTAACAGAAATAGGAATGCTTGACCAACCGTTCAAGCATTTCGTCAACGAAGGGCAGTGGGAAGTGATCTTTCCGGGTAGCTTTGTTAAGCATTCGGTAGTCGATACACATTCGCCAACCAGTAACGGTCCTCTGAGGTATAAGCTCATTTCTCTCATTCTGGACCACTATCATGCCTCCCTTCTTTGGGACTACTTCAACTGGGCTAACCCATTCACTATCTTGCACGGGGTATATGATACCTGCGTGCAGTAACTTTAGAACCTCCTTCTTTACTACCTCCCTCATCGCTTCATTAAGCCGCCACTAGTGCTCTCTCGATGGCTTATGGTCCGGTTCCATGGGGATGCGATGGGTACACAGATTGGGGCTAATCCCCTTCAAGTCCTGCAGAGAGTACCCGATGATGAATTGGTACTTCTCCAGTACTGCAACGAGCCGCCGAGTCTCACTCTCTGTCAGCTTGTCACTGATGATGACTGGTGTGGCTCTGTTGTTGTGAAGAAAGGCATACTTCAATCCAGGAGGTAGCGGCTTTAGCTCTGGGAGAGTAGGTTGCGGTGGCTCATCTCTGTCCAGCTTACTCTGGCCGTCCGGTTCTAGCTCCTGGGTGAAATGAGTGGCAACATCATCAAGGGAGGGTTGAGTTAGCCCTTCCTGGATGGTGCACTCAGCCTCTTCAAGTGGGTCTTGCTCCAGCCTAGCTTCTGCAATGGTGTTGCAGGAACACACTAAGCTGACCGGGTATTCTCCGACATGGGATCACTTTGGGGACAGGGTAAAAGAACAGACAAAACTCGTCCTTCAGCTGAATCCAATCTCCTACAACTCTCACTGCAGTCTAGTAGTACCAGGCTTTTGCCCTTTCCGTCAGAGAGAACGGAAACAGCTTCCACCGTAGGGTGTTCTGGTTCATCCTGGGTATAGTAAGGAGAGAACAATTCTCCTCGAATTCTTGCAAGTGAGTGTAGGGGCATTCGTCTCTTCTACCAGAGAAGGTTGATGCACGAACCATGGCCACAAGACTGGGACAGATCTCGTAACCATCAGATAGGATGGGATGGCAGGATGGAGGCGGTTCCATATACTCGCGGTATGGAACAGCCGGATAACTAGGAGGATACTCCATGTGGAAAGGTGGATGCATGGATGGATAAGTGTACAACTGAAAAGCTCTAGTACTAGTGTTGCTGCCGTTCTTCGGCAACGACGCCAGAAAGCTTGTTGGCACTCCTTAGCCTAACGAATTACTCCGCAAGCGTACAGAGACCGATTGTAGCTTTCACCAGGTGAGTAAGCCTGGGATATCGAATCCAAGGAACGATAAGCGTCGACTAGTGGTCTGGAGCAATTCAGCCGGACCCGCTGAGGAGCAGAGGTACGAGGGTAGAGGGCTTATCTCTAGATAGAATCCTAATTACTAAGATAACTTGAGAAGCTACTAACTTGATCTGTTTTGGCCGCCTAAGCGAAGGGCTCAGAAAGGGATAAGAAGGGGCCCAACATACTTTCGGCAATCCTACTGCTATAAAAACACCCGAACGTGGTGGACTACTAAGGACGGAAAAGGCTGTCACCACTTGTCTCCTACCACTGCGGTACCGTGGGGTGGAACACAACCCGAGGGAACTACCAAGCCTAATCTATCGAGTCACTGACTTCCACCTCGCGCTAAGGCAAGAAGAAACCCCAAATGGACAGAAGTTGCTGCCCACGCAGATAAGGGATCTCACAGATGTGACAGAACCACCAGAATTAATCTGGATTAAATGCGTAAACCATCACTATTATCACTAAAATGGTTAATACGCACTTAAGACAGAATAATTTGACAGTCTGTCGGGTAAAATCCCGATAAAACCACTTGATTTCGGATCGAAACAACATACCTCACGTGAAGGTGAGTCCAGAGATTACAATGACCGTAATTCAACCTTAATAATAAAAGTTATCACAAACTAAGTTTTGAGAATTCCAAAGGGATACCTTGGAAATTAAAAGTAGAAAACGACAACTAGCGACGATATATGATATCATGATGAAGCCTGTACATGACATCAATCTCACCAAGTACTCCAAAAAAATTACATGAAAACAAGTTACAAGAAAGACTAGGTATACTAATATTCAGCAAGGCTTACCCGAAGAAGGGTATAAAACTTCCCTTTAACTAGACATGCAAAGGCTTGTGAAAGCTCTGGGTTTACTTTTGCTGAAAAGCAACTAAGAGTAGGTCCTTACTTTCAAATTTTAGCTTTCAGATTCTAGTTTTGTTAACCATTCTAAATTTGCACCTATCTATACAAACATGGTAGAGAATTATTTCCATCCAACCATATTGAGATCATCATTGTTTCACTTCTTACTCTATGCAGCAAAGGGATTAAGCAGTCTCAATCTTCGTGAGAGGTGGATGATTCCAAATTGAATTTCAAACCTTGCAAGGATAAACCTAACACACATGCTTGGAGCACCGTAGAGTCACTCCCAAGCAACCTTTGGCTTCTCATTCCGGTTCATGGATAGGACCACTCTCCCCGACTATAGGGCACCACTCCTCGTCCCACATAGTCGTGGTGTTGTGCAACTTAATACAATTTTCAACTTTAATTAACTTCATATCTCTACGAGAGAGTGGCAGGTATGTCCACTTGCCGGTTCGATTAGTTACTAGGCTTGCCGCGTACCATATTTACGGCATGTGGCTAGTACTTTCAATCGCTTAACCACCGCTACCACACACTGCGGCCTTAGTAGATTTATCTACACAGACAGATTACCACCATGAAACTTGTATCCCAATCTGTCCATGGTCCTTATAGTGATTGCATAAAGTAAATAATCAACTCCTATAAATCTCACGAGAGATAGGAAATTCCTCGACTTTTACCGGTTCTATTAGCATAGCATCTAGTCGGACTCTGTTTCTAGTGTTCAATCAACAGGTACCTAAGATTATGCATTTAGGTTTTCAATCAACTCCAATAACTTAAATGCACAAGAAAATAGGTATAAAAAGTTGCATAAAATAATAGGATTATGCACCGGAGCTTGCCTTTTGTGACGTCTATAAAGTCAGTAGATTTTGATTCTTCCGAATCGAGGTTCGGGACTTCAGTTAAATCGATGTTGGTCCGAGCTTCAGAAATCTCCCGTCTGGTTCCTGGATAAATCCGTGCAGTTGACTAACGATATTATGTCTATATGCAATGCAGTAGTTGGAATTAGTGAAGTGCTTGAGTATAGCTTTCCTTTACTAAAAAGTTGGTTTTCAAAATATCTCAAACCAAGAAAGCAATCATTTCATTTTCTACTTACTGGGCAGTCATTTATGGAGTAGAAGCAAACATAACAAATTCCATAAAATGACAAGGTTGACTACTCTAAACAACCAAGAGTGGTTTCAATCAAATTCAGAGTTTGAATTCAAAAAAATTCAAATAACTTAAACCTTAAAGCAAACATGGCATGACTCTGCATTCAATTATTTTAACTTAAACTTAGCAAACATTGATGGAGTAAGTTAACTAACTAGAGCAACATGATACAGTCACATGGCTAGAAGAAACTACCATAAAGATTTTGGCTACAAAAACTAACAGGGACAAGCTTTATAAAATAAATAAGGATCAAGCATTAGATATCAAAATATTTAAGAACTCATGCTAAAGACTAGTATTGGTCCTACAAAATTTATACAGTACTACTCATAGCATGGAAAACACATAGTTCAAAGGTCACAAGCATCATATTGTTGGAACATGAAATATAAATAAAACATGAATTTCTAAGCATTTAAAACACATGAAATAACAAGCAAGAGTCAAGTATTAAGGCCTAAATTTTTACATTAATACTAGCATTATATTTACTTGCTACCATAAAAATTTCATAGCATGATAGAGCTCCAAACATCAATTATTTAAAAGGTAAGAACATTTAGTCTTTATATACTATTAAACATAAATATATTTTTGAAGCAAAAATTTCTAACTAAAACATGTCATATTATAGTTGTAGAAGATAGAGATTTTAATAAGGATTCCAAAAAGTATTTATTTGCTATTTTATGATTTTTTTACAATTTATTGTAAATTTTCAAAGTTCACTGCAAAAAGGTAAAAACAAAACTAAATATTGTAGATGGGTCCCTAGTTTTTACACTGGGGTCCCTAGAAATAAATCAGCTCTTGTAATCGGGTCCTTCACCAGATTAAAACATGGGAGGGTGACTGGCGGCGCTAGCCGACCAGATACCGGCGGCACCGGTCGCCGGCGGCGAAGGGACCGGGTAGAGGAGCTAGAGAAGGTCAAGGCACACCTCTGGGTATTGGTGGCGCGGCTCGGGATGGCCTGAGGTGACGGCGCGACGGGAGCAGGCAGCCGGCGGCGAGGTTAAGCCATGGCGCAGTGCTCTACGCGAGGTAGGGAGAAGGAGACCGAGCCAAGGGGAACCAGTGAAGCAAGAGGAAGGTGCTGGTCGAGCCGGTTTGGGTCGAGGTGTGGTGGAGGGGCGGCTCCACAGGAGCAGGTGGCCGGCAGTGGGATTAGGCCATGGCGCTGGTGCTCCGATGAGGCAGGGAAGGGGAGGCCAGGCTAGGGAGTTTCACTGAGGGAAGGACAAGCTAGTGGAGTGCTTCATTTGGGTAGTGGAAGAGAGGAGGAGTAACTCCCCGGGTGGCCGGCGAGCGGCGTCGCCATTGAAGGGACGGGGGCGTTGGAGGCCGGGTCGGGCTATTTATAGCCGAAGGGAAGGGAAGATAGGCTCTCAGGGGAGGGGATAAGCCTTTCCGAGCTGTGGGCGAGCTCCCAGCAGCGAAGGCGGCTGTCCAACGGCGGACCGGTGGTGTGGCACAAAGTAGAGGAAGTCTGGCAATGTGGCGCATGGGAGAGAAGCCAGCAGAGGCAGTGGAGTGGCGGCGGCATGCTTGTGCACGACGCGGTGCGGCAGCTATCAACCTGCTGGCCGACGGCAGAAACCGGCGGCGGGGCAAGACCGGCAGCTCCCCTGTTTCCAGTGGTCAGAGGAAGGAGGTGAACTGTGGGTGGACCTAGATGCAAAAAGAAAAGAAGCTTGGGGGTTCTCTGTAAAACTAAAATTTGCCATTGTTTTAGGGCTCAAATTAAAAAGTGTTCAACATGAAAGTTGCTCAATTTTTCAAGACCTACAACTTTCATGTTGTGTAAAAATTCACTAGACCAAAGGATTTGAAACTATTTTGAAATCCGTTAAAACTTTTATTTGCAGATAAACCTAACTTAAGTTTTAAAATTGCAAGGGTAACCTTAGACATAAAAATATCTTTTATGAGGGTAAAAGTGAAAAAGAAATATGCATTTTAATCCCCTCATAAATTTTGAAACTTTGCCTTTTGCAAAACTATTTTAAAAAGGACTTTGAACCTTTTCTGAAATTACAAAAATACCCTTGCTACAGAAATCATGTTTTAACTTTTAAACAAACACAAAAAATTTATTTTCAACTGAATGGTTTTAGCCCAAAAATCTGGGTTGTCAAACCTGGGTTGTCACAACAGATCAACGAGAGTAACTAAGCAAGTAACTTAAGTAAAAGGTAAACTAGCGAGGAACTAAAGATAAGCGAGGAAAACTTACTTGATTATAATATTCACCCGAGGTGGGTACAAAATGGGGTAAGGTCGAGAGAACTCGACTCCGCCCCTTTAGCCCGGCTTCTGCCAAAGCTGTCACCTCACACTCTTCTTATTCTACTAATGATGAAACTAAATTGTGAGGCACTCAAGCTCTCAAGGTGTATGCTACAAGTGAGGTGAGGGGGTCCTATTTATAGTTTCCAAGGTCGGTGAAACGGTTAACCGCTGCAAGCCTACGCTACCTCTTCCTTGGCTTCAACTCCACATGAAAGGGCATCGTCAGAGGCTAACAAAGGGGGCCGGGTGGCCTCCCCTAGGCCGGCCGGCCTGAGGGTGGCGCCACCTGGCCACCGACTTCGCATGGACGGCTCTGATCTCATCAGGAGGTCGGTACTTCTGGCGGTTTGCTCAACTGGCATTTTCTTGGGCCGGGCGGCCTGCCTCTGGCGGCCTCTCAGCCCTCCGTTGCACCGACACGCTCCTCTCTGGCCATGGATCAATCATGCATAGGTTGTATGTTGAATACTTGACCATGGCCCAGGTTGGCTTCTCTTTTGGATATGGGTCCAAGCCTTCCGGGTCCAAGTTGTGCATTTCTTTATTTAGCCCATTGGGTTGGCTTGGATTCTCCCTCCATGTGACTTTGGTAAAGTCTCATGCCAAGATTCCACCAAAAGTATGCCGGTCGGCTGGATTCGGTCCTTCCGGTCCAAACAGCGTCCGTTTCGGGTCAAATTTGGATATGTTGTCCTTGCATTCAAATAAACACCAAAACTTGTGGAACTCATTAGTAATAATGGTTATGGCATGGTTAGGGCCTACATTTCATGAAATTAGGCAGAGCGTTAGCAGTGAAAACTATCGTTATCGGCCGCCAACAACCCGCTAGACACCATCGAGGCCGATTGATGTTATCATGAACAAGCTCTCTCTCTGGATCCCTACGATGCGGGTGTTCATCTGAAAGTCGACCATCAGCAATCTGCTCAACCCGCTCAGCATTAGAAATCCTTCCTCCTACAGGATCACATAGCATGGTCCTGCCCCCCAGCCGATCATGCACTGAAACCCTGCCTCCCAGCCGATCATGTATAGGGACGCGTCTGTCATCACCCCTTTCTCTAATGATTGGCCCACAAGGCCTCTGGTCGAATCGTGGCTTCTTGTGCAACCGGTCTTCACGGTAGAAACCATTGCACTCCGGACAATTATCCACTATCGGTAGAGTCAAGCCTTCTTCTCCAATGTCCTTCATGGCGTCGTGCAGCTTCCTCTCTGTGCTGTCGCCTCTTCTGGTCACGCTGGAAGTTGTTCAGCAACATCCGGGATGTGACCTTCTTCTTTGGTGCCACAGATTCTTCTTTTTCCCTACGGATCCTTACCTTTGACTTCATCGGCCGTTATTTGAGCTTTGGGATCAACAGCTCCAGACTGCTTGGCCGATTGTGACATGAGCACCTTTGTCTGCAATGCATTCCTCTTCCCTCCAACATCTACCATGTTAGTAGGGAACAGGTGCCCATCGATCTTCATCGGCTTCCTGGGTGCCTCAAACTTGAGCCTACCCTGCTCTATAGCCGATTGTATCTACTGACGAAACACCTTGCACTTATTTGTGTCATGAGATGTTGCATTGTGCCACTTGCAGTACTTGATGTTCTTCAACTCCTTATCTGTTAGGATCTTGTGATATGGCTTCAACTTGATCTGACCCTCTAACAGCAACAGATCGAAGATCTTGTCAGCTTTGGTAATGTCGAACCCATACTTCTCGGGTTCCTTGTTGCCAAATGGACATGAGATCAGCTTCTTGTTGTTCTGAACCCATTCAACTGATCCCACCATCTGGTCATCATCGAAGTCGGAGGAATCTGAGCAGTTAACAAAATTGACTTTCTTCTGAAAGTTGCTTCTCTTCTGCTCATATGGCTTGATCTCCCCCGTCATCCTATGGGCCATCTGACTGATGCTGTAGAACTCTTGGGAAGCATACTTCTCCTTTATGTGTGGCAAGAGTCCTTGGAAAGAAACTCCTGCAAGTTGTTGATCATACAGAACCAGGCTGAAACACCGATTCTTGACATCTCTAAACCTCTGAATGAAAGCAGTGGCTGATTCATCATTTCTTTGCCTCAAGCTAGTCAAGTCGGTCAGCTTCATCTCATGCACGCCAGAGTAGAAGAACTGGTGGAACTGTTTCTCTAGATTGGCCTAGAATATTATGGAGTTGGCTGGCAATGTTGTGAACCATGTGATGGCCGACCCAGAGAGAGACATGGAGAACAAACACACTTTCAATGTGTTGTTCTGTGCTGCTTCCCCACATTGCATGATGAATCTGTAGATGTGCTCTACTATGGAGACCTCCCCTTGTCCAGAAAATTTGGTGAGATCTGGAAGCTTGTACTTATGGGGCAGAGGTAGTTGATCATACACAGCTGGATATGGAGTTCTGTACATCATATTCTGCTACTTTGGCCTTAAGCCGAACTGATCTCTCATCACTTTAGCAATCTTGGCTATCCAGTCAATCTGTTGACCAGCGGCTGATGTTGACTGTGACGCTAGTGAAGCCATCGGCAAGGCTGCCGATGCTGGTTGTGTACAAGGTATAGCCATCGGCTGAGCAGCCGATGCAGCCCTCATGACATGCTAAGCGACTTGACTAGATGGTGGCTGGTAGAGGACCATCTCATTGCCATAACTAGCCTGCGCTGACCCCTGATTAGGTTGTTGCTCTGCCACAGGATGTATGTTGGGCACATTTACATGACGCACAAAGCCGGTCACAGGATCATGGAATACCCAAGTAACTCCATTGGCATGAGGAAGTCTGGTCACAAGGACCTCTGTAGGAGACTTGGGCTGTATCATCATCACCAGATTTTGCTGTTGAGGTGTCAGCCCAGAAGCCGACACGTTGCTTGGACTTGCTGGTGATGGTGCTGAAGCAGTTGTAACCGATGGCTGTGGAGCCAGTGCAGTATCTTGAGACTGGGTCGGCTGTGGAGCCGATGCATTAACTTGTTGATTCATCGGCTCTGAAGCCGATGAACTTGGCTGCCCTGCTGCAGATGACACCAAGTACTCTGGGGGCATGCCATATCCAGTAGCAGGATTTCATCCAACTAGGACCCCTGTCATGTAGTTTTCCTGTGCATGCGTAGCCATAGGCGTAGAGCTGGTATACATAGGAGCGAACTGAGGCGACACTGTTGGACGCCAAGCACTCCCCTGTCTTGCAGCGTCTTGAGCACATCATTGTGAACAGAATTAGCCATGATCGGAGCATGATTTATGAAAGCCTGCCCGATCGTCTCTCCACTCCTATTGGTACTGAAGGATAGAAGGCACCGCTGCTCATAAGCCTTAGTGGCTACCTTAAGTTCTGCTTTATGCTCTGTTGACATTTCTTAGCGCAATCACTAGGAATGGTTAATCCTTAGCAACAGCGCCAGAAATGCCTGTTGGCAGTCCTTAGTGCAATCATTAGAAATGAGGGCGTCGAACCCATCCTAGCAACTGCACCCAAGGGGTGCCACTCTCGTGGTATAATCAATACGATTACAGATGGATCCGCAAGCGCACGGATATACCATTGTAGCATTTCACCCGGAGAGTAAGGGTATCGTTATTTATTTGTGTCCCAAAGGATGGCAACGGCAAAGGTATTGTACTCAACATTAACCATGACATTGTGCCTCAAGCAATAGGCAATACTCTAACAGGGGTAAGTACAGATAAAGAATAAGCAAGGGTAATGTGACACAATACACATCCACACTCCAAGAGGACTCCCCTCTCATCCCTTTCTGAAGTCCTTCCTCTTCCAGCCGCCGAAGTAAGCTCTGCTTTCCCGAGAACTAGTTAGGTGCTTAGTCTGATCTAGAGAGGCTAGCTCGATAGTTCAGAAGTGTATCAAGTGTCTTATCTCGCTCGTTGTCCTCCCAGCTCTACCTCTCTAAGGTTTAGAATCTCCATGTGTCACTCGGTCATTGCCTGGCCATTTATCTCACTACCTATCTGGCTTACCCCTGTCTAGTCAGTCAGTCGATAAAGCTAGTATGGTTATCAATCGATTTACGATACTCTTTACCATAGTGCTTCCCTGAGGATAAAATATGATACCCTGGAATACTAAAATGTAAAGTGCTACAGCGGTGATTTTGTACGCTTGCAGAATATCTATTCTAATCGGGCATAAGAAACGCCAACAAACATTTCTAGCGCCGTTGCCGAGGAAGCAATTGGCTAAAGATATCATAGATAGTTTGATAAACTATACTAGTTTGTCGCCGCTAACCCTAGTGGGCTTACCATTGCACTCTCCATCTTTTGATCGATGCAGAGCAGTGCATGACTGGTTTCGACCTACCAAGTAACTTCCACCCAAATCCAGAAAGAATTGGGAGAATCGTGAGACGCTACGTCGTCCCACCTCAGAAAAAGCTCACTTGACCTATCAGTTCACCTTCCACCTCAGCATCCTCATCCATGGCGAAGACTCTCCGTCAGTTTTCCGCCCCGTCCAGCAGCCACATTCCTACTGGACTGAATTCTAACCAAGCCAGCAATGACGGCTTTGAGCTGAAGACTGGACTTGTGAACATGGTCCAAGCAAGTCCGCTCTGCGGAAAGGCATCCGAGAATGCCAATGCCCATCTCCAGAACTTCCTGGAGGTGAGTAACACCATCAACCCCAGAGGAACTACTCTGGATGATGTCCGTCTTCGCCTGTTCCCGTTCTCACTGCTCGGGAAGGCCAAGACGTTGTTCTACTCCAACAAGGAAGCTTTCACAACATGGGAAGCTTGTTCAAATGCATTCCTAGCCAAGTACTTTCTAGTGGGCAAGACCAATGCCCTCCGGAACAGGATCACCGGAATCTAGCAGTTGCCGGATGAGACCATCCCGGAAGTCTGGGAGCGTCTCCAGGAGTACATACAAGCATGCCCACACCACGGCATAGAAGAGTGGCTGATTATTCAGAACTTCTTCCATGGCCTGAATCAGCAAGCTCAAGACCACGTTAACGCAGCTGCGGGTGATTCTTTCCTTTCTCTCGACATCGCAGGAGCAAAGGCGCTGATTGACAAGATAGCTTCCAACCAAAGTTGGAAAGGTGAAAGGCAGCCAGCCCGTCCCAGGGGCGTACATCAGATCAACACAGTCGACATGTTAGCTGCCAAGTTGGAACTTCTGATGAAAAAGCTGGAATCTCCGCACCAGGAGGTTAATCAAGTTTCAGAGTCTCGTATGACATGTGAAACATGTGGCGAGACTGGGCACTCGGGCACTTCGTGCCCATTAACTCGAGAGGACGCAAACTTCGTTGGGAATAGTAGAGAATATCCCGGTGAAAATCCGGAATTTCTTTATTCCCGTCGACTTCGTCGTGCTCGACATGGAAATCGTCGCCAAGACGCTGCTCGTCTTGGGTAGGCCATTCTTGAGTACAGCAAACGCCCATATTGATGTCGGGGCCGGAGAAATCCAGCTCAACATCAATGGTCAGCAGGAGAAGTTCGCCTTCAAACCGAAGGTTGAACAATGCAACCAAGTCAAGGAAGTCCGAAGGAAGAAGAAACCCGAGAAAGAGACAACAAAACCATCGCTTCCAAACATTGAAGCCCTCATCGCATTCGTGGAGAATCTGCGGATTCATGAGGAGCTACGACTTCAAGAGGAAGCGAAGCAAATCAAGCTTCACAATCAGAAGAATGCCAAATGTCGAATCCAGCTGTGGCAACCCTGCCTAAATTAATCTGGCTTAAGTGCGCTAACCATCATCGAAACAGTAACTAGGGTTAACACGCACTTAAAACGGAGTAACCCGGCAGTGCTGTCGGGTAAAATCCCGATTAAACCACTTGAACAGGATCGACAAAGCAGTCCAGATAATGCAACATTCCACAAATTTTACAGCACAGAGTATGAAATTGAATTAATATTACAAACCAAATTTGAATTCATAAAAAGACAACAGAGTTTAAGCGTGGCGGAGAAATGAACGATATTCTACCGACGAATCAAGACGTCATGATGAAGCCCATACATGACGTCAACCACATCCTCAGATGTACCACCTGAAAAACAAAGCCACAAGCAAGGCTGAGTATACTAATACTCAGCAAGGCTTACCCCACTAAGGGTATACTTAGCCCATTATCTAGACATGCAAGGCTTTTGGCTTGAGGGGTTTGTTTTGCCGAAAAGCAGTAAAGAGTAGATCCTTAATCTTAGGTTTTAGCTTTCTGGTTCTAGTTCAATTAACCACTCTAGGTAAGCATCTATCCAATAGCATACATGGTGGGAACAATTATTTTTCATCAATCAACCATATTCATCATCATCATCTTTCACTTCTTACTCTATGTAGCAGAAGGGTTAAGCAGTCCCAAACCGTGAGAAGCGGACGATTCGAATCGAATTTGTTAACCTGGCCAGGCAGACCTAAACACACGTCACGTGGTTACTCATAGAGTCACACGTGCAACTCTTCCCTTCAATTCCCGCTTCACGGAACAGGCCCACCGCCCTCAAGTACAGCAGTACGACGACCCTGTACTCGCCATTAGCTAGATGTGAACGAGTTCAAGACGGTGGGGAGTATGTTCCGGCTGCGGTTCAATCCAGTACTTAAGCTTACCGATTACCATATTCTCGGCATGTGATTAGTACGTTCAAACACTTAACCACCACTACCACACACTGCGGCCTTATCACTTTTCACTAAACAGACGGGGCATCCAGAGTATCACGACCCCGCCCGTTAGACCTTATAGTTGTAGCAAGTAGTAAACAACCAACTCCTATAATTTCTCGCGAGTGACAGGAAATCACTCGACTTCTACCGAACCATTAGCATAGCTAACTATCGTCCTACACATACTAGTATTCAAGCATAGGTACCTAGGATCATGCAACTAAGGTTCCAGTCAACTCCTGTAACTTAAATGCACAAGTAGATAGGAACAATAATAAGTTGCATAATTTAAAAATAGAAGGACATGCTCCGGGGCTTGCCTGGAAATAACACTAGGTCAGTGTTAGTTAAAGAATAAGTGCTCAGCGAGCATCTTCCTTCGGTCGAGCACATCGGGATCCAACCGCCCATCTTCTAGACGTGTCCACCATTCACCGTCTTCTGGCTCGGCTCCGACATCACATCCTCCATGCGGTTCATCTATCGCACCTGAATGGAATGCAACAATGCATATGTATGAATGCAAGTTCCGAGTTGTTTAGCGATTTATGTTTTATTATTTTCCTTCACGATAAAGTTGTAGTCTAACCTAAAATGAATTGGATGTGAAACTTCTTAATTAACATTCCCTGGACAGTCGTTTATAGAGTAGTATCTAACATTTCTAACTACACAAGGCATCATGATCAACGGCACAAAAGAAGCTCACTAACGTCATAAACAAGTGGTAGTTGTTTCCGAAAGCAAGTAAATCATGGTTTGCTAAATAAATAACAACTCAACACACATACAATAGTAAATTCAGCATTTAAAAACCATTTACAACTTCAGTAATGCATTTACTTATGTGACAACATGCATAAATAATCCAGCTAGTTTCTGTTAAGTAGACATGTTCAAACTTTTTGTACAGCAACTATATATCTAGAATGTCATTCTCTGCAAAATTCATATATAAATATGTAGCATAAAGACCAGAGCAAAAATGACAAACTAAGCAAGGTGATATCAAGAGTAACTAACATCTCAGGTTATACTCCACATTTGACCCTCAAACTTGGCATGCAGGTTCATATACCCAAAACTAAATAATGGTATAAATTTCAGATTTTTCTAATTACTAGAACTATTTATCATGAGATAGCACGATTACACATGGATTAAATCAAACCATATCTAGAGACATGTGATGGCTTTCAAACTTTTACTGCACTGTTATTTCAGGATATTATGTGTACAGAAAAAGTTTCATCCATAAATATTCATTATAACATCAATAACAAAAAAAATGAAAAGTATTATGCTAGATCCAACAAAGAAAAGGGTTTCATCTTGTTACAAGTCTTATCTGGTGCTCAAATTTTTACACCAAGCTAAGCATTCCATGAAGTAGCTACCTATCAAAAATCACACAAAGATACTGAGCAAAACTCCTAGAACAATTAAAGTCCCATTAATCTAATCTTTTTCCCAGATTAAAATAGAAGCATAGTATGAACATGTGACTGTAACAAAAGTTGTAGGTCTTGATCTAAGGACTCCAAAACATTTTAGTTTGTATTTTTCTGATTTTTCTACGATTTTATACGAATTTTCAAAGTTCACTGCTTTGGAAAAGAAAAAGGAAAAAGGATCTCTTTTTGCGCAGAGGCCCCTGAACTTCTGTTTCTTCTAACTAGAGGTCCCTGGCGGACATTGGAGAACAGAGGAGGGTCGGACGGCACCGTTTCCAGCGAGGAGAGGCACCGGAGGTGAGGGGAAAGTTGGGGAAAAGAGAGAGGGGACTGAGCCGCACCTCTGGGTGTCCTTGGTTCGCGGGGAGGAGGTCCGAGGCGGCGGCTCCACATGCGCCGGCGGACAGTAGCGGAACTGTGCCGTGGCGGCGGCGTTCCGGCGACCATGGATGGTGGTGGCTGGGCTTGGGAGCTCCGTTGGGGCGAGGTGAAGCCGTTCCCGAGGTCAATCGGAGCCGTGGGAAGGCGGAGGTAGGAGCTCAACGGTGGCCTAGGGGCGGCGGCGGCCCTGCTTCGTGGTGGCGGTGTTCTGGTGGAAGAAGCAAGGCGAGGCCGGGTGAAGGAGCTTTAGAGCGGCGACGGGGAGCTAGCTGGGGGGTCATTTGGGGCGGAGGGAGGCCGGAGGGGTGAGCTCCGCGGGAGCAGAGGCGGCGGCGCCCAAGGTGCGGTTCTGGGCGAGCTCGGCTCTAGCGCGAGGAGGAGGCTGAGGGGAAATTGGAGTTCGCTTCGTGAGACGACTGGAACGGCAGCGAGGCAAAGGCATGGCGACGCGTGTTGGCACCGACGTCGAGAAGCTGCGGCGGCACGAGTAGAGTAGGAGATGGAGGCGATGGCATTTCTGTAATTAGCTCGAATTTCCAAAGTCCAGTTTGTAAAACCAGTTTTCTCCTTCTTCATGGCCTCAAACGAAAAACTTTTAAATACCAAAGTTGTTCAAAATTTCGAGATCTACAACTTTCGTTTTAGGCAAAAGTTCATTTGAGGCTTCGTTTGAAAAATAAAATTTAAAACTTGAGTGCATGTGAAAAGGTACTATATACTTCGGAATTTAAAATTTTCTCCCATTGTTGTGTGATAACTCGAAAAAAAAACTTTGAACACAAAAGTTGTTCGCCATTAAAAACTCTACAACTTTGGTTTTGGCCAAAAATTTATTTGAGCTATATTTTAGAAATTATTTTCAATGCATATTTGTTTAAAATTTAACAGATTGTTTAAAACCTCGAATACTATGGTTCATTTGACCTGTCATTTTATGTGCAAAATTTTATATACACATAAACACACAAACATACACATGCAACATTTCAAAGTCTGCTATTTAATGATGCATGATTTGCTACTAATTACCCTAAATTGGCTATTTAAAATCATGGGCCGTCACAGCCTACCCCCCTTAAAAAGAATCTCGTCCCGAGATTCCGTACTTAAGACTCTCAAGGAAAGAGGAGTAGACTAATCATCAAAGCCTGTAGAACCAAGCCTCGATAGAGAAGATTGATGTTGACGATATGATCCTTTGCAGAGAAGGACTGAGAACTTAGAGAAAGTTTAGCAAGCAAGGTATAAGAAACACGATATCTCCTCCGATTTAGTCCGATTGGTAACTTGTCCAACTTTGTGTGTTTTATGCCCTCTTGTTCCAATGGTAATGGCATAGATTGCTTGAGCATCTGGGCAGATTAAACGGAGTCCCTTGTCTACCACCTCTTGGAGTCTTCCCACGTTCACATCCATTACCAGTTCCTTGGGAGATTATCCTCTTCGCATCTGCGCGTGCCGAGTAATAGAACCTGGTGTTGGTTGTCCACAGAAGGCCCTCGTTTTTGTTGTAGCATTGCTAGTCGTTATTAATAACACCGCTACCGAGCACATCTGTAACCAGAATTTTCCGGGTGGTATAGAGAAATACTGTATGGACGAGCATTATGAAAAGATGGATAGCAAAGAGGTGATCCAAATACAAGGTATGGTATATGAGTGGTAGATATTAATCGTGCCACTATGTGAACTAATCAATTGTTTTTCCACACGAAAAAGCTCCAGGGCTTCTTTTTTTTTTTGCAGCAAGAGTCTGTGGATAATATATGTGGACACAATCACCACCAAAGTCGGCTGAAAAGGACCGGTGGACTATTCTAGTACCAACACATAGCAGGATTTTGCAGAGAAGAGAGGATCTAAGTCCTGGAAGAATCAATTCCTCCATCTGGTGGTGAATCTAGATAGGAAAGATATCAAGGTGAGTTTTTGCTCAAAAACATTCGTGCTCAAATTGTTGATTATATTAAACGGTATGATGCGAGATGCATATGCTCGATGACCATGAGAATGATGCACCCTTGAGATGTATGATTGCAATGCTAGTGCAATATAATGATGAAATTTTTCCCATGCGAATGAAATGGTGAATATGACATGATGCAATTGCCACGATGCTGACCCAATTTTGCATACACTCTGATGCAATGATGAGGATGCTCTTGACGGATGCATGTATGAGATGCATAAGCATGATGCACATATGGATAAGTTGATGATGCACAACGTGCAATGCGCATACCGTACCCATTTTCCCGCGACTAAAACTCGTTAGCCCTATACACTTGAGTAAGGATCAGAAGTTAGGACACTAGTAAGGTTGCATAGAAAGGGATTGCAGTGAGTTACATCACACATGCCTAGACACCAGCGCGCTCCCAGTAGCTCAATCATGTGGCTGCAGCGCACACGAGAGTCTAGGTTCCGTCGCGGCATCAAGGTCACGTGACTAAACACCACACGAGAAATCAAGAGCAGCAACCCAATAGTGCCAGCAACGGCAAGATAGGTTAGAGGGAACTGAAGACAACCCATGATGTTATACTCAGACGCATTCTTGTTAAGCAATCTACGGATTCCCGATGACGATGCAATACCATGCATTGACCATTGACATGAAATGATGTGATGCATAATTGTTGCATCAAGAAATGTATTTCAAATGTTATTATTATCATGAATCTTTTTAATTTATCCAAAATTAACTGAGCGAGAATGAAGGTACAAGTTTTTAAATGTTGGAATCAAGGTAGCTAGCAATATAGATTACAACATCAAGAAAAGATAAACCGGTCATTGAACGATGAATCGAAGGACTTTGTTGACAAAAACCAAGGCTTAGTCACGAAAGGAAAAGTAACAAGGATTTTGTTGGAATAGATTCAAGGCATGGATCAAGGGTTAGATTGATTGACAGGTTAAGATCAACGGTAAGGTTTACGCAAGACCCAAAGCCACTAACTTACAAAAGGACCTTCTCAACTCAAGATTGAACTAGCATATTACGTCGGTCACATTACTACAACAGAAAACCTAGGAGGACATTTAGATAAGAGCATCACATTTTAGTAAAACAACATAACAAGAAAGGCAATCAACCAAACCAAGATATGCCATGATGCATGCACGTCCTATACGTTCTCACAAAACAAAACAACTGCCAAATAGCTTTGGACTTACGGGGTTAGCGCCGGTGGCTTGGCACAAATTACGTCTCTCCCTATATATATTTAACCGAATTCTATTCGTTCTTAACCTATCGAAATCGGGGTTAGCGTACCTGCAGGAAATGAACAGCATAAATAGATATATATAAATATTCACGACTGGACCCTTCGTGCCCGCACTCACGAATGGCCCCCATGTGTCCTACGCCACATGGGTAACGCATATGCAGTTGCCCACATATTCACCCATACATTACCGTTCGCTATAGAAACGGCAGCCATACAATTTCCGCCGTATGGCCAACGTTAACATACGCCACCGAAATAGCATATTCACGAGTTCCTTTACTCCCAATATAATCGACTGATGGTCGGTATATTGGCAGCAGCTCAAGTAGGCCACTGCTTGAGCACAGCGTTCGGTTCACATCACCGACGGGAAGGTCAGACTCCCTCAGCTGACTGAGTATACTTTACTCCAAATATATTCAACCGATAGTTGATATATTGACAGCACCTCAAGTAAGCCACTGCTTGAGGACAGCGTTCGGCTCGCATCACCGACAGGAAGGTCAGACTCTCTCAGCTGACTGAGGATCCTTACCTTCTCACCTTAGCGTAGGTGCATTGTTACATAATTTAAGGGTTGATTGTGCACAAAAGAAAGGTTTGACAGAAATGTAAAGTGCTGGAAGTCAGATATAAATAAACCATAAGTAAATAGCCACCTAACAGAACTCCCATAATTCCCCTAGGGCTTTACGAACTATGCACAATCCTTAACGGACCAACGTATTTGCAACTGCGATTTTTGTGATCAAGTTTTAAGAAAACAGGTTTTTAAGGTTTGTCACACTCTTGGAAGTATGCTTTGCAGCTCTGATACCAGCTGTGGCAACCCTGCCTAAATTAATCCGGCTTAAGTGCGCTAACCATCATCGAAACAGTAACTAGGGTTAACACGCACTTAAAACGGAGTAACCCGGCAGTGCTGTCGGGTAAAATCCCGATTAAACCACTTGAACAGGATCGACAAAGCAGTCCAGATAATGCAACATTCCACAAATTTTACAGCACAGAGTATGAAATTGAATTAATATTACAAACCAAATTTGAATTCATAAAAAGACAACAGAGTTTAAGCGCGGCGGAGAAATGAACGATATTCTACCGACGAATCAAGACGTCATGATGAAGCCCGTACATGACGTCAACCACATCCTCAGATGTACCACCTGAAAAACAAAGCCACAAGCAAGGCTGAGTATACTAATACTCAGCAAGGCTTACCCCACTAAGGGTATACTTAGCCCATTATCTAGACATGCAAGGCTTTTGGCTTGAGGGGTTTGTTTTGCCGAAAAGCAGTACATAGTAGATCCTTAATCTTAGGTTTTAGCTTTCTGGTTCTAGTTCAATTAACCACTCTAGGTAAGCATCTAGCCAATAGCATACATGGTGGGAACAATTATTTTTCATCAATCAACCATATTCATCATCATCATCTTTCACTTCTTACTCTATGTAGCAGAAGGGTTAAGCAGTCCCAAACCGTGAGAAGCGGACGATTCGAATCGAATTTGTTAACCTGGCCAGGCAGACCTAAACACACGTCACGTGGTTACTCACAGAGTCACACGTGCAACTCTTCCCTTCAATTCCCGCTTCACGGAACAGGCCCACCGCCCTCAAGTACAGCAGTACGACGACCCTGTACTCGCCATTAGCTAGACGTGAATGAGTTCAAGACGGTGGGGAGTATGTTCCGGCTGCGGTTCAATCCAGTACTTAAGCTTACCGATTACCATATTCTCGGCATGTGATTAGTACGTTCAAACGCTTAACCACCACTACCACACACTGCGGCCTTATCACTTTTCACTAAACAGACGGGGCATCCAGAGTATCACGACCCCGCCCGTTAGACCTTATAGTTGTAGCAAGTAGTAAACAACCAACTCCTATAATTTCTCGCGAGTGACAGGAAATCACTCGACTTCTACCGAACCATTAGCATAGCTAACTATCGTCCTACACATACTAGTATTCAAGCATAGGTACCTAGGATCATGCAACTAAGGTTCCAGTCAACTCCTGTAACTTAAATGCACAAGTAGATAGGAACAATAATAAGTTGCATAATTTAAAAATAGAAGGACATGCTCCGGGGCTTGCCTGGAAATAACACTAGGTCAGTGTTAGTTAAAGAATAAGTGCTCAGCGAGCATCTTCCTTCGGTCGAGCACATCGGGATCCAACCGCCCATCTTCTAGACGTGTCCACCATTCACCGTCTTCTGGCTCGGCTCCGACATCACATCCTCCATGCGGTTCATCTATCACACCTGAATGGAATGCAACAATGCATATGTATGAATGCAAGTTCCGAGTTGTTTAGCGATTTATGTTTTATTATTTTCCTTCACGATAAAGTTGTAGTCTAACCTAAAATGAATTGGATGTGAAACTTCTTAATTAACATTCCCTGGACAGTCGTTTATAGAGTAGTATCTAACATTTCTAACTACACAAGGCATCATGATCAACGGCACAAAAGAAGCTCACTAACGTCATAAACAAGTGGTAGTTGTTTCCGAAAGCAAGTAAATCATGGTTTGCTAAATAAATAACAACTCAACACACATACAATAGTAAATTCAGCATTTAAAAACCATTTACAACTTCAGTAATGCATTTACTTATGTGACAACATGCATAAATAATCCAGCTAGTTTCTGTTAAGTAGACATGTTCAAACTTTTTGTACAGCAACTATATATCTAGAATGTCATTCTCTGCAAAATTCATATATAAATATGTAGCATAAAGACCAGAGCAAAAATGACAAACTAAGCAAGGTGATATCAAGAGTAACTAACATCTCAGGTTATACTCCACATTTGACCCTCAAACTTGGCACGCAGGTTCATATACCCAAAACTAAATAATGGTATAAATTTCAGATTTTTCTAATTACTAGAACTATTTATCATGAGATAGCACGATTACACATGGATTAAATCAAACCATATCTAGAGACATGTGATGGCTTTCAAACTTTTACTGCACTGTTATTTCAGGATATTATGTGTACAGAAAAAGTTTCATCGATAAATATTCATTATAACATCAATAACAAAAAAAATGAAAAGTATTATGCTAGATCCAACAAAGAAAAGGGTTTCATCTAGTTACAAGTCTTATCTAGTGCTCAAATTTTTACACCAAGCTAAGCATTCCATGAAGTAGCTACCTATCGAAAATCACACAAAGATACTGAGCAAAACTCCTAGAACAATTAAAGTCCCATTAATCTAATCTTTTTCCCAGATTAAAATAGAAGCATAATATGAACATGTGACTGTAACAAAAGTTGTAGGTCTTGATCTAAGGACTCCAAAACATTTTAGTTTGTATTTTTCTGATTTTTCTACGATTTTATACGAATTTTCAAAGTTCACTGCTTTGGAAAAGAAAAAGGAAAAAGGATCTCTTTTTGCGCAGAGGCCCCTGAACTTCTGTTTCTTCTAACTAGAGGTCCCTGGCGGACATTGGAGAACAGAGGAGGGTCGGACGGCGCCGTTTCCAGCGAGGAGAGGCACCGGAGGTGAGGGGAAAGTTGGGGAAAAGAGAGAGGGGACTGAGCCGCACCTCTGGGTGTCCTTGGTTCGCGGGGAGGAGGTCCGAGGCGGCGGCTCCACATGCGCCGGCGGACAGTAGCGGAACTGTGCCGTGGCGGCAGCGTTCCGGCGACCATGGATGGAGATGGCTGGGCTTGGGAGCTCCGTTGGGGCGAGGTGAAGCCGTTCCCGAGGTCAATCGGAGCCGTGGGAAGGCGGAGGTAGGAGCTCAACGGTGGCCTAGGGGCGGCGGCGGCCCTGCTTCGTGGTGGCGGCGTTCTGGTGGAAGAAGCAAGGCGAGGCCGGGTGCAGGAGCTTTAGAGCGGCGACGGGGAGCTAGCTGGGGGGTCATTTGGGGCGGAGGGAGGCCGGAGGGGTGAGCTCCGCGGGAGCAGAGGCGGCGGCGCCCATGGTGCGGTTCTGGGCGAGCTCGGCTCTAGCGCGAGGAGGAGGCTGAGGGGAAATTGAAGTTCGCTTCGTGAGACGACTGGAACGGTAGCGAGGCAAAGGCATGGCGACGCGTGTTGGCACCGACGTCGAGAAGCTGCGGCGGCACGAGCAAAGCAGGAGACGGAGGCGATGGCATTTCTGTAATTAGCTCGAATTTCCAAAGTCCAGTTTGTAAAACCAGTTTTTCTCCTTCTTCATGGCCTCAAACGAAAAACTTTTGAATACCAAAGTTGTTCAAAATTTCGAGATCTACAACTTTCGTTTTAGGCAAAAGTTCATTTGAGGCTTCGTTTGAAAAATAAAATTTAAAACTTGAGTGCATGTGAAAAGGTACTATATACTTCAGAATTTAAAATTTTCTCCCATTGTTGTGTGATAACTCGAAAAAAAAACTTTGAACACAAAAGTTGTTCGCCATTAAAAACTCTACAACTTTGGTTTTGGCCAAAAATTTATTTGAGCTATATTTTAGAAATTATTTTCAAAGCATATTTGTTTAAAATTTAACAGATTGTTTAAAACCTCGAATACTATGGTTCATTTGACCTGTCATTTTATGTGCAAAATTTTATATACACATAAACACACAAACATACACATGCAACATTTCAAAGTCTGCTATTTAATGATGCATGATTTGCTACTAATTACCCTAAATTGGCTATTTAAAATCATGGGCCGTCACACCAGCGTAAGAAATTTCTGGACTCACAGGAAGTAAAGGTCGAAGCGCAACCCACACCCAAGAAAGTGTGGCGGAAGAAGGTGTCATCGCCCAAGACTCCATCCGGCGACGACATACGAACTGAAGAAATGGAGAGTCCGGCTCCGGACTCAAAACCCGAGCCCTTGCCATGAGGTTCGTGGCACATATCCATCACTTGCATTGCACATAGGATAGTTTAAATTTCTCCTTGCATAAATTTCTTTTCAACTTGCATAATCATGTTTTGAATTTTAACCAACCCATGTTTAAAATTGAAAGTTTTGCATCAGAGAACTTCACAAATTTTTTTCGAAAATTTTTGGCCGAGCTCTAGGGAGGCCGGCCCCACCTCTTTTGTTTCTGTCAGGAACCAGCAGGGGGGTGGCGACTTTGATTAAGGGTGAAGCAAAGGGAAAAGGGGGGACCATGGGAAAGGGCAAAGGCACGCCAAGCGGCCTCAACAGGGCCGGCCGGCCTCTGCCATCCACCCACGTCCCATCACCACCGACGGGGAGCACCATACCTGCATGCCTAAGCAATAGAGCATCGACGTGGAGCAACGGACGCCGCCGACCGGCCTGCCCCTGGCCAGCCGGCCTGGCCTCTGCGCACGGCTATAAAAGCCGGCGAGCCCGACGTTCTTCGATGCACCAGAAGCTCAGGTATTCGTGATCCAGCCCAAGCTCTCTAATCCCTTCTCCCTTCCTTGAGTTTCTTGCCTAATTAAACTCTTTTGAGTTGATTAGGAGAAGAACTCAAGTGCTAGCTCGCCTAAAAACAAAATTTGAGTAGTAATTAGTGAAGTTCATAAACCAGAAAACACAAAAATATTTCCCTTCATAATAAATTCATGGTTCGCTGAACGTTGAACGTTTATGGTGGTTCAACGCCCCGCAAGAACGACTAACGACTAACGCTAACCCTCCTCTTAACTTCTTGTTTCCTTCGGGTATTGCTCGTGCTAACCTTTTGCAGGCATCATGATCACCTGAGCAAAAGAGAAGGTCAAGAAGGCATTCTCGAGAAGGTCGAGAAGCTCGCGGAGGTCCTCTTCTTCTCGGGACAACATGTCGGTCGACTCCGGTCACCGCTCGCATGCATCCCGGGAAGAAGAAGAAATTCCCGTAGTTCCACGCAGCCACTTCCGCATCAGGATCTTGACGATGGTCGAGCAGATCGTCTACAAGAACAACTACGAGCGGCAAGCACTCGAGCTGCTGAAGAGGCAAACTTATGCCCATGCCAAGAGGTTTGAAACCCGATTCCTCATCATGACAGGGCTTCTGCAAGACATGAACCAAGCCTTCACCGCCGTCGGATGGGAGAACTTCACCGACATCATCGAGCCAGGTTCGCACCTCTTGACCATGGAGTTTCTTATGTCTCTTACCGTTGAAGAAACCAGCACTAAAACTAAAGTTTACTTTCGGTTCTTTAACAAACAATTCGAAATGACTCTCCAACAATATAGTGTTGCTTTGGGCTTTAATAAAAGATGCATCTTAGACCCCAACACACTTGTTGAGCGCTATCAGTATGATCGCAGCTCTTGGTGGAGTGCAATTTCTAATGAACCCATGAGTAGTAAGAACAGCATAGTTTCAATTCATAATCCTACTCTCAGGTTTCTTTCCAAGTGGCTCGCCATGGTTGTGCATTCCTGCACAGACCTTCGCCTCTGCAGCTCACCTGAGCTGCAGTGTCTGTACGCTATGGCGAACAACATTTGCTTCTCGCCCGTCCGGAGCATGCTTGCTCATTGGCAGAAGATGATTACGGCCAAAGGCCCCATCGACATAACCCCACTGGTCACCCGTGTGGCGATGTATGTCAAAGCGATGGAGGGCGCCGAAGTTACCTTCTTACCTGAGACGGAGGTGTACAGATACGAGGTCGGTCTTGAGCATTTTGTGCAAGGGCACATGATGCGGGAAGGGCCAGGCAATTCGATCTTTATGTGTTACCCCGGGTACGATAGGGAGATCGAGCTTCCATGCCCGAGACTCTCTCTACTCGGTGAAAAGTCTAACATTGCAGATGGAGAAAAGAGAACCCGCACGACGGAGTGTTGCAGGTCCATAGACGAGGAGTAGGACTCGGTGCGGACAAGCAGAAGCAGGTCCTTCACGACACGCCTCGGCACAGCCGGGGCCATCCACGGAGAACATGAACTTCGAGCAGGCGTACGGTCATTACAACTATGACCCGTACCAGGCCGACAGCAGCGGATTCGCCGGTGGACAAGGACCGTACTACCCCGCAGGTATGCATTCGTCTTATGGTCCACAGATGGGTCCCTCATCGTTGGCACGCTTCAACTATGAGGATCCGATTCTTCAGAGTATCGCGGACCTTTCGAACCGCATCAGCACACTTGGGACGCAGTAGCAGGAGATGCAAGATACGATGACACACAACACCCAGCTCACCCAGGAGAGCTGTGGGTTGACCTCTGCCTTGCAGTACGATGTCTCGAACATCTTCATCCACCTTGGGCTAGATGTTGACGGTCACTAACGACCCATTTTGACCGTCAACTATCGTGCAAAAGACGAGCATCAGAAGGAATAAATGTTAGCATAGGATGATTATTTGACGAATTCCACATATGCTGGTCTGAGAATGTGTGCAGGTGAATTTGGGCCAAAACTGCGTGTAACAAGCATATTATCCAAGGCATAAATTCCTAGGCCAAGCACAAGCAAGCCCAAAGGCCAAAAGGGCCCACTTGGCAGCTGCACATGAGAGAGAGACGCAGCCCATAAGCAAGGTGACTCGTCATCAATCTGAGGCAACACCTTCTCGACGAATCAGATGTGTTCACGAGGATCCACGGGCCCACCAGAGCTACCAAACCAACTCAAGACAGGCCCTTACCCATATACATGACATGGGGGCCCACCTAACAGTCTTCTGACCAAAGACCGGGGCGAACGGAGCCAGCTCACAGTCGGCCGATCAGCCAGGTCGGCCGGCCCAGTGGGGATGGCCCACGGGCCCCACCGCCTCTCAGATGACACGTGGCGAGGTGTGGTTGATCCCTAATGGCGGTTTGGCTCATTTCTCGGGCGAATGGCTGGTGGTTCCCTCCTATAAATACAAGGGGAGGGGGTCCAAATGAAGAAACTCACACACACAACACCATCTCTTCTCTTGAGTTCTCACTTGAGTGAGAGTAGTCTTAGGGAGTTTAGGAGTAGAGGTACTCAGGAGGGGTGCCGGCAACGGCGCTCTTCTCCAAATTGTACCTCTACGAGAGTGAGGGAGATAGTCGGGGGATGTGCCGGGCTTGTCGGTGCTCTTCTTCGCTTGTACCTCGACGGATGCTTATTCGGTTTTAAGTGTTCGAGACTTTCTTTGCTTATTTAGAATTAGAGTTTAGATCACAAGTTATCATCTCTGCCTTATATTAGTTGATGTGTATGCTAGTGAGTAGCATTTGACTCTATAGTTGGGCTCCGGATAGAAAAGGATAACCCTGTACGCCTCTAGAGTTAGTAGCGAAAGGCGTAGATGTGGTGTCTAGGCTGGACTATACCACTCAGTTGTCTGATAGTCCCATGGTTTGTAGAGGTAGCCGGTAGGTGGTGACAGCCCTGTTCGAGCCTTTTAGTAATCCTCCACGTTCGGATATTGGATAGAGCACATACTGGAACTATCGGCTTGTATAAGCTGGTCGATACCTTTAGCTCGAAGTATAACGGCGACGTGATCTCTTCTTCTAAGCATAGATTCTAGATCTTAGAAAGCCCTCTCTTTCCTATCCTCCTACACCAGTGTGTGTGTCCTTGGACAGCCTGAACCCGTAGGTAGTGTACTCACATTCCCTATTGGATACGATACCCTGGAATACTCTTGGGTGAAAGCAACAGCGGTATCCGTGCACTTGCGGATTTTATTCGTGACGTTACAAAATACCAACAAGCTTTCTTGCGCCATTGCCGGGGAACGGGAGCTACATTATCTTTGAACTCAGTCGTCCTCGTATCTTTTTCGTTTTCTTTCCTTCTACCTTTACCCCCGCTACCCTTGGAGCAGCTATCCTTTCCCTAGCTCTCTACCCCAATGGCCGAGTTCTTTGAGCCATCACCATCTTCCTCATCTAACCATGAACTCGACCTGGCTTTATAGCCATAGTTCGGAAGAGACCCTTCTCTGGAGAAATTCATGAAGATCCCTATGAGCATTTGCTAGAATTCGAGGAACTGTGTTCGGGTCTAGAAATCCTAGGCATGACACAAGAATCCTTGCGGTGGAAATTGTTCCCCTTCTCTCTTATAGAAAAGGTAGAGCAATGGTACACCCGCACGATAGGAAATATGAGCGGTGATTGGGAGGAGCTTCGAGATGACTTTTGTTACTCGTTCTCCCTCACCGAACGCATAGACTCCCTACCGATTGACATCCTCGATTTTGAGCAATTAGAGAAGGAGTCCGTAGGTGCAGCGTGGGCTAGATTCTCACGCCTTTTGGCATCTATCCCAGACATGTCTATACCCGATGAAGTATCGTTGGAAGTTTTCTACTCGGGTTTAGACATGGAAACTGCCCTAGAGCTTGACGACGCCAGCGAAGGATGGTTCATGCACACAACTCCGGAAGAAGGAAGAGACATCCTAGATAGTTTCTTAGAAGACTCTTTCTTCTCTACCGACCATAGTGAACCCCACCGGGAGGAATCCGTGTCGAGCCATGAGAGTCTCTCAACACCCGAATCTGAGCCTTCATCTTCCACATCTCAATATTCGTTTGTTGAGCCCTCTCCCAAACCACGAACACCGAAGAAAGAAGAAATTCAACCTTCGGAGTTCTCTTCCTGATTCGAGGATGACCCTTCAGGGAACATCAAAAATACCTCGAATCATCTTAGGCACGAGGAGCCTATGAAATCGATGTGTCTTTATGAGACCCTCGATATAATTTCCCGTCATACACCCGCAATTGATTGGTCAAAGGAGGCAAAGCGTGCTTCCGAAGCGATTCAGATTAGCCCAACCTCTGCAACTATCACTTGTTCTATCAAGGGAAAAATCATAGAAGCTCTTCATGACCCTGCTGCTAAGGTTTGCATCTTACCCGAGTGCCTTTTGGACACTCTTGTGGGTAACAAGCCTCTAACCCCAACCGACAAGTACTTTAACAGTCCATCCGGACTGTACTTTGAATGACGGGGGATTGCAAGGGACGTGCCTATCACCATAGACAAACTCAAGGTGCATTTAGATTTTTATATCTACGATATCCTCGATTTTGATCTTCTCCTAGGCCTCCCACTAGAAAAACTTCTAGCATCTCATGGGTGCCTAGATGAAAAGCTTAGGGAAACTGGTTCTGCCACTACCACCTCTTGCTCAGAAAATCTTCTGGCAAAGCCCCTTCCCGAGCAGAACCTGCTCAAGGAGATGATGCATACATCTCCGTTCATATCATCCGAGCCTATTCTCTTGGGAGTTCTAGAATCCTCTGAAGAATACGACTCAGAAGATAGCCTTCACTTTTGTGAAGAAGAACGTTCATCCTCACCCTTGATCGAGTTTGAGCCTCTTCCCGATGGCCTAGAATCTGATGTTCTTGACCTTGATCGAGATACAACTATGATCTTTCACAATGAATCTCTTGAGATGGAGAATCAATGGGCCATGGAATTTTGTGAGGCGCCGACTCTGGAGTCCGAAGAAAAGGATTCCACAAATGAGCATGGGAGTTTCACTTTTGACATACCATGTAGACCAAGCTCATTCAATGCAACTCCAGAGTCAGGCATGCTTAGTGCACCGTGCACACACGAGGACTACAACCAACTCAAGGTCCTCTTTTGCAAAATCTTCAGAAGGTTGGTTGTAGATGCATATGTCTATCGTAAACATTGCAGATTTCGTGGGTGCACCGTGACACTAACCTTGTAGCAATCTTCATCAATTGGGGGTGAAACATGACCCATCACCAATGGTGGCTACAAGGGTTATCATGGTCGAGCTTATGACTAGAAACAAAGCACTGCCGGGAGATAGCCCGGACTATTATATATTTACTTATTTATTTTCTTTTCAATAAAAAGCAAGAGCATGTCCTAGGATACAATTTTCCTTCGAGTATTTTTGGTCGCTAACCATTCCAGTGGAAGATCAAAGAGAATGATGGATAGACAACGCCTATGAACATGTGAGCTACACCGACTACAACACCTCGATATGCCTTGATGAAGGAACAACTACAAAAGGAGACTTGAACTCCATACACTTGAAGTTTTGCAAACTCCAAGTGTGGGGGAGGTATGTGAGTACCCCGAAGTAAGTTCTTTTCTCAATTCATATCTTGTCTTGGAATTGGTGTATGTCCTCGTATCTTGCTCTATAAAAAAAATAAAAAAATGGGAGGAGTTGCCATGGTGACAATATTATCTCCATCAATAAGATGCCGTGGTAAGTACTCTCAATGTCCTGCTTTTGACATTAAACAAAGCCCTGCCGGGAGGTCGCCCGAGGATCACCAAGTTCATACCCAGGCCTATCTCTTTTTGAATAATGCTCAATCATGTTTCACGCTTCCTTTATTTGTTCTCGTATGCTCTAGTTTGAATGTATGATTGCAACATACATTCATAGGTGTTCTAAATCAAGCATGGTACTTGGGTTAAAATGTCTTCTTTAGTCAAACTGACATGGTCTCGAGTTTGATTGATGTTCTAGAGTTAATACTTGTATAGATGTTGGTTGCATATATGGACTAACCCTTGCAGAAATATCAAATCCAATTGGGTGAGTCATCGAGCTAAATTCAAATGGAAAGGTAAGACAAAGTTTTGGATTAATATTGCATAGCATACTCATGCTGATGCAATCTTGATTCAGCCTTGCTTGAGTAAGTATCTTGGTGAGATTAAATTTTAGTTTCAATAAATTTTAGGAGCTCCCTGGTTCTTAAAACTAGTAGAGCCATTAGTTTGTTTCCATACTTTTTTTTGAATAAGCACCAGGTACAAGAACAAGTGTGGGGGAGATCTCTCGAAACTTTCAATCATATACACTCAAGATCTCCCACAACACGTGCACAACACCGAACGAACCAGAATGCAAAAGGCCAAGACGAATCAGAGCTCGTATTGGGCAGTGGAACCTCAGGTTCGGCTGACTAGCACTAGCTCCGATCATCTTCATCGCGATGGTTTGTGCACTCTACCCCTCATACTCTCCCCAACCTATGAGTTTAAATGAAAGTCATTGCTTAATCATTAAAATTAAACTCAAAAGGTATCCTCTGGTTCTGTGCTTCTTTATGATTGGCTTGCATACCTTTTATTATTTGCTAAACCTGAGCTTGTGAATCATATCTTAGGGAACCCATAATTGTTAAGTTGTTGACTAGTGAGATATGGTTTGATAGAAGAATTCTTGCTTTCTCTGCTTATATGTCTGGGAAATTTCCATCAAAAAGAAAATCTCCAAAGCCTTACAACTCCACATGCTTGTCCTACCAAAGCCATATGTTGACCTTCATGACACAAATCTTACACATATGTGCCTTGTTGTTGCTTTGAGCTTTTTCAAACTTTGTGACCCTAGTGAGATGTCTTTCATACTTGCTTGATCAAGATCATGTGCACTCCACAAGCTAAACTTCTACACTGGAAGTTAGCTACCATATTCCATCCATCCACAAAATAAAACTCCATGTTTAATGATCTCTCTCTCTCATATCTTTCAATTGAGGCATGGGCTATAGAAAAGAAAAAGAGAGAAAAGATGGCATACCCAAGAAGCATGACCCAAAAAAAAACTTTGGACATAGAAGGTCCAAGAAAAAAAAAATATAGTCATATTGCCATGTCCTCATGTTATCCAAATAAAAGGGAGAGTGATTCATAAAAAGGAGTATTCCATTTCCACCATCCACCTTCCACACATGTGCACAATCTTGATCAACATGTTTGATTTGTCATCTCCATGGATCCGTTGTTTGATTTTGTGATATATGTGACACAAGTGCATGCTTCCATTTCCCTACCATGAGCTCCACATAAGCCATTTTTAGAAGTAGGATGAAAACAAGCAATGCCTTGGTGAGGATATATTTACACAGTGAGCGACATGAGAGATCCTATGGAGAAGTAAAAGCTATGGTTGGTCTTTGCAAAAATATTTTAAAAACCCCAAACATATGGCAGGAAAGTGGAGGAGTCTAAAGTCAATACCGTTTCGCTCTTCAACTTCCCAAGCAATTCATGGTAGACACATCAAAATTCATAGGCAAAGGTAAGGTCTAGAATAATCTGTATGCAGGTGTCATATCATATGAAGTCGGGTCCGCCTTAGTTCTTGCCTTTACTCGAGGACGAGCAAAGAACTAAGTGTGGGGGATCTTGTTGACGGTCACTAACGACCCATTTTGACCGTCAACTATCGTGCAAAAGTCGAGCATCAGAAGAAATAAATATTAGCATAGGATGATTATTTGACGAATTCCACAGATGCTGGTCTGAGAATGTGTGCAGGTGAATTTGGGCCAAAACTGCGTGTAACAAGCATATTATCCAAGGCATAAATTCCTAGGCCAAGCACAAGCAAGCCCAAAGTCCAAAAGGGCCCACTTGGCAGCTGCGCATGAGAGAGAGACGCAACCCATAAGCAAGGTGACACGTCATCAATCCGAGGCAACATCTTCTCGACGAATCAGATGCATTCACGAGGATCCACAGGCCCATCAGAGCTACCAAACCGACTCAAGACAGGCCCTTACCCATATACATGACATGGGGGCCCACCTAACAGTCTTTTGACCAAAGACCGGGGCGAACGGAGCCAGCCCACAGTCGGCCGACCAGCCAGGTCGGCCGGCCCAGTGGCGACGGCCCACGGGCCCCACCGCCTCTGAGATGATACATGGCGAGGTGTGGTTGATCCCCAAATGGCGGTTTGGCTCATTTCTCGTGCGAATGGCTGGTGGTTCCCTCCTATAAATACAAGGGGAGTGGGTTCAAATGAAAAAACTCACACACACAACACACACCACACCATCTCTTCTCTTGAGTTCTCACTTGAGTGAGAGTAGTCTTAGGGAGTTTAGGAGTAGAGGTACCCAGGAGGGGTGCCGACAACGACGCTCTTCTCCAAATTGTACCTCTACGAGAGTGAGGGAGATAGTCGGGGGATGTGCCAGGCTTGTCGGCGCTCTTCTCTGCTTGTACCTCGACGGATGCTTATTCGGTTGTAAGTGTTCGAGACTTTCTTTGCTTATTTAGAATTAGAGTTTAGATCGCAAGTTATCATCTCTGCCTTATATTAGTTGATGTGTATGCTAGCGAGTAGCATTTGACTCTAGAGTTGGGCTCCGGATAGAAAAATAATAACCCTGTACGCCTCTAGAGTTAGTAGGGAAAGACGTAGACGTGGTGTCTAGGCTGGACTATACCACTCAGTTGTCTGATAGTCCCATGGTTTGTAGATGTAGCCGGCAGGTGGTGACAGCCCTATTCGAGCCTTTTAGTAATCCACCACGTTCGGATATTGGATAGAGCACGTATTGGAACTATTGGCTTGTATAAGCCGGTCGATACCTTTAGCTCGAAGTATAACGGCGACGTGATCTCTTCTTCTAAGCATAGATTCTAGATCTTAGAAAGCCCTCTCTTTCCTATCCTCCTACACCAGTTTGTGTGTCCTTGGATAGCCTGAACCCGTAGGTAGTGTACTCATGTTCCCTAGTGGATACGATACCATGGAATACTCCTGGGTGAAAGCTACAGCTGTATCCGTGTGCTTAAGGATTTTATTCATGACATTACAAAATACCAACACTGGACTATCAGCAGTCCCAGCCGTACCAGCACCAGCAGCACCAGCCATACCAGCAGGAGAGCAATGACGAGGAGGAAAAGAACAACAAGAATGATGATGATGAGGACACCGACCAGGGAGAGCAGGACTCTGATGAGGAGGATTGAGCTTCATCGAAGCTTGGGGGTGAGTCACACCACCAGATAAGTCATCTCACTTGTTCTTTTCATTCAGTAGCCGTGCCAAAAAAAATAATAGTAGTAGTAATGAATAAATATTCTATAAACAAAAACCCCAAAAATACTTACATGCTTTGAATAAATTATATGAGTGGAAATCTGTGTAAGCTCTCATTTTGGAAATGATGAATAGTTGCTCTGTTTAAACTCTATATGTGCCTCGTTTACAACTTTTTACTCTCCTACTACCTAAACTAGTTGGCATATAATAGTTCCACTGAAAATTTGGTTGAATGGAGGCATGAGTTTAATTTCTGAAAGTTTAAGTTGTTGCGGGATTCGAGATAGCCCAAACCGGAATTTAAACTGCTGCTCTAGTAGGGAACCCCTCGAAATTCTTTTAAAACTAAAATTTTGGTGAAGGTTTCCCATGGTAAAAATGACCCATCTAGAGCCTTATATTGCATAAACCATTTGAGCTATCTGAAGTTACTTTGAGCTTTGTCGAATGGTGCATCCACTTCGGGAATGGTACTTGCCACCTACAGGTCTTTATGCCACAAACATCCACCATTTGCTAGCCCAAACATAGCTGGCTTGTCAGTCACTCACTCCGAGTATTGACATCCACTCTTGCCAGTTATGTCGACCCGCAATCACCATCTCATATACCACAAGTTCATTCCACAAAAGTTTCCCCATTCAAAACTCCAAAGAGAGAAATTCAAGATATTCCAGCATAGGAGAGTGGAGTCATCTTCTTAAAAAAAGGAGAGAAGAAGGAGAAAAGAAAAATAGAAGTCCACTCTCCATTTCAAGTTGCAAATTATGGAGTTCAAATAAATTCAAATGGGAAGCCACCCACTCCATCCACTTCATACCCTCCAAAAACCCCATGTTCCATGAGACCTGGATTTGGCAAAGTACCGACCCCGGCATGGATCACCCTTCGGCTAAGCAATACAGGTAACCAAGGTATGCATACATCTTCTTGCCCATAAACTCCACATATCAGCCTTAGAGATAGGAAGAAGATGGTCATATTTCTCGACCATATGTGAGGATCATACACTTTGAGCGCTCGAGAGTACCATTGGGAAACCTGAACCTCTTTTGAAAATTCTTGCAAAAATCCGAGTTGGGAACCTAAACAGGTAGCAGGGAACATTCCGGTGAAGGTTGTTCAGTCCAACAACCGCTCAAGACCGAGGGATGAAGAACGAATATGCCCCATCTTCCAAAACCTTAGGTATGTGCCAACTCTTCATAAGTACATACGGGAAGAGTAATATGCTGTGCACAAGGTACCTACAAGGGAGTAAATATTGATGCAACTCCTGATCCACCGGGCCTTAGTTTAAGCTTTGCTCGAGGATGAGCAAAAGTTTAAGCTTGGGGGGGTGTTGACGGCCATAATTTCACATTCTAAGTTGTGAACTTCTCGGAAATAATACGAGCTTTGCACTATGTTCCATTCATATTTTGTTTAATTCTAATGAGTTCCATGAGTTTTGAATGAGTTTTGATTTCAGGACTAAGCGTACCAAAATTGAGCAGAAAAGGGGAAAATCCCAGGCCGACCGGCCTCTCCTAGGCCGGCTGGCCTGGCACCTCCACTGGCAAGGCCCCAGCTTCGAACAAGTGACAATGTGACACAATCCAGAAGCTCTAAGTCGAGGGTTAGGTCATGGTTCAACTGGAAACACCGAAAGGCCTCAACACTCATCCAAAGATTCACAAGGCAGCCCAAGAGCACAAAGATTATAGAAACCCACTTCCCTAGAGGATATTCAAGAGCAGAGCAAGGCCTCAGCCAAGTCAGAGGCCGAGATGGGCCAGAGGGAGGCCGTCCGGCCTCCCCTAGGCTGGACGGCCTAGCAACTGCAAATCCGATGCGAGACCAACTGTCAACCGCCTCCAGGATGTAATCAGAGCCACTATCTGAAGGTCGGTGGCCACGTGGCAGGATCTCCAGGCCGGCCGGCCTAGGGGAGGCCAGCTGGTCCCACTTAGAAGCCTCTCAGGCTGGGACTTGGCGTGGAAGGTAAGCACAACCGTCATACCTGCTTTCAACCGACTCTACCTGCAATACCGGCCAGTACCGACCTTGGGAGGCTATAAAAGGAGGCACCATCCATCACTCAAGACACCATTTGGAGTTCTTCTCTTCCACTTGTACTTTCTAGAGTAGGTTAGTAGCTTGGGAGTTAGAGTCGAGTCGAGCTTGCTTGGGACTCCGAAGTCGTCGGAAGTCTGGTATAGCTCTTGTATCTTTCTTTTGACTTTACTAATATAAGTTATCTTCTTTACTTTTTTGAGTTCAGCTTTACTTTCCGTAGTCTTTTATTTACTCAAGTCTGAGGTTCAGCTTGAGCACGGAAGTTTTCCTTTAGCTTGGACTAAGTTATCTCTCTTAGTAATCGAGAACTTATCTTACGGGTTTTCTCGCCCGGACTAGAGTATCTCAAGTTAGTGCTCCAGGCTGAGGGGGATTTCTCTCGAAGGCCTCGAGAGAAATCCTAACACCGAGTGCAGACGTGGTGTCTGACCTTAGTGTTAGCTAGAAAGTGTGTTCCACCCCACGGAACCGTTGTGGTAGTCGGTAGGTGGTGACAGCCCTATCCGTCCTTTGTAGTCCACCACGTTCGGGTGTTTTCATAGCAGTAGTGCAGGTTGCTGTTGGACTCCCCTCTCATCCCTTTCTGAAGTCCTTCCTCTTCCAGCCACCGAAGTAAGCTCTGCTTTCCCGATAACTTGTTAGGTGCTTAGTCTGATCTAGGGAGGCTAGCTCGATAGTTCAGAAGTGTATCAGGTGTCTTATCTCGCTCATTGTCCTCCCAGCTCTACCTCTCTAAGGTTTAGAATCTCCTTGTGTCACTCGGTCATTGCCTGGCCACTTGTCTCACTACCTATCTGGCTTACCCCCGTCTTGTCAGTCGGTCGATAAAGCTAGTATGGTTATCAATCGATTTACGATACTCTTTACCATAGTGCTTCCCTGAGGATAAAATACGATACTCTGGAATACTCCAAGGTGAAGTGCTACAATGGTGATTCTGTGCGCTTGCATAATATCTATTCTAATCGGGCATTAGAAACGCCAACAGTATGTAACCCCGAGTTCACCAATCTCCATTTGAACATAGCTTGAACTTCGAAATTCATGCCTCCGTTGTTTTTGCTCGTATGCTCTGGTGTGGATGTCTTCTAGCTAGAGGCATCCATAGGCTTTTTAAATTTAAGGATGGTGCTTAGGTTAAAATTTCCTTCTTTAATCAAATTAGACATGGTGTTGAATTTGGTTAATGAACCGTTGAGCTAATACTATCACAGACTTTGGATGCATATCTTTTTGTGGACTAACCCTTGCAGGAAATTTTCAAAATTAATGGGTAAGTCCTCAAGTTCATGCTGGAGATAAATAAAGGCACGGGTGGCACGTCAGGAAAAATTGCACAACATGCAAGGGATGCCCAGATCACCTTTCCAAGGTGTGATGTGAGTATTTTGTCAAAATGCTCCTTCATGTTTGTGCAAATTTTAGCCCATCCTTGTTTAAAGATATAAATTTGGTGAACCACAATAAAAAGAAATAAATACCTTCTGATAAAAAAAGAGGGAATATCACTCTCTTGGAAAAAAATGATGAAATAAAAAAATGGCAAGCATGCCTAGGATCCATGCCATTTGAACCTTGGAATCTGATTCTTGGTAAGCATGGATGTGAACAACAAATAAAAAAACGATGATGAAATTCTTTTAAAAGATCTTTAGACCTTCTCGAATATTTGCTGTCCACTAACCTTTTGTAGGGAAATGAAAAGAAAACAACTATGGAGTAGCATGAACACCCTAACACTCATATAGCCCTCCTTGGACCGAGAAGGAGACAGACGCACAAGGAGCCAAACAGAACAAAATGCAAAGTTTGGCTTGATGAATATAGAGCTTAACTCTTGCATCTATGTTCAATGATTGGTAAGTTCCATCAGGTAGATATTCCACATACCTTGTGCATCCTCGTTCATTTCTTCACCCTGCAAAGTTACCCATCATGCCCAGTTTGCCATAATAAAAAGAAAATAAATATATATAATGAAAATAATAAAAAAAACTTAGGCACTTAAACATTCCATGCACCTTGCCTCAATAAAAATTTGACTCCCCGGTATTCAACCCCGGTAGAGTCCCTTTTGTTTCCACTTTTGTTTTTTCTTTTAATAAAAGCAAGTACAAGAATAAGTGTGGGGGAGATCTTCCAAAGGAACCAATTGCAAGCTCACTTGAAAATCTCTCCCCCAACATGTTGCACAACATTGATGGCCCAACATGCTGAAGAACAGGAAAGATAGGAACCAGAGAAGGATGGCCGAACCTCTGGTTCGATCAAACCAACTCTGATTCCTCTCAATTCCCTCTTCTTCCTCTTCAAACGATGGTTTGTGCAAACACACTCCTCTTACTCCCTAAGTTCTTGAATTTAAATGAATTCATGCTAATCACTAAAAATAAACTCAATGAACCTTCCCAATCACCTTATGCACTCCATACACTTTATGAAAAAATTTGCATACTTTTTATTCCTTGTTTTTACCTCATTCGTGTGAACTATTACATGATAGGGACCCCATGCTAATCTAGTAATTGACTTTTGAGATATGGTTAAAATGAATGGAACTTAGTTCTCCATTGCTAAGTACTTGGAATTTCTTTTAAAAATAAAAAAATTAGCATGGCTCCTCATTTGTTTATAAAATTCCTATCCAAGGCCATATGTTGTTCAAAACTTAAAACCTTCTACATATGCAACCTGTTATCTCTTTGAGCTTTGTCAAATTATTGTGACCCTCTGTGAGATGCATTTCATATTCCCATGATCAAGATCACGTATGTCAGACCCGGGGCAGCGGGACTTCTTATAGGTATAGAATGTTCTAGAGTAATGGATAGCTCATGGATATACCTTACCTCATTTGTAACTACCCAAATAGGTGTGGAACTAGCTGCAGTACAATAGAAACTACCTGATTGTGTTGTAGTAGGACTCCAATTGTACTTGGCTAGGACTTTCCATGTAACTCTATCCCCCCGGATATATAAGGGTGGGCAGGGACCCCCCTCAAAACATCATCAACACCTAAGGCAATACAAACAACCACACAGGACGTAGGGTATTACACAACTCGCGGCCCGAACCTATCTAAATCTTTGTCTTCCTTGTACCATCGAGTTCTAGAGCAGTCGATCCCTACCTACAAACTTTACTGCTAAGGGTATCCCTGAGCAGGCTTGGCGGTAAACACCGACAGCTAGCGCACCAGGTACGGGATTCGACGAGTTCATCAGCGAATTTGATGGCCGGATCAGGTGTGACACTTCAGGTGTTTAGCTTCCAAAAATAAAAATTTAATGTGTGATTGGTGCGTTTATTCCTGTTTGATTGCTATAAATTTGCAGTACAAGTAGGGATATTTTGGTAAATTTTGAAAAAGTATAAATCCCTTTGTGCAAAAGTTTTGACTTATGGAGTAATTTCAACTTTGTTAAGGGCCTTCTTGCAAATATGCTATTAATAAGTATTTTGATAGCAATACTGCATTTTAGCCCAAAAGTATAAGAATAAATGCTATTAAAAGTATTATTCCTTAATGGAATAAAGTTTATTTGAAATTATAAAAATATTTACGTTTGATCTAGTAAAAATTTGCATAACATGAAAGTTGTAGATCTTACAACTTTCATGTTGGGCACTTTTTCATTTGAGCAATAGATTGGTTGGAATTTTTAGTTTTCACTTTAGTCCCTGAACTTTTCTGTAATTGCAAATAGATCCACCCACAGTCTTCTTCAACCTCGGGCCAAAATAGAGGGTGCCGCCGCCACCCCTGGCCGCCGGTCTCCCGGCCCGACGGCCGCCCCAGACCACTGTTTGAGGCGCCGATAAGCATCCCTGGCATCTCCGGGTCCCTTTCCCCCACCGGTGGGTGCCTCTTTCCTTCTCCCCGAGACAATCCATCGCCGCCGCCTCTGTTTACTACTCCGGCGAGCTCGACCGCCGCAGATTTACCTTCCCACGCCGCCTCGCCGCCACCACGCATCGCGCTTGCAACTCCGCCACCTTTAGCGCTGCCTCTGCTGGCACCAGGAGCCCGCGCCACGCCTCCCCATGAGTTGCTCTGCTCCCTACCTCGCTGGTCGCCCACAAGAGCACGCCGTCGTCGCCAACTTTGCTCCTCCTCATTTGAACTCATCTTCTAAGCTTCCCTGCTCGCTTATCCACCCATCCTCGGCCTATAAATAGCTCCGCCGGTCCTCATTACCGGCCATCCGCCGCCGCACCTTCTCCTCCCATTCCGGCGACTCCTGTCCGCCGCCGACCCATCACTGCAGGTCATCTCCGACCATTCCAACCCCTCAGAGAGCTTCACCGAGTCCTAGTTTAGCTAATCCCCCTCCTCTCATCGCTGTTCCCCTACTAGAACCACCCCATCGATGAGCACCCTCCGCCGCTGCGCTCTGCCCGTCGCCGACGAGGCTCCTCCCGGCCACCCCGTGCCCATCCCTGCACACCAGCAGGTGCGCTTTGATCTCCTCTAGCTCCCTGGCCAACCCTTCTTCGCCGCCGGCGACTATCCTCGCCGGAACACGGCAGATTCCTTCCCCTGACCCCTTCCTCTCTGGCCAAGGACCCTTTTGAAAGGAAATAAAATGTTCCATGGACCTTGTTGCAAGATTTCAAACCTTTTTCAATGTGAACTTTGTAAATTCATAGTAAATTGTAGAAAAATCATAAAAATGCAAAACCAGTTTTGTTATTTTCTTTGTGAGTAAGTCTATATGATGGTGCTATGAGCTTGTTATGAAACTTTTTGTAGCAAGATTTAAAAATAGAAGTGTGATTTAGCTCTTTTCCTTACATTTTATGTTATTCTTTTGTGGACTTTGAAACATAAACTCTCTCAGAGCATGTTTAGCTCTATTTATTTTCTAAACGTTTTTAGAAGGCTCTAATTTGTATTTTCAAAACCTTCTTTACTAGGTTTTGCTTATGCTCTTATTAAACCATTCCAAAATTCCTTTTATGATTTATAAAACCTTTTTCCATGCTTGCTATAGTACTTGACATGGATGATTTGAATTATTTGAATGAATGAAATCATAATCTTTATCGTGAAGGAAATCTATACTCAAGTATAGTACCTTACTTTTGTTTTCAACTATTGCATTCATATAGAGGTCACCCCGTTAGTAGACGGAATATACGAACTCGATCATGAATCAGACGGGCATTCTTCTGAAGCCCAGGCTAATACTGTTGAACTAACTGAAGCTCCGAACTTCGATTCGGAAACTCCAGAGTCTACTGACCCTATAGCCATCAATACAAGCAAGCCCTGACACATGATCCCACTATTGTAAATTATGCAATTTAGTACTTTCTTTATGTGCATTTATGTTATTAGAGTTGAATGCAAACTCTAGATGCACAATTCTAGGTACCTATTGATTGAACACTAGAATTAATTCCGTTCAGATGCTATGCTAATAGGACCGGTAAAAGTCAAGTGATTTCCTGTCACTCGCGAGAATTATAGGAGTTGATTGTTTATTTCTTGCAATCACTATAAGGACCATGGACGGATTTGGTCAACAGCTTCATTGTAATCCGTCTGTGTTGATAATTTATTATGGCCTCAGTGTGTAGTAGCGGTGGTTAAGTGTTTGAAAGTACTAGCCACATGCCGTAAATATGGCACGCGGCAAATCTAGTAACTGATCGGCCCAGCAAGTGGACATACCTGCCACTCTCTCTTAGAGATAGGAAATTATATATTATGTTGCAACACCATGACTACAAAGATGTGGGATTCTTTGTAGTCTGGGAGAGTGGTCCTGATCCATGAACCGAAATGAAAAGTCAAAGGTTGCTTAGGAGTGACTTGACGGTACCTAAAACTCGACCAGTTCTATCTAGGCTTTCGTTCTACAGTCGATATAGCTTTGATACCACTCTGTAACACCCGGTTTATAAAAGGACATAAACCGAGCAATCATATACGTGCCAGGATCAAGTCACACGTATATACAACAGAATGAACAATATATCACAGCACATATCACATAAGAGATATAATAAAGCGAGTATGAATGTTATTTATTACATTAATGACAAAAGTCTGGTACAGAGTATGCGGAAGCGTAATACATAAACGATAACTCTCGTCGAAAGCGGTGACTGAGAAGTTTTCGACGCGTGGAGTTTGATCCAAGCTATTTTCATATGAAGAATAGAAGGTTTTGATCGTCAGCTGGTAAGCAAATGATGTGTTGCGCAACCCAAAGATGGGTCAGGCGAAAAGAGTCTTAACCCGAGTAGGACTCATGCTGAAATCGATCTGAGTCGGAGTAGAACTTGATTTGTCGTCGAGTTTCTGCTCCATTTCTTTGGCGAGATCGAGAAGCAGCATATCACCGTGATCATCTGATCCAGTGATATCATTGTGACTTTCCGACGAGATCGCCTCTGGATCAATGGGGTTGGTTAAGTGGCTGTCAAAGCCGCCTAAACCATTGGCGACGCAGACCCATGAACCAAAGACAAAGGTGGCTCCTTGAGGAAATGCCATGGTGCTAAAAGCGAAGGTGGCCATCGAATTCACCGATGAACTCGCCGAATCCCCTACCTGGCGCACCAGCTGTCGGTGTTTACCGCCAAGCCTGCTTAGGGATACCCTTAGTAGTAGGATTGTAGGTAGAGATCGACTAACTCTGAAATTTGATGGTGCAAGGAACACAAGGATTTAGACAGGTTCGGGCAGCGAGATGCATAATACCCTACGTCTTGTGTGGTTGCTTGTATTGCCTTAGGTGTTGATGTGTTTTGAGGGGGGGGGGTCCTTGCCCGCCCTTACATACTTCGGGGGGACAGGGTTACATGGAAAGTCCTAGCCGAGTACAGTCGGAGTCCTACTATAACACGGTCAGGTAGTTTCCTTGTACTGCAGCTAGTTGTACGCCTATTCGGATAGTTACAAAAGAGGTAAGGTACATCCATGTGCTATCCCTTACTCTACAACATTCTATGCCTATGAACAGTCCCGCTGCCCTGGGTCTGACAAGCGTTGCACTAAAGGCACAACTACTCCCTTGCTCGAGTATGTTATGGATATTCTTAAAATTAGTCCTACTTGGGTAACCTAATGAGGTTAATCCTAATCGGTCAATCTTAAGAGTTACTCCAGTCCACTATATGGACACTCTATTCGCTTGCTCGAGTAGATTATGGATATCTCCATAAAGTTTTCTCTATCTGGGTAACCCGACGAGGTTCATCCTAGCTGATAAACTAAGGAGGTTACTCCAAGACACCCTACTCGATTTCTCGAGTAGATTGTATATATCGACTACTTGTCCTATGATCACGGAAAAAGCTTCTGAAGATACGTCAGCAGGACGAAACAGTGATTTATACAGCAATAATACATGTCTTTACAGATCTGGGAACTACCGCAGGCAAACTACTCCGCCAAGTTCTTAATGATCACTTCGGCAATTGACACAGCCTCATCACGATACCAGAGGAAATCTTGATCCAGGCAATCAGAAGCTATTCCTAAAGCTATTGGAGCTAAGTTATACTTCACAATTCCAAGCAAGTGAGCTATGTAGTTATTGGTGGTGCCAGAAAGATAGTCGAGAATTTTCCTCGGAGCTTATTCTAAGCATTCAACCAAGGATTTACTACTCGATGCAACTTCTTTCTGGGGATCCACCATATCCACAATTACTTGAGCTACAACTACTAGTCACTCGTGTTCAATTGATAGACCTATATTGGGAAAATGACTTCAGTGATTCTGAAAACAATTACTACAAGCTACCAGGTACAATTCAAGTACTTACATGCTTGGATAGACTGCAGTTGATCTTCCAAGCTCTTGATTCGCTGCTTGAACTAATAAGTCTCATGTGTATGCTTTCGGGTGGCTACATAGAGTTCATTCTGCATAGCAAGAGCTTGATCAATGCTCTTGGCAATCTTTGCATCTTTTTGAGCAAGGAGCTTTCGGTTGTCTAAAGTCTTATATAGAGCATGTGACTTTAGAAACGACCGATTAGCAACATCCTACAAAAGAAAGGACATATTAGTTGTTAAGCTACTCGATGCTAAAAGGTACTTAGAGGAGAAAAAGTTTATCTGCGTATACTTGAAACTCCACTTCATGCAACCTTGGAGTTTCTTCATGTTCTCTGGAGTAAGGAGGGGATCATTAAAAAGTTATTTCCCCAGTTCCTCTTGAACAGAAGACGGGAGATATTGGAAGGGTATTATTCGAGTACCAGAACTACCCGACCCTCTAGCCTTTCCACCAGCAGCAGCAGTACCAACAGCATCAACATCAGCAGTTGTCGCGGCTGGAGAAGGTCTTTCAGCATTAGCCAACGATGGAGCAGACTTCTCTGCTCCAGGAGCTTATTCCTTTGCTTCTCCAGAAGTACTCACCTTCTGGGGTGCCACATCATCAGAACTTTTAATCAACCCCATTATAGGTGAATCGGGGGCTGATCGAGTAGAAGTTTCTGGATTTGCTTGGGACCAGTTGCGGAAATCTTGAATCTGAGCTTTTTCTTGCTCAGGGAGGTACTGAACCCTGAAGAAGCCAAAATCAACACAAGGCAACTGGACATAAATTGATATTGACACAGACAAGAAAATTACTCGCCGCTGTCAGTGCGACAGGTTTTCCTTTGCAACAAAGAAGGTCCGGATTGTCTTTCCGCTTCTTTCAAATGACATCAGCTAAAGTCTGACTGTCATCATCAGCAGCAGCATCAAAAGGAGGTGGAGGCATGCAATATCACACCTTGTAGTTTACCTGCAAGAATGAGTACATCAAAAAGTAGACGAAAGTACATATGGAAAGTACTCGAATATGACATCGACTACTTACCCAGGTATTCTCAAGCGGATTTGCTGCACAGAACAACTTGGGAAATTTTGGTGACATGTCAAAGCCATCGAGTACCTTGCAGCATCTCTTCAGTAATTCAAACTGATTGATCTTCTCAGAGGAGAATCTGGATGGATCGTCATGACCTTCATATCTGAATCCAGGATGAATCCAATGCTGCAATGGTTGTACTCAACGAACCAGAAAGGAGTATACTATGGAATCTCCTATCACTCCTATATTCTTTAGTTTCTCAAGAGTGCCCCAGAGTTTCACAACTTGACTCCTACCGGGTATAGCGCTCATCCAATTCACCGGTGCCTTGGGGGCTCCAAGAGTCCGCTCAGGCAAAGGAGCTTCGAAATTTCCAACATAAAACTAATAACTCTTCCAGTCGACTCCTTTTCCTGAGGGTTGATACGATAAGTACTCGCCCTCACTCTCGGGGCGGAGTACTAATTCAGATCCACCAATGTCAGCATGTTTGCTTGCATTGGGGATTGGTCGAAGAAAGAAGAAGTGTTGGAAAAAGTGAAAATGCGGCAAGATGCCAATCAAAGGTTCACATAAATGAGTGAAGATTGAGAGATGGGGAATGGATTGGGGGGTCAGATGGTGTAATTGGATTCCCCAGAAACACAAAAGAGCATGGAGAAAATCCGAAACTGGAACCGCGAGGGCGCGTTCTATGAAATTGAGGAAGATAACAGTTTCCAAAGTACCTTCTTATGGTCGGTCTTCTCCTTCAGCAGGGCGCCATTGGATTACGGCCCGACTCTGCAGCATTCTCCTATCTTCTAATTCTTGAACATTGGCTTTAGACATTTCACATTTCTTCCATCCCGTAGCAAGATCGGGATCCTCTTCAACTTTAGGTTTGGACTTGGTTTTCCTTGGGGCCATCTTGGTGTCACGAGCAGGATTCTTTGCTCGGGGGCTGTAAGAGAGGCTAAGGGAACAAAAATTGAGTAAGGAAAGGCTTGGAAAGTTCGAATCTACAAGTGGCGGCGGCCAGGAATAGAAGGGGTAAAAACGCTAGAGAGTAACCGTGTGGTTAAATAACACTAGGGCTAGCAATTTGGTCAATTGTTAGAAATCCAACGGTCGCCATCTGAGCGATTTTTCCAAACCATCAGAGCATGAATGCTTGCCACGAGTTATGGATCCTTAAAAGTAAAAGGTTTACATTCAAGGCTCGGGGGCTGCGGAATATGTGGCATTAGAGATTTATTTTTCAAATGTTTTGGAAAATAAAGGAAGAAAAAGGCTGAAGTGACCCTAACTTGATTCTGTGATTCAACCTAAGGCTCAGGGGCCACTCCATGTCGGTGTTTACCGCCAAGCCTGCTCAGGGATACCCTTAGCAGTTAGGTTTGTAGGTAGGGATCGACTGCTCTGGTACTCGATGATTTAGATAGGTTCGGACCGCGAGTTGCGGAATACCCTATGTCCTGTGGGGTGGTTTGTATTGCCTTAGGTGTTGATTTCTTTTGAGGGGGACCCTGTCCGCCCTTATATATCCGGGGGAACAGGACTACATGGAAAGTCCTAGCCGAGTACAGTTGGAGTCCTACTACAACAAGATCGGGTAGTTTCCTTTGTATTGCAGCTAGTTCTACGCCTATTCGGGTAGTTTACAAGAGAGGTAAGGTACATCCATGAGCTATCCATTACTCTAGAGCATTCTATGCCTATAAGCAGTCCTGCTGCCCCGGGTACGATAAGCCCCCGAGCTCTTCGTAGCCAAGTCCTGCAAACGTCAAGTACTTGGCTGGCGTCTTCGAGTACTTCAAGTAGTCATAACATCCTTCTGGTTGCTTCTAGGCCTTCCTTCAGATATGTCGAGTAGTCCTCCAAGTACTTCTGGTTGCTCTGAGGCTGTGAGGTGCTCAAGCCCCGAAATCATGATCATATATGGTGCGCGAAGTACTCGCGCTCCATATGGAGTAGCTCCCGAGCCTTAGGTTGAATCGCCGAATCAGGCTGAGGGTCACTTCAGTCTTTTTTCCTTCTTTATTTTCCAAAAAATTTGAAAAATAAATCTCTGATGCACATATCCCGCAGCCCCCGAGTCTTGAATTTAAATCTTTCCATTTAGATTTAAGAATCAATGTAAACTCGTGACAAAAATGAAATCTTCCCTAAAAAGGAAAGAATCCTTTGGCATCCCAAATATTCATGAAATTTGCTCCTGGAGACCGTATAAAGCCGGTTGAAAACTTCTGAGGGTTTTACCCCTTGAACTCCAGGCCGCCGTCATCCTCAGATTCACCTTTGCCTCTTGTTAGTCAGATTCCAAAAGCCCTTGTAAGGATCATCGGGGTGTCCGACCCTAGAGGGGGAGGGGTTGAATAGGGTCACTAATCGCTTTTTAACCTAGGGCTCAAACTACTTGCATAAGATAAACCTAACACGTCCTATACATGCTAGTTATGACTAAGGTTTATCTATGCTACTCTCTACTTACCCCTAAAAGACTTGCAACCTAGCCAATCCTAATCAAACTAACTAGGAAAGTAAAGGTACGCAAGATAGAGTAAATGTGGAAACGTAATGCGGTAAGTAAAGAAGTAAGTGCAAGAGGGATGCAAACTCCCGAGTAGACATGGTCATGTAACGTGGTTCGGCACAAACGCCTACGTCCACGGGACACCGAGGCTCTTCCGATCACGTCTTGCACTACTCCACCAAGGCGATGCCGGCAAGCAAAGGCAAGTGCCCACAAGACACTAAGTCTCGTGCACCGCCACCGTCTCTCTCGGTCACCCGGCCGAAATCCACTACGGAGCTTCTCCACCAAGGAGGGGGCCTCCTCTTCCCCCGCACAAAGTGTCGTTGCCACTCCACACCAAGACGGAGGGTCACACGACGGATCACAAGTTGCTTGCCGCAGCAAGGCTTCTCTCAAGGGAGCTCTCGCAAGAACTAATCCCTATTACAAGCACTAAGCACTCTCACAAGTGTGCTTAAGCCTATATGATGTATAATGAAGCTCTAGGATGGTTGGAGATGATCTTTTACTCTTGTATGCTTGTATGGTCTCCAGCAACCTTAAATGACCCGGCCATGGGGGTATATATAGGCAGCCCAAGCAAATATAGTCGTTCGAGAAAAGCCGCCGGAAAAACACTTAACACCGGTCAATCTGACGTACCCCCAAAGCCATCGTCGGTTTAACCGGTGATACTAAAACTGCCTGCCTCAAAAACTAGCCGTTACATGTACAGGCAATCAACCGATGCTACGTCGGTTTAACCGGTGAATGTAGTTGCCCTTTGAACTCTGAAAAACAACTCTCTGGACAACTGCATCGACGTTCACCAAGACCCAATCGTCGGTTCATCCGGTGTATAGAATTTCATCTGTCAATGCACCGACGTATGCAACTTCTTTAGCGTCGGTTCAACCGGTGTTCCGAGTCAATGCACCGACGTATGCAATTTCTTAAGCGTCGGTTCAACCGGTGAGTGTATCTTCAGTTTCTAGCTTCTGGACAATTACACCGGCGTGTGTCTTTTCCTTAACATCGGTTCAACCGGTGTATTCAATTTCTTCACAGTCTCTTCGATTCTTGCCCTGAGACCCACGAGGGGCGGCTCCCCCTCGACCCCTGTCCGCTAACCAGGTAGCGGAACCCCCGTAGGGGCGGCCTTTCGGGCCTAGCTACGCCTATTTTCTCTTTGTCATCACTTGAACCTAAAAGCTTGAGAATGGTCATCTTAACACTTATATTAGTCCAAGTGTTGTGTTGTCTATATCAATCACCAAAACATTATATTGAAATATGGCATGAGAGGCCATTTTCGCTATAGCCCCTCTCGTAGCCCCCGAGCCAAAACTCGTGACTTTGAGATGGCTCCCAAGAAGAACAAATCCAAGGTTGAAGAGGAAACTATCGCTAATATATCCACGGACTGGCGTAAAAGCAAGATGTCTGAATCATTGGTGCAAGAATTGGAGAAAATGGGTTTCCTCCAAGAGCAGGGCGTGAGCCAATGGCGTGCTGGTGAAGGAGAAGATTACCCTATGGAAGGTACCCTTGAGACCGTTATATTCCGTGATTTTATGGAACGTGGTCTCACTCTTCCTGTGTCCGAATTTTTCTATAGACCATCTCACTCCCCAATCCATCTTGCATCTTTCCATTTTTACTCATTTCTGTGAGGCATTCCTTGGAATTCTTCCCCATTTCCACCTTTTTCAACATTTCTTCTTCCTCGCTCCAATCCCTAACGCCACCAATCTTGCCGTCGTCGGGGGATGTGAATTGGTGCTCCGTCCTGAGACTCGAGGCGAGTACTTGGCTTATGATCCAGCTGGTAAAGGAGCCGAATGGAAGAAGTTCTGGTTCCATGTTGGAAATTTTGAATCCCCGCTTCCAGAAAGGGTTGCTGGTGCCCCCCAGGTCCAGGAAAGTTGGTCGAGTAAAGGACCTGGTGGCAGGCAAGTTGAAATCATTCTGCGTGTTATTGCCACTATCAAGAGCAAAGGAGTCACTAGAGATCATGTGGTCTACTCCTTTGTTAGTCATCGAGTCCAACCTCTCCAGCTCCAAAAGCATCCTGCATTTAGATATGAAGGCACACAGGACCCCACTAGGATGTCTCCAGAACCAATGGCTCAGTCTGAAGTAATCAAGAGATGCTGCAAAGTACTCGACGACTTCGACAAGTCTTTGGCACTTCCATCGCTCTTCTGTGCACAAAATTTTCCCGAGAATGCATGGGTATGTGTTTTGAAAACCATGTCGAGTACTTGTAGTTAACATTTCTGATCTGCTGACGATTTCTTTTGCTTAATTCTGTAGAAAAATTATAAATCCTGGTATTGTATGCCTCCGACTTCTGTAGATGCTGACTCTAATGATAGCAAGAAACGGAAGGCGACTCCCGGATCCATATTGCAGAGAAAAGTTCCTCGTCTTGATGTCGGCCAGTAAGTATATAGTATTCTATTGATTTTATCCTGTTTGCCTCAGCTTTCTTATTCAGAATCTTGCTTGGCTAGGATCCAACATCTTCCGGCTCATGAGAAAGACCAAGTTCAACACTTCCGCAACTGGGTGTCGAGTGGTTCAGAAGGAACTAGTCGATCAGCCCCCGAGTCACCTATAATTGGGTTGATCGAGACCCCAGCTACCATTTTGCCAAATGTAAACACAGCTGAAAAATCAAGCAAGCCGAATCCTGAAGCACCTGAACATACTCCTGCGGCTACTGAAGGAGCCTCCAAAGCTGGTGGGTCTGGAAGTAGTGGAGCTGAAAGGTCGAAAGGCCCTGCCCGTTTGACTAGTACCTTTCCAGTCTATGCCTCAGTCAACCCAGGAGGAGTTGGGAAAAGAACTGTTTGATGATCCACTGTTGTCTCTAGACAACAGTAGATTATGGATATCTCCATAAAGTTTTCTCTATCTGGGTAACCCGACGAGGTTCATCCTAGCTGATAAACTAAGGAGGTTACTCCAAGACACCCTACTCGATTTCTCGAGTAGATTGTATATATCGACTACTTGTCCTATGATCACAGAAAAAGCTTCTGAAGATACGTCAGCAGGACGAAACAGTGATTTATACAGCAATAATACATGTCTTTACAGATCTGGGAACTACCGCAGGCAAACTACTCCGCCAAGTTCTTAATGATCACCTCGGCAATTGACACAGCCTCATCACGATACCAGAGGAAATCTTGATCCAGGCAATCAGAAGCTATTCCTAAAGCTATTGGAGCTAAGTTATACTTCACAATTCCAAGCAAGTGAGCTATGTAGTTATTGGTGGTGCCAGAAAGATAGTCGAGAATTTTCCTCGGAGCTTATTCTAAGCATTCAACCAAGGATTTACTACTCGATGCAACTTCTTTCTGGGGATCCACCATATCCACAATTACTTGAGCTACAACTACTAGTCACTCGTGTTCAATTGATGGACCTATATTGGGAAAATGACTTCAGTGATTCTGAAAACAATTACTACAAGCTACCAGGTACAATTCAAGTACTTACATGCTTGGACAGACTGCAGTTGATCTTCCAAGCTCTTGATTCGCTGCTTGAACTAATAAGTGTCTTGTGTATGCTTTCGGGTGGCTACATAGAGTTCATTCTGCATAGCAAGAGCTTGATCAATGCTCTTGGCAATCTTTGCATCTTTTTGAGCAAGGAGCTTTCGGTTGTCTAAAGTCTTATATAGAGCATGTGACTTTAGAAACGACCGATTAGCAACATCCTACAAAAAGAAAGGACATATCAGTTGTTAAACTACTCGATGCTAAAAGGTACTTAGAGGAGAAAAAGGTTATCTGCGTATACTTGAAACTCCACTTCATGCAACCTTGGAGTTTCTTCATGTTCTCTGGAGTAAGGAGGGGATCATTAAAAAGTTATTTCCCCAGTTCCTCTTGAACAGAAGACGGGAGATATTGGAAGGGTATTATTCGAGTACCAGAACTACCCGACCCTCTAGCCTTTCCACCAGCAGCCCAGTACCAACAGCATCAACATCAGCAGTTGTCGCGGCTGGAGAGGTCTTTCAGCATTAGCCAACGATGGAGCAGACTTCTCTGCTCCAGGAGCTTATTCCTTTGCTTCTCCAGAAGTACTCACCTTCTGGGGTGCCACATCATCAGAACTTTTAATCAACCCCATTATAGGTGAATCGGGGGCTGATCGAGTAGAAGTTTCTGGATTTGCTTGGGACCAGTTGCGGAAATCTTGAATCTGAGCTTTTTCTTGCTCAGGGAGGTACTGAACCCTGAAGAAGCCAAAATCAACACAAGGCAACTGGACATAAATTGATATTGAAACAGACAAGAAAATTACTCGTCGCTGTCAGTGCGATAGGTTTTCCTTTGCAACAAAGAAGGTCCGGATTGTCTTTCCGCTTCTTTCAAATGACATCAGCTAAAGTCTGACTGTCATCATCAGCAGCAGCATCAGAAGGAGGTGGAGGCATGCAATATCACACCTTGTAGTTTACCTGCAAGAATGAGTACATCAAAAAGTAGACGAAAGTACATATGGAAAGTACTCGAATATGACATCGACTACTTACCCAGGTATTCTCAAGCGGATTTGCTGCACAGAACAACTTGGGAAATTTCGGTGACATGTCAAAGCCATCGAGTACCTTGCAGCATCTCTTCAGTAATTCAAACTGATTGATCTTCTCAGAGGAGAATCTGGATGGATCGTCAAGACCTTCATATCTGAATCCAGGATGAATCCAATGCTGCAATGGTTGTACTCGATGAACCAGAAAGGAGTATACTACGGAATCTCCTGTCACTCCTATATTCTTTAGTTTCTCAAGAGTGCCCCAGAGTTTCACAACTTGACTCCTACCGGGTATAGCGCTCATCCAATTCACCGGTGCCTTGGGGGCTCCAAGAGTCCGCTCAGGCAAAGGAGCTTCGAAATTTCCAACATAAAACTAATAACTCTTCCAGTCGACTCCTTTTCCTGAGGGTTGATACGATAAGTACTCGCCCTCACTCTCGGGGCGGAGTACTAATTCAGATCCACCAATGTCAGCATGTTTGCTTGCATTGGGGATTGGTCGAAGAAAGAAGAAGTGTTGGAAAAAGTGAAAATGCGGCAAGATGCCAATCAAAGGTTCACATAAATGAGTGAAGATTGAGAGATGGGGAATGGATTGGGGGGTCAGATGGTGTAATTGGATTCCCCAGAAACACAAAATAGCATGGAGAAAATCCGAAACTGGAACCGCGAGGCCGCGTTCTATGAAATTGAGGAAGATAACAGTTTCCAAAGTACCTTCTTATGGTCGGTCTTCTCCTTCAGCAGGGCGCCATTGGGTTACGGCCCGACTCTGCAGCATTCTCCTATCTTCTAATTCTTGAACATTGGCTTTAGACATTTCACATTTCTTCCATCCCGTAGCAAGATCGGGATCCTCTTCAACTTTAGGTTTGGACTTGGTTTTCCTTGGGGCCATCTTGGTGTCACGAGCAGGATTCTTTGCTCGGGGGCTGTAAGAGAGGCTAAGGGAACAAAAATTGAGTAAGGAAAGGCTTGGAAAGTTCGAATCTACAAGTGGTGGCGGCCAGGAATAGAAGGGGTAAAAACGCTAGAGAGTAACCGTGTGGTTAAATAACACTAGGGCTAACAATTTGGTCAATTGTTAGAAATCCAACGGTCACCATCTGAGCGATTTTTCCAAACCATCAGAGCATGAATGCTTGCCACGAGTTATGGATCCTTAAAAGTAAAAGGTTTACATTCAAGGCTCGGGGGCTGCGGAATATGTGGCATTAGAGATTTATTTTTCAAATGTTTTGGAAAATAAAGGAAGAAAAAGGCTGAAGTGACCCTCAACTTGATTCTGTGATTCAACCTAAGGCTCAGGGGCCACTCCATGTCGGTGTTTACCGCCAAGCCTGCTCAGGGATACCCTTAGCAGTTAGGTTTGTAGGTAGGGATCGACTGCTCTGGTACTCGATGATTTAGATAGGTTCGGACCGCGAGTTGCGGAATACCCTATGTCCTGTGGGGTGGTTTGTATTGCCTTAGGTGTTGATTTCTTTTGAGGGGGACCCTGTCCGCCCTTATATATCCGGGGGAATAGGACTACATGGAAAGTCCTAGCCGAGTACAGTTGGAGTCCTACTACAACAAGATCGGGTAGTTTCCTTTGTATTGCAGCTAGTTCTACGCCTATTCGGGTAGTTTACAAGAGAGGTAAGGTACATCCATGAGCTATCCATTACTCTAGAACATTCTATGCCTATAAGCAGTCCTGCTGCCCCGGGTATGATAAGCCCCCGAGCTCTTCGTAGCCAAGTCCTGCAAACGTCAAGTACTTGGCTGGCGTCTTCGAGTACTTCAAGTAGTCATAACATCCTTCTGGTTGCTTCTAGGCCTTCCTTCAGATATGTCGAGTAGTCCTCCAAGTACTTCTGGTTGCTCTGAGGCTGTGAGGTGCTCAAGCCCCGAAATCTTGATCATATATGGTGCGCGAAGTACTCGCGCTCCATATGGAGTAGCTCCCGAGCCTTAGGTTGAATCGCCGAATCAGGCTGAGGGTCACTTCAGTCTTTTTTCCTTCTTTATTTTCCAAAAAATTTGAAAAATAAATCTCTGATGCACATATCCCGCAGCCCCCGAGTCTTGAATTTAAATCTTTCCATTTAGATTTAAGAATCAATGTAAACTCGTGACAAAAATGAAATCTTCCCTAAAAAGGAAAGAATCCTTTGGCATCCCAAATATTCATGAAATTTGCTCCTGGAGACCGTATAAAGCCGGTTGAAAACTTCTGAGGGTTTTACCCCTTGAACTCCAGGCCGCCGTCATCCTCAGATTCACCTTTGCCTCTTGTTAGTCAGATTCCAAAAGCCCCTGTAAGGATCATTGGGGTGTCCGACCCTAGAGGGGGAGGGGTTGAATAGGGTCGCTAATCGCTTTTTAACCTAGGGCTCAAACTACTTGCATAAGATAAACCTAACACGTCCTATACATGCTAGTTATGACTAAGGTTTATCTATGCTACTCTCTACTTACCCCTAAAAGACTTGCAACCTAGCCAATCCTAATCAAACTAACTAGGAAAGTAAAGGTACGCAAGATAGAGTAAATGTGGAAACGTAATGCGGTAAGTAAAGAAGTAAGTGCAAGAGGGATGCAAACTCCCGAGTAGACATGGTCATGTAACGTGGTTCGGCACAAACGCCTACGTCCACGGGACACCGAGGCTCTTCTGATCACGTCTTGCACTACTCCACCAAGGCGATGCCGGCAAGCAAAGGCAAGTGCCCACAAGACACTAAGTCTCGTGCACCGCCACCGTCTCTCTCGGTCACCCGGCCGAAATCCACTACGGAGCTTCTCCACCAAGGAGGGGGCCTCCTCTTCCCCCGCACAAAGTGTCGTTGCCACTCCACACCAAGACGGAGGGTCACACGACGGATCACAAGTTGCTTGCCGAAGCAAGGCTTCTCTCAAGGGAGCTCTCGCAAGAACTAATCCCTATTACAAGCACTAAGCACTCTCACAAGTGTGCTTAAGCCTATATGATGTATAATGAAGCTCTAGGATGGTTGGAGATGATCTTTTACTCTTGTATGCTTGTATGGTCTCCAGCAACCTTAAATGACCCGGCCATGGGGGTATATATAGGCAGCCCAAGCAAATATAGTCGTTGGAGAAAAGCTGCCGGAAAAACACTTAACGCCTGTTAATCTGACGTACCTCCAAAGCCATCGTCGGTTTAACCGGTGATACTAAAACTGCCTGCCTCAAAAACTAGCCGTTACATGTACAGGCAATCAACCGATGCTACGTCGGTTTAACCGGTGAATGTAGTTGCCCTTTGAACTCTGAAAAACAACTCTCTGGACAACTGCATCGACGTTCACCAAGACCCAATCGTCGGTTCATCCGGTGTATAGAATTTCATCTGTCTTCATCTGTCAATGCACCGACGTATGCAACTTCTTTAGCATCGGTTCAACTGGTGTTCCAAGTCAATGCACCGACGTATGCAATTTCTTAAGCGTCGGTTCAACCGGTGAGTGTATCTTCAGTTTCTAGCTTCTGGACAATTACACCGGCGTGTGTCTTTTCCTTAACATCGGTTCAACCGATGTATTCAATTTCTTCACAGTCTCTTCGATTCTTGCCCTGAGACCCACGAGGGGCGGCTCCCCCTTGACCCCTGTCCGCTAACCAGGTAGCGGAACCCCCGTAGGGGCGGCCTTTCGGGCCTAGCTACGCCTATTTTCTCTTTGTCATCACTTGAACCTAAAAGCTTGAGAATGGTCATCTTAACACTTATATTAGTCCAAGTGTTGTGTTGTCTATATCAATCACCAAAACATTATATTGAAATATGGCATGAGAGGCCATTTTCGCTACAGCCCCTCTCGTAGCCCCCGAGCCAAAACTCGTGACTTTGAGATGGCTCCCAAGAAGAACAAATCCAAGGTTGAAGAGGAAACTATCGCTAATATATCCACGGACTGGCGTAAAAGCAAGATGTCTGAATCATTGGTGCAAGAATTGGAGAAAATGGGTCTCCTCCAAGAGCAGGGCGTGAGCCAATGGCGCGCTGGTGAAGGAGAAGATTACCCTATGGAAGGTACCCTTGAGACCATTATGTTCCGTGATTTTATGGAACGTGGTCTCACTCTTCCTGTGTCCGAATTTTTCTATAGACCATCTCACTCCCCAATCCATCTTGCATCTTTCCATTTTTACTCATTTCTGTGAGGCATTCCTTGGAATTCTTCCCCATGTCCACCTTTTTCAACATTTCTTCTTCCTCGCTCCAATCCCTAACGCCACCAATCCTGCCGTCGTCGGGGGATGTGAATTGGTGCTCCGTCCTGAGACTCGAGGCGAGTACTTGGCTTATGATCCAGCTGGTAAAGGAGCCGAATGGAAGAAGTTCTGGTTCCATGTTGGGAATTTTGAATCCCCGCTTCCAGAAAGGGTTGCTGGTGCCCCCCAGGTCCAGAAAAGTTGGTCGAGTAAAGGACCTGGTGGCAGGCAAGTTGAAATCATTCTGCGTGTTATTGCCACTATCAAGAGCAAAGGAGTCACTAGAGATCATGTGGTCTACTCCTTTGTTAGTCATCGAGTCCAACCACTCCAGCTCCAAAAGCATCCTGCATTTAGATATGAAGGCACGCAGGACCCCACTAGGATGTCTCCAGAACCAATGGCTCAGTCTGAAGTAATCAAGAGATGCTGCAAAGTACTCGACGGCTTCGACAAGTCTTTGGCACTTCCATCGCTCTTCTGTGCACAAAATTTTCCCGAGAATGCATGGGTATGTGTTTTGAAAACCATGTCGAGTACTTGTAGTTAACATTTCTGATCTGCTGACGATTTCTTTTGCTTAATTCTGTAGAAAAATTATAAATCCTGGTATTGTATGCCTCCGACTTCTGTAGATGCTGACTCTAATGATAGCAAGAAACGGAAGGCGACTCCCGGATCCATATTGCAGAGAAAAGTTCCTCGTCTTGATGTCGGCCAGTAAGTATATAGTATTCTATTGATTTTATCCTGTTTGCCTCAGCTTTCTTATTCAGAATCTTGCTTGGCTAGGATCCAACATCTTCCGGCTCATGAGAAAGACCAAGTTCAACACTTCCGCAACTGGGTGTCGAGTGGTTCAGAAGGAACTAGTCGATCAGCCCCCGAGTCACCTGTAATTGGGTTGATCGAGACCCCAGTTACCATTTTGCCAAATGTAAACACAGCTGAAAAATCAAGCAAGCCGAATCCTGAAGCACCTGAACATACTCCTGCGGCTACTGAAGGAGCCTCCAAAGCTGGTGGGTCTGGAAGTAGTGGAGCTGAAAGGTCGAAAGGCCCTGCCCGTTCGACTAGTACCTTTCCAGTCTATGCCTCAGTCAACCCAGGAGGAGTTGGGAAAAGAACTGTTTGATGATCCACTGTTGTCTCTAGACAACATGAAGAAATTGGCAGACTGTATGCAGTGGAGCTTTAAATTTACCAAGGTGAGCCCTATGCCACTACTTGTCTTCATCGAGTAGTTGTTGAGGTCTAACCAGTCTTGCCTTGTATGTTCTAGGATGTAGCCAATCGCTCCTTCCTGAAGTCTCATGCTCTGTATAAGACTGTAGACAATTGGAAAACCTTAGAGGAGCAAAAAGCCATGATTGCCAAATGACTGGATGAATCCCTCGCTGCTTGTAATAATCTCTATGAAGCAAATCGACAGCATCATCTAGAGATTTGTGATATGAAGCGCCAGATCACGAATCTTGAAGAAGAAAGATCAAGGCTTCAGTAAGAAAAATCCAGACTTCAAAAGCAATTGCAAACTGCCCAAGCCTGTAAGTATCCAATCTTTTGCTTTGACTTTGCTTTTTCAATAATAATTACTGAAAAAACCTTGCATCAGATTCTCCAGAAGACCATACTCAACTAGTAGCAGCAGCTCAAGCTCTTGTGGATGTGGTTGGTTCTAAAGAGGAGTCGTCGAATAACAAGTCCTTGGTGGAGCGATTAGAGGAAGCTCCCCAGAGGATTTTTGATGTCATGACAGCTACCTCCAAGAATTACCTGACCCACATGATAGGAGTTGTCAAATCTTACTTGCCTCACTTCAACTTAGCTCCCATAACTAAGGGAATATCCCCCACTTGTTCCGATGACAATTTCCGGGACTATTGTAAGGAGTCAAAAGTGATTGCTGAGGAGATTCTGAAGAACATGGCAGAGTAGAATGCTTGTAACAACTCTTGTAATCTTCATTGGGTTCTTGTCATTGTTCATAATTTGTATCCTGTTGGTGTGTCTTCAGAAGCATGATCTAAAACCGTAGGATAAGAATGAACTAATTGATCAAGCAAGTAGAATACTCGAAAGGAGTAACCTTTTAAAGTTAATCATTTAGGGTGAGTTCCGTCAGACTACCCAAGAAGAGAAACTTGCAGAGGTGTCCATAAACTACTCAAGCAAGCGAATAGTGTGTCCCAACCAAGGACTGGAGTAATCCGTAAGACAAAACTGTTAGGTACGAACCCCGTCGGGTTGCCCAAGACGTAAATGTCAAAGGGATATACAAAAATTACTCGAGCAAGGCGAGTAATGTGTCCTTTATTCAAGGACTGGAATAATCCTTAAGGCAAAACTGTTAGGTATGAACTCCGTCGGGCTATCCAAGACATAAATGCCAGAAAGATATCCAAAACTTACTCGAGCGAGGCGAGTAAGGTGTCTTACTTGTAGACTAGAGTAACTATTAAGATTGACCTGTTAGGACGAACCCCGTCGGGTTGCCCAAGATCCATAACATACTCGAGCGAGCGAGTAGTTTTGCCTTTACAGCAAGGGTGGAGTTCCTTATAGTTGACCTGTTAGGATGAACTCCGTCGAGTTACCCAAGATGGATAACTAGTAAAGGTATCCATACACCTTCTCGAGCTAGGCGAGTAGGTTGCGCCCTTATATTAAGGACAAGGATGCGGCTTGTGTAGTAATTCTGATGGAGAACTGTGTAAGCTATCCTGGACTGGTGATGCCGTCAGATAGAGAAATTATCTTTAATGTAGTCGATATACCAGAAAAGACCCTTGCTTTATTAAAGAAATCAGCTGACATCACCAAATTGCTTGGATCAAGGATAGAACTTGCGCAAGTGCTCAATATTCCAGGAATTCGGTACTTCATTGCCATCTGCATCAGTGATTCTGTATGATCCTGGTCTTGTAACCTTGGTTACGATGAAAGGACCTTCCCATCTGGAATTTAACTTGTGCAGTCCCATCTCGTCTTGGATCCTTCGTAATACTAGATGTTTGATATTGAAAGATCTTTGCTGGACGTTGCGGTCATGGTAGCGTCTGACTCCTTGAAGATATCTAGCCGATTGAGTTAGAGTGTTGACTCTGGCCTCTTCAACTGAATCTAGCTCGAGTTGTCGAGCTTCATCTGCTTCTCTTTCTTGATAAGCTTCCACTCTTGGAGATCTCCACATGATGTCTGCCGGTAGTATGGCCTCTGACCCGTAGGTGAGAAAGAAAGAAAATTGTCCAGTTGCTTTGCTAGGCTGGGTTCGCAGCCCCCAGACTACATGAGGAAGTTCCTAAATCCACTTGCCACCTTTCTTGGTGTTGGCATTGTAGAGTCTTTTCTTCAAGCCATCGAGTCCCAAACCATTGATTCGCTCAACTTGTCCGTTTGCCCGTGGATGAGCTACTGAGGCATATTTGACCTCAATGCAGGAGTTGTCACAGAAATCCCAAAAAGTTTGTGATGTGAAGTTAGAACCAAGATCTGTAATGATGGTGTGAGGAAAGCCGAATCGGTGGATAATGTCAGAGATGAAATCCACTGCTCTGTCGGATGAGATCTTGACAATGGGCTTGTACTCGATCCACTTGGTGAACTTGTCGACTGCTACCAGCACATGATTGAATCCTCCTGGAGCTATGGTTAATGGTCCGATCATGTCCAAACTCCAACAGGCGAACGACCATGATGGAGGGATTGTTATCAAGTTATGTGCTGGGACATGAGTCTTCTTGCCAAAGAATTGGCAGCCAGGGCACCGTTTGACTAGGTCTTCTGCGTCCGAAACAGCTTTTGGCCAGAACAATCCAGACCTATGCGCTCTGCCGACTAGTGTCCTTGATGCAGCGTGATTGCCGCAAACTCCTTCGTGTATTTCTTGCAGGATGTCTTTGCTTTCTTCAAGGGTAACACACTTCATGAGGATGCCTGAAGCAGAGCGCTTGTATAGGTTGTCACCAACGAGGACTAAACCCTTGCTATGCCTGATGATGCGGGCAGCTTCAGCGCTTTTAGGATCAACATGTGGTGGAAGCTTGAATTCCTTGATGAAGTCGATAAACTGAGTCTGCCAATCTCCTTCAATCATCAGCACTTCTCTGACTATGGCTGGGGCCTCTGTGTCAGTGGCTTGTTGGCTTTGTTCCTTGACTGATGGGTGGTGAAGTTCATGGACAAAAACTCCCGGTGGAACAGCTTCTCGAGTGGACCCAAGTTTGGAGAGGACATCGGCTCCCACGTTGTTGTTGCGATCGACGTGGTGGATTTCCAGTCCTGAGAACTTGTTTTCGAGCTTTCTGATTTCTTCAACGTATGCGTCCATTGTATCCTTGTTGATGTCCCATTCTTTATTGACTTGTTGAACGACGAGTAGAGAGTCGCCGTAGACAAGTAGTCGCTTGATGCCGAGAGAAACTACTAGTCGGAGGCCGTGTAGCAATGCCTCGTATTCAGCTTCATTGATGGAGACCTTGAACAAAATTTGGAACACATACTTCAATTGTTCTCCCTTGGGGGAGATGAACAAAACTCCCGCGCCGCCTCCGTCAATCTTGAGTGAGCCATCGAAGTACATCACCCAATGCTCTGGAATGTTCTGGGTGCTAGAATTTGATTTTCCCGCCATTCAGCCAAGAAGTCAACTAGTGCCTGTGACTTGATTGTTGTTTTTGGCTTGAAGTTGATTTCCAAGGCTCCCAGTTCAACTGCTCACTTTGATATTCGTCCAGTGGCATCCCGATTGTGGAGTATATCCCCCAATGAGAAGTCAGTTATGACTGAGATCTTGTATTCGTCGAAGTAATGCCGGAGCTTCCTAGAGGCGATTAGAATTCCATACAGAAGTTTCTGAATTGATGGATATCTAACCTTTGATTCAGAGAGTACTTTGCTGATGAAGTAGACTTGTCTCTGAATACCGTAAGTGTGGCCTTCCTCCGGGCGTTCGACTACTATCGCCGTACTGACTACATGGGTAGTCGCAGCGATGTAGAGGAGTAGTTCCTCACCGGTTAGTGGAGCTGTTAGAATCGGCAGTGACTGGAGATGATGCTTGAGATTCTCGAGTCCTTCCGCGGCTTCTGTAGTCCACTCGAATTTATCTTGTCGCTTTAGGAGTTTGAAGAAGGGTAATCACCTTTCGCCAATCCTAGACAAGAATCGATTCAAGGCTGCCATGCAGCCTGTAAACTTCTGGACGTCCTTGATGGTAGCTGGATCGTCCATGGCCATGATGGCATTGATCTTCTCTGGATTAGCCTCAATTCCTCGGTTACTGACGATGAATCCGAGTAGTTTTCCAGAGGGTACACTAAAGACGCACTTGGTTGGAGGCTGTTGAAGGTCTCTTCCAGGTCAGTAATGAATTGATCCTGGGTCTTGGTTTTGACAATGACGTCATCAACATAGGCTTCAACATTGCGATGTAGCTAATCGGAGAAGCATAGCTGTATCGCACGCTGGTAGGTAGCGCCATCGTTCTTCAACCCGAAGGACATGGTCTTGTAGGCGTATGCCCCGTAAGGGGTGATGAAGGCCGTCTTGATTTGGTCTTCCTCTTTCAGGGCGATCTGATGATACCCTGAGTAGCAATCGAGGAAGGATAACAGGACACATCCTGCTGTCGAGTCGATTACTTGATCAATACGTGGTAGTCCGAGAGGATCCTTTGGGCAATGCTTGTTTAGATCAGTGTAGTCGACACACATCCTCCACTCGTTGTTGTTCTTCTTTTGGATGAGCACAGGGTTGGCCAACCAATCAGGATGGTAGACTTCCTTGATGAACCCTGCTGTGAGTAGTTTTGCTAGCTCTTTCTTGATGGCTTCTCACTTGTCCGGTGAGAACCATCGTAACCGTTGCTTTTTTGGTGTGGCTTTAGGGTCGACCTTCAAGGCATGCTCGATCAACTCCTTGGGCACCCCTGGCATATCTGCAGGTTTCCACGCGAATACATCTCGGTTGGCCCCAAGGAAGTTGATGAGCTTGAGTTCCTATTTGTCACCCAGTCCTGCTCCGATGATGGCTGTTTTGGAGTCGTCTCCTTCTTGTAGCTGGATAGTCTTGGTGCCCACATCACTGGTTGGTTTAACCGATGATTGGCTTGGCTTCTTGGAGGGCATCGACTCCTTGAGTGAGAGTTCCTTAGCAGCAGCAAGTATTTCGCTGACAGAGCTAGGGACCCGGATTGTGGCAGCATGATCAATTGCTTCCTTGTCGCACTCGAAAGACTTAAGGAGGTCTCCACGTAGTGAAAGGACTCATGTGTTGCCTAGCATCTTGAGGAGCAGGTAGACATAGTGCGGTACTGCCATGAATTTGGCTAGTGCAGGTCTTTCCAAGATAGCATGGTAGGAAGATTCGAAGTCGGCTACTTCGAATTTGATGTATTCTGTCCGGAAGTTTTGTTCTGTACCAAATGTGAATGGGAGAGTGACCGAGCCAATTGGAGTAGAGGAATTTCCGGGGACGATGCCGTAGAACGGAGCCTTGCTTGGAGTAAGCATACTCATGTAGTTGAGGCCCTTCTTTAGCAATGTGCTTGAAAAAATCAAGTTGAGCCCACTTCCGCCGTCGATGAGTGCTCGAGTATGCTTGGAGCCCTGGACGACTGGATCGAGTACTAGCGGGAACTTTCTAGGTTCAGAAAAGCTGGTCCATTGATCTTCCCTGCTGAAGGTAATAGGGACCTCACTGTATTTGAGTGGACTCTGAATTGCTGGCTCGACTGAGAGGATCTCTCTGAGTAGGAGCTTCTGAGCTCTTTTGGAGAAGCTAGGGTCTCCTCCAAATATGACGTTGACGACGTTTTGTTGCTGTTGGAAACCATCATGGTCTTTCTTGTCGTCTTCGTCATCTTTATCTTGTTTTTTCTTAGGAGCGTCTACAGGTGCTGATTGGAAGGATTTGCGCAGGATCGTGCACTCCCACATCGCGTGGTTACTCTTGGGTGGATTGGGCATCTCTTGTTGTGGAGAATCTTGTCGAACTGATCCTGCGGCATGTCTCCCTTCTTACCACGTGGGGTGCGATCCATGGTGCCAACTGTATCGTCAGGCTTGCGCTTGCCCGCAGGATCCCGCTGGTTGCTAGGGCCTCCATGGTCATTGAAGCGCTTCCCATTGTTGTCGTTGTTGCTGCGGGGGAAGCGACTGCGTTCTTGCTCCTCTTCGTCAGCCTAACGCTGCATCATATCCCGTAAATCTACCACTATTTTGGGGCGATTTCACCCAAAGTCGCGGTACAGGGATTGGACGGTGATGCCGCTCTGGAAGTAGTCGATGACGTCGTCATTGGCGACATTGGGGATGGTGGCTCTTGTGTCAAAGAAGCGCTTGATGTAGGATCTGATCGACTCGCCTTGCTCCTGTTTGCACACGAACAGGGCGTGTCGAGTAGCTACTCGGGGTAATGACCCTTGGAAGTTGTCGATGAAGGCAAGGTCATCCCACGAGTGTATGGACTCGCGCGCCAAGCTTTCGAACCACGTGAGGGGTGCGGGCTCCAGGGCCATCGGGAAGTAGAGGACCTTGGTGTTGGTGTCTCCCCCTGCAACACTAACAGTGGTAGAATATAAACAAAACCATTGAGCAGGGTCTTGCTTACCGTCGTACTTCTGGATGTTTGTCGGCTTGAAATCCTTTGGGTACTCGATGTTGTCGAAGACTCTACTGAGGGCGGGGAAGCAATCGGAGTTGTCCGCAAGCTGTGCTCTGCGTCTTGCATTGATGATATCCCATGCATCCACGATGGAGTTGGCTACCTCTTCCCTGTTATGCCCACGGTTGTTGTTGCGGTTTGGCTGAGGCCCAGGAGCTTGGTTTGCTTGCGGTTGGCCACCCCTGGGGCGATGATTGCTCGTAGCTTCCTAATCCTCTTGATTCCTTTGGTTTTGCTGCTCCTGTTGTTGTTGTTGCCGCTGGTGGCCTCCGGGGGTACGTCTTGCCTGAGGTATGACTGTTGCAGTAGCCCTTGATCGCGTACCGTGGAGTGAGGACAGCGGGTTCTGTCTCTCGAGTTGTTCAACGGCATTCTTGGCGAGATTTATGACTCGTTCTATCTCTGGATTCCAGGGCATCGTCATGAGTCACAGGGTTGCTTCTGTCATCGCAGCAATTGGTGTTCTGAAGACCGGGTCTGCGATGTTGTTGAATTCGTTGTTGAGGTTGCGCGGAGGAAGTTGAGCACGTTCAGCTGCATGAACCCTGCGCTCCTCTTTACATCGATTTCTTGCCCTGCGAGCTGTGCAAGTGGCTTCATCTTCATCTGGTGGAGCATCTTGGGTCAGATTATCGACTGAAATATGATCCAAGGCTTCGTTTGGATCATGCTGACTAGCTTCAGGTTGTTGGATGATGGCTGGAACCAAACATTCAGGCGAGAAGCTTTCCAAATTAGAGTCGTAGTCGGCTAGAACAGTTTCTCCGGAACTAGTTTCCCTCTTGGTTACGAGGGGAGTACCGTGTTGAAACGGAAGATCATCAATACTTGCGACTTCCCAAAGGTTGTCGAGTAGTTCCGCGAGGGTATGACTTCGGCAAGATTTGAGTTGCATCTTTGCCAGCAAATTGGTAATGTGATCTAGGCTGTCTTGAGGTGACTTGACTGGATCTGGGTATACGTCGAAAACGGGTGCCTCCCGGCTAGCGGTGACCACATGGTTTTTGACGCGGAGTAGATGATCCAAGCTATTTTCATAGATGGATTTAATCATCTGTTTATAAGTAGATGATGATTTCCGCAAGCTGAAAATGGGTTGAGCAAAAGGAGTCCCAATCCGAGTAGATTTCGGTTTGAGATTGATCTGAGTCCGAGTGGAACTCGAGTTGTCTTCGAGTTTTGCCTCGATCTCCTTGGCGAGGTCGGGAAGCAACATGATGCCGTGATCGTTTGATCTGACGAGTTTGTTGGAATCTTCCGACGTGGTGATCTTCGGTGCCGGAGAGTTGGTTAGGTGGCTGACGAAGCCGCCCAAACCATTGGCGATGCAGACCCACGAGCCGAAGATGAAGGTGGCACCTTGAGGAGGTGCCATGGTGCTGAAAGCGAAGGTGGCCATCTAACTTGTCGATGAACTCGTCGAGTCCCCTACCTGGCGCGCCAGCTATTGGTGTTTACCACCAAGCCTGCTCAGGGATACCCTTAGCAGTAAGGTTTGTAGGTAGGGATCGACTGCTCTGGAACTCGATGGTACAAGGAACACAAAGATTTAGATAGGTTCGGGCCACGAGATGCGTAATACCCTATGTCCTGTGTGGCGGTTTGTATTGCCTTAGATGTTGATGTCTTTTGAGGGGGACCCTGTCCGCCCTTATATATCCTGGGGGACAGGACTATATGGAAAGTCCTAGCCGAGTATAGTTGGAGTCCTACTACAACACGATCGGGTAGTTTCCTTTGTATTGCAGCTAGTTCTATGCCTATTCGGGTAGTTTACAAGAGAGGTAAAGTACATCCATGAGCTATCCCGTACTCTGGAACATTCTATGCCTTTAAGCAGTCCTGCTGCCCAGGGTCTGACACTCCATATGGAGCGCGAGTACTTCGCGCGCCATATATGATCAAGATTTCAGGGCTTGAGCACCTCACAGCCTCGAAGCAACTGGATGAACTTGGAAGACTACTCGATGTACTTGAAGAAAGACCTAGAAGCAACCAGAAGGATGTTCTAACTATTTGAAGTACTCGAAGGCTCCTAACCAAGTACTCGATGCCTGCAGGACTCGTCTATGAAGAGCTCAGGGGATTGTCAGACTCGGAGCAGCAGGACTGCTCATAGGTATAGAATATTCTAGAGTAAGGGATAGCGCATGGATGTACCTTACCTCTATTCTACCTACCCGAATAGGCGTAGAACTAACTGCAGTATACGGAAACTACCCGACCAGATTTTTGTAGGACTCCAACTGTACTCGGCTAGGACTTTCCATGTAACCCTGACCCCCCAGAGTATATAAGGGCGGGCAGGGACCCCCTCAAAAGACATCAACAACTAAGGCAATACAAGCAACCACACAGGACGTAGGGTATTACGCACCTCGCGGCCCAAACCTTTCTAAATCCTTGTGTTCTTTGTACCATCGAATTCTAGAGCTAGTCGATCCGATGCCTACAATCCTACTGCTAATGGTATCCCTGAGCAAGTTTGGCGGCTAAACACCAACAGCGGGACTGCTCACAGGCATAGAATGTTCTAGAGTAAGGGATAGCGCATGGATGTACCTTATCTCTTTTGTAACTACCCGAATAGGCATAGAACTAGTTGTTGTACAAGGAAACTACCCAACCCAGTTGGGGTAGGACTTTAACAGTGCTCGCCTAGGACTTTCCATGTAACCCTGTCCCCCAGAGTACTCAAACAAGAAGTCCTAAAAAATTATAGAGAAAGCCAGCTGATTTAACAAGCATAAATCGTATGAAAGGTATAAGCTAAATCAATTTCCTAACAAAAAAAATGAAAGACAGCATGCACAATTGATTTAACATGCATGGATAGGACATTAACGCATCCATCTTTGTTTTAGTTTAGCATCAGTGAGACAAAACCGGCCCAGCCTTACTAACTGAACCCACTTTACACAATGCTAAAAACAAGTGCTGCTAATCCTTGCAATATTAAAACAGGGCTACAAGCTTTGAACTAAGCAATCCTTGCAATATTAGAAGACATTGAATCCAAAACCGAGATCCCATGGTACTTACATCTGAAAACAGAACCTAGGATGAATTGATCCTAAAACAAAGGTCAGAGGACATTGCTGACTGAGGCAGCAATTGGCACTTCAATTGCTGATGGCTCCAGCATTTTAGCACGTATACGGTCACCCACTGCAGCACATACAGAGAAGCACATCATATAACAATAGCAAAGGAAAAAAATATCTCAATATTATCTTTACAAGAAATGAATGAGCAGAAATATAATACTGAATGTAGATACCAACTAAACCTTTTGCCATACACTGGAACACAATTCGTAGCCTTTCACCCATAACCAGACCAAAATCTTGGGAGCCCCCACCTAACTCAAAGAGCACAAAGCTAGCTTGAATGCAAGCACACAGCTATGTCTCTGTAGATATTGTTGATAAGACGGCCAAGCACATTGCGCAAGCACTGCTCATGCCTATATGGAACCAGCGCAACAATTAAAGTTTCACGAAAAGTGCAAGCTACCGTGAAGAAGAGAACGCCAGCACCCCCACCAAATACACCTCAGCATCTTGTGCATATCTGAAATCCCTTAGAGCTATCCACAATTAGCTACAGCGAGCAGCGACCTTGCATTCCCCTGCCAAATCGGAGCCCAGAGGGTCCAATCCCCCACACACTCCAACAGTGAAACCCTAGGGGAGGAGGCTACGTTGGGGGAGTAGAGGACAAACCTTAGCGGTGGGTTGTCGGTGGCGAGAGGTGATAGGTTGGGCTCGGGGGAGGTGGCCTGTAACCCGATCCGGTGGGGGTTGGCAGATCGAAGCTAGTGGCGACTCGGCGAGGCAACGTAGGCTGCGATATGCGGCCCATTCGGGCGAAGGCTGGTGATGGGAACGTGGCCTGATCTTCCGAGAGGTAAAGGTACGTTCGATTGGTGGAGGACTCGACGTTGACGATCTGGCTTCAAATTAGCACGATTCGAACCCTGCAACTGCTACACCACTGCTCCGTTGGTTATCAACCAAGCACAACTTGATTGACCTCGCCGAGAAGACTTTTCCTGCAAGCGAATCGAAGAACACAAGCAAGAAGATGTAAACACGGAATTTGACAATTGCAAATATGGATGAAGCGAATTACAAGAGGGGTTCAAGCACTCGAATCGAAAGGACTAATCAATACAGTCGAGGATAGCAAGAATAGAGGCCTTGGATCAATGTATAAGGACTTGTCGCCACATATACAATGATGCAATCTCTGTTTCTCAAAGGAAAACACAAGAACTAAACAAAACCCAAGTCTAAAAGGTAGTGGCTACTGAGTTTATATCCTAAGGGACGTCCTAGGGTTGCTAGTGGAGGCCAAGGGGGCGTCCACCACTTGGACCAACACGGTACACGGGCCAACAGCCCAAAAGACGGCAGTGCAGTGCCCTAATAGATTCTGGATGTCATATTGTTTCGACGATTCCCATTGACTCCAGACTAAATATTCCATGAGGCCAGATCCATTGGAAATCTTATCTCCTTAGCTTTCCATGCATATGTAGAACGTCCAAAACGGAGTACGTATGCAACCTTGGCGACCATTTTAGTGTGGGCTGCTCCTGAATTCCGAATCTGAATAGAAGTCGGAGTTGACGATGACTTGAAACTTGATGTAGGAAACATCATGGGCGTATCCACCACGGTGATGTCCTCATCAGCTGGTCCCGGTAGAGGAGGGCGTCGCGAACCTGGTGCCGGAGCGCGTCGTGGACCCGGCAGCAAAGGAGGGGAAGGGTGAATGCGTCGGGGATCGGGCGGCGGTGGAGCCATGAAGGCTGGAGGGCGGCTGTGCCTACGGGCCGATGGCGGAAGGGTGAATGCGCTGGGGATCGAGCGGCGGTGGAGCCATGAAGGCTGGAGGGCGGCTGTGCCTACGGGCCGACGGCGGAGAGAGAGAGAGAGAGAGAGAGAGAGAGAGAGAGAGAGAGAGAGAGAGAGAGAGAGAGGGGTAGTGGTTGCTTGGAGAGATTGAGGAAGGAGTCGGCAGGTGGTTGGAATAGGGTTGAGGAATGCGGTTTGGGCTATGTTGGGCTGATTTGGTGAGGCCCACGAGGGAGGTATTGTTGTTCTTTTTTTAAGTAATATATATCAATATTAGCTAACATGAACAATAGCGCTAGTGTTTTTTTTTCATTTTGCTGGTGCGCACTAGGCTGCTTTGGTTTGGACCGCTGCTTTGCCGTGGGCTGGGCTTCTGCCCATTGTGCGTTAGGTTGAAACAGAAATACACCCGTAGGCTGGAAGGAGAGAAAAAAATATAATGTGTGGTAGATTTTAATTACCACAAATTATTATAGAAATAGTTAGAATTGCTAATTTTCTGGTCTAGTCCAATGGTAGGTAAGATTGCTGTAGTTCATAAGAAAAGAAAAGACCATAGGTTCGACTCTCCCACATATATTTCTATCTTTTGGCAAATATATCTACGACGATCAACACTGTCATAAACTTGTGACATTTACTAGTTGGCTTTTATGATGAATCCACGTTCGTCGCCATATAGTATTAGACTAGTTTATGATGATTTTTAGCTGGTCTTAGTGACGAACACATCCTTTTTGTCACTAAACCATTGTGCCCAATATAGAACGTCACAGAACACATTGCAATAATGACGAAAAGGTTCAATGTCATGAGATATTCATCATAGAAGATGATATATGCTGTAGTGTCAGTCCAAGTACATGAGCAACATATGATATGGTGCTAGAAGAAAGGTAGTCGAGGATCTTCTTGGGAGTTTCTTCCAGACGTTCCACCAAGGACCTAGTACTCGACATTCCTTCTTCTTGTGGATCTACCGTCTCCACAACTCGTCGAGCAGCAACAACTAATCGATCATGCTCGCCTGATGGACCTAGATAACAGCAACATTTGTTCAAGACTCAAGCCATTCTACAAATCGAACAGGCGAGTATGGAAACTTACCAGCTTGAGAAGCATGCAGCTGTTCTAGGAGATTCTTCTCCTCCTCCAGGCTCTTGATCTGTTGCTTCAGAAGATAAGTTTCCCGAGAATGCTTATGGTTTGCTTCGTAAAACTTGTTCCGCATCTCGAGAAACTGATCCCATCGTTTGGCAATAAGAGCAACTTTTTCAGCGAGAAGTTTTCTGTTATCCACCATCTCTTGTAAAGCACCCGACTTCTGTTGACGGTCATTAAGTGCAAAATCTGACCGTCAACTATTCTCACAAAAGAATGAAAATCATACCTCTTAATCATATATTTATATCACTAACCTAGCTCCATAGTTGTTTTGGATAATTTATATTTTCAGGAGCACAAGTCCGGAATAAGAAGAAAACACAATAAATACGCAAATGAAGTCACAGAAGATCGCGTCCTGCGTAACATATCCAAAAGAGGCCCACATGTCAGAGCAAACCGACCAAACTAACCCCGGCAACGACGTATCAGACAAGAGGACCCACCTAGCAATGACCCACGCGAAGTCGGTGGCCAGAGGCGGCGAGGTGGGGCCGGCCGACCCCATGGGTCGGTTGAACCTAGCCCACCTCCCGTCCAGGTGCATTTTGGCGGGAAGCTTGATCTTATCCTCTAGAAGGCGGTTGCTGATGTTTCCATGTGTAGAGATGGCGGAAACCAACCTCAAGAGCTATAAAAGGGGCCTCCAACCACTCTCTCTCACACACACCACTTGGAGAAGCCTCTCTCTCTCTCACTCTCTTGTGACTTGTACACCTTAGGGTAGTGGAGCTAGGCTAGTACTTCAATTCCTTAGCGAATCCAGTCGTCTTGGGGTCGGCGAGCAATCCTCGGCCTCCAGTATGGCTTTGTATTCTGACTATCGTTATGCTATTCATACAGAGTTTGTTCATGGTTATCTTGCTATATTCTTAGCTTGCTTTGCCATGATCTGTTCTTTATTAAGTTGTATTAGTTGCTTGCTTAGACCAAATGATCTGGGTAAGGATATCGGTTCGTTGTGCTTTCGGGCTTGCCTTAGCGTCTTACCTGTCCATCTGAAGGGTGGGGGACCCGGGGGCGCTAGGGTAGTGACCTCATATATATGCAGGCTTGGTGCCCGGGTATGCGGGTTCCCACGGATATGATGGTGCTCCACGGTTTGACAGGGGTAGATCGTAGGTGGTGATAGCCCTATCGGTCCGCTGGGAAGCTGCTTCTCAGTTAGCGTACTCCCCGACGTTCAGGTATCTTGTAGGAGTTCATGCAAAGATAAAATGGGACTGGATGTTCTCCAGTGCGGGTCATTCTCCCCGATGTCCCTAATTTCTCGGCACCTGCAGCTCTAAGCATGTGGCTAACATAACTTCTCTGCTAAGATGAATAGTATACTAGGATCTTGTTTGCCTATGCTCCCGCTAACCTTAGGTGTATTCGTTTATTCTTTATTCATGAGAGTTGGCTGACCTGTGTGTGTCACATTACTCCTGTATAATCAGCAGTCTGCACCTTGTCTCATACTATTATGGTTATGTATCTAGTAAACATCTTTACACACCTCGCCATCCCTTGGGAAAATATAAATAACGATACCCTGAATACTTCCGGGTGAAATGCTACAACGGTCTATCCGTGTGCTTGCGAAACCTTTTGTAATTGTTAGGACATACCGCACGGCATTTCATGGCATCGTTACTATGAACCTAACCCGTTCATAGTGATTATGCTATGGAATGCCCACCTGCATTTCTGGCACCGTTGCTAGGAATTAACCCCTCCTAGTAGCGACATTAAGAAATGTCAATAAGCATTTCTAGCGCCGTTGCCAAGGATGGCACTAGGTGTAAAGATTTTACTAATGCATAAACATGGCAATATGAATAAGAGGTAGCTACTGCTTATACAGGCTAATGTGCATTTTGTTTTCTCCTGATTGGATGAAAATAGGGTAGTATATGTCTGGTTTCTCCTTGCCGACAAACTTCTTTGAAAATCCCGAGAAGCTCGTGAGAAGGGTCCGACCTCGCATCGTCCCTCCTCAGATCTCATTGTTGACAAGCGAGCCAGCTCTTCAAGCACCATCAATGACAATCGAACCCATGTGATGAGGGCATGACACCTTCGAATACGACCATTGATTATAAGATGAGCTCGTTCCAAATAAATTTGTCATCTGGATTTGATAATATATTACTACCTAATGATTTCATTATTGTTAGAAACCATGGAGATGATGAAGAGGACATTGGGGAGGAGTTTGGAGGCGTGGTGGACCAGCAAGGGCAGCCAAGCCGACTTGGAGGCCCAATCCAAGTCGAGTTCGAGTCTGCTTCGGAGTCCAGGAGCAGCCCGCACCAAATCAACGCCCAGGTCGCATACGAAGTCTGTTTTGGATGCTGTTTTTATGGATGGAAAGGTAATTTCAAGGAGCTTCCAATGGTACCAGTTTGAGGCCCAAACTCATTCGGAGTCGATGGGAATCGAAGAAACAAGTGAACATCCAGAATCTGTGAATTTGCTGCAACACCATCTTTTGGGTTATTGGCCCGTGTATCGTGTTGGGGTCCATGATGGACGTGGCTAGGGGGTTATGCATGCCCCAACACTCATATAATCAGCAGCCGCCACCACATTAGGGTTTAGGGGTTTTGTTTAGATCAAGTTTTTCATCGAGAAACTGTGTTCTTCATTGTAACTGTGACGACAAGTCCTTTTGCTGTGAATCAGGGCCCCCATTCTTGATCTCCTCCACTGTGTCGGTTAGTCCTTTGGAACTGAGTTCTTGAACCCCATACTTATCCTTGCTTCTTTTATATTTGCAATTTCAGATTTCGTGTTTCTACTTTCTTTCTTGTATTCTTCGATTCGCTTGCAGGAAAAGCCTTCTTGGCGAGGTCAATCAAGTTGTGCTTGGTTGATAACCAACGGAGCAGCGGCCTAACAGTTGCAGGATTTCGAATTGTGTCTGATTAGAAGCCGGATTGCTAGCATTGAGTCTCCACCAATTGAATTTACCATTACCTGTCGGAAGATCGGGCCGTGTTTACATCAAGTGGTATTAGGATTCCAGGTTGTCCATGAGGTATTATCGTGTCCCCCCTTCTTTAGATTTATTTTTGTTCATCACCCATAGTCCACAAAAAGCCCTAAAATTTTTTGGTTTCCACTGTCTTATAACCCATTTGTGACCCACAATTTTTCGATTCAGTTTGCTTTCTGAATTTTAGTCCAACGTTGTGTCATTGTGTTGCTTGTTTAAAACGTGTCTTGTGCTAGTGTCATATCACAATCTGAATAGTGATTTTTGTTATTTTTATATCCGGAGTTGTAGACCTCTGATTGACTTGATTCCAGTTTGGTTAGACCAAGAATTTTGTCTAGTTTAATCTGTAAAAGTTTCAGATCAATTGGAGCTAAAAATGCATTTGTTATATTGAGGTCGTAGTGTTCTGGACAGAATTGGTGGTTGTTATAGCACTTGTTTTTTTGCAACAGTTCAGATTATAAAAAAAGAGAAAAGAACAAAAGGCTGAAGGTGCTGAAAAAAAACAAGAACAAAAGAAGCACCAAAAAAAAGAAAAGAAAAGAAGAAGAAAAAAATTCGGAAGTGCTTGCATCCTTTGTGTCCCTTCCAAAGTTGTATCCATTGCTTGCTTGAACTAAGTCTGAGACGAGTTTAGGCCGGCAACATAGACTAGCTTGGGACTACTTTTCAGTTTTGCAATTCTGAAATGAAATTTTGATATTCCTTGCTACCATATTGTGTCTACCCAAAGGTCCACAAATACTTCTGTCAGCACAAGTTCATCTTGCAACTGTTACACCCAAGCTTGACAACTGATTGTGCCCCCTGCTAGGCTTTGGTAAGCACACTTGCAAGAGGGTAGCCGCTTGAGATATTGCATTCCACTTTCACCACCACCCAATAGTTGCCTTCGTTGTGATGAGGACATCGCTACATCGGATACGTACACGTTGAAGTCCGAATCGTCTACAACTTGGACTTTGTTTCCTTCTCGTATTTCAGAAATAGTCTGCACCAAAAATGACGCCACTGCCACATATGGAGTCCGTTTGAGGATATCTTTTTATGGTTGGAAAGATAATTTCATAACCTTTCCAATGCCCATAGATTGAGGCCCATAACTGTTAGGAGTCGATGGTAATTCATGAAACAAGTCACCATCCAGAATCTGTCAGGGTGCTGCGCCACATCTTTTGGGCCAATGGCCCGTGTATCATGTTGGGCCTTAAGCCCATGTTGTGGGCACCCCCCTAGTGACACCAACCCTAGGTCGCCCTGGTTTCTCCCATGAACTCAATAGCCACCACCGTTTAGACTTGGGTTTTGTTTAGATCAGATTTTCCATCGAGAAACTGTCTTCTTCATTGTAACTGTGACGGCAAGTCCTTTTGCTGTGAATCAGGGCCCCCGTTCTTGATCTCCTCCATTGTGTTGATTAGTCCTTGCCTTCGCTTCATTCATATTTGCAATTTCAGATTGCGCGTTTATACCTTATTGCTTGTGTTCTTCGATTCGCTTGCAGGAAAAGCCTTCTTGGCGAGGTCAATCAAGTTGTGCTTGGTTGATAACCAATGGAGCGGTGGTGTAACGGTTGCAGGCTTCGAATTCATGTCTGATTAGAAGCCGGATAGCCAATGTCATGTAATCCACCAATCAAATTTACCCCTACCTCTCGGAAGATCGGGCCGCGTCTACATCAAGTGGTATCAGGATTTAGGTTTACCGTGAGGTATATTATCGTGTTTCCCTTTAGTTTCATCTTGTTCCTTTACCTACAGTCCACAAAAAGGCAAAAAATTTATACTTTCCGTTGTCCTATAACCCGCTTTAGCCTCTGCAACTTTTGTTTCAGTTTTGCTTAGTTGAGTTCGTGTCCGTGGTCGAGTCTTGTTGCTGGTTTAGTGTGTTTGTAGTCGTAGTCAACCGCCCGTTGCCGTTTTTGTTTCCGTCACCGTCCTATCCACTTTTACCCAAACAACAAGTCGAGCCCTCACATTACATGATTTGCCCTCGCTAGCCGCCTTGTGTGAACTCTCGCCACGCAAGCCCTAGATAGGTTGCAAGCCGCCTTGTGTTTTCGCCTTGCATCGCAGCCTTCTTGATTTCATCGGGCGATACCCTTGCTGCATACACCAGGGACGCTTTGCCCTAAGTTGTTCGCTTGCTCAGAACCTTTGCTCAGCTGTGGTTCTGTGTTGGGGAATAGGGAAGCTTTGCCCTAGCCGTCGTCACCCGATCTGCCAAGTTGTGCACCCTCAAAACCAAAACTTGAGTTACATTCGGTAAAATGGGCATAACTTTTCGCTCGGTGCTCCATTTTGGCTCAATTTTTTACAACAGAAAGGTGAAACAATTTTGCACAAACAATAAAATCGATTCACCATTTGGGGCTGATCTCATAAATTCAAAAACAAATTCACAAACATAGAGTTTTGAGGCTCTGAAGTTGTTTTCAGATATTCAGGAAATGTTCCTGATTTTGTGTAGGTCACATCCCACCTCTGTTTAAGTTGAAAATTTTTGTGGTTCTATCTCATGTGATCCTTGTTCAGAGAAAATATCAAACAAATAGTTGAGAAAATAAGAAATCTTGCTCCCTACTAGTCCTGGAGGGAAATCGGCAAAAAGAATAAAAAACAATCACGCAAGTGCTGTTTTGCTTGTTCTTTGAGCTTTATCCATCATTTTTTGTTCCAACTTGTTGTGCTACGCCTAGGGACATATCTTAGCCAGCAACTGTGACTTGTGCCTTGGATACTTATTGAATTTTGCTACTCTGTTATGTTTATTGCTAATCCCTTGCTACCATATTGTGCCTGTCCAAGCTACACATATTCTTCTGATCAGCACAGGTTCATCTTGCAATTGTTACACCTAGCACGACAACAGATTATACCATCCTGTTTGGCTCTAGTAAGAACACTTGCAAGACGGTGGTAAGCCATTTGAGATTTTGCACTCCACTATCACCACCACCCAGTAGCTTTTAGTTGATAGGGATAATACCTTGGTGTTGTCTTTTGCTATCTGCTAACCATGTCAGGGACAGGAGGAGAGTCCCCTACGGACTTCAATGAGTGTGTGTCAAAGAATGAACTTCAGAGACTTGTTGATGACCAGCGCACCTACATCGACGGGAAGTTTGATGAGCTGATGCGCACTATCAATGGCCTGATCACCCGGGTTGAACATGTTGAACAACGTCCCCCTCCACGGCGACACCGACGCCAACCTTATGGGGATGATGACGACGAGGATGAGGATGCCGACCTTGATGCTGATGCTCGTGCTGCGGACCGTCTTCGGTGCAATCGTCAAGGTATGGGAGGTAATCAAAATCGTGGTAATAATGATCCTTTTGCTAAAGCCAAATTTACCATGATTCCTTTTGCTGGCACTGCTGATCCTGAGGCTTATTTAGATTGAGAACTTGCTGTTGAACAAAAATTTAATTCTCATTTAGTTTCTGCTGTGCATAGAGTTAGACTTGCTACTAGTGAATTTACTAGCTTTGCTCTGTTTTGGTGGAATGATCTTTGCAATGCTGGTAATGCTACTACCGTGCCTCAAACTTGGCCTATTTTAAAATAGTGCATGAAGTCTCATTTTGTTCCTCCTTATTACCAATGTGATTTATGTTTAAAATTGCAAACTTTAAAACAAGGTGATAAGGGAGTAGAGGAATATTATCAGGAATTGCTTATTGGTCTAGCACGTTGTGGTATTCGTGAGGATGATGATGAAACTAGTGCTAGATTCTTTGGTGGTTTAAACTGTGATATCCAAAATATTCTTGATTACAAAGAATGGACTCATTTTTTCCAATTGTATCATCTTGCTCTTTAGGCAGAACGGGAAGTACAGGGACGCCACCAAGACCAACTTTCTTTTAGGTCCAACACTGTGAGATCGTTTCAGCAGCGTTCCGACGTTGAGAAGCCCAAGGCGCCAGTTGCTAAGCCACCAGCAACACTACTAGCTCCTGCGCCCACTTCTGAGGTAAGCAATGTGTCTACTGTACAGACCCAACAACACAAGAAGCATACTACTTTAGAAAAGGGTTCTTCGAGTAGATCTGCAAAAATTATGTGCCACCACTGCAAGGGAATGGGACATGTCATGAAGGATTGTCCAAGTGCTCGTGCTTTCATCGCTGCACCTGATGGTAATGGATTATATGTGCTAGTGATGTTGAGGATGATTTGGTCCTTCCAGCTAACATTATTGCAGATTCAGAGGAAGATGAGGGTGAGGCAATTGATTCCATAGCTGCACCGGCGGATCTTCCTAGTCTTCTTGTGCAGCGTGTGTTGAGATCTAAAGCAACACACGAGGATGAGGAGAAGCTCCAACACAAGAATTTGTTCCACATGTATCTCATTGTTCAGGATTGCTGTGTTCTCACCATAATTGATAGTGGAAGTTGCAGCAACTTGGTGAGTTCAGATTTGGTCAAGAAGCTTGGCTTGACCACTCGTTCGATCCCTCACCCCTACCACCTAGAATGGTTCAACAATTGTGGTAAGACTAAGATAACTAAATCAGCATGCATACACTTTTCTATTGGTTCTTATCGTGACTATATTGATTTTGATGTTGTACCTATGCAATCATCTTCATTGTTGTTAGGACAACCATGGGAATTTGATACTGATGCTGCACACCATGGTAGAACTTATACATATACGTTCATGCATAAGGACAAAAAAATTACTTTGCTTCCTTTATCGCCAGTTGATATTAGGAAACATTTTAAAGAGCTTGCTGAAAATGTTAGCAATGAATCTTCTTATGCTAAAAACAAATGAAATTAAATTGAAAGAAGGAATTTATATTGCTACTACATCTTCTGCTGCTGAGCTTTGTGATAATCATGATGCACCTTGCTATACTATGCTTTGTCGATATGAATTTTTTCCCAATGCTCCTATGTCTTGAACAATGCATCCTGCTGTCACTAACCTTTTGCAGGATGAGATTGATAATGGGATGGAGTCAAGGACGATTCCAATTCAAGAAGGGGAGGATGATGAGGACATCGCTGCATCGGATACGTACACGTTGAAGACCAAATCGTCTACAACTTGGACTTTGTTTCCTTCTCGGATTCCAAAAACAGTCTGCACCAAAAATGACGCCACAGCCACATATGGAGTCTGTTTGAGGAGATATTTATATGGTTGGAAAGAAAATTTCATAACCTTTCCAATGCCACTGGATTCAGGCCCATATCTCTTCGGAGTCGACAGCAATTCATGAAACAAGTCAACATCCAGAATCTGTCAAGGTGCTACGCTACCTCTTTTGGTCCAATGGCCCATGTATAGTATCGGGCCTTAAGCCCATGTTGTGGGCGCCCCCCTGGTCGCACCAACCCTAGGTTGCCCTGGTTTCTCCCATAAACTTGTTGACGCGAGATGATCACACACCAAGCCCAGGAGCCCCGTACGCCAAGCCCGGACTGCACTTGATTTGAACCAAGGCGTGCAAGTCAATTTGACATGTAAATTGACAAGGAAACAGCAAACCGCCAAATTCAAGAGTGTATCGGCTGGATTTCCGAATCACTCTTATGCGGGATATCGGCAAAGCTCTGTCGATACAGAAGATGACAAAAGATCGGGTATGATGAGTGTGTAATAAAAGCAATCCACGACGGATCGGCAAGGAACTGCCGACGCCGATAAGCAACTAGACAACTGGATCTAAAGCCGACATGTGCTAAGTAACAATGTACAAACCCACGAATGTATGGATCTGGATAAAGTTAAGCTTATGATTCAATCTAATCGGCTTTACAAGATTTATCGAGATAAACAAGGGGCTTAAAGCCGATTAAACAGATCACTAAGCCAGGTAGTTTGTGAATGAATCTAAATGAGAAAACAGCGATGCGCCCGAGATCAAAGCTTAGATAAATTTAATAAATTTTGAATAGATCTGAACGTAGCCACAGCGATGCACCTGGAGGCTAAAGCTCATATTTACTCGGTAGACGAAAACTTACCAGCAAACAAAGTCGCTCGAATGTGAGGCGTCCTTGATCAGCTCGAAAGAAATCGCAGAAAAGAAAAAAGGATGGCGAAGTCGCTGACGAGAAAGTAAATTGCAAGTAGTAAAGTTTGTTTGTTTGGATGTGTATCAATCTTTACAATAGTCCGGGGGCTCATATTTATACCCCATGCTAACACAATCCTAGCCGATCACGGCAAAGCATGATTCTATTCTAGGGAATGTGGCGGAACCACCCAAACTAACTGGGCCCGGGTACACTGATATTCGTTGCTAGGCAACTTGACCCAATTCGGCACGCACCTGTAGTTCCTCGAGTGAAGCCTCGATAAAAGCCACGCTATTCCAGGATCGCGCAGACAACACTCACACGACGGTGAGCCCAGAGATTACAACATAGAACATCTCATACATCTCAGAGTGATTGCAGTGGAAGATAAATTTATTACAAACCAAGTTCAGAATAGTAAAGTACTACAGAGTTCAACTACTCAAATTATTCAAGTCTCATTGTTTCAGTGGAAGCAATAAAAGATAACTAGCGAAAAGAAGTGACGCATCGATAAAGCCTGTACGAAAGCGTCACTCAGCGAGAGGGTGGTCAGCACCGGCTGAAGGACCATCCCACTCAATAGACCAACCCGGAGGCAAAGTACAAGGCCAAGTAAGACTCGCAATCATATCCTCGAAGTTAGTACCTGAAAACAGTGCCACAAACAAGGCTGAGTATACTAATCCTCAGCAAGACTTACCCGTCACCGGATATAACATAGTCCGATAACTAGACATGCAAGGCTTTTTTGTTTGTGGGGTTTGTTTTGCCAAAAAAATGCCACTAAGAGTTGATCCTTACTTTCAGATTTTATTTTAGCCACTTTCTAGTTGGACTAACCATTCTAAGTTTGCAACTATCTCTACTCAAATATGGTAGAGCAACCATTTAATCATACAACAGTATTAACATCATCATGTTCCACTTGTTACTCTGTGTGGCGGAAAACATTCAGCAATCTCATGCCGTGAGAGGCAGATGATTTTGAATCGAATATCAAACTGGCCAGGGGAACCTAGACCACACGCATGGGGATCGACTTTTCTCCCGCCCACACTACTTTTCCCCTTTCTTTCCAGCCTGTGGATCCGGAACACCCCGCCCCCCGACTATAGAGTCCGACCACTCTGCACCCATACGTCCGGACAAAAATAAACCTACTACTACCAAGGGGGTGCGAGATCGTTCCACTCACTGGTCCAATCTGGTACTTAAGCTTACCGATTACCATATTTCTCGATTTGTGGCTAGTACTTTTAAACTCTTAACGAAATGAGCCACACCCCGCAACCTTAGCAACTTTGTGACTACACCAGCGGGGTATCAACACTACACAACCCCGCCCATTGTCCTTATATTTTGGCAGGAATTTAAAGTCAGTAAACTCCTATATGCTCGCGAGAGGCAGGAAACCCCTCGACTTCTACCGTTCCTAATTAGCAGGGCAACTAGTCGATAAAAAGATCCGGATATCAAACATAGGTACCTAGGGATCATGCATCTAAGGTTTTCGATCAACGCCTAGAAAACTTAAATGCAGAAATAAAATTATTACAACACATTATGAATAGTTAGACGAATAATAACTCTAAAAATAATGGGATTATGCACCGGAGCTTGCCTTCTTGGGCACTGTCAGGCAGAGAAATCTCTGGGGCTTGGCCCAGGTCTTGAGCTAAGTCAGTGCAATTCAGATTAGCCTCCTGAACAACGCAAGAGTCCACAGGCACCAGTTCGTATTCTCCGTCAGCAAGATTAACCGTTTCTATATGCAATGCAAGATTATAAGTTACAACATGATAAATGATTTCTTTCCTTCACGATAAAGTTGTAGTCCAACAAAATAACTTAGAGATGATCTTTGTGAACTTATTTACTGGGCAGTCATTTATGGAATAGTATTTATTACTATGTTTCTTCATGAATGAGTGTGTGGGTTGGTTTTCATTTTCAGCATTAAAAACATAGCATATTTTCACAATTTCATAATAGCAAATCTACGCACAAGCTAGTGATGAAAAATTAATGCACAACAGTTCAGGTAATCTTGCATTTACTGAGTAATTTTTAGCATCTAACCATAGATCATTTAATCATGAAAATTCATGCAAACAGATTACTATGAACAATTCACTATTTTTCACAGAAAGATTAACATAGGTTCTGGTGCTATGAAAATTCATGCAAACAGATTACTATGAACAATTCACTATTTTTCATGCAAACAGATTACTATGAACAAATAGATCTATATAGCATCTACACAGTACTGTAAAATTGGCAGGTTTTACTTCCTTAAGGATCAAAGGCTATAAAATCAACAATATCAGTAAGCTATTGAATAAAATTAATTCTACAGAGAGCTATATCAGAGATATGGTTCTCAAATTTTTACCAGAGCCTTTATATGACCTAAATATGTTCCAGAAAAATTATCAAGCATCATATTTATAAGAAAAATTAATTATGCATTTAACTCTACATGGGCTAGTATATTAATTAAAGGTTCAAGATGATCTGTACTGCATGTGAAACTTTTATCATAGCAAATATGTGCTGTTACAAAGAACATATCTAAAAATCATGATCAAATATGGTTTATTTTACTCTGAGCAAAAATAGTAATTGTAACCATGATATACTAAACCTGATTTTTAACTGAAGCAATACTCAGTAAATATAGCTCAAACTTTGCGGGAATGATTCAAAGAGTAAAATAAGGCTTCAGAAATAAATATAGAATTTTCTGAGCATAATAACTACATAAGATGAATTAAGTTGATTAAAGAAAGCATTAATCATGGTATATAGCAAACTAATTCTAATAGTCCTGAAATTTATGAATTAGCAATGCTTCAGTTACACATGCATGTAGGAAAAATTTCAGTGCAAGATCATGTCCATGTTTTCCAGCATTAAATCATGAAGTGCTTTAACAGATTTGAGAATCTTGATTGTTCTAACAAGTTAACAGTTTTAGCTGGGTGTCACCTTTTTACCATAAGCCTAACATTCTACCAGTGTCAACATATCAAAAAATCAGGGACATTCAATGAGCAGAACTTCTAGAACATCCATTAGTTGGTTTTCTTATTCTTTTTGATAGATTAAATTTGGTAGAGTTTCTGCAAATTTGGTTGTTACAAAACTTGTAGATTTTGTTACCAGGATTACAGATCAGTTGAAGTTGCATTTTTGTGATTTTTTTGTGATTTGTTATACATTTTTGAAATTCACTGCAAAACTCCGAAAAACTTGCAACCAAACCCTTAACCGAAAAAGAAAAATTACAACCGGGTCCTTCGCTGGCCTTCTCCGCCGTTGCATCTTGCTGGTGGTGTTCTGCTAGGCAGGGCTTACCGGGGCTGCAATGGGGAGGCACGTTGGAGAGAGGAGTTCGAGAACTACCTACGCAGGTTGGTGTTCAGGTGGATGGTGGCCGGAAACGTGCTCGTCGGCGATGACGGCGGCGGTGGAGCTCGGGTCGTCGTCGGTGAAGGTGAAGGAGAGCTCAGGGTAGTCGAACGTCGCGCGCACGAGCACCGCGAGAGTGTGAGAAGCTCCTGGGGTAGCTGTCATGCTCGGACTCCATCGGATTTGGCCGGTCTGCGGCGAGCCTCAAGCTCGCCGGCGGCGGCGCGAAAGGGCATTGGCGTTTGGGGGGGCCTCTGGTGGGATTCAGCGTGCATGTGAGCTTCACTGGGGTTGGGTGAGGCTGCTGGTGTGGTCGGGTAAGGCAATGTGGCTCGGAGTTGGCCTGCCCGCGCGAGCTCGAGCTCACCGGCAATGGCGGGTGGCGGAGAAAGGGAAAGGAGAGAGGGGTCGCGCGACGGCGGGGGCTCTGGTCCTATTTATAGGCTGGAGGGCTTCGAGGCGAAGCTAATGGCACCTAGGGGAGGTTGGTCTGGGCTGGGACGCGCTCGACGGCGAGGTGGCGACCAGAGGGGTGGCGCTGCGCATGGCGGGGCGGCGTGGCGGTTCGCCAGCAGGTCAGGGGCGCGTGGTGGGGAAGAAGCCAGCTAGCGTGCCAGACAGCGAGTTTGAGGTCCACTGGGGGCCCGGATGGACGTGGATGGCGTCCACCGTACGTCGGCGGCGAGTGGTGCACCGTGGCAGAGAACAGGGGAGGGGGAGATGAAGGTAGGGGCTCATTTGCAATTTCTGAAAGTTCAGGGACCTCTTGGTAAACTAAAATGTTCTCTAATTTATGGGGCTCAATTGAAAAAGTGTTGAATACCAATCTTGCATAACTTTTCAAGATCTACAACTTTTGTTTTATGCAAATTCACATTTGGAAAACACATTTTGAACTATTTTAAATTTCCAAATTTGCACAATAGGGCTTTGAGTTTCATTCAATTTTGGATGGTTTTGACTGAAAGTTCAAATGAGCACATGTCATTTAAGGTACCATTTATGAGCCAAACTTATTTTTGTGCACATTTTTGAATTGGATTTTGAGTAGGTTTTCACCCCTTTTTCTTTCTCATTTTAATTTCTTTTGTGTAGTTTGACTTGTATTTAACCTTTCCTTTTTGAATTAATTCCCCAAATTCTTCGTTTAAGTTTTATTTGGTAAAGGGTTCTGTATTTAAGTGTATAGACACCAGAGGTATCACAACCTACCCCCTTAAAAAGAATCTCGACCCGAGATTGGATGATTGAATTGAGGTTGGGAACAAGATACCTGGGGTGAAGCTAAGAAAACCCGGATAATGTCGATTGAGATAATCTTCCGTCTCCCAAGTGGCTTCTTCTTCAGTGTGATGAGACCACTGAATTTTATACATTTTTACCAGCTTTTGACGGGTGCCTCTCTCTTTTTGATCCAAAATTCTGAGTGGATATTCAGTATAAGAGAGGTCGGGTTCCACTAATTCCTGTTGATCGAGGATCTCAGTAGGAACTCGGATACACTTCTTGAGTTGAGATATGTGGAAAACATCATGGATGGCTGCGAGTCGCGAAGGTAGTCGCAGTCGAAAAGCCACGGGTCCACATTCTTCAATGATTTCATATGGCCCGACATAGCGAGGTGCTAGCTTGCCTTTGACTCTGAAGCGTTGAACGCCTCGAGTTGGTGAAACTCGTAAATAAACGTGATCACCAACGCTGAATTTCAAAGGTTTTCTCCACTTGTCAACGTAACTCTTTTGCCGGGATTCGGCTGCTCGGAGATTTGCTTGTATGATCTTCACTTTCTCCTCAGCCTCGACCACTAATTCAGGTCCAAATATTTTACGTTCTCCCGTCTGGGACCAACTCAAAGGAGTTCGACACCGTCGACCATATAAGGCTTCAAAGGGTGCCATTTTTAGACTGGCTTGACAACTGTTGTTGTAGGAAAACTCAGCCAAAGCCAAGCAGTTTTCCCAATTTTTGTCATAATGAATGACATACGCTCGAAGCATGTCTTCAAGATTTTGATTCACCCTTTCGGTTTACCCATCAGTTTGTGGATGGTAAGCTGAGCTTTGAATTAATTTAGTCCCGAGAGCCTCTTGGAGTGGCTCCCAAAACCGTGCCACAAACTGAGTACCACGATCTGAGATAATGGTTTTTGGTACACCGTGTAAGCAAACAATTCGATTGATATAAATTTCCGCATACTTCTTGGCTCGATATTCTGTATGCACTGGAATAAAATGAGCGGTCTTTGTGAGCCTGTCAACAATAACCCAGATGGAATCATGGTGTTGGGAGGTGTTGGGTAAGCCCACAATGAAATCCATACTGATATCTTCCCATTTCTAGGATGGAATTGGCAGAGGTTGGAGAGTTCCAGCAACTTTCAAATGACTAGCTTTCACTCTCTGACATGTGTCACACTCTGCAACATATTTAGCAATTTCTCTTTTCATTCGAGTCCACCAAAAATTTTGCCTGAGATCTTGGTACATTCTAGTGCTGCCCGGATGAATGGAAAATTTAGAGAGATGGGCTTCATCCAAGATTTGTTTTCGCAGCTCATGATTTTTGGGAACGACTAGGCGATCCTCGAACCACAAAATTCCTTTATGGTCCACACGGAAACACCTGTACTTATTTTCGCCTTCTAGCACTTTCTGTTTGATAATTCCAACACTCTTATCATGCAATTGTGCCATGATGACTTGGTCATGAAGCGTCGGTTCCACAGAAATGTGAGTCAGCGAACCTTGAGGAATGATTTCCAAATTCAGCCTCTGCATTTTAGCACACAATGATTGGTTGTACGACTCTGCTGAAAGGCAGTTGCAGTGAACCTTGCGACTAAGCACATCGGCTACCACATTGGCCTTGCCTGGATGATAGTGAACCTCCAAGTCATAATTTTTGATTAATTCCAGCCATCTTCGTTGCCTCATATTCAGTTTACTTTGAGTGAAGATATATTTGAGACTCTTATGGTCAGTGAAGATGTTGCAATGAGTGCCCATAAGATAATGTCTCCACATCTTGAGAGCATGAATGACCGCGGCTAGCTCAAGATCATGGGTAGGATAATTGAGTTCGTGCGGTCGAAGAGCTCGGGAAGCATATGCAATGACTCGATTATCTTGCATTAGAACACAACCAAGACCGGTACCCGATGAATCACAATAAACATCGTAGGACTTGCTGTTGTCTGGTTGAGCCAAGACTGGTGCTGTGGTAAGATGTGCTCTCAGTGTATGAAATGCTTCATCGCACTTCGCATCCCATTTAAATTTGACATCCTTCTTCAGTAGTTCCTTCATTGGTTTTGCTATTCTGGAGAAATCCGGAATAAACCTGCGGTAATATCCCACCAATCTGAGGAAACTGCGAATCTGATGAACAGAAGTAGGAGGTTTCCAGTCCATCACCTCTTGGACTTTACTGGGGTCAACTGAAACACCTTCACTGGATATGGTGTGACCCAAAAATTTGACTGTGTTCAGCCAAAATTCACATTTAGAGAATTTTGCATATAGCTGATGGTCGCGGAGGCATTGAAGAACAATGCGCAGGTGTTCCTCATGCTCCTCCTCATTTTTGGAATAGATCAGGATGTCGTCGATGAAAACCATGACGAACTTGTCAAGTTCGGACATGAATACCGAGTTCATAAGGTACATGAAATAAGTGGGAGCATTTGTGAGACCGAAAGACATAACCAAATACTCATAAAGACCATATCTGGTTGAGAAGGCTATCTTGGGTATATTGTAAGGTCTGATTTTTATTTGATGATACCCCGAACGAAGATCAATCTTAGAGAAGATCTTTGCTCCAACTAACTGATCAAACAGTACATCAATGCGGGGAAGTGGATATTTATTTTTGATAGTTACCGCCTTGAGGGGCCGGTAATCAACACACAACCTCAGATTGTCATCTTTCTTCTTTATGAACAATGCGGGACAGCCCCAAGGCGAAGCACTTGGGCGGATAAAACCTTTGTCTAGTAGTTCTTGCAATTGGATTTTCAGCTCTGCCAATTCTTTGGGCGGCATTCGGTACAGCTTTTCGAGATAGGAGCTGTACTGGGCTGTAGTTCAATGATAAATTCGATATCCCGGTCTGGTGGTGTTGACACAGAATCGCGCCAACACACTCGAATGCACTAGAATGCACGAACGATCGTCAAAACGATCAACACCAGCAGTGCCCTGGGTGGACCGGTCTGACCGGTTCCGCCGACCGGTCTGACCGGTCGGGTGCAGAACGCCGCGTAGACCTAGGAACGCAAGCTCGGGAGGGACCCCGTCGGAGCTTGTGCAGCTAGGGTTGCCCTGAAGTCGACAAGGCCGCTCAGAACGCCTTCGAACGTTGCCGGGACGTGAGAAGAATAGCAAATTAGTGTTTGGAAAAGCTAGGGTTTGAGAGGAACAAAATGTAGATGTATTTTGTATTGATTCGATTGGAATACCTCAATCGGCCTTAGCCTTATATTTATAGGCTGGGGAAGTCGTACACCTCTCCAAGTCGGTTTGTACAAGAATTTACCAAATAAAACAAAACCAACTTGGATTACAACTGGACAGACCGGTCTGACCGGTCGGGCCGACCGGTCAGACCGGTCGCCCTCTGAGCTGCCAAATTTGGCTGTCAACATATGCCCCCCTGCTTTTTGGTGAGTTTCACAGGCCAAAAAGCAAGAACTATCCTGATGTACATGTTTTACATAGAGCATACAAGTCTAAAAATAAAACTAAGGGCGATACCTAATACCGGCCATCTTCATCTTCACGCACTTTGCCACACGCTAGGATAGAATTTCTTCAAGTATCTCCCATTGATAGCTCTAGGTAGACGCTCACCTTGCACCGTCTCCATCATGTATGAATTATCGGAGATAATCTTGATAATCTTATATGGACCCTCCCAACTTGGTGACCACTTGCCAAACTTGTTACTTTTCATCCCAAGAGGCAAAATTGTCTTCCAAACCAGATCTCCAACCTGAAAAAATTTAAGTTTTACCTTCTTGTTGTAAGCTCTGGCTACCCGAAGCTTGTCTTCCTCAATTTCCTTCAAAGCTTTCAAACGCTTGTCGGTCACCTCATCAATATTATCCATCATCAAATTATGGTAATCAATAGCGGAAAGGTCATTTTGTTTTGCTAATCTATAAGCATCCAGATTTACCTCAACGGGTAAAACGGCCTCTTGACCATACACAAGCTCAAAAGGAGTAACCTTAGTAGCACCATGTCTAGATATACGATGAGCCCCAATGCTTCGGATAACACTTCATGCCACCTCCTTGGATTTTCTTCTATTTTCTTCTTGACAAGTTTGATCAAAATCCTATTACTAGACTCGGCCTGTCCATTGGCCTAAGCATAGTATGGAGACGAATTGAGCAACTTAATCTTGTAGGATTCGGCAAAGGCACACACCTCTTTTGATATAAATGAAGAACCTTGATCTGTTGTCAAAGTTTGTGGAATGCCGAATCTATGAATAATATGCTCAATAATAAACTCAATTACCTCCTTATGTGTCATGTTCTTCAAAGGAACCGCTTCTGTCCATTTAGTGAAATAATCCATACCAACCAACACAAAGCGATGCCCCTTTGAAGACGGAGGATTAATTTGTCCAACAAAATCCACCCCCAACCTCGGAACGACCATGGTTTAATAATAGGATGCATCAACGCAGCAGGCACCAATTGCAAATCACCAAACCACTGACATTCTTCACACCCTTTATAGTATTTGAATCAATCGGATAGCATGGTGGGCCAATAGAAACCGGCTCTTCTAAGTAACCATTACATCTTGGGAGCCAATTGATGAGTACCACAAATAACTTCATGAACCTCACCCATAGCAACCCGGGCCTGATCCGAATCTAAAGACTTGAGAAGCAAATCTTTGGCAGTTCGACGATAAAGCTCATCATCAATTAAAACATACTTGAAAGCCAAACGCCGAATATTCCTCTCCGCACCACGACCAGGATCTCTTAAAAATGATATAAGAGGGACCCTCCAATCCTGGGCTTCGGCCGAGATGATTGAATCATCTTTCTTGGCCGAATCAGAACTGATAGCAGCACTGTTGGTTAGACCGGTCTCTGGACCGGTCAGACCGGTGCGAGCGGTCAGACCGGTTTCACAGACCGGTCGGACCGGTTGGTCCAGAACTAGAAACTCGGCTTTTGTTTGCATCCGCTTGCGAATGTTAAAATATTTTTTCGTAACATTATAGCTAGATGCTTGCTGAGCCAGAGTATTTGCCTTTCCATTCTCTTCCCTCGGAATATGTTTAATAATAAATTCATCAAAGGTAGAAATAATATCAAGGCATTTATCAAGGTATGCATTTAGAGAATTGTTATAATATTGGCATACCTTGGATACTTGCTGTACCACTAGAAGAGAGTCTCCAAAGGCTTTAACATGTTTCACGCCCATGGATTGCAAGAATTCCAAGCCAAATAAAAGCGCCTCATATTCAACTTGGTTATTTGTGCATTCTTCTTCCAATCGGTTTGAAAACTCAAAAACAGCGCCATTCGGAGAAATAAGAACAGCACCAATTCCTTGACCATCATCACAAACCGATCCATCAAAGTACAACTTCCATAGTGTGCAAGTAATATAGCCGACTTCTAGATCATGCTTGCCATTAATCCGATGCTCAACAATAAAATCGGCTATAATTTGGCCTCTCATAGATTTTAAAGGTTCACAAGCCAAATCATACTCAACCAAAGCATAAGCCCACTTGCCGATTCTACCACTCAAAATCGGCTTTTGTAACATATGCTTGATCACATCGGTTTGACATACTACTATGCAAGTACTAGATAGTAGGTAATGCCTCAATTTGGTACAAGCATAATAAAGAGACAAACATAACTTCTCAATAAATGTATACCATGTCTCCGCATCAATCAGTCGTCGGCTTATGTATGTAATGATGTACTCCTTCCCTTCGGTTTCTTGAGTCAAAACAGCCCCAATAACCTTGTCTTCAGCAACCACATAAAGTCTGAAAGGTACTCCTCTCCTAGGCTCTTTGAGCACGGGTGGCGAAGACAAATAAACCTTGATCTTCTCAAATGCTTCTTGCAGTTTTGGCCCCCAAGTAAATTCGGTTTCATCTTTTAACCGAGGAATAGGAGTAAAAACATCAATCTTCCCGGACAAGTTAGATATAAACCTTCTCAAGAAATTCACCTTGCCCAAGAACTTCTGCAAATCCTTCTTGCACGTAGGGGCTTCAACCTTCTCCATGGCTTCAATTCTCTTGGGATCAATCTCTATTCCCTTCTCATGAATAATGAAGCCAAGAAATTTTCTAGCTGATACACCAAAAGCACATTTGAATGAATTCATCTTCAAATCATACCGGCGCATCCTCTCAAGAGCAAGTTTCAAATCGGCTAAATGATGATCCAAACCGGCTGATTTAATGACAATATCATCAATGTACACTTCCAAGATGACACCAACCACATCATGAAAGATTAAATTCATAGCTCTTTGATAAGTAGCACCCGCATTTTTCAAACCAAAAGTCATAACCACCCACTCAAACAATCCATCAAATCCCGGACATCTAAAGGCCGTTTTAGATATATCTTCTTCGGCCATAAATATTTGATTGTAACCGGCATTACCATCAATAAAACTAATGATACGATGTCCGGAAGCCTCATTAATCAACATATCGGCTATAGGCATAGGATATTCATATTTGGGAGTAGCTTTATTAAGATCTCTAAAATCAATGTACACTCTAATTTTCCCCGAATCCTTTTTCTCAACAGGCACAATATTAGAGATCCAATCAGCATAATGACAAGACCGAATAAATCCAGCATCAAGTAAACGATTAATTTCAGTTTTGATTCGGTCATAAATAATAGGATTGAAACGCCTAACCGGTTGCTTATAAGGTCTAAAACCGGCTTTGATCGGTAAACGATGCTCAACAAGATCACTACTCAAACCAGGCATTTCATGATACTCCCAAACAAAGCTAGCATTTCATGATACTCCCAAGCAAAGCAATCAACATATTATTTCAATAAATTAACTAAGTCAGCTTTATATTCAGCCGATAAATTTTTGTTTACAAAAGTTGGACTAGGAATAGTTCCATCACCAATGTCTACCTTTTCTAAACGATCGGCCGATGTAAACCTTTGGCTCAGCTTGTCTAGATCATCAAAATCTTCAATGGCCTCACACATATCGTTCGTACGCGCCTGATATTGATCTAGCCTCTGCTGCAGCCACTCTGTGTTGGACCGGTCTGACCGGTCGGGGGGTCCAGTCTGACCGGTCGACTCTGTGCGCCGAATGGGATTGGACCGGTCTGACCGGTCGGCACCAGCGGTCTGACCGGTCGCTTCTGGAGCCTCTATTGTACTCATCTGATTTACATTAAATGATTTAGCCAATTATCCATCAGCTTTAGTACAGCAGAAACAAAACCATTCTTAGTGCAACTGATCAAATCATAATCGGATAGATCTACGCCCGATAAACACTTGACATTGTCATGTGCACTAATAGAATCAGAATCTGCCAAAGCAACAATAGATGAAGTGTCTCCATGGACTACCTCAACCTCATTGCCGATCGACTGAACAAGAAACTGATGCAAGGTAGAAGGAACACACTGATTTGCATGAATCCAATCCCTCCCAAGAATCAAATTGTAGTTACCTTGCACCTCCGAGACGAAGAAAGCTGTAGCAAGCGTCTTGCTCCCAATGGTGAGCTCCATGGAAGCAACTCCTTTGGCACTAATTAGCTCGTTCCCACCAACGCCACTGACCGTCATGTTCGTCTTGATCAAGTCTTCGTCTTGGCCACCGAGCTTCTTCTACAACGAGTAGGGCATAAGATTTACAATGGCCCCACCATCGACTAGCATGCGAGTCACCGGCTTTCCGTTAATGTGTCCCCTCATATAAAGAGCCTTTAGATGGTTGTCCTTCTCACTTGGCTTCTGGAACACGGCTTCACGGGGCCCAAACTAAAGATGAGCCATGTCTTCCTCCGGAACCACAAAATAATCCGAAGAAAAGTGCACCACATTGACCTCCAAGTTGGTATGCTCCGGAGATGCCTCGTAATCCACCAATTCCTCATCTTTTGTTGTTGGAGGAACTGCTGGGGCTTCATCAACAGAAGGAACCGAAACGGGCGGCGCCGATTCGGCTGTTGGCTCTGCACTGGGTTTGACCAGTCTAACTGGTTGGTCAGAGCGGTCTGATCGGTCCGTCGGACTGGTCGACTATAGCGGTTCGACCGGTCTGCCTGACTGATCAGCTGCCTTGATCTTCCAAACTTTGCCTTGAGGGAACACGAGCCTATATCTGTTGAAGTCCTCATCCCTCAGCTTCTCTTCTTCCTGCTCCCTCTTTTCTTTGTTGATAAGGCGCTGATGGGCACCACCTAGGCTGATGGTACTTGTCTGCTGTGCTCTTGTTGCTACTGCCCTCATGATCATTAGCCATGTCTGGCTTTTGTGAAGGAACATCAACCGACTTCTCTATGTCCATCGGCTTTTTACCCGTGTCCTTTATGGGTACCTTGATTTCACCAATTTGAATAGCATCGGTTTTAGGCTTCTCTGGATCAACAACAAGCCTCTGTTCCTCCTTCTTCTCCTTGACGTGATACTCGAACCTTGGAACAGGAGCTTGGCCCGACCTCTGATGAGACCGGTCTGACCGGTGCAGCATGCTGTACTGGACCAGATTGGCGTGGTCCCAATCGGTCATGCACGGGTACTCTGGAGCTTTCCCCTTGATAATGTGGAGGATATGGCACCGGGAAACACTACATCCAAATCCCCTCATGCTCCCATGCTAAATTTGTAGCATTTGACGCCGGTGCCACCCATGGCATGGTGGCATACATCTTCTAGGGAGGATACAATGTGACCACATCACCTCTGCACCTGCTGGATTCCCTCCTTGGGGATGCTGGATGATCTTGGCGCGGTGGTGATCGCGGTCTCTTTTTTAGCGGCCGATCCTTTTGAATGGCCTTTGTGTACTTGTTCAACAACTGGTTGAAGGTAGGCTTCTGATTAGCAGCTCTTCCCTGCACCTTCACCTTGTTGGTCTTCCAAGTACCCACTTCCTGATGCTTCGGCTTGAAAGTCCAGGGACGGTCACCAGACCGGTCTGAGTGGCCGGAGGCACCGGTCTGACTGGTCGGAGACACCGGTCTGACCGGTCGAGCCTGAGTAGCAGACCAATTTTCTGTTGGAGAGCTTCCTTGCCCCCCGTGCCTTGGATTTCTGATGATGATCTTCAGAGTATCCTTGCCATCACCAGTCTTCTCCTTGATAACTTCCTGGGCAAGGATTTTGTCACTTGTATTCATCGGTCTTGGGTCACTGATGACAACGTTCTTCCTCTTAGCTCCTTTGGCTTGTTCCGGCCGAATGAGCACCTTTGGATTGTTCAACTCCAGCATATGAATAGGGAAAGGGGCTTTATCAATTTGCATCTCAGAGAGTACCAATCGTCCTTCATTAATGACCGATTGTACCTGTCGACGGAAAACATTACAATCATTAGTAGCATGAGAAGTAGAGTTATGCCACTTGCAATATGCATGTCCTTTAAGTTCGTTGGGAGATGGAATAGCATGTGACAATCGGATGTTACCATTCTTAAGTAATTCATCAAAAATCCGATCGCACTTAGAAACATCAAACGTAAATTTCAGCTCCTCTTGCAGATTCTTTTGAACTGGCTTGAGAGACGGAACTAAACTAGGTTTGGCCTTTGATGGCCAAACAAACTCAGCGGTGTACACCTCTTTACTCTCATCGTCCGAGCTATCGGAATCATGATCAAGAACATGAGTATTGGACCGATGAGGCTTAAAAGTGTCCTTGGCATTTTTAAGCTTAAACTCTAAACCCATCACTTTGACTTGCAAGAAATTCATGGTATGATATTCAAAGCCCTCAAGTTTTTCTTTCAAATAAGAATGCAAGCCATTAAACGCCAAATCCGCCAATTCCTTTTCGGAAATCATCAAACTAAAACACCGATTTTTAATTTCTTTAAATCTTTTGAAATAATCCAAAGCAGGCTCATCACGACCTTGCTTAATCGATGTTAAGTCCAACAATTTCGCTTCAGTTTCCCGACTAAAGAAGTGATCATGAAACCTATGCTCCAACTGAGCCCAATTGCAAATAGAATTAGGAGCAAGCGAGGAAAACCAAGAGAAAGCGGTTCCAGTTAAAGATAACGAAAATAAATGCACACGCAAAGCATCATTGAAACCGGCTCCCCCCAACTGCAAGACATATTGACTGACGTGTTCCCAAGTTGTACGAGAATCATCACCATTAAACTTAGTAAACACAGGAATACCCCATCCAGCAGGAAAAGGAACAAAATCAAACTCGGCAGGATAAGGTTTTTGATACAAACGCGTAGCACCCATGTCCACCCCGAGCTTACTCTTAATCACATTAGCCAGATCTTCTTTGAACTTAAGGAGATTGGCTTGATAGTGCTGGCATAAAACTCAGAAAATCGACGATGTGCATTAGGATTTCCATGTGTCATCGTCTGCGAATAATTTGGGATCGGTCCTTGGTTAGGCCCAGATCCTTGTGACCCTCCTACTATAGCAGTGGTCCGAGGTGGTGTATACAATGACACTCATTAGTTCGGATAGGGACGGCCGAACCTGGAATTGTCTCAAGAGGCACCGGCCATGGTACTGAGTAACCGGTCTAGTAACCGGTCCGATCGGTCGGACCGGTCTGACCGGTCTGAGGGACCGGTCCGGCAGGTGCAGTGTACACAGTCGACGGTGGCGGGGTTTGCCCTGGGAATGAGTTCGGCGGCATACCATAGAGTGGTTCAGATGTGAACTCAGGGATAGCCGAACTCGAATCTGATGAGTTAGGATCTGACATGGGTTGTTTACCTTTAAGCGCATCAATATCACTACTCAACTTAATTAAAACATCACCTGCAGCGGCTTGTGGAGCAACAATCTTTTGATCCATCATGGATGACATTTTATTAAACATATCAGAGGGAGAGAGGATTACATTGGGTATCTCTTCAACCTTATCTTTGTTAAGCTTGAGAGATGGCAGTACGAACTCCTCCACCCTCTTGACGAGGCCACCACGATCGTTCTTGAAGCCCTTTAGGAACTGAGCCTTGACGTGCTCCTCCACAAGAAGGTAGTCCTTGCACTCCTAGGTGAGCTCCTCCATCGTAACCGTGATGATGTTTTCCTTGTCGATCTATGAGGTGCCCATCTTCTTCGAGGACTAGATTAGATCGGTTTTGAAACCAGATTAATCTTTCCCCAGCGGAGTTGCCAAAAAGTATGTTGACACAGAATTGCGCCAACAAACTCGAATGCGCTAGAACGCGCAAACGATCATCAAAATGATCAAGACCAGCAGTGCCCTGGGCGGATCGATATGACCTGTCGGGTGCAGAACGCCGCGTAGACCTAGGAACGTAAGCTCGGGAGGGACCCCGTCGGAGCTCGCGCAGCTAGGGTTGCCCTGAGGTCGGCAAGACCACTCAGAACGCATTTGAATGTCGCCGGGATGTGAGAAGAACAGCAAATTAGGGTTTGGAAAAGCTAGGGTTTGAGAGGAACAAAAAGTAGATGTATTTTGTATTGATTCGATTGGAATACCTCAATCGGCCTTAGCCTTTATATTTATAGGCCGGGGAAGTCATACCCCTCTCCAAGTCGGTTTGTACAAGAATTTACCAAATAAAACAAAACCTACTCGGATTACAACTGGACAGACCGGTCGGCCTCTGATCTGCCAAATGTGGTTGTCAACAGGTGGCATACCAGGTAAATCATCCGGAAAAATATCTGCATATTCACGAACTACGGGAATATCTTCGATATGAACATCTTTCATGGCATATGCACATGAGTTAACATGTTTCGAATGAGGCAGATATAGAACTGAGTGGCCATGGGTAGGTGAATTAATGTCGACGGCTCAGGAAGAGATATCTAACAGTACCCCATGTCTATTCATCCAATCCATTCCTAGAATAATATCCATCCCTTCTAGTGGCAATAGGATTAAAGTGGTAGGAATGGTTTTACTACCAACCTTAAGTGGTGCATTATGAACAATTTGGTTTGATGCGACTTTACCACCCAGAGTAGATATCATGAATGACCCTTTTGTGTGACAAAAATCTAACCCAACCCTTGCTCCAAATTTTGAACTAATAAAGCTATGAGATGCACCAGAATCGAATAAGATAACTGCAGGTTGATGGTTTATAGAGAATGTACCCGGCATAATCTGTGCTCCTCCGGAAGTTCAGCAAGATTGGTGAAGTTAAGTTGGCCTTGCCTGACTTGAACAGTTTGTTTCTTGCCCTTGTTTTGATCATTTCTGCGAGAAGCCTGCCCCTGATTTTGTCCCGCTTGCGGGCACATTTTGGCAAAGTGGTTCGGGCTCCCACACTTGAAACAACGGTTGTTGTTGTCGGGGCGAGCGGCTTGCTGAAAATTCGGCCTAGGGCCGGTTTGCTGCTGTGGCTGTGGTGGAGCATAGCGAGTTTGCTGCTGCTGCTGCTGCTGAGGAGGTCGAATAACCCATCGCCCTGGCTGAGGGGCCTTCTGAGAGGGTGCAGTTGGAACATTCTGCACAATGCGATACCTCGGTGCAGAGGCACTCGAGGGTCTAGCAGGTGCCATGCGCTTCTTTTCAGCACGGTGTGCAGAGATAAGATCTTCCTGGGTGATAGCCAAATTCACTGAATCATTGAAAGAGTCCACACGGACACGATTCAGCCTTTCTTGTAACTTGGTACTAAGGCCTCGACGAAAGTGTTCACGCTTCTTAGCGTCGGTATCCGCGTGATGTCCAGCATATTGACACAAGTGATTGAAAGTCTATGCATACTGCAACACAGTCCGAGTGCCCTGAGTTAATGCCAAGAACTCGTTGTGCTTACAGTCAAGAAGTCCAGCTGAAATATGATGAGCTCGAAAAGCATTCTTGAGCTCATTCCACGTCACCACATGACTAGCCAGAAAAATTCCATGGTAATGATCCCACCACATACGAGCTGATCCGTGAAGTTGCTGCGCGGCATAGCAAGTCTTGTTCGCTTCGGAACAAGGAGCAGTCAATAGAGAAAGCTTGGACTCGATTGTATGAATCCAAGCGTCCACGTCAAGAGGCTCATCCACTTTAGTAAACAGCTGAGGCTGCGTACTGAGGAAATCCTGGAAGCTCGCTTCTTGCGCTTGATGAGCATGATGCCCACCCCACGGTTGCTACTGAGCTTGAACCAACTGCCGCAAAATTTCAGTCTGTGCGGCAAGAACCTCGGCAATACCCGCTGGCGGAGGAGGTGGAGGTGGGTTGCCATTCCCTCTGGCTCCAAAACCACTGGGGCTGCCTCGAGTGGATCCAACCATCTGAAACGTGAATAATTTGCATTAGTCCCAACATTTTCATCATTTCAAATGGCACATACAACTCAAGATATAATGGAAATGATAAGAATTGCTTAAATCATGGTACACAGAAAAACCGGTGATACGAAAAAGCGTATAACGGGAGTTCTGTACATGATATGAACTTGAAATTTTTACAGGAAATAGGTAATTTCATGAGCTACAACTTTGGTACTCAATGAAAAGTCAGATTCCTAGAGTAGGTTAGTCAAAAAATTCAATTACTCCTCCTCTGGTTTTCTGATTTTACAGAAAACAGAGCCTCTGTAATTTGCGATTATCTCCTGATATACACATCCGTTTGAGCTGAAATTTTGTGAGCATTTGGATGATGAAATTTGGAACATCTTTGGTATTCAACTCACGAGCTAAATTGGAAAGAAAGTAAGGATAAAAGTTCGAACTAGCTGCTGCGTTCAGCTTTTCACATATTACCGATTTTTCACATGAGTAGCATTAGGATTCATTACATACATCATCTTCTCTTTTCTACTTGGGTCTTCCTAACATCAGTACTAGGAGTTACTCAACTCTAAGTTAGCCTAGTAGCCATGATCCAAAAGTAGGCTACACTAAGAGGAGTCTACAAAAGCTAAGAAAACAGCGCCTCGGTCTACATGTTGACTGATGCCTCGCTCACTACGGGAGTGTGAACCTTAACCGGAGCGGGCTGCGGCGCCTGGTTCTCAAAGTCCATCTCCGAAACACCCCGGATCTCCTGAGGTTCCTCCTCACCATCCACCTGCATGGGGCCGGGTGGTGCGGGCTGATCAACCTGCATCTGGTGGAGCTGAGCCTGAGCGTCGTCTAGGTCAATCTAAAGATCGTGAAACTGATCCTCTAGGAAGTTGATCGTAGCGTCATGATCCATCACTGTGTCCTGAAGATCGTGGACCTGGCCATGGAGCTGGGTGATAAGAGCACCCCGGCTTTCGAGCTCGGCACTGGCCTCCTGAAGCTGCTCGTCCCTCAGCTGGACAGTCAGGGGCAAGGCCTGAGCCTGGCCAACCAGCTGAGCGACGGCGTAGCCCTGGAAAGTCTGAAGTCTGTAGAGACCGTCTAAGTACAACGCTGTTGTCCAGAGTGCCCCGACCAGGTCGAGGGTAGCGACTGCGTCCATGTGTGCTATCCGGTCATGCCAAAGCGGGTCGGCCGGGTCGGGTGCAGGGAACAACCCGTACGCGGTCAGAACCACCTCCAAAGGGTGCAAGGAGCAGAAAGTGGTCATCGTCCTCATGGCAGTGAGCTCCCAAGTGTCTAGCAGATGGTGGCCGACCACCTGAGTCACGATCGGCTCCCACCCATTGAGCGGGTGCTGTGGAATCACCATCAGCACACTGCAGCGACGAATTCTGTCCTCCACAAAATCGTAGAGCGGTGGCTGGAGGTAACCAGCTGCACTCAAAAGCTCCCAGAGACGGCGAGGAAGTCCATCCTAGTGCAAGCAAGTAGAGTGCACGTGCCCCTACTCGTCAACAAGCACCAGCTCATCCATCTCTCCCAAGAAAAGACCGATGGATCAGCTGATGGTAAAACAAGGAATGGCTGATCCTAGATAGTGAAAGAAATTGATCGAAACGATAGATAATCAGCTCTGAATATTCTCAAAAATTTACAGAAGACTCCTATGATAACAAGGAACATTTCATCTAGTCATCACTAAGATCACTTCGGATCCTAAGAGGGTGATATGCTCACGTTTTTAGAATGATGTCAACCAGAAAATCTGTGTGTCCAAAGAGGGTGTAATTTGACCATAACTACCAAAACAGTTGACCAAGATAATTCAAATTTTTATGGTAAGTTCATCATTAAGTTATCTACAACTTTCGTATTGTATGATTTTTCATTTGAACAACTTAAGTAGGTCGAAAAATTCAGTTTGTGCAAACTGCTCAAAGTTGACAGATTTACAGAAGGTTGAACTAATTTCAAAAACACCAAGCTAGGAGGCTTCAAAAATTCTCAAATTTTTACAGGAGTTTGGTGATTAGATTGCTTCATTTCATCTTACTAACCCAACTTGATTTGAGCAATTTAACATCTGTTTAAAATTCGAGGAAGCCAATTTTCCTAAATTTGCAGACTAGCTAGATGATCCTTAAGATAGGGTTTCAACCTTTTTTATTACAATTTCTTCCAAGGATTTCTTGGCTGAAAATTTTGACGATGAATGCAGAACCTATCCGTCCTCATCAAGGAAAAGAATTGTCAAGTAGCCTTGGTCTTATGTAGTTGACTTTGGTGGCATACATATTACATCTCTCGCTATATAACTACTCGATATAGCTAGATAGCCTAAGATTCGTTTTCAAGTTAGCATACCTGCAGAAAAATTGACAATATACAAAATGAACCTTTCATGCCAGCACTCAGAAAGCGTTCCCATTCATTACCGATCACTATAGAACTGGCATCCATACAATTCCCGTCGTATGGACAATGTTAAATATACGTCATCCAAACAACGTATTGACTGAGTACCGTCTTTGACGGGGAATTGAATTCCAATTTCGAACCATTACTCCCCATATAATCAACCGAAGTTGGTATATGGGCAGCAGCTCAAGTAGGCCACTGCTTGAGCTCCAGCGTTCGGCTCGCATCATCGACGGGAAGGTCAGACTCCCTCAGCTGACTGAGCAAGCATACCTCCGCGGCGACGATGTAGTTGCATAATTTAAATTGCAGAATTTAAATATTGAACAATAATGTGCTGGGAGTTAGCCATACAATATAAGCCACCTGATTATACCCATAAGATCCCATAGGGCTTTACATTCTAGACTTGTCCTTGGAGATCCTAGACTTTTCAAAAACTTGGTAGTTTTGAAGTCAAGTTGTAGTTTGTTGTTTTGAAAACAAGGGTTGCCATCTTTGGTAGGCTGTCGGCGAGCTCTGATGCCAGCTGTGGCGGAACCACCCAAACTAGCTAGGCCCGGGTGCACTGATCTTCGTTGCTAGGCAACTTGACCCAATTCGGCACGCACCGGTAGTTCCTCGAGTGAAGCCTCGATAAAAGCCACGCTATTCCAGGATCGCGCAGACAACACTCACACAAAGGTGAGCCCAGAGATTACAACACAGAACATCTCATACATCTCAGAGTGATTGCAGCAGAAGATAAATTTATTACAAACCAAGTTCAGAATAGTAAAGTACTACAGAGTTCAACTACTCAAATTATTCAAGTCTCATTGTTTCAGCAGAATCAGTAAAAGATAACTAGCGAACAGAAGTGACGCATCGATAAAGCCCGTACGAAAGCATCACTCAGCGGGAGGGTGGTCAGCACCGGCTGAAGGACCATCCCACTCAACAGACCAACCCAGAGGCAAAGTACAAGGCCAAGTAAGACTCGCAATCATATCCTCGAAGTTAGTACCTGAAAACAGTGTCACAAGCAAGGCTGAGTATACTAATACTCAGCAAGACTTACCCGTCACCGGATATAACATGGTCCGATAACTAGACATGCAAGGCTTTTTGGTTTGTGGGGTTTGTTTTGCCTAGAAAATGCCACTAAGAGTTGATCCTTACTTTCAGATTTTATTTTAGCCACTTTCTAGTTGGACTAATCATTCTAAGTTTGCAACTATCTCTACTCAAATATGGTAGAGCAACCATTTAATCATACAGCAGTATTAACATCATCATGTTCCACTTGTTACTCTGTATGACCAAAAACATTAAGCAATCTCATGCTGTGAGAGGCAAACGACTCTTAATCGAATTTCAACCTGGCCAAGGCAACCTAGACCACACGCATGGGGATCGACTTCGCTCCCGCCCACGCTACTTTTCCCTTTCTTTCCAGCCTGTGGATCCGGAACACCCCCCCCGACTATAGAGTCCGACCACTCTGCACCCGTACGTCCAGATAAAAATAAACCTACTACTACCAAGGGGGTGCGAGATCGTTCCACTCACTGGTCCAATCAGGTACTTAAGCTTGCCGATTACCATATTTCTCGGTATGTGGCTAGTACTTTCAAATGTTTAACGAAATGAGCCACACACCGCGACCTTAGCAAATTTGTGACTACACCAACGGGTATCACAACTACACAACCCCGCCCGTTGTCCTTATATTTCAGTAAAATTTAAAATCAGTAAACTCCTATATGCTCGCGAGAGGCAGGAAACCCCTCGACTTCTACCGTTCCTAATTAGCTGGGCAACTAGTCGATAAAAAGATCTGGATATCAAACATAGGTACCTAGGGATCATGCATCTAAGGTTTTCGATCAACACCTAGAAAACTTAAATGCAGAAATTAAATTATTACAACACATTATGAATAGTTAGATGAATAATAACTCTAAAAATAATGGGATTATGCACCGGAGCTTGCCTTCTTGGGCACTGTCAGGTAGAGAAATCTCTGGGGCTTGGCCCAGGTCTTGAGCTAAGTTAGTGCAATTCAGATTAGCCTCCTGAACAACACAAGAGTCCGCAGGCACCAGTTCGTATTCTCCGTTAGCAATATTAACCGTTTCTATATGCAATGCAAGATTATGAGTTACAACATGATAAATGATTTCTTTCCTTCACGATAAAGTTGTAGTCCAACAAAATAACTTAGAGATGATCTTTGTGAACTTATTTGCTGGACAGTCATTTATGGAGTAGTATTTATTACTATATTTCTTCATGAATGAGTGTGTGGATTGGTTTTCATTTTCAGCATTAAAAACATAGCATATTTTCACAATTTCATAATAGAAAATCTACTCACAAGCTAGTGATGAAAAATTAATGCAGAACAGGTCAGGTCATCTTGCATTTACTGAGTAATTTTCAGCATCTAACCATAGAGTATTTAATCATGAAAATTCATGCAATCAGATTACTATGAATACTTCACTATTTTACACAGAAAGATTAACATGGGTTCTGGTGCTACAAATTTTACTGCAGATTTTATATATAATCTACTCACTACTGTAAAATTTGCAGGTTTTACGTCCTTAAGGATCAGAGGCTATAAAGTGAACAAAATCAGCAAGCTATTGAATAAAATTAATTCTACAGAGAGATATATCAGAGATATGGTTCTCAAATTTTTACTAGAGCCTTTATATGACCTATATATGTTCCAGAAAAATTACAAGCATCATCTTTGCAATAAAAATTAATTATGCATTTAACTCTACATGGGCTAGTATATTAATTCAAGGTTCAAGATGATTAGTACTGCATGTGAAATTTTTATCATGGCAAATATGTGCTGTTACCAAGGACATATCTAAAAATCATGATCAAATATGGTTTATTTTACTCTGAACAAAAATAGTAATCCTAACCATGACATACTAAACCTGATTTTTAACTGAAGCAATATTCAGTAACTATAGCTCAAACTTTGCAGGAATGATTGCAGAACCAAAATAAGACTTCAGAAATAAATATAGATTTTTCTGAGCATAAAAACTATATAAGATGAATTAAGTTGATTAAACAAGCATTAATCATGGTATATAGCAAACTAACTCTAACAAACCTGAAATTTATGGATTAGCAATGCTCAAGTTACACATGCATGCAGGAAAAACTTCAGTGCAAGATCATGTCCATGTTTTCCAGCATTAAATCATGAATTGCTTTAACAGATTTGAGAATCTTGATTGTTCTAACAAGTTAACAGTTTTAGCTGGGTGTCATCTTTTTACCATAATCCTATCATTCTACCAGTGTCAATATATCCAAAAATCAGGGTCATTCAATGATCAGAACTTCTAGAACATCCATTAGTTGGTTTTCTTATTCTTTTTCATAGATTAAATTTGGTAGAGTTTCTGCAAATTTGGTTGTTACAAAACTTGTGGATTTTGTTACCAAGATTCCAGATCAGTTGAGTTTGCATTTTTATGATTTTTCTGTGATTTGTTATGCATTTTTGAAGTTCACTTCCAAACTCTGGAAAACTTGCAACCAAACCCTTAACCGAAAAAGAAAAATTACAACCGGGTCCTTCACCGTCCTTCTCCGCCGTTGCATCTTGCCGGTGGTGTTCTGCTAGGCAGGGCTTACCGAGGCTGCAATGGGGAGGCACGTTGGAGAGAGGAGTTCGAGAACTACCTACCCAGGTCGGTGTTCAGGTGGATGGTGGCCTGAAACGTGCTCGTCGGCGATGACGGCGGCGGTGGTGCTCAGGTCATCGTCGGTGCAGGTGAAGGAGAGCTCGGGGTAGTCGAATGTTGCGTGCACGAGCACCGCGAGAGCGTGAGGAAGCTCCTGGGGTAGCAGTCGTGCTCGGACTCCCCCGGATTTCTCCGGTCCGCGGTGAGCCTCGAGCTCGCCGGCGGCAGCGCGAAAGGGCAACGATGTTTGGGGGGGCTCTGGTGGGATTCAGCACGCGTGTGAGCTTCGCTGGGGTTGGGCGAGGCTGCTGGTGTGGTCGGGGAAGGCAATGTGGGTTGGGGTTGGCCTGCCCGCGCGAGCTCGAGCTCGGCGGCAATGGCGGGTGGCAGAGAAAGGGAAAGGAGAGAGGGGTCGCGCGACGGCGGGGGCTCTGGTCCTATTTATAGGCTGGAGGGCTTCGAGGAGCAGCTAATGGCACTTGGGGGAGGTTGGTCTGGGTCAGGACGCGCTCGACGGTGAGGTGGCAACCGGAGGGGGAAGAAGCCAGCTAGCGTGCCAGACGGCGAGTTTGAGGTCCACTGGGGGCCCAGATGGACGTGGACAGCGTCCACCGTACACCGACGGCGAGTGGTGCGCCGCGGCAGAGAATAGGGGAGGGGGAGATGAAGGTAGGGGCTTATTTGCAATTTCCAAAAGTTTAGGGACCTCTCGGTAAACTAAAATTTTCACTAATTTCCGGGGCTCAATTGAAAAAGTGTTAAGTACCAATCTTGCATAACTTTTCAAGATCTAGAACTTTTGTTTTATGCAAATTCTCATTTGGAACCCACATTTTGAACTATTTTAAATTTCCAAATTTGCACAAAAGGGCATTGAGTTTCATTCAGTTTTTGGATGGTTTTGGCTAAAAGTTCAAATGAGCACATGTCATTTAAGGTACCATTTATGAGCCAAACTTATTTTTGTGCACATTTTTAATTAGATTTTGAGTAGGTTTTCACCCCTTTTTCTTTCTCATTTTAATTTCTTTTGTGTAGTTTGACTTTTATTTGACCTTTTCTTTTTGAATTAATTCCCCAAATTCTTTCTTTAAGTTTTATTTGGGTAAAGTATTCTGTATTTAAGTGTACAGACACCAGAGGTGTCACAGGGAATAAAAACTACTTCTAAAAATAAGATAACTCTTGCCAAACCGAAGCCAAAATATCTGGTCAACTTCCCTCTCTTCGGTCAGCAAGATCTTTTGACTGTGGCACACGATCACCCCTCCAAATCTGCCGATCGTACAACGCAGAACCTTTTCTCCTCCGCAACATGCCTCCTTGACACGTGCCAAAATCTGGTGTCAACAAAACTCAGTAGCCGCCGCCTTTTAGACTTGGGTTTTGTTTAGATCAGATTTTCGATCGAGAAACTGTCTTCTTCATTGTAACTGTGATGACAAGTCCTTTTGCTGTGAATCAGGGCCCCCGTTCTTAATCTCCTCCATTGTGTCGATTAGTCCTTTGGAATCGAGTTCTTGAACCCCTACTTTGCATTCGCTTCATTCATATTTGTAATTTCAGATTGCGTGTTTATACCTTCTTGCTTGTGTTCTTCGATTCGCTTGCAGGAAAAGCCTTCTTGGCGAGGTCAATCAAGTTGTGCTTGGTTGATAACCAATGGAGCGGTGGTATAATGGTTGCAGGCTTCGAATTCGTGTCTGATTAGAAGCCGGATCGCCAATGTCACATACTCCACCAATCGAATTTACCCCTACCTCTCGGAAGATCGGGCCGCGTCTACATCACATTGCATGTGTCCAAGGAGGAAGGTAAAAAATGCAACTAGTGTTTTGTAAAAAATGCAGCTAGTGTTTTTTGACACTCAGCTTTAGTTTGGTGGGATTCTTTAAGTTCTTCAGATAAACCCCAAACTTGGATAGATATGAAACTTCTTATGCGTGAAACCTTTGTTAATCCACCTCTTGCTTTGAATTCATATGATGAGGTGCATAACTTAGAGGATCCATCCATTGTTGTATCTCTTGCACCACCTAACCTTTTGCAGGATTCTGAACAAAGGCATGAGGACAAGGATGACATCGACAAAAATGAGGAGCTCACATCCTCATGTGAAAATTCAGAACCATCACTTCACATTGCACCTGACACACCTATTGAGAACTTAGGTAATGCCCATAGTGCTACAATCACGGACAGTGAGAATTCTCTTGATGTGCTGAATTTTTCCACCAATCATGCTATGACAGAGCAACTATTAGTGGAACCAAGTCTAGATTTACCTTTGTTACAAGATGATTTGCTTCATATTCCCTGTGATAAAGATGACTTACCTGATCATGAACATGAGAGCACTGAACCACACATTTCTGCTGAATTTACAAATGTGATTCATGTTGCTAGTGATATAGACGAGATGAAATTGTTGTCTTCTTTATGTACCTTGGGTTACATTGAATTTGATGTTTTGTGTAATCTAAGTTATTTAAAGGAGAAACTTTTTATGTGTGCTGATTTGCCATGGTTGTCTAGACATACATATCATGTTATTGGCAAATATAACAACAAACGATAATATTTGATACATCGGGTTTACATTTGTGCAAATCTGAATTTTCCTTTTGTTGTTCAAGATTGTAATCAACTAAGTTGATCCGATACTATTGATATTCATACACCATCTATTCCTACGCTGCCATTTGTTCATACTAATCTTTTGTAGGATAATATTGACAAAGCTTATGTGGATTCGGATCACGAGCCTACAGGATCAGTTTCGAGTACAATCGGCGCTGAGGACGGCTTTTCTTTCAAGAAGGGGAGGATGATGAGGGCATGACACCTTTGGATAGGACCATTGATTATAAGGTGAGGTCGTTCCAAATAAATTTGTCATCTGGATTTGAAAATAAATTACTACCTAATGATTTAATTATTGTTAGAAACCATAGAGATGATGACGAGGACGTTGGGGAGGAGTTTGGAGGCGTGGTGGACCAGCAAGGGCAGCCAAGCCGAGTTGGAGGCCCAATCCAAGTCGAGTTCGAGTCAGCTTCAGAGTCCAGGAACAGTCCGCACCAACATCAACGCCCAGGCCACATACAGAGTCCGTTTTGGATGCTCTTTATATGGATGGCAAGATAATTTCAAGGATCTTCAAATGGTACCAGTTCGAGGCCCAAATTCAATTGGAGTCGACGGGAATCATTGAAACAAGTGAAGGTCTGGGCTGTTGGCCCGTCTATCGTGTTGGGGTCCATGATGGACGTGGCACACCCCAACACTCATATAATCAGCAGCCGCCGCCACATTAGGGTTTAGGTGTTTTGTTTAGATCAAGTTTTCCATCGAGAAATGGTCTTCTTCATTGTAACTGTGACGACAAGTCCTTTTGCTGTGAATCAGGGCCCCCATACTTGATCTCCTCCACTGTGTCGATTAGTCCTTTGGAACTGAGTTCTTGAACCCCATACTTATCCTTGCTTCATTTATATTTGTAATTTCAGATTGCGTGTTTCTACTTTCTTGCTTGTGTTCTTCGATTCGCTTGCAAGAAAAGCTTTCTTGACGAGGTCAATCAAGTTGTGCTTGGTTGATAACCAATGGAGCAGTGGTGTAACAATTGCAGGACTTCGAATCGTGTCTGATTAGAAGCCGGATCGCCAGCATCGAGTCTCCACCAATCGAATTTACCATTACCTCTCGAAAGATTGGGCCGTGTCTACATTAGCATGGCTGGGAAGACTCTCCGCGACTTCTCCGTTCCCTCAGCCGCCAATGTGGCGAGTGGACCCAATGTTGATGTTGGGGACATGAACTTTGAGCTGAAGTCCAGCCTCATTAAGATGGTACAGGCTAGCCCATTTTGTGGCAAACCAAACGAGGACGCCAACGCCCATCTCCAGAACTTTCTGGAGCTCTACAAGACCGTAACCATACAGAGCGTTGCGGCTGACGCAATCAGGCTCCGTCTATTTCCTTTCTCCCTCCCGGGGAAAGAGAAACAGTGGTTTTTCCAGAACAAGGAAGCCGTCAGCACGTGGAACAAATGTTCCATGGCGTTCCTCGCTAAGTTCTTCTCGTTGGGCAAAACAAATGCCCTGCGTGGAAGAATTTCAAGTTTCCGGCAAATAGGGATGGAATCCATCACAGAAGCTTGGGAGAGACTCCAGGAATACATACTCGCCTGTCCTCATCATGGGATGGACGAGTGACTTGTGCTCCAAAGCTTATACAATGGGCTAACGACAACATCAAGAGCCCACTTGGACGCTGCTGCTGGAGCAGCCTATCTAGACCTGACAGTCACCAAGGCTACGTCCTTGATTGAAATAACAGGGCTGGAATGAGGAACATTCTCAGCCCAGAACCAAGGGCAGAATGCATACCATCAAGGAGACGGATAGGCTTATCGCAATGATGGACCTCCTATTGAAGAAAATCGACGAAGGAAACAAACTAATGTTCGTTCCCGTCCATGCCATGAGCTTGCACTCAATGTGCGAGGTTTGTGGTGATGGTGGACACTCGGGGAATGACTGCCCCGAGACCCGTGAAGAAGCAGCCTACATCAACAACAACAACAACAGGTTCCGTCCACAAGGAGGCCAAGGGTGGTGTCAAGGACACCCACCGTTCCAAGGAGGAGGTAACAATTTCAATTCAAATTTTAATTCGAATTTCAATTCGAACCAGCCCTCCTTTAGAGACCTTGTTTTTGGCCAAGCTAAAATCAATGAATCTTTAAATAAAAAGCTTGCTGCTAATGACAAAGTTTTGGAAAATATAAATGCCAAAGTTGAAACTCTTTCTTCTGCTCTTAAAAATCAAATAAGTTCCAACAAAATGATAGAAACCCAGTTGTCTCAAATCGCTGTTACGGTTCCTGCTTCTTAGTCTGGGAAGATTCTGGGACAACCCAAATCTCCCATTGAAATTGCAAACATGGTGTCCACCAGATGGGGTAGCTCCTTTCGGCCTGCACCACATACTAATCATGCAGGAAGAACCACGCACCCAAGGATGAATGCATGGGAGGGCTGATAGTGAAGCTACATGGAGATCTAGGGGTGCCATGATCAGCTGCTCCATCTTCGATCAATTGTACAAACAGGCCCTCTGCGACCTTGGGTCAAGCATAAACATCATGCCCAAGGTAATCTTTGAACAATTGCAATATCCTGCTCTTTCCCAAACCTGCATGTTCGTACAGCTTGCAGACTCCACAATTCGACATCCCGAAGGGATAGTCGAAAACATATATGTACGAATCAAGAAATGCTTTGTCCTCGCCGATTTCATCGTCCTCGACATGGAGGGGGATTTGGGCATGGATCTCATTCTTGGATGACCCTTCTTAAACGATGTCAGGGCAAGGATTGATGTTGGAACTGGAGAAATCTAGTTCCGCATTGGGGTCGACAACATATTCTTTAAATTTCTCTACAGGAAAGAGCAGAGATTTGTGATCCAGTAGGCTCACGATGGGATCCCGCTCTGGGGTGCACCAGAACCCCATCCTAAAGAACCTACCACCACAAGACCCAAAAGAAGACGGTCAAAGAAGGTGTGGCATAAGGTTGAAAGTTCGTCAACATCCACTTTTCCAAGATGGGCTGAACAATGGTAAGTTGAAGCAGGAGAAAGGTCCCGCTCGTCAGACTAAAAACGACGAGCTCTTGCCGAAGGTAAATCGGTACGTATCTTATATTTGATTTCTGCCAATTTCGCTTTTCTCGACTTTTTGATTTTTCCATTGCATGTTTGAATTTTTCAAAACACTCATGCATGCTAGAATATTTTCTAGCACCTTTTCTACTTTTACAAAAATCCAAAAAAATATTTCTGAGCTTTAAAATCCTTTGGAAAGTAATTTTGAACATCTTTCGAAGAAAAGTTTTGATGACACCAAAAGTTTAAAATGCATATGACCGTTAGAGAGGCAGTGGGCCCCGGCTATCAGCTGGGTGGGCCACCTAGGGTTCGGCCGAACCCTAGGGTCGGCCAGCCCCACACCAACGGCTAGTGGGCCAACCTTTCTCTAATGGTCACTAGCTGTTGGGGCTTGTCTCCTCCAACGGTGCCCGGCCATTCTTCCTATAAATAGAGGCCGAGGGGGTGAGTGTTGAGCTTTCACACTCAACTCTCATTCACTCACTCCCTCTCAAACTCTCTCAAACTTTGCTCTCGGGTTTTCATTGGATTTTTGCTCAAGTTTCATTTCAAGAAACCTCTCTCTCTAATTTCTTTGCTGCAAGAAAAGAAGACTACAACTTGCAGGTAAGAACATTTATTTCGATTCACTAATGTAACCCATTTCGAGTTGTACGTGTTTGTCTTGTCTAGTCATGAAGGGCATAGGGCGAAAGGTTTCCGGCGCATTCAAGAAGATGACGGGTGGAAATTCATCCCATTCTCGGGGTGGCTCCAGCTCGCACACTCCCAAACCTACGCCGACTCCGAGCATGATGGACTATGAAGAAGAAGAACAACACGAAGAAGTGCAAGCCGAACCGCAAGCCGAGGCCATGGAAATTGATGAAGATTATGCTCCCTACCTCGACTTACACGATGATCGTGAACGACAAGGCTACGCCATCCTCAAGAACCGTAGCTTCGTCCACACCCGAGCCTTCGATCCGAAAATCCTCATCAAAACAGGTATGTACGTAGACTTCGCTAACGTTTGGCACGCAATTGGATGGGATAACTTCATTCCCGTTGAGGAGTATGGTTCTCGACTCCTCACCATCCAATTTCTTTGCACTCTTTGGGAGGTGGAAAATGGGGTTTATTTTTGACTTTTTAGGAAAGAATATTTGATTTCTTGGAAGACTTTTACTGGCCGCCTCGATTTGAACAAATGCTGGCCAATTTCTCTTGAACAAGCTTGGCGCGATTTTAATCATCATGAGTTTTGGGGCTAGATTTTGGTTCCATGGCATGTTTGCACCTCGGTGAAGCGACATACATAATCCAACTCTTCAGTTGATGGACAAGTGGTTACCATCACTCTCTTTCCAAGAGATGATGTCCGACCCGTGCGCAACGATGAGTTGCTCATACTATACGCCATGGTCAACAAGATCAAAATCTCCCCCACACAAGCTTTGGTTAAGCAATGGCTTTTGAATTTCAAGATGATGGGTCCTATTGAGTGTACTTCTTCGATTACTCATATTGCTACATGTGTCAGTGCCTTAGAGTGGAATTTCATTCCTTTCATTGAGGGTGACCACACGTATATCGACGAGGCTTATTTGATTCAGGGTCATACACTCAAGAAAGGCCTGGATGACTCTCTGATTTTCTTGTTTATAGGCTATACGAATATTCTGCTACTCGATGTGGAGTTCCATTTGTATAATTGACATTCGCTAACCATCCCTCTCGTTTCGCAAGAAGGGGCCGTAGGCATAGCACTTCTGGATTGCCTGGCAGGATGACAAGAAGCAGGGCCAGAAGGGAAGCAGAACTGACACCACCGCCTCAGCAGCCATAGTATTCATATCAGCATGAGGTAGGTGGTTCGTCATGGCACAACGCTAGCACCGAGGAGTGGCACGGCAGGCACCAAGCCACCAGTCCACCAGCTCCAGCTCCAGCGGAGCCCCAAGCCTCGCTAGACGGACGGCCTCGTCCAGCAGGTTCGGCGTCATCACCCAGTAGTTAGGTGAATTGCGGTTGCAGAGTGATAACATTCAAGGTACGCTGCACCAACACATCGAGACATCCCAAGCATGGCATCGTCACACTGACGAGAGACTCCACGACATGGAGAAGAGGCAGCTGCAGCACTAGGAAGAGTGGAGGGCCTACTGCCGCTGGACAGGTTTCAACCCCAACCAGCAGTAGTGAGCCTGAAGCTAGCTTGGAGGAGGACCCCCATGGGAGGTAACTTGTATCATGTACCTTTACTGCTTTCCAAACCTCGCATGAAACCCATAAAAATTTGCAAAACCTAGAAAATTCATAAAAATTTGCATAACTAAAAACATATAAAAATTTGCAAAATTTAGAAAACACCAAAATTTTTCCCTGCTTTAATATCTGTAGTAAGCATGGTGTGAGTTTTCCTTGCTGAGATGATGAATAGTTGCTCTGTTTATTTCCTTCATATGCTTGTTACAAATTTATGCTCTACCTAGTTTTGAGTTTGTTGGCTAAAAGTTCAAACCTTAAGCTTGAAACTTGCGGGTAGCAAGAAGCATGATTCGAATCTAAGTTGTTGTGAGCCATGATATGGTTAAGTAGAGTTGCTATGATCTTGTCCTATGTGATGCTTGATATCCCAAGTATTTAATTTTGAAATCACAAAAATATAATAAAGTTCCTCGATGATATGAATTCCTATCCAAAGCCATATGTTGTTTTCATTGCAAACCTTCCACATATGCAACTTGCTATATCATTGAGCTTTGTCAAATTATTGTGACACTTAGTGAGATTCATTTCATACTCTCATGATCAAGATCACGTACACGTTTCCACCATATACTATGCTTCTACACCAGAAGTAAGAAAACACCCATCCATCCACAAAATAAAACTCCTTTGTTGCAGTATGACACCTCTCTCATCAAAAGATTACATCAAGGATATGGGGCTATGTAAAAAGAAATAAAAAGATGCATACCCAAAAAAGGTATGTGTTGGCGTTTCATAAGCATTTAGAATAATTCCGTAAGCGCACGGAACACCATTGTAGCATTTCACTCAGGAGTATTCCAGAGTATCGTATTTCCCATTGGAAGCAGTTGAGAAATGGATACTATGTTATTAGTCATCTAAATATTATCACCTATTCCAAACAAATGGTATGGAAGGAAGGGAAAGATAATGGCACGCATCCTCACCACAAGGATACAGATAGCCGGGAGTGAAATATGACAAGAGCGTGGTTCCTATGATGGGTCATTCTCATGCCAAGGGGGCAAGAATGTAGGTTAAAGTAGCACTGTACGAGAGGTATAGCCGCCGCGAGGGGGATGACTGGCTATAGAACCCGATGGTAGTGGGAATGTAATCTAGCATTATCTTTCGTTCACTTCGGCAGCCTAAGAGAAGAACTCAGACTGGGATGAGAAGGGAGTCCAACGTCCGTCGGCAACTACTACTATGAAAACACCCGAATGTGGTGGACTACAAAGGACGAACAGGGCTGTCACCACCTGCCGCCTACCACTGCGGTGCCGTGGGGTAGAACACAACCCAAGGTAACTATCAAGTCTAAGCACCGTGCCTAAACTATCAAGTCGCTGACTTCCGCCTCACGTTAAGGCAAGAAGAGACCCCAAATGGATAGAACTTGCTACCCACGCAGACAAGGGATACCGTGAACGAAAGAGAACGCTAGAGAACAACCCAGCTACTTAATTCTACAACTATTATGATATTAATCTAAACATTATAAATTACTGCGGAATGTAAACAAGTCATGGAAGAAATGCGGAGTAGACTACTATATTGAATAGGTAATGTCTTACAAGAAAGTAAAGATACAATAGAGCTCATACCAAGACTCTTGAAGACAACTCCGAAACCGAAGACAGCTCCTGACTCTACTCCCGAACAAACATTTGAATTACGCGGGGAAGCGCCACCCGAAGGGGCGCCTCCCGAAATGGGACAGAAGTGGTGAGGATGGTACAAGTGAGAGTGAGGGGAGAGGGGTCCTATTTATAGCTTGGAGGTGACTTGGGAGAGTGGAGATGCTCATGGAATCCAAAGGGAATCTTCTCCTCCAATCACTCTCCTACTGCCACCTTGCGTGAGCTCCACCACCTCCAACCTCCTCTCGTCGGTTACTTGCCGCCATAAAACGATGGGCCAATTCCATGGAAAAGTTGGGCCGGCCGGCCTCACCTAGGCCAGCTGGCCTATTAATTTTGGGTTTGCTTCGGATCTTCTAGATTTAGCTCCTGGAGGCCATCAACTTGCTGCACAAAGTGGCGGTTATCGATTTCGCCAAAGTTGGGGCCGATCGGCCTAGATGAGGCCAGCAGGCCTGGAATTTACACCAATTTCATCCATCCAACTTCCATTATGTAGTGGATGGGTAGCATAGATCAGCCACACATGGTTTCACTGAATTTGACTGAGTTTACTTCGAGTTGTGGCCGTCTGATCCATGGTGGAAGCCTTCCAGTTGTATCTTTTGTATTTGCTTGTATATCCAGTGCATAGGGGTTCATTGGAGGGTCCCTAATGGTCTTGTGGCAAGTTATAATGTGCTTGGCAAGGGTGTGGGGCCGGCCGGCCTATGTTAGGCCGCCCGCCCCGGCAGGGTCGCGTCGGTGATTTTCCCGGAGGCATAACTTTTCCGTCCGGACTCCAAATTGCGTCATCCAAGTGTCCATTTTGATCATCTCGATCAGCTCTTCAACATGGAAGTGTCAAATTTAGCATTTGACAATTTTTTTGGTGGTTTCATCTTATATCCATGTTTCACAATCCTTGCATATGCTCCATTTAGTATGGTTTCTTGCATATTCTGAGCATAATCCTACAAAACACCTCAAACCACCAAAACTTGTGGAATTTGTTAGGTTAAAGCAAAGAATGCATTGAAATATGTTTATACCCACTTTATTTACCGAGAAGTTGGTGGTCAATGTTGTCATTAACGACCACCAACACACCCCCAAGCTTAAACCTTTGCTCGTCCTCGAGCAAAGCTTAAACTTAGGCTCGGTGGATCAGGAGTTGCATCAATGTCAAACATCCTACAAGTATCAAGTATACAATCCAATACTCTCCCTTTAATGAATTAAAGAGGATGGCAGAGTGTACCCTTACCTTTATGTTATACCTGTGGGGCTTTTGGCTTCTCACCTTGTCATTGACGGTTGAGAGATGGAACAGTCTTGATAGAGTGTCACCCAACAGAATCACGTTTCAAGATCAACTCTCGGAGGTTCTTATAAATTTTTTTGAAGTAAGATACCAAGTTCCTCTAATGGTACTCTCAACTTGCTCAAGTTGTTTTTCTTTTCTCTCTAGGGCCCCAAGAGACTCTTTTTCCCTATACTCTAAAAGCTTATGTGGAGCTTCAAGTGGGGATAAAGAAGGCTCTCTTAAGCTATGTATGTTGTCAAGTCAAAAATTGGTCCCAGTGAAGATTATGACACATCAAATTCCAATCATTGGAAGAGGAGTTTTCAAGGGCGAGGGAGAAAATGGACGGACATCAAGGAAAGACACAAGTGCAAGATATGTGGTACAAATGAGTCCAACATATCATGTCTCGAGTTTTGGGATGAAATATGGTCTTAAGTGTAACTCTTTATTTTTGGATGGATGATCTCCTTTAGACACTAGAGACATGGAGCCCTTCAGGTTTTTTTTTGCTCGATAGCTCCGGTGCTACCTCTTCTTTTTTTTCTTCTTCTTTTTTTTAAGATCTCCATGCATCCTTTTGCAAACGAATATTGGGGAAATTTGTGGAGTTGGATGTATGAGTGGAGTATTTATTTGGAAAGACCATATAAATGGATAGGTTCAAGGAACACGAAGGAGAGAAGTATGTTTTGGGTCTGGTGGATGAATATCTTGATAGGTGGATGCTAGAATCCGAATTGGAATTTTAACATGACTAGATGAGGAAAGGCTAGCAATCAAAGGTAGATACAAAGGAAAAAGATCGGATTGAAATGTCACTACCTCATAGGGACTCAAAGTGTGACAAGACTCAACATAGCAAAAGGTAACATTTGTAGAGGGTTTGATCATGTAAGTTATTTGGCTCTGTTAGGAATTTTAAACCATTGAGGAACTTGTATAAGATTTAAATTTTCAAAAACAAGAACTCTGAGGTTTTCCTTACAAGGATCAAAAGTAGATTTAACTCATATCTTGACTATCTCACATTCTCACAACAATCTAGACTCTGTTTGAGGCACTTGCAACCCACAAGGTCAAAGAGTCTAGGTAGAATCACAACTCGTGCCAACAAATTCAAAATTTCAAGGAGAGTGTCGAGTTGCAACCGAGATGCTTGCAAGAAATTAACAGAGTAACTATTCATCATTTCCTTTAAGTCAGGGTATAAACAAGGTTCTAGCATTATAGCACGGGAGTGAATCTTATTTGTTGAAAACAATTCTATTTTGGTTTTTTAAGCAAATTTGTATGCATGTTTTATTTATTATTTTTTTAATTTATTAAAGGAGAAAGACAACTCTTTTTTTTATGGCATTGGCAGCAAGAAGCATGATAGGAATGTAAAGCACGAGGCACTTGAGGCACTTACCTAGCGGATTCTCCCCCAAGCTTAGATCTTGCCGAAGATTAAGCTTCAATGGCCACCATAGTGCTCCTTGGTATTCATTGTTCCACCTTTCTACCAGGGATTCTTTAATGAATTTGTCAAGGCTGCTTGTGCCAAGCATCGGTAGGATCTCTTCGACTGTGAGTGCAGCTTCACCCATGAGCTTAAAATACAATCTTCCTCCTTGCGATTGATGTTGAGCTGAGTTTCTCAGTCTCTATTTTTCGATCATCTTCCTTGCTGCGGAACTGTCTCTCAAATATGAGAGGGTATCCATGTCCAACTTGTGCGACGAAGTGTTGCGGAACTGTCACTCAGAGTTGAGAGGGTATCCATGTCCAACATGACGATGTTGTTTGCATTCGTTGTGCTTATGTTTGCCCTTCATAGAGGGTTCTTTGGGAGCAGCTCTATGTCTAGCACGCGAAGTCCACGGGATGAAGATATTCCGATGTGGGCTCAAATCTTGTTCCTTTAACGGTGAGCGCGATATGCAAGACACGCCGCCAAGGAACTTGTTCACCAAATATCTTCTGCTCCTCATGGTACGAACCTAATCACGTCCACCAACTCCAGGCACGTTGTAGTGGGCACAAAGGAGGATGATTGTACTTGATCTCGAGCAGTTTGCCGATAATTTGCTCCATGATCACCCAAGGGGTTTTCAAGTTGTTGTGATCCACTTTGAGAGTGATACCATGTGTGTCATGGATGCTTTTTCTCTTCTCAGATTGTGTTGGGTAGGGTTGCGCTGTATTGATAACAGGTTTTCTTTCTGTCAGCACAAGAGGTGTTGAGCCATACTACTGTCAGACTCACTGGGTTCCATCTTGGTTCTTTTTTTTCCGGAGAAGGTTTCCTGGTAGACTTTTCAAAAAGTCAACCGTGCATAGGCTGGTCAAGCCCTAGTGATCCAAACTCTCAGTGTGCCTTGCATATCATAAGGAATCCATCTGGGTAACTTTTCATTGTTTGAATGTTGGCCTTAATCTAGTTCCACGTGCAAATACCATTGAACTAAGGGGTGTTGGTGACAACATTCTTTAGTCTTTCCTGGAAAAGGATATTGAACAAATACCCGAAGGTCCAAGAGATATCTTGATGAACTGGGATTATTTGCTCCTATGCTAGCCTCAAAGATTTAGTTAGCATGGTCCATATTTGTTGCCATAATTTTCTTGGTTTTCTCTTTTTATTTATTGTTCACCATTTGTCTTTCTTTTCTTTAGCATATCACAAGACAAAGTCTGAGGACAAACTGCAACAACATGAGGTATATAATTACAAAAATGAGGGGTGTTTCCATAATGTACTCACAGTGATATGTCTCCTTATATCCTGTGCTATGTTGATGAAGTGTGACTTCAGACCTTGCTTTATCTTCATATTGAATTGAACTTGGGGACCTTCTCGCTCGAATGAGTTTCCTGCATGGGTTATTCCACACCAATACACACGCGACATCTATGCACGTAATTTGCTCTTGATTCATTAACCATTTTCAACTCCATGTCAAATTTGATCAAAGAAGGTTAATTAACATAAGCACCATGCTTAATTTAAATGAGCCTACAACCATACCGTACACAAGTACACTTAAACTAGAGCATACGAGATAGATGAAGCATAATCATGGAAGAGCTCGATTGATATGGAAATAAAGATGAGAAAAGGTATGGTAAACCTCAGGCGACCTCCCGGAAGGGCTCAGTTTTGGGTCAAAAGCAGGACCTCTCACATACTTGAATTCGTGTGACGCTAGCAGTCCGAGGACGGAGAACCTATCGAACTTGCTGCAGCATTGATTCCATCTTGCATCTCCTGATTATATGGTAATTCCTCTTCTTGTGCAGTGCGATGATTGTGACCTTGAGATGATCACATTGAACAACCCGCATCGAAGTTCCTGCAGCTGCACAAAGGGTTTTCCAAATGTATTAGACTAGGAATCATAGTCTAAGTCCAAATCATGTTGGAGTGCAGTGTGTTTTTTTGTTTCTTTTTTATAAACAAGGGGAGATGGTGTGTGGAAATAAAAAAATAAGGTTTTTTAGGGGGGATGGAAAAATTGGTGGTTTTGAATGAAAAAGTGATAACGAAAGACAAACGATAAAATAATATCCAGCTCGTCGCTTCCCCGGCAACGGCACCAGAAATGCTTGTTCATGTTTCATAAGCCTTTAGAATAATTCCGCAAGCTCACGGAACACCATTGTAGCATTTCACTCAGGAGTATTCTGAAAGCTTATATATGTTGTCAAGTCAAAAATTGCTCCAAGTGAAGATTATGACACATCAAATTCCGATCATTGGAAGAGGAGTTTTCAAGGTGAGGGAGAAAATGGACGCACACCAAGGAAAGACACAAGTGCAAGATATGTGGTACAAATGAGTCCAACATATCATGTCTCGAGTTTTGGAATGAAATATGGTCTTAAGTGTAACTCTTTATTTGTGGATGGATGATCCCCTTTAGACACTAGAGACATGGAGCCCTTCAGGTTTTTTTTTGCTCGATAGCTCTGGTGCTACCTCTTCTTTTTTTTCTTCTTCTTTTTTTAAGATCTCCACACCTTCTTTTGCAAATGAATATTGGGGAAATTTGTGGAGTTGGATGTATGTTGGTGTAGGATACCCGTCGGAACAGAAGAAGTATCACAACAGCCCGGATCGGTGAGGACGAAGCCTCAAGGAGACAATCACAACCACAATAACATCACGAAAATTAAGGCATAGGTGAAACCACTCTATATTCAATGTCCCGTCACAAGCAGTTATGGGGGTATTTATAGCCGGCAGCTCATCTACCCGCCGGTGTAAATTCCCCGTACTGCCCTTCAACCGCCAAAATTATAGAATATTCCGTGGGTTCCCCGGTAATATTACATCAATACCTCGATAGTGGATTACAGCTGGACCGACAAGTGGGCCTCCTTGTGACTACGAGACCTTCGCTCCTGAACGTCTCCCACCGGGCCTTCGCTCGACCTTCGTCACTTTGGACAATCATTCGCCCTTCGCTTGGCCACCCTTCGCTCTTCACACTTCGCCGTCAAGCCAGATCAGGGTCATGCCCTATGCCCAGACTTGGGGTCTTCGCTCGGTGGCCTTCGCCGCGGGCTCTTTGCTCTATGGCCCTCGCCGGCCAGTGATCGTGCGATCGCCTCGTCCTCGGTCTTCGGGTCACCGCACCTTCACCCGAAGGTGGCTCCCCCAACAGTAGCCCCTTGAGGCTACGGGTGTTCCTCGGAGCATCCGAAGGCTCGACAGCCTAGCGCGTGAAATGCTGCCTCAAGTGCCACCCTTCGGGCGGGCGAGTGTGCGAGGGCAACCTGAATATCTGTGGTGTCACGAAGACAAAGAAAAAGTCGGCTTCACCGCTGGTGAGGTTAGACAACCTTTTTGTATTTTTCAGGGAAATGATAAAAATTAGAATAATAAAATTGAAAAGATGAGACGATTAAGATTCCTGAGAAAAGACGCCAGTGCCCCCGTGCCAATTCAGATTCCTTCGCGCGGGGCAAGGGCAATAACGATGTTTTACATTGTCGGGTGTGTGCTCCCAGGCGCCAGGGGCGGGCGAGCGGCACTATATAAGCCGACCCCTAGGGAGGCGATAACTCACGCTCTCAACACCTCAGCCCCATGGCCCCAAGCCCCTCTTTGCTTGTGCCTTCATATTCCGACGCCTTGCCTGACGCTCGTTGCCTGCTTCGCCGTTGTCTTCCTCTTCGGTCACGATGGCTTCATCCGGCGAAATGGCGCCACCCGAACGAGTCCGATTCCCTCCGACTTGCGTCCTTGGGAAGAGCTACATGACACAGGCCATGATCGAAGACATGGAGAGTCGAGGTGTCCTCGAGGCTGGCCTCGCTCGGGCTCCTCCAGCTGGAGAGATTGAGGCGAAACCCCATCCTGACAAGGTCGTGGTTTTCCAAGATTTCTTCATCGCCGGCCTTCGTTTCCCACTAGACCCGGTGGTGGTAGAGATTTCAAGCTCTTCGACATTTATATTCATCAGATGACATCGACTTTGTTCGTGCAACTCAACCTCTACATGTGGTTGTCGAAGACCTGCAAGCTGAAGCCAACCGCTACCGGCTTCGCTCGACTCTTCCGATGTCATTTTCAGCTGAAGACTGTGCTCGTGATGTCGGTCGAGGGGACTTCGGAGGCTGTAACACCCAGGTTTATAAAAGGACATAAACCGAGCAATCATATACGTGCCAGGATCAAGTCACACGTATATACAACAGAATGAACAGTATATCACAGCACATATCACGTAAAAAGATATAATAAAATGAGTACGAATGTTATTTATTACAATAATGACAAAATGTCTGATATAGAGTATGCGGAAGCGTAAAACATATACGATAACTCTCGTCGGAAGCTGAGCAGGGCACCACAGGGACATCGACTGGGAGACGAATGCTTAGAAGTCCTCGTACTCTTGGTAGCTCCGGGTGAACTCCCTCGCGTCGGCAGGAACTGAGCAGCAGTAGAGTATCCCCAAAAGAACAAGAGGAAAAAGTGTAGAGGAGGCAAGGGTGAGTACACAACTCGTACTCAACAAGTATAACACAAACTATGAGGTTCTAAGGTTGGCTGACTCAACTGCATTAGCTTTTAAGTCTTGGAAAAGTTTTATTTAAGCTATTTACTACAAGTTGATGAAATTACCATAACCTAGTTACATAGTAATTAATCAGAATTAATTATGAACTACTGAGAACCAAACCGAAACCACCAAGGTAACCCCACTAATCAAAATGAGGATCCGGGCCGCTCATGACCGTGAGCACGGCTAGTATACCAGTTTTACACTCTGCAGAGGTTGCACATCTTTACCCACAAGTCGTGGGCTATGCTAGTTGTTCATCACACTTCCTTAGGTGAGATGGCTAGCAAGCACACTACGAGGCCGTTACAAAGAATCTCGTTGGTAAGGAGTAACCGCGAGGGTGGATCGGCGACGATGGGGCCCACCTCACGGGGGTACAAGACACGGAGCACAGACCAAGCCGGAGGAGCAGGAGACCATTGAAGCTTACCTCCCCTGCCCCACAGGTAAGTTACTCCAAACCAAAAAGACCTAATTAGTAAGCCAAGACCGTCCCATTCCAGTCTTGTGGTTGCGCGGTTGTCCCAGGTTGTCGCTCTAATGACATACGGAACTTATGGACAGTAGCTAGCACAAAACACAGTGCGAGCCCCCTAAACCAAGTTTCTAGAAAAACCAATTTTAAACGAGACGTGAGCCACTCAAGCGGGCCACTCCCAGAATTAAGTTGCATATACCATTAATCAAATTAATTAAAAAAGGACCAAGTGTGTTATAGCGCAGCAACCTAGCACATCTAACCAAAATGCAACCCAAGGGATATATATAAAGGATATAAAGTGGCTAAGAAAATCCTTATAGGCATACAGTATTAAAATGCAGTATGAAATTATATTTAAAGGTGATAGGTGGTGTTCATGTTATACTTGCCTTCCTCAAAGTTCTCCTACTACTCAAACTGCTCTGAAGACGGTGGCTGCTCCGGGTACTGGTACTCCTCCGAAGGATCAATGTCTACTCACGATTGCAACGCCAAAACAAGTCCAGCACATACACATACATGCAAACAAAGGCAAACACTAAGAAACAGTACAACAATACATAAAAATAGCAAACAAAACTAAGCTAGAACTGTTCTACGCGTTACAACGATCATGTGGACATAAAGAACGCCTAAAACGGAGCTAGAACACGAAAACTAGGCCCAAAACAAGATCTAGGGGCTAAATTGTAAGAAAAACAGACTTTCCAGGGTTTTCCGCAAAAACCAAGGGCCTATACATAATTAATGGTTAGATACAGGGGCTAGCGCACAAAAATAGTAGGTCTGGACTGTGGGTTCTAAAAGAGAAAAGTGCCAAATCTCGCGCGCAGGGGCGGCTCGGGCTCGCCGGAGTTCACCGATTCCGGCGTTCCCGTGGTCAAAACGACCAGAGTTTGAGTCAGGGAGGTTCTACGCGACACGTTTAACTCACCTAGGCACTAAGCCGGGCACGGTGGGGCTCTGAGCGTCGGGCGCGACTACGGCGGTGGCTCTGCGTGGCGGAGCTCGCCGGCGCAGCGTGTTCGGGCTGTGTCTGTGCTAGGTTGTGGGCGCAAAGTGGTCAGGGAGGCTCTACGTAGCAAACGCAAGACAATGCGGGGCTTACGCGGGACTGTGTGGTGCTGCAGCATGCTCGCCACGGCGAGGCTGCAGCGCAGGTGGCATCGAAGCGACGACGAGCACCGTTCTGGCCTGAGTGTCCTTACCGAGGGTCGGAACGGGCGGATGCGGTGTGCAGGGTCGGCGGTGATGTTGATCGGCGGCGTGGTCAGGGCGGAGCTCGCGGACAGGGCGGTGCGGTGGTCCTCCGGGCTTCTGGATCCCGCGGTTCGACTCGTGGGACTCCTACAAAGCTGGGGCAGGGGTCAACGCAGGTCGAACGGCACCGGCGGCGATAAATCGCGGTGGCATAGGAACCTTCACCTTCGGGTGGTCCGAAGAAATTCCGGTGAGGCACGGGCTGAGCTCGTGGACAGAGGGCTCGGGGAGACTCTGGGTGTCGAGGCGAAGCTATGGCAATGGTTTGCAGGGGCTTGGGCGCGGTGCTGTGGCTGGTCCACGGCGGAGCAGGAACACTGCGCGATGGAGAAAGGCGGGCCGCAGCAGATCTTGGCTCGGGATTGCTGTGATGGGCAGGTGCGGCCGCAGGAGGTGCTCCGGGGCATTTAAAGAAAGCTGGCCGAGATCTCGGTATGTGTGCACAAGGAAGGGTATCGCCGGTGATCACGCCAGTGAACTCGGGCGCGGGGAAGAAAGGAAGGAAGGAGACGGGACGACGGGGTGGGCCGGTTTGTCAGTGACCGAGCGAGGAAAGGAAGGAGCGGAGCGGGCGCGCGCGGAGAGGGTCGCTGACGAGTGGGCTCGGGTCGAGAGGCGGGGCGACCTGGGCTGCGGTGCTGGGCTCACGGGGATGCGGGTTTGCTGGGCCGGCCAAAAAGAAAGGAGGAGCGAACCGGGCTGGGCTACTGGCGCGGGAGATTGGGTCGCGGGTTGGGCCGGCCAACTGGCTACTGGGCTGCCTGCGTTGATTTGCTTCTTCTCCTTTTCTTCCTCTTTTCTTTTTCCTCTCAACTTAAAACTATTTGAATTCAAATTCAGAATTGAATTCAAAACCCTAGCACTCAAACAAAATGAAAACCATGCACCAGCATGAATGCACAAACAAGTTGAACCTAAGATAAATTTTAATTACTTTATGAAGCTAAAATAAATTATAAATGCAAGGCTAAGCAAATTAAATCCTAGAAAATTAAATAAAGCCAATTAAATTTATTATTAAATGCTGAAATTTAAATTAAGGTGTTACAAATCCTAACCCCTTACAGGAATCTCGTCCCGAGATTCTAAGGGCTGGCTAGCAAAGGGATCAGGATAGGTCTTCCGCGGCTCATCTTCTCGGTGTGCCCACTCCATTGTATTCTGCACGCCTTAATCTTCTGATTCCATGTAACTCTCTCTGATGTCTCCAGTATCTTCACCGGATGCTCGGTATAGGTCAGATCTTCTTGCACATCCAATCCTTTCAACGGTGCTTGTTCTTCTGGCACTCTCAAGCACTTCTTCAACTCAGATCTACATAAACTCTTCTACCTCATCTGAGAAATCCTCAAATTCTCCCGTACTATCTATAGGCCGGGGTGTCACAGAGGCAGAACCCCAATTTGGAGTGTACACCTCCGCATTCCATAACACTATTCCGAGCCCAGTCGTCACTTATCTCAACAAATGGGGGGAATGGTCGGCAATGTGGTTCTACCACAAGGTTCCCCTTGACGAGGCAACGCAAGGCCACCCTCTGGTGGTGAAGGAGATCGGCCTACTCAGGGAGCAGTCTCCATCCGTGGAGGTGGACGAAGGCACAGAAGAGGCGAAGGCCCATATTGCGATGCTCTGCGAGGTGTCGAAGGTCTTTGGGACCCGAGACATTATTGAGGAGTACATGGAGTGTAAATGTTCCCCGTCTACGAAGGGTGGTCCGTATCTTCGTGGGCGGCGAGGGAGAGGCCGTGGGTGGCCTCCCGATGCCCAACTTTTCTACGTCTTTCGGGGTCGTGAAGATGGTAAGTCCTTGGTTTTTTTTAAATCTCGTGCGCCACCAAAGCCAATGTAGACCCCGTCTCTGTCGAAGTTATTGCTGACGAAGTCATTGGGGCTGTGACCGCCAAGGAGTAGACTTTGCTCGAGTCTAAGTTGGGCGGCACTCAGAACAACCGGGTGTTCATCTTCTTTGCGATCGAGGCCCCTCGGCGCGCCGCCGATGCTCGATTGGCCGAAGCTGAGGGGAAGAAGAAGACGAAGGTCGAGCCCTCAGGAGTGACCTGGGGCAAACGCATGAAGATGTCCAAGGGCGGGGGTAACACCAGGGCCCTAGAGAAGAAGAAACGAGGGGCGAAAGTGGCGGGGCTCATCCAGAGAAGCATTCCCGCTTGATCGATGCCTTCCTCACACAATCCCTGCTTCGCAGCAAGGGGAACTCTGAGGAAAAGGTGGAGTCAAGCGGGGATAGGGTCGTAGCAGAACGAGCCCCCACTGCTTCGATTCTAGCGGTTCCAGTGCACGCGAGACCTGCATTCTCACTGCAGCTGAGCGAGCCAGAGCCAGAGAGCGACGAAGAAGTGGCGCCAAAGCCCCACGGCTCCGCCTGCTCGACCGCGGAGGTGGACAAGCCCCTCGACAAGATGGCGTCGTCCTCTTTGAAGGAGGACGAGGAGGTTAACATGGAGGACTCGGGAAGTGCAGCTGTGAAGGGAAGCAGATCGCAGCCGAGGCCGGCATGGATGGATCAAGCTCCATGGAGAGCAGCGGCTATTTAATGAGCCAATCAAATCCTGCCGAAGTTGCGGAGGCCCTCGGGATGATGAACGCAAGGCTGATTGGCGGCCAGATGGTGGGGAAGCTTCACTTCGAGAGAGGTCAACGCGAGCGGGATTTTTTAGACGAAGCTGGTGACTCCTTCTGCTTTCCATTGATGGAGCGAAGGCTCATGATGACTGGTCCCGGGCATGCTCTGCGTTGTGCTGAAGACCTCGCGCTGAAGGCTTACTTGGCCGCGAGGTGTGCCAGCCGCCTGTTGACTGATGAGTGCGAGCAACCTCTGTACATCACAAGCTTGGAATAGAAACTCTCCGGCTTGGAGGGGTAGAAAGCCGCGCTTGAAGCTGAGTTGTCTACTTCGCGAGCTGATGCGGAAGTGGAGCTGCAAGCGGCCCATCGTGAAGCCAAGGCTACAAAGGCTGAAACAGCCGAAGTCCGCCGACAGCTTGATGTGAAGAATCAAGAACTGAAGGAGACAGAGTTCCGGCAGCAGGAGGCAAGTCAAGCGATCAATGCTTACCGCGAAGCTGTCCGCGCTGGCGCCGAACCTCTCCAGCTAGAGATTGTTGCTTTCCTGAGGAGTCTGGGCCTGTATGCTCCTGACCTTTCTCCGACGGCCAACTCCATTCAATATTTGAGTTGTTTCGGTTGCTTCGCGCATGCGTCTTCATGGCTGCCTCCGGCAGCTGCGCGATGGGTGATTTGAGCGCTGCGGTGGCCGTGCGCTCTCTTAGCATCGCCATCTTCAAGTTTCTTCATGACGGGGCAGGTGCCGAAGCTTCGGTGACGAAGGCTCAACTTCGGTTGATGCCTGACTCTACTTTTCAATGGCCTTCGCCAGACGAGGTCTGTCCCAAAGCGCTGCCTCCGCTTCCGAAGAACATCGCCAAGAACTTCACAGCAAGTTTTTTCAAGACAAGCGGGAGGGACCTCGTCCGGGCTGAGGCGGAGCGACTCCAGAAGCAGGCTTGTTTTCGTGGTTGAGTTCATCATTTCTCCGTTTGGCTTTTGGTACTGACTTTGTTTTCCCTTGCAGCTTCAAGACAATGCCGAAGCCTACGCGCATGCCTTCCTCGTCCCTTCCAACGCTAGAAACCTTCAAGGTACATCAGTAGGCGAAGCGGCGGTGGCTACCGAGGATGAAGGCGTCTGCAGCGCACCTCCTGCTAACGATGATGTAAACGCCGCGGAGCCACAGACTTATGATGTAACTTGTGAAGAAAAACTGTTTTGTAAGAAACTAACACCTTCGGTATCTACGCAGGACCCTGCGTTGGCACCTGCGCGGATTACTGAAAGTATCCTACCTTTGTGGATGCAACGTGGTTCTCTACATGTTTCTGGTGGGGCCTGGGCGAATTACTCTTATGTTCATCCCTGGGGTTTGTTTGGGGAATGGTGCGAAAATTTGGAACGAAGATATGAGAAAATGTTTTTGGGCTGAGTTTTTGCGTGACGCGGAAAAGCAAGCGAAGATTCTCGCTGACCGTTCGCTTCGTTGTGAGACAAAGCATATTCTAGACACAAATCGTCCTTATGCGCCCGCGATGGGGCTACTTGAACCTAAACTGGAACCTGCCGACGAAGTCTCTGATGCCGGACACTTCGCGTTTCGTCGGTGAGGGGACATTGTGTCCGAATGAGACTTATGGCGGGCTTCGTACATTTTCAGGGCCGGCATTCAAAGCATATTTGCTAAAGACGGCCGAAGAGATAGTAGACCGCACGGTCTGCATGGTTATCGAAGACATGGACCACATAACATTCGAAGAGGAAACATCAGATTAACTATGTAAATGATTTGATGGGCGAAGCCCTCTTTGTATAAGTAACTTTGTTACAGAACAGATGTGTTGCAAATGTTGTATGTTTGTCCTTGTTTTAACAAAAAGTATGTCCCTTCGAGGACGCTATTGATTTTGTTAGCGAAGCGCCACCCCCCCCCCCCTCTTGTGTGTTCGGAGGGTGACACTTTTAGTTCCACGAGTATGGGTCTTCGACTACGCGAAGCCCTGTATGTAATTGTGGCGCAAGTGTAATCAAGATTTGAATGTAACAAATAGGGCGAAGGCCACCCTGCTTCTACTATCCTTGTAGTATTGGTTACCTGCGAAGTGCCACCCCCTCTTTGTCGTTTGGGGTGACCTAAAGCGTTCAAGTACATCACGCATTTATCTGTGAAGTGATACCATTATTAATGAAAAGTTTGTCCCTTCGAGGACACATTGTATTTTGTTTGCGAAGTGCCACCCCCCTTTTTGCACTTGTGATGTAAGCTCAATTTTTGCATGTAACAAATTGAGCGAAGCCCTTGATTAATTGCGAAGCGCCACCCCCCTTTTATTTCCTGGAGTGGCCCATGACTGCAAGTACGCAACATATTTAATCACGAAGCGCCACCCCCCCCCCCCCCCTTTGCATTCTTGGAGGAGTGGGGCATGCCACATTCAACGATTGAAAATGCAAAGTGCCTTCAGAACTTTGTTCCGAAGGGCTTTTGATAGGGGGACCATCGGCACTTTTGCTCGCTTAGGTGGACCCTAGCCTTCAGCTTTCGCACGATAGGACTTTCCATGCCCTCGACGCTTCCGCGCGGAGGGTCTTTTCTGTAGAGGGGGCCTTCGGCTCTTTAGAATGCTTAGGCGAGCCCTGGCCTTCGGCTTTCGCATGACAGGACTTTACATGCCTTCGGCGCTTTGCGCAGAAGGTTTTTTCGACTAGGAAAAATAAGGAATTGAGACCCAAGGGTGCTGCGGGCCGTTGAGCTTCGCAAGCCCTGGGCTCATTTCACGAAGTGGTATTCATGTTTAATGCACCAATGACTCCCCCTTCGTCAGATAGATGCTTCAGTGCCTTCTCATATACATGTTATTCTTTTCTGGGGACCTTGTTTATATTTCACAAAGGGTTGCATAGGGTTGCCTCCGCGTTAAAACCTCACACCTTCGACAACCACAACGATTGTGCGAAGGCTTCCCCTGTAAGGAAAAGATTACGGGCCCTTGAATACATTGTTCAAGCTAGTAAAGAAAAAAGATTACAATTTGAGGGAACCTAGACATAGTAGAGCTGAAGCATATCCTTGTTCTAGGAGTATGGGTCTTCGATGCCTTCTAGTGTGCGAAGCCTACAAGCATCGGGTCTTGCCATTGAAGTGACCAGGAATGGTCCTTCCCATTTGCTGTACATTTTGCCTTGTATCTTGCTCTTCGGGATGCGGCGAAGAACGAGATCGCCCTCTTTGATTTCGCGAGGTCTCACCTTCTTGTTGCGCCACCTTCGGGTTTCCTCCTGGTACTTGCCAAGGTTAATGGCTGCTTGTGTTTTGATGGCTTCGAATGTGTCGATTGTTGGCTTGATGTCTTCGTTAGGTGCTTCGGTTCTGTAGGACCCGTGATGAAGTTCTTCTGGTGTCATTGCCTCTTCGCCATAGAGGAGCTTGAAGGGAGTGAACTTTGTTGCCCTTGACTTAGTTGTGTTATGCGACCAGATTACCTTCGGTAACTCATCAACCCATTTGCCCTTCGGCTGCTCGGTGATGTTCTTCTTGATTCCGGAAAAGATGATGTCATTTTCTCTTTCGACGGCTCCATTTGACTGCGGATGGTAAACAGAGGCGAAGCACAACTTGGTGCCCAATTGATGACAGAACTCTCTAAACGTGGTACAATCGAACTGCTTGCCATTGTCCACTGTTACTTCTTTGGGTACGCCGAAGTGGCATACTATGTTTTGCCAGAAAAATTTCTGCTAGGTTGCAGCTATAATATCGTGAAGTGCTTTGGCTTCGATCCATTTTGAGAAGTACTCCACTGCGACCGCGGCATACATGAAGTTGCCTGGAGCTGTTGGCGGGGGGCCGACGATGTCGATGCCCCACCGTGCGAGGGGCCAGACCGGAGGTATGAGGTGGACTTCCTTTGGCGGGAACTTGCTGTAGTGGGCGTGCTTCTGACAATTTGGGCACGTGCACACAATTTCGTGGGCATCTGCCACAGCCGAAGGCTAATAGAAACCTTCGCGAAAGGCTTTTCCCACCAGAGCCCTCATTCCGATGTGCGAGGAGCACATGCCTGCATGTATTTCTTGCAGCAGCTATCTTCCTTCGACTTGCGAGATGCACTTTAGCAAAGGTGCGCAGACACCCCCTCGATATAATGTGTCATTGATAATTGACTAGCTTCGCGCCCGAAGGGACAGTCGTTTTTCCTGCTTTTCATCCTCCGGGACAAAGTGTCCCCGAAGGTAGGCCATTATTGTGGATCTCCAATCTTCGCTAGAGATGGCGTTGAGGAATTTTACTGGCTCTTCGGCGCAATTTACTGAACTGCTCTTGAGTGTTTCAAAGAACACGTCCGGAGGTAAAGGATTGTTTTCTGCTGCAGCCTTCACCAGAACATCTTCCTGTTTGTTCTGAAGTCTGGGGAAGCTTCGCACGCTGAAACCCGAAAAATACTTCTCCATCCTTCCGACTACTGCTAGATACTTCGCTAGCTCAGGTTTTAGTGCTCTGTAAGTTTTGCCTATGTGGTTGGTGATGAGCTCGGAGTCGGACTTGCTAGATAGTCGCCTTGCTCCAAGTGCTCGTGCCTTGCGAATGCCTAGCAGCAAGCCTTCGTATTCAGCGACATTGTTCGTGCATCCTGGGAAGTCCAGCCTTGCTGCATACTTGAGTTGAGTTCCCGAAGGTGTTGTGAGGACTGCCGAAGCGCCTGAGCCGTTCTTGCACTAAGCTCCATCACACTCTAGCTGCCAAATTGCTACAATGATTGGAGGGCTCTGCGAAGGTGCTGATGGTGTCCAGTCTGCAACGAAGTCTGCCAGGACCTGAGACTTGATTGTGTTTCACGGGACAAAGTCGATGGTGTGTTGTGGCGGAACCACCCAAACTAACTGGGCCCGGGTGCATTGATCATTGTTGCTAGGCAACTTTGACCCAATTCGACACGCACCAGTAGTTCCTCGAGTGAAGCATCGAAAAAAGCCACGCTCTTCCAGGATCGCACAGGCAACACCCACATGAAGGTGATCCCAAAAATTACAACACAGATCATTTCATACATCATCAGAGTTTGCAGCGGAAAGGAAAATTTATTACAAATCATGTTCAGAATAGTAAAGTACTATAGAGTTCCAACTACTCAAATTATTCAAGTGTCATAGTCTTAGCGGAAGCAATAAAAGACGTTTACGAAACATGTGACGCATCGATAAAGCCCGTACGAAATGTGTCACTCAATGGGAGGGTGATCAGCACCAGCTGAGTGGCCATCCCTCTCGACAGAGCAGTCCGGAGGCAAAGTACACGGCCAAGTCAGACTCGCAATTATATCCTCGAAGTTAGTACCTGAAAACAGTGCCACAAGCCAGGCTGAGTATACTAATACTCAGCAAGACTTACCCGTCACCGGATATACCATAGTCCGATAACTAGACATGCAAGGCTTTTTGGTTTGTGGGGGTATGTTTTGCCAAAAACGCCACTAAGAGTTGATCCTTATTTTAAGATTTTAACTTTGCCATATTCTAGTTTGATTAACCATTCTAAGTTTGCATCTAACTCTACTCAATCATGGTAGAGAAACCATTTAATCAACCAGCAGTATTATCATCATCATGTTCCACTTGTTACTCTATGTTACCGAAAACATTAAGCAGTCTCATGCCGTGAGAGGCGAACGATTCCGAATCGAATTTCAACCTGGCCAGGGGAACCTAATGCACACTCATGGGGATCGACTTCGCTTTCGCCCATGCTACTTTTCCCATTTCTTTCCAGTCCGTGGATCCGGGATACCCTCCCCGACTATAGATGCCGACCACTCTGCACTCGTATGTCGCGACAAAAATATAAACCCTACTTCTACAAAGAGGGTACCAAGTCGTTCCACTCGCTGGTCCAATCAGGTACTTAAGCTTACCGATTACCATATTTCTCGGCATGTGGCTAGTACTTTCAAACGCTTAACGAGATGAGCCACACACCGCGACCTTAACCAATTTCGACTACACCAACAGGGTATCATAACTACACAACCCCGCCCGTTGTCCTTATATTTCAGCAGGAATTAAAGTCAGTCAATTCCTATATTCTCGCAAAAGGCAGGAAACCTCTTGACTTCTACCGTTCCTAGTTACCGTGGCAACTAGTCGATAAAAAGATCCGGATGTCAAACATAGGTACCTAGGGATCATGCATCTAAGGTTTTCGATCAAAGCCTAGAAAACGTAAATGCGCAACTAAAATTATTACAACACACACAATTAGTTAAATGAATAATAATGCGGAAAATAATGAGTTATGCACCGGGGCTTGCCTTTTTGGGCACTATCAGGTTGAGAGTCCTCTAGGGCTTGGCCCAGGTCGAGAAATATAGTCAACTAATAGTTGGTATATTGGGAGTACCTCAAGTAAGCCACTACTTGAGGGCAGCGTTCGGCTCGCATCACCGACGGGAAGGTCAGACTCCCTCAGCTGACTGAGGATCCTTACCTTCTTACCTTAGCGTAGATGCATCGTTACAAAAATTAAGGGTTGCTTGTGAGTATGGTTTGACAAAAATGTAAAGTGCTGGAAGTTAGATAAAATAAACCATACATAGATAGCCACCTGATAAATCCCATAATTTCCCTAGCGCTTTACGCTCTATGCACAATCCTTAACGAAACCAAAGTAGTTTTATAAACACTTTGTTGGTCCAATTTTTATACCGAAATAAAATTTTAAGGTTCCAACACCTCTGGTGTACACTTGTAGCTCTGATACCAGCTGTGGCAGAACCACCTGAATTATCCCGGCTGAAGTGCGCTGGCCATCACCCTAAAGGCAACACCGGCTTAAACGCACTTCAAACGGAACAATTCTTGGTCTGTCGGGTAACGTCCCGATACAACCACCGGTTCTCGGATCGAACAAACATACCTCGCATGAAGGCGAGTCCAGAGATATTACAACCATAATTTTACAACACAGGCAAAGTAGTGATTACAACATGTTTCAAAGTACTTATTACAGATCCAGACTTAGTAAAATAGTTATACAAGCCATAAGTTTAACGTTCAGAGTTTAAGCAGCGGAAACAAAACATGACGGCTACAACACGTCGCAAAAGGGTACCAAGCTAGCCCAAAGCAAGGTATCACTCGTCAGGGTCATTGCCGGTCGAAGACGGATCCCATTCTACGGACCAGCCAGGAGGCAAAGAGAAGGGCCAAGACAGACTAGCGATCTAGTCCTCAAAACTCATACCTGAAAAAGGTTTCAATAGCAAGGCTGAGTATTCTAATACCCAGCAAGACTTAACCATCAACGGGTATACTTAGCCCACCTAACTAGACTATGCAGGGTTCTGTGAGGCTCTGGTTTTTCTTTTGCTGAAAAGAAATAAAGAGTAGGTCCTTACTTCACATTTTAGCTTTCCATATTCTTGTTGATTAACCATTCTATGTAAGCAACTAATCCTATCCAACCATGGCAGAACATTAAGCAAACATCAAGATTGATCAAAATAATGTTACTCTTATTACTCTGTGTGGCAAAGGGATCAAGCAGTCCCAAACTGTGAGAAGCGGACGATTCGAATTGAAATTTGTTAACCTGGCCAGGCAGACCTAACACACACGTTTGGAACACCGTCGGGTCGTTCCCAAACAACCGTTTACCTTTCTTTCTGGCTTGTGGATAGGGTCACTCTCCCCGACTATAGGGCACCAACCTCGTCCCTGTAGCCGCGGTGTTGCGCAACATAAACATAAATAAAAACCTATCTCTAAGAGAGAGTGAAAGGTATATCCACTCCCCGGTCCAATCGGCTACTAGGCTTACCGTGTACCATATTTACAGCATGTGGCTAGTACGTTCAAAAACTTAACCACCGCTACCATACACTGCGACCTTAGCAAGTTCATCAACACAGACGGGGTCTCACACAAGGTCATGATATCGAACACGACCCCGTCTGTCGTCCTTATATTGATAGCAGAAAGTAAACAAGCAATTCCTATAGAGCTCGCGAGTGACAGGCAATCACTCGACTTTTACCGGTCCTATAAGCTTAGCAATTATTCGAACTTAGGTCTAGTGTTCAGTACATAGGTTCCTAGGATCATGCATCTAGGGTTTCAATTCAAATCCTAAGAACTGTAAATGCACAAGTAAGTGATAACGATAAATTGTAATAATTTGAAATACTGGATTATGTCCGGGGCTTGCCTTCGCGGTAGTCGCTAGCTAGGTTAGCCTTGGGCTCTTCCGAACTTTGGTCCGGGGCTTCAGTCAATATAGCGGCGTTCACCTGGGCTTCTGGATCACCTTCTTCGGACTCCGGGATCAACTCGTACGTCCCGTCCGATAAAACAGTCGTATCTATATGTGATGCAAGAAACAGTATTATAAACACACGCTTCACAATAAAGTTGCAATTTAAAAGAAAACAAACATAACTTAAGCATATGGGCAATCGTTTATAGAGTAGTTATTTAACATCTATGACTACACAAAACAACATGGTTAACATCACAAGACAATTTGATTAAACTTACAAAGTAAGTTTCAAATAGTTTATATAGCATATAAATCATGGTTTGCAAAGAATTGAGTAACTCAGTATACAAATAGTATCTAACATCAGTAAAATTACTTCAAACAGTAAATATAGAGAGCACTCTACCCTGTAAAATTCATTCCATTTCATGCCACCAATTAATCAGAATAAAACAGTTATTCAGACTACACCTAGAGCAAGATCAATTTATACAGAACAAACTACAGCACTTATGAAGTTCGAAATTGTTCATAACAGGCACCACACGATTATGAACACCTCATAAATTTTTCAGAATTTATCTAGGCAAAAAACTGAAGTAATAAATTAGACAAAAACAAACCACATATGGAAAAACTAATTAATACAGAAAGTTCTATATAGATTCTGGATCCTAAATTTTATAGACATGAACACACGACCAAAATAGATTTCTAAGAAAATTCTCAGAATTTTATAAGCAAGGAAACTATTTATCACAATTAAAGTCTACTTAATAAGTATTAAATCAAAGAAATAGTTAAACAGATCAAAAATTTCCCAAACTTAGGAAACAACAAATTTTTAGTAACATGTGATCATGGAAAAAGTTTCACACACAGAACTTGATTATTTCTACCAATACAAATATATTAGCATAACTAGTAGATCAAGGAATCTTGAAACTTTGACTAAGCTAGTTATGTCAAATAGGTTTCAAAATTTTACCAGACACTAGTAACGCTGTAAGACACAATCAAGCCAAAAATCACAGATAGTTACGGAGTAGAACTCTTAGAACAAATAAAGCTTATTTATTCTTTCCTTTTTCTTGGATTAAAATACAGACCAAAAATGAAGATGTGCATGTAACAAAACTTATAGTTCTTGTAACAAGGATTCCAAAACATTTGGGGTTGTGTTTTTCTAATTTTTCTACGAATTTCTATGGAATTTCAAATTTCACAGCAAGAAATAAAGAAAACTTAAACTAGTTTTACAGAATAGCCCCTAGATCTAGCACAAAAGCCCCTGGAACTTTCTTTTCTTTTCAAATGGGGTCCCTGGCCGTTGTCAGAGAAGGGAGGGGGAGGTTTGACTGTAGATTCCGGGGACGGCGATCGCCGCCGGCGAGGGCTTGGTAAGGGAAACGCTAGAGGACGTTGACGCGCACCACTGGGTGGGCTTGGGAGGCCGAGGGGATGGTCGGAGTTGGGTCGTTGACGGCGAGCAGTGGCGGTCAGCGCTCGGGATACGGCGGTGAGGCTGCTCCGGTGGACAACAGGGGACGAGGAGGGGTCTGCGAGCTGCGCGAGGTCGAGGCGGAGCTGATAGTGGGTTCTGCGTAGGCGGAGGAGAGCTGCAGTGGCTGGTCGACGGTGAGCTTCGAGCTCATCGGAGCTCGGGTGGGGCGGCTGCGGTGTTCTGGGCGCTCTGGGTTGGGAAGCGCCGAAGGAGTGAGGGGAATGCGTTGTGGGGGTGCTCTAGGTGCTGAAGTGCGCGCGAGTTGGGGTGCTGGGGCTCTGCGCTGCGCTGGCTACGGCGGCGGCGAGGTGGTGGCCACGGAGCTCGGCCAGGATGGCGTGGCGACGGGAGGGGGCTCCAGTGCGAGGAAAGGAGGGCGGCGTGGAGTCTGGGCGCGACGCGTGGGAGACCACGGCAAGCAGGAGGTGGCCGGGGCCCTCCACGGCGGCGGGCCGCGCCGCTCAGCGCCGGCGGCGCTGAAGCAGAGGAGCAGGGAGGTCGAAGATAGAGTTTGGACCTCTTTTCAAAATCCAAGAAGTTCAAGGGTCCCACTATAAAACTAAAATAACTTCTAAACTAGGGCTCAAATGAAAAAGTGCCCAACATGAAAGTTGTTCAACTTTTCAAGATCTACAACTTTGATGTTGTGCGAAAATTGATTTGACCAAAGGTTAAAGAGTTATTTTGAAAACAAAGGAAGGATTTTGAATTTAATGAACCTTTGTCTTTTCCAATGCAAATTCAGTTTAATTTCAAACTAAAAAGCAAAATTTTCTGCCAAGCAATGATTACACTGAATTTTACAAATAAACCCTCCACAAAAGCAATATTTGCTCTCCCTATTCAAATTAAGTTATAGAAAGGACCTTGCATAAAATCATATTTACACAAATAACCTTTTATTTTTACAATAATATCCTTTTTCAAGCAAAATAAACACATGATGCATAAAATCAATACAATTCTACTGTGCAGACACCTAGGGTGTCACAGCCTTCCCCCCTAAAAGGAATCTCGCCCCGAGATTACAGGAAGAAAAGGAATAGAAATGTTTGATACCTGAATTTGTTTTAAGAAATTCGGGAAAGTTTCTTTGGAGAAAATTTTCAGTCTCCCAAGTGGCTTCTTCCTCAGTATGATGATTCCACTGGATTTTGTACATTTTAACTTTCTCCCTTCTAGTACTTCTTTCTTTGGTGTCAAGAATTTTGATTGGGTACTCAGCGTAAGATAAATCGGGTTCAACCTCGATATCTTGTGGTTCAAGAATCTCAGTGGGCACTTTGATGCACTTCTTGAGTTGAGATACATGAAAGACATCATGAATAGCGGCCAACTGAGAAGGAAGACGAATCCGGTAAGCAACTGGTCCACAAGTTTCGATGAATTCAAATGGTCCAATGTATCGGGGTGCCAATTTCCCTTTTATGCCGAAGCGTTGAACACCTCTAGTAGGAGATACTCGCAAATATACGAAATCCCCTACCTTGAACTGTAAAGGATCTCTTTTTTTGTCTGCATAACTTTTCTGTCTTGATTGGGCTACTTTAAGATTAGCCTGGATAACTTTGACTTTCTCTTCTGCCTCAGTAACTAAATCTGGCCCAAATATTTTGCGTTCTCTAGCTTGTGACCAACTCAAAGGAGTTCGACACCTTCGACCGTATAATGCTTCAAATGGTGCCATTTGCAAGCTGGATTGATAACTGTTATTATATGAGAACTCTGCCAGTGCTAGGCACTTATCCCAGTTCTTGCCATATTGAATAGCACATGCCCTCAACATATCTTCAAGGATTTGATTGATTCGTTTGGTTTGCCCATCTGTTTGTGGATGATAAGCTGAACTACTAATCAATTTAGTTCTAAGGGATTCTTGCAATTGCTCCCAGAAACGTGCAATAAACTGAGCCCCACGATCAGAAATGATCATCTTTGGAACTCCATGCAGACGGATAATCTAGTCGAGATATATCTATGCATACTTCTTGGCAGAATAAGTTGTATTCACCAGAATAAAATGAGCGGTTTTGGTGAGTCTATCAACGATTACCCAAATAGAATCATGTTTCTGCGAAGTGTTGCGTAAGCCAACGATAAAATCCATACTGATGTCCTCCCATTTCCAGGATGGAATGGGTAAAGGTTGGAGAGTACCAACTACTTTCAAGTGACTAGCTTTAACTCTTTGACAGACATCACACTCAGAAACATATTTGGCGATCTCTCTTTTCATTCGAGTGCACCAAAAATTCTGTTTAATATCCTGGTACATCTTGGTACTATCGGGATGAATAGAAAACTTCGATAGATGTGCTTCATCAAGGATTTGTTTTCTAAGCTGGTGATTCTTGGGTACAACAAGACGAAATTCAAACCATAGAACTCTTTTATGATCCACTCGGAAACACTTGTACTTTGTTTCTCCTTGGGATAGCTTTTCCTTGATGATTTTGATACCTTCATCATGTAATTGTGCCATGATGATACTATCATGAAGTGTAGGCTCGACAGCTATATGGTTCAGACTTCCTTGAGGTACCATTTCTAAATTTAGTTTCATCATTTCCTGGCATAGAGTTTCGTTTAATGGCTCTACAAATAGACAATGGCATTGTGACTTGCGGCTGAGTGCATCCGCAACCACATTAGCTTTTCTTGGATGATAGTGCACTTCTAGATCATAATCCTTTATCAACTCTAGCCAGCGTCTCTGCCTCATGTTGAGATCAGCTTGGGTGAAGATATACTTGAGACTCTTATGGTCAGTGTAAATGTTACAATGAGTTCCCATAAGATGATGTCTCCAGAGCTTAAGAGCATGAATGACATCTGCTAACTCGAGATCATGTGTTGGATAGTTCTTCTCATGATTCCGGAGAGCTCTTGATGCATACGCGATCACTCGGTTGTCTTGCATAAGTACACAACCAAGTCCCGTAACAGAAGCATCACAATAGACATCAAAAGGTTTGGTACTGTCCGGTGTAGCCAGCACTGGAGCAGTAGTCAATCGTGCTTTGAGGGTTTGAAAAGCTTCTTCACATTTATCATCCCAAACAAATTTCACTCCTTTCTTTAATAACTCCGTCATAGGTTTGGCTATTCTGGAGAAATCAGGAATGAATCGACGATAGTATCCAGCTAAACTCAGAAAACTGCGAATCTGATGGACTGAAGTAGGAGGTTCCCAATCCATCACTTCTTGCACTTTAGTTGGATCAACTGATATACCTTCGCTAGAGATAGTATGACCTAAAAATTTCACACTATCCAGCCAAAATTCACATTTGGAGAATTGGCATATTTGGCATAAAGGTGATGATCTCATAATTGCTGAAGAACGATGCGTAAATGTTGAGCATGATCTTGTTCATTCTTGGAATAGATCAAAATGTCATCGATGAATACTACAACAAATTTGTCAAGCTCCGGCATGAAGACTGAATTCATCAGGTACATAAAATATGCCGGGGCATTGGTAAGACCAAAAGACATAACCAGATACTCATAGAGTCCATATCTGGTCGAGAAAGCTTGTTTTTGGAATGTCAAAAGGCTTGATCTTTATTTGATGGTAGCCAGAATGAAGATCAATCTTAGAGAAAATCTTGGCTCCAGCTAACTGATCAAACAGGATATCAATGCGGGGAAGAGGATACTTATTTTTAATAGTAACCGCATTGAGTGGTCAATAATCAACACATAGCCTCAAACTGTTGTCCTTCTTCTTCAAAAACAAGGCTGGACATCCCCATGGTGAAGTACTTGGACGAATAAAACCCTTGTCAAGAAGGTCTTGAAGTTGGATTTTCAATTCTGCCAACTCATTTGGAGGCATTCGGTACGACCTCTTAGAAATAGGGGCGGTACTGGGTTGAAGCTCGATAACGAACTCGATATCTCTATCAGGGGGCATTCCAAGTAAATCATCTGGAAATACATCCGCATACTCACACACAACAGGAATATCTTCAATCTTAACTTCTTTTATGACATAGGCACAAGAGTTGAAGTACTCTCGTTGTGGTAGATAGAGTATGGTGGCTCCTTGATATGGTGAATCTATCTCGATAGCCCGGGAAGAGATATCTAATAGTACTTTATGTCTAGTCATCTAATCCTTGCCCATAATAACATTCATGCCTTCTAAATTCAACAAGATCAAATCTGTCTTTATCAAATTGCTACCCAACTTAATTGGCACATGTCTAATAATTTGATTGGATGCTATCTTCCCACCAGGGGTTGCTATCATGAAAGATCCCTTAGTATGACAAAAATCCAATCCTATTCTTGCTCCAAATTTGGCACTTATAAAACTATGAGTTGCACCAGAATCAAATAATATGACTGCGGGTTTATTGTGAATAGAGAAACTACCCGACATGACTGGTGCTCCTTCGGGAAGCTCTGCAAGAGTAGTGAAATTAACTCGCCCCTGTCGGACTTGCACCATTTGCTTCTTGCCCTTGCCTTGTTGTTTTGATTGGAGTTCTGCCCTGGATAAGATTTCTTGGGTTGCGGGCAATTCTTGGCAAAATGGTCAGTACTGCCGCAATTAAAGCATCGATTGTTGCCATTCCCACGATTGAATTGTGAGGTATTTGGCCTTGGGCCAAACTGCTGCGGCTGCTAAAAGACTGGAGGTCTGAATCCTCCCTGTTGCTGAGGCGGCCTAAAAACAAATCTGCCTGTTGGGGCATTTCTCTGTGGAGGTCTGGGTGGAGTATTCTGCACCAAATGATACTTCGGTGGCTGAGCACTTGAGGGTCCTGTTGGTGTCTTACACTTGTTCTTGGCGCGATGCGCTGCGATACAATCTTCTTGAGTAATGGCCATATTGACCAGCTCATTATAAGTATTTGGCTGAACCAGGTTCAGGCGTTCCTTGAGCTTGGTATGGAGGCCACGACGAAAACGGTCACGCTTCTTGGCGTCAGTATCCGCATGATGGCCCGCGTACTGGCACAGATGATTGAAGGCCCGTGCATACTGAAGAACAGTGCGGGTTCTTTGATTCAAAGCCAAGAATTCATTCAACTTTCTCTCAATCAATCCCTCAGGAATATGATGTGTCCGAAAAGCATTCTGGAATTCCTCCCAAGAGACAGCATGTCCAACAGGCTGCATAGCACAATAGTGATCCCACCAAATACGAGCGGTGCCACGAAGCTGTTGGGCGGCAAACTGTGCCTTGTTCGCATCAGCACAAGGTACTGCTAGCAAGGCAAACTTGGACTCAATAGTACGGAGCCAAGCATCGGCGTCCAAGGGTTCATCAGTTCGGCTGAACAGCGGAGGTTGGGTACCAAAGAATTCCTGGTAACCCGCTGGTTGTGCATCACGTCCTCCATGTTGCTGGCGTGGCGGATTCTGCTGTCCTTGCAACAGCTGACGAAGCAATTCGGTTTGCATGGCCATTAGCTCGGCCAGATTCAGCGGTGGGGGCGGTGGCTGCTAAGATCAACTGCCAGTTTCACGGCCGAAACCTTCAGGCGATCCACGGGTATGACCAACCATCTGTAATTATGGAAGACACCCATTAGATACATTTTTCTTGCTCCCAAAATCAATGGTATGTGCAATGATCATACATTGGATATCAAAAAAAATCAGCAGAATTTAACCAGATGCGGTGTAACACAATATGTATAACACATATTTGCTCAACCAATATAACTCAGAATTGGTCAGCTGTTAGATGACTTCATACTCTTTCATTTCGATATGGATCAAACGGCCTAGAAATGCACTGATGAAGAGATAAAAAATTTGGCAAGCAGAAAGATCAAGATTTCCAAACTGGTAGCCATTATTTATATTACATCCAAGGTAGTCTTTATAGTACAAACCTAGCATCACACTTTCTTACTACATATGCTACAACAAGTGGTACTCCTTCCTAGGACGATTTTACAATATCTCCTTCCTTATTTACATATACTACAACAAGGAAGATCACATGCTATCTAGGACTATCCTAGGATGCCTAGAAGTCGTCGAGGTTGCCCACAGAGGAAGCACTACCAGAGGATGAGTCGTCCGGCTGAGGGTTAGGCTCGGCAAGCGCGTGCTCGGAATCTATCTCAGAAACTCCCTCAATCTCCTCTGGGTCTTCTTCTGCTGCTGCAGGCTTGGCTGGAACAACTAGGGGTATTGGCTGCTCATGGAGCATACCAATATGGGCCAAAGCATCATCCAGATCCACTTGGAGCTCGTGAACCTGCTCCTGAAGAAAACCAATCACTGTGTTGCACTGCATTATCTCAGCACCATGCTCCAGAACCTGAAGCTCAAACTGTGCAATGGCATGATCTCTCCCAGCAACAGCCTCATTAAGCCCTTGAATCTGAGTGTCTCTCAAACTAAGACCTCGCTGAAAAGTTTGGGCCAAGTCCATCACCTGATCTATGTGCCTCTGTTGAAGGATCTGATAGTGGCACTAGGCATTCATATACCTGATCACCGCCTGGATAGTCTCCTCAGCTACATCTCCAACTAAGTGTCCAAAGTGGGTGGTCCTGAAGAGCCACTCTGCGTTGCCAACACTGACTACATCTACTCATGAACTGGCGATGAAAAATTTATGTAGAACAGCTCAGATAAAGTAGCATCTACTATAAAATTTTCAGCATGTATCAACAAGGCATTTAACCATGAAAAATCATGCAAATAGATTAGCCTAGAGACTTCACGAATTTATACGGTTGTTAGGAATGGTTTTTGGAGCTACAAATTTTACAGTAACATCTAGATAGGATATACTCAGTACTATAAAGTTTCCAGATTTTATCTACTCATGCAACAGGAGTTATAAAATTAACAAAACTAACATGCTAGCATCAAACTTAATTTACACAGGGAGTTCTACCAGGGTTATGGACTTCAAATTATTACCAGAGCCTAGAAATGGTCTAAGCATGCTTCAGAAAAATTATCAAGCATTAATTCTACTAGGTCAAATGCTTATGCATTAAACTATATATGAATTTGCATATTTATTCGAGATTCAAGATGACCAGTATTGCAAATCAAATTTTTACCACAGAAAGTATTCATACTAACTAAGAACATGTCCGAAGATCATGACTAGATATCACATGGATGAATTATAACTATGGAAATACTCAGTAAATGGAGCTCAAAATTTGCAGGCATGATGAAAGGACTAAAATAGAATTCCAAAAATAAATCTTGATTTTCTAAGCACAGGAACTATATACCATGAATTAAGTTCATCAAACAAGCATTAAATAGAATATATAGCAAACTAGATCTAAAATTTCTCAAACTTGTAGATCAGTAAGAGTTCAGTAACATGTTCATTCAGAAAAAGTTTCAGAGCTAGATCTTGTGTATTTCTACCAGCATTAATGTATGAAGTTCACTAGTAGATCTAGGAAGTTGAGCCATTTGAGCAAGCAAACAATTTCAAACTAGGTTCATATTTTGACCAGATGCATCTAACATCACTAGGATCAACATATCCAAAAATCAGATCTAGCCACTAAACCAAACTCCTAGAACATTTATGTGCCATTTAATCTAAACTTTTTACTACATTAAAATGTGGACAGATTCTAAAGATTTGCATGGAACAAAACTTGTAGATTTCATTGCTATGATTCCATAACAATTGGATTTGCATTTTTACGATTTTATATGCATTTTACAAGTTCACTAATTTCATTTCTAGAGTTCATGTACATTTCTCACTTAGGCCCCTTGAACTTTCATTTCTTTTAACTAGAGGTCCCTGACGGAAAGCACAGAATAGGGGAGATGATGGCGCGGCATTTCCCGGCGAGGAGAGGCACCGGCGGCGAGGGAAAAGTGGGGTAGGAGCAAGGGGCTGGGGGCGGCAGGAGGGTGGTCGCCGGCGGATCAGTAGCTTGCCAAAGATGTGGTGGCGTGCCAGCGATGGTCCGGCGAGGGATAGCGAGGAAGGACGGGGTGGGGAGCTTCAGTAGGTCAAGAGGAACCCGTTCCGAGGACTAGCTCGTGGGGAAGAGGTCCGGAAGTGGGAGCTCGATGAGGAGGGTCGGCAATGGCGGGGTGGCAACCGTGCGTCCTGGGCGCGCGAGGGAACTCGAGCTCCGCGCTTTTATAGGCCATGGTGAGGGTGAGGGGGATGAACTAGGAGAGCGCGTGGCACTGGGCTGCCTTAGCAACGAAGGGAGGGCGACGATGCGGCGACAGCCATTGTGGGCGTGGCGGGCGGAGAAACTGGCAGGGGCGTGTGTCGCACGCGAGCGAAGCCAGGGGGAAGCAGTTTTGGCGAACCAGTGGGCGTGCGGGGTGGTTTGGCCGCGGGTGCGGTGAATGGCCGGCTAGGTGGCCAGCGCCAGCATACGGGCGACGCTGGTGGGTTGGGCGCAGAGAAACAGAGGAGAATGGAGGAGAGAGATAGCCAGTGGCAATTTCGTAAATAACTCGAAGTTCAAGATTCAGTATGTAAACTCAATTTTTCTCCTTCTTCCTAGCCTCAAATGTAAAATGTATTAGTACTAATTTCGTTCAATTTTTCGAGATCTACAACTTTCGTTTCAGGCACTTTTTCATTTGAGCAACAGTTTGAGAGTTATTTAATTATTTCAAAAACTGCCATTTAAAGTACTTATCATTCCATGTGAATTTTGGCACTTTTACTCCTAGGCTTCAACTAGTTTTTTGTTTAACATGACATGGTGAATATGCCTATTTATTTTCATATGCATGTTTGCATTGGTTTGAAAGTTATTTTAACTTCCCTACCATTAGAAATTTGAACTCATGTTCATTTAATTTGTTTAAATTTTGAATTGCAAAAAGTCTTTTAAATTAAACTATGTGCCACAAAAATATGAGTGCATCTTTATACTACATTTTTATAACAAGTTAAGCATGAAAGTTTTAAGAATATTGAAGGAATAAGTTTTATATCCACACATACTCCTATACAAGGATGCATTATTGTTTTGTCTTTGTTATTATGTGCTACAGGAATGTTTAGCCCTTTGTTTAAATTTTTATTTTGGTTCATGACTCCGAGTTGTCATGTAAGAAAGAACTAAATATTTTCTTACTGGACCTCCGAGGTAAGTATGTTTTATGTCTTCTTTTTCTTAAAAAGTTTTTCAAGATTTCAAAACTATTTGTTTGTTGAATATTTGTGGCCTTATTTTATTATTTTGTTTGAACTAGTAGCTCTTGGTTCCATTGATCATTTCGTTTGATGGTTTTCTAGTTTGAATTTTATTTACATAGAAAGTTTATAGATCATTATGAAAGGCGTATTTTAGTGTACACTCATGTCAAGTCAAGTTTTAAAAGTATACCAAGTATTGTTTCTCAAGAAATTGCACTCAAGCACATTCACACTGTTGGCACTCCTTAGCCTAATGAATTACTCCGCAAGTGCATAGAGACTGCTTGTAGCTTTCACCAGGGAGTATACCTGGGATATCGAATCCAAGGAACGGTAAAGCTTCGACCAAACTTAGAGATCGTCAACCGGACACAACCTGCGAGAAGAAGATAAAGGGAAGAGGGCCTAACTCCAGATAACCTACTATTCTTACTAGTTAATGAGCTAACTACTAACTTGATCTGCTTCGGTGGCTGGAAGAGCAAGGACTTTAGAGAGGGATGAGAGGGGAGTCCGATGGCAACCTGCACTACTGCTATGAAAACACCCGAACGTGGTGGACTACAAAGGACGGATAGGGCTGTCACCATCTACCAACTACCACAATGGTTCTGTGGGGTGGAACACTGTTGGCATTTCTTAGCGTCGCCACTAGGAGTGGTTAGTTCCTAGCAATGGCGCCTCGAAGATGCCGTGTGGTATGTCTTAACGTTTACAAAAAGATCCGCAAGCGCATGGATATACCATTGTAGCATTTCACCCGGAAGTATTCAGGGTATCATTATTTATATTTTCCCAAGGGATGGCTAGGTTGTGTAAAGTGTATTTACTTAGTTACATAACCATGACACGTATGAGTAAGATGAAGACCACTGACTATACAGGGGTAAGTGATAAATAAAGGATAATCAGGGGTAATGTGACACACACAGAACAGCCAACTCTCATGAATAAAGAATAGACAATCAATCCTAAGTTTAGTGGGAGCATAGGCAAAGATTCCTAGTATACTATTCATGGTAGCAGATAAGTTACGTTAGCCACATTGCTTAGAGCTGCAGGTACCGAGAAATTAGGGACATCGGGAGAATTATCCGCACTGGAGAACATCCAGTCCCGTTTCATCTTTGCATGAACTCCTACACCGTACCCGAACATCGGGGAGTACGCTAATCGAAAAGCAGCTTCCCGACGGACCGACGGGCTGTCACCACTTGCGGTCTACCCCAATCACACCATGGAGAATCATCATATTCGAAGGATCCCGCATACCCAGGCACCATGCCTGCATATGAGGTCACTACCCTAGCACCCCCGGGTCCCCCACCCTTCGGATGGACAGGTAAGATGCTAAGGCAAGCCCGAAAGCTCAACGAACCAATATCGTTACCCAGATCATCTGGTCTAAGCATACAACTACTATAACTTATTAAAGCACAGATCAAGGCTAAGCAAGTTACGAACATAGCAAGATAACCAAGAACAAACTCTGAATGAATAGCATAAAGAAAGTCGGAATACAAAGCCATACCAGAGGCCGAGGATTGCTCGCCGACCCCGAGGACGACTAAATTAGCTAAAGGGATGAAGTACTAGCCTAGCTCCACTACCCTAAGGAGTACAAGTCACAAGAGAGTGTAGAGAGAGAGGCTTCCAAGTGGTGTGTGTGAGAGAGAGAGTGGTGGGAGGCCCCTTTTATAGTGCTTGAGGTCGGTTCCCACCAAAGCTATACATGGAAACATGCCTAACTGACCTCAGGAGGACAAGAACAAGCTTCCCACCAAAGCTCAGCCTCGGAGGCTGCCAGGTGGGGTCAGCCGAACCCCCTTGGCGCCAAATCCCACCGACCTTTGTTGGTTCACTGCTCTGTGGGTCATGATGTCAGATGGTCGGTGCCGGGGCTTGGTTGGTCGGTTTGGTCTGGTTTGTGGGCCTCCTTTGCTCATGTTACGCAGGACACGATCGTCTGTGACTTCTGTCTGCGTATTCATCATGTTTTCGTCTTATTCCGGACTTGTGCTCCTGAAATCATAAATTCTCGAAAACAACTGTGGAGCTAGGTTAGTGATACAAATATGCGAGTAAGAGGTATAGTTTTCCTTCTTTAATGAGTATAGTTGACGGTCATATTTCGCACTTAATGACCGTCAGCAAACACAACCTGAGATAACTACCAAGCCTGGGCACCACGCCCACAGCTCTCAAGCTACTTGCTCCTACCATGTACTTAGACAGAAAGCAACCTCAAATAAGCAAAACTTGCTACTTACGCAGACTCAGGATCCCGCAGATCAAAGTAAGTACTTAACTAGTAACTAAGACAGAAAGTAAAGCTAGCGAGAAACTGAAGTCGGGACAAGAAACTTACTCATGTATATTCCTCTGAGGTGGATACAAAAGTGGAGTAAGACTGAGAGAACTCGAGTCCGCTCCTTTCAGCTCGGCTTTCACCAGAGCACTCACCTCACTCTCTTCCTACTCAACACAAGAGTGTATCAAGAGACTCTCTTCTCTAAGAATTAGTGCGTGTTACAAGAGGGGTATGGTGCTCTATTTATACTACTCTAAGGTCGGTACTGGACTAAGCGTCACTTGCACGCAAGTAAGTTCGTTGAGCTTGTCTTCCACACCAAGGGAGAGCAGCAGAGGATGCCAGGTGGGGCCGGCCACCCTCCCCTAGGCCGGCCAGCCTGGGGATGTGGCCACGTGGCCACCGCCTTTGCATGCATACTCTGGATCTTCTCTTGAAGTCGGTGGAGGTTGCGTAGCCCCAACGGTGACAGTTAGAGGCCGGCCGGCCTGGCTCTGGCTCAGCTCAGGCTCCTGTTGCACTGACACGTTGATCTCTAGGCCCATGTTGCTCCTCAAGTTGAACTGGGTCTTGAGTTGTCCGGTTGTCACTGGATTTGGGCTCAACTCCACTTGGTTCAAGTCTCTCGGCCTTATCTTGTGGAATTTGCCAAACCCACATTGGTGTGACTTGATCTTGGGCTCAAGTCACCCTCCATGAAGATGAATGATGAGGTGCTGCAGGGGTAGGCCGGCCGGCCTAGCCTAGGCTGGCCGGCCTGAGGTTCACCCCATTTTGGCTCAATTTTGGACATGTTGCTCCTAGGTTCAAGTAATCACCAAAACTTATGGAACTTGTTAATATTAGTGAAAATTATAACAATATTATCCTAAAAGTATGAAATCCGAACGAATGTTGGCGGTAAAAATCATCGAAATCGACCACCAACACACCCCCACACCTAGACTTTGCTCGTCCCGAGCAAAAGGAGTCGACAAAGATCCTGAGGGTCAAGCAACGTCCGGGGTTCACAAACTTAGGTATGCATAAGAATTATTTCAGAGCTTTCCTTTCATACCTCAGATTCTGGGTGGCTAACATCTTCATGTTCACCTATTGATCCCCAGAATAAATCGAAGAAGATTATGACTAGCCCCTGTTTCGTAGTACTTGGAAGATTTTTATTTTTAAATAAATCCAAGGCATACTCTTTTTGCTCAAGTCACTCATTCACTCAAATTTTGTTTACAACTTCGCTAATCCTCCCAAAATTTGCTTTGAAAATGGGTATGTGGAGCTAAGTGAAGGATGTTGCGTATCCTTAACATTTATATTGCAAGATTAAACCTAGTGTCTCTTAGCAGTACAGAAGCTCATCTTTTGGGTCAAGTGCAAGTGAGAAATGAGGATATATTTCCATGGTGGTTTTGTTTGTGCTTAGCACTATACACCTCCCCTTCTTCTTCTTCTTTTTTTGAGATAGGGCATGAACGTCATTCATCCTTTTCTTTCTTCTAAGGGGGGTGTAGCACTGTTTTGCAACCACATTTCATGGATTCAGGGTGATGGACGTGTACGTGAAAGATCCCAAGAAGATGAATCAATCTAAACTCCTTCGGAGGCACTAACCTTGAGCAAGCTCACAATGTACAGGATAGCTATGTGTTTGGAATTTGAAAGTATGGCTCTGGAATGGGTAGTTGTACAGTCGAGCATAGGAGTTTTGCCTGGTTTTGTATTTTCAGAATGAAAACATCCAAGACTTTGAGTCAACAACTATCACAACTTCATGTCATTACATCATAGAAAGCAATAAGCAAGCAATCAAGTGATCCTAAACATGAGTTCCGGAGGCAATTCGGTACTTGCATAAGAAATAAAACTTAGCAAACCATGGTTGTGAAAAGTTTTCAACTCTTCCTAGGCATTTCATTCAAATGTTTTATTTGATTTTAGTTGGCAAGATTTTGAATGAAATTGCACGAGACCAGGAAGGAACAGGGAGTAGAAGTGGCAAACCGTGAGCAGCGAAGGGGGCTAGGGAATGGCCGACAGGTGGGGCCGGCCGGCCTAGGAGAGGCCGGCCGGCCTGGGCCTGTGGCCATCCTTGGTGGCCCTTTTGCATAGGTTCAGGCTCGGTCTGTTCTACTCCAGTGAGGGTGTTTTGGTGATTTTTCGAAGATCTCAGGCCGGCCGGCCTGATTTAAGTCGCCTAGCTTGCTTTTCTTTCGGAATTCATTCGAATTTTTCTGGCATCTTGTGTTCACCCTCCTCATTTGGTTTTGCTGCGCAGTAGTCAAATGTGAGAGCAGGGGGTGTGGTTGGCACACACGTGTGCACCAACCACGTAAACTCTTAGAGGAATGAACTTGAAATTTTATTTTATTCAAATAGAAATGGGGGTGCTGCTGATTACAATTCAAAGAAACAAAAGAAATGAAGGAAATAAAAGCACCCAAACTAAACTAAAGTTATTCTAGACCTAACTCCTACTTGGGATCCGGGGATCTATAGAGATCCTCATTCCCAGTCGCCTTCGCAAGGCATTTGATCCTGGAACAGACCGCCTTACGAAGGGTATCCACCCTATCCCCTAACTCCATCCTGTCAATCTCCATCTTGGCTACGCGCTCGTCCATGTTGTTGAGGCGAGTGAAGTGATGTCGTTGGGCTCCTCTTCCTCCTCGTCGTCGTCGAAGTCGGTGTAGGCGTGGACCTCTATCGGTCCATGGATCGGTGGTGGCCGGATGTGGCGATGCACCGAACCCGGCGGAAGATCCGTGCCGGTATGATCCAATGGAGGGGTGAGTACCTTCCCCCTACCGACCTTTGCCCCGGACACGCGATGGCACGGAGGGCTAGGGCTGGTGAGAGTGTACTCCGGGGAGTACGCGGACAAGTCCTGCTGCACAATTTGGAGCGCAGCGACTTGCACGACACGTGCCCCTCCCGATGATGTTTCCGCGCGCTTTGTCACAACCTTCCTAGGGGAAAGAACCCCTTTGGTAGGTCGTGTCGGGCTGCGCGTGCGGGAGCGCATGAGGGCCCTTGACATCGGGCCCTGGACCAAACTCTCCACCGAACCAGGAGACTGGCGGCCTCGGGGTGAGGCCGGCCGACCCCCCATAGGCCGGCCGGCCTGGGGCTGGCGCCCCTGGCCTGCCGGCGGCGATGGCGAGAAAGCGGAAATTTCCGCCAGTTTCGGGATCCTGACGCTGCTCGACGACGCCCTGGTTTGGTTGGACTTGGAGGGTGCCTTAGGAGTGGGTGTGTCCATGTCTTCAGATTTCGGAGTCTTAGGGGAGGATTGCGAGACCATGGTGGTGATCTCGGAGAAAGGGACGAGTCTCGGAATTGTGACACCCTAGGTTTCTACACAATAAAAACTGCATTTGTTTGCTATGCTTCATGTGTGAATTGTTTGAGCAAGAGCTTAATTTAAATTTATAAGGACCTTTGTGTAATTTTGAATTAATGTAGGGTCATTCGTAGAGTTTTAGTTGAATTGAATGTGTATATGTTGCTTTTGTGGAGGGTGTTTTTGCAAAATTCAGTGCATTTATTGCATGGCAGCAAATTTTGCTTTTAAGTCTAAGTTTAAAGTGAATTTGTATTGCAAAAGGCAAAATTCCCTAGAATTCAAAATCCCTCCTATGTTTTCAAAAATAGCTCTTGAATCTTTGATCAAATAAATTTTTGCACAATATCAAAGTTGTAGATCTCGAAAAGTTGAACAACTTTCATGTTGGGCACTTTTTCATTTGAGCTTTAGTTTAAAAGTTATTGCTGGTTTGCATTCAGGTCCTTGGAATTTTTGGATATTGCAAACAGGTCCCCTTTCTCCTTTCTCTTGCCTGCTCCCCTGCTTCCCGCGCCGCTGAAACGCGCAGAGCACCGCCCGCAGCCGCTCAAGGCCGCCCGCAGGCCACCTCCAGCTTTGCCACCGCCCCACGCGTCACGCCTGAGTTCCCCGCCGCTCTACCCCTCGCGCTGGTGCCCTCTCCTCTCGCCACGCCGCCCAGAACCGCCCGCGCAGAGCCACCTCGCCGGCCACCCACGGGAGCACGCCGCCGTCCCCAATTTCGCCTTCTCCCCGGCCGAGCTCATCCCCGAGCCCTCTTCCTTGCTTATCCTTCCACTCTCGGCCGAACAAATAGCTCAACAGAGCCTTGCTTCGGCATCCCGCCGCCCCTTCCCTCCATTAGCGCCGCCGCTCGCCGGCCGCAGTGGAGCCACCACTTCGAACCTCCACTTCCCCAGTTAGACCTTTGAATCGAACCCCCTTGGTCCCCTGAGTCTCCTTGGCCCCACCCCATCCACTCCCCCTCACCGGACCACCGCCAACAGCCACCACTCGCCGCCGGCGTGCTCTGGCCGCCGCGGACAGCCACCCTCCGCCCCTCAGTGCTCAAATCCGCAGCTCTATCACCTCCATCGAGTTCTACCGAAGCTCCCCAGCCCAATCTCCCCCTCTACGCCTCATCGGAGCGCTGCCTCCACTAGCGCAGCTTGCCGCCGGCCGCCGACACACGTCGAGCCGCCACTGCAGTCCACCTCCGCCCCACACAAAACCCTCTACAGATGCGTCGTGGTCCCCTCTAGCTCCCTGGCCTCTCCCTTCTCGCCGCCGATGACCCACATCGCCGGATTTTGGCCGGCCCGCCCTTCCCTGTTCGTCTTCCCCGGCCAAGGACCTGATTGCAGGAAACAAAACTTCCAAGGGCCTTTCTGTAATGATTCTAATTCTTTTTCTTGTGAACTTCAAAAATTCCTAGAAATTAGTAGAAAAATTAGAAAAATGCCAAACTAGTTTTGTTGTGCTCCTCTTGGCTAGCTCTACAACTTTAGCTACTCAAGTTTGCATGAAACTTTATATTGAGTGCTCTAGTTTATTTGTTAGCAAATGAGTAATTTAATTGTATCTTTTTATCCATAGCTTTGTTATGCTTAATTTTTGGAACCTAGCCTTCTTTTGCCATGAGTAGTCATGTATAAAATTTGTGGATTAAATGATTGGCTTTTTTCTTGTTATTTCATGTGTTTGTTTATTTCTAGTATATGCTCTTGTTTAATTTATTAAAGCATGCTTTTATTTATTTCTTTGGGTCATCTTTTTACCATGAGCTCTTTTAAAACACAAGTAGCTTGTGATAATTTTTTGGGAGAATTTTTGCTTTGTTTAGCTTGAATTTTTTATTTATTTCTGAGTTATAAGGATAATACATGTTAGTATTGTTTTTGCTAGAATAAGCTCCATGGTTAGACTTGATTCCTATTCATGATCTTTGCTTTTGAACCTTGAATTGATATTTGATGTTTGAACCCTAGTTGTCGATTTCTTTTGAATTCAAATTATAGATTTGAATTCAACCTACCCCATATTTCTAGAACTACTTTTACTTTCTTAATGTGACTAGTTTTTGTTATCCTATGGAGTTCCTTGTATTTCCTTTTACTCCATAAATGACTGCCTCGTAGAAAATTCGTAAATTAGCAAATCTAGTTGATCTGGAATCCTTGAGAGTAGCTATTTGCAGTAGAATCAAAATATGGTGTATGTTTGTTGCAAGTTTTTGCTGTACAAGTTGTTTTGTGTCACTAGATGAATAAAGACTAGATGTTTTATCAATTTCTTAACTGATGTTCGAAGCCATGTCTTGCAGTAAAATTTTTATGGTAGTTTGTTCTTGTAACACTAGTATTGCTATAAAAATTTCGTGATCAGTTCTCATGAGTAGCTATTTCTTTGATTTAATCCTTGTTTAGTAGACTTTATTTATGATAAATAGTTTATGCTAGTGATAAATCATGAAAATATTTCTGTGTGATATTTTTGAATAGTTTAGCTTGTAAATAAAGTTTGAGCCCCAATTACTGACTAGAACAGGAGCTAAAAATGAATCTTGCTAATCTGATGTCTGTTTTGTTTATTTTCTCAGAATTAATTCTGTGTAGATAAAATCATGAAAATTTCACAGTCGCTAACTCATCCCTGTGTAGGCCTGCTGTTAAATTTTGAGCTTCTCTTTTGCTTTAGTTTAACCTGTGTAATTCAATCTTTTTTAAGGTGTGATCTGAATGATTGATTTGTTATGAATAAATGGCTACATGTTTTGGCATGAGTTTTACAGGATAGCTTACTCTTTTCATACTCTATTTAGGGTAATTTTTTCTAAATTTATTACTGTTTTTGTTCTGAGTTGTTTATTTATTAGCAAACCTTGATTTAATTGCTATAGGAATCAACCACCACTCACTTTATGAAGTTAGTATAGCTTTTTTGTGCTGTTGATCATGATGCCTTGTGTAGTTAAATTTGTTGAGTTACTACTCTATAAATGATTGCCCATGTGTGCTTTAATTTTGTTTGCTTAGCTTCACCACATCGTAAGTGTGTTTATAATACTGTTCTTGCATTACATATAGATACGTCTGCTTTATCGGACGAGACGTACGAGCTGATCTCGGATTCCGAGGGAGGTGATCTCGAAGCTCAAGTGAACACTGCTGTACTAACTGAAGCCCCGGACCAAAGTTTGGAAGAGCCCAGGGCTGAAAATAGTTAGTGACTACCGAGAAGGCAAGCCCCGGACATAACCTATATTTCAAATTATTATCATTTACTGTTATTATTTACTTGTGCATCTACAGTTCTTAGGATTTGAATTGAAACCCTAGATGCATGATCCTAGGAACCTATGTACTGAACACTAGACCTGAGTTCGACTACTTGCTAAGCTTATAGGACCGGTAAAAGTCGAGTGATTGCCTGTCACTCGCGAGCTTTATAGGAATTGCATGTTTACTTTCTGTTATCAATATAAGGACGACGGACGGGGTCGTGTTCGATATCATGACCTTTGGTGAGACCCTGTCTGTGTTGATGAACTTGCTAAGGTCGCGGTGTGTGGTAGTGCTAGTTAAGTTTTTGAACGTACTAGCCACATGCCGTAAATATGGTACGCGGTAAGCCTAGTAACCGATTGGACCGGGGAGTGGATATACCTGACACTCTCTCTTAGGGATAGGTTTTATTTTATGTTGCGCAACACTACGACTAGAAGGGACAAGGTTGGACCTTGGAGCCCTATAGTCGGGGAGAGTGTTCCTATCCACAAGCCGGAAAGAAAGGCAAACGGTTGTTTGGGAACGACCCGACGGTGTTCCAATCGTGTGTGTTAGGTTTTCCTGGCCAGGTTAAGAAATTCGATTCGAATCGTCTGCTTCTCATAGTTTGGGACTGCTTGATCTTTTTGCCACACAGAGTAACAAGAGCAACATAATTATGATTAATCTTGATGTTTGCTTAAAGTTCTACCATGGTTGAATAGTAGTTGCTTACATAGAATGGTTAATCTACTAGAATCTTGAAAGCTAAAATTTGAAAATAAGGACCTACTCTTTATTGCTTTTCAGCAAAGGAAACAAGAGCCTCACAAAACCTGCATAGTCTAGCTAAAGTAGGTTAAGTAGACCCGTTGACGGTTAAGTCTTGCTGAGTATTAGAATACTCAGCCTTGCTGTTGGAAACCTTTTCAGGTATGAGTTTCGAAGAGCAGATCGCTAGCTTGACCTATCCATGCTCTTTGCCTCCTGGCTGGTCCGTAGAGTGGGATACGTCTTCGGCCGGCAATGACCATGATGAGTGATACCATGCTTGGGCTAGCCTGGTATACCTTTGCGACGTGTTGTAGCCGTCGTGTTTTATCTTCCGCTGTTTAAACTCTGAAGTTTTACTCTTAAGGCTTGTATAACTGTTTTACTAAAGTTGGTTTTGTAATAATGGTTTGAACTAGTTTGTAATCGCTACTTGCCTGTATTGTAAAATTGTGGTTGTAATATCTCTGGACTCGCCTTCGTGCGGGGTATGCTTGTTCGATTCGAGAACCGGTGGTTGTATCGGGACGTTACCCGACAGACCAAGAATTGTTCCGTTTGAAGTGCGTTTGAGCTGGTGTTGCCTTTATGGTGATGGCTTGCGCACTTGAGCCGGGATAATTCAGGTGGTTCTGCCACAGGAATGAGATCTGATGGAAAGCTGTGATCTGAGGAAGAGAGGGGAGCCTTTCGGTTTAAGTCATCTCATCGAGCTCCGAACACCTAGGATCAGGAAGTTTGAACTGTGGCGAACGTTGCACGAAAAGATGAGCCCGAAAGGCCTCGAAGCCAGGGCGGCCAGCCCCACCTTGTCAGGTGTGGGCCCCGGGCTTCTGGAGGCTCCTCTTGGTCCTTTCCTTTCTCGGGTATTTTAGTGTTTTGGTCCAGAAAAAGGAAAGAAAGAAATAGAAAGAAAGATCTATCCTACGATAGGGCACGTTTTAGGTATGGCGACGACCGTAGATGATTATTCTATCTCGGTAAGCTCATAGGCATCTACTTCTTCGAGCTCGGGAATTTCGGGCTTGAGGAATATTTTCAATCTCTGGCCATTAGTCTTGAAAACATTCCCGTCATCGTCCTGGAGGGTTATAGTGCCGTGGTTAGCGGGGTTAAGCACTAAGAAGGGGCCTTCCCACTTGCTTCTAAGTTTACCATGACCAAACAGACATACACGGGAGTTGAAAAGGAGTACCTTGTCTCCCTCTTTGAACTGTTTGATCTTGATACGCTTGTCATGCCATCTTTTAGTTCGCTCTTTATAGAGTTTAGAGCTGTGGTAGGCCTTCTCCCTCCATTCATCCAATTCAGCCAAATGGATTTGTCCCTTGATTCCGGCTGATTGGAGATCCATATCCCACTTCTTAATAGCCCAATGGGACTTATACTCGAGTTCAACCGGCAAATAGCATGTCTTGCCATAAACTAGTTGATACGGTGTCATTCCAATCGGTGTTTTGTAAACCGTTCTATAAGCCCAAAGTGCCTCGGGTAGTTTGCTTTTCCAACCCTTCCCCATGGCATTGACTGTCTTCTACAAGATATTCTTGATTTGCTTGTTGGACGTCTCTGCCTGACCACTTGTTTGGGGATGGTTTGGTGTTGCAACCCGGTGGTCTACTCCTAGCTCGCTGAGGCACTTCCTGAAGGTTCTGTCGATGAAGTGTGAGCCAACATCGCTGATCACGACTCTTGGAACTCCAAAGCGAGAAAATATGATTTCCTGGAACATTTTCTTGGAGCTCCTTGAGTCAGCCGCAACACAAGGAAGTGCTTCAACCCATTTGGACACGTAGTCCACTACCACCAAGATGTATTCGCATTGTTCCGACATTGGGAAAGGACCGATGAAGTCGACTCCCCAAACGTCGAAAATATCCACTTGAAGATTGTTCTTCAGTGGCATTGCATCTCGGGAATTGATATTCCCGTGTTTTTGGCATCTTGGGCAACGCCGCACAAATTCCTTCGCGTCTCCATACATGTTTGGCCAAAAGAATCCACTTTGCCAAACTTTTGCATGGGTTCGGAAAGCTCCGTAATGTCCTCCGTAGGGTGAGGAGTGACAATGCTCTAGAATCTTGCGGGTCTCACATAATGGGATACAACGGCGGAGTAAACCATTAGCGCAGACTTTGAACAGATATGGGTCATCCCATAAATGGAATCTGCTGAGGTGTATCAATTTCTTCTTGTCTTCTCCCGGAGGTATATATCCAGTCACCATGAAGTTTACTAGGTTTGCGTACCATGGACTGGATGAAGTGACCTTCAGGAGAGTGTCATCTCTCAAGTAATCATTGATCGGGAGATCCGATACTTGTATTTGCATCCTTGAGAGATGGTCTGCCACACAATTATCTGGTCCTTTCTTGTCTCTTATTTCCAGATCAAACTCTTGTAGCAGCAAAATCCAACGGATGAGTCGTGTCTTGGCATCCTTCTTGGTTAGGAGGTACTTCAGTGCTGCGTGGTCCGTATACACATTACCTTTGCACCAACCAAGTAGGATCTGAACTTGTCCATGGTGAATACCACCACCAGGAGTTCCTTTTCCGTTGTGGCGTAGTTAAGTTGGGGTCCGGTCAATGTCTTACTTGCGTAGGATATAGCGTAATGTTGCTTATCTCTACATTAACCAAGCACTGCGCCTACAGCGTAGTCACTTGCATCACACATGATCTCGAAAGGAAGTTTCCAATCGGGAGGCTGAATGATGGGTGCGGATATGAGTGCCTTCTTGAGGGTATAGAAGGCCACGAGGCATTCCTCGTCAAAGTTGAATGGGGCGTCTTTCGCTAGCAGGTTCGTCAAGGGTCTGGCTATATGGGAGAAGTCCTTAATGAACCTCCTGTATAAACCAGCATGACCCAAGAAACTCTTGACTCCCTTGACATTGGTCGGGGGTGGCAATTGTTCGATAACATTGATTTTTGCCCGATCCACTTCTATCCCTCGCTCAAACACTCTATGTCCGAGAACAATTCCCTCTCTGACCATGAAGTGACACTTTTCATAGTTGAGAACTAGGTGTGTCTCTTGGCACCTCTTGAGAACCTTTTCCAAGTTCTCAAGGCATTGAGCGAAGTATTTGCCATAGACGGAGAAGTCATCCATGAACACTTTGTGCTCAACTAGGTCCGAGAAGATTGCCATCATGCACCTTTGGAATGATGCTGGTCCGTTGCAAAGACCGAAGGACATTCGCCGATAGGCGAACATAACATAGGGGAAAGTGAAGGTAGTCTTGCTCTGGTCATCGGGATGGATAGGAATCTGATGATAACCATAATATCCATCGAGGTAGCGAAAGTACGAGTGCTTTGCCAACCGTTCAAGCATCTCATCAATGAAGGGAAGAGGGAAGTGATCTTTCCGGGTAGCCTTGTTAAGCATCTGGTAATCAATACACATTCTCCATCCGATCACTGTCCGTTGAGGTATGAGCTCGTTCCTCTCATTACGGACCACCATCATGCCTCCCTTCTTTGGGACCACTTTAACGGGCTGACCCACTCACTATCTTGCACGGGGTATATAATGCCCGCGTGCAGTAGCTTAAGTACCTCTTTCTTGACTACCTCCCTCATCGCATCATTAAGCCACCGTTGATGTTCTTGTGACGACTTATGTTCCGGCTCCATTGGAATGCGATGGGTGCATAGGTTGGGGCTGATCCCCTTCAAGTCTTGGAGAGAATATCCGATGACGGACCGATACTTCTCTAAGACTACAACGAGCCGCCGAGTTTCACTCTCTGTCAGCTTGTCGCTGATGACAATTGGCGTGGCTATGTTGTCGTGGAGGAATGCATACTTCAAACAAGGGGGCAGCCGCTTCAGCTCAGGTAGATCTCCTCTCCGTCGAGCTTACTTTTGCCGGCCGGATCTATTTCCTGGGTAAAGTGTGAGACATCTTCCTCAAGAATGGGCTGAGTTTGCTCTTCTTGGCTGATGTTCACTGCATCCTCCATTGGGCCTTGCTCCGGTCTAGCCTCAGCAATGGTGTTGCATGAGCGTATTAGACTGACCAGGACTTTCTCTTTGCCAACCTTGACCTCGAGAGTTGCTCGGTCTCCATTCAAGTTGACAAGGGGCTCTATTGGCTGACCAATCAAGACAAACTCTTCACCTTCGGAACATTGGAGATGTGGAAGTCCAGGAAAACCTTGTTACGTCCCATCTTCAGGGACATAGCATGAAGGATTCCCTTACTTTCCATGATCTGGCCGTCGATCCACTTCAGGTGTTTAGTGAGAAAGTCAGGGGCTCAGAAGAAATAAGATATGCCAAAGTTTTGGACATCACATTCACCACGACCTTCGGGTCGTAAAAAGTTTCTTATGGTCCAGCGTCCCCAATAGTGCAGAGGAGCACTCTAGGATCACAGTAGATCTGAATGATGCTACCGCTAGCCTCGGCTTCCTCTATCCATTCCTTACTTATAATCGCAAAAAGACCCTCTATCTACGATGAAACTTCGGGAATGAACGCCTCAGATCTTGAGCAAATACACTTATGTTCCTTTGGCATGCTTGAAGCATTACCGAGTTCCAAATACTCTTCCTCTGTGAAGAGATCAGGTACGAACATAGGCATGTCTTTGATGAGGGGCTCATGATCTGGGGACTTTGGTGGTTCGGTTATTTCCTCTATGTATGGTGGAGGTGGAGAGGACGTGGCTGAGAGGATTTGAAGCTTCTGTGTCTCACTGGGCTGCTCTATCGGCTCTGGTGGATCGTCATAGATACCGGTGTAGTTAGTGCTGTTCAGAACCTTCTCTAGGAGAGTTCTGACTTCAGCTACTACCCTGTACATGACGGATCCCTCGGAAGCCACATTCATGAAATGTGCACTTTCCGGTTTAAGGACATAGTAGAAGTGTTGCATAAGCATTTCCTCCGGCATCTGATGTGGTGGCCTGGAGTCTACTAAATGCATGAATCTATCCCAGACCACTCCAAGTGATTCATCGCTTTTCTCGAATGATATCAATTGTTTCCGATGGGCAATCACTTGGGAGATAGGATAGAAGAACAAGCAAAATTCATCATCCAGCTGTATCCAATCTCCTCCGACTCTCCTTGCCGTCCGGTTGTACCAAATCTTGGCTTCCCCCGTCAGAGAGAACGGGAATAGCTTCCACAGTAAGGTGTTTTTGATCATACTGAGTATGATCAGAAGAGAGCAATTCTCTTCAAAGATTTGCAAGTGAGCATAAGGACACTCGTCCTTTTTACCAAAAAAAGGCTGTGCGCGAACCATGGCTATGAGACTGGGACGGATCTTGTAACCATCAGATAGGATGGGGTGGCAAGATGGTGGCAGTTCCAAATACTCGCTAGATGGAACTGCCGGATAACTAGGAGAAAACTCCATGTGGATGGATGGAAAGTCGTATGGCTGATTAGCTCTAAATCTAGTGTTGCTACCGTTCCCCGGCAACGATGCCAAAAATCTAGTGTCCTGTTGCACTGACACGTTGATCTCTAGGCCCATGTTGCTCCTCAAGTTGAATTGGATCCTGAGTTGTCCGGTTGTCACTGGATTTGGGCTCAACTCCACTTGGTTCAAGCCTCTCGGCCTTATCTTGTGGAATTTGCCAAACCCACACTGGTGTGACTTGATCTTGGGCTCAAGTCACCCTCCACGAAGTTACATGATGAGGTGCTGCAGGGGTAGGCCGGCCTGCCTGGGGTTCACCCCATTTTGGCTCAATTTTGCACATGTTGCTCATGGGTTCAAGTAATCACCAAAACTTGTGGAACTTGTTAATGTTAGTGAAAATTATAACAATATAGTCATAAAAGTATGAAATCTGAACGAATGTTGGCGGTAAAAATCATCGAAATCGACCGCCAACACTCACATACATTTGCAAAAACAAAATATGAGATTCTTATTTAAGATTTCTTAGCTTATTTATGTAGGATGTCATGCTAATTGTCCTTCTTTAGCTAATCCGACACCTAGGGTGTCACATGTGTGATGCTAACTGTGTTGCCCATTTTCCAATTCTTCTGGAGGCCTCTCTATTTTCAAACATATCCCGAAGGGGGAAAGTACGTTGGGACCTTTATTTTGAAACTCTGAAAATAATGCCGAAGCTTCCTAGCTGCCATTACCACTGCGTAGGCCATCTTCTCCATTTTTGAATGTAACAGCTTCGATCCACTAAGGGCTTCGGATATGAAGTAGATTGGTAACTGTTTCAAGGTCTTTTCAACCATTCTCTCCTCGACCAATGCTGCACTGACAGCGGAGCTTGAAGTCGCAATGTACAGCAGGAGCTCTGCTCCAGGCGAAGGGCTTGTCATTACCGCGAGGTTCTCCAGGTATTGTTTCAGGTCTTCGAAGGCTTTGTTTTGCTCGGGCCCCCAGTGAAAGTTTTCAGAGCCCTTTAGTACCTTGAAGAAAGGGAGCATTTGTAGAGGGTTTGATCATGTAAGATATTTGGCTCTGTTAGGAATTTTAAACCATTGAGGAACTTGTATAAGATTTAAATTTTCAAAAACAAGAACTCCGAGGTTTTCCTTACTAGGATCGAAAGCAGATTTAACTCATATCTTGACTATCTCTCATTCTCACAATATTCTAGACTCTGTTTGAGGCACTTGCAACCCACAAGGTCAAAGAGTCTAGGTAGAATCACAACTCATGCGAATAAATTCAAAATTTCAAGGAGAGTGTCGAGTTGGAACCGAGATGCTTGCAAGAAATTAACAGAGCAACTATTCATCATTTCCTTTAAGCCAGGGTATAAACAAGGTTCTAGCATTATAGCACGGGAGTGATTCTTATTTGTTGAAAACAATTCTATTTTGGTTTTTAAGCAAATTTGTATGCATGTTTTATTTATTATTTTTTTAATTTATTAAAGGAGAAAGACAACTCTTTTTTATGGCATTGGTAGCAGGAAGCATGATAGGAATGTAAAGCACGAGGCACTTGAGGCACTTACCTGGCAGATTCTCCCCCAAGCTTAGATCATGCTGAAGATTAAGCTTCAACGGCCACCATAGTGCTCCTTGGTATTCATTGTTCCACCTTTCTACCAGGGATTCTTTAATGAATATGTCAAGGCTGCTTGTTCCAAGCATCGGTAGGATCTCTTTGACTGTGAGTGCAGCTTCACCCATGAGCTTAAAATACAATCTTCCTCCTTGTGATTGATGTTGAGCTGAGTTTCTCAGTCTCTATTTTTCGATTATCTTCGCCTTCCTGCAGAACTGTCTCTCAAATATGAGAGGGTATCCATGTCCAACTTGTGCGACGAAGTGTTGCGGAACTATCTCTCAGAGTTGAGAGGGTATCCATGTCCAACATGACGAGGTTGGTCGCATTCACTGTGCTTATGATTGCCCTTCATAGAGGGTTCTTTGGGAGCAGCTCTATGTCTAGCACGCGAAGTCTACTGGATGAAGATATTCCGGTGTGGGCTCAAATCTTGTTCCTTTAACGGGAGTGCGATACGCAAGACACGCCGCCAAGGGACTTGGTCACCGAATATCTTCTGCTCCTCATGGTACGAACCTAATCGCATCCACCAACTCCAGGCACGTTGTAGTGGGGACAATGGAGTATGATTGTACTTGATCTCGAGCAGTTTGCCGATAATTGCTCCATGATCACCCAAGGGGTTTTCAAGCTGTTGTGATCCACTTGAAAGTGATACTGTGTGTGTCATGAATGCTTTTTCTCTTCTCGGATTATGTTGGGTAGGGTTGCACTATATTCATAACAGGTTTTCTTTCTGACAGCACAAGAGGCGCTGAGCCATACTACTGTCGGACTCACTGGGTTCCATCTTGGTTCCTATTTTCCGAAGAAGGTTTCCTGGTAGACTTTTCAAAAAGTCAACCATGCATAGGGTGGTCAAGCCCTAGTGATCCAAACTCTCAATGTGCCTTGCATATCATAAGGAATCATTTGGGTAACTTTTCGTTGTTTGAGTGTTGGCCTCAATCTAGTTGCTCGTGCAAATTCCATTGAACTAAGGGGTGTTGGTGACAACATTCTTTAGTCTTTCCTGCAAAACATTATTGAACAAATATCCGAAGGTCCAAGAGATATCTTGATGAACTGGGATTAGTTGCTCCTATGCTAGCTTCAAAGATTTAGTTAGCATGGTCCTTATTTGTTGCCATAGTTTTCTTGGTTTTCTCTTTTTATTTATTGTTCACCATTTGTCTTTCTTTTTTCTAGCATATCTCAAGACAAAGTCTGAGGGCAAACTGCAACAACATGAGGAATATAGTTACAAAAATGAGGGGTGTTTCCATAATGTACTCACAGCGATATGTCTCCTTATATCCTGTGCTATGTTGATGAAGTGTGACTTCAGACCTTGCTTTATCTTCATAGTGAATTGAACTTGGGGTCAGAGCTTCCTGCATGGGTTAGTCCACACCAATACACATGCGACATATATACATGTATTTTGCTCTTGATTCATTAACCATTTTCAACTCCATGTCAAATTTGATTAAAGAAGGCTAATTAACCTAAGCACCACGCTGAATTTGAATGAGCCTATAAGCAGACCGTACAGAAGTACACTTAAACTAGAGCATACGAGATAGATGAAGCATAATCATGGAAGAGCTCAATTCATATGGAAATAAAGATGAGCAAAGTTATGGCAAACCTCGGGCAACCTCCCGGAAGGGCTCAGCTTTTGTCAAAAGCAGGACCTCTCACATACTTGAATTCGTTTGACGCCAGCAGTCCGAGGACGGAGAACCTATCGAACTTGCTGCAGTGTTGATTCCATCTTGCATCTCCTGATTATATGGTAATTCCTCTTCTTGTGCATTGCGATGATTATGACCTTGAGCTGATCACATTGAACAACCCACATCGAAGTTCCTGCAGCTGCACAAAGGGTTTTCCAAACGTCCTAGACTAGGAATCATAGTCTAAGTCCAAATCATGGTGGCGTGCAGTGTGTTTTTTTAATTTTTTATAAAAAAAGGGAGATGGTGTGTGGAAATTAAAAAATAAGGTTTTTTTAGGGGGTGGAAAAATTGGTGGTTTTGAATGAAAAAGTGATAACGAAAGACAAACAATAAAATAATATCTAGCTCGTCACTTCCCCGGCAACGACGCCAAAAATGCTTGTTGGCGTTTCATAAGCCTTTAGAATAATTCCGCAAGCGCACGGAACACCATTGTAGCATTTCACTCAGGAGTATTCTTGAGTATCGTATTTCCCATGGGAAGCAGTTGAGCAATGGATACTATGTTATCAGTCATCTAAATGTTATCACCTATTCCAAACAAATGGTACGGAAGGAAGGGAAAGATAATGGCACGCATCCTCACCACAAGGATACAGATAGCCGAGAGTGAAACATGACAAGAGCGTGGTTCCTATGATGGGTCATTCTCATGCCAAGGGGGGCAGGAATGTAGGTTAAGGTAGCACTGTACGAGAGGTATAGCCGCCGTGAGGGAGATGACTTGCTATAGAACCCGATGGCAGTGGGAATGTAATATAGCATTATCTTTCATTCACTTCGGCGGCCTAAGAGAAGGACTCAAACTGGGATGAGAAGGGAGTCCAACGTCCGTCGGCATCTACTACTATGAAAACACCCGAACGTGGTGGACTACAAAGGACGGACAGGGCTGTCACCACCTGCCGCCTACCACTGCGGTGCCGTGGGGTGGAACACAACCAAAGGTAACTATCAAGTCTAAGCACCATGCCTAAACTATCAAGTCACTGACTTCCGCCTCACGTTAAGGCAAGAAGAAATCCCAAATGGATAGAACTTGTTACCCACGCGGACAAGGGATCCCATGAATGAAAGAGAATGCTAGAGAACAACCCAGCTACTTAATTCTACAACTATTCCGATATTAATCTAAACATTAGAAATTACTGCGGAATGTAAACAAGGCATGGAAGAAATGCGGAGTAGACCACTATATTGAATAGGCAATGTCTTACAAGAAAGTAAAGATACAATAGAGCTCATACCAAGACTCCTGAAGACAACTCCAGAACTGAAGACAACTCCTGACGCTACTCCCGAACTAACATTTGAATTATGCGGGGAAGCGCCACCCGAAGGGGCGCCTCCCCAAATGGGACAGAAGTGGTGAGGGATGGTACAAGTGAGAGTGAGGGGAGAGGGGTCCTATTTATAGCTTGGAGGTGACCTGTGAGAGTGGAGATGCTCATCGAATCCAAAGGGAATATTCTCCTCCAATCACTCTCCTACTGCCATCTTGCGTGAGCTCCACTGCTTCCAACCTCCTCTCATCGGTTACTTGCCGCCATAAAAAGATGGGCCAATTCCATGGAGAAGTTGGACCGGTCGGTCTCACGTAGGGCGGCCGGCCTATGAATTTTGGGCTTTGCTTCGGATCTTCTGGATTTAGCTCTTGGAGGCCGTCAACTTGCTGCACAAAGTGGCGGTTATTGATTTTGCAGAAGTTGGGTCCAGCCAGCCTAGATGAGGCCAGCCGGCCTGGGATTTCCACCAATTTCATCCATCCAACTTCCATTGTGTAGTGGATGGGTAGCATAGATTAGCCACACATGGTTTCACTGAATTTGATTAAGTTTGCTTCGAGTTGTGGCCGTTTGATCCATGGCGGAAGCTTTGCGGTCGTATCTTTTGTATTTGCTTGTATATCTAGTGCATAGGGGTCCATTGGAGGGTCCCTAATGGTCTTGTGGCAAGTTATAATATGCTTGGCAAGGGTGTGGGGCCGGCCGGCCTATGTGAGGCCGCCCGGCCCGACAGGGCCGCATCAGTGATTTTCTCGGAGGCATAACTTTTCCGTCCGGACTCCAAATTGGGTCATCCAAGTGTCCATTTTGATCATCTTGAAGTGCTCTTAAACATGGCAATGTCAAATTTAGGATTGGACAATGTTTATGGTGGTGTCATCTTATATCCATGTTTTGCAATCCTTGCATATGCTCCATTTAGTATTGTTTCTTGCATATTCTGAGCATAATCCTGCAAAACACGTCAAACCACCAAAACTTGTGGAATTTGTTAGTTTAAAGAAAATAATGCGTTATGTTTATCCCCACTTTATTTACTGAGAAGTTGGTGGTCGATGTTGTCATTAACGACCACCAACAGTATGCCACATGCTTCGGCATGTCAAAAAAAGGGAAAGAAAATATAAGATGCATACCCAAAGAATATATGCCACATGCTTAGGCATGTAAAAAAAAGAAGAGGAAAGAAAAGATAGCCCCTTATTCAAAAGAAAGAAAAAGAGAGATGGTTCAAGCAAATGAGTTCATACACCATCCACCAAAAAATATCAACACACTTGCACATCTTGATCAAGGTTTATGACTTGTTTCTCCTTTGGATCTGGTCTTTGACTTAGCAAAATATGAGAAGCAGGTATGCCTTCAAATCCTCCACACCTACAGCTCCACAAAACAAAGCCATTAGAGACAGGGTGGGGAAGAAAGGCACAATAAAAAGCCTTGGTAAGGAATTATACACATTAAGCGATCTGAGAGATCATCCCAGGAACTTTATAAATTTCTTTTGAAAGTTTTGCAAAACCTCCGGGCTGACCATTGAGCTAAGAGAAAGAAATATGAGCACTCTATGATACCATTCTGACTCTCAACTGCCAAAGATGAGGTGAAGCTATAAGCCCCACAGGAGTAAGGTAAGAGGTAAGAACAAAGGCCAACTTATTCAAAATCAAGGTAAGAAGCATTCGGTTGTGCTAAAAGTATAAGTTGGAAATTCAACATTGTAGCAACTCCTGATCAACAACAAGAGCCAAGTTTTGCTCGGGACAAGCAAAAGGCTAGCTTTGGGGTGTTGTTGACGGTCCTTAAGTGCAAAATCTGACCGTCAACTATACTCACAAAAGAAGGAAAATCATAACTCTTACACACATATATTTGTATCACTAACCTAGCTCCATAGTTGTTTTGGAGAATTTATTTTTTTTAGGAGCACAAGTCCGGAATAAGAACAAAACACGAAGAATATGCAGACAAAGTTGCAGAAGATCGCGTCCTACGTAACATATCCAAAAGAGGCCCACATGTCAGAGCGAACCGACCAAACAAACCCCGACACCGACGTATCAGAGAAGAGGACCCACCTAGCTGTGACCCACGCGAAGTCGGTGCCCATAGGCGGCGAGGTGGGGCCGGCCAACCCCATGGTCGGCTGAACCTGGCCCACCTTCCGTCCATGTGCATTTTGGCGGGAAGCTTGATCTTATCCTCTAGAAAGCGGTTGCTTATGTTTCCATGTGTAGAGATGGCGGGAACCGACCTCAAGAGCTATAAAAGGGGCCTCCCACCACTCTCTCTCACACAAACCACTTGGAGAAGCCTCTCTCTCTCTCTCTCACTCTCTTTGACTTGTACTCCTTAGGCTCGAGGTATATGATCCTCTCGAAGGTAATTTCTCTCTTTTGTAAGATATGGGCATATGCTAATCTTTTTCCATTTATGTTGCAGGTTCAAACAAAATGTCTCTAAGTAGTTATGCCATCATGCTACTTTGACCATGTGCTAGTGTGAGCTTTTGGCACTTGTCCGTCATCTATACTTTTGCTCTTATCATCTTCCCCTTTTTCTTCTTCTTTTTTTTTTGATAAGCATCCATGAGCATGATGACTCACTTTACTTGTTTTCCTTTTATTTCAGGGGGATGATGAGCTTTTGCATGATTGATCATGATGGACAGTGATTGGCACCGTGTACGTGTATGGCCAAAGTACGAAATGTTCATAACATACTTATGAGGCAATAGGTTTGAACAAGCTCAAAATGTACAAGATAGCTATGTGGAATCATGGGACTACTCTCACGTATGTATGTGGCATTGGTAGTGGTTGAGCAAAAGAGTTTTGCCATGATTTTATTTTCAAATTAAATTCCTCCAAATCCTTGAATTAAGACAAGCATGATCTCAGTTCAAAGTATCATGAGAGGCAATAAGCAGAAGATCCAATGATCCTAACAATATTAAGTTCCAAAGGCATGTAAATACTTGCATTAGAAATAAACCTTAGGCATGTGTTGATTGTGATGAAATGATTTCATCTTTCTCTTAGTTCTTGTTCAAATTTTAGTTTGCATTACACCAGGCATAATTTGAACTGATCTTTTAGAGAAGTAAGCTATAGGAGTTGCAAACCTGCAGCACGAAAAAGATCTCGGCGTTTCGCTGATGGTGGGGCCGGGCAGCCCAATCCTCCTCCGTTTTGCAAACGGCCTATTGCAATGTGTCTGTTGTGCTGCGTGTGTCACAATTCTGTTGGTTGTTGTAGCAAATCACAGAATTGATATGCCGGTCGGTACAATTTGGGCCTCCCGGTCATTCCTGAGGTGAAATGATCCCAACTTTTTCTGGTGCTCTCCATTTGTTGTGTATGCTGCAAATTCATGGGTACTTCGCAGAATGTGAGAACAGGGGTGTGGTTGGCACAAGCGTGTCCCAACCACAAACATGACATGGGGGCAAACCTTTTTTTTATTCAATTCAAAATTTTCTAAACAAACAAACTAAGGTGCTGGAAAAGAGAAACAAAATTGAGGAAAATAAAACATCACCTACACCTAATCTAGTTATTCTAATCCTCCCTATCTAGATCTAGTCCCTCGGGTCGGGGGCTCGGTAAAGCTCCTCGTTCCCGGTAGCCTTTGCGAGGCGTTTGATCTTTGAACAAACGGCCTTGCGCAGCGTGTCCACCTTGTCATCTAAATCCATCCGGTCGATCTCGGACTCCGCCACCCGCTCATCCATATTGTTGAGCCGGAGTTTAAGAGCAGCGAGCTGCTCACGGAGTGCGGCGATGTCGCTTCTCTCGTCCTTCTTGTCGTCCATGTCCATGTAAGCGTAGACCTCCGGAGGCCCCCGAATCGGTGGTGGCGATCTGAAATGTCGCACCGATCCCGAGTTGGAGTCAATTGACTCCCTCTCCTCTCGATCCAACGGCGGGCGCAACTCTTTCCTGCGGCCGACCTTCCGTCCAACCACACGAACGTGTGGCGGACTTGGGCTGGCCAGAGAATACTCCGGGGACTTGGGCATCACCACCTCGAGGGCGGCGACTTGCATCACGTGGCCGCCTGAAGATGACGGCACGAGACGCTTCCTGATGGCCTTCCGTGGGGAGAGAACCCCAATGGTTGGATGTCCAGGAGTGCGCGCACCAATCCTCCCATTGCCCCTTGATGCCGGACTCCTGGAGGGCGATGCCGCGCGAGCTGGGGACGACCGGCGCGGGGGGAGGCCGGGCGGCCTCCCCTAGGCTGGCCGGCCCTGGTGGTGGCCTGCTGGCCGGGCGGCGACGCGAGGGTGTCGGCCTGCTGGCCGGGCGGCGACGCGAGGGTCTCGGCCATGGGAATTGGCTCAATGATTCGGAGGCTATAATCTGAGCTCTGACTCTGGATCGATTTGGATGGAGCGGAAGGGGTGGAGCTGTCCGTGGCTACGGATTACGGAGTTCTGGGCGAGGATTGTGATGCCATGGACGTGATCTAGGTTCAAGATGTGGTGGCCAAAGTCTGGGATTGCAGGAAGAGAGTGGAATGGCAGGGAGGAAGAAGCCTCCCGACTTAAATCAACTCTGATCGGTGCAATTCCTCCAGAAGCGGACCATTCTCACGATGAGGAGTGTTGCCGTTCAACGGCTCTCCGGAACGTGTCCGGGGGAGGCCGGGCAGCCTGGGCAAGACCGGGCGGCCTAAGCATGGCCGGCCGGCCCCACACTATCAAGTGTGGGCCTCGGTCTTCTGGCGGAAGCTCTCTCATGAAACGTAGGACTCAACTCTTGGGGTGGTTTTCCCAGGGAAGAAAAGAATAGAATAGAGAAGGGTTCTATCCTATGATAAGGCCGGTTTCGGGTCTGGAGAGGACCATAGACGAGATTTGTCATATCTCAAAAAGTTCGAAGACATCTACTTCCTCGAGTTCCGGCATTTCTTGTTCTAGGAACACTTTTAATCTTGGACCATTCACTTTGAAAGTGTTCCCGTCATCATCTTGGAGGGTCACTGCGCCGTGGTCAGTGGCGTCAAGCACTAAGTAAGGGCCTTCCCACTTACTTCTGAGCTTATCATGACCAAACAATCATATGCGGTAGTTAAAGAGGAGTACTTTGTCCCCCCCGTCTTAAACTGCTTGATCTTGATCCGCTTATCATGCCAACATTTCGTACGCTTATCACTAACGACCAATTTTGACCGTCAACTCCTGCACAAAAGGAACCAAAATGTGGAATAAAAGCTAGGATGGATTTATTAACTAACAGATTCCACAGATGATGTTCTACAATGTGTGCAAGTGATTTTGAGCTAATTTTGCAGCATAATGGTGTGGTTTAATCCAAGACACAATGTTCCGGCAAATCAAGATGCGACACGTGTCAAAATATGGAGTATAGGGCCCACCAGAGCAAGGAACCGACATGATAAAAGATAAACCTCATGCCATTGACAAGTGGGCCCAGGAAGCGACCCACAGGCCAAAATGCAAGGTCAGTCGGCCCACTGGGAGGCCGGCCAACCAAGCAGGCCGGCCGACCTACCCGTGGGCGGCGCCTTCAGATTCCACATGGAGGTCTCTTACTGGCTGGTGATGGCGGTTTGATGAGGCTCGGCTGCAGCTCACCCCGTGGCTCCCTCCTATAAATACAAAGGGGGGTAGAGGAATGAAGACACACACACCACACACACATCTCACCCTCTCAACTCACCGTTCCTCCCTTGGAGCTTGAGGCCTTCATCCTAGATGCTTAGGTAGACTAGGAGGTGTAGAAGAAGAGGAGGAGAGTGAGGAGGAGTCGGGGGAAGTGCCAGTTTTGTCGGCACTCTTCTCCGCTTGTACCTCGACGGATGCTTATTCGGTTGTAAGTGTTCGAGACTTTCTTTGTTTGTTTATCTGAAATTAGAGTTTAGATCGCAAGTTATCATCTCTGCGTTATATTAGTTGATGTGTATGCTAGCAAGTAGCATTTGATCTTAGCTTAAGACCCCGGATAGAAAAGGGTAGTCTTGGCCAGGGCTAAGGTTAGTAGGGAAAGGTGTAGATGTGGTGTCTAGGCTGGACTATACCACTCAGTTGTCTGATAGTCCCACGGTTTGTAGAGGTAGCCGGCAGGTGGTGACAGCCCTGTTCAAGCCTTTTAGTAATCCTCCACGTTCGGATATTGGATAGAGCATCATTTAGGAGCTATCGGCTTGTATAAGCTAGTCGACACCTTTAGCTCGAAGTATAACGGCGACGTGATCTCTTCTTCTAGGCATAGATTCTAGATATAGAAAGTCCTCTCTTCTATCTTCTCCACAATGGCGTGTGTGTCCTTGGATGAGCCTAAACCCATAGATAGCGTACTCACGTTCCTCAGTGGATACGATACCCTGGAATACTCTTGGGTGAAAGCTACAGCGGTATCCGTGCGCTTGCGGATTTTATTCATGACGTTGCAAAATAATAACAAGCTTTCTGGCGCCGTTGCCGGGGAACGGTAGCTACATTATCTATGGATTTAGTCGTCCTCGTACTTTCTTTTTTCTTTTTCCTTGATTCTACCTCAACCCCCATTACCCATGGAGCAACTATCCCTTTTACAGCTCTCTTTACCCAAGAGCGAGTTCTATGAGCCAGCATCCTCTGCTGACCCAATTCTTTCTACTAGCTATGAACTTGACTCAGGCTACATAGCCTTTGTTCAGGAAAATTTCTTCTCAGGAAGGGATTGTGAAAATCCCTACCATCATCTGTGCGAGTTCGAGCAAGTGTGTTCATGCAAGAAAATTTCGGGCATGACACACGAAACTCTTAAATGGAAATTGTTTCCCTTTTCCCTTTCGGGAGAAGCGAAGCAGTGGTACATTCGTGTCGTAGGCTGTGTGAATGGAAGTTGGATTGAACTTTGGGGACAGATTTTGTTCTGCATTCTTCCCGCTTTCACGAATATGTGCCTTACGAACAGAAATTTTAACTTTCCGTCAGAATGATAAGGAATCAATCGGTGTAGCTTGGGCTAGATTCACCTTATTGGAAAAATCAGGCCCAGACTTGTCACTACCCGAGCAATTATTGCTCTAGCATTTTTATGCGGGTCTTGACAAAGAGTCTGCAAACCATCTTGATCTTACCTCTGGAGAATCTTTCGCTCATCTTACCCCAACCGAAAGTAGGAAAGTCCTCGACAAAATCTTGGACAGAACCTCTTTCGTTCGTATCCATGAGCCAGTTCCCACAGAGCCTGAGATGCGTCAAGCGGAGCCTTCAGAAATCGAATCGGAACCCTCTGAAAGCCCATCAGTAGATTCGATCTATGAAACCGCCCCTGAACATAAATCCGAAACATCGGAGGAGGAAGACCCTTCACTTCCGGAGTTTCTCCGAAGTATCGAGCCGGATGTCTTTGAAGACTTCGGCAACACCTCAAGATACTTCTGCCAGAAGCGACTACCAAGTCCTGTCACTCCTACGGATCCCTTAGAAGAGAATTTTCTTCAGGAGATGATTCAAGAGTTGACAACATTGATCAGCAACGAATGGCTGCAGGAAGGAGAATTATCCTTATCTCCAATCTCTCTCAACTCTCCCTCCTCATCATTCCGTTGCCGTCTCCAAGATCAAAATGTGGACGCTCTCTATAGTCCCACTGTTGGAGCCAATCTAAAGTCAGATGAGTTTTCCTTAGCCTTTCTGGGCAATTACAAACTCACTCCGACTGACAGACAGCTCAAGAGACCTTCAGGTTCTCTTACGAGCAGCTATGGGATAATCACCGATGTGCCATTTTGGCACAATGATGTTAAAATCCGTCTAAACTTCCATATCTTCGAAGATCTCAACTTCGATTTCTTGATAGGACACCCCCTTAAAGCTCTCTTTACGGATGTTCCTAAAGACAGATGTTTAAATATCAAATTAGGGAAGGACACGTTCCACGTCCCCGTGGATCGAGCATTGACATGCTCAGTGGAAGATCTCTCTATTCCAGAGCCAATCGAGGAAATAATGGCCACTTCCACTTTCGAGTCTTTTGACTCAGACTCAAGAAGATCATCGAGGAAATGTCGGAAGAAGTCAGTGATGCGGAAGAAGCTCTCGGTGAAACTTCTGAACTGTTCGTGACTAAGACGCCATCACGACCTCCAATTGAGCTAAAGCCTTTACCTTCCGGGCTTAGATATGCCTTTCTGAATAACGATGTAGAGTCTCCCATGATCATTAGCGACAAACTCTCAGAAGAGGAGATGAATAAACTCATCGATGTTCTAGAGAAGCATCGACCAGTCCTAGGCTATACCCTACAAGACCTCAAGGGCATCAGTCCTGCTCTTTGCACCCACCGAATCCCATTGGATCCCGCAATAGCACCTTCTAGGGAACCCCAAAGAAGGTTGAACAATGCTATGAGGGAGGTGGTAAAGAAAGAGGTCCTCAAACTCTTAGATGCTGGAATTATCTATCCTGTTCCGCATAGTGAGTGGGTAAGCCCAGTTCAAGTTGTGCCCAAGAAAAGAGGCATAACGGTGGTGGAAAATAGCAAGAACGAGCTAATTCCCCAACGATCCATCACGGGATGGAGGATGTGTATAGATTACAGAAAACTCAACAAGGCCACTAAGAAGGATCACTTCCCACTACCTTTCATCGATGAGATGTTAGAGCGATTGGCGAAGCACTCCTACTTCTGTTTCCTTGATGGTTATTCTGGTTACCATCAAATACCCATTCATCCTGAAGATCAGAACAATACTACATTCATGTGCCCCTATGGAACACATGCCTACCGACGAATGTTGTTTTGGTTATGCAACGCACCCGCGTCATTCCAAAGGTGCATGATGTCCATCTTCTCCGACATGATTGAAGAAATTATGGAAGTTTTCATGGACGACTTCTCAGTCTATGGAACAACCTTCGATCATTGTCTAGAAAATTTGGACAGAGTCTTGCAGAGATGCCAAGAGAAGGACCTGATCCTCAACTGGGAGAAATGTCAGTTCATGGTCCATGAAGGCATCGTTTTAGGACACTTAGTGTCCGAAAGAGGGATAGAGGTGGATAAGGCGAAGATTGAAGTCATTGAACAACTTCCGCCTCCCATCAATGTGAAAGGAATCAGAAGCTTCCTTGGCCATGCCGGATTCTATAGAAGGTTCATCGCGAACTTCTCCCAGATCGCTAGACCCCTCACAAGTCTCCTAGCCAAGGATGTTCCTTTCCAATTCACAGATGAGTGCCATAAAGCCTTTGACACGCTCAAAAGGCACTCATCTCGGCTCCAATCATTCAACCCCCAGATTGGAAGCTCCCATTCGAGATCATGTGCGATGCTAGTGATTACGCGGTGGGGGCCGTACTTGGTCAAACCAAGGATAAGAAGCATCAAGCGATCGCGTACGCAAGCAAGACACTCACTGGAGCTCAGCTCAACTATGCCACCATAGAAAAAGAGCTCCTAGCAGTTGTCTTTGCTATCGACAACTTTAGATCCTATCTAGTGGGTACCAAGGTCATCATCTATACAGACCATGCCGCACTCAAGTACCTCTTCACTAAGAAGGATGCTAAACAAAGGTTGATCAGATGGATTCTTCTACTCCAAGAGTTTGATATGGAAATTAAAGATAAGAAAGGAGTAGAGAATTCAGTGGCGGATCATTTATCGCGCATGACCAATACGAATACCCAAGACCTGCCAATAAATGACTTCCTGTGGGATGATATGCTTCTCAAAGTAACAGCTTCGCACCCCTGGTATGCGAATATCGTGAACTTCATGGTCTCGGGGTATGTATCCCAAGGGGAGAGCAAAAAGAAGTTAGTTCAAGAGAGCAGACACCACTTATGGGATGCACCATATCTGTACCGAGTCTGTGCAGATGGGTTACTCAGACGTTGTGTACCCACGGCAGAAGGACAAAAGATCATAGAGAAATGCCATGCAGCACCATATGGAGGTCACTATGGTGTATTTCGCACTCAAGCAAAAATCTGGCAGAGCGGTTTCTATTGGCCATCTATGTACGAAGATACAAAGAACTTCATCCGCAAATGCCCAAACTGCCAGAGGCGTGGAGGGATCACAGCTCGCGATTCAATGCCCCAAAACTACAATCTTCAAGTTGAACTTTTTGACGTCTGGGGTATTGACTATATGGGACCCTTTGTGAAATCCCAAGGATGCGAGTATATCTTAGTCGCCATAGATAACGTCTCCAAATAGGTCGAAGCCATGCCATGCAGAGCCGCTGATGCAAAGCATGCCCGTAAGATGTTCCATGAGATTATCTTTCTAAGGTTTGGCACACCACGGATGGTAATCAGTGACGGAGGGTCACACTTCATTGACTCGGCCTTCCGGAACTTCCTCAAGGAACTAGGGACAAGGCACAACATCGCGACTCCGTACCACCCTCAGACCAGTGGTCAAGCAGAAACATCTAACAAGCAAATCAAAAATATTTTGCAGAAGTCCGTGAATGAGATGGGAAGGGGATGGAAGCTGAAATTACCGGATGCACTTTGGGCATACCGGACAGCATACAAGACACCCATTGGAATGTCACCCTATCAGCTTGTCTAAGGGAAAACTTGCCACTTACCCGTAGAGCTGGAGCACAGAGCACACTGGGCTATCCGGAGGTGGAACATGGATCTTAAAATAGCCGGAGAGTACCGGAAGCGCCAGATCTCGGAACTGGAGGAATGGAGAGATAAAGCCTATCATAGTGCCTTGATCTACAAAGAAAGAACCAAGAGATGGCACGATAAGCAGTTGAAGCCTAAGAACTTCAATCCCGGAGACAAGGTATTGCTCTTTAAATCTAGGGTCAAGTCATTTGGTCATGGAAAACTACGAAGCAAATGGAAAGGACCGTATCACGTCATCGACACATCACCACATGGAGCCATCACGATACAAGATGACGATGGTAACGCCTATAAGGTAAACGGTCAACAACTCAAGCTTTTCCTAGACCATAATAAAGCTCTTGATGAGGAAATAGACATGATTGACTTAGTTGATCCCGTACTTACATTCAAAAAGAGCCATATAGGCCAAAAGGGCAGGTGGGCCCATCCTACCTCTCAAACTTATAACCCCACCAGTTGACCCGCGCAAGCTGGGGCCTAGCCTGGGCCGCCGACCTATAGGTCGGCCGAATCTGGGCCAGCCCCAGTGAGGCCCAGTTTTGGGGCACGGCCTCCTTGACCCACCTAGAGTCCAACTCCGTGAGGCATGATGGCATTTCGTGACGAGAAAAGGAGTCTCATACCCTTCTTCTTCTTTTCCTCAGAAACCCTAAACTCCACACCTTGTTTCCATCTATTCCCCAAAATCTCCATTGGTATCCACTAGCATCCCACCATCATCAACCCATGGCCGACAAGGAGATAGTCCCTTACGTTGCGCCAGAATCCCGCCAGGGTGATCTACTTAGCCCTATGGAGCAGTACTTCGCGGAGGCTCTTCAAGAAGAAGCCTTCTCAGTGACCGCGACCTCACCAGCAATGCCTCGAAGCACCCCCAGAAGGAATGGCCCGAGCGATGCCAGGGGCAGGTCGGCCGATCACCTTGGTCGGCCGACTTGCCCACGAGCCCGCTCGGCTCCAGGCTTCTCTGGTGGTTCTCCATCGCCTGGTGGAGCACTTCCAGCCGAGGTACGGCAAAGCAAACCATGGAATAGGCCCTCAAAGAAGAAATTGGAGGTCTTTGCAGTCAAGTTATGCATTCGTGGGTGACGAAGGAGGGCCGAATAATCAGCCATGATTACTGGCGCAACAAGATATCTCCTGATGAGCCACCACTCCAACCACGCCTCACAATCTTTGGAGTAAGACCACCGACCAGACCGGAAGACTATCAAAACAAGTCTGAGATAAAGAAACTTTTCAATGAGCTTACAAAAGCTCATATGGCCAATGTCAGATTGGACACATCTCAGCAGATGTTGAGGGAAGAGGTCAGAGAGATGCAAAGGGACCTCGACCTTTACTTCAAAACTTGATGAAAGGATGGATCGCCTAGTAGAGGCACTAGGAATCCAAGACTTTGAGTAGGGATCTTAGATAAGACCCCTCTCGTTATCATAGGATTAGTTGGGCGCTAGTTTTAATTGTGTCGTTTAGGTTTAGGTTAGTGTAGTCGCGCCCCGGTTATTATTTCAGAAGTGTGAACATTGGCTCCTCGGTGTTAATGCCGGCAGAGCCCTATTATCTTTCATATTTGGTTTGTTTTGTCTATGATCGAAGAGCAGGTCAAAAACAAGTGTGGGGGGGAGATCCCATGACGCTACACATTCACGATCACATTCACACGTCACGTGCACCTCCCGCTCCGACTCATGAGTTTGCATCACCTCACTTGTTTCCTCCCTTTAGCGTTTCTAAACATGAGCATATCTTCTCAAATTCTTTAACCGGTTTAAGAAATTTGCTAATAAGAGCTCTTGATAGATGCTTTGCATAAATGTTGTTCTTACTGCGCTTAAGTTTGTGAACCATATTTTATATAGGACCCATGATGCTTAGTTGTTGACTAATGTGATATATCTGGTTTAAAGTTGATCATTTCTCTCATGTTGACTAGTTTGGGAATTTTATTTATAAAAACAAAAAACTGAGTTCTTGGTCTTATCTCTTTATCCACCATCCTACCAGAGCCATATGATACTATCCACTTGAAAAAAAACCATGCTTTGTCTCTTGGTTACATGTTGAGCTCGATCAAATTTTGTGACCCATTATGGTTTTACTTTGTTTACACATTTGATTTAAGGTTTTATGCCCAGATGAACCTCGTGCTCTTTAAATACTGTTTGACAATAGTATTCAAAAAGAGAGAGAGAGAGAGAGAGATGAAAAGATGGCATGCCAAAGAATCATGACCAAAAGAGAGAGAGAGAGAGAGACAGAGAGAAAAGATGGCATGCCAAAGAACCATGACCCAGCAAATAAAGTCAGACATGAAAAGGAGCATGTATTTATCTGTGCACTAACCTGATCAGTCGTAAATAAGACTGTAAACCTATGGATCCAATCTTTGATCTTGCAACAGATTTGAGCCAGGGAGAGGACATTCTACCTCACCCACCGAAACACCGGTGAGGTAAAATAGGGATAAATGCTGGTAAGAAGCTATGAGCGACTCCGAGAGACCCATGGAAGAGAGTAATACCATGAACATTTTTTTTCTGAAAAAAAAATCTTTTCAAAATCCCCAAAGTCTGGCAACATGACAGGATGACACTTGAAGCCAAGATCATTCCGTTCTTCAACAACATAAGATATCATGATAGACACATTCAAGTTCACAAGCAAGAGCAAGGTATGGAATAACTTTTGTGCAGGATATTCTATCAGGAAGCTACCGCTTTACCTCAGTCCTGACCTTTACTCGGGACGAGCAAAGGGCCAAGTGTGGGGGATCTTGTTGACAGTCACTAATGATCAATTTTGACCGTCAACTCCTGCACAAAAAAGGAACCAAAATGTGGAATAAATGCTAGGATGGATTTAATTACAAACAGATTCCACAGATGATGTTCTAGAATGTGTGCAGGTGATTTTGAGCTAATTTTGCAGCATAATGGTGTGGTTTAATCCAAGACACAATGTTCTGGCAAATTAGGACGCGACATGTGTTAAAATATGGAGTATAGGGCCCACCAGAGCAAGGAACCGACATGATAAAAGATAAACCTCATGCCATCGACAAGTGGGCCCAGGAAGCGACCCACAGGCCAAAATGCAAGGTCGGTGGGCCCACTGGGAGGCCGGCCGACCAAGCAGGCCGGACGACCTACCCGTGGGCCCCACTGGGAGGCCGGCCGACCAAGCAGGCTGGCCGACCTACCCGTGGGCCCACCGCCTTCAGATTCCTTGTGGAGGTCTCTTACTGGCTGGTGATTGCGGTTTGATGAGGCTCGGCTACAGCTCACCCCGTGGCTCCCTCCTATAAATACAAAGGGGGGGGGGGTAGAGGAATGAAGACACACACACCACACACACATCTCACCCTCTCAACTCACCCTTCCTCCCTTAGAGCTTGAGGCCTTCATCCTAGATGCTTAGCTGGACTAGGAGGTGTAGAAGAAGAGGAGGAGAGTGAGGAGGAGTCGGGGGAAGTGCCTGGTTTGTCGGCACTCTTCTCCGCTTGTACCTCGATGGATGCTTATTCGGTTGTAAGTGTTCGAGACTTTCTTTGTTTGTTTATCTGGAATTAGAGTCTAGATCACAAGTTATCATCTCTGCCTTATATTAGTTGATGTGTATGCTAGCAAGTAGCATTTGATCTTAGCTTAAGACCCCGGATAGAAAAGGGTAGTCTTGACCAGGGCTAAGGTTAGTAGGGAAAGGTGTAGATGTGGTGTCTAGGCTGGACTATACCACTCAGTTGTCTAATAGTCCCACAGTTTGTAGAGGTAGCCGGCAGGTGGTGACAGCCCTGTTCGAGCCTTTTAGTAGTCCTCCACGTTCGGATATTGGATAGAGCGTCATTTAGGAGCTATCGGCTTGTATAAGCCGGTCGACACCTTTAGCTCGAAGTATAACGGCGACATGATCTCTTCTTATAGGCATAGATTCTAGATATAGAAAGTCCTTCCTTCTGTCTTCTCCACACCAGCGTGTGTGTCCTTGGATGAGCCTGAACCCGTAGATAGCGTACTCACGTTCCTCAGTGGATACGATACCCTGGAATACTCTTGGGTGAAAGCTACAATAGTATCCGTGCGCTTGCGGATTTTATTCGTGATGTTGCAAAATACCAACCAATTGTGGAGAAACTTACCCAGCATCGGCTGAGATGGTTTGGACATGTCCAACGAAGGCTTCCTGAGGCACCGGTGCATAATGGGGTTCTTGAGCGGGTCGATAATGTAAAGAGGGGTAGAGGTAGACCTAAACTGACGTGGGATGAGTCGGTTAAGAGAGACCTTAAGGATTGGAATATCTCTAAAAAGATAGCTTTGGATAGGGGCGCTTGGAGACTAGCTATCAATGTGCCTGAACCTTGAACTTATTTCTTTCGGGTTTCATCTCTAGCCTACCCCAACTTGCTTGGGAAAAACGGCTATGTTGTTGTTGTTGTTGCAAAATACCAACAAAGACCACGGCCAAAAGTTCCTTCTCCGTTGTGGCATAGTTGAGCTGGGGGCCGGTCAGTGTCTTACTGGCATGAGATATGGCATAGTGTTGCTTATCCTTGCACTGACCGAGCACTGCTCCGACGGCAAAGTCACTGGCATCGCACATAATCTCGAAAGAAAGACTCCAATCGGGGGGGTTGTATGATAGGTGCGGTAACGAGTGCCTTCTTGAGGGTATAGAAGGCTAGGAGGCAATCATCATCGAAGTTGAAAGGGGCATCCTTGGCAAGGAGATTTGTCAAGGGTCGGGCTATACGGGAGAAGTCCTTGATGAATCTCCGGTAAAAGCCAGCGTGGCCCAGAAAACTTCTCACCCCTTTGACATTCGTTGGGGGTGGCAATTGCTCGATCACCTCTATCTTTGCCTGATCCACTTCTATCCCTCTTTCGGACACTCTATGTCTGAGGACAATCCCCTCTCTGACCATGAAATGGCACTTTTCCCAATTAAGGACCAAGTGCATGTCTTGACATCTCTTGAGAACTTTATCCAAGTTCTCAAGGCATTCGTCAAAACTCTTTCCATAGACCGAGAAATCATCCATGAAGACTTCCATGATGTTCTCGATCAAGTTAGAGAAGATCGCCATCATACACCGCTGAAAGGAAGCGAGTGCATTGCAGAGACCAATGGACATTCGCCGGTAGGCGAACGTGCCGTATGGGCAGGTGAAGGTAGTCTTATTCTGGTCATCTGGATGAATAGGGATTTGATGATAACCAGAATAGCCATCGAGGTAGCAGAAATAGGAATGCTTGGCTAGCCGTTCAAGCATTTTGTCAATGAAGGGCAGTGGGAAGCGATCTTTACGGGTAGCTTTGTTAAGCATCCGGTAGTCGATACACATTCGCCAATCAGTAACGGTCCTCTGAGGTATGAGCTCATTTCTCTCGTTCTGGACCACTGTCATGCCTCCCTTCTTTGGAACTACTTGAACTGGACTAACCCATTTACTATCTTGCACGGGATATATGATACCCGCGTGCAGTAACTTCAGAACCTCCTTCTTAACTACCTTCCTCATCGCATCATTAAGCCGGCGCTGGTGCTCTCTCGACGGCTTATGGTCCGGTTCCATAGGGATGCAATGGGTGCATAGATTGGGGCTAATCCCCTTCAAGTCCTGCAGAGAGTACCCGATGACGGATCGGTACTTCTCCAAAACTGCAACGAGCCACCGAGTCTCACTCTCTGTCAGCTCATCGCTGATGATGACTGGCGTGGCTCTGTTGTTGTGAAGAAAGGCGTACTTCAATCCAGGAGGTAGCGGCTTCAGCTCTGGGAGAGAAGCTTGCGGTGGCTCCTCTCCGTCCAGCTTACTCTGGTCGTCCGGTTCTAGCTCCTGGGTGAAATGAGTGGCATCTTCATCGAGGGAGGGTTGAGTTTGCCCTTCCTGGATGGTGCACATAGCCTCTTCAAGTGGGTCTTGCTCCGATCTAGCTTCCGCAATGGTGTTGCAGGAACGCACTAAGCTGATTGGGATGATATCTCTGCCAACCTTAACCTCAAGCGTGGCTTGGTCTATGTTGGGGTTGACGAGAGGCTCTATTGGCCTTCCGACTAAGAGGAACTCTACACCTTCAGGGATATCGAAGATGTGGAAGTCTAGGTTGACATTGTTGGTTTCCATCATGAATGGAACCACTCGAAGAATACCTCGACTGTCCACGATCTGGCTGTCGATCCATTTCAGGTGCTTACGAGACAAGGTCAAGGGCTACTCGGGTGAGATATGGTCCGCCAGAGCTCTGGACATGATGTTCACCCCGACCCTTGGGTCGTAAAAGGCCTCTTGTGGCCGGCAGGCGTCCCCAATGGCGCAGAAGAGAAGTCTGGGATTACAATAGATCTGGACGATACTACCGCAAGATTCCGCTTCTTCTGTCCATTCCCGGCTCTTAATCGCAGAAAGACCCTCAATCTGCGTGGTGTCTTCGGGAATGAACGCCTCTGATCGCGAGCAAATGCACTTATGTTCCTTCGACATGTTTGAAACATGACCGAGTTCAATGTACTCTTAACATAGGCAATTCTTCAAGGAGTGGCTCATGACCTGTAACACCCGGTTTATAAAAGGACGTAAACCGAGCAATCATATACGTGCCAGGATCAAGTCACATGTATGTACAACAGAATGAACAGTATATCACAGCACAAATCACGTAAGAAGATATAATAAAGCAAATATGAATGTTATTTATTACATTAATGACAAAAGTCTGGTACAGAGTATGCGAAAGCGTAATGCATAAATGATAAATCTCGTCGGAAGCTGAGCAGGGCACCACAGGGACGTCGACTGGGAGACGAACGCCTAGAAGTCCTCATAGTCTTGGTAGCGCTGAGCGAACTCCCTCGCGTCGGCAGGAATTGAGCAGCAGTAGAGTGTCCCCAATAGGAAAAAGAGTAGAGTAGGCAAGAGTGAGTACACAACTTGTACTCAACAAGTATAACACAAACTATGAGGCTCTAAGGTTGGCTGACTCAACTGCATTAGCTTTTAAGTCTTGGCAAAATTTTATTAAAACTAATTACTACAAGTTGGTGAATTACCATAAACCCAGTTACATAGTAATTAATCAAAATTAAATCATGTTACTACTGAGATCCAAACCGAACCAAGCCACCCGGGGAAACCTGCCTCATCAAAGGAAGATAACCCCACTAATCAAAAGGAGGATCTGGGCCCCTCATGACCGTGTGCACGGCTAGTATACCAGTTTTACACTCTGTAGAGGTTGCACATCTTTACCCACAAGTCGTGGGCTACGCTAGTTGTTCATCACACTTCCTTAGGTGAGATGACTAGCAAGCACACTACGAGGCCTTTACAAAGAATCTCGTTGGTAAGGAGTAACCGCGAGGGTGGATCGGTGACTATGGAGCAGGTCTAGTGGGCGTCAAGACACGAAGCACAGACGAGAACACTCAGCACGAGGGCCATAGAAGCTTACCTCCCCTGCCCCGCAGGTAAGTTACTCCAAACCAAAAAGACCTAATTATTACACCAAGACCGTCCCATTCCAGTCTTGTGGTAGCGCTGTTGTCCCAGGTTGTCGCTCTATGAACCGGTCCTTATGGAGAGTGGCCAACCAAGCACTAAGCACCGTGCTGGCCCCCTAAACCATGTTTCTAACAAAACATATTTTAACGAGACGTGAGCCACTCAAGCACGAAGCATAGAGGGCCACTCCCAGAATTAAATTGCATAAACCATTAATCAAATTAATTAAAAAGGACCAAGTGTGTTATAGCGCGGCACCTAGCACAACTAACCAAAATGCAACCCAAAGGATATATATAAAGGATAAATGTGGCTAGGAAATCCTTATAGGCATACAGTATTAAAATGCAGTATGAAAGTGTATTTAAAAGTGATAGGTTGTTCATGTTATACTTGCCTTCCTCGTACTGCTCCTGCTGCTGCTCAAACTGGTCGGAAGACGGCTGCTCTGGGTACTGGTACTGGGGCTCCTCCGGTAGCTCAACGTCTACTCACGAACACATGGCCCAAAAACAATACACAACATAAACATACATGCAAACAATAGCAAAAACTAATAAACAGTACATCAATACATGAAAACAGCAAACAAAACTATGCTAGAACTATTATATGCGTTACAACGATCGCGTGGACATAAAGAACGCCTAAAACGGAGCTAAAACGCAAAATCTAGGCCTAAAACAAGTTCTAGGGGCTTATCTGCGAGAAAAACTAGGTTCCAGGGGGTTTTCTGCAAAAACCAAGGGTCTAAACATAATTAAACAATAACTCTGGGGTCTAACTTGCAAAAACATCAGGGCTGGACTGCGGGTACTAAATCTAGAAAGGTCAGGGGGGTCTGAGTAAAAACCTGGGCCAAACAGCAATTATTTTTGAAAAGAGATGGACTACGGGTTGATATCAAGAAAGATGGGGGGTTCTCTAACAAAAATCCAGGCCGAAACGGTATCTTCAGATTGGGACCGTCGGATCTCGATCTGATGGCTCAGGGCGGCTCGGGTCTAGATCTAATCTAGGCGGTGGATTCGAGATCGAGCGGCCGCAGGCAGTTGGGGGGCGCGGGCGGCGGCGGGACTCACCGGAGCAGGGCTACCGCGGTGGGTGATCGCCAGAATCGGCCAAATTCGGCAAGCCGAGGGTCAAACCGAGCGGGTCTTTGGCCTGGGATGGTCAGCGCGATACGCGTAAACCACCTGAGTATAGAACGGGGCATGGAGGTGCGCGGAGCTGTGCTGGCAATGGCGGCGGCAGCCCTGGTCGTAGGGAAACCGCCGGTGTGCTGCGTTCGGGCTATGCCGGCACTGGAGAACGGGTGCAAAGGGCGCGTGGAGTAAGCGTAGGGCAAGAGCAACCTAAAACTAGGGTCGCGCGGGGTGGAGAGGCACTGCAAGGCACCGGCCATGGCGGAGCTGCGGTGGCGAGGCGCCGGCGTGCGGTGCCCGGCCAACAGAGTGGCCTACAGCCTAATTGGCTTAGCGCAAAAGGAGGCATGGGGCTCTGGGGTGCTCACCGAGGGTTGTGGTAGACGGAGTTGCGGCGTAGGGGAGTCGTCGGTGAAGTCCGGCGGCGGGTTGTGGTGGAGTTCGCGGAGGAAGGTCGAGACGGGGCCGCCCCGGGCTCCTGGGCTCCTTGGACCAGCACGGGGCGTTCCTGCGTCGGCGGTGGGAGGGTCAGCGCGACCGGAGCAAAGTCGGCGGCAAGCAATTGTGCGAGGAAACGCTCACCTGCGGCGGCGGGTGGTTCTGCTTCGAGCGCCGGGGTAGCGGCGGCTGCTGCTAGGGTTTGGGCTGCGGCCGTGGATGAAGAGAAGGCGCAGGGGTTCCGCGGGGTTTAAAGAGGGAAGGGCCGAGGATCTCGGCGAGGGAGTAGGGATGGAAGGCCCGCGGAAATCTCGGCCGGACTCTGCTGCGCGGCGAGGTACGCGGGAGGAGGGGGATGACCGGTGGGACCCACTGGTCATCGGCGGGGCGATCGCGAGGCGCAGCGCTGGAGCGAGCGGGGTGCGGTGTGGGCCGCTGCGTGGGAGGGAGAGGAGGAGGGTTGAGCTCGGGTGAGGAACTGGGCCGAGCGCGGGAAGGAAAGGAGGGTTGGATTGGGTTTGGGTTTTGCTTTGGGCTGGTTTCTAGTTTTGGGTTTTCTTTCTATTTCTCCTTTTCTATTTCTAATTCAAACTAACACTCAACTAGGTGAATTCAAATTCAAATTTGAATTCACAACTAGCACTCAAACAAATAAATTAATGCACCAGCATGAATGCAACACCAACAATTAAACCTATGATAAAATTTTAATTACTTGAGGAACAAAATTGGAGTATATGCCATACTAAACACAATAAACCTTAGAAATTTAAATAAAGAAAATTAAATTTATTAATAAAAGCTGAAATTTAAATTAGGGTGTTACATGACCTGAGGTCTTGGGTGGTTCGGTGACTTCCTCTATGTGTGGTGGAGGTGGAGAGGAAACAATGGATAGGATGTGGAGTGGCTGCCTTTCAGTGGGCGGAACTTCTGGCTCAGGAGGGTCGTCAAAGACATCGGTGTAAGCAGTAAAGAACCTTCTCTACGATGGTCCTAACTTCAGCTGCTGTCTTGTAGTAGACCGACCCCTCGGAGGCAAGGTTCAAGAACCGCTCGCTCTCTGGGTTAAGGTCATAGACGAAGTGTTGCATCAACATCTCCTCAGAAATCTTGTGGGGGGGACCTGAGGACGCGAGATGCGAGAATTGCGCCCACGCTGCTCCAAGTGATTTATTGTCGCCTTGCTCAAAAGAGAGCAGTTGTCTGCGACACGGGATCACTTTGGGGACAGGGAAAAAGAACAGACAAAACTCGTCCTTCAGCTGAATCCAATCTCCTCCAACTCTCACTGCAGTCTGGTAGTACCAGGTCTTCGCCCTTTCCATCAGAGAGAACAGAAATAGCTTCCACCGCAGGGTGTTCTGGTTCATCCCGGGTATGATAAGGAGAGAGCAGTTCTCCTCGAATTCTTGCAAATGAGCGTAGGGGCATTCGTCTCTTCTACTAGAGAAGGGTGATGCATGAACCATGGCTATGAGACTGGGATGGATCTCGTAGCCATCAGAAAGGATGGGATGGCAGGATGGAGGCGGTTCCATATACTCGCGGTATTGAGCTGCCAGATAACTAGGCGGAAACTCCATGTGAAAAGGTGGATGGATGGATGGATAAGTGTACAGCTAAAAAGCTCAAGTACTAGTGTTGCTACCGTTCCCTAGCAACGGCACCAGAAAGCTTGTTGGCACTCCTTAGACTAACAAATTACTCCGCAAGCGCACAGAGACCGATTGTAGCTTTCACCAGGTGAGTAAGCCTGGGATATCGAATCCAAGGAACGATAACCTTCGACTAGTGGTCTGGAGCGATTCAACCGGACCCGCTAGGGAGCAGAGGTACGAGGGTAGAGGGCTTATCTCTAGATAGAATCCTAATTACTAAGATAACTTGAAGAGCTACTAACTTGATCTGTTTTGGCGGCCTAAGCGAAGGGCTCAGAAAGGGATGAGAAGGGGCCCAACATACTTTCTGCAATCCTACTACTATGAAAACACCCAAACGTGGTGGACTACTAGGGACGGACAAGGCTGTCACCACTTGCCGCCTACCACTGCGGTGCCGTGGGGTGGAACACAACCCAAGGTAACTACCAAGCCTAAGCACCACGCCTAAACTATCGAGTCACTGACTTCCGCCTCGCGCTAAGGCAAGAAGAAACCCCAAATGGATAGAACTTGCTGCCCACGCAGACAAGGGATTCCACAGATCAAAGAAAGTAACTAAGTAAGTAACTTAAGTAAAAAGTAAACTAGCGAGGAACTAGAGACAAGCGAGGAAAACTTACTTGATTATAAGATTCCCCCGAGGTGGGTACAAAGTGGGGTAAGGTAGAGAGAACTCGACTCCACCCCTTTAGCTCGGCTTCCGCCCAAGCTCTCACCTCACACTCTCCCTATTCTACTAAGGACGAACTGAAATTGTGAGGCACTCAAGCTCCCAAGGTGTGTGTTACAAGTGAGGTGAGGGGGTCCTATTTATAGTGTACCAAGGTCGGTTCTTGGCGGTTATGGCAGTTAGCGCTAGTTGTACGTAGCAGAGGAGGCAGTGCTTGATCTTCACGCAAAAGCTGGACACCAGGGGCTGCCAAGTGGGGCCGGGCGGCCTGGCCTAGGCCGGCCCGGCCTGTCCTTGCCACCATGTGGCACCGCCTTTCTGTGGGACGGCTCTGATCTCCTCCAAACGTCGGTTCTTCAGGTGGTTTCCTCAATCGTCGTTGATTTGGGCCGGGCGGCCTTATTGGGGCCGGGCGGCCTGCCTCCAGGAGCCTCTCGGTCCTCTGTTGCACCGACACGCTCCTCTCTGGCCATGGATCACTGTTAAATTGGGTTTTTGCTGAGTACTTGACCATGGCCCAGGTTGGCTACTCTTTTGAATATGGGTCCAAGCCTTCCGGGTCCAAGTTGTGCATTTCTTGACATAGCCTACTGGAATGGCTTGGATTCTCCCTCTTAGTGACTTTGGTAAAGTCTCATGCCAAGGTTCCACCGAAAGTACGCCGGTCGGCCGGATTCGGGCCTTCTGGTCCAAACGGTGTCTGTTTTGGGTAAATTTTGGATATGTCATCCCTGAGATCAAATAAACAACAAAACTTGTGGAACTCATTAGTAATAATGGTTATGGCATGGTTATGGCCTACATTTCATGAAATCAGGTGGAGCGTTGGCGGTGGAAACCATTGTTATCGACCACCAATAGCTATTCATACAGAGTTCGTTCATGGTTTCTTACTAGGTTCTTAGCTTGCTTTGTCATGATCTATTCTTTATTAAGTTGTATTAGTTGCTTGCTTGGACCAGATGATTTGGGTAAGGATATCGGTTCATTGTGCTTTCGGGCTTGCTTTAGCGTCTTACCTGTCCATCCGAAGGGTGGGGGACTCGGGGGGTGCTAGGGTAGTAACCTCATATGAGGGCATGGTGCCCGGGTATGCGGGATCCCTCGGATATGACGGTGCTCCACGGTTTGACTGGGGTAGACCGCAAGTGGTGACAGCCCTATCGGCCCGCCGGGAAGCTGCTTCTCGATTAGCGTACTCCCCGACATTCGAGTATCGTGTAGGAGTTCATGCAAAGATGCAACGGGACTAGATGTTCTCCAGTGCGGGTCATTATCCCCGATATCCCTAATTTCCCGGCACCTACAACTCTAAGCATGTGGCTAACATAACTTCTCTACCAACATGAATAGTATACTAGGATTTTGTTTGCCTATGCTCCCGCTAACCTTAGGTGTATTCATGTATTCTTTATTCACGAGTGTTGGCTGATCTGTGTGTCGCATTACCCTTGATTATCCTTTAATGTCACTTACCCTTGTATAATCAGTAGTCTGCACCTTATCTCATACTGTTATGGTTATGTATCTAGTAAACATCTTTAGACACCTCATTGTTGACGGTCGTTATCACAATAAATTTGACCATCAAAGTGAACTAAAATGACAACATTCCATGTCTACTCCATGTCTGATCATAACAAAATATTATTTATCTGACGAGTTCCACGAGTTTCGATGTTCCCACGTGTTTTGCAAGAATCTCTAATTTTCACAAGTAAAACTTACCTCAAATGGGAGAACAAGGTGCACCAATGCGAAGAGCTCGTCGCACTGATCAAAACAGATATATAATTCAATATTTTTGGAGCTCCCAATAAAAAGATATGAATTTTGCAAATTAAAAAAGGAGTGCTGACGTCATCAGACATCAGCACCCCCAAGTTCCATGACAGCACGCGCACGCACAAATTCAAATGGCCAGGCAACCAACCCCGGACCGACACGTGGCCCTGGGGGGGCTTCCCGCACGGGAAGCGCGCGTGCAGGCGCACGGTGCGCTGCCGCTCAGCCGCTGGCAGGCGGGCCTAGGTGGCAGGCACGCGCGCGGGAAGCGCGGGCAAGGCGCGCACGCCCGTTTGGCCAGCCACAGCGGCACGTGTCAACGCGGGAATGGAGCGGAGGAAGGCGGTTTCCGGTCCACGCATGGGAGGTGCAGTCGGCCGGCGGTTTCGGCCGGTTTTGGCACCTAGAAGCCTGGTTTCCCTTCCAGAAATCCACAACAGCGCATGTTTCTCCAGTTTTGCTCCGGTTCACTGCCTTCCTGGCCAGTTTTGCTCCAGTTTTCAGCGCAGCACGCAAGGAAACAAGGATACCGATACCAGGAGGTCGGTTGCATGCCAGTATGACGGTGGAAGAGTGTTTCCATCTATAGGGAAAGGCCTCTCTCCCTCTCCACTATAAATAGAGGCCATTCCCTCCTCCCACAACACACACCTACACACTTGAGCCTCATTTCTCCATCATATTGTTGTAGTAGTGTCCCTCTAGGTGTTCTCCACCTAGTTGTATATTTAGAAAAGAGGAGGAGAGTGAGAGTAGAAGAGAGGTGGAGGAGCCGGGCTTGTCAGAATCTCCTCAGCTTTTGTACCTCTACGGATCTGGTTTAGCTCAAGTTGCATCCAGGTTATCTTTCGATATTTCTGAGTTTATTATTTGTCTAAATTCAGTTCTTGCTTTATTTCACTTACGGGAATTCCGCTCGACCGAGTGCTCTAGTCCAGGTACCGGGTTAGAGTAGTAATCGCTAGCATAGACGTGGTGTCTAGGCTTGTGTTTACTTGAGTTTGCGCCCAACCCCACCGATAGTTGTGGTAGCCCTGGAGGTGAAAGCTCCAACTAGGCCTTTGTATTTCACCACATTCGGGTTGGTGTTTTCGTAGGGCTGTTGGCGGCCTGACCCCGATCACCTTTTCCCAGTCTTTTCGAGGATCGAAAAGGTATCGTCGCTCCGAAGTAAGTGAAGTTTAGTGAGCCTGACCCTTTAGCATCTGGTAATCCCAGGAATACCTTAGGAGACCCTCTCATCCTACAAAAACATTCTTTCTACCTTATCTTTGGATGACCTTGGCCCCTTTCTAGTTCACTTCTCGTTCCCCATGGAAATCGATACTTTGGAATACTCCGGGTGAAAGCTACAGCGGTATCCGTGCGCTTGTGGATTTATCTGTTTGCGTTAACAAATACCAAAAAGCTTTCTGGCGCCGTTACCGGGGAATGGTAGCTCTTCTAGAATCGAACCAAGTCATCCGTGTATCCTTTTTCATTTTACCACCACCACTTTCACCTCACCACATCCTTCAACCACCACCCATCAAATGGATTCCACTCCTATTCATTAGTTCTCCGCACCAAAGGGCGAGTTCTTGGAGCCACCACAGTTGTCAAAGCCAATCACAGCTCCTAGCTATGAACTCCGTCCTGGCTTTATAGCCATGGTTCGGGACCAATCCTTTTCTGGGCATGAAGATGAAAATCTTTATACCCATCTTCGGGAATTTGAGCATTTGTGTTCTTGCCTTCATATTGAGGGTATGGAACATGAGACCATTAAATGGAAGTTGTTTCCGTTCTCCCTTTTGGGAAGAGCGAAGAAATGGTATGCTCATACCGTTGGTGGAGTCAATGGAAATTGGGATGAACTTCGAGATAAATTTTGTCTCGCTTTCTTCCCCGAATCCCGAATTGGTGCCCTTCATGTAGAAATTCTCACTTTCCAGCAAAAAAAGAAGGAGACTCTAGGAGCAGCTTGGGCTAGGTTCACAGACCTCATAAATACCGGCCCAACACTTTCTTTGCCTGACCACGTCCTTTTGAATCACTTCCATCTTGGTCTAAGCAAAGAGACTGCTGCTTACCTAGATATTTTGTCGTGGTGTGCAAACCCACAGCTGGGTGGCGTAGTGCACCCGCCTAAACCCAAAGGGTGAGTACTTGGGCGTTAGCTAGGGTTAGTTCGATCTTGGTGGAAGAACATGATGAACACAGCTGGTTTAGAGTGGTTCGGGCCGCCGGAGCGTAATACCCTACGTCCACTGTGTGTTGTATTGCTTGTGTTCCCTTAGTCTTGAGAGAGTCTGAGAGAGCTTGTTGTGTGCAGCGAGCGCCTCCCTTTTATATCTCAAGGGAGGCGCGTACATGGCCGTTGAGTCCCCGACAGGTGGGCCCAATCAATGTAGTATAAAATAACATATTGTTCATACATTATGGCATTGTAGGCGAAGGAGATCTCATCCCTGGATTTCCTTGCTCTGCTCCTGGGAATCCTCCCCCCAGCATACCCATGCCCTGTCTTGTCGAAACGGCGCCAGGGTGTAGCTTACGGCGTTGCCTGCAGCGTAGCTGAACGGGCCGAGTAGCTTGCGGCGTAGGCGGTATGATGGAAAAGTGACGTGCCGTCGTATCCATTTAATGCGGCAGGCGGGCTCTGCGTGGATGCGGCACATGCGGCAGCACTGTGTACCTCGGTAATATGCGGGTGGTCTAAAGTGAGGCCTGACAAAGGCTGCCCCGCGTGCCACGGCGGCAGAGCACGCCTCAACCACCCGCATTGAATGCGGTGGGTGGGCGAGTCTTCCAGCCGAAGACCCGCGCCCGCGCCTGCACCTGCGGGACACATGGTGGCTCTGGACCCCCCCCGGCGGTATGTTGGTTCTACGCGCGTGGGAGGTCTGGATGGACGCGGGAGGTCCCGGACCCCTATGGGGGGGTCCGCGCCCTCGGCTGTTGGCTCGGAGCTTCTCCTCCTCTGGGACACGTGGCGTCTCCGGACCCGTCGCAGAGCGGGGAGCGGGTCCGGGGCCATTGGCCCGGTGAGGTAAGAGCCTGACCCGTGGGGCCCGGCTGTTCCACCCCTTATGGCGTAGTTACAGATGACTACGCGAGTCCTGCCTTGCTGCAGTAGGAGTGGGTATCCCTACTACAGGGTACCGACAGTGGCCCCCGGGCCCATCTCGGGAGAGGTGACGAATCCGCAGGTAGGGCCACTACTATGACTTGGCTCTGCATAACTTGAAGCCTCTAGCGTTAGACTATGCATACTGTAGGAGTCTTGACCGGCTTTGACCATCCATCGGGGTTTTCACTGCCTCATCACATCGCAATGGCTTACTGACTCGTGGTCCCCACATATAGTGGTACACCTAGTCACGCGAGCGACGCTCGACATTGTTGCGGCCGGAGTAAACGGGATATTTACCACTAGCGTAGTTCCCGAAAAGCCTGGTCATGCCAGCGCTTTATGCATGCACGTCGTCTCAGCTTCCGCCTCGCTTTGCGTGTGGGCGATGGTTCAGATCCCGCCTTTTCACACCTTTGTTTGTTAACCGCCCTCCCTGACAGGCGGGCCTGGCCCCCCTTGTCATGGACTGGGCGGTTAACACCAGGCATGAGCATCGCTTAGGTTCCAGCAACGGTTCCGGGGCGCGCCGGTTGGGTCAGGCTTCATAAAGGGACGAACCGCATACCGCGGTTACTTTTCCGCATTCGCTTTCTTCCTTCCAAACCTTTGCGCCCCTTTGCCTTTGAACCTCCTCGCCCTTGCTCTTCTGCGTAGATTGCTCCTCACCTCCATAGTGAGATGGCGTCCCTCGTTCGTCCCTGTCGCTTCCAAACCGAGGAGGAGCTGAACATGGTGCGCTGCCTGCTTGGGTGGAGTCCACAGGAGATTGCCTGGGGGATTTGAGCAGGCTCGGTTCCCCTAGGTGATCTGCGCGCTGGGGAATTTGTGCTGTTTATCTCGCACATTTCCACCGGCCTGGGGCTGCCGATCTCCTCATTCTTTCTGCTGCTGCTGGAAGATTTCGGCCTCCAGCTTCAACATCTCACGCCTCACTCCATCCTCCTGACATCAATCTTCATCCACTTGTGCGAAATGTTCGTGGGAGTGCAGCCCTGCATCTTCCTCTTCCGCCACTTCTTCATCCTGGTGAAGTCCAGGAAGGGCAAGGATGAAGTGGGGGCGTACTACTTCCAGACGAGGAGCGACTTGCGGACGCCTTACATCCCTGGGCTTATTGGTAGGAAGTGGGAGGAATGGCGCAAGGAGTGGGTAATCGCCACCACCAAAGCCAACGAGCGCCTCGTCATGCCGACCGGGGGACCCGCCTCCGACCACCAATCCTAGAGGGCCAAGCCGTCCCTGCCGTCGGAGTTTGACTCCGTGCTGAGCAAGATCAGGGTGCTGGCGGAGGGCGGCCTCACCTCACTGCACGTGCTCGGGGACTTCCTGAAGCGCCAGATCGCCCCTCTCAAGCAGTGGCCGCGTCCTGCCTGGAGCTTCACCAGGCCCCAAGACTACAGTAGGACCCACCGCGGGGAGGACATCGATCTGACCCAGGAAGCCCTAGAGGTCTTGGTGCGGGCGGTGACGGGGGAGATCTTCATCCCTGAGCACCTGATCCTTCCTCAGGGTGTCGTTCCTTTCTGCGAGAACTCACCCCTGAGGACCGCGGTGCTGGCCACCCTGCCGACCCTCGACGACGGCGGGCTAGCAGCGCGCCAAACTAGGGGCAACCCGGACTGTGGGATCCGGATCCCTGGTGCATTCAGGGAACAAGCCGTGCCGAGTGCCGCGGGGTCCGGCCCCACTGCCAAGGGCAAGCAGGCCGTGGCTGGTAGCTCCGTCACGAGCAGTCCCAGCCAGGCCCGGAGCAACTCCGGCGCGTCGTCAAAGGAAGCGGGCTGGCGCAGGTTGCACCGCGGCGACGTGACCCCAGTTACGGAGCCCACGGCGAAGCGTCAGAGGACCACTGAGGACGCGGGCCAGGATAGCTCCCGGGACCCCGGCTCTCGCGGGACCTCTGGAGTAGCCGCGCCGCCACCACCACCGCCTGGAGATGCTTCCCCCCGGCAGCAACAGCAGCAGCAGCAGGCACGGTTTGTGCCTCCGCCGCCGCCACGGGAGCAGCAACAGCAGCCATGAGGTGTGCCTCCGCCACCGCCTCGGGAGCAGCAGCAGCAGCAGAAGCAGTCGCTGAGCCTCCGTGGACACTGGAGACCCGGCGCTCCGGGGTAAGTGTTCTTCTGTTCACTCCCCATATTCTCGGTGCTTCGCTTTTTGCTGAAGGTTTCTTCTCTTTGTTTGCCAGGGCCTCTCACCCAGGCAGCTCTTCCACCGCCGCTGGCTTGTCATCGGGGGTCCAGGCGACAGGGGCCTCGGCGGCAATGGCGGGAGCGATGGAGGGTGAGAGGAGCTCAGGTGCGGCGGCTTCCGCTAACCCGATGGTGCCCAACGCGGCGGCGGCGGATGTTCCAGCGCCAGGTGCAGCAACACCCGACACGGTGGCCCCCGAGGCCCCGGCTACGGCGGCAGTCGCGCCGACACCGGGCTTGGCGACGGCGAGCACAGCGGCAGCGGGCGCGGCAACGGCGAGCACAGCTGCAGTGGGCGCGGCAACGGCAAGCACCTCGATTCCTGAGGTCCCGACGTCTGTGCCGGACATCCCCTCCCCCAGCTCCCAACCTGCGGCAGAGGAAGAGCTGGAGGAGGTTTCTGGTAGGCGGCTCCTGCATGGTCCCCCAGAGGAGGATGCGGCTCCCCTCCCCCAGGTGCTGGTCCGGGTCCGGCAGACGATCGAAGAGGCGACTCCACCGCCGAGGCGGCATTCCGGCGGGAGTGGGCAGCTCTAGAGAGCGAGCGTCAGTGCCTCAGCGTCTGGCATATCCGCCTGGAGGAGTGCATGAAGGCCGAAGACTCCCCTGCCGCCGCCGCCCGGTGCGAGCTTGAAGCCGACCAAGAGTCCTACAGGAAAGGGCTTCGGAAGGTGTTCGACCGGGAGGTTGTGGTGGCGAGACGGGAAAAAGCCCTGGCGCTGCGGGAGGAGGCTATTGCCATGGAGGAGGCCAGCCTCGCGGCCCAGTGGTCCGAGTTCGAGTCTTGCAGCCAGGGACTCGAGGTCCATAAGCTGGAGCTCGACAAGCTCTCCGAGTCTCTGCACCAATGGCGCCAGGAACTACAGGACACCGCCAGCCAGTAGGCCGTTGCCGAAATAGAGCTCGAGGGGGAGAGGAAGTCCCTTGTTCAGTGGGAATCCCTCACCACCACCATGGAGCAGGCTCTTGCGCGCCAGTGCGAGTGTCTCAAGAAAATGAAGGAGTCGACGGCGCAGAAAGAGGCCTCGCTATAGGAGAAGGCCCGCCAGCTGGAGGCGGCTCAGGCAGTGCTGGATGCCCAGGTGCAGGAGGCGGTCCAGGAGGCAGTCCGGAAGCTGCAGGAGGACCAGCGCTTGGGGGCCCAGCGAATCGTCGACTGGGCGAGTGAAGCAAGCTCAGCTCTGGTGCCACTTGGGATGAGTCCAATCCAAGTGGCAGAGCCGCCAGCTTTGATTGCTGACGCCCTCCCAGTGCTGAACTCTGCTTCAAATAGACTTCGGCGTCTGGAGCCGATCCTTGCTGGCCATCTTGAAGCCGAGGGCCGCGAGCTGTGCCAGATGGTGGCGGAGTACATTCTGACTTGCTTCCGGAGCCACAACCCAGCCATCTCGTTAGCCCCCGTCGTCGATGGTCCAGTGGCGGAGACGGAGGCCTCTGCTCGGGAAAGTGTGCAGGATGTCGTCGACTTCATCGCTGCTTACTTCAAGCGGGAGCCTGCAGATTCCTGAGCTGGACCATCACAGCAGGCGATCTTTTGTTTTTTGTGTTATGTAAAAACTTTGTACTTGTTGAAACTTTAATAGAAGAAAATTTCAACTTAGCTGTTTGTCAGTTGCTTTGGTTTGCGGTATGCAGCACCCCGGCGCCCAGGCCCCCTGGTAGATAGGTTCAGTTGTTAGGACCTATCTGCCATCGGAGCCGAAGAAGACACTCCGGACCCCCGTATGAGGTTGAGCAAGGGTCCTTGGGCATAGGTGTAGCATAAATTGCAACTCGAACGAGCGACTTATTCCCTGTATAGCAGAAAAAACTACAGAGAGGAAAATCAAACTCGCTGGGATGGTAGTAATGACACTGCAACTTAGCTTTTTGTCGCATGCAGAATCGATCCGTGGCGTCTGGCTCAAAGCGAACGCTTCGGGCCCCCTGGGAGACAGGCTCAGTTGTTTTGAGTCTGTCTACCACTGAGACTGGACCTTGATCTGCATGAAGCCTTAAAGCGGATGCCGGGACCCCCTGGTAGGTAGGCTCAATCGTTTGAGGCTAGCTACCACTAGTCAAGGCCTAACCTGCATACCACTCAAAGTCAAAGCTTAGTAGCTGGCCCGCGGGACTTATTCTGGACTGGCCCCTAGGCTAGTACGAGGTCCGGGGCTCCGGACACACAGGTCCAGACAGCTCAATGCTTGTTACAGAGTGGTGGAGTGTGTAGGCTTAGGGTACGGAATCAGGCAAAGGCGCTACACAGGGCTCCAAACCACTCCAGGAAACAAACACGACTTCACTGGACCCGGCTCCGACGCTCCGGACCCCTCCCTAGCAGTGGGTGAGGTCATTCTGTCGTACCCGATCCTTTGAGATATGAAGCTGGAACTGCTGCATAGGACTTAGGAAGTCGACCCTTGAGCTAGAACGAAGTCCGGGCCCCTAATTACCCAGCTCCGGGTACTAGAGTACTCATTACAGGGTGGTGGAGTGTGTAGGCTTTGGGTACGGAACCGGCTAAGCGGCCACACAGGACTCCGAACCACCCCAGGAAATGAACACTCCCTCTCCAGAGCAGGTCCCTAGGGGTCCGGACCCCTCTCTCAGCAGCAAGGGGGTCCGGACCTGTACGACAGTCCGGCAACTCAATACAGATCTTTGCTGTAGTGACAAGAGTGGAAGTCAGCGCGGGGATTAGAAAGGGAAAAGCTCGAGAATCGAAATGCGAAATAAAATTTGACACAAAGACAGAACTGAGAGTAAATCTTTCCTTTGCAACTTGATATACATGGCTTGCACGATGGATGCCAGAGGCCGGGTTTATGAGGGCGGATCTCTATCGCTTTGGGCCGCGCGTTAATGCTAGCCGATGGTGCGATGGATGCCAGAGGCCGGGTTTACGAGGACGGACCCCCACTGCTCTGGGCCGCACGCTAATTCTATCTTATTACAAACGAAAAATTCATTTCCCTGCTCTGCCTAAGTGTAAAACTTACGCAGATGCTCTATATTCCATGGGTTGGGTAGCGGCACCCCATCTTCTATGGCAAGGCGAACGTATCCGGGTTGGCATACTTCTGTAACCTTGAAGGGGCCCTCCCAACTGGGGGAGAGTTTGTGGAGCCCTGCTCGGTTCAGGATCCACCTCAGAACGAGGTCGCCAGCCTGGAGCTCCCTACTGTGCACGAACCGTTGATGATAGTGCCTGAGCGCCTGGTTGTAGCATGCATTTCGGATTGCTGCTCGCCACCTTCGTTCGTCAACGAAGTCCACATCATCATGCCGCAGTTGTTCCTGCATGGATTCGTCAAAAGCCTGGACCCGTGGTGAGCCCAGGTGAATTTCCGGGGGAAGGCATGCTTCAGCCCCGTAGACTAGGAAGAATGGCGTCTCCTCGGTGGCACGGCTGGGTATGGTCCGGTTGCCCCATAGTACGCACGGAAGCTCATCAACCCATTTGGTGCCGTGCTTCTTCAAGAAGTTATAGGTGCGAGTCTTGAGTCCCCTGAGGATCTCTGCATTCACTCTCTCGACCTGTCCATTGCTGTGGGGATGTGCCACGGACGCGAAGGATAGCTGGATACCGATGTCCTCACAGTACTCTTGGAAGAGTCTGCTTTTGAATTGGGTCCCATTGTCCGTGATGATGCGGTTTGGGATGCCAAATCTGCACACAATGGACTTGAGGAATGCGACTGCTGATTTTTTAGTGATGTTCACCACAGGGGTAACCTCCGGCCATTTTGTGAAAGTGTCAATGGCGACGTAGAGGAACCGGTACCTGCCGACGGCCCGGGGGAACAGTCCCAGGATATCCACGACCCATACGGCAAATGGCCATGAGGGCGGGATCATTTGCAGAGCTTGAGCTGGTGTGTGTATTTGCTTTGCATGGAACTAGCATGCTTTGCAGGACCTTACCAGCTCAGCCGCATCCTGGAGTGCTGTCGGTCAGTAGAAGCCATACCGAAAGGCATTACCAACAAGCGTGCGAGATGAGGAATGACTTCCGCACTCGCCTCCATGGATCTCTGCGAGCAACTCGCAGCCCTCTCCCTGGGAAATGCATCGCATGAGGATACCATTGGCGCCACGGCGGTAGAGATCCCCTTCTACCACCGCGTAGCGTTTAGCCAATCATACTATGCGCTCAGCGGACGCATCATCATCAGGAAGGATATTGTCTTTCAGGTAGTCCCGGATCTCGGAGATCCATGCATCGGGAGCTCCCTGAGCAGGTGGGAGTGGTTCTATAAGGTCTCCAGGATCCTCAACGGAGCACACAACCCAGGGCGGGCACCACAGGTGGAATGCCGCCGGGACCGCTAGCTTCGAGGTGCTAGCTTGATCCCCTTCACCCAGTTCGGCAGGCTGGGCGGTAGGTCTCAGCAACCGTCTTTCGAAGATGCCCTCGGGCACGGATGCCCAGGTAGATGCTCTCGCGGAGAGATCATCTGCTGTTGAGTTGAATTCGCTGGGAACATGTTGCAGTTCCAAGGTGTCGAAGTCCTTCTCGAGCTTCCTCACATGAATGAGATATGCCGCGAGTCGGGGATTGTTGCAGCTACAATCCCCTCGGACCTGCTTGATGATTAGCTGAGAATCTCCCTTCACTAGAAGCTGCCGGACCCCTAGAGACAGGGCTTGTGTCAGGCCATAGATCAAAGCTTCGTACTCTGCCATGTTGTTGGTGGCCTTGAACTCAAGGTGTACCATGTACTTTAGCTGATCTCCGTTTGGGTCGATGAGGACCACACCAGCTCCAGCCCACTGCTTGCGGACGGACCAATCGAAGAAGAGTGTCTAGTGGGGCTCGGTGAAGACTGGTGTCCTGACTTCCGGCTCCGGGGGTCCGGCGTTGAGGTCCGGACCCCATAATTGCTTGGGGAAGGAGTCCATTCTGCTATGAAATCAGCCAGGATTTGGCTCTTGACTGCATGGCGGGGCTGGAAGTCCAGCTGGAACTTAGCCAACTCTGCTGCCCACTTGGCGATGTTGCCCGTGGCGTTGGAGTTGTGAAGGATCGCTCTTAGTGGGTAAGAGGTCACTACGACAACTCGGTGTGCCTGAAAGTAGTGGCGCAGTTTCCTGGACGCAATAAGTATGGCATAGATAAGCTTATGCGTCTCAAGATACCTGGCCTTTGCCTCGTGGAGGACTTCGCTGACATAGTAGACTGGCTTCTAGATGGTCCGGACCCTGGCGACCGGGTCCGGCTCTCCTTTACCCACCACGTCAGGTCCATGGGCCCCCAGCGGTTCTGGGTCCCCGCTGGGATGAGGCTCCTCCGGTCCCCCTTGTCCGGGGTCCAGACCTTCAGACAGAGGAGTGGCTGCCGGACCCCCATGTGCGGGGTCCAGCTCACCATCCTTGGCCGGGGAGACCCTGGTGTCCTCCTGGCGAGCTTGCTCCGTCCTCTCGGTGACCAGCATCATGCTGACCGCTTCTGCAAACGCAGCAAGATACAACAACAACGTCTCACCTGGCTCTGGAGCCACAAATACTGGTAGTGAGGTGAGGTGCTGCTCCAGCTCTTGGAAGGCTTGTTCAGCCTCTTCAGTCCAAGAGAATGGACCGGACCTCCTCAATAGCTTGAAGAAGGGGAGGGCCCTCTCAGCCAGCCTCGATATGAAGCAGCTAAGAGCGGCCAGAGATCCAGTAAGTTTCTGGACGTCCTTGATGCGGCCAGGAGGCCTCATCGCCTCGATCGCCTTGATCTTGGCTTGGTTTGCCTCGATGCCTCGATGTGAGACCAGGAAACCCAGCAGCTTCCTTGCCGAGACGCCGAAAATGCATTTCTCGGGATTCAGCTTCGTGCGCGTGGCGCGCAGTCGGTCGAAGACGAGGGACAGGTCCTCAACTAGTGTTGTCCCTACCTTAGTCTTGACCACAATGTCATCAACATACACCTCAACAATATCTCTAATTAGATTACAGAAAGTTTTGTTCATAGCTCGTACAAACATAGGTAAGGCATTCCGCAGACCATATGGCATGACAATATAGCAATAAAGTCCATCCACTATTACAAAAGCAGTATGTTTCCTATCCTCTCTAGACATCTGAATCTGGTGGAAACCAGAGTATGCATCTAGGAAAGACAAAAGGTCACACCCGGAGGTGGAGTCCACGATCTGATCGATACGTGGAAGAGGATAGGAGTCTCTAGGACATGCCTTGTTGAGGCTGGTGTAGTCGATGCACATCCGCAGCTTCCCGTTGGCCTTTGGGACGACGACCGGGTTGGCCAACCACTCGGGGTGGTAGACCTCCTCGATGAAGCCAGCGTGTAGCAGCTTGTGGACTTCTTCCATGGACTGCTTCCGAGGCTTCTAGCATACCGACGTGGCGTTGGGGTAGATCCTCAGATGGTGCCCGATCACTTCCCTGGGGATCCTGGGCATCTGTGATGGTTCCCAGGCGAATACGTCCACATTTGCCCGGAGTAAAGTGATGAGCGTGTCTTCCTATTTCTCCTCCAGGTTTCCCGCGATGCGGGTGGTCCTGGAGGAGTCCACTCCGATCTGCACGGTCTTCACAGGAACATCGTCCGAATCAGACGGCTGAACCCTAGGTGCCTTTGCGGGCGCCCTGGCTCGCGAGGTGGATGGGTCCTCCTCGGAACGTGCTGCGTCTGCCGCTAGAGCATGCAGTTTCTCAACTGCAGCGACGGCAGCGGTGCGGTCACCCCGCACGGTGAGGACACCGGCATGGGAAGGCATCTTCAGGACCAAATACCCGTAATAGGCAATGGTCATGAAGTGGTAGAGAGCCGGCCTGCCAATCATGGCATTGAATGGGAGGTTCACCTCCGCAACATCGAACTGGATGCTCTCTATGCGGAAGTTCTCCTCGGTACCGAACGTGACTAGCAGAGTGATGCTCCCCAGAGGGAACACCGGATGTGGGCCCACTCCGGAGAATGGGCGAGAGGGAGTCAGCTTGGACTCCGGGATCTGCAGCTGCTTGAACGCTGCATAGCTGATGACGTTGAGGCCAGCCCCACTGTGTAACACCCTAATTTAAATTTCAGCATTTATTAATAAATTTAATTGGCTTTATTTAATTTTCTAAGGTTTATTGTGTTAGTCTTGCATTTAATCTAGTTTTGTTTCACAAGTAATTAAAATCTATCATAGATCTACTTTTAATGTTGCATTCATGCTGGATGTTTTTATTTTTTGCTTGTGTGCTTTAGGTTGTGGAATTCAAAATTTAATTTGAATTCATCTAGTTTGGTTTGAGTTAGAATTAGAAATAGAAGAGAAGAAGAAACTAGAAAAGAACCCAGCCCAACCCAAAGCCAAACCCAACCCACCAATCCAGCCCAGCCCGCGTCCCCCTCGCTCTACCTCACCCCGCACGGCCCACACCTCGGCCCAACAGAACTCCGCGGCCCAGCTCTTTCCGCGTCCGGCCCACACCTCCCTTCCCTTTCCCTCGCGCGCCACCAGCCCAGCACGCCCAGCTCCGCGCTCGGCGCCCCGCTCCCGCATGGCGCTTGGCCTCAGGCCCACCCGCCAGCGACGCAGCCAGCGCCCCCGCTCACCCGCGCCGAAGCCAGCAAACGCCCCCGGGCCCGCCTGTCGGCGCTACTCGCCCGCTCCGCCCGCACCCGCGTCGCTCCCTTCCCGCTGCCAGCTCGGCCCCACGCGCCAGGGCCGTCATCTTCATCCCGCTTCCCTCGCCGCGCAACGGAAGTCCGGCGTGATCTCCGGGATTTCCCCGCAGGCCTGCACACCAAGATCCCCGGTCCTTCCCCTTTAAACCACCCCGAGCCCTTGCGCCTTTCCCATCCAGCCGCGCCGCCACTCCAAACCCTAGCCGCCTCTCCCCTCGCTCCGTGAGAGCAGAGCATGGCGCCGCCGTGGCCACGCGCCGCCCCGCCGCACCCCAGACCGCCATTAGCCGCGCCGCAGCTTCGCCAAGGCCCCGCGACCCTCCTTGGGACCACAGCTCCAAGGTTTTCGCCACGCCGCGCTGGGATTTTCGACCCGAAGCCATCCCCGCCGGTGAGTCCACTCCCGAGCAATTGCTCGCCGCCGTAGGATCTTGGCCCACCCTGACCCACCTTCCAACCTCGCAGGTGCCCCACGAGCCGACCCGCGGAGTCCAGGCGCCCGGAGGAGCCCCGCCACGACTTGGTCCCGTGCGCAGCGCCGTCCGCCGCCGCTCGCCATCGTCTCCGGCGCCGCCACGCCTCGCCCCGCCGGTTTGAACCCTCGGTGAGGACCCCTGCACCTTCCCGGTTGTTATGCGCTAGATTTAGAGGCCCGTGAACCCTTTCCGGGGCCAGAACGGGGCTCGCCGGCGGCGTGCCGCCACGCCCAGAGCCGCCTCACCGTCGGGGGGCATGCTCCCAGCCTTGCAGCGCCTCCCTAGGCACCCTAGTGCACTACCCATGTCGGAGCGGTGCTCCTGGGCCAAATCACGACCCGAATAGGGCCCCGCGACACCCCTATCGCCATCTCCGGCGAGCTGCAGCCCGCGCCACCGCAAAACAGGGTCGCCGGCGGCAGCCCACCGCCGCCCGTGCGCCCAAAACCCCCCTCCGCCGTCCGATCTGAAGTATACGGCCAGGATTAGATCGCATCCCATTTTAGATCTAGACCGCCAGATCTAAATCCAACGGCCTGGATCCAAGGTTACCGGTTTGCCTGGCATTTTTGTTAAAGAGCCCCTGTAGTTTCCAGTAATCAACCCGCAGTCCACCCTTAGCAAAAAGAAATTGCAGTTTGGTCCAAATTTTAACACGCAGCCCCCTGGCCTTTCTGGAAATAGAACCCGTCGTCCATAGCTGCTGTTTTTACACGTTAGACCCTAGGTTTATCCTTTAATTATGTTTTAGCCCTCGGTTTTAGCAGAAAAGCCCCTGAAACTTCAGTTTTCTTACAAATAAGCCCCTAGAACTTGTTTTCAGCCTAGATTATGCGTTTTAGCTCCGTTTTTAGCGTTCTTTATGTCCACGCGATCGTTGTAACGCGTAGAATAGTTTTAGACTAGTTTAGTGTGCTGTTTTTATGTATTGATGTACTGTTTCTTAGTTTTTGTTAGTATTTGCTCGTATGCTTATTATTGTGTATTGTTTGGCCATGTGTTCGTGAGTAGATGCTGAGTTACCGGAGGAGCCCCAGTACCAGTACCCGGAGCAGCCGTCTTCTGAGCACTTTGAGCAGCAGCAGGAGCAGTACGAGGAAGGCAAGTATAACATGAACAACCTATCACTTTTAAATACATTTTCATACTGCATTTTAATTCTGTATGCCTATAAGGACTTTTCTAGCCACTTTATATCCTTTATATATGTCTTTGGGTTGCATTTTGGTTAGTTGTGCTAGGTTGCTGCGCTATAACACACTCTGGTCCTTTTAATTAATTTGATTAATGGTTTACTTGAACTTAATTCTGAGAGTGGCCCTCTGTGCTTCGTGCTTGAGTGGCTCACGTCTCGTTAAAATATGGTTTTTGTAGAAACATGGTTTAGGGGGCCAGCACGGTGCTTAGTGCTTGGTTGGCCACTCTCCATAAGGACCGGTTCATAGAGTGACAACCTGGGACAACAGCGCTACCACAAGGCTAGAATGGGATAGACTTGGCGTAATAATTAGATCTTTTTGGTTTGGAGTAACTTACCTGCGGGGCAGGGGCGGTAAGCTTCTATGGCCCTCGTGCTGAGTGGCCTCGTCTGTGCTTCGTGTCTTGACGCCCACTAGACCTGCTCCATAGTCGCTGATCCACCCTCGCGGTTACTCCCTACCAACGAGTTTCTTTGTAAAGGCCTCGTAGTGAGTCGCTAGTCATCTCACCTAAGGAAGTGTGATGAACAACTGGCGTAGCTCACGACTTGTGGGTAAAGATGTGCAACCTCTGCAGAGTGTAAAACTGGTATACTAGCCGTGCTCACGGTTATGAGCGGCCCAGATCCTCCTTTTGATTAGTGAAGTTATCTCCTTCCGACGAGGGAGGTGCTTCTCGGGGTTACCTTGGTGGCTTGGTTTCGGTTTGGTTCTCAGTAGTATCATGATTAAATTTGACTAATTACTATGTAACCGGGTTAATGGTAATTCATCAACTTGTAGTAAATAGTTTTAATAAAATTTTGCCAACACTTAAAAGCTAATGCAGTTGAGTCAGCCAGCCTAGAGCCTCATAGTTTGTGTTATACTTGTTGAGTACAAGTTGTGTACTCACTCTTGCCTCTTCTCTACTTTTTTTCCTCTTGGCTACGCTACTGCTGCTCAGTTCCTGCCGACACGAGGGAGTTCGTCCAGCGCTACCAGGACTACGAGGACTTCTAGGCGTTCGTCTCCTAGTCGACGTCCCTGTGGCGCCCTGCTTCAGCTTCGGAGAGCTTTATCCTATTTTGTACTTCGCTTCCGCTGTATCAGACATTTTTTGTCATTAATGTAATAAATAACATTCGTATTCGCTTTATTATATCTTTTTACGTGATATGTGCTTTGATATACTGTTCATTCTGTTGTATATACGTGTGACTTGATCCTGGCACGTGTATGATTGCTCGGTTTATGTTCTTTTATAAACCGGGTGTTACAGAGTGGTATCAGAGCCGTATCGACTGTAGGACGAAGCCTAGATAGAACTGGTCGAGTTTTAGGACTTCTTCTCACCAATCCTTGCCTGCTGAAATTATTTTACTAATATACCCCTTGACTTCTTTGACTTTTTACCCGTCTTGCCTTGATTTCTCTCTCTGAAGAATAGTTTTCGTAGATTTTGTCCTGAATCAGTCATCTGAACACCATGAGTTAGTTAGGTGACCCTTTTATAATAAAACGATAGCACGTTCTGCGACGCGTTGTGTTAGTCGAGTCGTATGTTAAACTCGGCTAAGTTGTGAAAATTGTCTGCTTGTTATTATGCTACATGTTTGATTTGGATTTTTGAATGATTGCATAGCTTAGTAGTTTAAATTTGTTTAGAGAAAATCACTCACATGTTAAAGTTAACTAATTAATAAGATGAGTTAGATCGTTGGGGGTAAAACAGTCAACTCTATCCTGTCTACTTTAACATGGCTGAGTCTTTTTCCGCAAAGAGTTAACATATCCATCTGAATTTATTCCTACAATATCCTTACTCGTGAAATCTTTTGTTCAAATCAGATGGTGAACACCAGGAGCACCGGTTCCGGTTCTGGCCAGCAGCAGGGTCAGAACAACCAGAGTACCGGGATCCCGATGCCTCCGCCTTTGACTCCGGAGCAGTACTTCTAGCTCCAGATGCAGATGATGGCTACCCTGAACAACACCGTTCAGGCTCTTCAGCAGGCTCACACTCAGCCTCCGCCTCCTCCACCTCCGCAGCCTCGCGACAGGCGTGCTGAGTTCCTGAGGGGTCACCCACCGACGTTTTCTCACACGTCCGACCCTCTTCAGGCTGACGACTGGCTCCGTGCAGTGGAGCGCTAGCTGGACATCGCCCAGTGCGATGATCGTGAGCGCGTCTTGTACGCAGTAGGACAGCTGCGAGGGGCAGCTTTGGACTGGTGGGAGTCCCACCCAGTTCACGACCGCGAGACTCTCACTTGGCTCCAGTTCAGGGAGCGATTCCGCAGCCACAACGTCCCCGCGGGCGTTATGAAGATGAAGCAGAAGGAGTTCGTTGCACTGAAGCAGGTAATCTTAAGTATAATCATTCAGTATTTTCTTTTGAGCTAATGCCCCCTTGTTCTATCCTTATGAATCTTGAGTTAATCTTCCGATATCTATCTGTCTTTGTGAATTCAGGGGACTATGTCGGTCACGGAGTATCGTGATCGCTTTCTTCAGCTGGCTCGCTACGCCCCTGCCGATGTTGCGGATGACCGCAAGAAGCAGGAGCACTTCATGGAGGGTCTTGAGGACTACCTCCAGAACGCGCTGCTCAACCTCCGCTTCGACGACTTCAACCATCTGGTTGACAGCGCGCTCAACACTGAGCGTAAGCACTTGGAGATGGAGGACAAGAAGAGGAAGATTGTCCCCGTTGGTTCCGGCAGCAACACTCGCCCTCGACTCCAGCAGCCCCAGCAGTACGAGCCTCAGTACCGGCCTCCTTAGCAGTACCAGCAGAGGCCACCGCAGCAGTACCCGCCTCGACAGCAGCAGGCAGGTCAGGTCCCGAGGTTACCAGCACCTCCGGCTCGTACTGCTCTACCAGCTCCACCGGCACCGCAGGCTCCACGTCCGGCAGCTCCTACCGGAAAGCAGGCTTCGACACTTGCACGCGTCTGCTATCACTGCGGCCAGCCGGGGCACTACGCCAACACTTGCTCCCGGAAGGCGCAGGCGGGACAGCAGGGACGCCCAGCACAGCCCAGGGCGCCAGCACAGGCTCGAGTGAACCACGTGACGGCCGAGTCAGCGGCCGAGGCTCCTAACGTGGTTATTGGTACGTTCATGGTCAACTCTCACCCTGCTACAGTGCTTTTCGATACCGGTGCTACCCATTCTTTCATTTCCAAGTCATTTGCCGAGCAGCATGGTATACCGGTTTCTTGTATGAGGACAGCTATGGTAGTTACCTCACCTGGGGGTCAGATTCGTACATGTTCTATATGCTCCAGAGTTAGTATTGTCATAAAGGGGGTAGAGTTCCGCACTGGCTTGATAGTTATTGATTCCTCGGGGATAGATGTGATTCTGGGCATGGAGACACTTACCAGATGGGGAGTCCGTATTGATTGTGCTCAGCGGATAGTTCACTTATCGGCATCTGATGGCCAAGAGGTGACAGTCAGTGCTTCAGAGCCTTCTGGATTTCTTCATCAGATGGAGGCTAGACCCACGGACGGTATTCGCGTGGTGTCTGAATTCCCGGATGTCTTTCCGGATGATCTGCCAGGTATGCCGCCTGAACGCGCCATTGAGTTTTGTATTGATCTCTTGCCTGGCACAGCTCCTATTGCGAAGCGGCCCTACCGTATGGTACCTATAGAGCATGAAGAAGTTAAGAAGACTATTGATGAGTTGCTAGCCAAGGGCTATATCCGTCGCAGCTTCTCTCCTTGGCCTTTTCCATTATTGCTGGTAGATAAGAAGGATGGCTCGAAGAGGATGTGTGTCGATTATCGGGAGCTGAATGCAGTTACTATCAAGAATAAGCATCCACTGCCCCGTATTGAGGATCTCTTCGATCTGCTTCGAGGTGCTCGTATATTCTCGAAGATTGATCTTCGTTCGGGCTATTTTCAGCTGAGGATCCGTCCTGGGGATATTCCGAAGACGGCATTCACCTGCAAGTACGGGCTATATGAGTATACGGTCATGTCCTTCGGCTTGACTAATGCCCCGGCTTTCTTCATGCACCTGATGAACATGGTCTTCATGGATTATCTGGATGTCTTTGTGGTGATCTTCATTGATGATATTCTGATCTTCTCCAAGATAGAAGAAGAGCATGAGGAGCATCTGAGACTCGTATTGCAGAGGCTGAGAGAGCATCAGTTGTATGCCAAGTTCAGCAAGTGCGAGTTCTGGATTGACGAGGTTCCATTCCTCGGTCATGTTATCTCTCAGGGAGGCATTGCTGTTGATCCGAGTAAGGTGAAGGATGTGCTAGAGTGGGAGACACCGCAGACAGTAAAGGAAGTCAGGTCTTTCTTGGGCTTAGCTGGATATTATCGGAGGTTGATTGAGAATTTCTCCAAGATCGCGAAGCCTTTGACTTCTTTGCTGGAGAAGAATGTGGCTTTCGTATGGACTGATGAGCGTCAGATGGCCTTTGATGAGCTGAAGAAGAGGTTGACCACGGCGCCAGTCCTGACTCTGCCAGACCAGACGAAGAGGTTCACGGTATATTGTGATGCTTCGAAGGATGGTTTGGGTGTGTTCTGATGCAGGAGGGCAGAGTGATTGCTTATGCTTCACGGCAGTTACGACGGCATGAGCTGAACTATCCTACTCATGATCTTGAGTTAGCCGCAGTTGTGCATGCTCTGAAGATTTGGAGGCATTACCTGTATGGGCAGCGTTGTGATATCTACACTGATCACAAGAGCCTCAAGTACATTTTCACGCAGAATGAGCTGAACATGCGGCAGAGAAGGTGGCTAGAGTTAGTCAAGGATTATGACCTGGAGATTCACTATCATCCGGGCAAGGCCAATGTTGTAGCAGACGCTCTGAGCAGGAGAAGTTATGTCAACATGGCCGTGGCTTTCCAGATGCCTCCAGAGTTATGCGAGGAGTTCGAGCAGTTGAGTCTGGGCTTCTTGCATCATACTTCCACTGCAGCATTCGAGGCAGTACCGACTCTAGAGGCAGAGATCAGGCAGCATCAGAAAGATGATGAGAAGCTGCAGGAGATCCGTGAGTTGCTCAAGAAGGGCAAGGCTCCTCATTTCAGAGAGGATGATCAGGGTACTTTGTGGTACAAGAACCGGATCTGTGTGCCAGATGTGAAGGATCTCCGGAAGTTAATTCTGAGTGAGGCCCATGATACAGCTTATTCTATTCATCCGGGCAGCACGAAGATGTATTATGATCTGAAGGAACGTTTCTGGTGGTATGGGATGAAGCGTTCAGTGGCAGAGTACGTGGCTATTTGTGACACCTGTCAGCGTGTCAAGGCTGAGCATCAGAGGCCAGCAGGTCTGTTACAGCCTTTGAAGATTCCAGAGTGGAAATGGGAGGAAATCACTATGGACTTCATTGTTGGATTGCCTCGTACTCAGAAAGGGTACAACTCCATATGGGTAGTAGTGGATCGATTGACGAAGGTTGCTCACTTCCTTCCAGTGAACACTACTTACTCCGGTGCTAGACTTGCAGAGTTGTACATCTCTCGGATTGTCTGCTTGCATGGTGTGCCCAAGAAGATCATATCTGACAGAGGGTCTCAGTTCACTTCTCGATTCTGGGAGCAGCTCCATGATTCGTTGGATACGAAGCTGCGTTTCAGTACGGCTTATCACCCTCAGACAGATGGGCAGACAGAGAGAACCAACCAAGTGTTGGAGGACATGTTGAGAGCTTGTGCCATTCAGTACGGTACTAGTTGGGATAAGTGCCTGTCATACGCTGAGTTCTCGTATAACAACAGCTATCAGGCCAGTCTGAAGAAGTCCCCCTTCGAGGCATTGTATGGCAGAAAGTACAGGACTCCTCTCTATTGGGATCAAATTGGTGAGAAGCAGCTCTTTGGCCCTGAGATCATAGATGATGCAGAGCAGATGGTTCAGGCTGTGCGAGAAAATCTGAGGATTGCACAGAGCAGACAGAAGAGCTATGCTGATGGCAAACGGAGAGATCTGACTTTCAGTGTTGGTGATTATGTATACCTGAAGGTGTCTCCGATGAGAGGAATCCGCAGATTTAATGTCAAAGGGAAGTTAGCACCTCGGTATGTTGGTCCATTCAAGGTGCTAGAGCAGAAAGGCGAAGTTGCTTATCGCTTGGAGTTACCTCTCAGCCTCTCGGGAGTTCATGATGTCTTCCATATATCTCAGCTGAAGAGGTGTCTGCGAGTACCCGAGGAGCAGGCACCACTGGATGGAGTAGATGTCCAGGAAGATCTGACTTATACTGAGCATCCGGTGAAGATTCTGGAGACATCAGAGAGGGTTACTCGGAACAAGCGCATTAAGATGTGCAGAGTTCAGTGGAGTCACCACAGTGAAGCTGAGGCTACTTGGGAGCGAGAAGATGAGCTGATGAAGACATATCCAGATCTCTTTGCTAGCCAGCCCAGCTAAATCTCGGGGACGAGATTTCTTTAAGGGGGTAGGGTATGTAACACCCTAATTTAAATTTCAGCATTTATTAATAAATTTAATTGGCTTTATTTAATTTTCTAAGGTTTATTGTGTTAGTCTTGCATTTAATCTAGTTTTGTTTCACAAGTAATTAAAATCTATCATAGATCTACTTTTAATGTTGCATTCATGCTGGATGTTTTTATTTTTTGCTTGTGTGCTTTAGGTTGTGGAATTCAAAATTTAATTTGAATTCATCTAGTTTGGTTTGAGTTAGAATTAGAAATAGAAGAGAAGAAGAAACTAGAAAAGAACCCAGCCCAACCCAAAGCCAAACCCAACCCACCAATCCAGCCCAGCCCGCGTCCCCCTCGCTCTACCTCACCCCGCACGGCCCACACCTCGGCCCAACAGAACTCCGAGGCCCAGCTCTTTCCGCGTCCGGCCCACACCTCCCTTCCCTTTCCCTCGCGCGCCACCGGCCCAGCACGCCCAGCTCCGCGCTCGGCGCCCCGCTCCCGCATGGCGCTTGGCCTCAGGCCCACCCGCCAGCGATGCAGCCAGCGCCCCCGCTCACCCGCGCCGAAGCCAGCAAACGCCCCCGGGCCCGCCTGTCGGCGCTACTCGCCCGCTCCGCCAGCACCCGCGTCGCTCCCTTCCCACTGCCAGCCCGGCCCCACGCGCCAGGGCCATCATCTTCATCCCGCTTCCCTCGCCGCGCAACGGAAGTCCGGCGAGATCTCCGGGATTTCCCCGCAGGCCTGCACACCGAGATCCCCGGTCCTTCCCCTTTAAACCACCCCGAGCCCCTGCGCCTTTCCCATCCAGCCGCGCCGCCACTCCAAACCCTAGCCGCCTCTCCCCTCGCTCCGTGAGAGTAGAGCACGGCACCGCCGTGGCCACGCGCCGCCCCGCCGCACCCCAGACCGCCATTAGCCGCGCCGCAGCTTCGCCAAGGCCCCGCGACCCTCCTTGGGACCACAGCTCCAAGGTTTTCGCCACGCCGCGCTGGGATTTTCGACCCGAAGCCATCCCCGCCGGTGAGTCCACTCCCGAGCAATTGCTCACCGCCGTAGGATCTTGGCCCGCCCTGACCCACCTTCCAACCTTGCAGGTGCCCCACGAGCCGACCCGCGGAGTCCAGGCGCCCGGAGGAGCCCCGCCACGACTTGGTCCCGTGCGCAGCGCCGTCCGCCGCCGCTCGCCATCGTCTCCGGCGCCGCCACACCTCGCCCCGCCGGTTTGAACCCTCGGTGAGGACCCCTGCACCTTCCCGGTTGTTATGCGCTAGATTTAGAGGCCCGTGAACCCTTTCCGGGGCCAGAACGGGGCTCGCTGGCGGCGTGCCGCCACGCCCAGAGCCGCCTCACCGTCGGGGGGCATGCTCCCAGCCTTGCAGCGCCTCCCTAGGCACCCTAGTGCACTACCCATGTCGGAGCGGTGCTCCTGGGCCAAATCACGACCCAAATAGGGCCCCGCAACACCCCTATCGCCATCTCCGGCGAGCTGCAGCCCGCGCCACCACAAAACAGGGTCGCCGGCGGCAGCCCACCACCGCCCGTGCGCCCAAAACCCCCCTCCGCCGTCCGATCTGAAGTATACGGCCTGGATTAGATCGCATCCCATTTTAGATCTAGACCGCCAGATCTAAATCCAACGGCCTGGATCCAAGGTTACCGGTTCACCTGGCATTTTTGTGCTTCGTGCTTGAGTGGCTCACGTCTCGTTAAAATATGCTTTTTGTAGAAACATGGTTTAGGGGGCCAGCACGGTGCTTAGTGCTTGGTTGGCCACTCTCCATAAGGACCGGTTCATAGAGCGACAACCTGGGACAACAGCGCTACCACAAGGCTAGAATGGGATAGACTTGGCGTAATAATTAGATCTTTTTGGTTTGGAGTAACTTACCTGCGGGGCAGGGGCGGTAAGCTTCTATGGCCCTCGTGCTGAGTGGCCTCGTCTATGCTTCGTGTCTTGACGCCCACTAGACCTGCTCCATAGTCGCTGATCCACCCTCGTGGTTACTCCCTACCAACGAGTTTCTTTGTAAAGGCCTCGTAGTGAGTCGCTAGTCATCTCACCTAAGGAAGTGTGATGAACAACTAGCGTAGCTCACGACTTGTGGGTAAAGATGTGCAACCTTTGCAGAGTGTAAAACTGGTATACTAGCCGTGCTCACGGTTATGAGCGGCCCAGATCCTCCTTTTGATTAGTGAAGTTATCTCCTTCCGACGAGGGAGGTGCTTCTCGGGGTTACCTTGGTGGCTTGGTTTCGGTTTGGTTCTCAGTAGTATCATGATTAAATTTGACTAATTACTATGTAACCGGGTTAATGGTAATTCATCAACTTGTAGTAAATAGTTTTAATAAAATTTTGCCAACACTTAAAAGCTAATGCAGTTGAGTCAGCCAGCCTAGAGCCTCATAGTTTGTGTTATACTTGTTGAGTACAAGTTGTGTACTCACTCTTGCCTCTTCTCTACTTTTTTTCCTCTTGGCTATGCTACTGCTGCTCAGTTCCTGCCGACACGAGGGAGTTCGTCCAGCGCTACCAGGACTACGAGGACTTCTAGGCGTTCGTCTCCCAGTCGACGTCCCTGTGGCGCCCTGCTTCAGCTTCGGAGAGCTTTATCCTATTTTGTACTTCGCTTCCACTGTATCAGACATTTTTTGTCATTAATGTAATAAATAACATTCGTATTCGATCTTTTTACGTGATATGTGCTTTGATATACTGTTCATTCTGTTGTATATACGTGTGACTTGATCCTGGCACGTGTATGATTGCTCGGTTTATGTTCTTTTATAAACCGGGTGTTACACACCGTCAATCAGCACGTGATAGAGCCTGATGTTGGCTATGACAGGGGCGGTGACTAGAGGTAGTACACCAGCCCCGGCCATGTTCTCCGGCAGTCAGATGGCCCGAATGAGATGGTGCTGTTCGTCCACCTGTGGTGCGGCTCCGCTTTCGGGACCCCCGGCTTCACCGAAAGGACCTCTCGGTGAAGGGTCTTCACGTCCCGCCGGAAGACAAGCTCACAGCTTCCGCCATACATTACGTCCAGCTTCATGCGGCGCTCCTCGTTGTCAGAGCCGGAGTTGTCGCGGCTGTAAACGCCCTTCAGCTCCCGAGCAGGGGATTGGTACCCCAGCTCCTTTTCCCCGGCAGCGGTCTCGCTGTCGGAGGCTTTCTCCTTGCCAGACCGCTGGCGAGGAGGGGGTGAGCTGTCCTTGGAGGACTGCTCACGCTATCCACTGACCCAATTCGCGAGTTTCTGGATCATGCGGTAGTCAGCAGCGCTGTGGCGGGCGGTGGGATGCATTGAGCATGAACCTCCGCTGCCACCTTGCGGGCGCAGGCGTTTGCCATGCACATTTTGGCCCCTAGCCGCTGCCGCAGCAGCTGGTGCCGCCGCTGCAGCGACTGGACCGCCGGGATGTGGCTCCCCGCGACTCCGGTTCTTGTTCTTCTTTTTCTTGCCACCGCCCTGGGCGGTAGCCCCGGAGCCGCCAGCCTTGGCGTCTTCGTCTTGGGGGGCTGAGTGCCATGCACGGCCCTCAGCGGCCCTGGCACACTTGTTAGCCAGGGAGAAAAGCGTGGTAACGCTTTCCACCTCGTGCATCGCCAGTTTCTCGATCATCTTCTCATCACATACCCCCAGATGGAAAGTAGTAATGATAGATGCGTCAGAGATACGAGGAATGGTACCTCGTACCTTGGTGAAGTGCGAGATGAATGCCCAGAGCGTCTCTCCGGGTTTCTGCCTCACGGCGTGGAGGTGAGCCTCCACACCATGCTGCTGGTATGCACTGGCGAAGTTCACTATGAACCTCGCACAGAGCTCCTCCCAGGACTGAATCATCCCAGGAGTGAGGTTCATGAGCCAAGTCCGGGCTGGCCCAATCAAGGCTACATGAAAGTAGCTCGCCATGATGGCATCATTACCACCAGCTGTTGTGATGGCGGTAACGTACACCTGCAGGAATTCAGACGGGGTAGTGGTACCATCGTACTTCTCCGGTAGGTGCGGGAGGAACTTGGACGGCCATGCCACCACGCGGAGGTGATCTGCCAGCGCAGCGCAGCCCACCCCAGCCACCGGGGTGCCCGCTTTTATCCGGGCGTTTCCCGGAGGCTTGGGTGCCGCTAGATCCAAGTCGGCGTTGAGGTTGCGGCCCTCAATGTTGAGGTGGCACTCTCACGCCCTCTCCACGGAGATGCGGGCATCCTCACCCGCACGCCTGTGGTTGAGCTTCGTCCGCAGGTCTTCTGATCGTGCGCCCCTTACGGTGGGGGTGCGCACGGATGCCGACGCACCGCCCTGGCGCCGGTGGTAGGGTACCACCGCATTGCCAGGTGGAGGTCGTTGCCCAGTCCTTGCAGAAATGGGGGAGGCCTGAGCCAGATGGAGGAGACGTTCAACGTCATCCTGCCACTGCCTCAGGGCATTTGGCGAGGCTGCAGCAGCCGATGGGTTGCGAAGCAACTCCCTGGCTTCCGCCAGAGCTCCGCCGCTCGCAGCTTGTGAGGGGGCCCTTGACGGGCGCCCTGACTCTTGCCGACGTGCAGCGCGCGCCGCTGCCGACGGTGGCTGCTGAACGGGGAGGGTTGCCTCTGGCGCATGAAGGTGAGAGGTGTGTGGCGCAGATGATGCCACACCCTCCATCATCTCCACATCATCGTCGCGGTGGGAGTGCTCAACCACCCGAGCCATGGAGACGAGCAAGAGATGAACTAAGACCAGCTAAATTTCCCCCTACCTGGCGTACCAAATGTCGTGGTATGCAAACCCACAGCCGGGTGGCGTAGTGCACCTGCCTAAACCCAGAGGGTGAGTACTCGGGGGTTAGCTAGGGTTAGTTCGATCTTGGTGGAAGAACACGATAAACACAGCTAGTTTAGAGTGGTTCGGGCCGCCGGAGCATAATACCCTACGTCCACTGAGTGTTGTATTGCTTGTGTTCCCTTAGTCTCGAGAGAGTCTAAGAGAGCTTGTCATGTGCAGCGAGCGCCTCCCTTTTACATCTCAAGGGAGGCGCGTACATGGCCGTTGGGTCCCCGATAGGTGGGCCTAATCGATGTAGTATAAAATAACATACTGTTCATACATTATGGCATTGCAGGCGAAGGAGATCTCATCCCTGGATTTCCTTGCCCTGTCTTGTCGAAACGGCGCCAGGGTGTAGCTTGCGGCATTGCCTACAGCGTAGTTGAACGGGCCATGTAGCTTGCGGCGTAGGCGGTATGATGGAAAAGTGTCGTGCCGTCGTATCCATTTAATGCGGCAGGCGGGCTCTGCGCGGATGCGGTGCATGCGACTGCACTGTGTACCTCGGTAATATGCGGGTGGTCTACAGTGAGGCCTGACAAAGGCTGCCCCGCGTGCCATGGCGGCAGAGCACGCCTCAACCACCCGCTTTGAATGTGGTGGGTGGGTGAGTCTTCCAGCGGAAGACCAGCGCCCGCACCCGCGCCTGCGGGACACGTGGCGCCTCCGGACCCCCCCGGCGGTATGTTGGTTCTATGCTCGTGGGAAGTCCGGATGGACGCGGGAGGTCCCGGACCCCCCCAGGGGTCCGCGCCCTCGGCTGTTGGCTCGCAGCTTCCCCTCCTCTTGGACACGTGGTGTGGCAGAACCACCTGAATTATCCTGGCTCAAGTGCGCAGGCCATCACCATAAAGGCAACACCAGCTCAAACGCACTTCAAATGGAACAATTCTTGGTCTGTCGGGTAACGTCCCGATACAACCACCGGTTCTCGGATCGAACAAGCATACCCCGCACGAAGGCGAGTCCAGAGATATTACAACCACAATTTTACAACACAGGCATAGTAATGATTACAAACCAGTTCAACCCATTATTACAAAACCAAACTTAGTAAAACAGTTATACAAGCCTTAACTAAAATTTTAGAGTTTAAACAGCGGAATATAAAACATGACGGCTACAACACGTCGTAAAAGTATACCAGGCTAGCCCAAGCATGGTATTACTCCTCATGGACATTGCCAGCCGAAGACGAATCCCACTCTATGGACCAGCCAGGAGGCAACGAGCAAGGATAGGTCAAGCTAGCGATCTGATCCTCAAAACTCATACCTGAAAAAGGGTTTCAACAGCAAGGCTGAGTATTCTAATACTCAGCAAGACTTAACCGTCAACGGGTATACTTAACCCACTTTAGCTAGACTATGCAGGGTTTGTGAGGTTCTGGTTTCCTTTGCTGAAAAGAAATAAAGAGTAGGTCCTTATTTCACATTTTAGCTTTCCATATTCTAGTTGATTAACCATTCTATGTAAGCAACTACTATTCAACCATGGTAGAACTTTAAGCAAATATCAAGATTAATCATAATAATGTTGCTCTTGTTACTCTGTGTGGCAAAGAGATCAAGCAGTCCGAAACTGTGGGAAGCAGACGATTCGAATCGAATTTGTTAACCTGGCCAGGTAAACCTAACACACACGTTTGGAACACCGTCGGGTCGTTCCCAAACAACCGTTTGCCTTTCTTTCCGGCTTGTGGATAGGAACACTCTCCCCGACTATAGGGCTCCAAGGTCCAACCTTGTCCCTTCTAGTCGTAGTGTTGCGCAACATAAAATAAAACCTATCCCTAAGAGAGAGTGGCAGGTATATCCACTCCCTGGTCCAATCGGTTACTAGGCTTACCGCGTACCATATTTACGGCATGTGGCTAGTACGTTAAAGAACTTAACCAGCACTACTACACACCGCGACCTTAGCAAGTTCATCAACACAGACGGGGTCTCACCAAAGGTCATGATATCGAACACAACCCCGTCCGTCGTCCTTATATTGATAACAGAAAGTAAACAAGCAATTCCTATAAAGCTCGCGAGTGACAGGCAATCACTCGACTTTTACCGGTCCTATAAGCTTAGCAAGTAGTCGAACACCGGTCTAGTGTTCAGTACATAGGTTCCTAGGATCATGCATCTAGGGTTTCAATTCAAATCCTAAGAACTGTAAATGCACAAGCAAGTAATAACAGTAAATGATAATAATTTGAAATATAGGTTATGTCCGGGGCTTGCCTTCTCGGTAGTCACTAACTATTTCAGTCCTGGGCTCTTCCGAACTTTGGTCCAGGGCTTCAGTTAGTACCGCAGTGTTCACTTGAGCTTCAAGATCACCTCTGTCAGACTCCGGGATTAGCTCGTACATCCCGTCTGACAAGACAGTCGTATCTATATGTAATGCAAGAATAGTATTATCAACACACTCACGATGTGGTGATGCTAAGCAAACAAAAATTAATACATACATGGGCAATCGTTTATAGAGTAGTAACTCAACATTTCTAACTACACAAGGAATCATGATCAACAGCACAAGAAAGCTATACTAACTTCATAAAGTGAGTGGTGGTTGATTCCTATAGCAATTAAATCAAGGTTTGCTAATAAATTAACAACTCAGAGCACAGACAGTAATAAATTTAGAATAAATTACCCTAAATAGAGTATGAACAGAGTAAGCTATCCTGTGAATTTCGTGCTAAAACATGTAGCAAATTATTCATAAAAAATCAATCATTCAGACCACACCAAGAAATAGATTGAATTACATAGATTAAACTAAAACACACCAGAATCTAAAAATTTAACAGAAGGTTGAAACAGAGATGGCTTCGCTACTGTGAATTTTTCATGATTTTATCTACACAGAAATAATTATGAGAAAATAAACAAAACAGACATCGACTTAACAAGAATCATTTTTAGCTCCTTTTCTAGTTATGAACTGGTGCTCAAACTTCACGTACAATCTAAAATAATCAAAAAGATCACTCAGAAATATTTTCATGATTTATCATCAGCACAAACTATTTATCATAATTAAAGTATTCTAAACAAGGATTAAATCAAAGAAATAGCTACACATGAGAACTGACCACGAAATTTTTATAGCAACACTAGTGTCACATGAACAAACCAACATAAAAATTTCACTACAAGACATGGCTTCAATCATCAGTTAAGAAAAAGATAAAACATCTAGTCTTTATGTACCTAGTGACACAAAACAACTTGTACAGCAAAAACTTGCAACAAACATACACCATATTTTGATTCTACTGCAAGGAGCTACTCTCAAGGATTCCAGAACAACTGGATTTGCTATTTTACGAATTTTCTACGAGGCAGTCATTTATGGAGTAAAAGGAAATACAAGGAACTCCATAGGATATCAAAAACTAGTCACATTAAGAAAGTAAAAGTAGTTCTAGAAATATGGGGTAGGTTGAATTCAAATCTATAATTTGAATTCAAAAGAAATCAACAACTAGGGTTCAAACATCAATTCATGGTTCAAAAGCAAAGATCATGAATAGGAATCAAGTCTAACCATGGAGCTTATTCTAGCAAAAACAATACTAACATGTATTATCCTTATAACTCAGAAATAAATCAAAAATTCAAGCTAAACAAAGCAAAAATTCTCCCAAAAAAAAATTATCACAAGCTACTTGTGTTTAAAAGAGCTCATGGTAAAAATATGACCCAAAGAAATAAATAAAAGCATGCTTTATTAAATTAAACAAGAGCATATGCTAGAAATAAACAAACACATGAAATAACAAGCAAAATTCAAGTATTTAATCTACAAATTTTATACAAGACTACTCATGGCAAAGGAAGGCTAGGTTCCAAAAATTTAGCATAGGAAAGCTATGGATAAAAAGATACAAATAAAACACTCATTTGCAAACAATTGAACTAGAGCACACAAAATAAAGTTTCATGCAAACTTGAGTAGCTAAAGTTGTAGAGCTAGCCAAGAGGAGGACAACAAAACTAGTTTGGCATTTTTCTGATTTTTCTACTAATTTCTAGGAATTTTTGAAGTTCACAAGAAAAAGACTTAGAATCATTACAGAAAGGCCCTTGGAAGTTTTGTTTCCTGCAATCAGGTCCTTGGCCGGGGAAGATGAACAGGGAAGGGGGGGCGGCCAAAATCCGGCGATGTGGGTCGTTGGCGGTGAGAAGGGAGAAGTCAGGGAGCTAGAGGGGACCACGGCGCATCTGTAGAGGGTTTTGGGTGGGGCGTAGGTGGACTGCAGCGGCGGCTCGACGTGTGCCGGCGGCCGGCGGCAAGCTGCGCTAGTGGAGGCGGCGCTCTGATGAGGCGTAGAGGGGGAGATTGGGCTGGGGAGCTTCGGTAGAACTCGATGGAGGTGATAGAGCTGCAGATTTGAGCACTAAGGGCGGAGGGTGGCTGTCCGCGGCGAGCTCCGAGCTCGGGCGGTAATGGCGGCGGTGGTGGTGGTGGATGGTGGCACTGGAGCTCCGGTCGGGCTTTTATAGGCCAGCAGAAGAAGGGATAAGCAAGAGGAGACTCAGGGAGAGGAGCTCGGCCGGGGAGAAGGCGAAATCGGGGACGGCGGCGTGCTCCCGTGGATGGCCGGCGAGGTGGCTCTGCGCGGGCGGCGTGGGGCGCGTGGTAGAGCGGAGAGGGCACCAGCGTGCAGCAACGGGCGGTGGAGGAGGTTCCGCGCGACGCGTGGGGTGCTTGGCAAGTAGGAGGTGGCGCGGGGAGGCGGCCCAGAGCGGTGGGCGGCGCTGCGACGCGCTGGCGGCGCTGAAACAGAGAAACAGAGAGGGAAGCATGAGGTGGAAGAAAAGTGAACCTATCTGTAATTTCCCAAAACTCCAAGGACCAGTCTGTAAACCATCAATAACTTTTAAAATAGGGCTCAAATGAAAAAGTGCCCAACATGAAAGTTGTTCAATTTTTCAAGATCTACAACTTTGATGTTGTACAAAAATTTATTTGATCAAAGATTCAAGAGCTAATTTTGAAAACATAAGAGGGATTTTGAATTCCAGGAATTTTGTCTTTTTCAATGCAATTTCACTTTAAACTTAGGCTGAATTGAAAAGTTTCCTGCCATGTAATGATTACACTACATTTTGCAAAAACACCCTCCACAAAAGTTATAATCACACAACCTATTCAAATTAAACTATAGAAAGGACCATGCATAAAATCATAATTACACATATAACCTTTATATTTACAAAAAGATCCTTTTTCAAACAATTCACACATGAAGCATAACAAACAAATACAGTTTTTATTGTGCAGACACCTAGGGTGTCACACGTGGTGTCTCCGGACCCGTCCAAGAGCGGGGAGCGGGTCCGGGGCCATTGGCCCAGTGAGGTAAGAGCCTGACCCGTGGGGCCCGGCTGCTCCGCCCCTTATGGCGTAGTTATGGATGACTACGCGAGTCCTGCCTTGCTGCAGTAGGAGTGGGTATCGCTGCTACTGGGTACCGACATATTTCTTCTAGAGGCTCGTTCAAGCACATGACCATTAGTGAGGGGAAGGCCATCCTTAAAAAAAATCCTTGAATATACCCCTTACACCGACATATATGACGAGTCCCCGAAAGAAACAGTGGAGTCAAGTCCCGACCAAGGAGAGGAGGCGCTCGCAACCATTTTTGAAATTCCTTTGAATCCTTCCCATGAATCGGTTGCTGATGAACCTCCCATTAAGGGAATGCACCAAATTCAAGAGGATGATGAACCTCATCCCTCTTCTTTTCCCTTTGAATCCGAGGAAGATCTTTTTGATCATTTTGGAAATGCCTCGAATTTACCAGTACAAGTGAGACCTCTAGTACACTCTGCACCGACTGAGGATGATGGTCCGCACAGTGAGCCCTTCCTTTTTAGAACATATCAAAGGACTCTCGGCCATCATGAGTCATGAATGGTCGGTAGAAGCAGAGTTATCCACCGAGGTAGCCCGAATCATCGCTCCATCTGATGTTCTACCTTGTGTCCTTAAAGAAACCATCTTAGAGGCTCACTACTGCTCGACCATTGGGATAAATATTATTCCAAAACACCTAGCTGAAATGCTTTGCCCCAATGACTCTGTGATCCCATCTCATAAGCTTTTAAAAATTCCTTCTGGAGTTATTCTTGAAAGCTATGGGATCATAAGGTCTATTCCTTTGCGCATAAGAGATTATGAGTATCCTCTAGATTTTCATATCTATGACATCTCGGAAATGTCCCTCTTAATTGGTTTACCCTTAGGGACACTCTTTCAGGAAAGACCAAAACAGGGTCTCGTGAATGTGAAATTGGGAAGTTCTCCTATCGCTATGCCACTTTCACGCTCAAACAATGCGATAATGGAGCCTAAACCCAAACGAGACCCTATGGAGGATGTCATGATGACTTACCTAGAAAACATGGCTGAACCAGCTCTAGACGATGAAAACTTCATTGAAGAAGAAGAAGAGCTGGCAGAACCCATTGAGCTAGATCAAACCAAGGTGCCATCAGAATCCTCAATCGAGCTCAAACCCCTTCCTTCTGGCCTAAGATATGTCTTTCTAAATGATAACCATGAAACTCATGTCATCATAAGCAACAAGCTCTCCCAAGAAGAAACCCAAAAACTTGTCGCTATCCTAGAAAGACATAAAGCGGCCATAGGTTACTCGCTCGAAGACCTCAAAGGGATTAGTCCCATTCTCTGCACTCATAGAATCCCTATCGATCCTGATTCTTCACCATCAAGGGAACCACAAAGGAGACATAACAACGTTATGCGCGAGGTTGTTAAGAAAGAGGTCTTGAAACTCTTGCACGCCGGGATTATCTATCCCGTGCCACATAGCGAGTGGGTCAGCCCGGTCCAGGTCGTACCAAAGAAAGGAGGTATGACAGTCGTTGAGAATGAAAAGAATGAACTTATCCCTCAACAGATTGTCAAGGGAACTTATCTCTTACGCATACCGACGCATGTCGTTCGGATTATGCAATGCTCCTGCTTCCTTCCAACGGTGCATGATGTCTATCTTCACCGACATGATTGAGAAAATTATGGAGGTGTTCATGGACGATTTTACCGTCTATGGCAAAACCTTCACAGATTGTTTGGACGATTTTACAACGATGCGAAGAAAAGCACTTAGTCCTGAACTGGGAGAAATGCCATTCCATGGTTCAGGAAGGGATAGTGCTTGGACACAAGGTGTCCGCTCGTGGGATAGAGGTGGACAAAGCAAAAATTGAGGTCATTGAACAACTTCCACCTCCCACAAATGTGAAACGCATTCGTAGCTTTTTAGGCCATGCAGGGTTCTATAGGCGTTTCATCAAAGACTTTTCTCAAATTGCTAGACCCCTAACAAGCCTGTTGGCTAAATATGCAACCTTCATCTTTAACAATGAGTGCCATGAAGCCTTTCAAATCTTGAAAAAGGCACTAATTACAGCCTCGATCATCCAGCCTCCTGACTGGAAGTTGCACTTTGAAATCATGTGCGATGCTAGCGACTTTGCCGTTGGGGACATTTTAGGCCAAATAAAGGATAGAAAGCATTATGCTATATCCTACACTAGCAAGAGTTTACCCGGGCACAGCTAAACTATGCCACAACTGAGAAAGAGTTGCTGGTAGTGGTCTTTGCAATAGACAAGTTTAGATCTTACATAGTGGGGGCAAAGGTAATTGTGTATACAGACCATGCTGCACTCAAATACCTCCTCACTAAGAAAGACGCTAAACCACGGCTCATCCGATGGATTCTTCTACTCCAAGAGTTTGACCTAGAATTAAGAGATAAGAAAGGAGTAGAGAACTCGGTAGCCGATCACTTGTCTAGGCTTCATCATAGGGATACACGTGAGTTACCCATTAACGATTATCTTAGGGACGACACTCTCCTCAAGGTAACGGACTCAAACCCGTGGTACGCAAATATTGTCAACTATATGGTTGCAGGATATGTTGCACCAGGGGAGGACAAAAGAAAACTCAAGCATCTCAGTCGTTCCCACCTGTGGGACGACTCGTACCTCTACCGAGTCTGTGCCGATGGGCTGTTGAGGAGATGTGTCCCAAATGTTGAAGCCACAAAGATCATAGAAAGATGTCATGCATCGCCCTATGGAGGACACTACGGAGCATTCCGTACACATGCCAAGATCTGGCAGAGCGGATTCTTCTGGCCAACGATGTACCAAGATGCAAAAGAATTTGTCAGAAGATGTGCTAGATGCCAGAAACATGGAAACATCAACGCACGGGATGCAATGCCGCTCATGAACAACCTCCAAGTGGAGTTGTTTGACGTCTGGGGGATAGACTTCATGGGACCATTCCCAAAGTCTGGAGATGCTGAGTATATTTTGGTAGTAGTGGACTATGTGTCCAAATGGGTTGAAGCACTTCCCTGCCGATCTAACGATGCCAAGCACTCCAGAAAGATGTTCCAAGAAGTAATATTCACAAGGTTTGGAACACCCCGAATGGTCATAAGTGATGGAGGATCACACTTCATCGACAAGACCTTTCGGCAGTTTCTGGCTAAACAGGGAGTTAAGCACAATGTTGCAACTCCATACCATCCCCAAACAAACGGTCAGGCTAAAACATTAAACCAACAGATAAAGAACATTCTGCAAAAGACCGTGGATGAGATGGGGAAGAATTGGAAGAACAAGCTGCATGATGCACTATGGGCATACCGAACAGCTTACAAGACGCCCATAGGCATGTCACCATACCAGCTGGTATATGAAAAAACATGCCATCTACTCGTGTAGTTGGAGTTTAGAGCCCATTGGGCCATCAAGAAGTGGAATATGGATCTCCACCTAGCTGGAAGGAAGAGACAAATGCAAATATCTGAGCTAGAGGAATGGAGAGAAAAAGCATACCACAGCTCCAAGATCTACAAAGAAAGAACAAAGAGGTGGCATAACAAGAGAATCAAACACAAAGAGTTTAAACCTAGAGATAAGGTTTTGATGTTCAATTCAAGGGTGAAACTCTTCGGTCATCGAAAACTTCGGAGTAAATGGGAAGGGCCATTCAAGGTGATCGATACCTCTTCACATGGTGCCATCACGCTCCAAAGTGATGACGGTAACATATTCAAGGTAAATAGCCAACATTTAAAAGTTTTCCTTGAACCAGAAAAGATGGAAGAAATTGACACGATTGAATTTTTGCAATTTAATGATTCAATTTAAAATATTCAATCTTGTCATAAAAAATATATAAAAAAACTTGTAAAATTTAAGAATAATTTGTTAGTCCAATAAATTTGACTCTCTAGTGTTTCCCACCTGAAGAGTCCCTGTTATTTTCACTTGTTTTTGTCTTTGAATAAAAAGTAGATACAGCTCCAAAGAAGTGTGGGGGTGTGCAACACCTTCATTGAAGAACAAGAGGCACCGAACCACATCATGAACTGGTGGAGAAGCATGTACACAACTTGGTTTGACAATTTCCTTCCCACCTTTTCATATGCATGCTCCTGGTTCTATACTTACTCTACAAAAACTTAAAAAGAACCAAAGTCCAAACTTAGATTTAAAATCTGAAAGTAAATTTGGATATAGCTCTTTAAGTATGGACTACATAAATTTTGTTCCTTTCATATCCTTAGTGTTTGTGGGAAAAACATTTAGGAAAAACATATTGCCTAAGTTGTTGTGAAGTGAGATATGGCTTTGGCATGGAAATCCTTCCTTTTCTATTCAAGGTACTTGGAGAATTTTCTTTTGCTAAAACATATAAAAAAATCCACAGTCTCACATACTCCTCAATGGTAATAGAAATTCCTACCAAGGCCAAATATCATGTTACAGTTTGAATACCTTAGGAGACCCTCTCATCCTACAAAAACATTCTTTCTACCTTATATTTGGGTGACCTTGGCCCCTTTCTAGTTCACTTCTCGTTCCCCATGGGAATCGATACTTTGGAATACTCCGGGTGAAAGCTATAGCGGTATCCGTGCGCTTGCGGATTTATCTGTTTGCATTAACAAATACCAACACTCGTCATCCCTTGGGAAAATATAAATAACGATACCTGAATACTTCCAGGTGAAATGCCACAACGGTATATTCTTGCGCTTGCGGATCTTTCTGTAATCGTTAAGACATACCGCATGGTGTTTCATGGCGTCGTTGCTATGAACCTAACCCGTTCATAGTGATTATGCTATGGAATGCCCACCGGCATTTCTGGTGCCGTTGCTGGGAATTAAACCCTCCTAGTAGCGACGTTAAGAAATGTCAACAACTTCAAGAAAGAATAGTTGGCAACATCCTGGATATAGAAGTGCATGTTTCAGTCATGAAGACTACTCGACGACAATACAAGAAAGTACTCGAGAGGAAGCAAAACCTACCTGCATGAAGTTGTAACTCCATTTCATGTTGTCTTACAACTTCTTCATGTTCTCCGGAGTCAACAGGGGGTACGGTCATCAAACAAGTCCATCCCCAACCTCTCTTGAATGGAGGCTGGAAGGGACTGGAAGGGCCTATTGGAACTCTAGTGCTACCGGACCATCCAGCCCTTTCACCTGAAGATGACGCTAGAGCGGTTCTTTCTGCTTTTTGCAGATGTACCCGCTCCCTACGTACCAGCATCTGCAGAACCTTTGACTACTAATATTGGCGAATATGGAGCTGTCTGGGACGAAGACTCTGGATTTATACAGCTCTAGTTGCGCAGATCTTGAATTTGAGCCCTCTCAATCCTAAGATTAGATAGCTTTTAGATTCTGGAGGAAGAAAATTGAGTCAGAAGAAGGGAATCGATTCAGAAAATTTAGAAAATTATAAGACACTTACTCGACATCATCAGAGTCGGAGGCTTTCCGCTTTGGAAGAGCAGACTGGGAACTTTCTTGACTTCGGCAAGGACAACGATGCCGACCTCCCAGCAAACTTCCACGCCCTGGACGAGGGCACCTAGGGGCTCATCCGTGACTTCCTCCGTCAGAGGAACGAGGCCCGCCGCCAACTCGACGCGGCGCAAACCGACCATGTCGTCTTTCGCGGCCAGCTCTCCAGTGCCGACACCAGGGTCGCCAGTAAGCCTTCTTGCTATAGTTCTTTCATTGATCGTTTCAGCTTCTTGCTTCTAACTCTCTTTCTTTCAGACCTTGAGTCGTAGGTACAGACCCTCCTCGACGCAGCCCAAGTCGCTACAGACTTGGTCAATGCTCGAGGGAGCACCGTCGCCGCCCGCCTGCAGAACATCCCCAGCCGCGTCAACAAGATCGCCGGCTACGGGGCCCACGAAGGCATTGCCAGGGCCATCGTCGTGGTGTCGACCATGTCCAGGGCTGACTACCGGGAATTCCAACCAGTCTTCCCTGAGTGGGGCGAGGTGCGGGAGGAGTTCGAGGAGCTGGTTGACGACCTCAGCATCATCGCCGATGCCATCGTCGACGATGTTAGTCTGGACGAGGTGGTCAGCAGCGTCTTCGGCGAGGAGTCGGATTAGGTTGTAGTGATGTAACAGCCTAATTGGCTCCTTGTAAATATAATCAATGGATGGGCCTCCTCCCCTTCTTTGCCTCTGTCTTGCTCTGATTTTTTTAGATTTCCTCTTGCATTAACCGCGACCATCGCACTAAACAAATTTATGCGCTCTCACCATCCAAATCAGAAAACCAATCACTAAAACCCTGAAAAACAAGGGAAATCACCACGATCTTGGACAAAATCAACTTGCATTGTGTGTATTTTTGCGCTAAGGGCGATATGCATCACATCGGCCATGAAAGCATCTGAACGCGTCCACATCACGATCACGACTTTCTTATTTTTATGCCGAAGGCAATACTTTCTGTATCGGCTATATTCGAAACCAACCGATTTTCTGTGCAATCGGCTATGCATCTACCCAAACACTTGGGTAGTATTTTTTCAAATATTTTCCATTAAGTGCTCTGGAAAATTCCTCCACTTCCAATGTCTCCAGAATATATGCATTTCCAAGAACACATCTGTTAACTTTATATGATCCCTCCCATGTTGGGGACCACTTGCCAAATTTGGGATCCTTGGTTCCTATCGGTAGAATCAACTTCCATACCAAATCCCCTTGGTCAAAAGTTTTGACTTAAACTTTTTTGTCATACCATCGGCCCACTCTAGCTTTATTTTCTTCAACATTTATGAGAGCATTCAGCCGATGACCAGCCCAATCTTCCAACTCATCTTTCATCAGCGCCATATAATCATCGGCTGTTAATTGATCCTGGAATGTCACACACCTAAGTCTCGTTTCCTAGGGAAGAACAGCTTCATGTCCATATACCAACTGATATGGAGATACCTTGGTGGCCCCATGACAAGCCATTCTGTAGGCCCACAAAACCTCATTAAGTGTAGTATGCCACTTCCTAGGCTGCTTGTCAACTTTTCTCTTAATCAACTTAATGATCCCTTTGTTGGACGCTTCTGCTTGGCCATTTTCTTGGGCATAATATGGAGAAGAATTCAACAATTTTATTCCCATACTCGTGGCAAATTCCTTGAATTCCTCAGAAATAAACATACTACCTTGATCGGTCATAATGGTCTGTGGAATACTAAACTAATAAATAATATGCTCCTTCACAAACTCAATCATCTCTCTAGATGTCACAGTTTTCAGAGGAATCGCTTCAACCGATTTGGTCAAATAATCCGTTACCACTAGTATAAACTTATCACTCTTGCTGGATGGTGGATAAATCTGCCCGATTAAATCAATTCCCCATCCTCTAAATGGCCACGGCTTAATGATGGGATTCATAGCCGATGCCGGTGCTCTCTGCACGTTACCAAACTTCTGGCACTCTGGCACCCTTTGTAATATATGAAACAATCTTCCAACATTGTCGGCTAAAAGTATCCCTTTCTCCTGATTACTCATTTCATCTTGTATTTCTCCCATCAGAACCTTAGCCTCTTCTTTGTCAAGGCATCTGAGCAGAACACCATCAATCATCCGATAATATAATTCTCCTTCAAGCAACACATATTTAGTCGCCTGAAATCTAATTATTCGGCTCACGTTCTTAGAGGGATCTTCTAGATAATCAACAATCTCCTTCCTCCAATCATTAGTAGGTAATTCCAGAGCCATCACACCTTCTATCGGTCGATAACCAAAAGCATGCTGCGCCAATCAATTCGCATCACCATTGTAGATCTTGGGGACATGTTCTCTAGTTACCTTCTTAAATTCCTTCAGCAATCAGTAGCACTCCTCATGATAAACCTTAAGCAAAGCCTGGTACTCTGCCTGATTATTAGTAGCGGTTGCTTCTATTGGAAAAGACAATTCAAAAGTTGCCCCTCGAGGTGACACCAAGACAATGCTAATAACAGATCCAGCTCCACATGATGAACCATCAAAGAACAATGTCCATGGAATAAGATCAACAATTCCCAATTATGCCCCACAATGCTGAGAAACAAAATCGGCCATAACTTGTCCCTTAACTATTTGAGCCAATTCATATCTCAAATCAAACTCAGATATGGCCAAAATCCACTTTCCAATTCTCCCATTTAAAATCAGTAATGAGGGCATGTATTTAATCACATCATCTTTGCTCACCACAACACACTCAGCCGATAATAATTAATGCCTAGGCTTAATACAGGAAAAGTATAAGCAAAGACATAACCTCTCGATGGGAGAATACCTAGTTTCAGCATCCAGAAGCCTTCTACTGACAAAATATATCACACATTCTTTTCCTTCAATTTTTTGAATAAGGGCTGATCCGATAGAACGCTCATCAGCCGATAAATATAATTTAAACGGCTTGTGCTTTTGCGGTGGAACCAACTCAGGAGGCGATGTTAAATATTGTTTGATTTCTTCCAACGCCTTTTGTTGTGCTTCTCCCCATACAAACTTCTGATCGGCCTTCAACTTCAATAATGAATTGAATGGCTGTATTTTACCGGATAAATTAGAAATAAATCTCCGGATAAAATTAATCTTGCCGATCAACAACTGAAGTTCAACCTTTGTTTCTGGAGCCACTGCTTTGTTAATGGCTGTATATAATAATCTTCTAACTGATCTCAATTCCTCTTTCATGAACCATAAACCCAACGAATTGACCAGCCGACACACCAAACGCACACTTGTTAGGATTCATCTTTAACCCATGCTTTCTGGTGCACTCCAAAGCTTTGCGCAAGTCGGCTAAATGATCTTGATGCCCTTTGGATTTCACCACAACATCATCAATGTAAATCTCCACAATTTTGCCGATAATCTCATGGAAAATATAATTCATGGCCCTTTGATACGAAGCTCCAGTATTTTCAACCCAAAGGTCATGACATGTCCCGGGCATCTGAATGCAGTCTTATGGATATCCTCCTCAGCCATGAATATCTGATTATACCCAGCATTGCCATCCATAAAGCTAATAACTTTGTGCCCTGCAGCAGCATCTACCAGCATATCGGCAACAGACAACAGGTAACCATCAATCGGTGTAGCTTTGCTGAGATCCGTGAAATTAATGCACACATGTAGCTTTCCATTCTTCTTGTACATAGGGACCACATTAGATATCCATTCAGCATATCTGCACTGCCTGATGAGTTTTGCCTCTATTAACCCTGTGATTTCGGCCTTTATATTTGGATAGACTTTAGGATTGCACTGCCTCGCACCCTGCTGAAATGGCCGATATCCAGGTTTAATAGGCAACCGATGCTCAACAATAGATCGATCCAAGCCAGGCATCTCATAATACTCCCAAGCAAAACAATCTTTATATACCTTTAATAATTTCACCAGCTCTTGTTTGTACTCACGATATAACTTGGCACTAATAAATGTCGGCCTTGGCCTATCTCCATCTCCAAAGTCTACTTCTTCTAGTGCATCGACCGATGTGAACCCGTGCCCCAACTTCCCATCATCATCAAGGAACTCATCATTAGGAATGGTTTGGGAAACCGACTGCTTGGATCGGTGGAAGCATGATAACCATGTTAATAGGCACGGCCGATGACCTAGGATCTTGCCGATCATCAGCCCTTGGCTTCACATGCCAAACTTCTGATTTGAGACCCCTCTTCCTGGGAGCCTCTTTCCTTTCTTCCTCCAGCAATTCTGTCTGACACAACCTCTGAACTCACCTCTTTTGTGATCTGGTTAGACCTGCTAGACATCACCGAGGCCGATCAATGTTGTCATGAACTAGCTCTCTTTCTGGATCCCTGTGATTCGGCAGCTCATTTGGAACTCTAGCATTGACCATCTGCTCCAATCGCTCATCGGCAGGAATCCTTCCCCCCGCAGGATCACGTAGCAATGTCCTGCCCCCAGCCGATCATGCATTGAGACCTTGCCCCCCAGCCGATCATGTACAGAGATACATCTGTCATCACTCCTCTCTCTAATGATCGGACCTCGAGGCCTCTGGTCGACACGTGGCTTCTTGTATGATTGGTCATCACAATAGAAATTATTGCACTCTGGACAGTTATCCACTGTCAGCAGAGTCAACCCTTCCTCCCAACAGTACACAAAGAAAGGACACCTCAAATGCCCTTCATTGAGTCATGCAGCTTCTTCTCTGTATTGTCGTCTTTCTTGGCCACGTTGGAATTTGTTTAGCAGCATCTGGGACGTGACCTTCTTCTTTGATGCCGCAGAACCTTCAGCTTCTTCCCGCGGCTTCTTGCCTTTAACTTCATCGGCCGATACCTGAGCCTTGGGATCAATGGCTCTAGATTTCTTGGCCAATTGCGATGTGAGCACCTTTGTCTGCAATGCATTCCTTTTTCCTCCAACATCCACCATGTTAGTAGGAAACTAGTGCCCATCTATCTTCATCGGCTTTTTGGGAGCCTCAAACTTGAGCCTACCCTGCTCGATAGCCGATTGTTTTTGCGGACGGAACACTTTGCACTCATTTGTGTTATGAGACATCGCATTGTGCCACTTGTAGTACTTCATGTTCTTCAGCTCTTGATCTGTTTGGATCTTGTGATATGGCTTCAACTTGATCTGACCCTCTGACAGCAATAGATCAAAGATCTTGTCAGCTTTAGTAATGTCGAACCCAAATTTCTTGAGTTCTTTGTTGCCGAACGGACATGAGATCGGCTTCTTATTGTTCTGAACCCATTCAGCCGATCCCACCATCTGGTCATCATCAGAATCAGAGGAATCCGAGTAATCAGCCAAGTTAACCTTCTTCTGAAAGTTACTTCTCTTCTGCTCGTAGGGCCTAATCTCTCCTGTCATCCTGTGAGCCATCTGACTGATACTATCGAACTCTTGAGAAGCATACTTCTCCCTGATGTGTGGCAAGAGTCCTTGGAAAGGAACTTCTGCTAGCTGCTTATCAGACAGAACCAGACTATAGCACCGGTTCTTGACATCTCTGAACCTCTGGATGAAGGCAGCAACCAATTCATCATTCCTTTGCCTCATATTAGTCAAATTGGTCAGCTTCATCTCATACATGCCAGAGTAGAAGAACTGGTGGAATTGTTTCTCCAGATCGGCCCAAAACAGTATAGAGTTGGTTGGAAGTGTTGTAAACCATGTAAAGGCCGATCCTGAGAGAGACATAGAAAACAAACGCACCTTTAGCGCATCGTTGTGTGCTGCTTCTCCACATTGCATGATGAATCTGTTGACGTGCTCAATTGTGGAGACTTCCCCTTGCCCAGAAAACTTGGTGAAATCTGGCAATTTGTACTTGTGGGGCAACGGGATCTGATCATATGTGATGGATAAGGCGTCTTGTACATGAGCGTTTGTTGCTTTGGCCTTAACCCAAACTGATCTCTCATCACCTCAGCAATCTTAGATGTCCAGTCAACCTGTTGACCAGCTACTGATGTTGGTTGTGATGGTGGTGAAGCCAATGGCAAAGCAGCCGATGCTGGCTGTGGACTGGCCGGAGCCATCGGCTAAACTGCCGATGTCCTCTGCGTAGCATGCTGAGTGATCTGGTTAGATGGTTGTTGATAGAGAGCCATCTCATTGTTGGTGTTTGCTTGCATTGAACCTTGATTAGCTTGTTGCTGTGCCACCGGATATACATATGGCACATTCACATGACGAATAAAACCAATTGCTGGGTCATGTAATATCCAAGTGACTCCATTGCTGTGAGGGAATCTAGAAACGAGGACCTCCGTAGGAGACTTGGGTTGTATCAGCATCGCCAAATTTTGCTGATGAGATGTCGGCCCAGAAGCCAACACATTAGTAGGATCCGCTGACGGTGGTGCTGATGGACTTAGAACTCTTGGCTGTGGAGCCAACATGCTATCTTGAGGTTGAGTCGTCTGTGGTGCCGATATGTTCACCTGTTGATTCGACGGCTGTGAAGCCGACCAGCTTGCTTGCCCCATTGTAGATATAATCATGAACTCCGGAGGCATACCAAGACCAGAGCAGGGTCCCACCCTACAGGGTATCCTGTCATGAAACCTCCCTGCGCATGTGTGGCCATTGGTGTAGAGTTTGTGAACACAGGGCTAAACTGAGGCGGCACTATTGCACCAATCGGCTATGAAACCCCAACGTTTCCCTCTGTTTGGGTCTGAGGGATAACTAGAGGAACTGCAGTATCTGGTAGGGGCAAACATCATCTGACTAGCCTGATGATAGGCTGGTCCCATGTAACTTTCTATCCCCCATTCTCTAAACGTCTTGACCATACCATTATGAACAGAATTAGCCATGACCAGACCATGGCTAACAAAAGCCTGCCCGATCGCTTGATGTACCATGTGCACCATTCTGTCCTCTTTCTACGCCTCAGTAAAGGTTTGGAGAGTAGGAAAATTGAACTTTTTGACCACCTCTCCATCCCTGGTTGAACTGAAAGACTTGAGGCATGCTTTTTTATAATCATCTGTTGCCTTCTCGAGCTCTGCTTTCTGATCATCCTTTAGTTTATCTTCGTCCACCGGGATGTAGTTGTCTTTTGTGAGTTCGGCTTTGGACATGTTGATTCTTCTGGTCCCACCGGGCGTGCCAAAAAATGTGTTGACGCGAAACGGTCACACACGAAGCCCGAGAGCCCCGTACGCCAAGCTCGGACTGCACTTGATTCGAAACCAAGGCGTGCCAGTCAATTTGACCTGTAAATTGACAAGGAAACAACAAATCGTCAAATTCGAGAGCATATCGGCTGGATTTACGAATAACTCTCACGCGTCATGTCGGCAAGGCTCTGCTGATACAGAAAACGGCAACAGATCAGGTATGATAAGCATGTATTAAAAGCGATCTAAGAGGAATCGGTAAGAAGCTGCCGATACTGGTATGCAACAGACGGCAAGATCTAAAATCGACACGTGCTGAAAAACAATGTGCAAACCCACGAATGTATGGATCTGAGCAAAGCTAATCTTATAACCAATCTAACCATCTTTATGAGAGTTATCGTGATAGAAAAGGAGCTTACAGCCGATTAAACAGATTATTAAGCTGGATAAATTATGAATAAATCTAAACAAGAAAACAACGATGCACCCGAGATCAAAGCTTAGATAAATTTGATAACATTTGAATAGATCTGAACGAAGCCACAACGATATGCCCAAAAGCTAAAGCTCAGATTTGCTCGATAAACAAAAACTTACCTGCAAACCAAGTCGCTCGAATATGAGGCATTCTTGATCGGCTTGAAAGAACTCACGAAAAAGAAAAGGGCGAAGTCGTTGACGAAAAAGTAAATTGTAGGATTAGTAAAGTTGTGTTTATTGTATGTGTATCAAACTTCTACAATGACCAGTGGCTCATATTTATACCCCATGCTAACACAGACCTAGCCAATCACAGCAAGACATGATTCTAATTTAAGAAACAAAATCTACTGCTAAACAAAATATCTCTTGCCAAACCAAAGCCAAAATATCCGGTCAACTCTACCATCCTTTGGTCAACAAGATTTTCATTGGCGATGTACTATCACCCTGCCAAATCCACAGTTCCTGCCCAAATAGAACCTTTTTCTCCTTTGCAACACTCGATCCTTGACACGTGTTAAAATTTGGTGTCAGCAAAGGGATAGCGCATGGATGTACCTGTGACACCTCTAGTGTCAGTATAACCAAAGCCAAGCAATTAGCATAATCTCATTCACAAATGAGCTAAGAAAACTTAAATAAGAACCCTATATTTGGTTTTGCAGACCTGTGTGTAAATGTATGTGTGTATGTGTTTGAGTGCAATGTGCTTGAAAAACAATGTTCGGTATACTTTTAAACTTGATTTGACATGAGTGGTAATAAGGCACTAGAACACACTTTTCATAATGATCTATAAACTTTCTATGCAAAACAAATTCAAACTGGAAAAAAAACATCAAATGAAATGATCAATGGAACCATTCTTTAATTTGTGAAGAGCAACAAACAAAACAAAGCCACAAATATCCAACAAACATGTAGTTTTGAAATCTTGAAAATCTTTTTAAAGAAAAGAAGACATAAAACATACTTACTTCGGAGGTATAGTAAGAAAATATCTAGTTATTCAGATCTTTATTAAATGACAACTCGGAGTTATAAACAAAATAAAAATTCGAACAAAGGGTTAAAAATTCCATTAGCTCATGATAACAAAGATTTATACAAAACACTAATGCATCCTTGTATAGGAGTATGTGTGGATGTAAAATATGTTCCTTTAATATTCCTAAAACATTCATGCTTAACTTGTCATAAAAATGTAGTATGATTACACACTCATATTTTTGTGACACATATTTTAATTTAAAAGACTTTTTGCAAATTCACAATTTAAACAAATTAAATGAACAGGAGTTCAATTTCTAGAAGTAAGAAATTTGAATTGACTTTCAAACCACACCAAATGAGCCCCTGGAAGTTTATGGGCATATTCACCATGGAATGAGTAATACATGTCTAGTTGTACACTAGGAGTAAAAGTGCCAAAATTCACATGTAATGACAAGTACATTAAATGGCAGTTTTTGAAATAATTAAATAACTTTCAACTCGTTGCTCAAATAAAAAAGTGACTGAAATGAAAGTTGTAGATCTTGAAAAGTTGAACAAAATTGGTATTCAACACTTTTTCATTTGAGGCCATTAAGATGGAAGTAATATTGATTTATAGTGGAGCCCCTGGAACTTGGTCTATTCACAAAAATGCCCCTGACTTCATCTCCCACCTCCTGCTCCCCTGCACCCTGCTTACGGCCGCGCCCGTATGCCGCCGGTGCCACCTGGCCGGCCACGCGCCGTGCCCAGAACTGGCCAGTTGCCGAGTCTTGCCACGCGCCTCAACCGCCCGAGTAGTGCCTCCCCCAAATCCCCTCTTCCCCAGCTCACTCGCACCCAGACTCGCCCTTTCCTTTCCCTTGGCCTATAAAAGGCCAACCTGGCCCCCTTGCGAGCGACCAAAAAGGCCGCCAACCGCCATTGCCGGCAGCCGCCCCTGCTCGCCGTCAAACTCCCTTCCCCGGCCTACCTCCTCCAAATCGACCCCCAGAATCACTTCACGTTGCTCCCAGGAAGCTCCCAAACCAGACTATCGCAGCCCAGAACCACTAGATCGCCGCGGCCCCTATCTAGAGCGGTCGTCCCCTCCATGGGCGCCACCGGAGCTCTGCACACAGTGGAGCCCCATCCTCCGTGCCCCATTGCCCAGCCCGACTACCCAGTCGTCTACACCTCGGCGTTCTGATGCTCCCCAACCCAGCCGCCCCTTCCTTCCGCCACCAGAGCGCCGCCGGCCATCGTCTCTCCCAACTTCGGCCATCGCTCACCGTGGACTACCCTCCTCCGACCATCTCCGCCCCCACCAAGCCCCTCTGCAGGTTCGCCTTGGCCCCTCTATCTCCTCCCCCACTCGCCCCTCGTCGCTGGCGACCGGAATCGCCGGATTTCGGCCAGTCATCTCTGTTCCCCACCCAAAGTCTGGCCAGGAACTTAGTTGTAAGGAAATAGAATCTTCCAGGGACCTATATAAAAGAACTAGGGACTGATCTGTAATGGTTAGATGTGATTCCTTTAATTCCACTAGTGAACTTGTAAAATAAGTATAAAATTGTAGAATAATCATAAAAATGTAAATCCAAATGTTCTGGGATCCTTGAGATGAAATATACAAGTTTTGTTACATGCAAATCCTCAGATTCTGCCTACATTGTAATCTAGGTAAAAGATGAGTTTAAATGGAACATAAATATTTTAGGAGTTTGGCTTAGTGTCTAGATCTGATTTTTGGATATGATGATCTTAAAGTTATTATAAGCATCTGGTAGAAATATGATTTCAGTTTGAAATCGTTTACTTGCTCAAATGGTATAGATTCCTAGATCTACTAGTGAACTTCATATATTAATGCTAGTAGAAATAGACATGGGTTAGTGTAGCGAAAATGGCCTCTCATGCCATATTTCAATATAATGTTTTGGTGATTGATATAGACAACACAACACTTGGACTAATATAAGTGTTAAGATGACCATTCTTAGGCTTTTAGGTTCAAGTGATGACAAAGAGAAGATAGGCGTAGCTAGGCCCGAAGGGCCGCCCCTACGGGTGTTCCGCTACCCGGTTAGCAGACGGGGGTCGAGGGGGAGCCGCCCCTCGTGGGTCTCAGGGCTTGTGTTTTTGTGACTAACATGCTTTACAAGTGCTATTTGTTGTAGTCACACCCCCTTAGTTCATTTGGTAATACACTCAATCCTTTGATATCAAGATGATGCACATTGCAATTAACCCTACATTTGGTATCAATTGATCAAGAAAGATTGGACAAGGGAAGAAGAAGACCAAGCCATAACTCCCAAAGGTTAAAGAGATAAATGGTATTGGGAGGCATGGCTACTAATGCTCTTTGTTGCTAGTGGTTATAAAGCTTTTAGGTGTTTGATGACAAAGGGGGAGAAATGTACCCGGTTAGCGGACGGGGGTCGAGGGGGAGCCGCCCCTCGCGGGTCTCAGGGCAGCGCCCTAAAAGCTCTTCGGTCCAAGGGACAAGGATTGAGGCATTTTGCTATCATCGGTTAAACCGACGTAGGGCAAAATAAACTCACCGGTGCAATCACAGAGAAGGTCTGCGGGCTAGGGTTTTACACCGGATTAACCGACGCTAATGAAATTGCATACGTCGGTGCATTGACAGATGAAGACAGAGGAAATTCTATACACCGGTTAAACCGACGATTAGATATTGGTGAACGTCGGTGCAGTTGTCCAGAGAGTTAGTTTTTCAGCAACTACACTCACCGGTTAAACCGACGCTGCATTGGTTGATTATGTCGGTCGATTGAGGTAGCCATTGAAGTATAACAGATAGTTGGAAAATGCACTCACCGGTTAAACCGGTGATAGCACTTTTTGTCAGCCTTTTTCCAACGGTTAGTTTGGGGTGTGTGGGCTATATATATGCCACCCCACGGCTCATTTGAGAGTGCTGGAGACCATACAAGCATACAAGAGTTAAAGATCATCTCCAACCATCCTAGAGCTTCTTTATACATCATATAGGCTTAAGCACACTTGTGAGAGTGCTTAGTGCTTGTAATAGGGATTAGTTCTTGCGAGAGCTCCCTTGAGAGAAGCCTTGCTGCGGCAAGCAACTTGTGATCCGTCGTGTGACCCTCCGTCTTGGTGTGGAGTGGCAACGGCACTTTGTGCGGGGGAAGAGGAGGCCCTCTCCTTGGTGGAGAAGCTCCGTAGTGGATTTCGGCCGGGTGACCGAGAGAGACGGTGGCGGTGCACCAGACTTAGTGTCTTGTGGGCACTTGCCTTTGCTTGCCGGCATCGCCTTGGTGGCGTAGTGCAAGACGTGATCGGAAGAGACTCGGTGTCCCGTGGACGTAGGGGTTTGTGCCGAACCACGTTACATGATCGTGTCTACTCGGGAGTTTGCATCCCTCTTGCACTTACCTCTTTACTTATCGTATTACGCTTCTGCATTTACTCTATCTTGCATGCCTTTACTTTCCTAGTTAGTTTGATTAGGATTGGCTATAGGTTGCAAGTTTTTAGGGGTAAGTAGAGAGTAGCATAGATAAACCTTAGTCATAACTAGCATGTGTAGGACAAAAAGCGATTAGCGACCCTATTCACCCCCTCCCCCTCTAGGGTCGGACACCCGGGTGATCCTTACAGTTAGCTCTCAAATTTTTCCTGGATGAACATGTTACTGAACTCTTGCAGATCTACAAGTTTGAGAAATTATAGATCTAGTTTGCTATATATTCTATTTAATGATTGTTTTATGAACTTAATTCATGATATATGGTTCATTTGCTTAGAAAAATCTAGGTTTATTTCTAAAACTTTGTTTTAGTCATGTAATCTTGTCTGCAAAATTTGAGCTACTTGTACTGAGTATTTCTACAGTTATAATTCATGATTGTTATATCATGTCTAGATTTGTTATTTTCATTCTGGATGCAATACTTCATGTCTGGTCATGATATTTGGACATGTTCTTAGTCAGTATGAGTACTTTCTATAGTAAAATTTTGGCATGCAGTACTGGTCATCTTGAATGCCAAATAAATATGCAAGTTCATATATGGTTTAATGCATAAATAATGAATCTGGTAGAAGTAATGATTGATAATTTTTCTGAAGCATTTTTAGTCTATTTCTAGGCTCTGGTAAATAGTTGAAGTTCATAACCCTGGTAGAACTCCCTGTGTAAATTAAGATTTTTGCTAGCATGTTAGTTTTGTTAATTTTTAACCCCTGTTTTATGAGTAGATAAATTCTGAAAAAATTACAGTACTGATTATGTCATATCTAGTTGTTATAGTAAAATTTGTAGCTCCATAAACCATGGCTAAGAACCTATGCAAATTCGTGAAATTTCTAGCTTAATCTGTTTACATGATTTTTCATGGTTAGATGCATTGCTGTTAAAATCTGAAAATTTTACAGTAGATGCTAGACTACAGGATCTGTTGCACATAAATTTTTTAGCACCATATCATGAGTAGATCGTTATGAATTTGTGAACTCATTCTTATGTTTGAAGTCTAGGAAATTAAGCACCCCAACACACTCATTCATGAAGTAACATAAATATGAGTTCTACTCCATAAATGACTGCCCAGGAAATGAAATCACAAGATCATAACTAAACTAACATTCTATTGAACTATAATTTTATCATGAAGGAAAGAAAGATCATATCAGGTTGTAATAATGAATCTTTGCCTTGCATATAGAATCAGTTAATCTCGCTGACGGTGATTACGAGTTGGTTCCATCGGACTCTCTTACTGCAGCAGACGCTAATCTTAACTATGCTAACTTGACTCAAGACCTGGCCCAAGCCCCAGAGGACTCTCCGCTTGACAGTGCCCAAGAAGGCAAGCCCCGGTGCATAACCCATAATTTTCCGCGTTATTATTCATCTAACTATTCATATGTGTTGTAATAATTTTATTTGCGCATTTACATTTTCTAGGCGTTGATCGAAAACCTTAGATGCATGATCCCTAGGAACCTATGTTTGACATCCGGATCTTTTTATCGACTAGTTGCCACGCTAACTAGGAATGGTAGAAGTTGAGAGGTTTCCTGCCTTTTGCGAGAATATAGGAATTGACTGACTTTAATTCTTGCTGAAATATAAGGACAACGGGCGGGGTTGTGTAGTTGTGATACCCCGCTAGTGTAGTTGAAAATGGTTAAGGTCACAGTGTGTGGCTCATTTTGTTAAGCGTTTGAAAGTACTAGCCACATGCCAAGAAATATGGTAATCGGTAAGCTTAAGTACCTGATTGGACCGGCGAGGGGCACGACCATTCACCCTCTTTGTAGATGTAGAATTTATTGTCATGACGTATGGGTGCAGAGTGGTCGGACTCTGTAGTCAGGGAGGGTGACCCGGATTCACGGACTGGAAAGTAAGGGGAAAAGTAGCGTTGGCGAAAGCAAAGTCGATCCCCATGCGTGTGTGTTAGGTTCCCCTGGCCAGGTTGAAATTCGATTCGGAATCGTCCGCCTCTCACGGCATGAGACTGTTTAACGTTTTCGGTCACATAGAGTAACAAGTGGAACTTGATGATGATAATACTGTTGGTTGATTAAAGGGTTGCTCTATCATGATTGTGTAGAGTTACATGCAAACTTAGAATGGTTAATCCAACTAGAATATGGCAAAGTTAAAATCTAAAAATAAGGATCAACTCTTAGAGGCATTTTTGGCAAAACAAACCCCACAAACCAAAAAGCCTTGCATGTCTAGTTATCGGACTATGGTATATCCGGTGACGGATAAGTCTTGCTGAGTATTAGTATACTCAGCTTGCGTGTGGCACTGTTTTCAGGTACTAACTTCAAGTTTTGATTGTGAGTCTGACTTAGCCGTGTACTTTGCCTTCGGGCTGGTCTGTCGAGTGGGATGACCCTTTAGCTGGTGCTGACCACCCTCCCACGGAGTGACGCGTTTCGTACGGGCTTTATCGATGCGTCACATCTTTCGCTAGTTGTCATTTTACTTCTTCCACTGCAATAATGATACTTGAATAATTTGTGTAGTTTGGAACTCTATAGTACTTCGCTACTCTAAACATGGTTTTGTAATACATTTATTTTCCGCTACAAACTCTGAGATGTATGAGATGATCTGTGTTGTATTCGATGGGCTCACCATCGTGTGAGTGTTGTCTGTGCGATCCTGGAAGATCGTGGCTTTTATCGAGGCTTCACTCGAGGAACTACCATTGCGTGCCGAATTGGGTCAGAGTTGCCTAGCAACGAAGATCAGTGCACCCGGGCCCAGTCTTTTGGGTGGTTCCACCACAACACCTTACCTCTTTTGTAACTACCCGAATAGGCGTGGAACTAGTTGTAGTACAAAGAAACTAGCTGACTCAGTTGGGGTAGGACTCTAACAATGATCGGCTAGGACTTTCCATGTAACCCTGTCCCCACAGAGTATATAAGGGCGAGCAGGGATCCCCTCGAAACATACAATCTCTAAGCCAATACAAGCAACCACATAGGACGTAGGTATTACGCTCCTCGCAGCCCGTACCTATCTAAATCCTCATGTTCCTTGCACCATTGGGTTCCAGAGCTAGTCGATCCCTTGCCTACGATCCTACTGTTGAGGGTATCCCTGAGCACGCTTGGCAGCTAAACACCGACATGATCTTCGGATGGATCAGGCACCTTTTGTTATGCAGGATTTTATCGAACTGATCTTGTGGCTTGCCTGACTTCTTGCCACGCGGGCTGCATTCGATAGCCCCGACAGCATTGTTTGGCTTTGGTTTGCGCATAGGGTCCCACTGGCTGCTGCTGCTGCTGCTGCCACGATCGTTGTTATGCTTCCCGTTGTTGCTGTTATTGCAGCGTGGGAAGCGACTGTGCTCTTGTTCTTCCACATCTGCCCATCGCTACATCATGTCATGGAGTTTTACCACTAAGTCTGGATGGTTGCATCCAAAGTCGCGGTAAAGAGATTGCTTGGTGATGCCGTCATGGAAGCCATCATTGGCGATGGTGGCTCTTGTGTCGAAGAAGCACTTCATGTACGACCTCAAGGTCTCGCCTGGCCCCTGTTTGCACATTGCATGGGCGTGACAAGTGCCCACGCAATGCAGGGATCCTTGGAAGTTCTCGATGAAGACCTTCTCGAGGTCCTCCCATGAGTGGAAGGACTCAGCCTTCAAGCTCTCGAGCCAAGTGAGAGGTGCCAGCTCTAGGACCATCAGGAAGTAGAGGACCTTGGTGGTAGTGTCACCTCGTGCAACCTTCGGATCTTGCTTACCATCGTACTTCTGGAAGTTGGCTAGTTTAAATTCCTTTGGGTATTGTGCATCAGCAAAAGCGCTTTTGAGGGCTGGAAAGCGATCAGCATTGTCGGAGAGGCGCATTCATCACCTGGCGTTGATGATGTCTGGGCATCAATTCCTGAGGTTGTGCCTCCATCATTGTTGCGGTCACGGTCATTGTTCTGGCCATGATTCTGCTGGTTCTCCGACCTTGGGGCATGATTACCCACTGGGCATTTTCCCCTGGGGCATTGGGAACTGGCAACCTCTTGCTCTTCATGGGCTCTCTGTTGTTGATGCTGAGGTTGGTGACACTGGCCTCCTAAAGTATGGCTAGCCTGAGTGGCCGACGAGCTTGCTGCCCTGGACGTGGCACCGCGTATCGAGGATAAAGGATTTTGTCACTCGAGTTCTATGACGGTGTTGTGGGTTAGCTAAATTATGCGATCTCTCTCGGCATTCCTTGGCATCTGCATGAGGCGGATGGTGGCTTCGGCCATTGCGACGATGGAAGTGTTGAAGATGGGGTCTGCGACGTTGTTAAGTCCTGGTTCAGGTTACGAGGGTCGATACACGCACGATCTGCTGCTTACGCCCTGTGTTGAGCCCTTCGTGTGACACTTCAGGTGTCTAGCTGTTAAATCAAAGTTTCATGTGTGAACTTTGTGTTTATTCTTGTTTGAAGCCCCGCCGCCTCCACACATCGTGCATGAAGCCCCGCCGCCTCTAGTACCGCCTCTGCTGGCGTCATTGGCTCGCGCCACGCCGCCCAGGGCGAACCCCTTCACGCCACTTCCCCGGCCGCCCATGGAACAGCCACTACCACCGCCGGACCTTGCCCACAGCCCCAGGCGAGCTCATCCCTTCCTTCTATTGCTTATCCTGCTCACCTTTAGGCTATAAATAGCCCCGGCCGAGCCCTTCCTTCCAACTCCGGCGAGTCTTGTCCGCCGTCGACCCACCGCCATAGACCCACCCCGACCACCACAACCCCCTGGTTCACTTCACCTTGACTTCATGAAGCTAACCGGCCACTTCTTGCTGCCTTTCCCCTACCAGAGCACCGCCATCGCCGTTCACCCCCGCCGCCGTGCTTTGCTCCATCGCCGACGAGCCTTCTCCAGACATCCCGCGCCCCACCCAAGCACACCAACAGGTGCGCCTCGAACCTCTTGTGCTTCCTGGCCCCTTCACCCTCGCCGCCGGCGACCCCTCACGCCGAAATCTGGCTGACCCCTCCCCTGTTCTCTTCCTCCATGAGCCAAGGAGCCAATTGCAATGGTTTAAATCTTTCTAGGGATCTTTCTGCAAAAGAAACAAGTCCCTTTCATTTTTAGTGAACTTTGAAAATTCATAGGAAATTGTAGAAAAATCAAAAAAATGCAAAACTAATTTTGTTGTGTTCTTTGCGATTAGCTCTACAAGGTGATGTTATGAGTTTTATTTGAATCTTTGTGTAGCAAGTTTTAAAAATAGGAGTAAGATATAGCTATTTCTATTTATATCCTATGTTCTAGAATTGTTTTTCTGGTGAGCTTTGAGCCATGTGATCTATAAAGTATTTCTAGCTCTATGTAATTTTTCTAGAACCATTAGTGGACTCTAGCTTGTGCTTTTAAATTGTTCTTCACTAAGTATTGCTTATGTCCTTAAATATTTATTTAAATCCTTTCTATGGATTATTTTAAAAACCTTTCTCCATGTTATTCTGTGTAGTTAGAGTACTTGACATGGATAATCTAGATTGTTTGATTGATTGAATTTAAAACTTTATAGTGAAGGAAAACTATACTCAAGCACCTCACTATTTTCCAACTATTGCATTTCATATAGAAATCACCACGCTAGTAGACGGAACATACGAGCTCATCCAAGAACCAGACAGAGATATTTCCGAAGCTCAGGCCAACATTGTTGAATTAACTAAAGTCCCGAACTCCGATTCGGAAGACCCAAAGCCTACTGACCCCATAGACACCACTAAAGGCAAGACCCGAAGCATAATCCTATTATTTTAAATTATGAAATTTATTACTATTTACTTGTGTATTTAAGTTATTGAAGTTGAATGGAACCCTTAGATGCATAATTCTAGGTACCTTTTGATTGAACACTAGAACTGACTTCGCTTAGATGCTTTGCTATTTGGATCGGTAAAAGTCGGGTGATTTCCTGTCACTCGCGAGATTTATAGGAATTGATTGTTTACATTCTCGCGATCACTATAAGGATCATGGACGGATTTGGTTTCAAGCTCCATAGTTGAAATCCCTCTGTGTTGATAAATTACTAAGGCCACATTGTGTAGTAGCGGGGGTTAAGCGTTTGAAAGTACTAGCCACATGCCGTAAATATGGTACACGGTAAGCCTAGTAACAAATCGGCTCGGCAAATGGACATACCTCCCACTCTCTCTTAGAGATAGGAAGTTAAATTATGTTGCAACGCGGCTACAAAGATGTGGTGGTTCTCTGTAGTCGGAGAGAGTGGCCCTGATCCATGAACCGGAATGAGAAGCAAAAGGTTGCTTGGGAGTGACTCGACAGTACTCCAAGCGTGTGTGCTAGTTTATCCTTGCAAGGTTGGAAATTCGATTCAGAATCGTCCGTTTCTCGTGGAATTTGAGACTACTTGATCCCTCTGCTACATAGAGTAAGAAGTGGAGCAATGAAGATACCAAATATGGTTGGATGAAAATAATTCCTCTACCATGTTTGTATAGATAGGTGCATACCTAGAATGGTTAATACAACTAGAATTTGAAAGCTAAAATTTGAAATTAAGGACATACTCTTTGTGGCTTTTCAGCACAAGAAAACCTAGAACCTTTCCAAGCCTAGCATGTCTAGATATGGGGCTAACTTCTACCCTTAATCGGATCAATCTTGCTGAGTATTAGTATACTCAATCTTGTTGGTGACTTTGTTTTCATGGATGACTTTGGAAGATCCAAACACTAGTTTGACTTGGCCTAGTGTTTTACCTTCTGGCTAGTCTATGGAATGGGAACCAACTTCAACCAGCCATGACTCGGATGAATGATGTCATGTTCGGGCTTACCATGGCATCTACCCTACGACGATGGTGTATAATTATGTTTTAAATCCCACTGCATAACTTCTAAAGTAAGCATAGCTTACTTTTATGTCTTTTCTTTTAAATAAGTTGTAAAAGCTATACATTTAGCTTACTAGCTTTAAAACTCTAATGTAAATTACACCTCTTATCTATGTGATGTAAAATATTGTGGAATATTGTATCTCTGACTCGCCTTCGTGCGGGACGTATACTTGTGTTACGATCAGATATTCAGTGGTTACATCGGGATGTTACCCGACAGACCAATGATTATACCGGTTAAGGTGTGCTTAGATGTTTAGCGCACTCTATCTGGTATATTTCAGAGTGGTTCTACCACATCTGGTATCAGAGCTGGCAGGTATACACCAGACAGTACAACAAATCTTAGAATGATTTTGAATAAAAGATGTGCTCTACAATGTGTTTACAAAATTGTGTTGGATTCGTTAAGGATTGTGTTTAGATCGTAAAGCCCTAAGGGTGATGATCTTATGGATATTATAAGGTGGCTATCAATATGATGTGTTTCTGCAGGTATACTAACCATAGTTCGATAGGCTAAGAACGGTTAGGATCTATCGACTAGATAATATAGAGAGAGGCGTATCTATACCACCGAAACTAACCACGTAAGACCAAAGGTATTTGGCAGTTATTTTTGGTTGTGAGTATGATAGAACATGCATGTATTTTTTAAAATTTAAATGCTTTGCTTCTTGTTCAAGTTAGTGATGCTCGAACATCTTTTTAGGGAATCCTAGAGGGTTATCTTGATTAATTGGTTAGTGAGATTTTGGTGAGTGCCTTGTTCTAAAATCTAGATTTAGTTGACCTTAGGAGAGGTAAATTACTTGAGCTTAGATCGAGTTTTGCACCCTTTATCTTTTGTTCAAGGAACGTTCACATGATCAACTAACCTTGTTTATAGTTTGATCATTCTTTATTCTTTTGAAACTTTATGTTTCAATGAATCATACCTTACAGCATTTTGTGTCCCTTTTTGGTGACATCTTACCATTTGAATTTTTGTTTCAGATGGCTGATGTTATGGGCACTTCTCTGGCTGGTACGGGCTACACCCACACCAACGGACTTCACTGGGAGGGTTTTCCTCGTCTTCTGTGGGAATCTCTCCAGCTCTTTTGTTACACAGAGCCGCCATAGTGCGACTGCTTCACATATACAGCGGAAGGAGTTACCCATTGTACTGTGAAGATGACCATACCATAGCACCCTTTCCGAGCTCACTGGCAGCCCATAGAGGTTGAGGCATTTGAGTACCACTTCACTGACACTATTGAAGCTGCCGCTTTAGAGGCTATTACTACCTTCTGCAAGCAGCATCCGAATGAAGTGGCAGAGTACCCTATCGGCCTTTCCCTGCCGCAGACTATCACGACCTCGAGTGGTCTTTTAGGGTGGAGCACTGTGCACACCTACTTGGGGACTCAGCGGGAGATACGATGCGTATGATGGTCAGATTCATGAATGCCCAACTTCGCCATCAGGAGTTACAGCATCGCGGTATTATCCACATGGCTAGTGAGGCACAGGTTACCCATAGCAAGCTAGACAGGCAAATCACTCAGGCGGAAGAGCTTCAGGCAGCAGTTACCACCCGGGACGAGGTGATAGCTCAACATGAGGAGACGATAGGCCACCGAGAGGACCAAATCGTCGAGAGCGATGCCATTATCAGCCAGGGCAACACAGTGATAGAGTTCCTTCAGGAACAGGCTCAGGACCTCACTTCGGAGCTTGAGGATGCTTAAGCGTATATCGAGTTCCTCCAAGAACAGCCGATGCCACCCGATGTCCCAAATCAGCCTGCGGGAAATGAAGAAGATCCAGAAGATATTGAAGGAGTTTCTGATCTTGACTCTGAGCACGAAGGTCCAGAGCCCGAAGCTCAGAGCAATGACCATTCTTTCGGCAGTGAGTCTTCAGTCGGCAACCTCGATGATTTCTAGATTATCGAAGCTTTTAGGCTTGACTTTTCTTAGAAGTAGAACTATGTAAATAGAGAGTGGTGTAAGATAGCCTGGAGGGAAATACCACTTGTTGTAGCATAGCTGTATGGAGCAGGTTGTGATGTTTGTAGTATGTTCACTGCCATAACCGTAACATAAAGCTTGGAATAAATGGCTATGTCGTCATGGAAACATTGTCATTCCTTACAGTTTTGAGCTGAACTGGTTGGATAGAATGTAAGATGTGCATGTTGTAACAATCAATATCATTCTATTTACGACTTTTTCTATGCTCTTTTGATATAAAATGTTTTGCACTATACCATTTGGTAATGGAAGTCGAGATAAACTGTGATCTAATGGATATCTTCCATGATTCAGATGGTGGGCTCAACGCGTGGTACCCCGGAAAGGTTTACCCATGGCCAAACTAGTGGGTCTCAGCAACAGCCACCGTCACCTCCTAATTTGGCGGAAGTCATGGCCTTGCAAACTGAGCTGCTATGTCAACTAGTGCATGGGCAGCAAAACCAGCCACGCTCTCAGCAACGAGGACGTGATGATCATATTCCCCCAGCATCTGGATATCAGGATTTCTTTGGTACCCAGCCCCCGCTGTTCCACAAGACCTACGAGCCCCTGGATGCAGATGCATGGCTTCGGACCATAGAGTCGAAGTTTGCTTTATTGCCAGTACCATGCTCAGAAGGCAAATAAGACCCTCTTCGCCGCTCAGCAGTTACGTGGCACCGCCAGCATCTGGTGGGATAATTATCTTGCCATGTTGCCCGCCGATCATGACGTCACTTGGGAAGAATTCAGGACCGCTTTCAGGGCACATCACATTCCCGAGGGACTTCTGGAGTAGAAGTTAAATGAATTATTGGCACTTACTCAAGGAAACCATACTGTGCTTCAATATGCACAGGTCTTCAATCACTTATGCCAGTACGCCGATCATCATGCAGATAATGATGCCAAGAAGCAGGATCATTTTCGTCGTGGTCTTAGCACCAAACTTAAGGAGTGCCTTAACCTTGTTCACCCCAACAATTTTAATGAGCTGATGAATATGGCCATCACTCAGGACAATTGCATTACAGCGCATCGTGCTGAGAAGAAGAGAAAGGCACCGACTGGACCCTCTGGTGCACAGCCACCGAGGTATCGTTTGGTGCAGAATACAGTTTCCAGGGCCCCACAAAGAAATCCTCCATCACACAGTTGGGTTTTCAAGCCACCCCAGCAGCAAGGAGCAGCTAGACCTCCTATGTCTCAACAGCAACAGTTTGGGCCAAGGCCAAGTTTTTCAACAGCCTAACCGTGTGAACGGTAACAACCGTTGCTTTACTTGTGGAAGTCCTGCGCATTTCGCCAGGAATTGCCCCCGAAACCAAAAGCCTGCCCAAGGTCAGAATTCTAATCAGAATAACCAAGGCAAGGGTAAAAAGCAAGTCATGCAAGTTAAACAAGGGAGAATCAACTTTACTACTCTTGCTGAACTTCCGGAGGGCGCACCAATTATGACCAGTATATTCTCTATTAATCATAAGCCTGCAATCATACTGTTTGATTCTGGTGCAACACATAGTTTTATTAGTACTAAATGTGGGGCAAGACTAGGATTGGATCCTAATCATACAAAGGCACCATACATGATTACCACACCTAGTGGTAAAATAGCATCCAATCGAATCCTTAGGCATGTGGGAGTGTACGATCCTGCACAAATCCTTCTAGTCAGCACCTGTAGACGCTCCTAAGAAAAAACATGACAAAGATGATGAAGACGACAAGAAGGACCATGACAGTTTCCAACAGCAACAAAATGTCGTCAACGTCATATTTGGAGGAGATCCCAGCTTCTCCAAGCGAGCCCAAAAGCTCCTACTCAGAAAAATCCTCTCAGTCGAGCCAGCAATTCAAAGGCCACTGAAATACAGTGAGGTCCCCATTACCTTCTCTAGGGAAGATCAATGGACCAGCTTCTCTGAACCTGGGAAGTTCCCGCTAGTACTCGATCCAATCGTCCAAGGCTCTAAGCTTACTCGAGTACTCATCGACGGCGGAAGTGGCCTCAACCTGATCTTTGCAAACACATTAGCAAAGATGGGCCTCAACTACATGAGTCTGCTCACTCCAAGCAAGTCTCCATTCTACGGCATCGTCCCCGGGAACTCCTCTACACCAATTGGCTCGGTTACTCTCCCAGTCACATTTGGTACAGAACAGAACATCCGGACAGATTACATCAAATTCGAAGTAGCCGATTTCCAATCTTACTACTATGCTATCTTGGGAAGACCAGCACTAGCCAAGTTCATGGCAGTACCGCACTATGTCTACCTGCTCCTTAAGATGCCAGGCAAAACAGGAGTACTTTCATTACGTGGAGACCTCCTCAAGTCCTTCGAGTGTGACAAGGAGGCAATAGATCATGCTGCCATGATCCGGGTCCCTAGCTTTGTCAGCGAAATACTTGCTGTTGCTAAGGAACTCTCACTCAAGTAGTCGATGCCTTCCAAGAAGCCAAGCCAATCATTGGTTAAACCAACTGGTGATGCGGGCACCAAGACTATCCAGCTACAGGAGGGAGATGACTCCAAAACCGCCATCATCAGAGCAGGACTGGGAGATAAATAGGAACTCGAGCTCGTCAATTTCCTTAGGGCCAACCGAGATGTGTTCGTGTGGAAACCAGCAGATACGCCAGGGGTGCCCAAGGAGTTGATCGAGCATGCTTTGAAGGTTGACCCTAAAGCTACACCCAAAAAGCAACGGTTACAGCGCTTCTCACCGGACAAGCGAGAAGCCATCAAGAAAGAGCTGGTGAAACTACTCGCAGCAGGGTTCATCAAGGAAGTCTACCATCCCGAATGGCTGGCTAACCCTGTACTTGTGCAGAAGAAAAATAACAACGAGTGGAGGATGTGTGTTGACTACACCGATCTGAACAAGCATTGCCCAAAGGATCCTTTCAGGCTACCACGCATTGATCAAGTAATCCACTCCACAGCAGGATGTGTGTAACACCCTAATTTAAATTTCAGCATTTATTAACAAATTTAATTGGCTTTATTTAAATTCCTAAGGTTTATTGTGTTTAGCCTTGCATTTAATTTAATTTTATTTCACAAGTAATTAAAATTTGTCTAAGTTTAAAAATTTGTGTTGCATTCATGCTGGTGCATTTATTTTACTCATTTGAGTGGGTTTGAATTCAAATTTTATTTGAATTCAAATGTGTTGGATTGTTTTAGAATTAGAAAAGAGGAAAGAAATAGAAAAGGAAGGGCCAAACCTCAGCCCGACCCGCAGCCTACTTCTCTCCCCACGCCGGCCCAGTTTTCTCCCCGCGGCCCGACCCACTCCTCCGCGCGCGGCCCAGCACGCGCCAGCGCCCGCAGCCCGCGTCGCCCGCACGCGTTCCCCGCCTCCATCCCGCACCGTCTGCCAACTGGGCCCCGCGCGTCAGTCGCCTCTCCCCGCCCGCGCGCGCGTCGCTCTTGCTGAGTCCCCGGGCCCGCCTGTCGGCCCCTTCTCCCTCCTCCCGCACCTTAAGCGCGCGCGTAACGCTCCGCCGCGATCTCCGGACGAGATCCACGGAGAGCCCCCGCGCCAGACCCGCACGCCAAGGCAGCCGCCGCCCTACAAAAGGGACCCGAGCCTCTCTTCCTCCTCCCATCACGTAGCCGCAACCCTAGCCACCGCCTCACACAGCTCCGCCGGAGTAGAGCCCCACGTCGCCGAGTCCTCACCTCTCTGCTGCACCACTGCCCTCCTCGAGTCGCACAGAAGATCCGCAGAGCCGCCGGGGAGTCTCCCAATCTGATCTTGCCCGAGCTCCGCCTGCATAGCGCTGGATTTCCGCCTGGAGGGCCGCCGCCGGTAAACACCTCCGCCACCGCAATTCCTCGCCGCCGGTGACCCCGGAGCCCCCCTGACCCCCGTATCCTTTCCGCAGGACCTCCTCGGGTCCAGCCGTGCCATCCAGGAGCCTGGAGTGCCCCTGCGCCGACCTCGTCACCGTACTCCGTTCCTACGCCGCCGCCCACCGTCGACGTTGGCGCCCCTGCACACCCGCGCAGCCCGATTCGAGCCTCGGTGAGCACACCTTTACTCCTCCGCTCCTTTTGCGTTAGGTCTTAGGTCCCTTGACGCAGGGTATCATGTCCGCCAGCGAGCACAATCCCGTAGCGCCGCCGTCACCGCCGGACAGAACCGCCGCGCTGCCGAACCCGCTTCCCCGTTGCTTGCCAAGCCCAGCTCAGTGCCCATATGGCTTAGCCACGTCGCTTAGGTCCATCCCGACCCAACCCCCGCTTAAATCCGCCCCGGGAACGCCGAAACGCCGAAGTCCGGCGAGTTCCCAGTGCCCCGCCGCCGCGGAGAATGGTCTCCGGCGGTCAGCGCCGACGCCCCCGCGCCCGATGGCCCTAGTCCGTCAGATCTAAAATAAACGCGCGAGATTAGAACCCACCTCGATCGGATCTGGACCGCTAGATCTCGATCCAGCGGCCTGAATTCCCCCGTACCGGTTCGGCCTGTCTTTTTTCTAAAGAGACCCCCGGTTTTGTTAAAATCAACCCGCAGTCCGATCTTATTCAAAAATAATTACGCAGAGACCCTGTTTTTAGCACTTAGCCCCCTGAGTTCTTTAGAAATAGAACCCGCCGCCCTTCCAGGGCTTTTTCACGTGTTAGACACCAGAACTAACCTTTAATTATGTTTAGGCCCTCGGTTTTAGCAGAAAAGTCCCTGGAACCCTATTTTTCTTACAAACGAGCCCCTGAACCTTGTTTTAGGCCTAGTTTATGCGTTTTAGCTCCGTTTTTAGCGTTCTTTATGTCCACGCGATCGTTGTAACGCGTAGAATAGTTTTAGACTAGTTTAGTGTGCTGTTTTTATGTATTGATGTACTGTTTCTTAGTTTTTGCTAGTGTTTGCTTGTATGCTTATTATTGTGCATTGTTTTGGCCATGTGTTCGTGAGTAGACGTTGATCCATCTGAGGAGCCCCAGTACTAGTACCCGGAGCAGCCGTCTTCCGAGCACTTTGAGCAGCACCAGGAGCAGTACGAGGAAGGCAAGTATAACATGAATAACCTATCACTTTTAAATACATTTTCATACTGCATTTTAATATTGTATGCCTATAAGGACTTTCCTAGCCACTTTATGTCCTTTATATATACCTTTGGGTTGCATTTTGGTTAGTCGTGCTAGGTTGCTGCGCTATAACACACTCTGGTCCTTTTTAATTAATTTGATTAATGGTTTACTTGAACTTAATTCTGAGAGTGGCCCTCTGTGTGGATGAGTGGCTCACGTCTCGTTAAAATATGGTTTTTGTAGAAACATGGTTTAGGGGGCCAGCACGGTGCTTAGTGCTTGGTTGGCCACTCTCAATAAGAACCGGTTCATAGAGCGACAACCTGGGACAACAGCGCTACCACAAGGCTAGAATGGGATAGACTTGGCGTAATAATTAGATCTTTTTGGTTTGGAGTAACTTACTTGCGGGGCAGGGGCGGTAAGCTTCTATGGCCCTCGTGCTGAGTGGCCTCGTCTGTGCTTCGTGTCTTGACGCCCACTAGACCTGCTCCATAGTCGCCGATCCACCCTCGCGGTTACTCCCTACCAACGAGATTCTTTGTAAAGGCCTCATAGTGAGTCGCTAGTCATCTCACCTAAGGAAGTGTGATGAACAATTGGCGTAGCTCACGACTTGTGGGTAAAGATGTGCAACCTCTGCAGAGTGTAAAACTGGTATACTAGCCGTGCTCACGGTTATGAGCGGCCCAGATCCTCCTTTTGATTAGTGGGGTTGTCTCCTTCCGACGAGGGAGGTGCCTCTCGGGGTTACCTTGGTGGCTTGGTTTGGTTTGGTACTCAGTAGATTATGAATTAATACTGATTAATTACTATGTAACTGGGTTAATGGTAATTCATCAACTCGTAGTAAACAGCTTTAATAAAATTTTGCCAAGACATAAAAGCTAATGCAGTCAGTCAGCCAGCCTTAGAGCCTCATGGTTTGTGTTATACTTGTTGAGTACAAGTTGTGTACTCACTCTTGCCTCTTCTCTACTTTTTCCTCTTGGCTACGCTACTGCTGCTCAGTTCCTGCCGACACGAGGGAGTTCATTCAGCGCTACCAGGACTACGAGGACTTCTAGGCGTTCGTCTCCCAGTCGACGTCCCTGTGGCGCCCTGCTCAGCTTCAGAGAGTTCTTTTATCGTATTTGTACTTCGCTTCCGCTGTATCAGACATTTTGTCATTAATGTAATAAATAACATTCGTATTTCGATTTATTATATCTTATTCGTGATATGTGCTGTGATATACTGTTCATTCTGTTGTATATACGTGTGACTTGATCCTGGCACGTATATGATTGCTCGGTTTATGCTTTTTTATAAACCGGGTGTTACAATGTGTCCTATTATCCTTCCTCGACTGCTACTCAGGGTATAATCAGATCGCCCTGAAGGAAGAAGACCAAATCAAGACAGCCTTCATTACCCCATACAGGGCATACGCCTACAAGACCATGTCCTTCGGGTTGAAGAACGCTGGCGCTACCTACCATCGTGCGATATAGCTGTGCTTCGCTGACCAGCTACATCGCAATGTTGAAGCCTATGTTGACGACGTCGTTTTCAAAACCAAGACCCAGGATCAATTCATTACTGACCTGGAAGAGACCTACAACAGCCTCCGAAAATTTCGCTGGAAACTCAATCCAACCAAGTGTGTCTTCGGCGTACCCTCTGGAAAACTACTCTGATTCATCGTCAGTAACCGAGGAATTGAGGCCAATCCAGAGAAGATCAATGCCATCATAGCCATGGACGCCCCAGCTACTATAAAGGACGTCTAGAAGCTCACAGGCTACATGGCAGCTTTGAATCAATTCTTGTCCAGGCTTGGCGAATGGGGATTACCCTTCTTCAAGCTCCTAAAGCGACAGGATAAATTTGAATGGACTACAGAAGTTGCAGAAGCACTCGAGAACCTCAAGCATCATCTCCAGTCACCGCTGATTCTAACAGCTCCATTACCTGGAGAGGAACTACTCCTCTACATCGCTGCGACTACTCATGTAGTCAGTACGGCAATAGTAGTCGAACGCCCGGAGGAAGGCCACGCCTATTGCATTCAGAGACCATTTTACTTCATCAGTGAAGTACTCTCTGAATCAAAGGTTAGATATCCATCAATTCAGAAACTTTTGTATGGAATTCTAATCACCTCCAGGAAGCTCCGACATTATTTCGATGAGTACAAGATCTCAGTAATAACTGACTTCCCATTGGGGGATATACTCCACAATCGGGATGCCCTTGGACGAATTTCAAAGTGGGCAGTTGAACTGGGAGCCTTAGAAATCAACTTCAAGCTAAGAACAGCAATCAAGTCATAGGCACTAGTCGACTTCTTAGCTGAATGGCGGGAAAATCAAATTCCTGCACCTCATAACATTCCAGAACATTAGATGATGTACATTGATGGCTCACTCAAGCTCGACGGAGGCGTCACGGGAGTTCTATTCATCTCCCCCAAGGGAGAACAATTGAAGTATGTATTCCAAATCTTGTTCAAGGTCTCCAACAACAAAGCTGAATACGAGGCACTGCTACACGGCCTTCGACTAGCAGTTTCTCTTGGCTTCAAGCGACTACTTGTCTACGTCGATTCACTACTCGTCGTCCAGCAAGTCAATAAAGAATGGGACATCAACAAGGATACAATGGATGCAAACATTGAAGAAATCAGAAAGCTCAAAAACAAGTTTTCAGAATTGGAAATCCACCACGTAGACCGCGACAACAACGTGGGAGACGATGCCCTTTCCAAACTTGGATCTACTCGAGTAGCCGTTCCAACAGGAGTTTTTGTCCATGAACTTCATCACCCATCAGTCAAGGTACAAATCCAACAAGCCACTGACACGGAGGCCCCGACCACAGTCAGAGAAGTACTTATGATTGAAGAAGATTGGCGGACTTAGTTTATAGACTTCATCAAGGAGTTCAAGCTTCAACCACATGTCGATCCTAAAAGCGATGAAGCTGCCCGTATCATCAGGCATAGCAAGGGTTTCGTCCTAGTCGGCGACAACCTATACAAGCGCTCCGCTTCTGGTATCCTCATGAAGTGCGTTACCCTTGAAGAAGGCGAAGACATCCTTAGAGAGATACACCAAGTAGTTTGCGGCAAGGTCATGTTTCTTTTGGCCAACAGCCATTTCAGATGCAGAAGACCTTGTCAGACGATGCCCTGGTTGCCAATTTTTTGGCAAAAAGACTCACATCCCAGTACACAATTTGATAACAATCCCTCCATCATGGCCCTTCGCCTGTTGGAGTTTGGACATGATCGGACCATTAACCGTAGCTCCAGGAGGATTCAATCATGTGCTGGTAGCAGTCGACAAGTTCACTAAGTGGATCGAGTACAAACCCCTTGTCAAGATCTCATCCGACAGAGCAGTGGATTTCATCTCCGACATTATCCACCGATTTGGTTTCCCTCACACCATCATTACAGATCTTGGCTCTAATTTCACATCACAATCCTTTTGGGATTTCTACATCGAGGTTAAATATGCTTCAGTAGCTCACCCTCGGGCAAATGGTCAATTAGAGCGTATCAATGGTTTAGTACTCGACGGCTTGAAGAAAAGACTCTACGATGCCAACACCAAGAAAGGTGGCAAGTGGATCCATGAATTACCCCATGTGGTCTGGGGGCTACGAACGCAACCTAAAAAAGCAACTGGACAATCTCCTTTCTTTCTCACTTATGGGTCAGAGGCTATACTACCCGCAGATATCATGTGGAAATCTCCAAGAGTAGAATCCTATCAAGAAGGAGAAGCAGATGAAGCCCGACAGCTTGAGTTAGATTCAGTCGAAGAGGCCAGAGTCAACGTTTTAACTCAATCGGCCAGATATCTTCAAGGAGTCAGACGCTATCATGATCGCAATGTCCAGCAAAGATCTTTCAACATTGGAGATCTCGTATTACGAAGGATCCAAGACGAGACGGGACTGCACAAGTTAAATTCCAGATGGGAAGGTCCTTTTATTGTAACCAAGGTTACAAGACCAGGATCATACAGAATTTCTGATGCAGATGGCAATGAGGTACCGAATTCCTGGAATATTGAGCTCTTGCGCAAGTTCTATCCTTGACCCAAGCAATATGGTGATATCAGTTGATCTCTTTAATAAAGCAAGGGTTTTTTACCAGTTCATTGACTACATTAAAGGCAGTTTTTCAATCTGAAAGCATCACCTATTCAGGATAGCTTACACAGTTTTCCGTCAGGACAACTACACAAGCCACATCCTTGTCCTTAATATAAGGGCACAACCTACTCGCCTAGCTCGAGAAGGTGTATGGATACCTTTACTAGTTGTCCATCTTGGATAACTCGACGGAGTTCATCCTAACAGGTCAACTATAAGGAACTCTAGCCTTGCCTTAAAGGCAAAACTCCTCGCTCGCTCGAGTATGTTATAGATACTACTACATTTTATCCATCTTGGGTAACCCGACGGGGTTCATCCTAACATGTCAACCTTAGTAGTTACTCCAGTCTACAAGTTAGACACCCTATTCGCAAGCTCGAATAGGTATTGGATATCTTTAAGATGGTTTCATCATGGATAACTCGACAGAGTTCATCCCAACAGATCTGTCTTAAAAATTACTCCAGTCCTTGGTTAGGACACACTACTCGCTTGCTCGAGTAGTTTATGGATATCTTTACAGTTGTTTCTACTTGGGTAGTCCGACGGGACTCATCCTAACTGATCAACTTTAAAGATTATTCCATACGAGCATTCTACTCAATTGATCGAATAGTTTGTATTTATCCTACGGTATCAGATCATGCTTCTGAAGACAAACCAACAGGATAGCACGCTACGAACAATGACAAAATCTCACTAAGGATTACAAGAGTTGTTACAAGCAGTCTACTCTGCCAAGTTCTTCAGAATTTCCTCAGCAGTCACTTTTGATTCTTTACAATACTCCTGGAATTTTTCATCAGAATAATTGGGAGCTAAATTAAACTGAGGCAAGTAAGACTTGACAACACCGATCATGAGGGTCAGTTAATTCTTGGAGGTAGCCGTCATGACATCAAAAATCTTCTTGGGAGCCTCTTCTAAATGCTCCACCAAGGACTTGCTATTCGACGACTCCTCTTCAGAATCAATTGTGTCCACAAGGACCTGAGCTGCTGCTACCAATCGAGAGTAGTCATCTAGAGAACCTGATGGAAGGATATTTCAATAATTGTTATTAGCAAATCTACATCAAGACAAAAGATCGAGTACTTACAAGCTTGAGCAATCTGTAACTGCTCTTGAAGCTTTGCATTCTTTTCTTGGTGCTTTGATCTTTCTTCTTCAAGGTTCTTAATCTGCCGCTTCATATCGCAAAGTTCCAAATGATGCTTTCGGTTTGCTTCATACAGGTTGTTCCGAGCAGCAAGGGATTCATCCAGTCGTTTGGCAATCATGGCATTCTGCTGCTCCAAGGTCTTCCGATTGTCCACAATTTTATACAAAGCTTGAGACTTCAGGAAAGACCGATTGGCAACGTCCTATAACATACAAGGCAAGACTGGTCAGACATCACCAACTACTCGAAGAAGACAAGTAGCATCAGAAGACTCACCTTGGTATATTTGAAGCTCCGTTGCATACAGTCAGCAAGCTTCTTTACGTTGTCTATGGACAACAACGGATCATCAAATAGCTCTTTTCCCAACTCATCCTGGGTTGACTGAGGCATAGATTGAAAAGGCACTAGTCGAACGGCAGGACCTCTTGATCCTTGAGTTCCACTATTGCCAGTTCCATCAGCATTGGAGGCACCCTCAGCAGCTGCAGGAGTACGTTCGGGTGCTTGAAGATTGGGTTCATTTGATATCCCAACTGTGTCTGCACTGGGCAAACTGGTGGATGGGTTCTCAATCAGCCCAATGACTGGTGACTCGGGGGCTGATCAACTAGTTCCTTCTGAACTACTCGACACCCAGTTGCGGGAATCTTGAATCTGACCCTTCTCACGCACCGGGAGATATTGGATCCTAGCCAAGCAAGACTCTGAATAAGAAAGCTGAGGCAAACAGGACAAAATCAACAGAATATAGGATTCTTACTGGCCAGCATCGAGATGAGGAATCTTCCTCTACAACAAAGATCCAGGAGTTGCTTTCCTTTTCTTGCTGTCATCAGATGCAGCATCGGTTGAAGTTGGAGGCATACAATACCATGACTTATAATTTTTCTGCGAAAGAAGCAAAGAACTCGTCAGAAGATCAACAATGTTAATTACAAGTACTCGACAGTGTTTCAAAACACATACCCATGCATTCTTGGGAGGGTTTTCCGCCCAGAAGAGTATTGGAAGTTTCAAAGACTTGTCGAAGTTGTCGAGTACTTTGCAGCATCTCTTGACTACTTCAGACTGAGCCATTGGTTCTGGTGACATCCTGGTGGGGTCTTGTGTGCCTTCATATATGAAGGCAAGATGTTTTTGATGCTGGAGAGGTTAGACCCGATGGCTTACAAATGAAAAGACCACATGATCACCGATGACTCCTTTATTTTTCAAATGAGCAATGGCTTTGAGGATGCACTCAACTTGCTTGCCACCAGGTCCACTACTCGTCGAGTTCTCTTGGACTTGGGGGGCACCAGAAACTCTTTCTGGAAGTGGAGATTCAAAATTTCCGACATGAAACCAGAATTTTTTCCACTCAGTTCCTTTACCCGCTAGATCATAAGCCAAGTACTCGTCTCGGGTCTCAGGACGGAGTACTAATTCACAACCCCTGACAATGGCAGGTTTGGCAGAGTTCGGAATGGGGACAAGAGTGAAAAAATGTTGAAAAAGGTGAAAGTGGGGAAGAATGCCAAGGAATGCTTCGCAAAAATGGGTAAAAATGGAAAGATGCAAAATGGATTGAGGTGTCAAATGATGCAGTGGATTCCCCAAAACTGCAGAAGAGCATAGAAAAATTCCGATACAGGAAGTGCAAGACCACGTTCCACGAAGTCACGGAACACAACGGTCTCGAGGGTACCTTCCATGGGGTAATCTTCTCCTTCCCTGCATGCCATTGGATTACACCTTGAGCCTGGAGGAGACCCAAATTCTCCAATTCCTGCACTACTGCTTTAGACATTTCGCTCTTGCGCCAACCTGTTGACATATTAGCGACAGCCTCCTCTTCAAGCTTGGATTTATCCTTCTTGGGAGCCATCTCAAAGTCACGAGTTTAGGCTCGGCGGCTACGAGAGGGGCTGTGGATCTCACTGAGAGAGGAAAAGTGTGGAATCCGAGTTTGACGGCGGCCAGGAGTTCAAGGGGCAAAACCCTCACAAGTTTTCAGACGGTTTTATACGGTCTCTGGTGGCAATTTCGTGAATATTTGGGATATCAGAGGATTCTTTCCTTTTTAGGGAAGTTTTCATTTTTCCACGAGTTTACTTTGATTCTTAAATCTAAATAGAGAGATTTAAATTCAAGACTCGGGGGCTGCGGGATATATGTATCAGAGATTTATTTTCAAATTTTTTGGAAGATAATGAAGGAAAAAGACTGAAGTGACCCTCAGCCTGATTCTGCGATTCAACCTAAGGCTCGGGGGCTACTCCATATGGAGCGCGAGTAATTCGCGCACCATATATATGATCAGAATTTCGGTGTAGAATGTTTTAGAGTAAGGGATAGCTCATGGATGTACCTTACCTCTCTTCTAACTACCCGAATAGGCGTAGAACTAGCTGCAGTACAAAGGAAACTACCTGATCGTGCTATAGTAGGACTCCAACTGTACTCAGTTAGGACTTTCCATGTAAACCTATCCCCCCGGATATATAAGGGTGCACAGGTACCCCCTTGAAACACATCAACACCTAAGGCAATACAAACCACCACACAGGATGTAGGGTATTACGCAACTCGCGGCCCGAACCTGTCTAAATCTTTGTGTTCCTTGCACCATCGAGTTCCAGAGCAGTCGATCCCTACCTACAAACCCTACTGCTAAGGGTATCCCTGAGCAGGCTTGGCGGTAAACACCGACAAATGTATAGGGAGAAAATGAGTGAGGGTATGCAAACTCGAGGGATGGAGTGAAAATGCACATGACGTAGGGAGATGATTGTAGTGTGTATGCGCCAAAACATCATGGGAATCTCCCCCACACTTGTTTTCGACCACCTCATCAATCAGACAAAAACAAAACATAAAATCGAATGGGGCTCTACTAGCATTAACACCAGGGAGCCAAATTTTTTATTTCACTAAACAATAAACCTAGGGTGCTTACAAACAAACATAAATTAACCAAAATGATGGCGAACGAACCTAAACTAAACTTGGTGCCCAACTAAACTAATGATGGATATGGGTAATCCTCTGATTCCCCAACAGCCTCAGCTAGGAAGGTTATCCTAGCATCAAGGTCATTGTGGAAGAAGCAGAAGTCCTCATATATAGCATCAATATCCAACTTCTGCTTCTTTAGAGAGGTGCTCAATCTCCTATTCTCAAGTTGAAGTTCCTTAAGCTAGAAGAGGAGCTTCTCTTCTTTAGATATTCCTGGCGGGAAGTCAAGACATCACTCGCCCTGGCTATCTATAGTAGTGCGATCCTCCTTCCTTGCTAGCGGTCGGACTCCCCAAATCCTGAGATGCAGCTGTGGTGGCGGGTCATCTGGCGATATCTTTTCCCTTCGGTAGTCATGCCGGATGACGTCGCCATCCTTGGTCACCAAGGATTGGACCTACTCTTCGTCTGGCTTCAACCGCGGCCCTGGTGTATTCTCATCTTGAAAGAGTCTGAAAGCAGTGACATCAATCTTCTTCTTCGACCTCCTGCTGCATGGTTTCCGAAGTGGGTCTTACCTGATTGGTACCCTCCTTGGTGAAAGTGAATGCTCAAAGAACCTGGGGTGGAGCGGGCTTGTGGTGGGGTCGGCCGACCATGGTGGTCGGTCGACTGGCCCCTAGCACCCCTCGGGTCCCATCTTCTTGCACCACTTCAAGGCGTCGTCATGGGTGTCACAGAGAAGGATAGGACTTCTTCCATGACAGCTTCGGCGAAATATTCCTCCATTGGGTCAAGGTATTGAGTATTGGAGGCCTTCGAGGCAACGAAGGGAATGAGCTCCTTGCCAGCCATGAAGGTTTAAAGGTGGGATGCTGCTAGGGTTTGCTAGTGGTGTGGAGTAGATGGGAAACAAGGTGGGGAAGAAAAGGGTTTTAGGTTCTGGAATAGAAACACGAGATTCCTACTTTTCTCCTCTGAAACCTGACGGGACTGCTGGAATTGGGCCAAGAGTGGGCTAGAGTGCCTGTGTGCCAAAGATGGGCAGCTGGGGCCAACCCATGCTCGATTGATCTAGGTGGTTAGCCGACCAGGGCTGGGCCACGATGGCCCTCAACTTCTTCTAGTCGACAGGCGGGGCTAAGTGTAAGATGTTTCATGTGGGTCGAACTGTCAGTTTGGCCTGTTGGACCCTTAATCAAGTATATAATCGTGATCGACTCTATCGATCACATCTATTTCTTCTTCAAAACCCTAGTTATGGTCTAGGAAGAGTTTTAGGTGATGACCGTTTACCTTATAGGTGTTACCGTCATCATCTTGTGTCGTGATCACTCCATGAGGTGTGACATTGATGACGAGGTACGTTCCTAGCCAATTACTGCGCAGCTTCCCGTGACCTAACAACTTTACCCAGGAATTGAAAAGCAATACCTTGTACTCGGGTTGAAGACCTTAGGCTTCAGCCTTTTATCATGCCACCTCTTGGTTCTTTCTTTGTAAATCGAATTATGATAAATGAGAAAATAGAACTCTTGTAACTTTCTAAAATCTATCTGGCTATGCATTACTATATTATGCATGTGAACTGTGGTCATGTGTTTATGTTGTATGTGTGCCAAATCTATATGTGTGCCTAATTGAAATAGTGCCGACTTTTTATAGGCGGTTGTTGAGAAAAATTTTGCTAGGTATAATACTATTTTTACTGGAGGTTCATGTTGCAAACCTCAACTATAGATACCATTTGTAATAGAGGTTCGTGTTGCAAACCTCAGGTATAGCTACCATTTGTAATGGAGGTTCGTATTGCAAACCTCGGGTATATATACTATTTTAATGGATGTTCTTTACAATACCCGCCAGTGATAATGAGTTAACTCTGCTGGTTCCAGAACTGACAACGCTAAGCCCCATTTCTACAGTCACACGCATGATGGTTTGAAAACCACCATTAAAAAGCCTCTAGAAACGCCAGCAATTACACCTTTTGTAGTGCTGTTGGCTTCTTACATATGACTGTACTAGGGTTGTGCAAACAATACCATTACTGAATGGGTTAAGCAATGCAGAAAACAAAGGCACGCTGAACGGGTGATGCAATGCAGTAAACAATTACATCTTTTGGTGACAAAGTTGTGTTTCCATTGCATAAGATTAAACTTGTCTATACATAGAGGGTGCACATTTCTCACTTCATCAGCTAAACAGACACACTCAGCAACATGACAATGTGCATACATCCACCAAGAAAGCATAGCAACTTCAGCAACCTAACAATTTCTTCACATAAACCAAGCAGTTGTACTTCCTTCTTCAAAAATATAGTGCCACCAAAGCCAGTTACTCCCTTCATCCTTGAATCACATTCCTGCATGCTTGATTCACCTACCTGCATGGACCCATCTCTAATGTATGCACCGCAGCTGGAGCATGTACTCCCCTATCGCCAAGAACCTTCTTCATGTAGTCCTCTTTCCAAAACCTAAATGGAAAGCCGCTTCCATCCCTTTACAAAAAATACTCCATTCGATAGTGACTCAACTTCGACCACTAAAACACTGAATCGATTGAATCCTCACCTTATACAATGGGCAACAGTAAAAGATTTGTCCTGCACTCCATGGTTGCTGAGATCTGCGCCTCACCACCATCCTCAAACCGCACTCGATGCAAATGATGAGTGGGAGCCCATCTGCGCTCAAAGGATTTGGGGCCAGTGAGCTGGATCCTCCCACCATGAGGCGGATCTGAGTGGAAGGGGCGATAGGGATGAAGAGGACCAGAGAGATGCTTCAAATAGACAGAGGGGGCACAATAGAGAGAGAGAGAGATAGAGAGACAAAGACAAAATGGTAACAATGATATGGAATTTAAAAGCAGAGAAGGGGCAAAATTGCAAACTTCTACCTCCCCTCTGGTGCCAAACTTCCCACCAAAACAAGGTGGACACCATGTTAGCGCGGCCACATTGGAAAAAAGTGCTCTAGTGGCGCTTTGGATCTATTGTGCATGATTCGGTTAGATTAGGGACCCAAAGATGCATTTTCAAAGTTCATGGACCGATCCAACACAACACTACAAGTTTAAGGACCTGCCATGCATTTTACTTGAGAAAAAACATGTCAACGGGAATATTTGATAGGGTGACTGTCGGTGTCCTGACCCAGCGGTCCAGCACCAACTAGTAAAGTGCTGCGTGATCTCTCTTCCTGGATGGTTGATGCAAGAGGCAACATAGGAAAACACGGTTTATCCTGGTTCCGGCCGCGGGGCCGTACGTCCAGCAAGGGGGTGTGCGAGGGCACTGTATTATCTTGCACCGAGGGTGCCTGTAGTAGGGGATACATGCGAGGAGAGAGAGATAGGGAAGCTCCCAAGTCTCTGCTAGAGGAGAGGTTGATTGAGGCAAGTGCCACTATCGGGGCTTAGATGAGCAGGTGTGTTCTGCGAGTCATGTGAGCGGATCAGCCAGCGTCCAAACGAAGGCATTCACCTCCTCCTTTTATAGACACAAGGAGGGGTGAGGTACATGTACGGAGGGGGTTAGAAGTCGCCGTCTTCCCTGAATCGGGGGCGTGCAGTGGCAGGTTACTGTAGGAAGTACACTGTGCTGCACTGGAGAGTGAGACGCCAGGCGTGGCGGTCGTCCTTGCCCTTGCGGAGATCGCGCTGGCATCCTGGCAGCTCCAGTGGGCGGCGTGGTGGTCGCTGTAGAGGGTACCGTCCCCTGCGTTTGATGTGGCGGCGTTCCGAGGGTCCTGCAGGCGGGGGTCTTGATCTGGTCAAGGTCCGAGCCGCGCCCGAGGGTCGTGCCCATGCCGTTCGAGGGTTCATGTGGAGGGGAAAGTACATGGAAAGTACGAGGAGTCGGCAGCACAGTGGTGGGAGGAGCGCCACGTACGTTCGCACAATGCATCACAGGTTTCCACAGTGGCGCCATAGTGCCGGGGATGGCTGTGCAGTGACTGGAGTTGGTGGATAAGACCCTGGTCACTCCCACTGTGCGGAGTGGGAGCCTAACGCCGTCTGATCTGGGCACTGCGGCAGAGTGGTTAGCGTTTAATGCCTCCGTATGGCGGGCGGGTGGACGGATGGCCTCGAGCGAGGTGGAGTCGATCCATTTGCTCGAGGGTAGGCTCACTACCCTCGAGCGAGGCAGAGATGCGGGGTGCTATCGAGGGTCTTGGCGGGGAGCCCTCGATCGAGGCAGAGATTGCCCCACGGGTTCGAGGGGGTTTGGATGAGCCGCATTGTGTTCTTGGGCCGTGGACTAGGCTTCTTTGAGTCCTTTCGTTTCCTTTGGATCGGAGGGAGGCTGTGGACCTTCATGGGCCCGATTGCCTAATATATGTTTATGTCTTAATAGTGATTTAGTCCCCTAGTTATGGTGCCCCTAATCATGGTACCCGACAGTAGCCCCCAAGCCTTTGTGGGGATGAGCATCAGCCCTGCAGAGGCTTGATCCCTCGAGGGCGTGACTCGGGAGCTGACCGTGGGGGCCTTAGTTTGCCCGGCAGGGGTGGCGATGTTCCGACGGGTGATGTCGGAGGAGATTATTCCGAGGTAGGGTCCGTTGTTGGAGAAGCGGTGGGGAGGCCACTCCGAGTTGTCTATGAAGATCATAGTCGCCTCGAGCACCATGGCGCAGCCACTGGGGATGTCGTCGTCATGCTGATGGGGGCGTTCAAGCTGGTCTGCAGGGGATTTGATCCTCAAATGTGTGAAGCTTCCTCTGTGGGGGCGCGTCAGCGCACCCGCGGGTGTAGCCCCCAAGGCCTTGGAGGAGTGCTTGCACTCATCCAAGGGCTATAAACATCGCCCTGCGTGGGTGCTTGATTGGTGTGACTGGCCAGCAACTTTTTCAGCTGCCTTCGGCATTCCTTTCAGCCAACCTCGGCAATTTTCGTGCTGGTGCAGTGGCCCGTGATTCGACTAAGCAATTCAGTAGGTGTTAGTTAAGCGCGGGAGGTTGATTTAACATGTGAAATTCCACAATCGATGGTTGCCGATCCATTCGAGGGTGCGGCCTGAGCCACGGTGTGCGAGGAGCCCCCGAGCCCTGGCCTACGTGAAGGCGTTCAGGGGACCCCCGACTTTCGTTACGACCCTCGTCACCCTTCCGCAGAGAGGAAGGGTGAAACGCGCCATGCTACCCATGCCCGGGCCGCGAGCCATGGCTGCTTCGGTGAGCTGTTATCGGGTGGTTCATGTGGACGTCCATGCCCCATTTGATAAGGGTCGGCTGGCGGTCCATGGACATGTCACATAAAGCACTCGCAAAGGTTCGCTAGGCGGGGCTCGGACCCATTCGATAGGGTCCGAGGGCTCGGCGCTCTCCCTCGATGGGATCCCCTGCTAGGCACCTTCGACTGGACTTGAACACTGCGTAGGACGTCTCGAACTCCGTGTTCGAGGGTGGCTTGTATGGCACTCCCATACAGTCCCTAACTCTGGTGATCTAGAGTGACTGTCGAACCCTTGATCGGCCAGGCTTCAAATCCCTGATCAGTAAGGCCTCGAAATTGATTTCCTTCGATGGTAAGGAATTCTCGGAGGGAATATTTCGTAATGGTTCGCTTAAACGGCGCGGAGTCACCGGTCGTGCACAGGTTTCCCGCTGATCGTGGCCGACGTGGCCCAGTACGCGCGGGCTGTGCGGGTATGCCTTTTCAGGCGGTTGCCTCGGGTAGGCGGAGAGGCATGGGCGGTGGCTGGCGGATGGGACGGCGCTACAGTCTAGCTGCACCCCGCCGGTTGCTGCGCCGTAATTATTGCCAGGGTGCTCGCGTGGAAGCCTTTGCGATCATGGGGCCCAGCTGTCAGCGGCAGTGAAATCTACCGCATTCAATGTGGCAGATTCAAGGCCGCAGCAGCAAATCCGTGTGTCTTGATGGATAAAAGCGGGGAAGGGGGAAACAATTGGGCTCACCTTGCCATTTGCTCTCACCTCCCCTGCCTTCTTTGCCTCCCCTGCATCCAGAGCCCAAAGCCAAGAGCAAGAGAGGGAGGAAGAAGGGGAGAAAGCACACCTTAGCCTTCGCTTGATCTCGCTTCCCTGTGCTCCCCGCCGACTCGAAGCAATGGCGAGGATCGAGGAGCCTTTGCCGTTGGGGAAGTCCACCGCCACCGCGGCGGTATTGGAGCAGTTGGCCGATGAGAGACTCCTGCCGGTAAACAACAACCCGTCTCGGCCGGTGTTGATTCCTCCGCGGCCGGAGCAGGTCGAGTCGAATCCCCCGAAAGGCTACATCGTGAGCCTCGTGCGGCTCCATGAACGGGGGTTTGGCATCCCTGTCGTTAGATTCATGCACGCGCTGTGCGATTACTACGGGGTGGAGCTGCACAACTTCGGCCCCAACTCCATCTCGCAGGCGGCGGTCTTTGTCGCCCTCTACGAGGGCTACCTGGGGATCGAGGCACACTGGGAGCTGTGGATCCACCTGTTTCGTGGCGAGCTCTACATCGAGAAGATCCCAAGCCAGCCAAAGATGTACGCTCGCATCGGCGGCCTTATGCTTCATGTGCGCGGGAACAGGTCGCACCTGTACATCCCCAGCAGGATAACCACCAACAACACCGGGTGGACCCGAGGGTGGTTCTACTTGCGCAACGACGGCGGACGTTTCCCGGCATTCACCAACAAGGTGCTTCAGGAGAGGCCAGAGAAGTGGAACTGGGGGGTGTCGCCCCAGAGTAAGCAGGCCAAGCTCGAGGCCCTTACCAACGCACTGCAGCGTTTGGCGAGGAAGGAGCTGACGGCGGCGGCCGTCATCGCGAAGTTTCACCACCAGAGGGTGATCCCTCTCATGGAGAGGAAGTTGCCGATCTTCGAACTCACCCTCGAGGCCCTGTACGAGGGCTCCAGGACGTCGAATGTGCTGCTCCCCCACAACGTCGCTGCCCGGAGGGCGAAGAGTGCGGTGGCGGAGTTCCCCAACAACCCAGATGATCTCTGGAAGATCAAGATGCACCCCGAGGCGGGGTACATTTTTGTGGTGAGTTTATGTTTCAATTCGTTGTCGATTTCGTGCTATTTCTTCCCCGCTCCTTGCTCCTGACTTGGCCGCGTTTGCAGGGAGTGAGCCACAAGGGCTATGTCTCAAAGCCCCCGATCCCGGAGGAACGTGAAGCCAATCACCTGCGCGACGAGGCGGTGAAGAGGAGGAAGGATGCGGCGAGGGACGCCACCACCAGGAAGAGGGAGAGGAAGGAGAACCACAAAAAGGAGTGCAAGATTGCACATGCAGAGGGAGCTCCGTGGCCCGCCATGCCCGATTCCACCGAGGAGGAGGACTCCTCGGATGTCGAGCTCAAATTCTCGGAGTCAGATGATGATGAGGCGGTGACGGGCGCGGATTCCCTGCCGGCCTTTCGAGGGGCTGGTGGTGAGGATACGACGGTGACGCTGGGCGAGGTGATGCTTGTGCCGGGATCACTGGTGGAGCCGCCCCACGCGAGGACAGAGCGTAGGTCGCCCACGCCGGTGGTGGGGCAAAGGTCGCCCGCGTCGGCAGCGGACAGGAGATCGTCCACGCCCGTGACGGGGCAGAGGTCGCCCCCGCCGGCGACGGGTAGGAGGACACCCACGCCCGCGGTGTCGATGGACGTCGAAGGGTTCGCGGCAAGTGCGAAGACGCCCGCGCAGACGGCCTCCAGGCACCAGGCCGACCCGAGAGTGGCGCCCTCGGGCCAGTCATCGGGAGGTGTCAGCGTGCCGCGGGCCCGGAAGAGCAGTGTGGGCAAGCGTAGCATGAGCGCCTGGTCGGAGTAAGTGATCTCAACTTTGTTCTTTGTTTTCGTTTTATCGACCCTCCAATCCTGCTAACTTCAATGTTTCTTCCCCGATTGCCCGGTTGCAGAGCCTCTGCCAAGAGTGCAGCTCTCCTTGCACCGAACAAGGCCCTCAAGACCAGGGCATTCGTGACATAACACACGGCGCCGCAGCCACCGCCCGAAGTAGACATAGAGGCGGAGGCCGAAAAGCTACGTGAAGCGGTGGCTCGGGGGGTCCTGGAGTCCCAGCTGGCCCGAGCACAGGAGGGTGGAGGCGACGCCGGTAAGGGCGAAGCCGTAGCGGGCGCCCGGGCCGACGCCGAGGGGGAAGCCGGCTGGGGTGACATGGAGAGCGCCACCCGGCCGGACGTCAGAATCGGCAAGGGCGGGGTGGATGCCGCCGCCCACCCGAAAGTCGGAAGAGGAGGAGCTGGTGGGGACGTGCAGGAGTGCCCCGCCGGCCATGGGGAGGGAGAGACCCCCACCCCCGAGCCCTCAAGGGCCGGAGTCGAGGGGGACACGGCAGTGGAGTCGAGGTGGGAGAGACCCGCGTCTCGGAGCCTGCGGGGGTCGAGGACGAGGGTGCTTCCATAGTAGCGGCGGCGCAGTGGCGCCGGGGAATGCAGAGCCGGTGGTGGAGCTGCCGTCGAGCAGCGATGAGTACGGGGACTCGGGGGACATCGACCCTGCTGCTGCGACTAGCGCTGCCGGCCGGGTCTTCGAGTTCGTCGCGGCTTTCGCGGAGATCCTCGGCACGGAGATGTACAAGGAGCTCGGCGACCAGGGGCATAGCAACCACATGACCGTCGGGGGCCAAATCGAGGAGGGCCTTTCCAGGGTTAGGTAAACCGACCGGTCCGGTCAAACCGGTGCGGTCCGGTAGCGGTGGGAACCGGTCAAATTCAAAATCAAATTCAAAATCGCATGTTCAACCGGTTCCGAACGGCTTACCGGTCGGTTTGACTGGTAACCGGTCGATTTGACTGGTAACCGGTCAAATTCAAATTTTTTTCTTTTTTGGTTTAAATTCAAATGCCCGCAAAGTATACTAAATAAATTTTTTTATAACATATTTTAGTCTAAATGAACCCTCCAACCCTCTTTTGTACTACTTTTACATTGTATTTGTATACTTTTGTATGCACGCTTTTTTTGTTTAACTTCAAATCCCCGCAAACTATACTAAATGAACGAATTTTTGAGAAAATTTGACACCACTAGATTTGTCGCACCTTGAAGTATTTTTGGGAATTTTTTGAGAATTTTTCATTTTTTGAATTTAGATTTAAATTTTGAATTTGGGCCGGTTTGGTACCGGTCCAAACCGGAACCGGGCCGGACCGGTTTGACTGGTACCGGTCAAACCGGACCAGTTCCCACCGGTTTGATGAACCCTGGGCCTTTCCCGGGTCGTGGAACATTTTTCGCAAGCGTACCACGACACTAGCAACGTAAGTGCTCTGTTCGCCCGCTCTCAATATTACAAATTCGTTTTCCGCTCATGTTTCTTCACGCGCCTCCCCACTTGCAGCAACTCCTATCCATGTCGAGAGAGAAGAATGAAAAGCTGACACGGCTACACTCTAGGGTACATTGGCTTGACTCGTACAATGCCACCCTGGTCACGCGACTGGAAGATGCCGACGCTCGGGCCGACCAGGTGACCCCCTTGGAGGCGCGCATCCGCGAGTTGGAGCAGGAGCTAGCCCGAGCCACCGTTGAGCACGACGCCCAGAGAGCCGCAGCTGACCAGAAGGCCCAGGAGGCCTAGGCATGCTTGGCCGAGCTGCGGCAAGCTAGAGCGGCGCTCGAGTAGAATGAGCAAGCCCTCGAAGCGAAGGAGGCCGAGCTCCAACGCATGGAGGCCGAGCTCCAACGCATGGAGGCCGAGCTCCAACGCATGGAGACCGAGCTCCAACGTGAGAGGGCGACTGTCGCCATGATCACCGGAACTCTCGAGGAGAAGGACAAAGCCCTCGAGGAGAAGTACATGGCCCTCTGGAACATGGAGGTTGCCCTCAAGGAGAAGGAGGACTCCTTGTTTGCGCACCAGGAAGCCACACGGGACCAGCAGGAAGAGGCGCAAGAATACATCACGGGTAAGTATCCGAGATTTCGTTTTTGTTTGCTTCTGGTTTATCGCGACTTATCTTGGTTCCCTTGTTCAGAGCTGAAGAAGGCAGTGGCGAACGAGACCGCGGCGAAGGAGGCTGCCAACACCGCGTTCACGGCGGTGCAGGACGAGTACGCTGAGCTGGAGCGGACCACCGTGGCCATGAGTCAGGAGCTCGAGGGGGCAAATGCTCAGCCTAGTAGCTCGATGGCCAGCCGCCTGCGAGCGCTGGGCGATCGAGTCACTGAGCACGCCAAGAGCACCTTCCGCCTTGGCGTCCAGCGAGCCCTTGCCGTGGCCTGTAACACCCTAACTTTTAAATTCCAGCATTTAGTAATAAATTTAAATGGCTTTATTCTATTTCTAAGGTTTATTGTGTTTAGCCTGGCATTTAATTAAATTTTGTTTCATAAGTATTAAAATTTTGCCATAGGTTTAAATTTTTGTTGCATTCATGCTGGTGCATAATTTTATTTGAGTGTGGTTTGAATTCAAATTCAAATTTGAATTCAAACTTTGTTTGAATTAGATTTAGAAAGGAGAAGAATAGGAAAAAAGAAAACCCAAACCCTCAACCCAGCCCAAACCCAAACCCACAACCAAAACCCAACCCAGCAGCAACCCAGGCCCGGCCCAGCGCGGCCCAGGTCTCCCTCTCCCTTCCCGCGGGCCCACTTCGGCCCAGCTCGCCTGCGCTCCGCCCGGCCTGCTCCGCTTCAGCCCACCCCGCGACCGCGCCCAGCCCAGCGCCCACGCGCCGCAGCCCAGCTCTCCCCGCGCCCGGCCTGCCTCGCCCGCGCGACGCTCGCCCCGCGTCCAGCCCAGTGCCCGCTCCTTCCCTTTTCTCCCTGAGTCTGACACCCCGGCCCCACACGTCAGCTCCTCCCCCTCCCCGCGCCTTCGCTCGCCCGTCACGCCGAGATCTCCGGCGAGCTCCCCGTCTCGGGCCCACACGCCGAGACCCTAGCCTTCCCCTTTTAACCACCCCGCGGCCGCTCCTGGACCCTAAAACCACCGCCGCCACCTCAACCCTAGCCGCCACGGCTGCATTGTGCTCGGAGCACAGAGCCGCCACTGCTCCATCGCGAACCCGCCGCCTCGAAGCCCCTCGCCGACCCCTGCGCACTGCCGGAGCTTCGTGAGGTGGTGAAGTTCGACACCGGGCACATCTACCTCCCTCCACCCCGCGCTGTACCGGGAATTTCCTTGCCGGAAAGACACCAAGCCGCCGCGCCACCACGAATTTGACGCTATACCGCCGATCTCCGACGCCCGCGCGTCCCTGCAGCATATCGTGTTGGTGAGGCAACTCCCTGAGCCTGTTTCCCCTCCGCTCCTCCCTCTGCGCTGCATTAATTTTGCTCGCCGTCATGTGCTGTTGCGCCGCCGTGCCACCCCGCCGTAGGAGACCCCGCTCCGGCCACCCCCACACCGCGCAGAAGGCTCTAGCGGGTCACGCATGAGGCGCTGACCCTCCCAGGCCAAAGCCCCGCTCGTTTTGACCCCCGGAGGATCGAGATTGCCCGACTCCGGCGGGTTTCCCCTGCGCGCCGCCGCGGGATTCCTCGCCGGCGGTAGCGCGCCGCCGCCGCCCATGCCCCAAATGCCATTGACCGTCCGATCCGATAGACGCGGCCCAGATTAGATCCAGCACTCATAAAATCCTGGCCATCCGATCTAGATCTGACGGCCCCTGAGCGAAGATAACGGTTCAGCCTGTACTTCTTGCAAAAGAACCCCTACGTTTTCCTAGAATAAACCCGCGGTCCTGCTCAGTGTTAAAGTTTTCCCAAACAAGCCCAGAATTTTACACGCAGCCCCCTAGCCTTTCTGGAAATAGAACCCGCCGTCCATAGCTGCTGTTTTTACACGTTAGACCCTAGGTTTATCCTTTAATTGCGTTTTAGCCCTCGGTTTTAGCAGAAAAGCCCCTGAAACTTCAGTTTTCTTACAAATAAGCCCCTAGAACTTGTTTTAGGCCTAGTTTATGCGTTTAGCTCCGTTTTTAGCGTTCTTTATACCCACGCGATCGTTGTAACGAGTAGAATAGTTTTAGCTTAGTTTTTCTTGCTGTTTTTATGCATTGATGTACTGTTTCTTAGTTTTTGTTAGTATTTGCTTGTATGCTTATTGTTGTGCATTGTTTTGGCCATGTGTTCGTGAGTAGACGCTGATCCAGTTGAGGAGCCCCAGTACCAGTACCCGGGGCAGCCGTCTTCCGAGCACTTTGAGCAGCAGCAGGAGCAGTACGAGGAAGGCAAGTATAACATGAACAACCTATCATCTTTAAATACAATTTCATACTGCATTTTAATATTGTATGCCTTTAAGGATTTCCTAGCCAGTTTATATCCTTTAAATATATACCTTTGGGTTGCATTTTGGTTAGTTGTGCTAGGTTGCTGCGCTATAACACACTTTGGTCCTTTTAAATTAAATTGATTAATGGTTTACTTGAACTTAATCCTGAGAGTGGCCCTCTGTGTGGCTTGAGTGGCTCACGTCTCGTTAAAAGATGGTTTTTGTAGAAACATGGTTTAGGGGGCCAGCACGGTGCTTAGTGCTTGGTTGGCCACTCTCCATAAGGACCGGTTCATAGAGCGACAACCTGGGACAACAGCGCTACCACAAGGCTAGAATGGGATAGACTTGGCGTAATAATTAGATCTTTTTGGTTTGGAGTAACTTACCTGCGGGGCAAGAGTAGTAAGCTTCAATGGTCCCTGCTCCTCCGGCTTGGTCTGTGCTTGGATTACGCTCCTGTGCTTGTACCCCCGGAGGTGGGCCCCATCGTCGCCGACCTAACTCTCGCGGTTACGCCTTACCAACGAGATTCTTTTTAAAGGCCTCGTAGTGAGTCGCTGGCCATCTCACCTAAGGAAGTGTGATGAACAACTGGCGTAGCTCACGACTTGTGGGTAAAGATGTGCAACCTCTGCATAGTGTAAAACTGGTATACTAGCCGTGCTCACGGTTATGAGCGGCCCAGATCCTCCTTTTGATTAGTAAAGTTATCTCCTTCCGACGAGGGAGGTGCTTCTCGGGGTTTACCTTGGTGGCTTGGTCTTGGTTTGGTTCTCAGTAGTAGTATGGTTAATTCTGATTAATTACTATGTAACTGGGTTAATGGTAACTCATCAACTCGTAGTAAATAGCTTTAATAAAATTTTGCCAACACTTAAAAGCTAATGCAGTTGAGTCAGCCAGCCTAGAGCCTCATAGTTTGTGTTATACTTGTTGAGTACAAGTTGTGTACTCACTCTTGCCTCTTCTCTACTTTTTCCTCTTGGCTACGCTACTGCTGCTCAGTTCCTGCCGACACGAGGGAGTTCGTCCAGCGCTACCTGGACTACGAGGACTTCTAGGTGCTTCGTCTCCCAGTCGACGTCCCTGTGGCGCCCTGCTTCAGCTCCGGAGAGCTTTTATCGTATTTTTGTACTTCGCTTCCGCGGTATCAGACATTTTGTCATTATTGTAATAAATAACATTCGTATTCGCTTTATTATGTCTTTTTACGTGATATGTGCTATGATATACTGTTCATTCTGTTGTATATACGTGTGACTTGATCCTGGCACGTATATGATTGCTCGGTTTATGTTCTTTTATAAACCGGGTGTTACATGGCCTCAACGCATTACGACAGGGACCTCCCGCTGGTGTCGTCAGGGTACGTCGTCCTATCCGACGCCAGCACGGACGCCGCGTCGGCCATCATGAATGATGCTGATGCCGCCATCGAGGAGTTCGCCGCTGCTTTGACCGAAAAGCTCGAAGCCGACATCCCCCCGATAGCTGAATTTGATGCGGTTGAAGATCCGCCGAGGGGGGAAGACAACCTGTAGGGAATCTGGGCCTCGGAGCTCATGTAATAAGTTAGTACTTGTAGTAATCATACTTTTGGATTAAGTAATTTGTCAACGTATATCGACAGTGTGGCCCATCGAGGCCTTGTGCGTTCGAGCCCTCATTTTTTCTACTTTACTTCTGTGTTCTCGTATGCATCTTAGATAGGTTTTAGCGAGGAAGTTTGCGTTCATAAACAACTTAGGCGTAGGGAGGTGAGTGGGGATGTCCTATCTCGGAGGCATAGGCGGTCCCGCGGCTCGGCCGATCCCGTTCCTTAGTTGCTTATACCTTGCGTCTACCTTTCTAAGCATACCAGAAACATGGGAATTTTTCGAAAAAACGTTGACGATTTTGGGGACGTTCGGGGGTTTCCCCCGTAGTAGCCCCCGAGGGAGGCTTGGTTTTGCCGAGGGTAAAGCCAAGCGTACCTCAGTATTCGTGCGCATCCGAGCCCCCGAGGGTTCGAAAAATTCCCAAAAAATAAACAAGTAAAGCATACTCTTTATTGCTTCGGGAAAATTTAAATACGAATACAAGCTATGTACAAAGAGCTTGGAATTCTAAGGATAGAAGCGATGTAGCTGCTGTATGTTCCAAGCGTTAGTGATGACTTCGCCGTTTTCATTCACCAGCTTGTACGTGCCAGGCTTGAGCACCTCAGCGATGATATACGGGCCTTCCCACGGCGGTGAGAGCTTGTGGCATCCTCTACTGTCCTGTCGAAGCCTTAGCACCAAGTCCCCCTTGTTGAGGTCTCGGCGTCGAACCCTCTGCGCTTGGTATCTTCGCAAGGATTGCTGATAACACGCGGAGTGTAGGAGCGCCACGTCTCGAGCCTTGTCTACTTGATCCAGCGAGTCCTCGCGGGCTTGCTGGTTCTGTTGTTCCTGATAAGCCTTGAGCCTTGGCGATCCATAGTCCAAGTCCGTAGGGAGGATGGCCTCAACACCGTAGACGAGGAAAAACAGGAATGGGGATGCATCATTGCAAAACACCTGAGGGACTGCGCTTGTATAGCTCGTCGTCGATCAGGACGAAGGACTTGGCTCGTCTGGCGATGCGCCACGCGTGAGCGCGGTCCGAGGGTAGGACCCCTCGAATCATCTAGTCAAGGTACTGGGTGCGCCAGTCTCGCGTTGGCGGGGCCTCGTCGATCGCCATTGCTTCAGCCTCGTCCGCCGAGGAGGTCTCGATGTCAGTGTCCATGGCCTGGCTCCTCTGTCAAGGGGTCCTTGGCCGATGGCTCGACGGCCGCAGCCCCCGAGGGTTCGGGTGCTGCTCCGACGGCTTCCATAGGGTTCTTGAAGTCGACGGATCGCTTGGTGAGGTCGCGGGCAAAGATGTTTGGGGGAACAGGAGTCCGGCCGGACGCGATCTTGGCCAATTCGTTCGCTTCCTCGTTGTACTTGCGCGCGATGTGGTTAAGCTTGAGCCCGTCGAACTTGTCTTCGAGGCGACGCACTGCGTTGCAGTACGCCTCCATCTTCTCGTCGTGGCATCTTGCCTCCTTCATCACCTGGTCGATGATGAGCTGGGAGTCTCCCCGAACGTCGAGGCGCTTGATGCCGAGCTCGATGGCGATGCGGAGGCCGCGGAGGAGGGCCTCGTACTCCGCCATGTTGTTGGATGCTAGGAAGTGCAAACGCACCACGTAGCGCATGTGCTCTCCGAGGGGTGAGATGAAGAGCAGGCCCGCGCCCGCACCAGTCTTCATCACCGACCCGTCGAAGTACATGAGCCAGCATTCCGCTTGAATCTGGGGTTGGGGCAGCTGAGTGTCGGTCCACTCGGCTATGAAGTCCGCCAAGATCTGGGATTTGACTGCCTTGCGAGGGGCATAAGTAAGAGTCTCTCCCATCAGCTCCACTGACCACTTGGCTATCCTACCCGCGACCTCCCGGTTGTGGGCTATCTCCCCGAGGGGGAAAGACGAGACCATGGTGACGGGGTGGGCGGCGACGAAGGCCTCGTTGGAGTCCTCCACCTGCCCTTGTCCGCGCTGGTTTGGTCGGGCCAACTTCTCTCCTTTCTTCCCCCGCTTTTGTTTCTTGGCGGGGGCCTTGGGCTTGCTGCTGCCCTCTGCGGGCGCGTCTACCTTGCGCTTGCTCGCCTTGCCATCGAAGATGGCCCCAACTGCCTCCTCGCCGGTGGCATTGTTGGTGGCGGCATCGAATAATTCGGTGGTGGTGCCGGGGCGGCTTCGCGCAAGCTCGTGCACCAAGTTCCTACACGTCGTGCCTTCGAGGAAGGCGTTGATGACTTCGACGTTCGTGACGCTAGGGAGCTCAGTGCACTGCTTGGAGAAGCATCGCATGTAGTCGCGCAGGGACTCGTTGGGCTTCTGCTGACACCCCTTGAGGTCCCAGGAGTTTCCAGGGCGCACATAAGTGCCCAGGAAGTTGCCCACGAAGATCTTGACCAGGTCGGCCCAGTCGTAGATCTGATCCGCGGGCAAGTGCTCGAGCCACGTTCGTGTGGCGTCGGAAAGTTGAAGGGGAAGGTTGCAGATGATCACGGCGTCATCTGTCATGCTGCCCAGCTAGCATGCCAGGCGGTAGTCATTGAGCCAGACCGCGGGGTCCATATCTCCTGAGTACTTGACGAGAGTGGTGGGTTGTCGAAAGCGTGGGGGGAAGGGAGCGGTGCGCATCTCCCGGCTGAACACATGGGTGCCCGGGGGCTCCGATGTCACTCCCCTGTCGTGCTCGGGGTCGAAGCGGCCACCCCGTCGAGGGGTGTACTTCTTCCCGTTGAAGATGTAGCGGGTGTCGTCGTCGTCATCGGCGTGCACACGCGTGTCGTGGAGGCGGTCCATCACAGGAGTCCTCTTGATGCAGTCGTGCTCCGAAGGTCTTCTTGCGTCGTCGGCGGTGGCCGCCTTGCCCTTTCCTCCCGGAGGATTGTGCACCGAGGCCTCGTGGCCCTGGTGTGCCGCTCCTCTGGGCTTTGAAGCTGCTGAGCGCATGCGAGATGCCGAGCTCTCAGCCTGCTGCACTGCAGCTTGCTTGATGAGCACCTTCACCTCGTTGCGCAGGTTGCGTCCCTTGGTCGTAGAGGGCTCCGGCATGGCTTGGAGTAGGTAAGCCGCAGCGACGAGCTTTTGGCTGGCCCTTTGCAGGTCCAGCGGCTTGTCGACGTTGTCGTCGGCCAGGATCCGCTCCCGAGCGACGCGTCCCACCACCTAAGCTCGCGCACCACGCGCGGTACGCTCCTGCTCAAGCGCAGAACGCAGAAGTCGCGTTTGCCGATGCTCCTCCTCGAGCTTTTTCTCGAGCTCCGTGAGTTGCGCCAGCTACGTCTGTCGCGCCATCGAGCTTGATGAAGCGGTGGGATTCGGAGGGGGTGCCACCACTTGGTTCACTGGTGGGGGCTCCCCATGGTTCTCACCATCGTCCGACGCTTCCCCAACGGCCCCGTCCGCTAGCTCGGCCATGAAGCACTCCCGAGTGGGATCGTAATCCCCCTCGCTGGAATCTTCGAAGCAGGTGAGGCAGTATGCCACCGCGAGCTGGAACGAGCGGAAGGCGTTGTGGTCACAGACCCCGGAGAAGTCCCACTCCGAGGTTGTGAAGTTGTCCATGAAGAAGTTGATGTCGTCGGCGATCGAACCCGCCGTCTCGGGGTAGGAGTCGTCAGGGGATGACGTGATGAGCTTGCGGATCGCGAAGAGGTGGTGACCCGGCAGCTCCTCGTACGCGCTCATGTTGGTGCTGACTGATGATGCGTAGATCACAGCATTGGAGCGCATCCCGAAGGGAAAGGGCGAGGCGCAGTCGCACCCCCCTTGAGAGGCTCCGGAACTGCACTTGGTGGTGATACCGGCGGAGATGGTGCCGGAAGACGTGATGACGAAGTGGCGGCTCCGTTCATCGCGACGCTGAGCTGCGATACACCAGCCTCGACCCACATGGGGGAGCTGAGGCGTGCCGCCCTGCTCCGCTCCATGGGCGCTAGTCGCGCGTGCTGGCCCGAGCACCTCCTGTGCTGGGGCGGTGGAGCCGGAGTGTCGATGTTGGCCCCGGCCGGGAGAAGCTCCATGTCGTAACCGTTGCTGGTCGCGACAAAGTCCAGGCTCCCGAACCGAAGCACCGTGCCCGCCGGAAGTGGGTGTGGCTCATTTGCCATCCAGAAACAAAAAGAGAACGAAGACAAAAGTCACACAGCACAGCCCCTACCTGGCGCGCCAACTATCGGTGTCCTGACCCGGCGGTCCAGCACCAACTAGTAAAGTGCTGCGTGATCTCTCTTCCTGGATGGTTGATGCAAGAGGCAACACAAGAACGCACGGTTTATTTTGGTTCTGGCCACAGGGCCGTACGTCCAGCAAGGGGGTGTGCGAGGGTATTGTATTATCTTGCACCGGGGGGTGCCTGTAGTAGGGGAAACAAGCGAGGCGAGAGAGGGAGGGAAGCTCCCAAGTTTCTGCTAGAGGAGAGGTTGATTGAGACAAGTGCCAATATCAAGGCTCAGATGAGCGGGTGTGTTCTACAAGTCGTGTGAGCGGATCAGCCAACGTCTGAACGAAGGCGTTCACCTCCTCCTTTTATAGACACTAGGAGTGGTGAGGTACATGTACGGAGGGGGTTAGAAGTCGCCGTCTTCCCCGAATCGGGGGCGTGCAGTGGCGAGTTACTGTAGGATGTACATTGTGCTACACTGGAGAGTGAGGCACCGGGTGCGGCGGTCATCCTTGGCCTTGCGGAGATCGCGTCGGCGTCCTGGTAGCTCCAGTGGGGGCGTGGTGGTCGCTGTAGAGGGTACCGTCCCCTACGTTCGATGTGGCGGCGTTTCGAGGGTCCTACAGGCCCGGACCTTGACCAGATCAAGATAGTGGCGCCACAACGCCGGGGATGGCTGTGCAGTGACCGGAGTTGGCGGATAAGACCCTGGTCACTGCTACTGTGCGGAGTGGGAGCCTGACGCTGTCTGATCCGGGTGCTGCGGCGGAGTGGTTAGCGTTTAATGCCTCTGTTTTGTCCTTTCAGTCGAGGGATGGCCTCGAGCGAGGCGGAGTCGATCCGTTTGCTCGTGGGTAGGCTCGCTACCCTCGAGCGAGGCGGAGACGCAGAGTGCTGTCGAGGGTCTCGGCGGGGAGCCCAAGAGCGAGGCGGAGATTGCCCCACGGGTTCGAGGGGGTTTGGATGGACCACTTTGTGTTCTTGGGCCGTGGACTGGGCTTCTTTGAGTCCTTTCCTTTCCTTTGGATCGGAGGGAGGCTGTGGACCTTTGTAGGCCCGATTGCCTAATATATGTTTGCGTCTTAATAGTGATTTAGTCCCCTGGTTACGGTGCCCCTAATCATGGTACCTAACACCATAGAAAAGAAAATTAGGTGAATTTATAGTGTAGAGATAGAGATAGAGAAAAGATATAGATAGAGATAGAGATGATGCATCAACATTCAATGTACACAATATGTCTATAACATTATATTTTCTATTGCTATAGAGTATAGAATATAGAATATGTACTAATGTCACATACTACTTTTTTAGTAGCATTATAGTTATAGCATTAATTTGTGTTTAATTATTTTTTGTAACATAAAATTACAAAACAAGCGTATGTGAGCATTGTGTTACTTTGGAATTTCTTTGTAACACGTAGTTGAATGTGTTTCACTGTATTGCAGTAGTGAATGGTGCTCGCCGTTCGGTGGGCGAGGCAGTGTTATGGCGAGCGCTTTGTGTTTCGGGCATTTGGTAAGCAGGCTAGGTGATTTGGGCATTTTGCAAGCAGGCGTCCAGGGGATAGGGGTGATGGAATTTGGGCTTGGCCCATGAGCAATTTCAAAAATTCCAAATAAATCTCAAAGGCCTATGTAGTGCATGAGGAAGTGAACTATGTGCAATCCTTTAGTCCCACCTTGCTAGTTGAAGTGGAGTATGACCAACTTAAATATGATGGTTGTATTCACCTCTTAAAGTTATGTGTGTGGGGAGAGAAGGGGAGCTCCACACGCCCGCTCGCTCGCCTCGCCGGGTGGGGCGGGGCGAAATACGCGGGCGCACAACATCCGCGTGAATGGTCCGCCGAAATCCGGCCCTCCCCTTGCGGGGGCGCTGATTCTTTTGTTGTTTTTGGTTTTGGTTACTTGGCCTTTAAGTCTACCAAGATATGGAATCCTAATGAGTTTCCTAATTTTGCGGAACCGATCACGACGCGAGGTCGTGGGCTCTTCTATATATCTGACCCGTCGGCCTCTACCAAAATACATCTAATTGAGTTAGGGTTTTTGCCTCTCCTCGCTGTTGCGCTGCCTTCGTAGTTTGCTCCATCCCGGCGTGCACCGGCGAATGGGAGAGTAGGTCTCCGGGAGAGGGCGAATCAGATTTTTGGGAAGCGCCAAGCGTGACTGCTCGTCTTCTTCGCCAGGGCTCATCCTCCATCCAAATCTGGTGTTGCGGCGTACCGTCGTCTGCAATGCCAGTTTTGCGCTCCATTTGAAGGACCGTCGTCTCCCCGACTGCGCCGTTCGTCTTCACAGTGGCTCCCGCTCAGTACGTATTTTGTGATCAAATCTAGTTCATAATCATGTTTTTTGAGATCATGTTTATGATGTTCGTACTGTTTAGTATGTTAGAGTCTTGCATGCTAGGTTTAATTCTCGTCATGTTAAATCTAGTTCGGAATTTAAACTTACAGTTGTCTATTTTCTCAACAATCCAAAAACCTGATTATAGGCAATCTATTGATTTAACAACGGCTGGTTTCGCTAAGTCACTAAGGCCAAAAAAGTTTACTGGTGTGAACGTTAAGATCTAGGAATCAAAGGTTCGCCTCTGGTTTACTGGTATGCACATTTGGGACATGAGACCTGGCAAGCCTGAGGTCGTACTTACTGCTGAAGAGCAGAAGAAGTACGATGAGGCTAGTAATCTCTTTGTGGGATGTATAATTAGCAATCTGTCAGACAGATTGGTCCGTGTGTACATTGATGAGACAGAGGCGCACGCTGTGGGATGCTCTGGTTGCAAAGTATGATACAATAGATGCGGGCAATGAACTGTACCTCATGGAGAGTTTCCATGACTACAGGATGGTTAATAACCGTTTTGTGGTAGAACAGGCACATGAGGTGCAGAGCATTGTCAAGGATCTTGATCTCCTTAAGTGTCCTATTCCCGACAAGTTTGTGGCTGGTTGCATTATTGCAAAGTTGCCTTCCCAGTGGAGGAACTTCGCCACAACTCTGAAACACAAGAGACAAGAGATATCACTTAAAAACTTGATAGCAACACTTGATGTTAAGGAGAAGGCTCAAAAGAAGGACGTGCCTGAGAAAGGAGATCAAGGCCAGTCCAGCGCCAACATGGTCCAGAAGTTCCCACGTGGCAAGAACAAAGGGAACAACAACAAGCCTAACAAGACCACTACCTTCAAGAAGAAGAAGAACAAGGCTATGGAAAAATGCTATGCTTGTGGTAAGCTTGGACACTTCTCCAAGGAATGCCTAGATCGGGCAGACCGCAGAGCTAAGAAGGCAAATGAGTCCAAAGATGTCAACATGGTGACCATGGGCAACACTGGAGATGGGTACGGTAATTTTCCTGCAGTTCTTTTAGTTTTTCAATCCACAAGTTGGTGGCTTGATACGGGTGCTAATGTTCATATGTGTGCTGACATCTCCATGTTTTCTTCTTGTCAGACCATCCAGGACTTCTCCGTGCTGATGGGAATGGGTCACATGCTTCTGTTCATGGTGTTGGCACGGTAGATCTGAAGTTTACTTTGGAAAAGATCGTGCAGCTGAGGAATGTGAAGCATGTGCCCACTATCAACAAGAATCTTGTCAGCGGGCCAGTCCTATGCAAGGACGACTTTAAGGTAGTGTTAGAGTCCAATAAATTTATCGTGTCGAAACATGGACAATTTGTTGGTAAAGGCTATGATTGCGGAGGCTTGTTCCACTTTTCTCTTGCTGAATTCTATAATAAGTCGGTGAACCATATTTGTGGCAACGTTAGCGATGATGCGAGTGTTTAGCATTCACGTTTGTGTCATGTTAATTTTGGTTTGATGTCTCGGCTTTCGAGCATGTGTTCAATTCCGAAATTCACCATTGTCAAAGGTTCTAAGTGCCATACCCCGAATGTAACCACAATCCAGAGGCTACTAAAAAGTAATAAAAATACAAGTATAAAGATTATACAAAATTTCGGCTGAGTTTTCCCTGTAAATAGATCGTACTGGACAAGCATTTAACACAACCATTTAACAAAATAGCATATGATTGATAGAATAAGTATCACAGCCCATACCAGCAGGAAAATAAATTAACCCAACTAACCATAAGATGTCTCACCATTAAAGGAATAAAACAACCCAGTTTAACCATTTATACTCTAAGAACTAATTAAGATAGACTAAGCAAGTCTAAAAGAAAGTGTGTGTTCTTGCAGATTATGCTACTCCCACTTCCCATGCATGCCGCACTCATTTGGTACCTAAAAACCAAAAAAACACAAGAGTGAGTAATAATAATCAGCAAGTACAATTAGAACCAAAAGGAACATATATGAACCATGAACGAATGAATAACCATGAAACAATAGTTTCCATCTGAAACGGACACAACCTGAAACATCCTTAGCATTTACCGGTAAAGCCGAGCAAGTGGGGCCAGCACTTACTCACAGGAACATGAATAAAAAAACCAAATTGCACATCCAGATCCACCGGAACATGAACGGAATTTAAGGGATTAACTTGAAACTTGAATCATGAAACATGAACAAATCATGGACTTGAATACCATAAACACATGGTGAAGCATTCAGAAATCATAAGAAAAGAGATGACAAGCAACTTGCCAACAAACAATTCGTCATGCACTTGCCTTAACCTCGACAAAAACCCAGCATATCGCTCTCAACTCTGGAACTCTGTAAACCTGTGCAGCAATCCACATTTAGGATCTAGCACTAAATACATGACTATAGATTTTAGTATCATAGCTGGAATTAATTTCCCCATCTAGTCTAATTTGGGTGTATCCAGAAATTCAGCTACAAGATGCTGGCTCACTGTTTGGACCATAGCTTTTGATTCTCTTAAACAAATGCAGTAAATAAATACATCTCGGGTATCTAGATAAAATTTCCAACAACTTCCTTTTCGGAGGCCAGAACAAATTCTGCTTCTAGATAGGTCGAAAATAGATAAACAGACTCGGCAGGATTCACAACTACTGGACAGCAACACTGTTTTGTTGACTACTCCTAAAGCGTTAGCTGGATTGGGATGAAACCAGCGCTGTTGGAAAGATAACGACGAAACCTACAACTTTCGTCATTAGAGCAGGATCAAATTCCCCACCAATTAATTCCAGAAATTCATTAAATAAATCAACCTAATTGATTTGACATAACCACAATGGGATCACCAGTTTAACGGACTTTGTACTTTAGACACTACATCTAACTACTGGTTGCAGGGATTTGTAGGGAAAAACTCGCCCAATCCGAAAGAACCATAATGAAGTTAGAGACCCTAACCTTCTTCCTTTTTCCTCCCTCTCTAATTTCTCCTCTCCCTTCACCGTGCTGCCTCTGTTTTCCTAGAGCTAACGAGTAGCTGCAGATCACGCACACAGCAAGGAACCTTCAGGTTTAGAGCAGAACAGGGAGTACATGGAAGAACCAATCTTACCCCCAAGCATCAGAAACCAGTTGCTTGATGTGCAGCAGCCGGCAGACGTCGGCAGGGACAAGTTGCAGGAAAAATTCACAGCAATACTACACCTGAGAGGACCAATCGGAGGTTGAGCAGTGATGACTTGCTAGGGAGAGGGCGACGGCGTGAGCGGAGAGGTTGCGAACGAGATGGCAGCGCTGGGCCGGAAGGGGTGGCGGTGCTATTGCTGCTAGAATAGGAGTCGGGAGGAAAAGAACGTGATGGAGAAGGAAAAAGAAAACATAAGCCACATCCGACGGTCTAGATTGATTTGCTTGCCATAAATTCATCCGATCTCCAAATGTGACATATGAGTAGTCAAACGGAATCAATTCTACAAGCTCTACGCGTCCACGGTGCCCGATCGACTATCCCGGTTGTCGTTCAAAAAGTCAACCTTTTACTCTTTCTAATTAGATTGATCAACCCACTTTTTTTTATTTTATTTGGGATATTACACCTGAGCATGTCCTAAAGAAGGATGACAGTAAAGCTCTTTGAAGGAGCAAGAGACAATGGATTGCGAAATCCTTTGGTGACGATTTCACTGTTGTGACACCTCTGGTGTCAGTATAACCAAAGATAGGCAATTAGCATAACCTCATACCTAAATGAGCTAAGAAAACTTAAATAAGAACCCTATATCTAGCTTGCAAACTTGTGTGCAAATGTATATGTGAATGTGTTGGAGTGCAATTGCTTGAAGATAATGTTTGATACACTTTTTTTTAAACTTGGCTTGACATGTGTGGTAATAAGGCAATAAAATAAAACTTTCATAATGAGCTATAAACTTTCTATGCAAATCAAATTTAAACTAGAAAACCATCAGCAGAAATGATTAATGGAACCATTCTTTGATTTATGAAGAGCTACTAGCTCAAAAAAATAATAAAATGAGGCCACAAATATTCAACACACACAAGTAGTTTGAAATCTTGAAATTCCTTTAAGAAAAAGAAGACATAAAACATACTTACTTCGGAGGTCTAGTAAGAAAATATTTAGTTCTTTCTTAAATGACAAATTGGAGTTGTGAACAAACTGAAATTTTAAACAAGGGACCATAAACATTCCTTTAGCACACAATAATAATAAATATTTATAGAAAACAAGAATACATCCTTGTATATGAGTATGTAAGGATATAAAACTTGTTCCTTTAACAGTCCTAAATTTTCATGCTCAACTTGTCACAAAAATGTAGTATGAAGGCTTTTAGCAAATTCAAAATGTAAACAAATTAAATAAAAAGATGTTTAAATTCTAGTAGCAAGGCAGTTAAAGTAACTTTTCAAACCAAATCAAATGAGTCCTTAAAAATTTATAGGCACATTTACCATGTCATGTTCAACAAAAGTCTAGTTGAAGCCTAGAGGTGAAAGTGACAAAAATCACATGAAATGATAAGTTCCTTAATCATTAAGTCTTTTTGTAATCAGAAAATAGTTTTCAAACTATTACTCAAATGAAAAAGTGCATAACACGAAAGTTGTAGATCTCGAAAAACCGAACAAAAATGGTATTCAACACTTTTTCATTTGAGGCCAAGAAAAGGGAGGAAAATTTGAAATTACAGAACTGCATTTTGAACTTCGGACTATTTACGAGACTGCCACTGCCAGCATCTCCAACCTCTGCCTCCCTGCACCGTGCCCACGACGGCGTCCATACACCGGCGCAGCCACCTGGCCGGCCAGGCGGCATGCCCAGCCGCAGCCAGCTGTGTTGCCTTGCCACCTGCCCAGACCTCCGTTTCCCTTAGCCCCGAAGGAAATCACCTCGCCCTGCCTTCGCTCGACACGCGGGTGCTACCCTGTGCACGCACGCCACGGCGGTCATCCATGCCACGTCTCACCTACGGCCACGCCCTCCCCCTGCTGTGCCGCGCCCAGAAAGCCCTCCACCTCCTCCTCCCTTGCCTATAAGAGGCAATGCGGGCCGTCACGCGCGCCCGAGCCCCTATCTGCCCAGAACGCCTCCCCACCTCTTTCAACTCCGGCGAGATCGGTTCACCGTGGAACCACCTCCTCCGCCCCCACCTTCTCCAATCCAAGTAGCCCATGGCCTTCTCCATGCCATACTGATCCTCCCCAGACCGATCACCCCCTCCCATCGCCCCTGCTTTCACTTCCAGGGAGGCCGCACCCGCCATTACCGCCGGCGAGATGCGCCCAACGACAAACCCCACCTCCGGCCTTACTCCACGCAAACCAACCCCTAGAACGGAAGCTCCTCGGCCTCTTGAAGCTCTCCGACCCGTCCGCTCCATCCAATCCCCACCGGAGCATCGCCGGCGACCAGAGCCACCGCCGGCCGCCCCTCTCCGCGGACCCGCCTCCTCCTGCTCTCTCCCGACGATCCAAAACCACCCAAAGGTAGCTCTCGAGCCCGTCATCCTTTTTCCCCACTTTACCCTCCCCGCCGGTGACTCTCCTCACCGGAAACAGCGCCGCCAAACCTCCCCTGCTCTATTTCAGTCCGCCAGGGACCTCCATTGAGAAGAAACCAAAGTCCAGGGACAAGATTGAAAAATATCCATGAACTCAAGAACCTGAAACAGTGAACTTGTAAAATACATAACAATTCATAGAAAAATCTTAAAAATGCAAACTCAACTGTTCTGGAATCTTGGAACAAAATCTACAACTTTTGTTACATGCACATTTTCAGTTTCTGCTTCTATTTTAATCTATATGAAAGATTAAATTAAATAGCTCATAAATGTATCTCATGTTCTAAAGCAATGCTACCTCTGATTTTTTGGTGGTAGCTTCACTTCTATAAATAGAGTCTTGCATAAAAATTTCATGACCAGAAACCAAATATAATTAGATGTTTCATTGAATCTTGTTTAATCTAAGGTTAAATACTATGTATTTGTTCTTGCTGTTCTATAGTATATTTTTGGGTGAAACTTTTTAAGTGCACTTGAGATGATAAAATAATAGTATTGTAAAAATTTAGAAGCCATTTCAACTGTATATCTGAGGTTTTGATTTAATCCATATATAGTGATACTATATCATGATAAATAGTTTTAGCATCTGGAAAAATCTGAAACTTGTAGCAGCACCAGTACTTGAATAGATGAACCAGTATATAAGTTTGACAACTAAATTCTGAGTAGAAACAGAGATGCATTTAACCCATGAGTATCCAAGGTATAGAATGTTTATTTCATTCTGATTGTTGTACTATGTATCTATTCATGAAACATGTACAGAACCATGTTATTATTGTATAGCAATCACCCAAAAAGTTTAGGATGTTTTACTTAACAAGAACTAGCTCAACCAAATATGCATATGCTAAATTAAGTAAATGCAATACTAAGTATTCTGCTATAGAAAAAGGCTGATATTTTTACTGGAACAAGATCATGCTTAGAGTAGACTATGGTAAAAATATGAATCCAGTTTGAAATCATTTACTTGCTTAAATAGTAAAGATTCCTAGATCTACTAGTTAACTTCATGAATTAATGCTGGTAAACCTAGACATGGTTTAGCTCTGAAACTTTTTCTGGATGAACATGCTACTGAATCCTTGCTGCCATACAAATTTCAGAAATGTTAGAGTTAATTTGCTATACACCATGTTTAATGCTTGTGTAGTCAACTTAATTCACCATATATAGTTATTGTGTCTAGAAACATCTAGATTTATTTCTGGAGCCTTATTTTAGTTCTGGAATCATGCCTCTAAAGTTTGGGATATAGTTACTGAGTTTTGCTTCAATGATAAATCATGCTTAGTAAATCATGACTAGGATTGCTATTTTTGTTCTGGATGAAATAAATCATATTTAATCCTGATTTTTGGAAATGATCTTAGTCAAAGTAGATTCTTCCTTTGATAAAAATTGAGCATGCAGTATTGGTCATCTTCAACCTTGAATTATTATGCAAGCTCATATTAAGTTAAATTCATAATTAATATACCTGGTAGAATTAAGGCCTGATAATTTTTCGGAAACATGTTTAGACCATATCTAGTTCTTGATAAAATTTTGAGATCCATATTCCTTGTATAATGCTTTGTGGAAATTATCTTGAATAATAGCTTGATTATATTGTTAATTTTATAACCCCTGATGACTAAGGAAATAAAATCTGAAAAATTTACAGTACTGAGTAGATGATAACTAGATGCTCCTGTAAATTTTGTAGCACCATAAACCAGGTCAACCATTCTGTGCAAATTGGTGAAATCTTTATAGTGATCTGTTTGCATGAATTTTCTTGATTAAATGCATTATGGTTAGATGTTGAAATTTATATAGTAGATGCTAAAGTATCTGAGCTATTCTACATTAAATTTTCATCACTAGATAATGAGTAGATTTTCTGTTATGAAATTGTGAAAACATGCTATGTTTTAATGCTGAAAATGAAAACCAACCACACACTCATTCATGAAGAAACATAGTTGTAATTACTACTCCATAAATGACTGCCCAGTAAATGAACTCACAAAGATCATCATTAAATTAATTTTGTGGGACTACAACTTTATCGTGAAGGAAAGAAATCATTTATCACTTTGTAACCATGAGAATCTTGGATTGCATATAGACGTGGTTAATCTCGCCGACGGAGATTATGAACTGATTCCAGCGGACCCTCTTGCTGCGTCGGAGGTTAATCTTAATTGTACTAACTTAGCTCAAGACCTAGGCCAAGCCCCAGATGAATCTCAGCCTAACAGTGCCCAAGAAGTCAAGCCCCGGTGCATAACCCATTATTTTCCGCGTTAATATTCATCTAACTATTTGTATATGTTGTAATAATTTTATTTGCGCATTTACGTTTTCTTGGCGTTGATCGAAAACCTTAGATGCATGATCCCTAGGAACCTATGTTTGACATCCGGATCTTTTTGTCGACTAGTTGCCCCACTAACTAGGAACGATAGAAGTCGAGTGGTTTCCTGCCTCTCGCGAGCATACAGGAATTGACTGACTTTACCTTCCGCTAAAATATAAGGACAAGGGGCGGGGTTGTGTAGTTGTGATACCCCGCTGGTGTAGGCAAAATGGCTAAGGTCGCGGTGTGTGGCTCATTTCGTTAAGCGTTTGAAAGTACTAGCTACATACCAAGAAATATGGTAATCGGTAAGCTTAAGTACCTGATTGGACCAGCGAGTGAACGAGGTTGCACCCTCTTGGTAGAAGTAGGTTTTATTTTTTGTCCGGACGTACGGGTGCAAAGTGGTCGGACTCTATAGTCGGGTAGGGTGTCCCGGTCCACGGACTGGAAAGAAAGGGGAACAGTAGCATGGGCGGAAGCGAAGTCAATCCCCATGTGTATGGTCTAGGTTCCCCTGGCCAGGTTGAAATTCGATTCAGAATCGTCCGCCTCTCACAGCGTGAGATTGCTTAACATTTTCGATCACATAGAGTAACAAGTGGAATATAATGATGATAATATTGTTGTATAATTAAATGATTGCTCTACCATATTTGTGTAGAGTTAGATGCAAACATAGAATGGTTAATTCAACTAGAACATGGCAAAGTTAAAATCTAAAAATAAGGATCAACTCTTAGAGGCGTTTTTGGCAAAAACAAACCCCACAAACCAAAAAGTCTTGCATATCTAGTTATCGGACTATGGTATATCCGATGACGGGTAAGTCTTGCTGAGTATTAGTATACTCAGCCTTTGCTTGTGGCACTATTTTTCAGGTACTAACTTTGAGGATTCGATAGCTGGTTTGACTTGGCTGTGTACTTTGCCTCCGGGCTGGTCTGTTGAGTGGGATGGCCCTTCAGATGGAGCTGACCACCCTCCCACTGAGTGACGCATTTCGTACGGGCTTTATCGATGCGTCACACGTTTCTCTAGTAGTCGTTTATTTCTTCCGCTGCAATAATGAGACATGAATAATTTGCGTAGTTTGGACTTCTGTAGTACTTTGCTACTCTAAACATGGTTTGTAATAAATTTCCTTTCCGCTGCAAACTCTGAGATGTATGAGATGATCTGTGTTGTAATCTCTGGGCTCACCTTCGTGTGAGTGTTGTCTGTGTGATCCTAGAATAGCTTGGCTTTTATTAAGGCTTCACTCGAGGAACTACCGGTGTGTGCCAAATTGGGTCAGAGTTGCCTAGCAACTAAGATCAGTACACTCGGGCCCAGTATTTTGGGTGGTTCCGCCACAGCTGGCATTATAGCTCGCAGACAGCCTACCAGATATGGCAACCCTTGTTTTCTAAACAACAAATTAAAACTTGACTTCAAAACTACTAAGGTTTTTGAAAATGTTTAGGATCTCCAAGGACAAGTCTAGAACGTAAAGCCCTATGGGATCTTATGGGTATAATCAGGTGGCTTATATCGTATGGCTAACTTCCAGCACATTACATTTCAGTATTTAAATTCAATATTTAAATTCTGTAACTACATCATCGCCGCGGAGGTATGCTTACTCAGTCAGCTGAGGGAGTCTGACCTTCCCGTCGGTGATGCGAGCCGAACGCTAGAGCTCAAGCAGTGGCCTACTTGAGCTGCTTCCCATATACCAACTTCGGTTGAATATATGGGGAGTAATGGTTTGAAATTGGAATTCAATTCCCCGTCTATGATGGTACTCAGTCAATACGTTGTTTCGATGACGTATGTTTAACGCTGTCCATACGGCGGTAATTGTATGGATGCCGGTTCTATAGTGATCAGTAATGTATGGGAACGCTTTCGTGAGTGCTGGCACAGAAGGTTCATTTATATACTGTCAATTTTCTGTAGGTACGCTAACTCGAAACCGAATCCTAGGATAGTTAGCTATATCGACTAGTTATATAGTGAGAGACGTAATATGTATGCCACCGTAAACTAACTGCGTAAGTCCAAGGTTACTTGGCAATTTTTTCTTTGGTGAGGACAATTAGGATCTGCATTCATCCTTAAATCTTCATCAAAGAAATGTTTAAAAGAAATCGCAATCGAAAAGGTTAAAAACCCATTCTTAAGGATCATCTAGGTAATCGGTGAAATCTGGAATTCTTGTTTCCTCGAATTTCTAAAATATGAAGATCACCTCAAATCGAGTTTGGTCTGTAATATGAAATATAACTACCTAAATTACCAAACTTCTTTAAAGATTTGAGAATTTTTGAAGCTCCCTAACTTAGTGTTTTCGAATTTAGAGTAACCTTCGGCAAATCAGTCAACTCGGAGCAGTCAGTCTAAACCAAAATTTTCAACCACCTTAAGATGCTTATTTGCAAAATCGTACAACACGAAAGTTGTAGGTATCTTAATGAAGAACTTTCTGTAAATAATTGAATTATCTTGGTCAACTGGTTTGGTAGATATGGTCAAATTACACACCCTCTGGACAATCTATTTTCTGGTTTGACATCGCTTCAAAACCCTGAACATATCACCTTGTTAGGATCTGAACTGGCCTTAGCAATAACTAGATGAAATGTTCCTCATTACCTTATAAACCCTCTGTACATGTTTGAGAATTTTTGGAGTTTGTTATCCATCGTTTTAGTCAATTTCTTTAACTGACCAGAATCTGTCCATATCATATTGATGCTTCCTTGAACCCCATGTCTTTCCACACTTGTCCGATTGAACCACCGCAGCAGTATGGATCATTTGTAACTAAAAGCTTCCATGTTTCAGATGGTGGGAGTAACCCATAGTACTTCGGAAGATTTCGGTGCTAGTGGTAGCGGAATACAGCCACCGCCACCCAGCATCGAGGAATTACTTGCCACCCAAAATAAGTTACTTCAACAGCTTCTCCAGGGACAGCTAGCAATTGGACAATTCCTACAGCAACAATACTTTCAACTAGAGTGGCACAATGTTCCCCAACCTCAGGTTGTCGGTTTACAAGAGCTCAATGAGAAGACCCAGGAAATAAGGGATGTCTACTCTGACTCACTAATGCCACCATCCCAACTTCCGATGAAACTTAAGGATGACCAAGTAAAGAGTTCAACTCTCAAGCATGGCCCAAGTGACATAGACTTGACGGGATGGGAAATTACATGCACAAAATTCGTTCCCCGTAGGAGGAAAACCAAAGGTTGCTTCAACTGTGGAAATCCTACCCAGTTCGCTCCAAAATGCCCCCGGGATGCACAGCAAAATCAGGACCAAGATTCTAGCCAAACCAGTAAAAGCAAGCGCAGAAGACTAAGACGGAGGAACACACGCAAAGAGCAAAGAAAGGAGTGCAAAAGATTGCGGGATGAGCGCAAGAAACAGATTGATCAGGTCGAACAAGGAAGGATCAATTCCACCACTCTTATAGGAATTCCTGAAGGTACCTGTCATACCTTCTCTATTTTCCCAACTCACCTGGCTCACTAGTTAGCATATCAAGGATAAATAATGTGTTGATTTAAGTAATAAATTCGGGCCAAGTGAAATAGAGAGAACTAGCAAAACTATCTAGGTCAGTACTAAGTACCCTGCATTGCAACATGTGCACCATATGCCCACGTACATGGTCATCACACTATATTATGCGCCTAAACCATGTGCACCATCAGATACACACCATGACCCACACATCAACTAACTACCATTGGACACAACACCAAGCCGTGTGCATCATATTGTGAAAGTATGAGTCATCATATCCGTATGTTCCATCATCGTAAACATATATCCCATGAATGCTTTAACTTATTCAACCCCATATCTGTAACCGCAATTGCCACATGATAAAAATTAATTTCATGGTATGTGGGTATTTCCACAATACAACATGACTTTGAACAATGGTGCATCTTTCTCCACATAAGTACCAAACTCCATCGAATAGGATCAACCTTGCACAAGAATGTCTTGAGAAAACCTTTTTCTTCCGAAGAATAAGATCTCCATCCGAGAAAGCTGTCAGATGTAAGCGGACCCATGGAACGTACAGAAGGAACATCCAAATTTTTAGACCTGTCCATCTACCTCAAAATATGATGATCCTGTGGAACAAAATGTAGTAAAACAAATCTCCTTACTTCTGTAAAATTTTGAAAATTTTTAGAGAAGTGTAACCCACGAAATTCAGTCCTTTGGTAAGCCCCTATAATTCTGTCAACTTGTAGCAGTCTGGCCATTTAAATTTTTCAAACCACTTAAAAGCTTTTCATGAGAAAACGTTCAACATGAATGTTGTGGGTAACTGAGTCTATAAGCTACTGAAAATTTTTGAGAATTTGGGTTCAAGCGGTTTGGTACGTACACTCAAAATACTAGCCCTCTGTTCAGTCTGAAATCTGGGTCAACCTTCCTGCAAACACTTAAGGATTTGACTATCGTAACCTCTGTTTTTGAGTTGGAGTAGACTAGAGGAAATGATCACAATTATCTTAGGCACCCCCAGTAAAAATTTGAGAATTTTTCGACCTTGTATTCATCATTTACGCTCAATTTTATCAACCACCTAGAATCTGTTTTGCAAAAGAATCATCAACTACAAGCTCTCTTAAAGAGTGGAGAAGCCTACTGCGACAAGGATAGAGTTGTATGGTACGAATCTCCATAGTGGATCAACTGAATCGTGATCTCTGAAAACCAATTCTTGAGAGGTCACCCCTTTCCAAAGCTTTCCAATCACTTGCGTATTAACGAAATATATCAAGACCCTTGGTAAAATTTCTCGCTGAGTATATCTCCTAATGCTATATCGAGACCTCTTATAAATAGCCATTACACTCTCACTTTTGCTAATGCTGGATTTCATGATTGCTTTGCCAAGCACCTCTCCAAGACTTGATTCCATATGGATCATTATCGACAACCGACCTTTTCTTCAATTACACACTATTCATACTACCAAGAAGTGTACTGGTATTCATTTTGATCACATTGTGGTCTACATATCACACCACATAGAATTAATTCCAATAGTGACGTTCAATTCCTAGCACGTTTTTGGGGAACCAATTGCAATCTTTTCTGTGTAATCCAACCAATTCTAAGATTAGCTCAACATCTTTGAACCGACGGCCAAACTGATAAGTGGACCAAATCTTAAAAGACATACTAAGATCTTACATCATTCATTATGACAACCATGAAGACAAATGCCCGTTTTTAGCAGAGTTCTCACCCAGCTATCAAGCAAGCTTGAAAATGGCACCATTTAAAACCTCGTATGGTCAAAGGTGTCGAACTCCTTTGAGTTTGTCGCAAACTGAAGACCACAAAATAGTTGGACCAGACTTGAGCATTAGGTAGAACAACAACCAAAGATAATATAAGAAACCTTAGAGCTAACCACTCTAGCCAAATGAGTTATTTTGATAAAAAGAGAAAGCCCTTGCAACTTGAAATTGGTAATCATGTCTAATTTCGGGATTCACCAAACAAAGGCACACACACTGTCCACACTTAGCATATTTATCTGAATCTCGGGACGAGATTCTTTTTAAGGGGGTAGGCTGTGACACCTCTGGTGTCAGTATAACCAAAGCCAGACAATTAGCATAACCTCATACCTAAATGAGCTAAGAAAACTTAAATAAGAATCCTATATCTAGTTTTTGCAAACTTGTGTGCAAATGTATGTGTGAATGTGTTGGAGTGCAATTGCTTGAAGATAATGTTTGATACACTTTTTTTAAACTTGGCTTGACATGTGTGGTAATAAGGCAATAAAATAAACCTTTCATAATGAGCTATAAACTTTCTATGCAAATCAAATTTAAATTGGAAAACCATCAGTTGAAATGATTAATGGAACCATTCTTTGATTTATGAAGAGCTACTAGTTTTAAAAAAATAATAAAATGAGGCCACAAATATTCAACACACACAAGTAGTTTGAAATCTTGAAATTCCTTTAAGAAAAAGAAGACATAAAACATACTTACTTCGGAGGTCTAGTAAGAAAATATTTAGTTCTTCCTTAAATGACAAATTAGAGTTGTGAACAAACTGAAATTTTGAACAAGGGACCATAAACATTTCTTTAGAACACAATAATAATAAATATTTATAGAAAACAAGAATGCATCCTTGTATATGAGTATGTGAGGATATAAAACTTGTTCCTTTAACAGTCCTAAAACTTTCATGCTCAACTTGTCACAAAAATGTAGTATGAATACACCCTCATATTTTTGGGACACATATTTTAATTTAAAAGGCTTTTAGCAAATTCAAAATGTAAACAAATTAAATAAAAAGAAGTTCAAATTCTAGTAGCAAGGCAGTTAAAGTAACCTTTCAAACCAAATCAAATGAGTCCTCAAAAATTTATAGGTACATTCACCATGTCATGTTAAAACAAAAGTCTAGTTGAAGCCTAGAGGTGACAGTGACAAAAATCACATGAAATGATAAGTTCCTTAATCATTAAGTCTTTTTGTAATCTGAAAATAGTTTTCAAACCATTACTCAAATGTAAAAGTGCATAACACAAAAGTTGTAGATCTCGAAAAACTGAACAAAAATGGTATTCAACACTTTTTCATTTGATGCCAAGAAGAGGGAGGAAAAATTGAAATTACAGAACTGCATTTTGAACTTCAGACTATTTACGAGACTGCCACTGCCAGCATCTCCTACCTCTGCCTCCTTGCACTGTGCCCACGACGGCGTCCAGATGCCGGCGCGGCCACCTGGCTGCCCACGTGCCATGCCCAGCCCCGGCCAGCTGCGTTGCCTTGCCACCTGCCCAGACCTCCGTTTCCCTTAGCCCCGAAGGAAATCACCTCGCCCTACCTTCGCTCGACACGCGGGGGCTACTCTGCGCACGCACGCCACGGCGGTCATCCATGCCACGCCTCACCTCCAGCCGCGTCCTCCCCCTGTTGTGCCGAGCCCAGAAAGCCCTCCACATCCTCCCTTGCCTATAAGAGGCAATGCGGGCCGTCGCGCGCGCCCGAGCCCCTATCTGCCCAGAACGCCTCCCCACCTCTTTCAACTCTGGCGAGATCGGTTCAGCGTGGAACAACCTCCTCCGCCCCCACCTTCTCCAATCCAAGCAGCTCACGGCCTTCTCCACGCCATACTAATCCTCCCCAGACCAATCACCCCCTCCCATCGCCCCTGCTTTCACTTCCAAGGAGGCCGCACCCGCTATTACCGCCGGCGAGATGCGCCCAATGATGAACCCCCATCTCCGGCCTTCCTCCGCGCAAACCAACCCCTGGAACGGAAGCTCCTCGGCCTCCTAAAGCTCTCCGACCCATCCGTTCCATCCAATCCCCACCGAAGCATCGCCGCCAGCGACCAGAGCCACCGCCGGCCGCCCCTCTCCGCGGACCCGCCTCCTCCGGCCCTCTCTCGACGATCCAAGACCACCCAAAGGTAGCTCTCGAGCCCATCATCCTTTTTGCCCACTTTACCCTTGCCGCCGGAGACTCTCCTCACCGGAAACAGCGCCGCCAAACCTCCCCTGCTTTGTTTCAGTCCGCCAGGGACCTCCATTGAGAAGAAACCAAAGTCCAGGGACTAGATTGAAAAATATCCATGAACTCAAGAACCTGAAACAGTGAACTTGTAAAATACATAACAATTCATAAAAAAATCTTAAAAATGCAAACTCAACTGTTCTGGAATCTTGGAACAAAATCTACAACTTTTGTTACATGCACATTTTCAGTTTCTGCTTCTATTTTAATCTATATTAAAGATTAAATTAAATAGCTCATAAATGTATCTCATGTTCTAAAGCAATGCTACCTCTGATTTTTGGGTGGTAGCTTCACTTCTATAAATAGAGTCTTGCATCAAAATTTCATGACCAGAAACCAAATATAATTAGGTGTTTCATTGAATCTTGTTTAATCTAAGGTTAAATACTATGTATTTGTTCTTGCTGTTCTATAGTATATTTTTGGGTGAAACTTTTTCAGTGCACTTGAGATGATAAAATAACAGTACTGTAAAAAATTAGAAGCCATTTCAACTGTATATCTAAGGTTTTGATTTAATCCATTTATAGTGATACTATATCATGATAAATAGTTTTATCATCTGGAAAAATCTGAAACTTGTAGCAGCACCTATACTTGAATAGATGAACCAGTATATAAAGTTTGACAACTAAATTCTGAGTAGAAACAGAGATACATTTAACCCATGAATATCCAAGGTATAGAATATTTATTTCATTCTGGTTGTTGTACTATGTATCTATTCATGAAACTTGTACAGAACCATGTTATTATTGTATAGCAATCACCCAAAAAGTTTAGGATGTTTTACTTAAAAAGAACTAGCTCAACCAAATATGCATATGCTAAATTAAGTAAATGCAATACTAAGTATTCTGCTATAGAAAAAGGCTGATATTTGTACTGGAATAAGGTCATGCTTAGAGTAGACTATGGTAAAAATATGAATCCAGTTTGAAATTATTTACTTGCTTAAATAATAAAGATTCCTAGATCTACTAGTCAAATTCTTGAATTAATGCTGGTAAACCAAGAAATGGTTTAGCTCTGAAACTTTTTCTGGATGAACATGCTACTGAATCCTTGCTGCCATACAAATTTCAGAAATGTTAGTGTTAATTTGCTATATACCATGTTTAATTCTTGTGTAGTCAACTTAATTCACCATATATAGTTATTTTGCCTAGAAACATCTAGATTTATTTCGGGAGCCTTGTTTTCGTTCTGGAATCATGCCTGCAAAGTTTGGGATATAGTTACTGAGTTTTGCTTCAATGATAAATCATGCTTAGTAAATCATGACTAGGATTGCTATTTTTGTTCTGGATGAAATAAATCATATTTGATCCTGATTTTTGGAAATGCTCTTAGTCAAAGTAGATTCTTCCTTTGACAAAAATTGAGTATGCAGTATTGGTCATCTTCAACCTTGAATTATTATAAAAGGTCATATTAAGTTAAATGCATAATTAATACATCTAGTAGAATTAAGGCTTGATAATTTTTCTGGAACATGTTTAGACAATATCTAGGTTCTGATAAAATTTTGAGATCCATATTCCTTGTATAATTCTCTGTGGAAATTATCTTGTCTAATAGCTTGATGATATTGCGAATTTTATAACCCCTGATGACTAAGGAAATAAAATCTAAAAAACTTACAGCACTGAGTAGATGATAACTAGATGCTCCTGTAAATTTTGTAGCACCATAAACCTTGTCAACCATTCTGTACAAATTGGTGAAGTCTTTATAGTGATCTATTTGCATGAATTTTCATGATTAAATGCATTATGGTTAGATGCTGAAATTTATATAGTAGATGCTAAAGTATCTGAGCTATTGTACATTAAATTTTTCATCACTAGATCATGAGTAGATTTTCTGTTATGAAATTGTGAAAACATGCTATGTTTTAATGCTCAAAATGAAAACCAACCCACACACTCATTCATGAAGAAACATAGTGGTAATTACTACTCCATAAATGACTGCCCAGTAAATGAACTCACAAAGATCATCATTAAGTTAATTTTGTGGGACTACAATTTTATCGTGAAGGAAAGAAATCATTTATCACTTTGTAACCATGAGAATCTTGCATTGCATATAGACGCGGTTAATCTTGCCGACGGATATTATGAACCGATTCCAGCGGACCCTCTTGCTGCGTCGGAGGTTAATCTTAATTGTACTAACTTAGCTCAAGACCTAGGCCAAGCCCCAGATGAATCTTAGCCTGACAGTGCCCAAGAAGGCAAGCCCCGGTGCAAAACCCATTATTTTCCGCGTTAATATTCATCTAACTATTTGTATATGTTGTAATAATTTTATTTGCGCATTTACGTTTTCTAGGCGTTGATTGAAAACCTTAGATGCATGATCCCTAGGAACCTATGTTTGACATCCAGATCTTTTTATCAACTAGTTGCCCCGCTAACTAGGAACGATAGAAGTCGAGTGGTTTCCTGCCTCTCGCGAGCATATAGGAATTGACTGACTTTACCTTCCGCTGAAATATAAGGACAACGGGCGGGGTTGTGTAGTTGTGATACCCCGCTGGTGTAGGTAAAATGGCTAAGGTCGCGGTGTGTGGCTCATTTTGTTAAGCGTTTAAAAGTACTAGCCACATATCTAGAAATATGGTAATTGGTAAGCTTAAGTACCTGATTGGACCAGTGAGTGGAATGAGGCTGCACCCTCTTGGTAGAAGTAGGTTTTATTTTTTGTTCGGACGTACGGGTGCAGAGTGGTCGGACTCTGTAGTCGGGGAGGGTGTCCTGGTCCACGAACTGGAAAGAAAGGGGAACAGTAGCGTGGGCGAGAGCGAAGTCGATCCCCATGTGTGTGGTCTAGGTTCCCTAGCCAGGTTGAAATTCGATTCAGAATCGTCCGCCTCTCACGGCATGAGATTGCTTAACGTTTTCGGTCACATAGAGTAATAAGTGGAACATGATGATGATAATACTGCTGTATGATTAAATGATTGCTCTACCATGTTTGTGTAGAGTTAAATGCAAACTTAGAACGGTTAATTCAACTAGAATATGACAAAGTTAAAATCTGAAAATAAGGATCAACTCTTAGTGGCGTTTTTTGGCAAAACAAACCCCACAAACCAAAAAACCTTGCATATCTAGTTATCGGACTATGGTATATCTGGTGACGGGTAAGTCTTGCTGAGTATTAGTATACTCAGCCTTGCTTGTGGCAGTTTTTTTCAAGTACTAACTTTGAGGATTCGATAACTGGTTTGACTTGGCCGTGTACTTTGCCTCCGAGCTGGTTTGTTGAGTGGGATGGCCCTTCAGCTGGTGCTGACCACCCTCCCACTGAGTGACGCATTTCGTACGGGCTTTATCGATGCGTCACATGTTTCTCTAGTAGTCGTTTACTTCTTCCGCTGCAATAATGAGACATGAATAATTTGCGTAGTTTGGACTTCTGTAATACTTTGCTACTCTGAACATGGTTTGTAATAAATTTCCTTTCTGCTGCAAACTCTAAGATGTATGAGATGATCTGTGTTGTAATCTCTGAGCTCACCTTCGTGTGACTGTTGTCTGTACGATCCTGGAATAGTGTGGCTTTTATCGAGGCTTCACTCGAGGAACTACCGGTGCGTGCCAAATTGGGTCAGAGTTGCCTAGCAACGAAGATCAGTGCACCCGGGCCCAGTATTTTGGGTGGTTCTGCCACAACTGTGTGCCTTGTGGATAATACTCCCACGTCCATTGCAGAGGCATCTGCATCTCCAGATGTAGATGATTGGAAAGAAGCTGTCCAAAGTGAGATGGACTCAATTCTTTCTAATGGGACATGGGAGCTCACTGAACAACCCTATGGTTGCAACCAGTGGGTTGTAAGTGGATATTCAAGAAGAAGCTTAAGCCTGATGGTACTATTGACAAGTACAAGGCTCGGCTTGTTGCCAAATGGTACACACAAAAGGAAGGCGAGGACTTCTTCGATACTTACTCACCTGTCGCTAGATGGACCACTATTCGAGCACTACTTTCCTTGGCTACCTCATATGGTATTATCATTCATCAGATGGATGTTAAGATAGTTTTCCTAAATAGAGAGTTGGATGAGGAGATCTACATGGATCAGCCTGATGGATTTGTAGTGAAGGGTCAAGAAAACAAGGTCTGTAAGCTTTTGAAGTCTTTGTATGGCTTGAAACAAGCACCTAAGCAATGGCATGAGAAGTTCAACAGTACTTTAACTTCTGCGGGCTTTGTCATAAATGAGGCAGATAGATGTGTGTACTATCACTATGGTAGAAGTGGAGGAGTTATATTATGCTTATATGTGGATGACAAACTGATCTTTGGCACAAACATTGATGTGATCAATGAGGTCAAGTCCTTTCTATCAAAGAGTTTTGATATGAAGGATATGGGTGAAGCTGATGTTATTCTGAACATCAAGCTTATTAAGGTTGGGAATGGGATTACTCTTTCACAATCCCATTATGTGGAAAAGGTCTTGAGCCACTTTGGCTATATCGACAGCAAGCCTTCTCCAGCACCTTATGACCCCAGCGTGATGCTGAGAAAGAACAGAAAAATTGCCAAAGATCAACTGAGATATTCGTAGATTATTGGTTCACTCATGTACTTAGCTAGCACAACGAGACCCAACATATCTTTTGCTGTGGGCAAATTGAGCAAGTTCATGTCAAACCCGGGTACTGATCATTGGCATGCACTTGAAAGGGTTATGCGGTATCTAGTAGGTACTATGAGTTATGGGATTCACTATTCTGGGAACCCTACTGTGCTTGAGGGATATAGTGATTCGGCGAACTAGATTTCTGATGCTGATGAGCTATGTGCCACGAGTGGGTATGTGTTTACCCTTGGAGGTGGTGCAATATCATGGAGGTCTTGCAAACAGACCATTTTGATGCGGTCAACCATGGTGGTAGAACTTACTGCTTTGGACACAGCCACTGTTGAGGCAGAGTGGCTGCGTGAGCTCTTGATGGACTTGCCTGTAGTTGAGAAATCGGTGCCGGCTATCCTTATGAACTATGTCAATCAAACGGTAATAATCAAAATGAACAGTGCTAAGGATAATGCAATGTCATCAAGACATATTAAAAGACGATTGAAGTCTGTCAGGAAGTTGAGAAACTCCGGACTGATAAGTGGACTTATATTCAAACAGACAAAAACCTGGTAGATCCCTTTACAAAAGGATTATTACGGAATGTGATAGATAATGCATCAAGGGAGATGGGTATGAGACCTGTATAAGTTGACATAGTGGTAACGCAACCTATGTGAATTAGGATTCGGGAAGAACAAGCTGACATTGAACTGAGGAGAGTAATGATTAGACCCTCTCTGAGTGAAGATGCAATAATACTCTCAGTTGCTGTAAGGCAGGTTGGCTATTTGCCTTAATGTGTTTCTGTTGGCTTTGATGAGCAAAGATGTTGTTCTACATAGCATTCTTGAAAGAACACACCTATATATGTCTGAATGTCCAATGTCGCGTCTGTGAGATTTGGGTGATCTCTAGTAAGCTCATGAAGAGACCAGGGAGTACGACGTATATGCTCCACCTGCGGAGTAGGCTACTGGCTGTCGCGTACTGGTTCAGGCTTTGAGTGAATCTTGTTTGCACAAAACTTGCAATTCAAGGCTTAGTCCATTGTTCAAGTTGTGAATGAGTGTAGCTTGAAGCTCTAAGCGAGAGTTCAACTTAACAGTACTAGCTGACACACTGGTATATAAACAGTAGTGAGAAATTGGCAAAATCTCTGATGGGTATTTGAAATTTGGTGGGGGATTGATGAAATTTGGGCTTGGCCCATGAGCAATTTCAGAAATTCTAAATAAATCTCAAGGCCCATGTAGTGCATGAGGAAGTGAGCTACTGTGCAATCCTTTAGTCCCACCTTGCTAGTTGAAGTGGAGTCTGACCAACTTAAATATGGAGGTTGTATTCACCTCTTCAAGCTATGTGTGTGGGGAGAGAAGGAGAGCTCCACATGTGTAACACCCAAATTTAAATTTCAACATTTATCAATAAATTTAATTGGCTTTATTTAAATTTCTAAGGTTTATTGTGTTTAGCCATGCATTTAATTTAATTTTGTTTCACAAGTAATTAAAATTTTTTCTAAGTTTAAAAAAATTTGTGTTGCATTCATGCTGGTGCCTACTTTTATTTGAGTGTGGTTTGAATTCAAATTTATATTTGAATTCAAACTTTGTTTGAATTAGAAATAGAAAAGAAAAAGAAATAGAAAAGGAACCCAAAAACCCAAAACACCAGCCCAAACCCTCAGCCCGGCCCAGTCCAGCACCCTTCCCCGCGGCCCAGCGCCCATCAGCCTGGCCCGCTCCCTTTCCCGCTTAGCTCGGCCCGCTACCGCTCAGCCCAGTTCCCCTCCCCTCCTCTCCCGCTCGGCCTGTAGCTCGCGCGCGCCTCCGCTCACGCCCCGGCCCACCTGCCCACACTGCGTCGCGCTCCCCGCTCCCCTCACTGACTACGCTGGCCCACCGTCAGCCTCGTCTTCCTCCTCCACCCGATTTCCCCGCTACCAGCCTCCCCGAGGCCCGCAAAAGCCTCAGGTGGACTACGCGTGTCGCGTAGTCCCCTCCCGACCCATATCTCGTCGTTTCTGACCCCGGGAAGGCCGGATTCGGACTTCTCCGGCGATGCGCCGCCGCGGCGCTTGCGTTCCCGGCGAGCCGCGCCGCCCCCACGCGCCCGAACCATCCTGGCCGTCGGATCCGTTTCCTGTGGCTGAGATTAGATCGCCCCGCATTTAGATCCAAACCACCCGATCCCGATCTAATGGCCCGTAAGCGTAGATACCGGTTCGGCCTTACCCTTTTGCTAAAGAGCCCCCCGAGTTCTGAGTAATCAACCCGCAGTCCTGTGCCTTTCAAAAGTAATTACAGTTAGGCCCATATTTTAACACTTTAGCCCCTGAGCTTTGTAGATTTTGAACCCGCCGTCCAGCCCTGTCCTTTTTGCGAGTTAGACCCTGGAGTTAATGTTTATTTATGTTTAGGCCCTCGATTTTAGCAGAAAAGCCCCTGGAACCTTAGTTTTCTTACAGATAAGCCCCTAGAACTTGTTTTTAGCCTAGAAAATGCGTTTTAGCTCCGTTTTTAGCGTTCTTTATATCCACGCGATTGTTGTAACACGTAGAATAGCTTTAGACTAGTTTAGTGTGCTGTTTTTATGTATTGATGTACTGTTTCTTAATTTTTGTTAGTGTTTGCTTGTATGTTTATTATTGTGCTTTGTTTTGGCCATGTGTTCGTGAGTAGACGTTGATCCATCTGAGGAGCCCCAGTACCAGTACCTGGAGCAGCCGTCTTCGGAGCACTTTGAGCAGCAGCAGGAGCAGTACGAGGAAGGCAAGTATAACATGAACAACCTATCACCTTTAAATACATTTTCATCCTGCATTTTAATACTATATGCCTATAAGGACATTCCTAGCCACTTTATATCCTTTATATATACCTTTGGGTTACATTTTGGTTAGTTGTGCTAGGTTGCTGCGCTATAACACTCTCTGGTCCTTTTTAATTAATTTGATTAATGGTTTACTTGAACTTAATTCTGAGAGTGGCCCTCTGTGCTTCGTGCTTGGGTGGCTCACGTCTCGTTAAAATATGGTTTTGTAGAAACATGGTTTAGGGGGCCAGCACGGTGCTTAGTGCTTGGTTGGCCACTCTCCATAAGGACCGGTTCATAGAGCGACAACCTGGGACAACAGCGCTACCACAAGGCTAGAATGGGATAGACTTGGCGTAATAATTAGATCTCTTTGGTTTGGAGTAACTTACCTGCGGGGCAGGGGCGGTAAGCTTCTATGGCCCTCGTGCTGAGTGGCCTCGTCTGTGCTTCGTGTCTTGACTGCCCACTAGACCTGCTCCATAGTCGCCGATCCAACCTTGCGGTTACTCCCTACCAACGAGATTCTTTGTAAAGGCCTCGTAGTGAGTCGCTAGCCATCTCACCTAAAGAAGTGTGATGAACAACTGGCGTAGCTCACGACTTGTGGGTAAAGATGTGCAACCTCTACAGAGTGTAAAACTGGTATACTAGCCGTGCTCACGGTTATGAGCGGCCCAGATCCTCCTTTTGATTAGTGGAGTTATCTCCTTCCGACGAGGGAGGTGCTTCTCGGGGTTACCTTGGTGGCTTGGTTTTGATTTGGATCTCAGTAGTATCATGTTTAATTTGATTAATTACTATGTAACTGGGTTAATGGTAATTCATCAACTCGTAGTAAATAGCTTTAATAAAATTTTGCCAAGTTTAAAAGCTAATGCAGTTGAGTCAGCCAACCTTAGAGCCTCATAGTTTGTGTTATACTTGTTGAGTACAAGTTGTGTACTCACTCTTGCCTCTTCTCTACTTTTTCCTCTTGGCTACGCTACTGCTGCTCAGTTCCTGCCGACACGAGGGAGTTTGTCCAGCGCTACCAGGACTACGAGGACTTCTAGGTGTTCGTCTCCCAGTCGACGTCCCTGTGGCGCCCTGCTTCAGCTTCGGAGAGCTTTATTCGTATTTTGTACTTCGCTTCCGCTGTATCAGACATTTTTGTCATTAATGTAATAAATAACTTTCGTATTCGCTTTATTATATCTTTTTTACGTGATATGTGCTATGATATACTGTTCATTCTGTTGTATATACGTGCGACTTGATCCTGGCACGTATATGATTGCTCGGTTTATGTTCTTTTATAAACCGAGTGTTACAGAGTGGTATCAGAGCCGTATCGACTGTAGGACGAAGCCTAGATAGAACTGGTCGAGTTTTAGGACTTCTTCTCTCCAATCCTTGTCTGCTGAAATTATTTTACTATTATACCCCTTGACTTCTTTAACTTTTTACCCTTCTTGCCTTGATTTCTCTCTCTGAAGAATAGTTTTCGTAGACTTTGGCCTGAATCAGTCATCTGACCACCATGAGTTAGCTAGGTGACCCTTTTATAATAATACGGTAGTACGTTCTGCGACGCGTTGTGTTAGTCGAGTCTTTTTGCTAAACTCGGCTAAGATGTCAAAATTGTCTGCTTGTTATTATGCTACATGTTTAATTTGGATTTTTGGTTGATTGCATAGCTTAGTAGTTTAAATTTGTTTAAAGAAAATCACTCAGATGCTAAAGTTAACTAATTAATAAAATGAGTTAGATCGTTGGGGGTAAAACAGTCAACTCTATCCTGTCTACTTTATCATGGCTGAGTCTTTTTCCGCAAAGAGTTATCATATCCATCTGAATTTATTTCTGCAATATCCTTACTCGTGAAATCTTTTGTCCAAAATCAGATGGTGAACACCAGGCGTGGTTCTGACCAGCAGGGGCAGAACAATCAGGGTCAGAACACCCAGGGGACCGGGATCCCGATGCCTCCGCCTTTGACTCCGGAGCAGTACTTCCAGCTCCAGATGCAGATGATGGCTACCCTGAACAACACTGTTCAAGGCTCTTCAGCAGGCTCACACTCAGCCTCCACCTCCTCCACCGCCGCAGCCTCGCGACAGGCGTGCTGAGTTCCTGAGGGGTCACCCGCCGACGTTTTCTCACACGTCCGACCCACTTCAGGCTGACGACTGGCTCCGTGCAGTGGAGCGTCAGCTAGACATCGCCCAGTGCGATGATCGGGAGAGAGTTTTGTACGCAGCAGGACAGCTGCGAGGGGCAGCTTTGGACTGGTGGGAGTCCCACCCAGTTCACGACCGCGAGACTCTCACTTGGCTCCAGTTCAGGGAGCGTTTCCGCAGCCACAACGTCCCCGCGGGCGTTATGAAGATGAAGCAGAAGGAGTTCCTTGCACTGAAGCAGGTAATCTTAAATATAATCATTCAGCGGTTTCTTTTGAGCTAATGCCCCTTGTTCCATCCTTATGAATCTTGAGTTAATCTTTCGATATCTATCTGTCTTTGTCAATTCAGGGGACTATGTCGGTCACGGAGTATCGTGATCGCTTTCTTCAGCTGGCTCGCTACGCCCCTGCCGATGTTGCGGATGACCGCAAGAAGCAGGAGCACTTCATGGAGGGCCTTGAGGACTACCTCCAGTACGCGCTGCTCAACCTCCGCTTCGACGACTTCAACCATCTGGTTGACAGCGCGCTCAACACTGAGCGTAAGCACCTGGAGATGGAGGACAAGAAGAGGAAGATTGTCCCCGTTGCTTCCGGCAGCAACACTCGTCCTCGACTCCAGCCGCCCCAGCAGTACCAGCAGCCTCAGTACCGGCCTCCTCAGCAGTACCAGCAGAGGCCACCTGCAGCAGTACCCGCCTCGACAGCAGCAGCAGGCAGGTCAAGGGCCCGAGGTTACCGGCACCTTCGGCTCGTGCAGCTCCGCCAGCACCGCAGGCTCCACATCCGGCAGCTCCTACCGGACAGCAGGCTTCGACACTTGCACGCGTCTGCTATCACTGCGGCCAGCCGGGGCACTACGCCAACACTTGCCCCCGGAAGGCGCAGGCGGGACAGCAGGGGCGCCCAGCTCAGCCCAGGGCGCTAGCACAGGGTCGGGTGAACCACGTGACGGCCGAGTCAGCGGCCGAGGCTCCTAACGTGGTTATTGGTACGTTCATGGTCAACTCTCACCCCGCTATAGTGCTTTTCGATACCGGTGCTACCCATTCTTTCATTTCCAAGTCATTTGCCGAGCAGCATGGTATACCGGTTTCTTGTATGAGGACAACTATGGTAGTTACCTCACCTGGGGGTCAGATTCGTACATGCTCTATATGCTCCAGAGTTAGTATTGTCATAAAGGGGGTAGAATTCCGCACTGGCTTGATAGTTATTGACTCCTCGGGGATAGATGTGATTTTGGGCATGGAGACACTTACCAGATGGGGAGTCCGTATTGATTGTGCTCAGCGGACAGTTCACTTATCGGCATCTGATGGCCAAGAGGTGACGGTCAGTGCTTCAGAGCCTTCTGGATTTCTTCATCAGATGGAGGCTAGACCCACGGACGGTATTCGCGTGGTGTCTGAATTCCAGGATGTCTTTCCGGATGATCTGCCAGGTATGCCGCCTGAACGCGCCATTGAGTTTTGTATTGATCTCTTGCCTGGCACAGCTCCTATTGCGAAGCGGCCCTACAGTATGGCACCTATAGAGCATGAAGAGGTCAAGAAAACTATTGATGAATTGCTAGCCAAGGGCTATATCCGTCGCAGCTTCTCTCCTTGGGCTTTTCCGTTGTTGCTAGTAGATAAGAAGGATGGCTCGAAGAGGATGTGTGTGGATTATCGGGAGCTGAATGCAGTCACTATCAAGAACAAGCATCCACTGCCCCATATTGAGGATCTCTTCGATCTGCTTCGAGGTGCTCGTATATTCTCGAAGATTGATCTTCGTTCGGGTTATTTTCAGCTGAGGATCCGTCCTGGGGATATTCCGAAGACGGCATTCACCTGCAAGTACGGGCTATATGAGTATACGGTCATGTCCTTCGGCTTGACTAATGCCCCGGCTTTCTTCATGCATCCTGATGAACATGGTCTTCATGGATTATCTGGATGTCTTTGTGGTGATCTTCATTGATGATATTCTGATCTTCTCCAAGACAGAGGAAGAGCATGAGGAGCATTTGAGGCTCAGTGTTGCAGAGACTGAGAGAGCATCAGTTGTATGCCAAGTTCAGTAAGTGCGAGTTCTGGATTGACGAGGTCCCATTCCTCGGTCATGTTATCTCTTAGGGAGGCATTGCTGTTGATCCGAGCAAGGTGAAGGATGTGCTCGAGTGGGAGACACCGCAGACAGTGAAGGAAGTCAGGTCATTCTTGGGCTTAGCTGGATATTATCGGAGGTTCATTGAGAATTTCTCCAAGATCGCGAAGCCTTTGACTTCTTTGCTGGAGAAAAATGTGGCTTTCGTGTGGACTGATGAGCGTCAAAGGGCCTTTGATGAGCTGAAGAAGAGGTTGACTACGGCGCCAGTCCTTGACTCTGCCAGACCAGACGAAGAGGTTCACGGTATATTGTGATGCTTCGAAGGATGGTCTTGGGTGTGTTCTGATGCAGGAGGGCAGAGTGATTGCTTATGCTTCACGGCAGTTACGTCGGCATGAGCTGAACTATCCCACTCATGATCTTGAGTTAGCCGCAGTTGTGCATGCTCTGAAGATTTGGAGGCATTACTTGTATGGGCAGCGGTGTGATATCTACACCGATCACAAGAGCCTCAAGTACATTTTCACGCAGAATGAGCTAAATATGCGGCAGAGAAGATGGCTAGAGTTAGTCAAGGATTATGACCTGGAGATTCACTATCATCCGGGCAAGGCCAATGTTGTAGCAGATGCTTTGAGCAGAAGGAGTTATTTCAACATGGCCGTGGCTTTCCAGATGCCTCCAGAGTTATGCGAGGAGTTCGAGCAGTTGAGTCTGGGCTTCTTGCATCATACTTCCAGTGCAGCATTTGAGGCAGTACCGACTCTAGAGTCAGAGATCAGGCAGCATCAGAAAGATGATGAGAAGCTGCAGGAGATTCGTGAGTTGCTCAAGAAGGGCAAGGCTCCTCATTTCAGAGAGGATGATCAGGGTACTTTGTGGTACAAGAACCGGATCTGTGTGCCAGATGTGAAGGATCTCCGGAAGTTGATTCTGAGTGAGGCCCATGATACAGCATACTCTATTCATCCGGGCAGCACGAAGATGTACTATGATCTGAAGGAACGCTTCTGGTGGTATGGGATGAAGCATTCGGTGGCAGAGTACGTGGCCATTTGTGACACCTGTCAGCGTGTCAAGGACTGAGCATCAGAGGCCAGCAGGTCTATTGCAGCCTTTGAAGATTCCAGAGTGGAAATGGGAAGAAATCACTATGGACTTCATTGTTGGATTGCCTCGTACTCAGAAAGGGTACAACTCCATATGGGTAGTAGTGGATCGTCTGACGAAGGTTGCTCACTTCATTCCAGTGAACACTACTTACTCCGGTGCTAGACTTGCAGAGTTGTACATTTCTCAGATTGTCTGCTTGCATGGTGTGCCCAAGAAGATCATATCTGACAGAGGATCTCAGTTCACTTCCCGGTTCTGGGAGCAGCTCCATGATTCTTTGGATACGAAGCTGCGTTTCAGTACCGCTTATCACCCTCAGACAGATGGGCAGACAGAGAGAACCAACCAAGTGTTGGAGGAATATGCTGAGGGCTTGTGCTATTCAGTACGGTACTAGTTGGGATAAGTGCCTGTCTTATGCTGAGTTCTCATATAACAACAGCTATCAGGCCAGTCTGAAGAAATCCCCCTTTGAGGCATTGTATGGCAGAAAATGCAGGACTCCTCTCTATTGGGATCAGATTGGTGAGAAGCAGCTCTTTGGCCCTGAGATCATAGATGATGCAGAGCAGATGGTCCAGGCTGTGCGAGAAAATCTGAGGATTGCACAGAGCAGACAGAAGAGCTATGCAGATGGCAAACGGAGAGATCTGACCTTCAGTGTCGGTGATTATGTGTATCTGAAGGTGTCTCCGATGAGAGGAATCCGCAGATTCAATGTCAAAGGGAAGTTAGCACCTCGATATGTGGGGCCATTCAAGGTGCTAGAGCGGAAAGGCGAAGTTGCTTATCGCCTGGAGTTACCTCTCAGCCTCTCAGGAGTTCATGATGTCTTCCATATATCTCAGCTGAAGAGGTGTCTGCGAGTACCCGAGGAGCAGGCACCCCTGGATGGAGTCGATGTCCAGGAAGATCTGACTTATACCGAGCATCCGGTGAAGATTTTGGAGACATCAGAGAGGGTTACTCGGAACAAGCGCATCAAGATGTGCAGAGTTCAGTGGAGTCACCACAGTGAAGCTGAGGCTACATGGGAACGAGAAGATGAGTTGAAGAAGACATATCCAGATCTCTTTGCTAGCCAGCCCAGCTAAATCTCGAGGACGAGATTTCTTTAAGGGGGTAGGGTATGTAACACCCTAATTTAAATTTCAGCATTTATCAATAAATTTAATTGGCTTTATTTAAATTTCTAAGGTTTATTGTGTTTAGCCATGCATTTAATTTAATTTTGTTTCACAAGTAATTAAAAATTTGTCTAAGTTTAAAAAAATTTGTGTTGCATTCATGCTCGTGCCTACTTTTATTTGAGTGTGGTTTGAATTCAAATTTATATTTGAATTCAAACTTTGTTTGAATTAGAAATAGAAAAGAAAAAGAAATAGAAAAGGAACCCAAAAACCCAAAACACCAGCCCAAACCCTCAGCCGGCCCAGTCCAGCACCCTTCCCCGCGGCCCAGCGCCCATCAGCCTGGCCCGCTCCCTTTCCCGCTTAGCTCGGCCCGCTACCGCTCAGCCCAGTTCCCCTCCCCTCCTCTCCCGCTCGGCCTGCAGCTCGCGCGCGCCTCCGCTCACGCCCCGGCCCACCTGCCCACGCTGCGTCGCGCTCCCCGCTCCCCTCACTGACTACGCTGGCCCACCGTCAGCCTCGTCTTCCTCCTCCACCCGATTTCCCCGCTACCAGCCTCCCCGAGGCCCGCAAAAGCCTCAAGGTGGACTACGCGTGTCGCGTAGTCCCCTCCCGACCCATATCTCAGTCGTTTCTGACCCCGGAAAGGCCGGATTCGGACTTCTCCGGCGATGCGCCGCCGCGGGGCTTGCGTTCCCGGCGAGCCGCGCCGCCCCCACGCGCCCGAACCGTCCTGGCCGTCGGATCCGTTTCCTGTGGCTGAGATTAGATCGCCCCGCGTTTAGATCCAAACCACCCGATCCCGATCTAACTGGCCCGTAAGCGTAGATACCGGTTCGGCCTTACCCTTTTGCTAAAGAGCCCCCCGAGTTCTGAGTAATCAACCCGCAGTCCTGTGCCTTTCAAAAGTAATTACAGTTAGGCCCATATTTTAACACTTTAGCCCCTGAGCTTTGTAGATTTTGAACCCGTCGTCCAGCCCTGTCCTTTTTGTGAGTTAGACCCTAGGAGTTAATGTTTATTTACGTTTAAGGCCCTCAGGTTTTAGCAGAAAAGCCCCTGGAACCTTAGTTTTCTTACAGATAAGCCCCTAGAACTTGTTTTTAGCCTAGAAAATGCGTTTTAGCTCCGTTTTTAGCGTTCTTTATATCCACGTGATCGTTGTAACACGTAGAATAGCTTTAGACTAGTTTAGTGTGCTGTTTTTATGTATTGATGTACTGTTTCTTAATTTTTGTTAGTGTTTGCTTGTATGTTTATTATTGTGCTTTGTTTTGGCCATGTGTTCGTGAGTAGACGTTGATCCATCTGAGGAGCCCCAGTACCAGTACCCGGAACAGCCGTCTTCGGAGCACTTTGAGCAGCAGCAGGAGCAGTACGAGGAAGGAAAGTATAACATGAACAACCTATCACCTTTAAATACATTTTCATACTGTATTTTAATACTATATGCCTATAAGGACATTCCTAGCCACTTTATATCCTTTATATATACCTTTGGGTTGCATTTTGGTTAGTTGTGCTAGGTTGCTGCGCTATAACACTCTCTGGTCCTTTTTAATTAATTTGATTAATGGTTTACTTGAACTTAATTCTGAGAGTGGCCCTCTGTGCTTCGTGCTTGGGTGGCTCACGTCTCGTTAAAATATGGTTTTGTAGAAACATGGTTTAGGGGGCCAGCACGGTGCTTAGTGCTTGGTTGGCCACTCTCCATAAGGACCGGTTCATAGAGCGACAACCTGGGACAACAGCGCTACCACAAGGACTAGAATGGGATAGACTAGGCGTAATAATTAGATCTCTTTGGTTTGGAGTAACTTACCTGCGGGGCAGGGGCGGTAAGCTTCTATGGCCCTCGTGCTGAGTGGCCTCGTCTGTGCTTCGTGTCTTGACGCCCACTAGACCTGCTCCATAGTCGCCGATCCAACCTTGCGGTTACTCCCTACCAACGAGATTCTTTGTAAAGGCCTCGTAGTGAGTCGCTAGCCATCTCACCTAAAGAAGTGTGATGAACAACTGGCGTAGCTCACGACTTGTGGGTAAAGATGTGCAACCTCTGCAGAGTGTAAAACTGGTATACTAGCCGTGCTCACGGTTATGAGCGGCCCAGATCCTCCTTTTGATTAGTGGAGTTATCTCCTTCCGACGAGGGAGGTGCTTCTCGGGGTTACCTTGGTGGCTTGGTTTTGGTTTGGATCTCAGTAGTATCATGTTTAATTTGATTAATTACTATGTAGCTGGGTTAATGGTAATTCATCAACTCGTAGTAAATAGGCTTTAATAAAATTTTGCCAAGTTTAAAAGCTAATGCAGTTGAGTCAGCCAACCTTAGAGCCTCATAGTTTGTGTTATACTTGTTGAGTACAAGTTGTGTACTCACTCTTGCCTCTTCTCTACTTTTTCCTCTTGGCTACGCTACTGCTGCTCAGTTCCTGCCGACACGAGAGGAGTTCGTCCAGCGCTACCAGGACTACGAGGACTTCTAGGTGTTTCGTCTCCCAGGTCGACGTCCCTGTGGCGCCCTGCTTCAGCTTCGGAGAGCTTTATTCGTATTTTGTACTTCGCTTCCGCTGTATCAGACATTTTTGTCATTAATGTAATAAATAACTTTCGTATTCGCTTTATTATATCTTTTTTACGTGATATGTGCTATGATATACTGTTCATTCTGTTGTATATACGTGTGACTTGATCCTGGCACGTATATGATTGCTCGGTTTATAGTTCTTTTATAAACCGGGTGTTACAACATGCGCACTCGCGCGCCTGGCCAGGTGGGCGGGCAGGGCGGGGCGGGCGCACGACGTCCGTGTGAATGGTCCGCCGAAATCCTAACCCTCGTCTTGCGGGGGCGCTGCTTTCTTTTGCTGTTTTTATTTTGGGTTACTTGGCCTTTAAGTCTACGGAGATATGTTATCTAATCGGTTTCCTAATTTTGTGATCACGACGCGAGGTCGTGGGCTCTTCTATATATCTGACTGGTCGGCCTTTACCAAAATACATCTAATCGAGTTTGCCTTTCCTCGTTGTTGCGCCGCCTTTGTAGTTTGCTCCATCCCTAGCCCCAGCGTGCACCGGCGAACGCGAGAGCAGGTCTTTGGAACCACACTCTTTTGATCCTGCACCGGGAGAGGGCGAAGGTTTTTGGGAAGCCTCAAGCGCGACTGCTCGTCTTCTTCGCCACGCCTCGTCCTCCGTCCAAGTCTGGTGTTGCGGCGTACCATCGTCTACAACTTGCTACGCTCCGTTTGAAGGACCATCGTCACCCCGACTGTGCCGTTCGTCTTCCCGGCAGCTCCGGCTCAGCACGTATTTCGTGATCAGATCTAGTTCATAATCATGTTTTCTGAAATCATGTTTATGATGTTCGTATTGTCTAGTATATTAGATTCTTGCATGCTAGGTTTAATTCTCGTCATGTTAAATCTAGTTTGGAATTTAAACTTACAATTGTCTATTTTTCCAACAAGGGGATTGCTAGCCGCAGGACCTTTATTTGTGTTTTGGGCATTTGGCATGCAGGCTAGCGCCATTTGGGCATTTTGCAAGCAGTCGTCCAGGGAATGGCTCCCAGTTCCGGCGGCCAGACTACTTGCTTGCTGCTAACTCCTGATTTCATGGTTGGATGAGGACCGACTAGGACTTGTCATGTAGCTTTTGCAGCCGACTTTTGTTTTTTCAGCGTAAATGCAACACAGTTTACCAAGAGTCATTAAGCTCAAAGCATGAACGCAGGTGCAGCCATTTGAAAATTTTGTCACGCTCTACGAGAACACATTCTTTGAGAACCTTGGAATACAGCCATTGTTGGCAATATATGAATGGAACATGGTCAAAACATGAGCGCTTGGATCTTTTGTTGTCAGTAATCTATCTATTAATTCGGAAGATGAACAGCAATGAAGAGTACTAAAAAAGAACTACATGATAAACTTGATGTCGTTTTAAGCTTCATTTGATCTTGTTCTTGTATCGTCAGCATATCCGCTATCTCGGATTTCATCTGAGTCAGCCTGGGTATCCCCATCTGCATCCGTATCTGGGTTTGGTTGTGTAGCCTTGCCTTCGGCAGAGGGAGCGGTATGACTGCTCCCAGCACTGCTGGTGTAGTTGCTAGCTTCCGTCATATTAGCCCCAGTATGCTTTTCAATCATTCCAGAAATCGCCAACTTTGGAGACCACTCAAGAACATCATCGATTATGTTAGAAACCTTCTTTTGGTACCTGGAAGAGGGGGGGGGGGGGGGGGTTGGGGGGGGGTGTCAATGATGAAAAGATTAGTAAAGTGATTCAGAACATGCAATCGAACTTTGCCTTGACACAGCAGTATAAATTCCCTGACACATACACTAAAGGAATCATTGATGAGCTCATGCAAGAGGTGCTACCATCTAAAATTAAATGACAGATCCATGAATTACTGTAGGCTGAAATCCTTACTTGAAAAGCAACATTTTGAATTGGACAGACTGCTTTCCAATTGGCCAGAAAAATTGGAAGTGCAGTTCTAGTTTTTGGGTTACTCAACTTAACCGACTGAAATTCCCATGGGGATAGAGCAATCAGCCAACAAAAATTGTGCTTCCTATCAGATTATTAATTAGGGTGGACATTGTGTGAGCATAGATGGTTACTCATAAAAAAGACTAGACCTCCTAACGAGTAGAAGACAATGAACTAAGATTTCTAATATGGCAGATGTTATCTTAGGTCAAAACATGAAATAAGAAAATCTTTGCAGATAACATATTACCTGGCTCTAGCTGCCTCATCTGGAGCATGGTGCCTAAGGAGCAATATCACCAATACAGCGACAAGAGCATAGAAAAGTCTTGATGTCCACTTTGGCCGCTCTCCTTCATCCTTTTCAGGCCAAAAACGAACGAGTTCTCTAAATGTTGTCTCCTCTGCATTTATATTGGGGAAAAACCATACACGTTTCCCAAAAATGACCCATAAGATGCCGAAGATAGCAGCTCTTACTGCAATTCCATGGAAACAGAAGACAATGGGTTATTAGGGACAAAACAAAATGCTAAGTAATAAGAAGGGAAAAAGCTATCTGGATGCATAAAACAATAAAAGATAGATATTTAACAAAATATAAGGAACTTTAGCATGCGCATGCAACTCCAGTACCATACTATCAGCAATTCAGCAAAAACAAGCACAAGGAGCAAGAATAACAGAAAAGCAACTAGTAAAATTTTAGACTTATTATGCGTGGAACAGAATATTACTGGCAATCAATCGCTCATTGCCCTCTACTAGGACAAAAAATAAAATCAACATATAGCCCAAGACAGCAAATATGAAGAATTTGAAGGTTGTTTATTGATTTACATAAATTCATAATTTCTTTAAATATAGAACAATTGACACGAGTTCACCAAAAAATAGGGATACCTGTTTATAGGTCACCTAAAATTTAAGCAGTGGTCAATCCTCATCAACCAATATTCAGTGGGAAATGAAACCAAACCAGAGGCATAAACCGATTTCAAATATTAACAAAATATTTTATTATCACATTCTCTTGGCAAATAGTTTCTTGCAGGAAAAATATACTTTTATCATAGGCTTCCTAAAACAATGGCATATTATATGAAAGTAACAAACTAATGATTTCTACCCGACTCCAGAACAGTCATCCAAACCAAACATAAATTGTCTTGAGTTCCAAGCAAATTCATGCGCAATACTCCACATCTACCAATTATAGTATCAAATACAGACTCTCAACCACAAGAATAGAATAGACCACCAGACAGATACCACTGAAAAACCTAGTTTATCACGTAGATTCAGTAAAAAAATCCACCCGGTCAAAGTAAAAAAAGTTTGGATGTATTTGAGTTGGAAGGGTTAAAACAGCTGAAATTCTGTTGTGACAGAACAAGTGAATAGCTAGTTAAGTTGTTGAGCTCATGGCTCCCACGTATAAATTCTTGAGTTTGAAAACTACCCCCGTTTTTATTTACTTTTAACAACTGATGCACTGAAGTTTGGGTCCAACCCTAAAGTGTGGTGCAAATAGCATAACGATAACCAAAATCACAACATCTGGCACATGGTAGTTCCTATCAGCTGAGCTAGCTGTGTCGCTTTTAGTTAAAGTGTGAATCTTTGTAACTTTATTGTATTGTGCCCATGAATTTGAATCTAAAATCTTGTTTCAAAGTTTGTTTGAAAAATCTGAGAAACATTCCAAACTTTTCCAGTGACATCTGGTAAATTTCTTAATGTACTGAGAGTGAACCTGCCTACAACCACAAGTACTCCAACCACAACTGTGTCGCTACAAGGAAATGGAAGTTAATGTAGCATTCGTTTTAACGATACAACAGCAAGGCATTCCTACTACTACTAGTAGTGACTTAGTGTAGCTATCTATGGTTCTAAAATACTCCATACAAAATATAAGGTGCTTTCGGATTCATGTTGGTCAAACTTCTACAGCCTTAACCATCACGACATGAGTCATATCTAATAGAATAAGGTAAGTTTGAAATTAGACCCACCATGAAAAACTTTCATAATGTGTAATCCTTTTTTAGTGAGATAGCTCATTTTCATAGAAATTACTAGCAATGACAAAGTATCACCTTATAGACTGCATCAATGTCCTAAGTGACTTATGTTTTAGATCTCAGGGAGTATATAAATGCAGCAGCATTTGCTCACAGTACATAGGCAGGTCCACTTTATATTTCTATAGTGCCATTTCCAACTGCAAAAGCATCAATATATATTATAAACTTCTACTGGCGGAGTCAAGACCAACTTCTTATAAAGAACATGCAAATAACATAATTCGAAGTGAGCATGCATAACACGGGAAAACAATTGTCATGAATTACTCAAAGAAGTGTAATGACCAAAGTGTTTATGTGGTGTTGGTAGGTGTCAGTGCATAACACAGGCAAACAACTGTCGTTCATCATATGTGTGGTAGACAACTTTCAATGATTAAACAACAGTTTTGAATGAAAGCGCACTCAGACGAGGGAGAGAGATCTTACGCAAAAGAATGGAGACGATGAAAAGTAGAGCTCCAGCACATGAGTACAGTACAACAATCTTGCATTGATATGGGTAAACTGGAAATAAGCAGACTGCCAGTGCAAAAAGAGGCCAAACAAATGAAAGAATTGTCTGCCACAAGGTCCGCCTTTTTAGAAACATCCAAGCAAAGAAACCATCATTTTCAGTAAACACTTGTTCCTGTAAGTACAAATCAAACCCACTTACATAAGAACAACCACAAGAAGAAAATAACATCATAACATATTCTGTAGTGAACTGTTATGCCTAATCTAATTTTATCAAACATAAGATACAGAATATGACATACAAAGACATTTTGTAAAGCAAATACCTCGTTTAATTGTACAGCTAACAAAAAGATCAGAAAAATTGCAACACTTAGAACATATGAACCCAGTAAAAACTTTGAGTACATATTGGAGCTATAACAATGTTTTAGTTTGACATCAATCCAATAACACAAAAGATAAATAAAATGAAGAATGATACAAGATCAACCCTAATTAACTAACTCCAAACCCATCTCAACTCAATTCAATATGAAGAGAATAATGGAATAGACTGAATTAGTTAGAATTGAAAAATCATACAAGAGAAAGTAGATAATATAATTATCAGCATTAAAGGGTCTTACTATATCGAACAAATATTTTTCAATTAGTCATCTTATATTGAAAACCCAACAATTTTGACTCATTCTAGGTACTTCTTACTGCCAATTTTTAGTAGCTGCAGCTATAGGAAACTACATGAATGAATTATGAAGAAAACAGATGATAAAAGTTTGCTTCCTGCACCTTCCTTTAGACTCATATTACCGCATTTCAAAGTAATTGTAGCAAGCAGATATATCACGATTCAGGACTATTAAAGAACATAACCATTACTTGATCATAAGAAACTTTTACTTGACATCATTGATACAAAAGGTGCAATTTTCAAGTAGAATTACTGAAACTGTGGACAATGATTAGGTAAACTTCAACATAATGTCACATCAAGAGAACAATGCAAAAGGTGCAATTTTCAAGTAGAAATACTGAAAGTGTGGATAACGGTTAAGTAAACTTCCAGGGCAGTATGTCAATGGTATATCACTCTGGCTTTGCTGTGGATTGCTCATGCAATGTCTAATCACCTATTAATAACTTTAAACTATTTATAACTGCTATAGTGGCTTGAAAATCTGCCTTTGCATAATTGGGTGGTTTTCCTTGCAATAGCATAATCAGGTGACTTTCCTTGCAAAAACATCTGTCACTTCAGATAAAACACTTCTAATTGTAGCATATTAGAAGTATCTAAAATCTGGTTTTAGTATTACAAATGGAGTTTGATTACGACAATTAGCTTAGAGATAATGCAGTGTAATGTAAATGGTGCAGTAAGAGAGTCCAAGAATAAAAAATGGGCACAGCTACAGTATTAACAAGTTATCTTAACCAACAGAATCAGAAAATATATTCTGGTACGTTTTATGTAAATAGCATACAACACTTACATTATGTATCTCCAAATGAGCAGGCCAGGATGATAGTTTTTTCTTGCCAGGCCTGACAGTTTTCATAACTCGGTCACATCTTATAACAAGGTTCTTGGTCAGCAAAGTGTTAACAATGTCCTCCACTTCTAAATCTTTATCCGGCCCTAAAATTTCTCTGACTTCTGGATTATTTTTTATGAAGGTAGTGAAATATTTTCCACGAAAATACTCCACTCGAGTTTCTTGCATGATTGCCCATCTTGATTCCAGTTGTTTGTTATCCCTAACCTTCTCAGCAAACAATTGATAAACATCTTTCTTCGGAGCAGATTTCTCCTACATGATACAACAGCATTATTGCATCAGTGCACCAGCTTTAGAGTATATTTCAAAAAATTTCAGCATTGCATACAATGTGAAGCAAAGGGACCTAATCTCAAGAAGTTTCATTTGTCCTGACGTTGAAGAAGAGAAAATTAATTTCAAGGCTAGGGCAAGCAAAATACTAAACTAATTCCTAATCTAAATCAAACAGGAAAAAACACTTCTAACCAACGAGAACTGTGAGCGTTCATGACCAGGCCTGCGGAAACGAAATCTTCTAACAACTATTTCATCCACAGCACCCTACTACGCATACTACGAGAAATTTGAACTTTTGCCATCACAAATATTGGGCTTCACAAAATCACCACTTATAACATTGACACATTAATTTATTATCATTTTCTCTCTTTGATTGCTTTGTAATTCCTTTTTTCATTTACTAGCACAGGAAATGATAAATCTGCCCCTTAAGAGTCTCCTGTTATCTGCCTGGTTCGATTGAATCAAATACCTTTCCCTATTCAGTTTATTTACATGGTTCGCTACCGTCGCCGCTGTTGCCAGCCTGCTGACGCCGCCACCCCAGCCTATTGGCCACAGCTTCCCCCACCTTTCCGATGGATACCACCACCTGGTGGCAAGGGCCTTGCTGCCTGCTCGAGCATCTCGTGCAACATCACCACCACAGCTACTGCCACCAACAAGTCCTGCAGTTGGCTTCGTCAAGCGCGAAGGAGACAGATGGGGCGCTCGTGCTGCATTGAATCTGTATTGGATGGACCTTGAGCTGCGCTTGCTGGTGAAGAGGATGCGACAACTAATGCTTGTGCAGAGTTTTATTGTGATTGTTGCTGAAATACTCAGTGATTCTGCTTTTCCAGGGAGAAATTGTCCGGTGCTTCAAGCCAAGAGAATGTATAGCTACTTCTTGCGGGTGGTTGTGTATCAGATTGACAAAAAAGGCATTGGAGCCCCTAGCGACTCTGGCTCTGGCAGCCTATTGGCAATTGCGGGCACACAGCGGTCTTTTGGTGATCGCGGCCCACAGCAGTTGCGGCAAGCAGGAGGTCAGGCAATCCGCGGTGGCGTTTCGGCAGGCACACAAAGCTCAATATTTATAGTGGTAAAAATAGAAAATTTTCTACTACGAGCTTCTCCAGATCCACCAAACCCTTGTAGAAGGAAAAGACATTTGATCAGCGTCCAACAACTACAAGAAAACATTCACGAAATTCCGCAGAACCGCATCGCATATTCGAGTCATTGGGAGTAAACAAGAGATGAATCTAAGACCCCCCCCCCCCCCCAACCCCAACAACACACACACACCAAGTTGCGCGGCACGACTGCATCTAAAAGCCACATGGATGGCAAAGCGACGAGCTAACCAGAGCGGAGGGAACTAGCTGACCTGAGGTGCGGCACGGGAGGAGCGCGAGACGGAACCGCCGGCCTTCTTCCCCTTGTCCTTGTCCGCCGACTTGGCCGCCGTGGCCTTGGCTCCCTTCCCCGCCATCTCGTCGGAGGGAGGCGGAACCTTACCCCGACGGAGGGCGCCGGATCCGAGCGCGAACCGGGCGGATCTCACGGCCAATTTCGACGAAAAAATTGGGGGTTGAGGCTTCGGCTCGCAACCCTTTTGACGTGAAATGAATAGAAGCTAGAAAGTCTTTTCCGAATTACGAGGGTTTTGCGGAGAAAGGGCAAAAAAAAAAGAAGGATTTGCTGACTACCTACTCAGACCTACTCTCATTTACGAGATTCTAAAATTCTATTGATCCCATTTTTATTTTATTATTAGCATCTAAAGTTAAATAACTAAAGATGGGCATTGGAGCAGATCAAACCAATGGATCGCCGATACAGCCAATCAAAATAATCCTAATGGGCCCCTCTAATATCATAGCCCCAAAAACTATCGAACCAAAGGGTCAGCGGGTCGACCCACCCCTTCGACGTAGTCCCGATGCCGCCGCAGCCTCTAGCTCGGACGACGCCGCCGCTGCCGCAAGAACTTGAGCTCCAGGTTCCTAATCTGCTGTGCCACCGTGTGCCGCCGCTGGCGGCGCCTCGCTCGCCGGCGCGGAGGCGGCGTGCCTCCACACGCCGCCGCGCCACTTCGGCGTGGTCCTCGCTGACTCCCGCGGCCATTGCCTCCTGCTACCCTGTTGCAGGAGCTCGGCCACATCTGCAACCGCGAGCTCCTGCTCCCCGTATGCAGCCCGTTCGACAAGCGTGTGTGGGCGCTGGCCTTTGACGCCGTGGCAAGGAAGGGCGAGATGAACGAGTCGGCGTGGCAGTAGGAGCAGGATGGGCGGCAGTTCGCGGCAGAGAAGGCGAAGGAGGTGGCGCGGCGCACGAGCCGTCAGCCGTCCGCCTTCCACAGCTTGTTGTTGCTGTCCTCGTCGAGAACTGCAGCAACAAGACCTGCGGCGGCGATGCCGTCCTGCTTCTCAAGAGGTTGTCCAGAGGTGCAGCAGCTTCTTCCATCACTGAAAGGTTCGACCCACCAGAACCATTGGTGCAACCACAGATCACATGGTGCTCCTTGCCTCACTGAATGGATCGTTGGATAGTTCCATGGTCGCTCCACTTTTTTTCATCGAAAAACTATTTTTCAGTGAAGTCTTTACGGACTCAAACATAGGAATATTATTTCCAATAAGCAGTATGTCATCTATATACATGATTAGAAATGCAACAGAACTCCCACTTTCCTTCTTGTAAACACAAGCTTCTTCTTTGTTTTTAATGAAGCCAAAACCTTTGACTACTTCATCAAAACGAATATTCCAACTCCGAGATGCTTGCTTTAATCCAAAAATAGATTTTTGAAGCTTGCATATCTTTCCAGCATTGGTCGGATCGACAAAACCCTCGGGCTGCATCATATACATGTCATCGGTCAGGTTTCCATTAAGGAAAGCTGTTTTGACATCCATCTGCCATATTTCATATTCGAAATATGCAGCAATAGCTAGAATAATCCGAACAGATTTAAGCATCGCTACAGGTGAGAAAGTCTCGTCATAGTCAACTCCTTGAACTTGTCGAAAACCTTTTGCGAGAAGTCGAGCTTTATAGATGTGAACATTTCCATCCATATCTTTCTTCTTCTTATAGAGTCATTTGCTCTCTATGGTTCTCACACCATCAGGCGGGTCTAACAAGTTCCAAACTTGATTTTTCTTCATGGATTCTACTTCGGATTTTATGGCATCTTGTCATCTCTCAGAGTCAGGGTCTGCCATCGCCTCTGCATATGTCGCAGGCTCATCATTGTCCAACAATAATAATTCCCGCGCTGCGCGGAGCCTTGCTGACCTTCGTGGTTGCGGAGGTGCTTCTGTTGCCATAGGCATCTCAACTTGTTCAGCTACAATAGCATCACTTGTAGAGTCTTGTCCTATTGGCTCATCTTGAACTTCTTCGAGTTGCATCGCTCTTCCACTTTTCTCTCCTTTGAGAAACTCTTTCTCTAGGAAAACTCCGTTTCGAGCGACAAACACTTTGCCCTCAGATCGATTGTAGAAGTAATACCCTAAGGTCTCCTTTGGGTATCCCACGAATATGCACTTATCCGATTTGGGTGCAAGCTGGTCAGACTGGAGTCGTTTGACAAATGCTTCACAACCCTAAATTTTTTGAAAAGACAAACTGGGTGTCTTGCCAGTCCATATCTCATATGGTGTATTGTCTACGGATTTTGATGGCACCCTGTTCAGTGTGAAAGTTGTTGTTTCTAGAGCCTAACCCCAAAATGACAATGGTAAGTCTGATTGGCTCATCATTGATCGAACCATGTCCAACAGAGTTCGATTACGTTGCTTTTTTGAAAAGACAAACTGGGTGTCTTGCGACGCTAATTTTCAACTTCATTCTGAAATTCCTTGAACTTTTCGAAGGTTTCAGACTTATGCCTCATCAAGCAGACATAGCCATATCTACTTAAGTCATCAATAATAGTAATAAAGTATTGATATCCTCCTCTAGCAGTCGAGCTCATTAGTCCACACACATCAGTATGTATGAGTTCCAGCAAATCCGATGCTCTCTCTGGAAAACTTGTGAACGGCGTCTTGGTCATCTTGCTTAGCAAACAAGCTTCGCATGTCTCGTATGACTCAAAATCAAACGAACTTAGAAGTCCATCCTCATGGAGCTTCTTCATGCGTTTCTCGCTAGGATTCAAATTATTTAGCCGAGGCCTTTTAGCACTTATATTACAGACAGGAGAATCATCAAGATTTAAAATGAATAGCCCATTTTTAATGGTCGCCAAAGCCACAAAATATTATTCTTAGAGATCACACAACCATTATTTTCACTCGAAAAAGAATAACCATCCTTCATCAAACATGAAGGAGACACAATGTTTCGACTCAAACTAGGAACATAATAATAATTATTAAGCTCCAAGACAAATCCTGATGGTAGGTGTAGTTGCATCATCCTGACGGCCAAAGCAGCAACTCTTGCATTATTGCCGACGCGGAAGTCAACTTCTCCCCTTTCAACGCTTCTACTCTTTGTCATTCCTTGCATCGAATTTGCATATATGAGCAACCGATCCGGTATCAAATACCCACGAATTAACATAAGAGTCAGCGAGAAATATTTTTGTAATATGAACAACAAGCGTATCTGAAGTGGAAGAACGATTCTTCAATGAGGCTAGGTACAGCTTGCAGTTCCTCTTCTAGTGTCCTGGCTGGTGACAATGAAAGCACTCCTTGTCTGCAGCTGGCCCAGGTTTGGCCTTGGGTGTAGGGTTTGGCTTGGGGTTCGCAACCTTAGCCTTGCCCTTCTTCTTCTTCCATGAAGAACCTTTCTTCTCGAAAGTAGGCTTATTCTGGAAAGCCATCACATGGCCACCACTTGTGCTTTTCTTAATGTCACTCTCTGCCGTATTGAGCATGCCACACAGCTCATTCAAGCCTTTCTCAGCCCCGTACATGTGGTAGTTTGAGACGAAGTTTCCATAGCTCGGAGGCAAAGAGGCAAGATTGAAGTCAGTGGCCAACTCTTGGCAAAGTGGGAAGCCCAGCTTCTCCAACCTCTATGTGTAACCAACCATTTTGATTACATGTGGCCCTACTGGTGCTCCTGCTGCTAGCTTAGTTTCAGCAAAGGCCTTGGACACATTGAACCTTTCAGTCCTGGCCTGAGTCTGGAACATGTCCCGTAGCGCCACAATCATATCGTACGCCACATGGTTATTCTCAAACTGCATTTGCAGCTCGGGTTCCATGCAAGCTAGCATGAGACAGCTCACTTCACGGTCTTTATCAACCGCTCTCCTGTAAGCATTCCTCTCAGCAGTAGGGGCATCTGCAGCGGGCTCATCTGGCAGTGGGTTATCTAGAACATCTTCCTTGTTAGCTACCCTGAGAACAATTCTCAGGTTGCGGATCCAATCCGCGTAGTTTGTCTCATTCAATTTGTTGCTCTCAAGTACGGAACGTAAAGCAAATGGTTGGTTTTGAGCCATTGATCTACAACAAAGTAAATGCAAAATACTAAGACAAAAGTATTCATGATGGAGTAAACGACATTAAACAATTTAATAGAATTTACTCCCACTAAAATCAATATCTCTCTGTTGATTCTTAGTGATTCATGACCCACAACTAACACGTCCACTAGTGAGCTTTTGCATCACCGCTAGAAGACGAGGTAGATCGGTAAGCAACTCTTGCTAATCATATCTCATATGACTCTTATTGTTGGGTGACATCTCTATGTCTTGCTCCCAACCTTTATGTCCCAAGGTCCTTAACCGTTAAGATGACCTTGTCAAGCTAACCAACCCTTTATGCGTGCATGTATCCGATACAGCCTGTCTAGTCAAGGAAAACCAGTGGCGCCCTAATTTCATAGACCCACCACCAATCGTACAAGACATGGGACAGTGCAAGGTTTAGTTGGTAGGGCATGATAGCTCGAAATTTGTGAGGGATCATTCTACTTCTACTATGACTCTCGTAGTTGTAAAACGTTAAGAACGGCAAGCACATAATTATGAATCAGTATGGCCCTTGTTCTTATGGTGATCTCTATCTCCATAGAACTTGTTCGCCATGTAGATCTCCATCTCCATGGAACTTGTTCACCATATTGATCTCCATCTCCATGTACATGTGCACCATCCTTCATGTGATGAAAACTCCAAGAACTAGAACATGCTATTACACCTAATAGCTAGTAAATAAAATTACATTCAGAAATTGGATCATCACAGGTTGGCACGCAGGCCATTACATCAAATGCAACAATTCATATGGCTCTGGCCGAATTGTCATAATCACGACACGTAGGTCATGAAACAATTACACACATGCATCACATACACATAGGGGCCATACCGATCACAAAACCTTCAAAACAGAGTTATGCGATTTCGACGTCCGAACTTAAATCGCCGAAAGCTCTATCTTGCGGGCCGAAGTTCGCAAATCTAAATTTCACGAAAACAGCATTGCTGTTCTGAACCAATTCTATCTTTTTCTGTACATACAAATCGATACAAAATTCGCCTCAATCCGAGTTCGTATGCAAAAGTTATGACTGTTTTACTGTAAAACACACTTTTGCAATAAATCGGAATTCGCAGTAGATCCAATCTACTGCCCTATGCATCTCATGCATCTGGCTTATGCCCTAAGTTTCGATTCAACCAATCACATTAATCTCCAACCGCAGCGACCGGGTTTATGTGCATCACTTAACTCCGATGGCGGAAAACCGACCGGTAGGAGTATGTCATTGCACAACCTTTGCAGCATGTTTACGAAACTAGGTCATAGATCGATCTGAAACTACGCATATCTCCATATGCACATACCCGAATCTATAATGAGACAGCACTGGCTCTTGATACCGCTATAGGAATATGGGGTAGCAAAAACAAAATTTTTCTACCGCATAAACCAGGATTACTGCAGTTATAGATCACGGGATTACCACTAGACGCGCGGTTGCGGAACTTCTGTAGCGCGTCGGTGTAGTGCAGATGGAAGCCGGCAGTGCAGTTGCGTGAACCTTCTCATGAACGGCTCGTCCTTGTGCAGCAAGCGCAACACCTCCACGAAGTCCACACGTACGGGAAGAAGCGTCGCACTCTGGATTGCTAGATCCGCGAGAGCAACTAGGTCTTGATGCATGGGAGAGATGGCGGCGGCCAGCTAAGGGGGCTAGGGTTGGGGGCGCCCCTCCCATTCCCCTTGCTTATATAGGCCTAGGGGCGCCCCCCCTAGGTGGCCCTTAATGGGCCCCACCTTGGGCGCCTAGGTGGGCTGCCCTGGCTCCCACCTTGGGCGCCCCCTAGGTGGGATGCCTTAGGCCCCACCAAGGGTCCAAATCTATGGGCCTCTCGAGGCCCATCAGTGCATCAAAGCCCAGTCTAATTTGGATCTCATCCTCATTAAGCTTCTGGCCCTTAAGTGTGTGATCCTATGGGCTCATGCATGAATAGACATGGCCCAGTACTCCTACTGGCCAATAGTTGATAGCGGTCTCTAGCAAGACGTGCCAACTTCGAAGCACGTGCGAATCATATCTGTCGAGCCGTCACAATCTTATACATGATGTTCCCTTTGCCTCACGATATTTGGTCTAGCTTGAAGCCGACCACTCTTTCTCGATCCTGTGATTCGGAATTATTGGTTAACTCTTAACCCCAGCATGGCCATGCATTTCCTGATCCGAATCACTCGAGGGGCCCAGAGATATCTCTCTCTTGTAGAGAGGGGCAAATCCCATCTTGACCGACTATGTCTCACAGCATGCTTCTTGACAGACCTGAAAGCCACCTTTATAACTACCCTGTTATGGTGTAGCGTTTGATGGCTCATAAGTAAGTTGGTTCACATCTTGTGTACATACGACGATCTCAGGTCTTAGGACACAGCGTACATATTGTGTAATGAGAAGTCATCACCTCGTGGTGGGTCAGTTCAGTCTCATGTCTCACATGAACCCACATTATTAGTTTGACATCCCCATGTCTATGACTTTTGAAACGTAGTCAATCAACTAATACATGTGCTAGTCTAATATTCATGTGTGTCCTCACATGAACTCCGACTAGGAACATTTTAGAATATCCATACAAGTAAAGAGTTTCACAAACACTTCACATAAGCATTAATCAATACAAGTTATCATCCATGGATATTCAAGGAATACTTTATTAATCATGAATACAAGGAAATATGATTGCCTCTAGGCCATATTTCCAACAGGGCGGGTGCCCCTTAAGGTAGTACATAGCCCGCCACAGGTTGAAATGGGGGGGCGATCCCCAAGTACCCCTCGCAGAGGTGGATGAAGATGGCGATCTAGGCAATTGAGTTGGGCTTGAGATGAGTTACCTAGAGCCCGTAGAGGTGAAGAAGCCCGCGGAAGAAGGCCCCCATGGGCAGCGCGAAGCCCTTCTCGTAGAAGGACTTGAACATGACCGTCTGGTTCATATCCCCCGATGGGAATTCCTCCCCGTAGCAGTATCGCCACCCGGAGATCTGCTTCTCCGGGAGGATGCCGTGCTCCACAATGTCTTGGATATTGCTGTCCTAGAGCGAACACTTCTGCCAGGATGACGACGCTGGCGGAGCCTCTCCAGAGATCCCCGAGGTCAAAGACGCCGATGCGGCAGGTGTGGCGGCCATGGCGATGGCGGCGAGGCTCAGGTGAGGAGAGGAAATCACAAGAAGGAAGAAAGCCGAGAGCTCTAGAAACTCGCCGAGTCAGCAAAGCGGCGGAAAGCTCTGGAGTGCTCTGGAACAGGGTGGCCGCTCCGCGCCGCCTCCCCTATTTAAATATCGGAGGCCGCACAACGGGCAGATCCGAAATCAATGGCCGGATCAGATCGGGCCGACAATCTTACGGCGGATGAAGCGGGATAAATGGTAACTTTCTTTTTACCGTTGCCTCTGACAACCCCACTCCTCTGTCAGGTGTGCCAGATCCATGCAGAGATACAACGGTTGGATTTTTACCATAATGCGAATATGCTCCGAATATTCCTTGAAACGACGCGGCGTGTCTCTATGACCCAGCCAGGGGTTCAGGGCTCGGACGCCGTGATGACTCGGCGCGTCTCTGTGACTCTGCCAGCAACCCTACTCGGGGGCTGGGCGCCACCTATGACCCGGCGTGTCTCCGTGACCCATCCTGGGCCTCAGGGCCCGGACGCCGTGACTACTCGGCGTGTCTCCGTGACTCTGCCAGCGACCCTGCTCGGGGGCTGGGCGCCACCTAAAACCCGGTGTGTCTCTGTGACCCAACCAGGGCTCAGGGCCCGGACGCCGTGGTGACTCGGCGCGTCTCCATGACTCCGCCAGCGATACTGTTCGGGGGCTGGGCGCTATGTATGACCCGGCGAGTCTCCATGACTCAGCCAGGGCCTCAGGGCCCAGACGTTGGAACTAGTCAGAAAGTCTCAGCGACTTAACCCATGGCTTCAGGGTCATGGTAACCGAGTCGGGTTCGATCACTATGGCTATCTTGAGGTGGCTAAGGGCTAATACCCTCAAGGGATCGGTGTAATAGGAACGTTGGCTGGATGCTCAGGCATTCGGACAGACAGAAGTTAAAGATCAGTTCTTTGACCCTTGAAATGCTTCTCCGAAACCTTCCGAGGCTCGGGGGCTACACCCAACGGGTGCGCCTAGGGGTGCATTCCGTTCTGGATCTGCAACAACGACGAACACTTTTCATGAGCACCAAAGGACTTCGTTCGGTATGACCAATTCGACTCGGCCCTCCGGCGCTCGGGGGCTTGACGGAGGTAGATCTATGTACCTCCCTGCCGAGTGGAGTCCCTGAATCCGGGAGACTACCCTGCTCGGTGACTCGGCTACGACTACTCGGCGTATAGGACTCGGCTGCGCGTGGAAAGGATCTCCAGTGGATCAGGATGAGAGGCTCCAGTTAGAAGCCTGGATATCTAGGGATCTTAACCGACCTCCTTACTTATAAAACAACCCGAGCATATCATTCCTTGTACCCCTACGGCTCCTAGTCTATATAAAGGATGTGTGGGAAGACTCATAGAGACACTTCCTTTTCACAGCATTCCTCAAACCCTAATACAACCCCGAACACAGGACGTAGGGTATTACGCACATCGCGTCCCGAACCTGTCTAAGTCCCTGTGCCTTCGTGTTACCATTGAGCTCTTGGTCTTGAGATCCCAATCCTAAAACTCTACCGCCGGGTACACCCTTGGTGGACTGGCTGGAATAGCAATCCGACAGCCGTCGTAGTACATGATCCAGTGCTCGGATCTGGTGTCAGGTGGAAGATCTTGGATCTCAGTCCATTCAGCGATGAAGTCAGCCAAGGCCTGAGATTTGATCGTGGAGCGTGGCGTAAACTCGAATGTAAAGGCGCCGAGTTCTACTGACCATTTGATGACTCGGTCGTTGGCGTCCTTGTTGTGCAGGATGTCACTGAGTGGGTAGGAGGAGGCAACCTTGATCTTGTGGGCCTAGAAGTAGTGCCGAAGCTTTCATGACGTGATGAGGATGGCGTACAACAGCTTCTGCACTTGGGGGTAGCATGCCTTGGACTCGCTGAGTACTTTGCTGATGAAGTAAACTGGTCGCTGCACCATGTAGACGTGACCCGGCTCGTCTTGTTCGACGACCAGGATGGTACTCACCACATTGGTGGTGGTGGCGATGTACAGGGGGAGGACTTCCCCGTCTTATGGTGCTGTTAGGACGGGTGGCGAGGTGAGAAAATCCTTGAGCTCCTGGAATGCTTTGGAAGCATTGTCGTTCCAATCGAACTTGTCGGACTTCCAGAGAAGCTTGAAGAAGGGTAGGCCTCTATCGCCGAGTCGGCTTATGAACCTGCTCAAGGCGGCCATACACCCTGTGAGCTTCATTAGGTCCTTTTTGCTCCTGGGAGGCTTCATGAACCTGATGGTGTTGACCTTGGTGGGGTTAGCTTCGATGCCCCGGCTACTGACTATGAAGCAGAGTAGTTTTCCGAACGAGACACCGAACACACACTTGGTCGGGTTGAGTTTCCATTTGAATTTCCTGAGATTTTCTTATGTCTCTTAGAGATCCGTAATGAACTGATCATTATGTTTTTTCTTGACGACGACATCATCGACATAGGCCTCGGTGTTGCGCCCGATCTGCCCCTGGAGGCATCTCTGAATGACCTTCTGGTATGTGGCGCTGGCATTCTTGAGGTCGAACGTCATGGTGTTGTAGTAGTACGCCCCGAAAGGGGTGATGAAGGACGTCTTCTCCTGATCTGACTCCTTGAGGGCTATCTGGTGATACCCTGAGTAACAGTCAAGAATAGAGAGGAGAACGCACCCGGCCGTCGAGTCAACGACCTGGTCGATGCGTGGTAGAGGAAAGGGGTCTTTAGGGCAGTGTTTGTTGAGGTCGGTATAGTCAACACACATTCTCCATTCACCATTTTCCTTTTTTACAAGGACTGGGTTTGCCAGCCAATCTGGGTGTGCGACTTCTCTGATAAAACCAGCGGCAAGGAGTTGGGTTGCTTCTACCCTAATAGCCTCCTTTCGATCCTGTGCGAAGCGGCGGAGCCGTTGCTTGACGGGTCTTGCTTTCAGGTCAAGGTCTAAGGAGTGCTCAGCCTCCTCCCTTGGGACTCCCGTCATGTCAGATGGCTTCCATGCAAAGATGTCCTAGTTGTCCCGGAGGAAGGAGGTGAGCGCACTTTCTCATGCCGGGTCGAGGCTAGCCCCGATCATGACGGTCTTGTGCGGCTCATCATCCCGGAGGACAATGGTCTTGGTTGCCACGGCTGGCGCAAGCTGCGGCTCGAAAGTCGATTCCTTGGCGGGGATCTGCTGCTGGTCCGCCGGGAGGTTCTTTGCTGCCTGGGCAACAAGAACCGAGTTCTTGGATCTTTCCAGGGTGTCGGAGAGCTTGATGTTCTCGGCCTCGCACGCGTAGGAGGTCTGCAGGTCTCTGTATACCGAGAGGACCCCCTTTGGAGCTAGCATCTTCAGTAGATGATACGTGTGGTTGGGGATCACCATGAACTTGGCGAGGGAGGGTCTTCCCAGGATGGCGTGGTTGGAGGTCTCAAACTCGGCGACCTCGAAGTTGATGTACTCGGTGCGGTAGTTGTCATGGGTGCCGAAGGTGACCGGCAGGGAAACCCGGCCGACCGGAGTCGACCCGGCTCCGGGGATGATGCCATAGAAGACCTGGTCGAATGGCACCAGGGTAGTCATGTCGTAGCCCATGCTCTACAATATGCTGGCGAAGATGATGTCGAGGGCGATGCCACCGTCGACGAGTACTTTGGCCAGGCAGACCTGGCTGACAACTGGGCTGACCACGAGGGGGTAAGCACCCAGCCTGGGTAGGTGAACCAAGTGGTCGCGGCGGTCGAAGATGATCGGTGTCTCTGACCACCGTAGTGGTTCAACCGGGTGTTTGAACACCAAGTTGACTTTGCGATCATCCAGCTTGAGCTTGCGCCAGCATGATGGCTTGCTGGGGCCGCCGAATATGAAGTTGATGGCCCTGTCTTTTTCTTGGAAGTTCTCTGGGGAATCTTCCCTCTGCTCATTGTCGTCTCGCCTGGGCGAGTTGCGCCTCCATGGGCGCGCCCGGGTGGTTCTGGAACCACTCGGCCTGTCGCGGTCGTCGCGGCGGGGTTGCTTGGAGTCATCGTCCTTGATGCCGCTGTTGGAGAGTGCTCGGGGCATTGTGGTTTGCGTCCTTGTGCCAAGGACACTTGCCATCCATGAGCCGGTCCAGGTCCGCTTGGTTGAGGGTGGAGCGGAACTGGGACCTCTCGGTGACGGCGATGGTGTTCTCGGGGGCCTGCTTGCGGTCCCGGTTCTTGGACGACTCGGCACGGTCGTGCTTCTTCCCGTGTCGAGGTGGACGGTCGTTGCGTCGGCGTTCCGATAGGTTGTCCTGCTGGGAGGGGTGCTCAGAGGAGTCATTCTTAGTCTTGTGCCGACGATGAGCTTGCTCGGCGTCTTCCATGTCGGTGTGTTTATTGACAACTGCCATCATGTCGCCAACGGTCTTGGGGTTGCTCTCGAACATCTTCCCCCATAGTTCAATGCTATTGAGGCCTTGGTGGAGGTGGTGGATAACATCTCTATCATCAACCTCCGTAATAGTATTACGGTTAGCGAAGTACCTCTTGATGTAGTTGCGGAGGGACTCGTCGGGTTGTTGGATGAAGCTGGCCAGATCCCATCTGGTTTTGGGACTCAGGCAGGATGCCTGGTAGTACTGGACGAAGGTGCTGTAGAGATCTTGTCAGCTGTTGATGGAGCCGACTGGGAGCGCTTCGAGCCAGTTGAGGGCGTGATGACCCATCATGACCGAGAAGTAGGCGGCCATGATGTCATTGTCGTAGCACGAGGCCCAGACGGCGATGGAGTAGGTGCGCAACCACGTCTTGGGGTCCGACTCACCGTCGTACTTCTCGATCTCGGTTGGCTTGAAGGTAGCGGGCCATTGGATGGCCCGGAGCCGGTTGGAGAAGGCGGAGAAGCTGTCAAGGTCGTTGTCGGGTTAGTAGTCGCGACGTGGTCGTTGCGGAGGGTTGTTGCCCCGGCGGCCGCGGTTTTGGTGGTCGGCGTTGGGGACGCCGTATTCCTCATCATACCGGTAACGTCGCTCGCGCTCAGCAGCGTCGCGCTCACGATGACAGTTGTTGATGCGTGGGCGCAGATCTTCTTGGTTGAGCTGGAGGCGAAGGTCGTTCTAGTTGACCTCCTCTTCGTCATCATCGTGGGGTCGTGTCGAGTGGTGACTCGACTGGGCACAGTAGGCCGAATTGTCCTTGTGCAGCCGCTGGGCTTGCGTGGCAGCCACATGCAGATGAGCGCAAGCCTTGACAATCTCGGGGGTCTCCTTGATGCCCTCAAGCACCTTGAACACCGCGGCGAGGTTGGCCGATGGCGTGGTGAAAACGTCTTGGCCGTTGTAGTCGAGGATGAAGTCGGCGTCGAGGTTGCGTGACCGAATTGGTGAGCGCCTTTTCCAGGGGTTGCGGCGGTCGGCATCCTGCATCTCATGCTCGGATCGGCGGATCGCCGCATCGTTGCGCCTCATGTCGGCGCGGACCTCGTTGCGGTGGAGTCGTTGCACCCTCTCTTCTTCGATCTCGTTTTCACGAGTGTCGGAGTCGTCGGAGACGACGAAGATCCGGTGATGCTCCGTCGCCGATGAGCAGTTGGGTGGGAGGGTGAACGAAGCATCTTGGCAGCCGAGCTCCTCTCCCGAAGCTGAGTCAGATCTGACCCGGGATGGCCGAGTCAGATCGGATCTGACCTGGGATGGCCGACTCTGAGAGTTACACTCGGATCTGATCCGAGTACATTGTGGCAGCGTTGCGAAGTCCGATGGGGACCCAATCCGGGTCGTTGCGGTGTTGAAGCGCGTGCTCGCCGAGTTGGATGCACTCGGCGATGGATCTGCCGACTCGATCTATCTGGGAGGTAAGATCTTCAGCAGATCCGACAGGGCGACGGGTCGCCCTGGAAGGAGTGATCGTGTAACACCCTAATTTAAATTTCAGCATTTATTAATAAATTAAATTTGGCTTTAGTTAAATTCTCTAAGGTTTATTGTGTTTAGTTGGCATTTAATCTAATTATTGTTTCATAAGTATTAAAATTTTGCCATAGGTTTAAATTTTTGTTGCATTCATGCTGGTGCATAATTTTATTTGAGTGTGGGTTGAATTCAAATTCAAATTTGAATTCAAACCTTGTTTGAATTAGATTTAGAAAGGAGAAGAGTAGGAAAAAGAAAAACCAAACCCTTAACCCAGCCCAAACCCAAACCCAGCAAACCCCAAACCCACCTCAGCCCAGTCCAACCCTCTCCCCCGGCCCACTTTCCCCGCGGCCCAGTTCGCTCGGCCCAGCCCAGCGCCCACGCGCCCAGCCCCGCACCCCCGCTCGCGCAGCAGCCCGAGCCGGCCCATCCCGGCCTGCGCCCGCGTCACCCCCAATCGCCCGCTCGCCTCGCGCCCACAGAACGCGTCGCCCCGCTGCCACCTGGACCCCACCCCGCCAGCGACCCACCGCGTCACCCTCCCTGACCGTGCGGGCCCGCTTGGCAGGCCCGTCTTCCCCGCCGAACCACCCCTCTGTTCCGCTCCGCGAGCTCTGGTTCTCGCTGCCCGTGGCCCGCTCCTCCGTGCGCGCGCGCCCTAGGCCCACTGACCGGCCATCCAGAGCCTCTCCGCCTTCTAGAAGTCCCTCCCTAGGACCGGATCAAGCCCAGCGGTTGGAGCGATCCGCTATTTCCCCCCCAGCGCAACGCCCGCGCCCAAATCTCGCCGAGATCGCTGGGATTCCCTTCCTTGCTCCCACGCCGAGGATCACGGCCTCCCCCTTTTATTTTGCCCTGTGAGCCTTCCCGGCGCCTCACCCTTACCCTACCTGCGCAGCCAGAGCCACACCACGCTCTGCCTCGCCTCGCCAAGATCCGCCGCCGCAGGTAAGCCCGCCTCCGAGCAATAGCTTGCCTCCGGTGATGCTCTAGCCTTCCTGACCCTGTTCCGCCGCCGCAGCACCCTGGTGCGTCGATTGGAGAGGATCCGAGGCTCGGAAGACCACTGCAGCGACCGGACCGCGAACTCCGTCCGTGCGCCTCCGCCCGAGCTCGCCGCCGGCTCGACTGCGTCACGCCTTCGTCCAATCCTGAGCTCGGTGAGCTACACCCCAGCCCCCTCTTCCTATTGCATGAGTTGTCGTAGCCCTTGACCCACACCAGTGCCCAGCACCGCACGCCGATGCCTCGCCGCCGTAGCTCCGCCGTGGCGGGTGCCCTGCAGCGCCGCCTAGCCCTCACCGTGCCTTGCCCTGGCCTGCTTTGGCTTTGCGCACACACGCAGAACCCACAGACCCGGATCCCAGTCCTAGAGTCGCCCAACGCGAGCGCGCCGGCGAAGCACCGCCGCGCAGGGCCGCCGCCGACGCAGCGCGCCCCACAACCAGCCTCCCCGAGGCCCGCAAAAGCCCCAGGAGGACTACGCGTGTCGCGTAGTCCCCTCCCAACCCAGATGTCACCCTTTTTGACCCCGGGAAGGCCGAGATTGGCCATCCCCGGCGCAGCGCCGCCACGGAGCTCGACTCCGGCGAGCACCGCCGCCGCCCCGCGCGCCAAATCGGATCTGGTCCATCCGATCCAAAATCAACGCGTAAGAATAGATCGCCATACCCCTTCATCCGGAGCCCTTTGATCTCGATCCGACGGTCCTAATACGCGCGTACCAGTTCACCCTGGTTCTTTTGTTAAAGAGCCCCTTGGTTTATTAGGAATCAACCCGCAGTCCATCGCTGGTGAAAAGTAATTCCAGATCCGCCCTTTCTTTTACGTCTTAGCCCCTGAGCTTCTTTAATTTTGAACCCGCCGTCCAGCCTGGTAGTTTTTGCGAGTTAGACCCTGGAATTAGTGTTTTATTGCGTTTTAGTCCTCGGTTTTAGCAGAAAAGCCCCTGGAACTTCAGTTTTCTTACAAATAAGCCCCTAGAACTTGTTTTTAGCCTAGAAAACGCGTTTTAGCTCCGTTTTTAGCGTTCTTTATATCCACGCGATCGTTGTAACGTGTAGAATAGTTCTAGAATAGTTTTGTGCGCTGTTTTCATGTATTGTTGTACTGTTTCTTAGTTTTTGTTAATGTTTGCCTGTATGCTTATTTTGTGCATTGTTTTGGCCATGTGTTCGTGAGTAGACGTTGATCCATCTGAGGAGCCTCAGTACCAGTACCCGGAGCAGCCGTCTTCGGATCAGTTTGAGCAGCAGCAGGAGTAGTACGAGGAAGGCAAGTATAACATGAACAACCTATCACTTTAATTACAATTTCATACTGCATTTTAATACTGTATGCCTATAAGGATTTCCTAGCCACTTTATATCCTTTATATATACCTTTGGGTTGCATTTTGGTTAGTTGTGCTAGGTTGCTGCGCTATAACACACTCTGGTCCTTTTTAATTAATTTGATTAATGGTTTACTTGAATTTAATCCTGAGAGTGGCACTCTGTGTGGCTTGAGTGGCTCACTTCTCGTTAAAAGATGTTTTTTTAGAAACATGGTTTAGGGGGCCAGCACGGTGCTTACTGCCTGGTTGGCCACTCTCCATAAGGACCGGTTCATAGAGCGACAACCTGGGACAACAGCGCTACCACAAGGCTAGAATGGGATAGACTTGGCGTAATAACTAGATCTTTTTGGTTTGGAGTAACTTACCTGCGGGGCAAGAGTAGTAAGCTTCAATGGTCCCTGCTCCTCCGGCTTGGTCTGTGCTTGGATTGCGCTCCTGTGCTTGTACCCCCGGAGGTGGGCCCCATCGTCGCCGACCTAACTCTCGCGGTTACGCCTTACCAACGAGATTCTTTCTAAAGGCCTCGTAGTGAGTCGCTGGCCATCTCACCTAAGGAAGTGTGATGAACAACTGGCGTAGCTCACGACTTGTGGGTAAAGATGTGCAACCTCTGCAGAGTGTAAAACTGGTATACTAGCCGTGCTCACGGTTATGAGCGGCCCAGATCCTCCTTTTGATTAGTGAAGTTATCTCCTTCCGACGAGGGAGGTGCTTCTCGGGGTTACCTTGGTGGCTTGGTCGTGGTTTGGTTTTCAGTAGTAGCATGATTAAATTTGATTAATTACTATGTAACTGGGTTAATGGTAATTCATCAACTCGTAGTAAATAGCTTAAATAAAATCTTGCCAACACTTAAAAGCTAATGCAGTTGAGTCAGCCAGCCTAGAGCCTCATAGTTTGTGTTATACTTGTTGAGTACGGTTGTGTACTCACTCTTGCCTCTTCTCTACTTTTTCCTCTTGGCTACGCTACTGCTGCTCAGTTCCTGCCGACACGGGGGAGTTCGTCCAGCGCTACCAGGACTACGAGGACTTCTAGGTGTTCGTCTCCCAGTCGACGTCCCTGTGGCGCCCTGCTTCAGCTTTGGAGAGCTTTTACCGTATTTTGTACTTCGCTTCCGCTGTATCAGACATTTTGTCATTATTGTAATATATAACATTCGTATTCGCTTTATTATATCTTTTTACGTGATATGTGCTATGATATACTGTTCATTCTGTTGTATATACGTGTGACTTGATCCTGGCACGTATATGATTGCTCGGTTTATGTTCTTTTATAAACCGGGTGTTACAGAGTGGTATCAGAGCCGTATCGACTGTAGGACGAAGCCTAGATAGAACTAGTCGAGTTTTAGGACTTCTTCTCACCAATCCTTGACTGCTGAAACTATTTTACTATTATACCCCTTGACTTCTATGACTTTTACCCTTCTTGCCTTGATTTCTCTCTCTGAAGAATAGTTTTCGTAGATTTTGGCCTGAATCAGTCATCTGACCACCATGAGTTAGCTAGGTGACCCTTTTATAATAAAACGATAGCACGTTCTGCGACGCGTTGTGTTAGTCGAGTCGTATGTTAAACTCGGCTAAGTCGTGAAATTGTCTGCTTGTTATTATGCTTCATGTTTGATTTGGATTTTTGAATGATTGCATAGCTTAGTAGCTTAAATTTGTTTAAAGAAAATCACTCAGATGTTAAAGTTAACTAATTAATAAAATGAGTTAGATCGTTGGGGGTAAAACAGTCCACTCTATCCTGTCTACTTTATCATGGCTGAGTCTTTTTCCGCAAAGAGTTATCATATCCATCTGAGTTTATTCCTGCAATATCCTTACTCGTGAAATCTTTTGTTCAAATCAGATGGTGAACACCAGGAGCACCGGTTCAGGTTCTGGCCAGCAGCAGGGTTAGAACAACCAGGGTACCGGGATCCCGATGCCTCCGCCTTTGACTCCGGAGCAGTACTTCCAGCTCCAGATGCAGATGATGGCTACCCTGAACAACACTGTTCAGGCTCTCCAGCACGCTCACACTCAGCCTCCGCCTCCTCCACCGCCGCAGCCTCGCGACAGGCGTGCTGAGTTCCTGAGGGGTCACCCGCCGACGTTCTCTCACACGTCCGACCCTCTCCAGGCTGACGACTGGCTCCGTGCAGTGGAGCGTCAGCTGGACATCGCCCAGTGCGATGATCGTGAGCAGTCTTGTACGCAGCAGGACAGCTGCGAGGGGCAGCTCTGGACTGGTGGGAGTCCCACCCGGTCCATGACCGCGAGTCTCTCACTTGGCTCCAGTTCAGGGAGCGCTTCCGCAGCCACAACGTCCCCGCGGGCGTTATGAAGATGAAGCAGAAGGAGTTCCTTGCACTGAAGCAGGTAATCTTAAGTATAATCATTCAGCGTTTTCTTTTGAGCTTATGCCCCTTGTTCTATCCTTATGAATCTTGAGTTAATCTTCCGATATCTATCTGTCTTTGTGAATTCAGGGGACTATGTCGGTCACGGAGTATCGTGATCGCTTTCTTCAGCTGGCACGCTACGCCCCTGCCGAGGTTGCGGATGACCGCAAGAAGCAGGAGCACTTCATGGAGGGTCTTGAGGACTACCTCCAGTACGCGCTGCTCAACCTCCGCTTCGACGACTTCAACCATCTGGTTGACAGTGCGCTCAACACTGAGCGTAAGCACCTGGAGATGGAGGACAAGAAGAGGAAGGTTGTCCCCGTCGCTTCCGGAAGCAACACTCGTCCTCGACTCCAGCAGCCCCAGCAGTACCAGCCTCAGTACCGGCCTCCTCAGCAGTACCAGCAGAGGCCACCGCAGTAGTACCCGCCTCGACAGCAGCAGGCAGGTCAGGGCCCGAGGTTACCGGCACCTCCGGCTCGTGCTCCACCAGCTCCACCGGCACCGCAGGCTCCACGTCCGGCAGCTCCTACCGGACAGCAGGCTCAGGGACCTCCTCGCACCTGCTTTCACTGCGGCCAGCCGGGGCACTACGCCAACGCTTGCCCCCGGAAGGCGCAGGCGGGACAGCAGGGGCGCCCAGCTCAGCCCAGGGCGCCAGCACAGGGCAGGGTGAACCACGTGACGGCCGAGTCAGCGGCCGAGGCTCCCAACGTGGTTATTGGTACGTTCATGGTTAATTCATATCCAGCTACAGTGCTTTTTGATACTGGTGCTACGCATTCCTTCATTACTCAGTCTTTTGTCGAGCATCATGGTATTCATACTAGCACATTAAAGAGGTGCCTGTTAGTATCTTCACCGGGAGGACAGTTGAGGTCTCACACTTACTGCCCGAGAGTCAGTGTTTCTTTGAGGGGAGTAGAGTTCTGTACTGATCTGATGGTGCTAGACACCAAGGGCATTGATGTCATTCTGGGAATGGAGACTCTGGCCAAATGGGGAGTTCAGATAGATTGTGCTCAGAGGACAGTCTTGCTATCAGCTTCCAGTGGCCAAGAGGTTGTTATCAGTGCAGTAGAGCCTTCTGGATTTCTTCATCAGATGGAGGCTAGACCCACGGACGGTATTCGCGTGGTGTCTGAATTCCCGGATGTCTTTCCGGATGATCTGCCAGGTATGCCGCCTGAACGCGCCATTGAGTTTTGTATTGATCTCTTGCCTGGCACAGCTCCTATTGCAAAGCGGCCCTACCGTATGGCACCTATAGAGCATGAAGAAGTTAAGAAGACTATTGATGAGTTGCTAGCCAAGGGCTATATCCGTCGCAGCTTCTCTCCTTGGGCTTTTCCATTATTGCTGGTAGATAAGAAGGGTGGCTCGAAGAGGATGTGTGTGGATTATCGTGAGCTGAATGCAGTCACTATCAAGAACAAGCATCCACTGCCCCGTATTGAGGATCTCTTCGATCTGCTTCGAGGTGCTCGTATATTCTCGAAGACTGATCTTCGTTCGGGCTACTTTCAGCTGAGGATCCGTCCTGGGGATATTCCGAAGACGGCATTCACCTGCAAGTACGGGCTATATGAGTATACAGTCATGTCCTTCGGCTTGACTAATGCTCCGGCTTACTTTATGCATCTGATGAACATGGTTTTCATGGATTATCTGGATGTCTTTGTGGTGATTTTCATTGATGATATTCTGATCTTCTCCAAGACAGAAGAAGAGCATGAGGAGCATCTGAGACTCGTATTGCAGAGACTGAGAGAGCATCAGTTGTATGCCAAGTTCAGCAAGTGCGAGTTCTGGATTGACGAGGTTCCATTCCTCGGTCATGTGATCTCTCAGGGAGGCATTGCTGTTGATCCGAGCAAGGTGAAGGATGTGCTTGAGTGGGAGACACCGCAGACAGTGAAAGAAGTCAGATCTTTCTTGGGCTTAGCAGGATATTATCGGAGGTTCATTGAGAATTTCTCCAAGATCGCGAAGCCTTTGACTTCTTTGCTAGAGAAGAATGTGGCTTTTGTATGGACTGATGAGCGTCAGATGGCCTTTGATGAGTTGAAGAAAAGGTTGACTACGGCGCCAGTCCTGACTCTGCCAGACCAGACGAAGAGGTTCACGGTATATTGTGATGCTTCGAAGGATGGTCTTGGGTGTGTTCTGATGCAGGAGGGCAGAGTGATTGCTTATGCTTCACGGCAGTTACGTCGGCATGAGCTGAATTATCCTACTCATGATCTTGAGTTAGCCGCAGTTGTGCATGCTCTGAAGATTTGGAGGCATTACTTGTATGGGCAGCGGTGTGATATCTACACTGATCACAAGAGCCTCAAGTACATTTTCACGCAGAATGAGCTGAATATGCGGCAGAGAAGATGGCTAGAGTTGGTCAAGGACTATGATCTGGAGATTCACTATCATCCGGGCAAGGCCAATGTTGTAGCAGATGCTTTGAGCAGAAGGAGTTATGTCAACATGGCCGTTGCTTTCCAGATGCCACCAGAGTTATGCGAGGAGTTCGAGCAGTTGAGTCTGGGCTTCTTGCATCATACTTCGAGTGCGGCGTTTGAGGCAGTACCGACTCTAGAGGCAGAGATCAGGCAGCATCAGAAAGATGATGAGAAGCTGCAGGAGATCCGTGAGTTGCTCAAGAAGGGCAAGGCTCCTCATTTCAGAGAGGATGATCAGGGTACTTTGTGGTACAAGAACCGGATCTGTGTGCCTGATGTAAAGGATCTCCGGAAGTTGATTCTGAGTGAGGCCCATGATACAGCTTACTCTATTCATCCGGGCAGCACGAAGATGTATTATGATCTGAAGGAACGTTTCTGGTGGTACGGGATGATGCGTTCAGTGGCAGAGTACGTGGCTATTTGTGACACCTGTCAGCGTGTCAAGGCTGAGCATCAGAGGCTAGCAGGTCTGTTACAGCCCTTGAAGATTCCAGAGTGGAAATGGGAGGAAATCACTATGGACTTCATTGTTGGATTGCCTCGTACTCAGAAAGGGTACAACTCCATTTGGGTAGTAGTGGATCGATTGACGAAGGTTGCTCACTTCATTCCAGTGAACACTACTTACTCCGGTGCTAGACTTGCAGAGTTGTACATCTCTCGGGTTGTCTGTTTGCATGGTGTGCCGAAGAAGATCATATCTGACAGAGGGTCTCAGTTCACTTCTCGGTTCTGGGAGCAGCTCCATGATTCGTTGGATACGAAGCTGCGTTTCAGTACGGCTTATCATCCTCAGACAGATGGGCAGACAGAGAGAACCAACCAAGTGTTGGAGGATATGCTGAGAGCTTGTGCCATTCAGTACGGTACTAGTTGGGATAAGTGCCTGTCATATGCTGAGTTCTCATATAACAACAGCTACCAGGCCAGTCTGAAGAAGTCTCCCTTTGAGGCATTGTATGGCAGAAAGTGTAGAACTCCTCTCTATTGGGATCAGATTGGTGAAAAGCAGCTCTTTGGCCCTGAGATCATAGATGATGCAGAGCAGATGGTTCAGGCCGTGCGAGAAAATCTGAGGATTGCACAGAGCAGACAGAAGAGCTATGCTGATGGCAAACGGAGGGACCTGACTTTCAGTGTCGGTGATTATGTGTATCTGAAGGTGTCTCCGATGAGAGGAATCCGCAGATTTAATGTCAAAGGGAAGTTAGCACCTCGGTATGTGGGGCCATTCAAGGTGCTAGAGCGGAAAGGCGAAGTTGCTTATCGCCTGGAGTTACCTCTCAGTCTCTCAGGAGTTCATGATGTTTTCCATATATCTCAGCTGAAGAGGTGTCTGCGAGTACCCGAGGAGCAGGCACCCCTGGATGGAGTCGATGTCCAGGAGGATCTGACTTATACTGAGCATCCGGTGAAGATTCTGGAAACATCAGAGAGGGTCACTCGGAACAAGCGCATCAAGATGTGCAGAGTTCAGTGGAGTCATCACAGTGAAGCTGAGGCTACATGGGAGCGAGAAGATGAGTTGAAGAAGACATATCCAGATCTCTTTGCTAGCCAGCCCAGCTAAATCTCGGGACGAGATTTCTTTAAGGGGGTAGGGTATGTAACACCCTAATTTAAATTTCAGCATTTATTAATAAATTAAATTTGGCTTTAGTTAAATTCTCTAAGGTTTATTGTGTTTAGTTGGCATTTAATCTAATTATTGTTTCATAAGTATTAAAATTTTGCCATAGGTTTAAATTTTTGTTGCATTCATGCTGGTGCATAATTTTATTTGAGTGTGGGTTGAATTCAAATTCAAATTTGAATTCAAACCTTGTTTGAATTAGATTTAGAAAGGAGAAGAGTAGGAAAAAGAAAAACCAAACCCTTAACCCAGCCCAAACCCAAACCCAGCAAACCCCAAACCCACCTCAGCCCAGTCCAACCCTCTCCCCCGGCCCACTTTCCCCGCGGCCCAGTTCGCTCGGCCCAGCCCAGCGCCCACGCGCCCAGCCCCGCACCCCCGCTCGCGCAGCAGCCCGAGCCGGCCCATCCCGGCCTGCGCCCGCGTCACCCCCACTCGCCCGCTCGCCTCGCGCCCACAGAACGCGTCGCCCCGCTGCCACCTGGACCCCACCCCGCCAGCGACCCACCGCGTCACCCTCCCTGACCGTGCGGGCCCGCTTGGCAGGCCCGTCTTCCCCGCCGAACCACCCCTCTGTTCCGCTCCGCGAGCTCTGGTTCTCGCTGCCCGTGGCCCGCTCCTCCGTGCGCGCGCCCTAGGCCCACTGACCGGCCATCCAGAGCCTCTCCGCCTTCTAGAAGTCCCTCCCTAGGACCGGATCAAGCCCAGCGGTTGGAGCGATCCGCTATTTCCCCCCCAGCGCAACGCCCGCGCCCAAATCTCGCCGAGATCGCTGGGATTCCCTTCCTTGCTCCCACGCCGAGGATCACGGCCTCCCCCTTTTATTTTGCCCTGTGAGCCTTCCCAGCGCCTCACCCTTACCCTACCTGCGCAGCCAGAGCCACACCACGCTCTGCCTCGCCTCGCCAAGATCCGCCGCCGCAGGTAAGCCCGCCTCCGAGCAATAGCTTGCCTCCGGTGATGCTCTAGCCTTCCTGACCCTGTTCCGCCGCCGCAGCACCCTGGTGCGTCGATTGGAGAGGATCCGAGGCTCGGAAGACCACTGCAGCGACCGGACCGCGAACTCCGTCCGTGCGCCTCCACCCGAGCTCGCCGCCGGCTCGACTGCGTCACGCCTTCGTCCAATCCTGAGCTCGGTGAGCTACACCCCAGCCCCCTCTTCCTATTGCATGAGTTGTCGTAGCCCTTGACCCACACCAGTGCCCAGGCACCGCACGCCGATGCCTCGCCGCCGTAGCTCCGCCGTGGCGGGTGCCCTGCAGCGCCGCCTAGCCCTCACCGTGCCTTGCCCTGGCCTGCTTTGGCTTTGCGCACACACGCAGAACCCACAGACCCGGATCCCAGTCCTAGAGTCGCCCAACGCGAGCGCGCCGGCGAAGCACCGCCGCGCAGGGCCGCCGCCGACGCAGCGCGCCCCACAACCAGCCTCCCCGAGGCCCGCAAAAGCCCCAGGAGGACTACGCGTGTCGCGTAGTCCCCTCCCAACCCAGATGTCGCCCTTTTTGACCCCGGGAAGGCCGAGATTGGCCATCCCCGGCGCAGCGCCGCCACGGAGCTCGACTCCGGCGAGCACCGCCGCCGCCCCGCGCGCCAAATCGGATCTGGTCCATCCGATCCAAAATCAACGCGTAAGAATAGATCGCCATACCCCTTCATCCGGAGCCCTTTGATCTCGATCCGACGGTCCTAATACGCGCGTACCGGTTCACCCTGGTTCTTTTGTTAAAGAGCCCCTTGGTTTATTAGGAATCAACCCGCAGTCCATCGCTGGTGAAAAGTAATTCCAGATCCGCCCTTTCTTTTACGTCTTAGCCCCTGAGCTTCTTTAATTTTGAACCCGCCGTCCAGCCTGGTAGTTTTTGTGAGTTAGACCCTGGAATTAGTGTTTTATTGCGTTTTAGTCCTCGGTTTTAGCAGAAAAGCCCCTGGAACTTCAGTTTTCTTACAAATAAGCCCCTAGAACTTGTTTTTAGCCTAGAAAACGCGTTTTAGCTCCGTTTTTAGCGTTCTTTATATCCACGCGATCGTTGTAACGTGTAGAATAGTTCTAGAATAGTTTTGTGCGCTGTTTTCATGTATTGTTGTACTGTTTCTTAGTTTTTGTTAATGTTTGCCTGTATGCTTATTTTGTGCATTGTTTTGGCCATGTGTTCGTGAGTAGACGTTGATCCATCTGAGGAGCCTCAGTACCAGTACCCGGAGCAGCCGTCTTCGGATCAGTTTGAGCAGCAGCAGGAGCAGTACGAGGAAGGCAAGTATAACATGAACAACCTATCACTTTAATTACAATTTCATACTGCATTTTAATACTGTATGCCTATAAGGATTTCCTAGCCACTTTATATCCTTTATATATACCTTTGGGTTGCATTTTGGTTAGTTGTGCTAGGTTGCTGCGCTATAACACACTCTGGTCCTTTTTAATTAATTTGATTAATGGTTTACTTGAATTTAATCCTGAGAGTGGCACTCTGTGTGGCTTGAGTGGCTCACTTCTCGTTAAAAGATGTTTTTTTAGAAACATGGTTTAGGGGGCCAGCACGGTGCTTACTGCCTGGTTGGCCACTCTCCATAAGGACCGGTTCATAGAGCGACAACCTGGGACAACAGCGCTACCACAAGGCTAGAATGGGATAGACTTGGCGTAATAACTAGATCTTTTTGGTTTGGAGTAACTTACCTGCGGGGCAAGAGTAGTAAGCTTCAATGGTCCCTGCTCCTCCGGCTTGGTCTGTGCTTGGATTGCGCTCCTGTGCTTGTACCCCCGGAGGTGGGCCCCATCGTCGCCGACCTAACTCTCGCGGTTACGCCTTACCAACGAGATTCTTTCTAAAGGCCTCGTAGTGAGTCGCTGGCCATCTCACCTAAGGAAGTGTGATGAACAACTGGCGTAGCTCACGACTTGTGGGTAAAGATGTGCAACCTCTGCAGAGTGTAAAACTGGTATACTAGCCGTGCTCACGGTTATGAGCGGCCCAGATCCTCCTTTTGATTAGTGAAGTTATCTCCTTCCGACGAGGGAGGTGCTTCTCGGGGTTACCTTGGTGGCTTGGTCGTGGTTTGGTTTTCAGTAGTAGCATGATTAAATTTGATTAATTACTATGTAACTGGGTTAATGGTAATTCATCAACTCGTAGTAAATAGCTTAAATAAAATCTTGCCAACACTTAAAAGCTAATGCAGTTGAGTCAGCCAGCCTAGAGCCTCATAGTTTGTGTTATACTTGTTGAGTACGGTTGTGTACTCACTCTTGCCTCTTCTCTACTTTTTCCTCTTGGCTACGCTACTGCTGCTCAGTTCCTGCCGACACGGGGGAGTTCGTCCAGCGCTACCAGGACTACGAGGACTTCTAGGTGTTCGTCTCCCAGTCGACGTCCCTGTGGCGCCCTGCTTCAGCTTTGGAGAGCTTTTACCGTATTTTGTACTTTGCTTCCGCTGTATCAGACATTTTGTCATTATTGTAATATATAACATTCGTATTCGCTTTATTATATCTTTTTACGTGATATGTGCTATGATATACTGTTCATTCTGTTGTATATACGTGTGACTTGATCCTGGCACGTATATGATTGCTCGGTTTATGTTCTTTTATAAACCGGGTGTTACAGATCGTCACATAGTTTGCCTCGGGTTTTGGAACTCGAGGTGTGACGGATCTCGGGGTGACCAAATCGGATCTGGTCTTGGTGGAGGTGCTGCTAAGTCCGCGGAGGATTCGGTTAGGATCATCTCGGTGGCGAAGCACGAGTTCGCCGAGTTGGATGCACTCGGCGATAGATCTACCAACGTGATCTATGTGGAAGATCAGATCGTCAGTAGATTCGGCAGGGCAACGGGTCACCCTGGTTGGCGTAGTTGTCACGTCAAAGTTCTCGAATTCGGGAATCCGAGAGGTGACGAAAGAAAGGGGGGGTCAGATCAGATCTAACCCCGGCGAAGACGTTGCCCCCGACGGTCGAGGGTCCGAAAGCGGGGTTCCAGGGAATTGTGACCTCCGGGAAGCTCTCGAAGGTGAAGGAGAAGCCGACTATCGCCTCCATCTGGGCGGTGACGCTGGCGGAGAAGACGACGCCGGTGTTGGCTGCCATTGAACTCGATGTATGAGCCCTTAGTCCCCTACCTGGCGCGCCAACTGTCGGATTGTTATTCCGGCCAGACCACCAGGGGTGTACCCGGTGGTAGAGTTTCAGGATGGGGATCTCAGGACCAAGAGCTCGATGGTTACACGAAGATGCAGGGACTTAGATAGGTTCGGGCCGTAATGTGTGTAATACCCTATGTCCTGTGTTCGGGGTTGTATTAGGGTTTGTGGAATGCTGCGAAAAAGAAGAAGTGCCTATGGGTCTTCCCACGTCTCCCTTATATAGACTAGGAGCCGTAGGGGTACAAGAAAGGTATGCTCGGGTTGTTTTACAAGGAAGGAGGTCGGTTAAGGTCCCTAGATATCTGGGCTTCTAGTTGGAGCCTCTCATCCTGATCTACTAAAGATCCTTTCCGTGCATAGCCGAGTCCTATACGCCGAGTAGCTATAGCCGAGTCACCGAGCAGGGTAGTTACCCGGGTTCGGGGACCCTGCTCGGCAGGGAGGTACATAGGTCTACCTCCGTCACATGCACTATCCCTTATTCCAAAATATTCCGCGCCTGTAAGTAGTCCGACTGCCCTTGGGCTGACAAGCCCCTGAGCTCTTCGTAGCCGAGTTCTGCAGGCGTCGAATACTTCTGAAGGCGTTATCGAGTACTCCAAGTGCCCTGAACATCCTGTCGAGTGCTTCTGAGCCTCCCGTCGAGTTCTTTGAGTAGTATTCTAAGTACTTCTGGCTGCATCAAGGCTGTGAGGTGCTCAAACCTGAAATCTTCTTTTATATGGTGCGCAATGAACTCACGCTCCATATGGTGTAGCCCCGGAGCCTTAGATTGAATCGCAGAATTAGGCTGAGGATCAGCTCAGTATTTTTCCTTATCTTCCAAATATTTGAAAAATATGCTATTAGTGACACGTATCCTACAGCCCCCGAGACTTGAATCTAAATCCTAAGATTTGGAATTAAGGATCCAAACTCGTGGTAAATAATTTATCCTGATGTGTCAGACCTGGGGCAGCAGGACTGCTCAAAGGCGTGGATTGTTCTAGAATAAGGGATAGTGCATGGCATGTACTATTAGACCAGGGGCAGCGGGACTGCTCATAGGCATAGAATGTTCTAGGATAAGGAATAGTTCATGGATGTACATTACTTCTATTGTAACTACCCGAATAGGTGTAGAACTAGTTGTAGTACAAGGAAAACTACCCGACCTTGTCGGAGTAGGGTTCCAACAGTGCTTGGCTAGGACTTTCCATGTAACCCTGTCCCCCCGGAGAATATAAGGGCTGGCGGGGACCCACTCCAAACAAAAGACAATCATAACAACACCTAAGGCAATACAAGCAACCACACAGGACGTAGGGTATTATGCACCTGGCGGCCCGAACCTGTCTAAATCCTTGTGTTCCTTGCACCATCGAGTTCCAGAGCTAGTCAATCCCTTGCCTACAATCCTACTGCTAAAGGTATCTCTGAGCAAGCTTGGCAGCTAAACACCGACATAGAGCCCTAGGTAGGGGGTTCGGCGAGATGATAACTAGCGAATTCGATGGCCGAATCAAGCGACGCCAATACGGTGGCCGAAGGCACAACCCTCGTCTTTGGTTTCTGGGCTTGCACGGCTGATGGATCGGGCGGCTTCACCGGCCACCTGATCACGCCTAAGGAACCAGAAGCAAAACTTGACGATCAACCCGCCAAAACAGCTGAAGCTCCCAAACTCGACGAAAAATTGTCAAATCAAACCTCACCTGCTCTCGACTTCAGCCAGAAAGAAAGCAGTTCTGGTCGGAAAGACTTGGGAATATGTCGACTCCAACTCGTCTTAACGAGTCAGCCGAGTCCGACACTGACTATCAGATTTCTATTCCGACTAGTCCACCAGGGGTACCCGGCCGTAGAGTTTCAGGACGAGGATTTCAGGAGCAAGAGCTCAATGGTAACACAGAAACAAGGGGCTTAGACAGGTTCGGGCCGCAATGAGCGTAATACCCTACGTCCTGTGTTCGTTGTGGTATTAGGGTTTCGGATGGGTTACAAAGGGTTGTATGATGTTGCGATGAGATGTCCTATGGGTCTACCCACGTCCCCTTTATATAGACCAGGAGCCGTGGGGTACAAGTATTGCAGGATTTACTCGAGTTGTTACATGGCAGAATGTCAAGTTGCCGTGGGGTACAAGTTGGAGCCTTCATCCTTATACATAGAGGATCCTTCCTCCATGCAGCCGAGTCCCTGTATGTCGGGTAGTTGTTGCCGAGTCACCGAGAAGGGTAGCCACCCGGATACGGGGACCCTACTCGGTAGGGAGGTACATAGATCTACCTCCGTAAAGCCCTCGAGCGCCGGAGGGTCGAGTCAAACCTTGACGTCTTGGACGAGGTCTTTCGGTGCTCTTGAGAAAATCTTGAACCATATAAAAAATCTCGAGCGGGATGTGCCCCTGCGCGCAATCGTTGGGTGTAGCCCCCAAGCCTTTTAAGGTTTCGGAGAAGCATTTCGAGGGTCAAAGAATCAATCCCTTGCTTTTCGTAGTCCGACTGCCTGAACACCTTGCAGACTATCAGAGTACCCAGCTACCCTTCATGATACGGCCAACCGGGTCACGAAGTTTTACTTACAGCTGATCGCGCTAAGCCGACTGTGACACCTCAGGTGTCTAGTTCCTAAATTAGAGTTTAAGGTGTGAATTTTGTGTTTATTCCTGTTTGATTGTTAAAAACTTTGTAGTGCAAAAGTAAGGGTATTTAGGTAATTATGAAAATTATAAGTCCTTTTGTGCATAAAAGTTTTGACTTAAGAAATATTTTCAACTTTATAAAGGGATTTCTTGGAAATGTGCTTATAATAATTATTTTAGATAGAATTATTGCATTTTAGCCCAAAAATATAGTAATTTTAATATTAAAAGTATTTTTCCCTAATGAAATAGTGTTCTTTTAAGATTATAAAAATATCTTCAAAACCTTTGATCTAGTAAAAATTTGCATAACATGAAAGTTGTAGATCTTGAAAAATTGAACAACTTTCATGTTGGGCACTTTTCCATTTGAGCTCTAAATCAGAGGGAAAATTTACTTTTCAGTTTAGCCCCTGAAGTGTTTGGAAATTGCCAAACCACCCTTCTTCTGCCCCCTCTCTGTTTCTCTTTTGCTCGAAACAGGGGTGCCGCCCCTCATCACCGTTTGGCCGCCGCTGGCCATCTCCGCCCATGGCTTGCTGCCTAGCCTCACCACCTGGCCCCTCCAGCTCTGCCTGGTCCCATTCCCTTTCACGCTGGCCGCCGGCATGCATGCCATGCCGCCGCGCCATGCCACGGCTGCCGTCCGCCCCTTGCTTTTTACTCCGGCGAGCCCAACGGCCGCTGGAAACCGCCCACCACCTTGGCAAGCTCTTCTCCTTGTTTGCTCACTTATCTTCACCCTCTCCAGGCTATAAATAGCCCCAACCATCACCGGCCTTCCTCCACCGCCGCTACAGCCTACTCCGGCCACCACCGGCCCCTTCTTGCTCTCCTTGCTCAGATCTGTGCCCTCCCCTTTCCATCGAGCCTAAGCACTCACCCTCAATCCCTTTTACACGCTCGGGCCCAAGGACCGAGCCTTTCCCTCCCTATTCGGCCAGAATGCCACCGCCGCCCACCATTGCCGCCGCCGGAGCTCGACCCTGTCGTGGAGCCCCTAGCTCCGGTCTTCCTCCGCACAAATTGAGCACTCTACTAGCCTCGCCTCACTTCAGTGAAGCTTCCCGGCTCGACCCCCTCCACCATACCATGCCGGAGCGCCGCCTCAGTCGAAGCACCTCGTGGCCGGCCGCCTGCTCCCGTCGTGCCACCACCCTAGGTCCTCTCTGCCCCAACTAAAACCCCCAGTAGATGTGCACGAGCCCCCTCCCTCTTTTCTGCAACTTGCTCCCACCGCCGGCGAGCCTCCTCGCTGGGAAAACGGCCAGCCACCGTCCCTCTGTTCCCCAAACCGGCCAAGGGCCTATTTGTGAGCCCCAAATCTTTCCGAGCCCACTTTTGCAAAATCCAGGGACCTAAACCTAATTTCTAGTTTTATTGTTACCCTTTTTGCAGTAAACTTTGAAAATTCATAGTAATTTGTTGAAAAATCATAAAATAGCAAATAAATACATTTTTGAATCCTTATTAAAATTTCTATCTTTTGGACCCATAATATGTTTAATAGTATAATAAAACTAGTTGTTCTTACTCTTTTAAATAATTAATGTTTGGAGTCATGTCATGCTATGAAATTTTTATGGTAGCAAGTATATTTGATGCTAGTTTTAATCTAAAACTTTTGATCTTTATACTTGTCTTTTGCTTATTATTTCATGTGTTTTACCAATAATGTTAAGAAATGCATGTTTTATTTACATCCCATGCTCCAATAATGTGTTGCTTGTGATTTTTGAACCATGTGTTGTTTACGTTATGAGTAGCACTGTATAAATTTTGTTGGACCAATACAAGTCTTTAACCTGGGTTCTTAAATATTTTGATATTTAATGTTTGATCAATGTTTGTTTGGTGAGATTTGCTCCTGTTAATTTTTGTAACTAAAATTTTTTATGCTAGCCACTAATAGCTATGTGAATGAAATCATGTTGTCTAATTAATTAATTTTGGTAAAATGCTACTCCACTAATGTTTACTAAGTTTAGGTTAAAATGATTGAATGTTGAATCATGTTATATTTGCATTAAGGTCTAAGTTGATTGACTTCTTTTATTTTCAACCATAGATTTGAATGACACCATTTTATATTGCTTAGGGTAATTAACCTTGTTATTGATGGAATATGTTATGTTTGCTTTTAATCCATAAATGACTGCCCAGTGAATAGAAAGTGAAATGATTGTTTTCCTGACTTAAGTTTATTGGAAAACCAACTTTTTAGTGAAGGAAAGCTATATTCAAGCACCTCACTAATTTCAAGTACTGCATTGCATATAGAAATAATATCGTTAGTCGACGAAACATAGGAACTTATCCAGAAACCAGATGGGAATATTTCTGAAGCCCAGATCAACGTTGCGGAATCAACTGAAGTCCTGAATCCAGATTCAGAAGAGCTAAAGCTTACTAACTACGTAGACATCACTAAAGGCAAGCCCCGGTGCATAATCCTATTATTTTATGCAACTTTTTATACCTATTTTCTTATGCATTTAAGTGATTGGAGTTGAATGAAAACCTAGATGCATAATCTTAGGCACCTATTGTTTGAATACTAGAAATAGAGTTCGACTAGATGCTATGCTAATAGGATCGGTAAAAGTCGAGTGATTTCCTGTCACTCGCGAGCTTTATAGGAGTTGATTGTTTACATTCCTGCAATCACTATAAGGATCACGGACGGATTTGGTCAACCTCTTCATTTGAAATCCGTCTGTGTTGATAAATCTGCTAAGGCCGCAGTGTGTGGTAGTGGTGGTTAAGCGTTTGAAAGTACTAGCCACATGCCGTAAATATGGTACGCGGCAAGCCTAGTAACTTCTCGGCCCGGCAAGTGGACATACCTCCCACTCTCTTAAAGATAGGAAAATATATATTAGTTGCACAACATCACGGGTACAAAGATGTGGGATTCTCTGTAGTCGGGGAGAGTGGCACTGATCCATGAACCGGAATGAGAAGCCAAAGGTTGCTTGGGAGTGACTCAATGGTGCTCCAAGCGTGTGTGTTAGGTTTATCCTTGCAAGGTTTGAAATTCGATTCGGAATCATCCCCCTCTCACGAAGATTGAAACTGCTTAATCCCTTTGCTGCATAGAGTACGAAGTTGAACAATGATGATCTCAATATGGTTGGATGCAAACAATTTTCTACCATGCTTGTATAGATAGGTGCTTACCTAGAATAATTAATGAAACTAGAATCTGGAAGCTAAAACTTGAAATTAAGGATATACTCTTAGTTGCTTTTCAGCAAAAGTAAACCCAGAGCTTTCACAAGCCCTTGCATGTCTAGTTAAAGGAATATTTTATATCCTTTTTCGGGTAAGCCTTGCTGAGTATTAGTATACTCAGTCTTGCTTATAACTTTGTTTGCAGGTAATTTTGAGAATACTTGGTGAGATTGACATCATGTATGGGCTTCATCATGATGTCATATATCGTTGCTAGTTGTCGTTTTCTTCTTTTGATTTCTGAGGTACTCTGCCTAAATTCTTAAACTTAGTTTGTAATAACTTTTACTATTAAAGTTGAATTATGGTTATTGTAATCTCTGAACTCACCTTCGTGTGAGATATGTTGTTTCGATCCGAAATTCAGTTGTTTTATCGGGATTTTACTCGACAGACTGTCAAATTATTCTGTCTTAAGTTCGTATTAACCATTTTATTGATATTATTGATGGTTTACACATTTAATCCATATTAATTTTGACGGTTCTGCCACAGCTGGTACCAGAGCCGAAATATACACAGAGGTTACTATAAACCCTAAAAACTATTTTTGGAATAAAAGATGCGCTCACCAAAGTATTTATAAAATTACGTTGGACTCGTTAAGGATTGTGCTTAGATCGTAAAGCCCTAGGGTGATGATTTTATGGGTATTATAGGTGGCTATCAGATATATATATACTATTTGTTTTTCTGCAGGTACACTAACCATCCTTTGATAGGTTAAGAACGATTAGGAATCATCGACTAGATACTATAGGGAGAGATGTATCTATACTATGCCACGGAAACTAACCACGTAAGGCCAAATGTATTTGGTAGTTATTTTTGGTTGTGAGGACGATAGAATGTGCATGCATTGTTGAATTTGAATATTTTAATCCTTGTTTAAGTTAATAAATGTTTTGAGCATCTTTCTAAGGATCTTTAGAGTGCTTTATCCTGTTTGTTTGGTTAGTGAGAATTTGACGAGTGCCTTGTTTTAATACCCCAAGTTTGTTGACGTTTGGAAAGGTAAACTACTTGAGCTAGGTAGAGCCTTTGTGCCCTTGATCTTTTGATCAAGGAGATTCAAATGATCAACTAGCCTTGTTGAAGTTTGATCATTCCTGGATTCTTATGAAACCCCACGTTTCAATGGATCAGAATCACATCTTTCTGCAGTCTTACTAAAGCAATAGTCTTCTATCATCATCTTGCCATTTGATCCCTTGAATTAAATGGCAAAGCTTTGTCAATTTTTTTCCTTTTTTCGATATCATGGATTCCAGAACTAATAAAGAAGTTTGTACACTGATGATGGATCCAGAGACACAAAATAATCTGGAAGGCTTTGAAAATATCAGTGGGCTATCAACCACATCATCGCCAGCACTGGACAACCTAGTGGAACTAATAGCTACTCAAAATGATCTGCTCCCTCAACTTTTTCAAGGACAACAGACAATCCAGCAGTTACTACAACAACAACAACACCAATCATGTGGATGCGCTATACACCAACCTCCGGTTGCAAATTATCAAGGGCCCAATGAGGAAACAAAGGAATAAAAGGATATTTACACGGACTCCCTTTTATCTCCATTACAACTTCCGATGAAGTTTGAGGAAATGAAGGCTTGGAATCCCAAACATAGTCTAGACCCTGTAGATTTGACTGGATGGGAAATTACATGCACGGAGTTTATCCCACGTCATCGACATCAAGTTGTCAAAACTCCTGACCCTGATACAGTTTCCAAGGCCCCACCGAAGAATGCTCTATTAGGTAAATGGATTTTTAGGCCACCCCAACATCAGGGAGCAACTAGATTTTTAATGCCTCAGCAGCAGCAACAGTCTGGTCCAAAGCTAAATGATCAACAGTTCAGTCGTAGGAATAGTTAAAACCATTGTTTCAATTGCGGGAGTACCTCCCACTTTGCTAAAAATTGTCCTCAACCCAAGAAATCTTACCCGAGACAGAACTTCAACCAGAACTCTAATCAGAACAATCAAGGCAAGGGCAAGAAGCGAGTCATGCAAGTTAGGCAAGGGAAGATCAACTTTACCACCCTTGCTGAACTACCGGAGGACTGTCAACTATGACGAGTACATTTTCTATCCCTCACAAATCTGCAGTCACACTACTTGATTCTGATGTAACTCGTAGTTTTGATAGTATAAGGTTCTGAATCAGAAAAGGTTGGACATCTGTCATATAAGTTGCTATCCATTCCTACTCTCGAATCTCGGGATGAGATTCTTTTTAAGGGGGGTAGGCTGTGACACCTCAGGTGTCTAGCTCCTAAATTAGAGTTTAAGGTGTGAATTTTGTGTTTATTCCTGTTTGATTGTTAAATACTTTGTAGTGTAAAAGTAAGGGTATTTAGGTAATTATGAAAATTATAAGTCCTTTTGTGCAAAAAAGTTTTGACATAAGAAATATTTTCAACTTTATAAAGGGCTTTCTTGCAAATGTGCTTATAATAATTATTTTAGATAGCATTTCTGCATTTTAGCCCAAAAATATAGTAATTTTGCTATTAAAAGTAGTTTTCCCTAATGAAATAGTGTTCTTTTGAGATTATAAAAATATCTTCAAAAACTTTGATCTAGTAAAAATTTGCATAACATGAAAGTTGTAGATCTTGAAAAATTGAACAACTTTAATGTTGCGAACTTTTTAATTTGAGCTCTAAATCAGAGGGGAAATTTACTTTTCAGTTTAGCACCTGAAGTTTTTGGAAATTGCTAAACCACCCTTCTTCTTCCCCCTCTCTGTTTCTCTTTTGCTCGAAACAGGGGTGCCGCCCCTTGTCGCCGTTTGGCCGCCGCCGGCCATCTCCTCCCATGGCTTGCCGCCTAGCCTCGCCACCTGGCCCCTCCAGCTCTCCCTGGTCCCATTCCCTTTCACGCTGGCCGCCGGCATGCATGCCACGCCGCCGCGCCATGCCACGGCTGCCGTCCACCCCTTGCTTTTTACTCCGGCGAGCCCAACGGCAGCTGGAAACCGCCCACCACCTTGGCAAGCTCATCTCCTTGTCTGCTCACTTATCTTCACCCTCTCTAGGCTATAAATAGACCCGGCCATCACCGGCCTTCCTCCACCGCCGCTACAGCCTACTCTGGCCACCACCGGCCCCTTCTTGCTCTCCTCGCTCAGACCTGTGCACTCCCCTTTCCATCGAGCCTAAGCGCTCACCCTCGATCCCTTTTACACGCTCGGGCCCAAGGACCGATGTAAGGATCACCGGGGTGTCCGACCCTAGAGGGGGAGGGGATGAATAGGGTCGCTAATCACTTTCTATCTTGGGGCTCAATCTATTTGCATAAAATAAACCTAACACGTCCTACACATGCTAGTTATGACTAAGGTTTATCTATGCTACTCTCTACTTACCCCTAAAAGACTTGCAACCTATAGCCAATCCTAATCAAACTAACTAGGAAAGTAAAGGCACGCAAGATAGAGCAAATGTGGAAACGTAATACGGTAAGTAAAGAGGTAAGGGAGAGAATATGCAAACTCCTGTGAAGACACAAAGACACACGAATTAACGTGGTTCGGTTAGGACACCAAGTCCCTCCCTACGTCCATGGCCACTTGTCCAACACGAACAAGTGTGATGCCAAGTCTCTTCGCTTGATCACCGTCTTGCGTTCGCCACCAAGGCTTCCGGCAAGCAAAGGCTAAGTGGCGCCAAGTCACCAAGACAAGGCCACCGCCACCGTCTCTCTCAAAGCGTCACCAACGGCACCGTCTTCACTATTGGAGCTTCTCACCAAGAGGGGTCTCCTTCCCCGCACAAAGTGTCGTTGCCGCTCCACACCAAGTTGGAGGGTCACACGACGAGTACACAAGATGCTTGTCACAGCAAGACTTTCTCTCAAGCTAGTTCTCTCAAGAACTAAGCCTAATCAAGCACTAAGCACTCTCACAAGTGTGCTTAAGCCTATATGATGTACAATGAAGCTCTAAGATGGTTGGAGAGCATCTTTAACACTTTTATGCTTCCATAGTCTCCAGCAACCTCAAATGACCCGGCCTTGGGGGTATATATAGGCAGCACAAGCAAATATAGCCATTGGAGAAAAGCTGCTAGAAAAATACTTAATGCCGGTTAATCCGACGCACCTCCAATAGCCATCGTCGGTTCAACCGGTGATACTAAACTGCCCACCACAAAAACTAGCCGTTATGTGTACGGGCAATCAACCGATGCTGCGTCGGTTTAACCGGTGAGTGTAGTTGTCTTGTGAACTCTGAAAAACAAACTCTCTGGACAACTGCCCCGACGTTCACCAAGACCCAATCGTCGGTTCATCCGGTGTATAGACCTTGCCTCAGCTTCTGGGTCCATTGCACCGACGTATTCAACTTCCGTAACGTCGGTTCAACCGGTGAAACCAAAATTCCTGGTGTGCTCCAAGTCAATGCACCGACGTATGTTATTTTCTCAGCATCGGTTCAACTGGTGATACTAAAGTATCTCTGTCTTTATTTCTTTGACTTGGTTTTCTTCACGGTCTCTTCAATTCTTGTCCTGTGGACCGAAGAGGCGGAACCACCGTAGGGGTGGCCCTTCGGGCCTAACTACGCCTATCTTCTCTTTGTCATCACTTGAACCTAAAAGCCTGAGAATGGTCATCTTAACAATCATATTAGTCCAAGTGTTGTGTTGTCTATATCAATCACCAAAACATTATATTGAAATATGGCATGGGAGACCATTTTCGCTACAACCGAGCCTTTCCCTCCCTATTCGCCCAGAATGCCACCGCCGCCCACCATTGCCACCGCCGGAAATCGACCTGTCGTGGAGCCCCTAGCTTCGGTCTTCCTCCGCCCAAATTGAGCACTCTAGTAGCCTCGCCTCGCTTCAGTGAAGCTTCCCGGCCCGACCCCCTCTGCCATACCATGCCAGAGCGCAACCTCCGTCGAAGCACCTCGCCGCCGGCCGCCTGCTCCTGTCATGCCACCACCCTAGGTCCTCTCTGCCCCAACTGAAACCCCCAGTAGGTGCGCACGAGCCCCCTCCCTCTTTTCCCCAACTTGCTCCCACCGCCGGCGAGCCTCCTCGCCGGGAAAACAGCCAGCCACCGTCCCTCTGTTCCCCAAACCGGCCAAGGGCCTATTTGTGAGCCCCAAATCTTTCTGAGCCCTCTTTTGCAAAATCCAAGGACCTAAACCTAATTTCTAGTTTTATTGTTACCCTTTTGCAGTAAACTTTGAAAATTCATAGTAATTTGTAGAAAAATCATAAAATAGCAAATAAATACTTTTTGGAATCCTTATTAAAATGTCTATCTTTTGGAACCATAATATGACATGTTTTAGTTAGAAATTCTTGCTGAAAAAATAGAATTATTTTTAATAGTATAATAAAACTAGTTGTTCTTACCCTTTTAAATAATTAATGTTTGGAGTCATGTCATGCTATGAAATTTTTATGGTAGCAAGTATATTTGATGCTAGTTTTAATGTAAATTTTTTGATCTTTATACTTCTTTTTGCTTATTATTTCATGTGTTTTACCAATAATGTTAAGAAATGCTTGTTTTATTTATATCCCATGCTCCAATAATGTGTTGCTTGTGATTTTTCAACCATGTGTTGTTTATGTTATGAGTAGCACTGTATAAATTTTGTTGGACCAATACTAGTCTTTAACCTAGGTTCTTAAATATTTTGATATTTAATGTTTGATCCCTATTTGTTTGGTGAGATTTGCTCCTGTTAATTTTTGTAACTAAAATTTTTTATGCTAGCCTCTACTAGCTATGTGAATGAAATCTTGTTGTCTAATTAATTAATTTTGATAAAATACTACTCCACTAATGTTTACTAAGTTTAGGTTAAAATGATTGAATGTTGAATCATGTTATATTTGCATTAAGGTCTAAGTTGATTGACTTCTTTTGTTTTCAACAATAGATTTGAATGACACCATTTTATATTGCTTAGGGTAATTAACCTTGTAATTGATGGAATCTGTTATGTTTGCTTTTACTCCATAAATGACTGCCCAGTAAATAGAAAGTGAAATGATTGTTTTCCTGACTTAAGTTTATTGAAAAACCAACTTTTTAGTGAAGGAAAGCTATACTCAAGCACTTCACTAATTTCAACTACTACATTGCATATAGAAATAATATCATTAGTCGATGGAACGTACGAACTTATCCAGGAACCAGACGGGAATATTTCTGAAGCCCAGATCAACGTTGCGGAATCAACTAAAGTCCTGAATCCATATTTAGAAGAGCTAAAGCTTACTAACTTCGTAGACGTCACTAAAGGCAAGCCCCGGTGCATAATCCTATTATTTTATGCAACTTTTTATACCTATTTTCTAATGCATTTAAGTGATTGGAGTTGAATGAAAACCTAGATGCATAATCTTAGGCACCTATTTTTTGAATACTAGATGCCATGCTAATAGATCGGTAAAAGTCGAGTGATTTCCTGTCACTCGCGAGCTTTATAAGAGTTGATTGTTTACATTCCTGCAATCACTATAAGGATCACGGACGGATTTGGTCAACCTCTTCATTTGAAATTCGTCTGTGTTGATGAATCTGCTAAGGCCGCAGTGTGTGGTAGCGGTGGTTAAGCGTTTGAAAGTACTAGCCACATGCCGTAAATATGGTATGCGGCAAGCCTAGTAACTTCTCGGCCCGGCAAGTGGACATACCTCCCACTCTCTCTTAGAGATAGGAAAATATATATTAGTTGCACAACATCACAGGTACAGAGATGTGGGATTCTCTGTAGTCGGGGAGAGTGGCACTGATTCATGAACCGGAATGAGAAGCCAAAGGTTGCTTGGGAGTGACTCAACGGTGCTCCAAGCGTGTGTGTTAGGTTTATCCTTGCAAGGTTTGAAATTCGATTTGGAATCGTCCGCCTCTCACGAAGATTGAGACTGCTTAATCCCTTTGCTGCATAGAGTAAGAAGTTGAACAATGATGATCTCAATATGGTTGGATGCAAACAATTTTCTACAGTGCTGGTATAGATAGGTGCTTACCTAGAATAATTAATGAAACTAGAATCTGGAAGCTAAAACTTAAAATTAAGGATATACTCTTAGTTGCTTTTCAGCAAAAGTAAACCCAGAGCTTTCACAAGCCTTTGCATGTCTAGTTAAAGGAATATTTTATATCCTTTTTCGGTTAAGCCTTGCTGAGTATTAGTATACTCAGTCTTGCTTGTAACTTTGTTTTTAGGTAATTTTGAGAATACTTGGTGAGATTGACGTCATGTACGGGCTTCATCATGATGTCATATATCGTTGCTAGTTGTCGTTTTCTTCTTTTGATTTCTGAGGTACTCTGCTTAAATTCTTAAACTTAGTTTGCAATAACTTTTACTATTAAAGTTGAATTATGGTTATTGTAATCTCTGGACTCACCTTCGTGTGAGGTATGTTGTTTCGATCCGAAATTCAGTGGTTTTATTGGGATTTTACCCGACAGACTATCAAATTATTCTGTCTTAAGTGTGTATTAACCATTTTAGTGATATTAGTGATGGTTTACGCATTTAATCTAGATTAATTTTGGTGGTTCCGCCACACCGACTTCCGAAGAAAGTTAATTTCCAAGCTCCCGGAAGTTCCCAGAACTTGCCTCGACACCCAGTTTCCGAACAAGGTCACCAGTGGGGTTATGGAGATGTGCCGGGCTGTAATGTCAGCCAGCCCCCGAGCAGTCTCGCTGTCGTAGTCATGGAGATGCGCCGAGTGGTTGCGGCGTCCAGACCCTGAGGTACTGGCGGGGTCACAGAGACACGCTGGGTAGTAACGGCGCCAAACCCCCGAGCGGGGTCGCTGGCGGGGTCACGGAGACACGCTAGGTAGTAACGGTGCCCAGCCCCCGAGCGGGGTCGCTGGTGGAGTCATGGAGACATGCTGAGTGGTTGCGGTGGCTAGACCCTGAGGTACTGGCAGGGTCGTGGAGACACGCCGGGTAGTAACGGCGCCCAGCCCCCAAGCGGGGTCGTTGGCGGAGTCTCGGAGACGTGTCAAATGGCTTGACAGACTTCTCTAGAAGAGTCGGAGCATATTCCCAATTCGGTAAAAATCGAAGCATTCTCTTCTGACTTATTCTAATGTGGCAGAGGGGGAGAAGGGCTGTCAGAGCCAACGGTGAAAATTAAAGTTACCGTTTCGCATGCTCCTTCGCTGTATGATCCCGCTCCTGATTCGAAAATGGCCGTTGGTTTTGGATCTGCCCGTTGGAGACCCTTGGGTACTTAAACAGTCGACTCGGCCCAGAGCGGCCACCCTGTTCACGAGCACTCTGGATCCTTCCGCCGCCTTGCTGACTCACCCAGTTTCCAGAGCTTCCTAGACCTTCCTCTTCTCGCATCCTCTGCCTGTTCCTCCTCCCGTTCAGGGATCGCCGCTGCGATCGCCATGGCCACCATTCCTGCAGCCTCTTCCTCCTCAACCTCGAGGAGCACTAGGGAGGTTGCGCTGCCATTAGAGTTGTGGCAGTGGTGCACGCTGCTGGAGATGGAGATCCAGGACATGGAGGAGCACGGCGTCCTGCCGGAGAAGCAGATCTCCGGGTGGAAGTGCTGCTTCGGTGAGGAGTTCCCAACGGAGGACTGGACTGAGATCGTCGTGTTCTGGCCCTTCTACGAGAAGGGATTCGCACTACCCGCGGGGCCTTCTTCTGCGGGCTTCTTCACTTCTAGAGGCTGGAGGAAATGCACCTCAAGCCTAATTCGATCTTTATTAATCTCTGTGAGGGGTACTTGGGGATTGCTCCCCACTTCAATCTATTGCAGGCGTTGTACCGCCTCAAGCGGCACCCATCCAACGTTTAGCTGAACATAGTGGGTGGGGCCACCTTCTCTTTGCTCCTGGGGCGTGTCTACCCCGACTTCGAGCTCGCGACACCAACAAGGGCTGAGCCAAGGAGTGGTTCGTGGTGGCGAACCCGGCGCCCAGCCTCCCATCGCTCACCGGGCGTGCGTCGGAATACAAGACGTGTTACCAGGAGATGTCGATCAGGCAGGAGATGGTCCAGGTGGATCGCCTCCTCGCGGAGATTGCCGAGCTGACAGGGGCCACCGTGGCCCTCTCCTTCTGCAAGCGACTGACGCAGCCGATCCAGGAGAGGGTCCACCCTGGCTATGAGTACTGGGGTAGTCAACCTGACCTGGGGGCATAAATCACAAGGTCTCCCGGGAGGATGCGTCGAACCGAGTCGCCCGCATCATTATGGGGCAGATCCGGGACAAGGGCTGCCCAAAAGCCCACTACCTAAAGGGGCCGACCAATGCCGTAAGTATTCTTGTCTGATCCGAATAGTTTTACTTCAATTCCGAGTTGTTTCCTCTGTTTTTGCTATATTTTTCCGACTGCACTCGTTGGGTTGTAACACAACTCGGTTTGTTTGCAGGCAAAGGTCCAGGAGTTCTTGTCCCCCGCTCCTCTGCCTGAGGGGGACCCTGGCAGGAGGCTGCCAGACCCACCGAGCTATGGGAGCCGGCGGGTGACGAACTGGAGTTCTCCTCCGACTCCTCCGTGGGGAGTGAGTCAGAGGTGGAGATCACTAGGGCCTCGGGGCCGACAGCTGCGGCTGGACCCAGGATGAAGTTGTGCCGCGTCGTGAAGTGTATCCCGCTTTCGAAAGCGGGGTTGACAATGGCAAAGCGGTCGCTAAGGAGCTCTATCCCGAGTGGTGCGAGCAAGGTTCGGGGGGCGTCGGCGCCCCCATCACTGCTGGAGTGGGGCCGACTGCGGCCGGCCCGCAAGCCGAGAAGGAGGTGGAGGCCGCCCAAGGCCTGAGCCATGTGTGCACATGCGCAGGGGGTGGGTGAGGGGGGTGACACCTCCGCTCCCGGGACTTGGGGCCAAAGCGGCCATGCCTTTGAGGCCGAGTTTCAAGTTGCCCTAGAGCGGCGGGTAAGTTCTTGATCTTGCTTGGTTTTTTGGTAGTTGCCCTTTTAGTGCCGTGCCAAGAGCCTTTGCATTCTGGTGTGCAGGAAGGCATCGCTCAGCGACGCCAAGAGAAAGGTGGATGTGGCGGAACCACCCAAAATAAACGGGGTCTGACTGCGCTAATCATCATTGCGAGGCAACTCCGATCTAACTCGCACTACAATAGTAGTTCCTCGAGTAAAGTCTCGATTAAAGCCACGGTATCCGGGATCGAAACAGGCAACACTCGCACGAAGGCGAACCCAGAGAGTACGACACAAAACATCTCATACATCACAGAGTTTGCTGCAAAATTTAATTATTACAAAATATTTCTGAAAATAAGACAAGTACTACAGAGATCTTATGTACAACAGTTCATCAGAGTTCATATTTGCAGTGGAAGGATGAAAATAGTTAACGATATAATGATGTCACGATAAAGCCCATACGATACATTAATCTGTAGAGTTAGTGTTGGCCGGGAAAACAACCCATTCCACAGACCAACCCGAAGGTAAAGTAGTTAAACCAGCAAATCTATCATCCAGAGCATTACCTGAAAACAAAGCCACAAGCAAGGCTGAGTATACTAATACTCAGCAAGGCTTACCCCACTAAGGGTATACTTAGTCCACTTAACTAGACATGCAGGGCTTTTTGGCTAGAGGGGTTTGTTTTACCGGAAAGCAACTAAGAGTAGGTCCTTAATTTCAGATTTTAGCCTTCCATATTCTAGTTCATTTAACCATTCTAGATGAGCATCTATTTCTAAACAAGTATGGTAGGAAAAACATTAATCATACAACAGTATTATCATCATCAGATTCCACTTGTTACTCTATGTGACAGAAATTGTTAAGCAGTCTCAAACCGTGGGAGGCGGACGATTTGAATCGAGTTTCTTAACCTTGTAAGGCAAATCTAACTCACACGTATGGGGAACTACGCCACCCATACAACTTTTCCCCTTTCTTCCTAGATCGTGGATTAGGGCCACCCACCCAGAGTACAAGAGGTCCACGCACCATGGACACTACCGGGCCGATTCTGCTCTTGCACTTGCCTTTAGACGGGACCGATGTTAGACGGGTGGGAGAAGTCCACTCGCCGGTCAAATCAGGCACCGAGCTTACCGATTACCATATTCTCGGCATGTGGCTAGTTCGTTCACATGCTTAATGAAATGTGCCACACACCGTGACCTTAATAAATTTTCCACTACACCGACGAGGTATCACAACTACACAACCCTGCCCGTTGTCCTTATATTGCAATAGTAAGTAAAGTCAATCAACTCCTATGATCTCGCGAGAGGCAGGAAACCACTCGACTTTTACTGGTCCTAGTTAGCGGGGCAACTAGTCGTAATAAACTAAGGTGAACAGTATATAGGTACCTAGGAGTATGTAACTATGGTTTCAACCAACTCCTAAGAACGTAAATGCGCAAATAAAATTATTACGACACATATCAAATACTTAGATGTAAATATGAGCGAAAATAAAGGGTTCATGCACCGGGGCTTGCCTTCCTTAGCAAAGTTAGCCTTGGGCTCTTCCGAATATTGGTCCGGGTCTTGATTAAATTCAATTAGATTCAAATCAGTTAAACTCAAATTAGATTCATGCTTTTCAATCTCGGACTCGGGAATAGACTTGGAAGTTCCATCAGCGGGAGCGGTTGGTTATATATGAATGCAAAATGATCTTTGTTACAACACGATACAAATACTTTTGTTTCCTTCATGATAAAGTTGCAGTCCAATAAAAGTGTTACTTAGGTGATGTACTTGTTTAACTTGTTTTACTGGGCAGTCATTTATAGAGTAGTTAGTGTATTTACTTTACTTCATTAAATGAACTGGGTGGCAGTTTTAAATTTCTAGACAAAACACACAAGGATAATTGCCATAAATCAAAAGAGAAGCTAGAATCAAGTTCTAGTGCTGAAAATTTTACACAAAACAGTGGACATACTCTAGAGCTTACAGTAAAAATTTTAGGTAAACCAGTAAGATATGCACTCATGAAAAATGATTGAAAAAGGGAAGGGTAGAACCAAACTAAATTTGTACAAACTGTGTCGGTGTTTACCGCCAAGCTTGCTTAGGGATATCCTTGGCAGTAAGGTTTGTAGGTAGGGATCGACTGTTCTGGAACTCGATGGTACAAGGAACACAAAGATTTAGACAGGTTCGGGCTGCGAGTTTTTGTAATACCCTACGTCCTGTATGGTTGTTTGTATTGCCTTAGGTGTTTATGATGTTTGGATGGGGTCCTTGCCAGCCCTTATATATCCGGGGGGACAGGGTTACATGGAAAGTCGTAGCCGAGTACAGTTGGAGTCCTACTACAACACAATCAGGTAGTTTCCTTTGTACTGCAGCTAGTTCTATGCCCATCCAGGTAGTTACAAAAGAGGTAAGGTATCTATCCCTTACTCTAGAATATTCTATGCCTATAAGCTGTCCCGCTGCCTCGGGTCTGACAAGCCCCCGAGCTCTTCGTAGTCGAGTCCTGCAGGCGTCGAGTACTTGGCTTATTATTTCATGTGTTTTACCAATAATGTTAATAAATGCTTGTTTTATTTATATCCCATGCTCCAATAATGTGTTGCTAGTGATTTTTGAACCATGTGTTGTTTATGTTATGAGTAGCACTGTATAAATTTTGTTGGACCAATACTAGTCTTTAACCTGGGTTCTTAAATATTTTGATATTTAATGTTTGATCCATGTTTGTTTGGTGAGATTTGCTCCTGTTAATTTTTGTAACTAAAATTTTTTATGCTAGCCTCTACTAGCTATGTGAATGAAATCATGTTGTCTAATTAATTAATTTTGGTAAAATACTACTCCACTAATGTTTACTAAGTTTAGGTTAAACTGATTGAATGTTGAATCATGTTATATTTGCATTAAGGTCTAAGTTGATTGACTTCTTGTCGGGTGCCACAATTAGGGACACCCTAATTGGGGTACTAAGATCGCTTTAAAAAACACAAACACCTGTTAAAGCAACTGGGCCCACGAAGGCCCACGACCTGCTTCCCGTCCGGAAGAAAGGAAAGGACTCAAAGAAGCCCAGCGTGCGGCCCATTCACATTCCCCTCGAACCCACTGACCAATCTCCGCCTCGTTCGAGGGTCCCTCTCGGTTCCGCTGGGCAATCTCCGTCTCGCTCGAGGGTAGCGAAACTACCCCCGAGCCGAAAACCAATCTCTGCCTTGCTCGAGGGTAGCGGATATACCCTCGAGCGGGTAACTCATTCTCCGCCTCGCTCGAGGGTAGCGGATCTACCCTCGAGCGGTGTCTCATCTCTCGCCTCGCTCGAGGCCGTCCTTCGGCACAAAGGACAAACGGCTCCGCCGCCCAACCGCTCGCCGTATGAAGGCATTCAAAGCCAGCCACTCCGCCACGGCTCAAATGACGGGCGGCGCCAGACCGCCGCTCCCGCGGTGGATGTGACCGATGTCCCATCCGCTGACCCCGATCACTGCTCCGCCACCCCGGTCGCTGTAGCAACACTGTGGACATTCAATGCGGGGCAAGACAAGTTAGCGCCGCCCCCGTTGCTGTTCTACCGACATCAACCATCCGGACTCACCTCCCGCTGGGGAAGGGGTCCGTCCGGCGATGTCACGTGTCCTTCCAAGAGGGGCACTCTGCACGCACGGGCAGGACCCCGGACCTCCCCCTTGTGGGGTCCGGGACTTCCACGCGCTCCCGGACCTTCTAGTGTGCACGCTCACACTCGACCAGGGGGTCCGGGACCATCCCACGCCATTACTACCGCCGGGACACTGTAGGACGACCGGCGCAATCTTCGCGGGACCAAGGACAGAACCCAGGACGACAACGACGCGCGCCGCCTTCCCACAGTACAATTTCTACAGTGTTCGACCACAGTACCCCCGCGATTTAAGGGGAAACGATGACTTCCATATCCCCACTCGTGTGCACCGCCCTTCCTTGTGACTATAAAAGGAGGAGGTGGGCTTCCTTAGGCGTGGTGGGCGGCAGGTTCTCTGGTTTTTCTCCCTCAGAAAGGCCTCAGCACTACTGAACACTCACCTCAACCGACTCCACTCCTAGCAAAGACTTGGGAGCTTCCCTCCCTCTCTCGCTTTGCTTGTATCCCCTACTACAAGCACTCCGGGTGCAAGATACTACAGTGCCCTCGCACACCCCCTTTGCTGGACGTACGGCCCCGCGGCCGGAACCAGGGTAAACCGTGCGTTACTGTGATTGCCTCTTGCATCATCATCTGGGACGAGAAAACACACAGCATTCACCAGTTGGGATCCGGGCCCCCGGGCCGGGACACCGACAGTTGGCGCGCCAGGTAGGGGCAGCCGCGTGACATTTTTTCTCTCTTTTTTCCCATTTGATCTCCAGGGATGGCGAGCAGATCCAACCCATACCCCATGGGTGTCTCGGATCCGCTCCCCGCTGGGTTTGTGATCTGGTTCGGGAGTCTCTAGTTCAGAGCGACCGGCAACGGTTACCTCATGCAGCTCCTCTCCTCCGAACGCAACCTCATCACTCCGACTTCGCCAGCCCGGTGCAACAGGCGCTCGGGTCAGCGTTCGCGACAAGCACGTGCGGAGCGGCATCGTGCGGCACGCCACAGCTCCCCCACGTGGCCTACCCTGAGACGGCGAGCTCGATCGCCGACGACGTCAACTTCTTCATGAACAACTTCGCGGCCGAGGAGGCCGAGGACTACTCCGGGGTCTACGACCACGACGCTCTTCGCTCGTTCCAGCTGGCGACGGCGTACTGCCTCACCTGCTCCGAAGACTCTAGTGAGGGGGACTTCGATCCTTCCCGGGAATGCTTCATGGTGGACCTTGCGGACGAGCAAAATGTCAACGCCCCAGGCAACGACGGGGAAGCCGGGGCGGACGCGCGGGCAAAGCAACCGGCGAACCCGCCTGCAGCACCTTCCTCGTCAAGCTCGGCGGCGCGACAAGCCCAGCTGGCGCAGCTCAAAGAGCTTCAAGCCAAGCTCGACGAGCAGCGTCAATAAACCTAGGAGCTGCGCGCCGCACTCGAGCAGCAGCGTACCGCGCGCGGTACACATGCCCAGGCGGCGGGACGTGTCGCCCGAGAGCGCATCATGGCCGACGACAATGTCGACAAATCGCCGGAACTGAAGACGGCGGGGGAGAAGCTCGTCGCTGCGGCTTACCTACTCCAAGCTATGCCCGAGCCATCGACACCCTCGGGTCGCAACCTGCGCCGCGAGGCACAGGAGCTCATCGAGCAAGCTGCCGTGCAGCAGGCCGAGAGTTCTACGTCTCGCATGCGCTCGAAGGCCCCGGAGCAGTGTGATGGGACTGCGCACCAGGACCGTGAGGTTTCTGTGTACACACCCCCAGCGGGGAGGGGCAAGGCAGCCGTAGTGCCCGCTGCGAGGGCACCCTCGGTGCACGAGCGCATCGGCAGAGTTCCCGTAAGGGAGCGAATCCGTGACACTCGCGGACACGCCGGTGACGGCGATGCCCGCAACGTCATCAACGGCAGGAGGTACACCCCTCGACGGGGTGGACGCTTCGACCCCGAGCACGACAGGGGTGAGTCACCGAAGCCTCTGGGTACCCGGGTGTTCAGCCGGGAGATTCGGACCGCGCCTTTTCCCCCGCGCTTTCGACAACCCAACACCCTCGTCAAATACTCGGGCGAGACTGATCCTGCAGTCTGGCTCAATGACTACCGCCTAGCGTGCCAGCTAGGCGGCGTGATGGAGGACGCGGTCATCATCCGCAACCTTCCTCTTCATCTTGCGGATGCCACACGAACGTGGCTCGAGCACCTGCCAGCGGATCAGATCCACAATTGCTCCGATTTGGTCCACATCTTCGTGGGCAATTTCCAGGGCACGTACATGCGCCCTGGGAACTCCTGGGACCTCAAAGGGTGTCGTCAGAAGCCCCGCGAATCCCAGCGTGACTACGTGCGGCGCTTCTCCAAGCAGTGCACCGAGCTCCCCAGCGTCACCCACGTCGAGGTCATTAACGCTTTCCTCGAGGGTACGACGTGTAGGAATCTGGTGCATGAGCTCGCGAGAAGCCGACCCGTTAATACCAACGAGTTGTTCGACGCTGCCACCAACTTCGCCGCCGGCGAGGAGGCTGTTGGTGCCATCTTTGACGACAAATCGAGCAAGCGCAAGGACGATGCGCCCGCGGAGGGCGGCAGCGTCAAGCCCAATGCCCCCGCCAAGAAATTGAAGCAGGGGAGGAAGGGAAAGAAGCCGGTCCCACCAAACCAGCATGAGTCGGGGCGGGCGGAGGAGTCCGAGGAGGCCTTCGCTGCCGCCCCAGACCGCAAAGGTCCTCGAGGCCCCCCTCGAGGTGGCGGTGGCTAGTTCGACGACATGCTTAAGAAACCATGCCCTTATCACAAGGGGCCGGTCAACCATACCCTCGAGCAGTGCGAAATGCTCAAGAAGTACTATAACCGCGTCGCACATCGTAACGAAGACAAGAAGGATGCGGGCGACAAAGGTGGAGATGACGAGTTCCCCCCAGTGGAGAACGCCTTCTTCATCTTTGGAGGAGCAACGACGAATATGACTTCTCGGCAGCGCAAGCGCGAGCGCCGCGAGGTCTTCTCCGTCACCAAAGCCACGCCATCCTACCTCGACTGGTCGAAGGATACCATTGCCTTTGGCCGCGAGGACCACCCCGATTACGTCCCGCATCCGGGACGGTACCCGCTCGTTGTCGACCCCATCATCGGCAACACCCGCTTCTCCAAGGTGCTCATGGACGGAGGCAGCGGCCTCAACATCATGTACGCCCCAACCTTGGAGCTCATGGGGATCGGACTAGACAAGCTTCGCCCCAGTAAGTCGCCATTTCATGGCGTTGCGCCGGGGAAGCGAGTCCAACCCCTCGGCCAGATCGATCTGCCTGTGTGCTTCGGCACAGCAGCCAACTTCCGCAAGGAGGTACTCACTTTCGAGGTGGTGGGATTTCGAGGGTCCTATCATGCCATCCTTGGTCGTCCTTGCTACGCCAAGTTTATGGCCGTCCCCAACTACACCTACCTCAAACTCAAAATGCCAGGTCCAAAGGGCGTCATCACCATTGGCTCTTCGTTCGAGCACGCCTACGAGTGCGACGTTGAGTGCATTGAGCGCGCGGAAGCTCAAGCGGAGGACGAGGCCCTCGCAGCCACCCTCGACAAAATGGCGAGCGAGGCCTTAGACTCCACGCACCGACACGCCGGGAGCTTCGAGCCCGCCGAGGGTATCAAGAAAGTACCCCTCGACCCAAGCCGCTCCGACGACAAGGTGTTGCAGATCAGCGCCACCCTCGACGACAAATAGGAAGTGGTGCTCGTCGATTTCCTCCGCGCCAACGCAGATATCTTTGCGTGGAGCCCCGCGGACATGCCTGGCATACCGCGGGAGGTCGCCGAGCACTCTCTTGATGTCCGACCCAACTCCAAGCTGGTGAAGCAGCGCCTAAGACGCTTCGACGAGCTCAAGCGCCGGGCGATCGGCGAGGAGTTGCAGAAACTTCTGGTGGCCGGATTCATCAAAGAGGTATTCCATCCCGAGTGGCTAGCTAACCCAGTATTAGTGAAGAAAAAGAGTGGGAGCTGGAGGATGTGTGTAGACTACACTAGTTTAAATAAGACATGTCCGAAGGTTCCCTTTCCTTTGCCACGAATCGATCAGATTGTAGACACTACTGCGGGATGTGAGCTCTTGTCCTTTCTTGATGCTTACTCCGGTTACCACCAAATCAAGATGAAAGAGTCCGACCAGCTCGCGACTTCCTTTATCACACCTTTCGGCATGTACTGCTACGTTACGATGCCCTTTGGCCTCAGAAACGCCGGAGCCACCTATCAACGGTGTATGCTCCACGTTTTTGGAGACCATCTCGGGCACAGCGTAGAAGCATATGTCGACGACATCGTTGTGAAATCCAGGAAGGCAGACGACCTGGTTGCTGATCTCAGGATCGCATTCGACTGCCTATGGGCTAAAAGGGTAAAACTAAATCCTGAGAAGTGCGTATTCGGGGTGCCTCGAGGCATGCTCTTGGGTTTCGTTGTCTCCCAGCGGGGCATCGAACCCAACCCTGACAAAGTCTCGGCCATCACTCGGATGGGACCGATCCGAGACTTGAAGGGGGTACAGAGGGTCATGGGATGCCTAGCGTCCCTTAGCCGTTTTATCTCGCGTCTCGGCGAGAAAGGCTTACCCCTGTACCGACTCTTGAGGAAAGTCGAGCGCTTCACGTGGACCCCCGAAGCTCAAGAAGCCCTCGAAAGGCTGAAGGCATCGCTCACTCGAGCTCCCATTCTCACACCACCTACGGACGGTGAGCCCCTCTATCTGTACGTAGCCGCGACGACCCAAGTGGTCAGCGCGGTGATCGTGGTCGAAAGACAAGAGGAGGGCCATGCTCAGCCCGTCCAACGACCAGTGTATTACATCAGCGAGGTGTTGTCTGAAACTAAGACACGCTATCCACAGATTCAAAAACTGCTCTACGCAGTGGTTTTGGCTCGGCGCAAGCTGCGCCACTACTTCGAGGCTCACCCCGTCACCGTGGTCTCATCTTTCCCCTTGGGAGAGATAGCTCGCAACCGGGAAGCCGAGGGTAGAATTGCCAAATGGTCTGTGGAGCTGATGGGAGAAACACTCACTTACGCCCCTCGCAAGGCAATCAAGTCCCAAATCTTGGCTGACTTCGTGGCTGAGTGGACGGACACTCAGCTACCCCCATCGCAAATCCAGGGCGAATGCTGGACTATGTACTTCGACGGGTCGGTGATGAAAACCGGCGCCGGTGCCGGCCTCCTCTTCATCTCACCCCTCGGCGAACACATACGGTACGTAATCCGTTTGCATTTCCCTGCTTCGAACAACACGGCGGAGTATGAGGCCCTCCTTGGTGGCCTCCGCATTGCCATCGAACTTGGCGTCAAACGCCTCGACATACGCGGGGACTCTCAACTTGTCGTCGATCAAGTCATGAAGGAGTCTAGCTGTCACGACCCAAAGATGGAGGCGTACTGCAACGCGGTACGCCGCCTCGAGGACAAGTTCGACGGCCTTGAGCTCAATCATGTCCCGCGCAAGTATAACGAGGACGCCGATGAACTGGCCAAGATAGCTTCAGGGCGGACCACCGTCCCCCCGAACGTCTTCGCTCGCGACATCTCCAAGCCCTCCGTCGAGTTCAATCAACCGACGGAGCCAAGCCCCTCGTCCGCCGGGCCCTCCGGCGGGAACCCCCCGGCGGACGGGGTCGAGCCCATGGACTTTGACCTCGGGACCACCTCCTCGGACGAGGCCGAAGCAATGGAAGTTGACGAGGCCCCCACTTCGCAAGACTGGCGCGTCCAGTACTTTGACTGGATAGTTCGAGGGATCTTACCCACGGACCACGCTCAGGCGCGATGCCTCGCCAGGCGGGCCAAGTCCTTCGTCCTAATCGACAATGAGCTACACAAGCGTGGCCCCTCGGGTGTCCTGCAACGATGCATCCCCATCCCCGAGGGCAAAGAGCTGATCCGCGACATCCATGCTGGCGTCTGCGGCCACCACGCCGCGCCACGCACCCTCGTGGGTAACGCGTTTCGGCAAGGCTTTTACTGGCCCACCGCGGTCGCCGACGCCACTGACGTCGTACGGACTTGCGAGGGTTGCCAGTTCTACGCTCGAAAAACACACCTCCCGGCTCATGCCCTGCAGACGATCCCCATCACATGGCCGTTTGCTGTGTGGGGACTGGACCTCGTCGGTCCGCTAAAAAAGGCGCCCAGGGGCTTCACCCACTTGCTGGTGGCGGTCGACAAATTCTCCAAGTGGATCGAGGCTCGACCCATCGGCAAGATCAAATCCGAGCAAGCAGTCCAATTCTTCACTGACATCGTCTTCAGGTTCGGGTTCCCGAACTCAATCATCACCGACAACAGCACCCAGTTCACAGGCAAGAAGTTCTTGGCGTTCTGCGACAGCTTCCACATACGTGTGGACTGGTCGGCTGTGGCACACCCGCAGACGAACGGGCAAGTGGAGCGTGCCAACGGCATGATCCTCCAAGGACTAAAGCCAAGAATCTTCAACAAGCTGAACAAGTTTGGCCGGAGGTGGCTCACGGAGCTACCCTCGGTCATCTGGAGCCTGAGGACGACCCCGAGCAGAGCCACGGGCTTTTCTCCGTTCTTCCTGGTCTATGGTGCCGAGGCTATCCTCCCCACTGACTTGGAGTACGGATCGCCGAGGCTCAAGGCATATCAAGAGCAACGAAACCAGCGAGCTCGCGAAGACTCGCTGGACCAAGTGGATAAGGCTCGAGACATGGCGCTCCTCCACTCTGCGCGCTACCAGCAGTCCTTGCGAAGGTATCAAGCGCAGAGGGTCCGGCGCCGAGACCTCAACGAAGGGGACTTGGTGCTAAGGCTTCGACAAGACAACAGGGGCCGCCACAAGCTCTCACCTCCATGGGAAGGACCGTACATAATCGCCAAGGTGCTCAAGCCCGCACGTACAAGCTGGCCAACGAAAAAGGCGAAGTCCTCACCAACGCTTGGAATATACAACAGCTACGTCGTTTTTATCCCTAGAAATTTCAAGTTTTTTGTGCATTTGCTCATACTTGTATCTTCAATTTCCCGAAACAATAAAGTACGCTTTACTGGCTTGTTTTTGGGAACCGTCCGGGCCCTCGAAGGCTAGGATGCACGTTAACACTGAGGTACGCCCGGCTTTACCCTCGGCAAAGCCGAGCCTCCCTCGGGGGCTATTACGGGGGGAACCCCCGAACGTCCCCAAAAAGGCGCCAATGTTTTTCGAAATATTTCCGTCTCGACCCTAAGTTTCTCGTATCCTTGGAAAAAACGGACGCGAGGCGTAAGCAACTACGGTACGGGGCCGGCCAAGTCGAGGGGCCGCCTACGCCTCCGGGATACGGCACCCCCCTCACCACCCTACGCCTACGTTGCTTATGAACGTGAACTTCCTCGCATATGTTTATCTAAGTCGCATACGAAGAACATGGAAATAAAGTAAAGAAACACTGGCTTGAACACACAAGGCCTCGACGGGCCACACATTCAAATTATGAAATTTCTTATACTCATAGGATGCGATAACAAAGTGCGACTATGACATAAACACTAATCTATTTACATGGGCTTCGAGGCCCAACTGTTCTACAGGCTACCATCCCCCCTTGTGGGTCTTCAGGGGCGTCGAATTCGGCGATGGGAGGGATGTCCGCCTCGAGCTTCTCGGCAAGGACGGTGGCGAACTCCTCCGCGGCCGCATCGGCTTCATCCATGATGGCCGATGCGGCGTCCGCGTCAGCATCATCGGGCACGACGTACCCCGACGACAACCTCTGGAGATCCATGAGGTAATGCGTCGAGGCCACGGCGAGAGCCCGCAGGACACCGAGGTGGAAGGTACTCTTGGTGTGTTCGGCAATCCGGCCGCCTAACGCGCGCAGGCGGCTGATCACCGAACTGCCCGAGACAGCACCATCCCCCTCGAGCTCTTGACACACACTCACGGCGGTCTGCTCCAGCTCAGCAAACTCCATCTGTGCCGCCGTGAGCGTGGTGTGAACCGCTTCCTTCGCCGCGGTCTCGTCCGCCACCTTTTGCCTCAGCTCTGAGTAAAGGAAATCAACATTAGCTACGAAAAGAAACAAATCAACGGAAAATCGAAGGTACTCACCCGCCATGTTCTTCTGCGCCTCCTCCCTCTGGGTACGGGCGGCCTCCTTGAGCGAGGACAAGGAGGCTTCTTTTTCCTTAAGGCTAGCCCCCATGTTCTGGAGGGCCACCTCCCTCTCTTCGAGGGCCACACCCTGTTCCTGGAGGGTCCCGGCGAGCGCAACCATGGCCACCTCTTTATGGAGGAGCTCGGCCTTCTGCTGCTCGAGAGTGGCGCTGAGGCGTTGCAGCTCGGCGCTCTGCGCCTCAGCCTCCCGAGCTCTATCCTCGAGCGCCGTCCGAAGGCGCTGCAGCTCGGCGGCTTGCGCCTTGGCCTCCCGGGCCTTCTGCTCCGCTGCCGCCCTTTGGGCGTCCCGCTCATCGGTGACCCAGGCCAGTTCTTCCTCCAGCGCCTGCTGACACGCCCCCAGATCGGCCATTTTTGTGTTGGCATCGATATTTTTGAGCACCAGCTCGGCGTTGTGTTGCCCGAGCTGGCTCATCTGGGAGTACAGCCGGTTCATCTCGACGCTCTTCTCGCGCGAGATTTCCCTCAGCTGCTGTAAAGGGGGACGGCGTGGGTGAAGACACGCAAAAAACTAAAACCAAATCTGATTAATTTTTGGCAGGAAATATATACCTGGCTGACCTGGTAATCCGCGTTCTGATGAAGCTGATAAGCGCGGTCGAGGGCCTGCAAGATCTCGCGCCCAACGCCCATCTACTTGTTCCAGGCCTCCTCCTCCTCCTGCTCCTTGCGAAGGAACTCTGAGGGGACACCGGACGGGACGATAACTCCGAGGTGGCTCCCCTCCGACGCCCCCGTACTCCTTGCTGCTGTCTGGCAGCTCCACCACCGCCGTTGCGCCCTCCTGCGCCGTGGGCACGGGCACTATCAAGACGGTACCCTCATCCCGAGCCTCGGTGGGCTCCGAGATGGGGGCTCCTTCTACCGCTGGCGCCTCTTGCGCCATGTCTTCTGCGAGGCCCTCGCCCTCGGCCCTCGAAGGCTCGAAGACGGGGGTCTCCTCCGCAGTTTGGCCGGCAGGGTGCTCCTGCGCGCCACCGCCAGTTTCTCCTTCTATGTCCGGCCGGGCGGCGATATCTGCGTCGCCCTGACCGGCCTCAACATCAATGACCGCTTGGGCGGCGCCACCGGCACCGCCCTGGCCGGTCCCCTCGGCGTCGGCCGCTTGAGCGGCCGCCTCGGCGCCACGGTGGCCGGCGTCGCTCTGACCGGCGTCACCCTCCTTCTCCCAGGCTTGCTGCGCCGCCTGGGCCCCTCGGGCCACTGCCTCCCGTAGCCTAGCGGCCGCCGCCTCGAGATCCAAGGCAGGCGGGGGCTGCGGCGCCGTGTGCGGAGTGCTACGAGCCCCGGTCTTGAGAGCCTTGGCCGGGGCAAGCCGCACTACGTCCTTGGGAACGGCCCCGGGGCTGGAAATCAAGAGACGCGAGTTGAGCAGGATCGAGAAATCCGCCAAATACGTAACGAAAACGAGATCCCAAATACTTACCCAGATCGAGTGCTCATACTCCGCTTCCTCGTGGCGGTCTTCCGGGCTCGGGGCATCGTGCTGTCCCTCGAAGTCTGCCCTGAAGCTGCACCCCTCGTGTCGGCCCCGGTGGCTCGAGGCTGCCAGCACGGACGACTCCTCTCCCGCCGTGGCCTCGTGGCCACGGATCAAAAACTGGGGCGCAGGCGACCCCTCGCCGGCCGCCGGCGAGGATGACCCCCGCGCCGCACCCTCGAGGGAGAGGTTCGCCAATGACCCCCCCTGCGGCCCTCGGCTCCTCTGGCGCCACGGTCACTCCCTCTTCATCATCCCACAGGTAGAACGGTGGGGGGCTCGCGCCCTCCCCGTCCCCCCTCGGAGCGTGGTCCTCGGCGTCCGAGGCCTCCTCCTCGTCCTCCTCCGAGGCCTCCTCCTCGTCCTCCTCCGAGGACTCAGGTGTGGCGGGCTGCGGCTTCCCCTCCGCTCGAGCGAGCTGGCGCGCCTTGTCGTGCGCCGCCTTCCTTTTCCTCTTCCTCTCGGCCTTTGCCTCCGCCGCGTCCTTCCGCCTCTTCATCTTCTCCGCGTGGAGGCGATTGATCAGGCGCTATTCTGGGACCGGGGGCCTCGAGGTGCCGCATCTCAAACCCTGTACAACACACCCGAGATGGGGTCAGGAAAGGGGAACTACACGATGCACGACGAGTTCGAAGCCAAAACTCACCAGGGAAATATACCCCGGCTCGGGGCGCATCTTGATCCTCCAAAGATCCGCGGGATCTTCGGGAAACTCCGCCACCGCATACCTCGCCCTCCGGGCGGCGTTGGTGTGGGAGAGAAGCTTGCTCGACGTCCTCGAGCCCTCGACCTTGCTCCCGGGGATGAGCCGGTAAATCGGCAGGGCCCTCTCTACAAGAGGGATCACCCTCTGCCGGAGAAAGTTTGCGATGACGGCCGCCGCTGTCAATCCCTTCCTCACCAAACGCGCCAGCGCATCGGTGAGGCCCTCGAGCCTGGCTTGTTGCACCGGGGGCGACACCCCCCAGTCCCACTTCGCCGGACGCTCCCGAAGAACCTTGTTGGTGAACGCCGGGAGCGTGCCACTGAAGTTTCGAAGGTAGAACCACCCTCGGCTCCACCCGGAGTTGTTTGTCGTCATCTTGCTTGTTATGTAAAGGTTCCTCCGGTTCGGGCGGACATGGAGCGTCAGGTCCTCGGCTGGTTCCGCGCGTTTTCGACGAAGAGCTCGCCGCGGAACAGGTGGATCCAGAGATCCCAGTGGACGTCGATGCCGAGGTACCCCTCGCAGACGGCGACGAAGACCGCCGCCTGCGAGATGGAGTTGGGGCTGAAGTTGTGCAGCTCCACTCCGTAGTACTCGCACAGGGCCCTCATGAACTTGCTGACGGGGACGCCGAAGCCCCGTTCATGGAGGCGCACGAAGCTTACGACGTAGCCCTGCGGGGGCTTCGGCTCGGTCTCGTCCGGGTGTGGGGAAATCCACGCCGGAGCCCCCAAGTCCGGGTTCCGCGGCAGCAGCCGCTCGGCGACCAGCTGCTCCAGCACCGCCTCGGTGGCGGAGGACTTGCCCCACGGTAAGGGCTCCTGAATGTCCGACATGTCTTCGACTCGAAGGGGAATGTGGGAACGAAAGCTCTGGATGGCTAAGGTGCTTCTTTCTCTCTCTCTCTCTCTCTCTCTCTCTCTCTCTCTCTCTTTCTCTTTCTCCCTTCCGCTCTTGGCTACGGGCTCAGGATGCAGGGGTGCGGAGAAGGCGAAGCAGAGTAAAAGCAAATGGCCAGGTGAACCCGGAACCTCCCCTTTCTTTTCGTTTTATTTCACCACGACGGGCGCATCCGTAGCCATGGCCCAAATCTACCGCATTGAACGCGGTAGATTTTGCTATCGCTGACGGGTGGGTCCCACGACCACGGAGTCTCCCACGCGCGCACGCGACAATAAATGCGGCACGGTAACCGGCGGGCGCGGCGCGACTGTTGCGCTATCCCATCCGTCAGCCACCGCCCATGCCGCTTCGCTTGCCCGAGGTGGACGCCTGAAAAGGCGCGCCCATGCTATGCCGCCCAAATCGGGCCACGTTGCCCGCTACCGGCGGAAGACCCGCGCGCGCGTGGCTCGTGGCTCTGCAATGTTTTCAGACCACGACGGAATATTCCTTCATAGGGGTCTCTCTACCCTCGAAGGAATCGCATTTCGAGGCCTTACTGATCAGGGGGTCGAAGCCTGGCCCTTCAGGGGGTTCGATAGGCGCCCCAGATCACCAGAGTCAGGGACTACAGGGATGTGCCGTACAAGCTACCCTCGAACGCAGAGTTCGAGACATCCTACGCAGTGTTCAAGGCCGGTCGAGGGTGCCTAGATGGGGGATCCCATTGAGGGAGAGCTTCGAGCCCTCAAACCCTAACTAATGGGTTCGAGCCCTGCCTAGAGAACCCTCGCGAGCGCTTTATGAGATGTGTCTATGGACCACGAGCCGACCCCTATCGGACGGGGCACGGACGTCCGCTTGAACAACCCGCTAATAGCTCACAGAAGCAGCCATAGCTCGCGGCCCGGGCATGGGTAGCATGGTGTGCTTCACCCCTCCTCCCTGCGGAAGGGCGACGAGGGTCGTAATCAAAGTCGAGGGTTCCCCTGAATGCCTTCACACGGGCCTGGGCTCGGGGGCTCCCCGCACGCCACGGTACAAACCACACCCTCGAATAAGTCGACGACCGACCATTGTGAAGCTCCATGTGTCTGATCAAACCCTCCGCTATTAACGTACGCTCCCCTAATGGCTAAGCTGAACGCCGGGTCATTGTACCAGCACTAAGAATGCCGAGGCCGGCTGAAAAAGTGCCGATGCCGGCTGAAAAAGACGCTGGACGGCCATCCCAGTAAAGCTACCCAGTGGGACAACGTTTGTAGCCCTTGGACGAGCACAAATGCACCTCCAAGGCCTCGGGGGCTACACCCGCGGGTGCGCTGACGCGCCCCCGCGAAGGAGACTTCACACATATTCGAGGGTCGTAACTCTATGTACACCCCTATACCCTCGGTAATCCTCCCCGCGGAGGAGAAAGGGGACTTTATTGCTCAATGCGAATAAAGATTACAAACGGTTACCGGCGCGAAGCCATCGAAAGATACAAACACGTTGCCACCTACGTGGCAATTTTCCCTGTCTTGGGGAGGGACGAGCGATGAAGAAAGGCACCAAGCCCCTAGCTAACGCAGCAGCGAGGCTGCAAGGGATGCGAGAAACGGCCCCCAGACCTCACGGATCCAGCGGGACGCTCTCCTCGCAAGCCTTCTTCTAGCGTCTCCTCCACCGAAGACCACGCGGGGGGTTGAGCTGGCGGACAGCGCCCTCCGCACCGTCTCCCCGAGGGCAACCTCATCGCCTGGGGGGACGATGCAAAGAACAGCCGCCCAACCTGGCACTAACGCCATGGTCAGGCGCCTCCGTCCCCCTTCAGGCTAGGGGACATCGCAGGAGCAGGACCCCACGGGCCCAATGCTCTTCTGCTGATCCCACTGAAGCTGAGGGATGGTGCGCACGCCCACTCCGGTCTTCCCCTAATGCTCGCAAGCATTCTTCTAGCGCCAAAAGCCTAAAAAAGCCAGGCCACCCCATCTGGGGGCCGGTCACAAAATGGCAAAGGAAACATTACAAGAATTGGGCAATGCTGGAAGAAAGAGTTGGGAAGTTGGAGAAGGGGAACCCCACGACCCCTATTTATAGCTGCGCCGGGCATAAAGCTTCAAGCTTTTCGAAGAGCGGAGGCTTGTATCGCCCGTGACCAAGCGGCGCTCCACGAGCAAAGGATGTCCTCAGTCCCCGCGCCAAGACACGACCGAACGAAATAAAGCGGTGCAGCATCGGCCCTGGCCGGATGCCCTCGAACGGCGCGCCGTAAAGCAACCAGGAACGCTGGGGCCAAGGCCCTACGTACGGGACAGCACAATGGGAGCACTAGCTGCCAAGCAGCGGGTGCCACCGTTGCCCTGGCCCCCCCAGTGCGTGGACACGTCTTGTCCTTTACACAAACAAACGAAGAGGCGCGCGCCTCGAAGTACTCCCCCCACGGGCGTACTATCCCCGTCTGACGAGTTGTCACACCCGCCGGGCCGGCGCCCAGGCTCGCCTGGCGGGGGCACGGCAGTCTCCGATCACATCAAGGGAGAAATCGCCAAAATACCCTTTGGCCGAATCCATCAACTCGACCAAAGCCTCGGGGGCTACTGTCGGGTGCCACAATTAGGGACACCCTAATTGGGGTACTAAGATCGCTTTAAAAAACACATACACCTGTTAAAGCAACTGGGCCCACGAAGGCCCACGACCTGCTTCCCGTCCGGAAGAAAGGAAAGGACTCAAAGAAGCCCAGCGTGCGGCCCATTCACATTCCCCTCGAACCCACTGACCAATCTCCGCCTCGTTCGAGGGTCCCTCTCGGTTCTGCTGGGCAATCTCCGTCTCGCTCGAGGGTAGCGAAACTACCCCCGAGCCGAAAACCAATCTCCGCCTCGCTCGAGGGTAGTGGATATACCCTCGAGCGGGTAACTCATTCTCCGCCTCGCTCGAGGCCGTCCTTCGGCACAAAGGACAAACGGCTCCGCCGCCCAACCGCTCGCCGTACGAAGGCATTCAAAGCCAGCCACTCCGCCACGGCTCAAATGACGGGCGGCGCCAGACCGCCGCTCCCGCGGTGGATGTGACCGACATCCCATCCGCTGACCCCGGTCACCGCTTCGCCACCCCGGTCGCTGTAGCAACACTGTGGACATTCAATGCGGGGCAAGACAAGTTAGCGCCGCCCCCGTTGCTGTTCTGCCGACATCAACCATCCGGACTCACCTCCCGCTGGGGAAGGGGTCCGGCGATGTCACGTGTCCTTCCGAGAGGGGCACTCTGCATGCACGGGCAGGACCCCGGACCTCCCCCTTGTGGGGTCCGGGACTTCCACGCGCTCCCGGACCTTCTAGTGTGCACGCTCACACTCCGACCAGGGGGTCCGGGACCATCCCACGCCATTACTACCACCGGGACACTGCAGGACGACCGGCGCAATCTTCGCGGGACCAAGGACGGAACCCAGGACGACAACGACGCGCGCCGCCTTCCCACAGTACACTTTCTACAGTGTTCGACCACAGTACCCCCGCGATTTAAGGGGAAACGATGACTTCCATATCCCCACTCGTGTGCACCGCCCTTCCTTGTGACTATAAAAGGAGGAGGTGGGCTTCCTTAGGCGTGGTGGGCGGCAGGTTCTCTGGTTTTTCTCCCTCAGAAAGGCCTCAGCACTACTGAACACTCACCTCAACCGACTCCACTCCTAGCAGAGACTTGGGAGCTTCCCTCCCTCTCTCGCTTTGCTTGTATCCCCTACTACAAGCACTCCGGGTGCAAGATAATACAGTGCCCTCGCACACCCCCTTTGCTAGACGTACGGCCCCGCGGCCGGAACCAGGGTAAACCGTGCGTTACTATGATTGCCTCTTGCATCATCATCTGGGACGAGAAAACACGCAGCATTCACCAGTTGGGATCCGGGCCCCCGGGCCGGGACACCGACACTTCTTTTGTTTTCAACCATAGATTTGAATGACACCATTTTATATTGCTTAGGGTAATTAACCTTGTTATTGATGGAATATGTTATGTTTGCTTTTACTCCATAAATGACTTCCCAGTAAATAGAAAGTGAAATGATTGTTTTCCTGACTTAAGTTTATTGAAAAACCAACTTTTTAGTGAAGGAAAGCTATACTCAAGCACTTCACTAATTTCAACTACTGCATTGCATATAGAAATAATATCGTTAGTCGACGGAATGTACGATCTTATCCAGGAACTAGACGGGAATATTTCTGAAGCCCAGATCAACGTTGCGGAATCAACTGAAGTCCTGAATCCAGATTCAGAAGAGCTAAAGCTTACTAACTTCGTAGACGTCACTAAAGGCAAGCCCCGGTGCATAATCCTATTATTTTATGCAACTTTTTATACTTATTTTCTTATGCATTTAAGTGATTGGAGTTGAATGAAAACCTAGATGCATAATCTTAGGCACCTATTGTTTGAATACTAGATGCTATGCTAATAGGATCGGTAAAAGTCGAGTGATTTCCTGTCACTCGCGAGCTTTATAGGAGTTGATTGTTTACATTCCTGCAATCACTATAAGGATCACGGACAGATTTGGTCAACCTCTTCATTTGAAATCCGTCTGTGTTGATGAATCTGCTAAGGCCGCAGTGTGTGGTAGCGGTGGTTAAGCATTTGAAAGTACTAGCCACATGCCGTAAATATGGTACGCGGCAAGCCTAGTAACTTCTCGGCCCGGCAAGTGGACATACCTCCCACTCTCTCTTAGAGATAGGAAAATATATATTAGTTGCACAACATCACAGGTACAGATATGTGGGATTCTCTGTAGTCGGGGAGAGTGGCACTGATTCATGAATCGGAATGAGAAGCCAAAGGTTGCTTGGGAGTGACTCAACAGTGCTCCAAGCGTGTGTGTTAGGTTTATCCTTGCAAGGTTTGAAATTCGATTCGGAATCGTCTGCCTCTCACGAAGATTGAGACTGCTTAATCCCTTTGCTGCATAGAGTAAGAAGTTGAACAATGATGATCTCAATATGGTTGGATGCAAACAATTTTCTACCATGCTGGTATAGATATGTGTTTACCTAGAATAATTAATGAAACTAGAATCTGGAAGCTAAAACTTGAAATTAAGGATATACTCTTAGTTGCTTTTCAGCAAAAGTAAACCCAGAGCTTTCACAAGCCTTTGCATGTCTAGTTAAAGGAATATTTTATACCCTTTTTCGGGTAAGCCTTGCTGAGTATTTGTATACTCAGTCTTGCTTGTAACTTTGTTTTCAGGTAATTTTGAGAATACTTGGTGAGATTGACGTCATGTACGGGCTTCATCATGATGTCATATATCGTTGCTAGTTGTCGTTTTCTTCTTTTGATTTTTGAGTTACTCTACCTAAATTCTTAAACTTAGTTTGCAATAACTTTTACTATTAAAGTTGAATTATGGTTATTGTAATCTCTAGACTCACCTTCATGTGAGGTATGTTGTTTCGATCCGAAATTCAGTGGTTTTATTGGGATTTTACCCGTCAGACTGTCAAATTATTCTGTCTTAAGTGCGTATTAACCTTTTTAGTGATATTAGTGATGGTTTACGCATTTAATCCGGACTAATTTTGGTGGTTCCGCCACACCGACTTCCGAAGAAAGTTAATTTCCAGGCTCCCGAAAGTTCCCAGAACTTGCCTCGACACCTAGTTTCCGAACAAGGTCACCAGCGGGGTTATGGAGATGTGCCGGGCTGTAATGTCACCCAGCCCCCAAGCAGTGTCACTGCCGTAGCCATGGATATGCGCCGAGTGGTTGCGGCGTCTAGACCCTGAGGTACTGGCGGGGTCACAGAGACATGCTAGGTAGTAACGGCGCCAAACCCCCGAGCGGGGTCGCTGGCGGGGTCACGGAGACACGCCAGGTAGTAACGGCGCCCAGCCCCCGAGCGGGGTCGCTGGTGGAGTCACGGAGACGCGCTGAGTGGTTGCGGTGGCCAAACCCTGAGGTACTGGCAGGGTCGTGGAGACATGCTGGCCAGACCCCGTTGTCCTTATATTGCAATAGTAAGTAAAGTCAATCAACTCCTATGATCTCGCGAGAGGCAGGAAACCACTCGACTTTTACCGGTCCTAGTTAGCGGGGCAACTAGTCGAAATAAACTAAGGTGAACAGTATATAGGTACCTAGGAGTATGTTACTACGGTTTCAACCAACTCCTAAGAATGTAAATGTGCAAATAAAATTATTACTACACATATCAAATAGTTAGATGTAAATACGAGCGAAAATAAAGGGATTCATGCACCAGGGCTTGCCTTCCTTAGCAAAGTTAGCCTTGGGCTCTTCCGAATATTGGTCCGGGTCTTGATTAAATTCAATTAGATTCAAATCAGTTAAACTCAAATTAGCTTCATTCTTTTCAATCTCGGACTCGAGAATAGACTTGGAACTTCCATCAGCAGGAGCGGTTGGTTATATATGAATGCAAAATGATCTTTGTTACAACACGATACAAATACTTTTGTTTCCTTCACGATAAAGTTGCAGTCCAATAAAAGTGTTACTTAGGTGATGTACTTGTTTAACTTGTTTTACTGAGCAGTCATTTATAGAGTAGTTAGTTTATTTACTTTACTTCATTAAATGAACTGGGTGGCAGTTTTAAATTTCTAGACAAAACACACAAGGATATTGCCATAAATCAAAAGAGAAGCTAGAATCAAGTTCTAGTGCTAAAAATTTTACACAAAATAGTGGACATACTCTAGAGCTTATAGTAAAAATTTCAGGTAAAACAGTAAGATATGCAGTCATGAAAAATGATTGAAATAGGGCAGGGTAGAACCAAACTAAATTTGTACAGACTGTGTCGGTGTTTACCGCCAAGCTTGCTTAGGGATATCCTAAGCAGTAAGGTTTGTAGGTAGGGATCGACTGTTCTGGAACTCGATGGTACAAGGAACACAAAGATTTAGACAGGTTCGGGCCACGAGTTTGTGTAATACCCTACGTCCTGTATGGTTGTTTGTATTGCCTTAGGTGTTTATGATGTTTGGAGGGGGTCCCTGCCCGCCCTTATATATCCGGGGGGACAGGGTTACATGGAAAGTCCTAGCCGAGTACAGTTAGAGTCCTACTACAACACAATCAGGTAGTTTTCTTTGTGCTGCAGCTAGTTCTATGCCTATCCAGGTAGTTACAAGAGAGGTAAGGTATCTATCCCTTACTCTAGAACATTCTATGCCTATAAGCAGTCCCGCTGCCTCGGGTCTGACAAGCCCCCGAGCTCTTCATAGCCGAGTCCTGCAGGCGTCGAGTACTTGGCTGCTGGGCGTCTTCGAGTACTTTAAGTAGTCAGAACATCCTTCTGGTTGCTTTTGGGCCTTCCTTTAGATACGTCGAGTAGTCCTCCAAGTACTTCCGGTTGCTTCGAGGCTGTGAGGTGCTCAAGCAACGAAATCTTGATCATATATGGTGCGCGAAGTAGTCGCGCTCCATATGGAGTAGCCCCCGAGCCTTAGGTTGAATCATAGAATCAGGCTGAGGGTCACTTCAGTCTTTCTCCTTCATTATTTTCCAAAAAAATTGAAAAATAAATCTTTGATGCACATATCCCGCAGCCCCCGAGCCTTAAATCAAAATCCCTTATACTGCAGGTAGCCCCCGAGCAAAGATTTGGAATTAAGGATTTAAGACGTGGCATCAGATTTTATTCTTCAGAATATTTGCAGGATTCATCAGATCTGGTATCCGAAAAGACCTCTTTTTCGTGTAAAAGATCCCAGAAAAATAATACAATTGGATACGCCACACTGATTGCACCCGAAATAACGTCATAAATAAAACCGGGATTTACGGCTCTTTACTGTGTGCTCACATGGGACTTTACTATATGGAGAATCTGCATTATTGCATCCTTGAATGCGTTCGTGAATGCTGTCACTGTAGCACCACGGGTTGTCCTCCAGTAAGGTCCCTTGTGGCTATAAAAGGTGGGAGAGAGGTATTAGCTAGAAGCACCAACGTGTAGAAGCCATGGCTTATCTTTGGTGTTCTTGCTCTCGCCCTCCTGAAGCATGTGTTGTCCTTTCCAGCAAAAGATGCTAGAAGAGAACTTGCGAGTGACAAGAGAAATCCCTGCTACCTCATCCTGCAACCCCAATGCTCTCATCGAATCAATTCTGGACATCATGTCCTTGCATCTTCCAATGAGGTAAGTTCTCCGAGGACTGCTTGCAGGTATGTGTGTCGTGTTCTTGGGGTTGCCTGTTTCTGGGTGCCCAAGAACTGACATCTCTAGTCAGGAGATTTAATCTTGTCACAACGTATTCAGGGAGAAGGAGAAATTTCTCCGCAAGGTGCTACAAGAGATCTTGCGAGGCAATTACTATAATCTGCCTCCAAGCTCTTGAAACTTTTCTCCCGAAATACGAGTATCATTATTCCCTTGATGGGAATAACAAGTTTGTACTTTGTCACAGCCTCGGGCCGATCTAGCTACAGCAGGCTTTGCTCAGGAAGCCAAGAAGTGTGCGAGCAGACCCGAGTCGTTGTAAAGTTCGTTAGGAAAAAGTACTCGAGTTGTAATATCGAGTAGTTGTACTGTATTGAGTTCTTTTCCTTATTCTAGAATGTAATCCCAGTCGAGGAAAGGAGAATCGAGTAGTTGACTAGGGATGTGAGTGTTTTCTTTTTCCAGAATGTAATCTCAGAAAAAAGAAATGTCTCAAAAATCCCGTTTTTTCCGTGATTTGCAGCGGACTGTTGGCCTGTTTAGTGTTTTTACCATGGTGCCACCGCTATTATAAAATGAAACTGTAACTAGGTTTTATCCCACCGGCCGCCATTCACTTTTACTGCTTAGGTCTATTCTTGCCTTCAAGCCCCCAGATCTAAAATTTCCTGCTCTCTCTTGCTTCCCAATCCGCTCCTAGGGTTTAATCAGTGTATGCGCGTGAAGCGTTCTATTGATTTCCGGATGGCACCGAAGAAATCGAGTAAGGGAAAGGGTGCGGCTGCAGAGCCAACCCATGAGGAAGGTTGGGAATCAAGTAAGTGTTCCAGATCTGACTTGGAATTCCTAGTTAAGCAGGGCTTTTTGCCATCAATATCAGTAATCCAATGGCGTCCCGCACTTGGTGACGCCCGTCCATATGAAAATACGGGCGAGATTATTGGATTTGTTCCATATTTTGAGCGAGGGTTGGGTCTTTCCAGCTCTACTTTCTTTTCTGGACTCCTGTATTATTATGGGATCCAGCTTCATCATCTTACACCTAATTCTTTTGTTCATATATCTGTCTTCGTACACTTGTGCGAAGCTTTTCTGGGCATCGAGCACCATTTCAACCTTTTCCACCACCTTTTTCATCTTAAGCCCCAGCCAAGTTTGGCTAGACTAGATGTAGTTGGTGGGGTAGGGATTCAGCTGCGACAGAGGATGGATAGTGGCCGCCGGGTCAACAACCGTCCATGACGGCCTCGCCGCGACTACGAGCCCGGCAACGACCTTGACGGCTTCTCCGCCTTCTCCAGTCGGCTCCGGGCCATCCAATGGCCTGCCACCTTCAAGCCTACAGAGATCGAGAAGTACGACGGCGAGTCGGACCCTAAGACATGGCTACGCACCTATTCCATCACCGTCCGAGCTGCGCGCGGCGGCAACGACATCATGGCCGCCTACTTCCCGGTCATGATGGGTCTCCAAGCTCTCAACTGGCTCGAAGCGCTCCCTGCCGACTCCATCAACAGCTGGCAGGATCTCTGCAATGCTTTTGTCCAGCACTACCAGGCATCCTGCATGGGTCCCAAAACCAGATGGGATCTGGCCAGCGTCAAGTAACAACCGGACGAGTCCCTCTGCGACTACATCAAGAGGTATTTTGCTAACCGTAAGACCATTACGGAAGCTGATGATAGGGACGTCATCCACTACTTCAACGAAGGCTTCCACAACATCGAACTGTGGAGGAAGATGTTCGAGACCAACCCCAAGACCGTGGGCGACATGATGACGGTCGTCAACACGCACGCCGACATGGAAAAAGCCGAGCGGGCCTACCACCGGCACAAGAACGACTACTCCGAGCGTCCCCCTCAGCGGGATAACCGCTCAGAACGCTACTGCGATGGTCGCCCACCTTGCCACGGGAAGAAGCACGACCGCACCGAGTCGTCCAAGAACCGAGACTGCAAGCATGGCCCCGAGAACACCATCGCCATCGCCGAAAGGTCCCAGTTCCGCTCAACCCTCAACCAAGCGGACCTGGATCGGCTCCTGGATGGCAAGTGTCCTTGGCACAAGGACGCAAACCACACATCCCAGGAGTGCCGAGCACTTTCCAACGGCGTCAACAAGGACGAAGACCCCAAGCGACCCCGCTGCGACGACCACAATAGGCCGGGTGGTTCCAGAACTACCCAGGCACGCCCACGGAGGCGCAACTCGCCCAGGCGAGATGACGACGAGCAGAGGGAAGATTCCCCAGGGAACTTCCAGGAAGAAGACAGGGTCGTCAACTACATATACGGCAAGCCATCATGCTGGCGTAAACTCAAGCTGGATGATCGCGAAGTCAACTTGGTGTTCAAACACCCGGTTGAACCCCTCCGGTGGTCGGAAATGCCGATCACCTTCGACCGCCGCGACCACTGGGTCCACCTACCCAGGCCGAGTGCCTACCCCCTCGTGGTTAGCCCGGTGGTGAGCCAGATCTGCCTGGCCAAAGTACTCATCGATGGTGGTAGCGCCCTCGACATCATCTTCGCCAGCACGTTGCAGAGCATGGGCTACGACATGACATCCCTGGTCCCATCCGACCAGGACTTCTATGGCATCATCCCTGGAGCCGGGTCGACTCCGATCAGCCGGGCCATCCTACCGGTCACCTTCGGCACCCACGACAACTACCATACCGAGTACGTCAACTTCGAGGTCGCCGAGTTCGAGACTTCCTACCACACCATCTTGGAAAGACCCTCCCTCACCAAGTTCATGGCATTCCCAAACCACACGTATCTTCTCCTGAAGATGCCATCTCCAAAAGGGGTCCTCTCGGTCTATGGAGATCTACAGACCTCCTATGCGTGTGAGGCCAAGAACATCGAGCTCTCTGACACCCTGGAACGATCCAGGAACTCGGTTCTTGTTGCCCAGGCAGCACAGAGCCTCCCGGTGGACCAGCAGCACATTCCTGCCAAGGAGTCGACTTTCGAGTCGCAGCTCGCGCCAGTTGTGGCAACCAAGACCATCGTCCTCCGGGACGATGAACCGCACAAGACTGCCGTGATCGGGGCCAGCCTTGACTCGGCGTAGGAAGGCGCGCTCACCTCCTTCCTCCGAGAGAATTGGGACATCTTGACATGGAAGCCATCTGACATGGCCGGAGTCCTAAGGGAGGAGGCTGAGCACTCCTTAGATCTGGACAAGAAGGCGAAGCCCGTCAAGCAATGGCTCTGCCGCCTCGCTCAAGATTGGAAGGAGGCTATTAGGGTAGAAGTAACCCAGCTCCTAGCCGCTGGTTTCATTAGAGAAGTCGCACACCCAGATTGGTTGGCAAACCCAGTCCTTGTAAAAAAGAAAAATGGCGAATGGAGAATGTGTGTTGACTATACAGACATCAACAAACACTGCCCTAAGGACCCCTTTCCTCTACCACGCATCGACTAGGTCGTCGACTCGATGGCTGGCTACGTTCTACTTTCTTTTCTTGACTGTTACTCAGGGTACCCCTAGATAGCCCTCAAGGAGTCGGATCAAGAGAAGACGTCCTTCATCACCACTTCGGGGCATACTGCTACAACACCATGACGTTCGGCCTCAAGAATGCCAGCACAACCTACCAGAATGCCATTCAGAGATGCCTCCAGGGGCAGATCGGGCACAACGCCAAGTCCTATGTCGATGATGTCGTCGTCAAGACAAAACGTAATGACTAGTTCATTACAGACCTCTCCGAGACATTTGAAAATCTCAGGAAATTCAAATGGAAGCTCAACCCGACTAAGTATGTGTTCGGTGTCCCGTCTAAAAAACTACTCGTCTTCATAGTCAGTAGCTGGGGCATCGAAGCCAACCCCACCAAGGTCAACGCCATCAGGTTCATGAAGCCTCCCAGGAGCAAAAAGGACCTGATGAGCTCACAGGGTGCATGGCCGCCTTGAGTAGGTTCATAAGCCGACTCGGCGATAGAGGCCTGCCCTTCTTCAAACTTCTCCGGAAGTCAGACAAGTTTGAGTGGAACGACGATGCTTCCAAAGCATTCCAGGAGCTCAAGGATTTCCTCACTTCGCCGCTCGTCTTAACGGCACCAGAGGACGAGGAAGTCCTCCTCCTGTACATTGCCGCCACTACTAGTGTGGTGAGTACTGTCCTAGTTGTCGAGCGCGACAAGCCGGGTCACATCTACAAGGTACAGTGACCCGTCTACTTCATCAGCAAAGTACTCGACGAATCCAAGGCTCGCTACCCACAAGTGCAGAAGCTGCTATATGCTATCCTCATGACGTCAAGAAAGCTCCGGCACTACTTCCAAGCTCACAAGATCAAGGTGGCCTCATCATATCCACTCGGCGACATCCTCCACAACAAGGATGCCAACGGCAGAGTTGTCAAATGGTCAGTAGAACTTGGCGCATTCTCAATTGAATTTACACCGCGGTCCACCATCAAGTCTTAGGCGCTGGCCGACTTCATTGCCGAGTGGACCGAGATCCAAGATCCTCCACCTGACACCAAAGCCGAACACTGGATCATGTACTTCGACAGCGCCCTCAACCACGATGGAGCCGGCGCTGGAGTCCTCTTCATCTCCCCGAAGGGTGAACAACTCAAGTATGTCCTCCAGTTACTCTTCAAGGCTACCAACAACGCTGCTGAGTATGAAGCTCTCATCCACGGTCTCCGGATCGCTATCACACTCGGCATCAAGCGCCTGTTAGCGTATGGCGACTCCAAAGTCGTCATACAACAAGTCAACATGGATTGGGAGTGCACCAAGGAAAAGGTGGATGCCTACTGCAAGGAGATCAGGAAGCTCGAAGCCAAGTTTTACGGCCTGGAGATTCACCACGTCCCAAGGGATGACAACGTGGCAGCCGATGTCTTGTCCAAGCTTGGATCCAAACGATCCATCGTACCACCCGGTGTGTTCGTCCAAGCACTCAACAGCCCTACGGTCAAGATGGAAGAGGAGCCTCCTACAAAGCCTGACCTGGTCCCGGCCATAGGGCAGGAGGTCCTAACCCTCGACATCGACTGGCGCTCCCCAATCATCGACTTCATCAAAAACAACAAAAGCTACCCAAAGGGAATGAAACACGAGAAGCTTACTCGCCAGTCAAGCAACTATGTTGGGCACTCGGCTTCCTCAGGAACCCTGTGCAAATGCGTTACACAGGATGAAGGAGTCCGACTCCTTATCGATATCCACTCGGGTATTTGCGGCAACCACACAGGCGCCTCGACCCTCGTGGGAATAGCCTTCCGATCAGGCTTCTACTGGCCCATAGCCTTGGCTGACGCCAGAAACATCGTCAGGTGATGTCCCGGGTGCCAGTTCTTCTCCAAGCAGCAACATGTCCCGGCTCAGGCCTTACGAACTATACCGCCTTCTTGGCCTTTCACTTGCTGGGGACTCGACTCGGTGGGACCCCTAAAGATGGCCGTCGGCGGATACAGTGTAACACCCTGATATAAATTCCAGCATTTATCAATAAATTTAATTGGCTTTATTTATTTTCTAAGGTTTATTGTGTTTAGTTGGCATTTAATTTAATTTTGTTTCACAAGTAATTAAAAATTTGTCTAAGTTTAAATTTTTTTGTGTTGCATTCATGCTGGTGCATACTTTTATTTGATTGTGGTTTGAATTCAAATTCATATTTGAATTCAAACCTGTTTGAATTAGATTTAGAAAGGAGAGAAATAGAAATTAGAAAGAAAACCCAAAACCCAGAAAGCCCAAAACCCAGAAAACCCAAAAACCCTCTCAGCCCGACCCAGCTCCCAGCGGCCCAGTTCGCTCGGCCCAAGCGCGCGGCCCAGCGCTCGGCTCACCGGGCCCGCTCCACCCCGGCCTGCTTCGCTCAGCACGGCCCGCTTCGCCTCCCGCTTGGCCCAGCTCCGCACGGCCCGCCCCGCGGCCTGCCTCCGCCTCGCGCCCGGCCCGCACGCGCTCCCCGCCTCACCCGCTGACCTCCCGGCCCCACTGGCAGGTTCTTCTCCCCCGCGCAGCGCTCGCACAATGTCCGCGCGGCGTCCCCGGCCGTGATCCCCGGGATCCCCTTCCGTAACGCCGAGCCGAAATCCCTGGACTCCGGCTCTATTTGACCCCCGTGACCCCTCCCCTTTCACAGCCGCCGCACGAAGCCCTAGCTCCGCCCGCTCGCACAGCTCCGCCGCGCCGAGTCCCTGCACCCCCTGCGCCGCCGTGGTCCTAAAGCCCCGCCGCGCCCCCGCCACCGAGATCCACCGCCGAAGCTTCGTCTTGGGGCCAGGTTCGCCCCCGGACTCGCTGCCCCGACCGCAGTTCGCGCCTGCGCCAATTTTGGTCATCGGAGCTCCGCCGTGCCGCCGCAAATCCGCGCCTGCACCACCGTTCTTCCGTCTCTACGCACCCCAGGACATTCGCGTCGCGGTAATGAAACTTCCTGTGCCCTGTTACCCCTTATCTGCTCCCTGCACCGCGCACGATTTCTCACCGGCGTGACTCCGACCCGCCCCGCCACTGCACTCGCTCGCCGCCGTGCCACGGCCCTGCGCCGAGGCCGTGGTTGGGTTAGCTAAGCGGTGCGCGTTCCCCTGGACCTAAAACCTGGTCGAGTTGAGCCCTGTAACGCCACTTGTGGCGAGCTCCGGCGAGCTTCCGCCCCCGCCGCCGCGGAGCAGAGTCGTCGGCGGGAGAGCGCCGCCGCCCCACGCACCAACTGCCCTGCGCCGTCCGATTAGGAACGGGCGCTCGAGATTAGATCACCCCCCGGTTAGATCCGAACCACTCGATCCAGATCCGACGGCCGAAAATCAAACGTATCCCTTCGGCCTGTACCTTTTGCTTAAGAGCCCTCCAACTATCACTGAATAAACCCGCCGTCCCTGGTAGTTCAAAAGTGTTTCCAAATCCGCCCCTGATTTATTCGTTTTGGCCCCTGAGCTTTTCCCTATTAGAACCCGCCGTCCAGGCCTGCCTTTTTGCACGTTGGACCCTAGATCTTTAGTTTAATTACGTTTTAGCCCTCGGTTTTAGCAGAAAAGCCCCTGGAACTTTAGTTTTCTTACAAATAAGCCCCTAGAACTTGTTTTTGGCCTAGTTTATGCGTTTTAGCTCCGTTTTTAGCGTTCTTTATGTCCACGCGATCGTTGTAACGCGTAGAACAGTATTGGAGTAGTTTAGTGTGCTGTTTTTATGTATTGATGTACTGTTTCTTAGTTTTTTGTTAATGTTTGTTTGTATGCTTATTTTCGTGCATTGTTTTGGCCATGTGTTCGTGAGTAGACGTTGATCCATCTGAGGAGCCCCAGTACCAGTACCCGGAGCACCCGTCTTCCGAGCACTTTGAGCAGCAGCAGGAGCAGTACGAGGAAGGCAAGTATAACATGAACAACCTATCATCTTTAAATACATTTTCATACTGCATTTTAATACTGTATGCCTTTAAGGATTTCCTAGCCAGTTTATATCCTTTAAATATACCTTTGGGTTGCATTTTGGTTAGTTGTGCTAGGTTGCTGCGCTATCACACACTTTGGTCCTTTTTAATTAAATTGATTAATGGTTTACTTGAATTTAATTCTGAGAGTGGCACTCTGTGTGGCTTGAGTGGCTCACGTCTCGTTAAAATTGGCTTTTGTTAGAAACATGGTTTAGGGGGCCAGCACGGTGCTTACTGCCTGGTTGGCCACTCTCCATAAGGACCGGTTCATAGAGCGACAACCTGGGACAACAGCGCTACCACAAGGCTAGAATGGGATAGACTTGGCGTAATAATTAAATCTTTTTGGTTTGGAGTAACTTACCTGCGGGGCAAGAGTAGTAAGCTTCAATGGTCCCTGCTCCTCCGGCTGGTCTGTGCTTGGTTTGCGTACCTGTGCTTGTACCCCCGTGAGGTGGGCCCCATCGTCGCCGACCTAACTCTCGCGGTTACGCCTTACCAACGAGATTCTTTGTAACGGCCTCGTAGTGAGTCGCTAGTCATCTCACCTAAGGAAGTGTGATGAACCTCTAGCGTAGCTCACGACTTGTGGGTAAAGATGTGCAACCTCTGCAGAGTGTAAAACTGGTATACTAGCCGTGCTCACGGTTATGAGCGGCCCAGATCCTCCTTTTGATTAGTGAAGTTATCTCCTTCCGACGGGGGAGGTGCTTCTCGGGGTTACCTTGGTGGCTTGGTTTTGGTTTGGTTCTCAGTAGTAGTGTAATTAATTCTGATTAATTATTATGTAACTGGGTCAATGGTAATTCATCAACTCGTAGTAAATAGCTTTAATAAAATTTTGCCAACACTTAAAAGCTAATGCAGTTGAGTCAGCCAGCCTAGAGCCTCATAGTTTGTGTTATACTTGTTGAGTACAAGTTGTGTACTCACCCTTGCCTCTTCTCTACTTTTTCCTCTTGGCTACGCTACTGCTGCTCAGTTCCTGCCGACACGAGGGAGTTCGTCCAGCGCTACCAGGACTACGAGGACTTCTAGGTGTTCGTCTCCCAGTCGACGTCCCTGTGGCGCCCTGCTTCAGCTTCGGAGAGCTTTATCGTATTTTGTACTTCGCTTCCGCTGTATCAGACATTTTTGTCATTAATGTAATAATTAACATTCGTATACGCTTTATTATGTCTTTTTACGTGATATGTGCTATGATATACTGTTCATTCTATTGTATATATGTGTGACATGATCCTGGCACGTATATGATTGCTCGGTTTATGTTCTTTTATAAACCGGGTGTTACAGAGTGGTATCAGAGCCGTATCGACTGTAGGACGAAGCCTAGATAGAAACTGGTCGAGTTTTAGGACTTCTTCTCTCTAATCCTTGTCTGCTGAAACTATTTTACTATTATACCCATTGACTTCTATGACTTTTACCCTTCTTGCCTTGATTTCTCTCTCTGAAGAATAGTTCTCGTAGATTTGGCCTGAATCAGTCATCTGACCACCATGAGTTAGCTAGGTGACCTTTTTATAATAACATGATAGCACGTTCTGCGACGCGTTGTGTTAGTCGAGTCTATTGCTAAACTCGGCTAAGTTGTGAAAATTGTCTGCTTGTTATTATGCTACATGTTTGATTTGGATTTTTGAATGATTGCATAGCTTAGTAGCTTAATTTTGTTTAAAGAAAATCACTCTGATGTTAAAGTTAACTAATTAATAAAATGAGTTAGATCGTTGGGGGTAAAACAGTCCACTCTATTCTGTCTACTTTATCATGACTGAGTCTTTTTCCGCAAAGAGTTATCATATCCATCTGAATTTATTCCTGCAATATCCTTACTCGTGAAATCTTTTATTCAAATCAGATGGTGAACACCAGGAGCACCGGTTCGGGTTCTGGCCAGCAGCAGGGTCAGAACAACCAGGGTACCGGGATCCCGATGCCTCCGCCCTTGACTCCGGAGCAGTACTTCCAGCTCCAGATGCAGATGATGGCTACCCTGAACAACACCGTTCAGGCTCTTCAGCACGCTCACACTCAGCCTCCGCCTCCTCCACCGCCGCAGCCTCGCGACAGGCGTGCTGAGTTCCTGAGGGGTCACCCGCCGACGTTTTCTCACACGTCCGACCCCCTTCAGGCTGACGACTGGCTCCGTGCAGTGGAGCGTCAGCTGGACATCGCCCAGTGCGATGATCGTGAGCGCGTCTTGTACGCAGCAGGACAGCTGCGAGGGGCAGCTTTGGACTGGTGGGAGTCCCACCCAGTCCATGACCGCGAGTCTCTCACTTGGCTCCAGTTCAGGGAGCGTTTCCGCAGCCACAACGTCCCCGCGGGCGTTATGAAGATGAAGCAGAAGGAGTTCCTTGCACTGAAGCAGGTAATCTTAAGTATAATCATTCAGCGTTTTCTTTTGAGCTAATGCCCCTTGTTCTATCCTTATGAATCTTGAGTTAATCTTTCGATATCTATCTGTCTTTGTGAATTCAGGGGACTATGTCGGTCACGGAGTATCGTGATCGCTTTCTTCAGCTGGCACGCTACGCCCCTGCCGAGGTTGCTGATGACCGCAAGAAGCAGGAGCACTTCATGGAGGGCCTTGAGGACTACCTCCAGTACGCGCTGCTCAACCTCCGCTTCGACGACTTCAACCATCTGGTTGACAGCACGCTCAACACTGAGCGCAAGCACTTGGAGATGGAGGACAAGAAGAGGAAGGTTGTCCCCGTTGCTTCCGGCAGCAACACTCGTCCTCGACTCCAGCAGCCCCAGCAGTATCAGCCTCTGTACCGGCCTCCTCAGCAGTACCAGCAGAGGCCACCGCAGCAGTACCCGCCTCGACAGCAGCAGCAGGCGGGGCAGGGCCAGAGGTTGCCGGCACCTCCGGCTCGTGCTGCTCCACCGGCACCGCAGGCTCCACGTCCGGCAGCTCCTACCGGACAGCAGGCTCAGGGACCTCCTCGCACCTGCTTTCACTGCGGCCAGCCGGGGCACTACGCCAACGCTTGCCCCCGGAAGGCGCAGGCGGGACAGCAGGGGCGCCCAGCTCAGCCCAGGGCGCCAGCACAGGGCAGGGTGAACCACGTGACGGCCGAGTCAGCGGCCGAGGCTCCCAACGTGGTTATTGGTACGTTCATGGTTAATTCATATCCAGCTACAGTGCTTTTTGATACTGGTGCTACGCATTCCTTCATTACTCAGTCTTTTGTCGAGCATCATGGTATTCATACTAGCACATTAAAGAGGTGCCTGTTAGTATCTTCACCGGGAGGACAGTTGAGGTCTCACACTTACTGCCCGAGAGTCAGTGTTTCTTTGAGGGGAGTAGAGTTCTGTACTTATCTGATGGTGCTAGACACCAAGGGCATTGATGTCATTCTGGGAATGGAGACTCTGGCCAAATGGGGAGTTCGGATAGATTGTGCTCAGAGGACAGTCTTATTATCAGCTTCCAGTGGCCAAGAGGTTGTTATCAGTGCAGTAGAGCCTTCTGGATTTCTTCATCAGATGGAGGCTAGACCCACGGACGGTATTCGCGTGGTGTCTGAATTCCCGGATGTCTTTCCGGATGATTTGCCAGGTATGCCGCCTGAACGCGCCATTGAGTTTTGTATTGATCTCTTGCCTGGCACAGCTCCTATTGCAAAGCGGCCCTACCGTATGGCACCTATAGAGCATGAAGAAGTCAAGAAGACTATTGATGAGTTGCTAGCCAAGGGCTATATCCGTCGCAGCTTCTCTCCTTGGGCTTTTCCATTATTGCTGGTAGATAAGAAGGATGGCTCGAAGAGGATGTGTGTCGATTATCGGGAGCTGAATGCAGTTACTATCAAGAACAAGCATCCACTGCACCGTATTGAGGATCTCTTCGATCTGCTTCGAGGTGCTCGTATATTCTCGAAGATTGATCTTCGTTCGGGTTATTTTTAGCTGAGGATCCGTCCTGGGGATATTCCGAAGACGGCATTCACCTGCAAGTACGGGCTATATGAGTATACAGTCATGTCCTTCGGCTTGACTAATGCCCCGGCTTACTTCATGCATCTGATGAACATGGTCTTCATGGATTATCTGGATGTCTTCGTGGTGATTTTCATTGATGATATTCTGATCTTCTCCAAGACAGAGGAGGAGCATGAAGAGCATCTGAGGCTCGTGTTGCAGAGATTGAGGGAGCATCAGCTGTATGCCAAGTTCAGCAAGTGCGAGTTCTGGATTGACGAGGTGCCATTCCTCGGTCATGTTATCTCTCAGGGAGGCATTGCTGTTGATCCGAGCAAGGTGAAGGATGTGCTCGAGTGGGAGACACCGCAGACAGTAAAGGAAGTCAGGTCTTTCTTGGGCTTAGCTGGATATTATCGGAGGTTCATCGAGAATTTCTCGAAGATCGCGAAGCCTTTGACTTCTTTGCTAGAGAAGAATGTGGCATTCATATGGACTGATGAGCGTCAGATGGCCTTTGATGAGCTGAAGAAAAGGTTGACTACGGCGCCAGTCCTGACTCTGCCAGACCAGACGAAGAGGTTCACGGTATATTGTGATGCTTCGAAGGATGGTCTTGGGTGTGTTCTGATGCAGGAGGGCAGAGTGATAGCTTATGCTTCACGGTAGTTACGTCGGCATGAGCTGAACTATCTCACTCATGATCTTGAGTTAGCCGCAGTTGTGCATGCTCTGAAGATTTGGAGGCATTACTTGTATGGGCAGCGGTGTGATATCTACACTGATCACAAGAGCCTCAAGTACATTTTCACGCAGAATGAGCTGAACATGCGGCAGAGAAGATGGTTAGAGTTGGTCAAGGACTATGACCTGGAGATTCACTATCATCCGGGCAAGGCCAATGTTGTGGCAGATGCTTTGAGCAGAAGGAGTTATGTCAACATGGCCGTTGCTTTCCAGATGCCACCAGAGTTATGCGAGGAGTTCGAGCAGTTGAGTCTGGGTTTCTTGCATCATACCTCCAGTGCAGCGTTTGAGGCAGTACCGACTCTAGAGTCAGAGATCAGGCAGCATCAGAAAGATGATGAGAAGCTGCAGGAGATTCGTGAGTTGCTCAAGAAGGGCAAGGCTCCTCATTTCAGAGAGGATGATCAGGGTACCTTGTGGTACAAGAACCGGATCTGCGTGCCTGATGTGCATGATCTCCGGAAGTTGATTCTGAGTGAGGCCCATGATACAGCATACTCTATTCATCCGGGCAGCACGAAGATGTACTATGATCTGAAGGAACGTTTCTGGTGGTATGGGATGAAGCGTTCAGTGGCAGAGTACGTGGCTATTTGTGACACTTGTCAGCGTGTCAAGGCTGAGCATCAGAGGCCAGCAGGTCTGTTACAGCCTTTGAAGATTCCAGAGTGGAAATGGGAGGAAATCACGATGGACTTCATTGTTGGATTGCCTCGTACTCAGAAAGGGTACAACTCCATTTGGGTAGTAGTGGATCGTTTGACGAAGGTTGCTCACTTCATTCCAGTGAACACTACTTACTCCGGTGCTAGACTTGCGGAGTTGTACATCTCTCGGATTGTCTGCTTGCATGGTGTGCCGAAGAAGATTATATCTGACAGAGGGTCTCAGTTCACTTCTCATTTCTGGGAGCAGCTCCATGATTCGTTGGATACGAAGCTGCGCTTTAGTACGGCTTATCACCCTCAGACAGATGGGCAGACAGAGAGAACCAACCAAGTGTTGGAGGATATGTTGAGAGCTTGTGCTATTCAGTACGGTACTAGTTGGGATAAGTGCCTGTCATATGCTGAGTTCTCATACAACAACAGCTATCAGGTCAGTCTGAAGAAGTCTCCCTTTGAGGCATTGTATGGCAGAAAGTGCAGGACTCCTCTCTATTGGGATCAGATTGGTGAAAAGCAGCTCTTTGGCCCTGAGATCATAGATGATGCAGAGCAGATGGTTCAGGCTGTGCGAGAAAATCTGAGGATTGCACAGAGCAGACAAAAGAGCTATGCGGATGGCAAACGGAGAGACCTGACTTTCAGTGTCGGTGATTATGTGTACCTGAAGGTGTCTCCGATGAGAGGAATCCGCAGATTCAATGTCAAAGGGAAGTTAGCACCTCGGTATGTGGGGCCATTCAAGGTGCTAGAGCGGAAAGGCGAAGTTGCTTATCGCCTGGAGTTACCTCTCAGTCTCTCGGGAGTTCATGATGTCTTCCATATATCTCAGCTGAAGAGGTGTCTGCGAGTACCCGAGGAGCAGGCACCCCTGGATGGAGTAGATGTCCAGGAGGATCTGACTTATACTGAGCATCCGGTGAAGATTCTGGAGACGTCAGAGAGGGTTACTCGGAACAAGTGCATTAGGATGTGCCGAGTTCAGTGGAGTCACCACAGTGAAGCTGAGGCTACATGGGAGCGAGAAGATGAGCTAAAGAAGACATATCCAGATCTCTTTGCTAGCCAGCCCAGCTAAATCTCGGGGACGAGATTTCTTTAAGGGGGTAGGGTCTGTAACACCCTGATTTAAATTCCAGCATTTATCAATAAATTTAATTGGCTTTATTTATTTTCTAAGGTTTATTGTGTTTAGTTGGCATTTAATTTAATTTTGTTTCACAAGTAATTAAAAATTTGTCTAAGTTTAAATTTTTTTGTTTTGCATTCATGCTGGTGCATACTTTTATTTGATTGTGGTTTGAATTCAAATTCATATTTGAATTCAAACCTGTTTGAATTAGATTTAGAAAGGAGAGAAATAGAAATTAGAAAGAAAACCCAAAACCCAGAAAGCCCAAAACCCAGAAAACCCAAAAACCCTCTCAGCCCGACCCAGCTCCCAGCGGCCCAGTTCGCTCGGCCCAGCGCTCGGCTCACCGGGCCCACTCCACCCCGGCCTGCTTCGCTCAGCACGGCCCGCTTCGCCTCCCGCTTGGCCCAGCTCCACACGGCCCGCCCCGCGGCCTGCCTCCGCCTCGCGCCCGGCCCGCACGCGCTCCCCGCCTCACCCGCTGACCTCCCGGCCCCACTGGCAGGTTCTTCTCCCCCGCGCAGCGCTCGCGCAACGTCCGCGCGGCGTCCCCGGCCGTGATCCCCGGGATCCCCTTCTGTAACGCCGAGCCGAAATCCCTGGACTCCGGCTCTATTTGACCCCCGTGACCCCTCCCCTTTCACAGCCGCCGCACGAAGCCCTAGCTCCGCCCGCTCGCACAGCTCCGCCGCGCCGAGTCCCTGCACCCCCTGCGCCGCCGTGGTCCTAAAGCCCCGCCGCGCCCCCGCCACCGAGATCCGCCGCCGAAGCTTCGTCTTGGGGCCAGGTTCGCCCCCGGACTCGCTGCCCCGACCGCAGTTCGCGCCTGCGCCAATTTTGGTCATCGGAGCTCCGCCGTGCCGCCGCAAATCCGCGCCTGCACCACCGTTCTTCCGTCTCTACGCACCCCAGGACATTCGCGTCGCGGTAATGAAACTTCCAGTGCCCTATTACCCCTTATCTGCTCCCTGCACCGTGCACGATTTCTCACCGGCGTGACGCCGACCCGCCCCGCCGCTGCACTCGCTCGCCGCCGTGCCACGGCCCTGCACCGAGGCCGTGGTTGGGTTAGCTAAGCGGTGCGCGTTCCCCTGGACCTAAAACCTGGTCGAGTTGAGCCCTGTAACGCCACTTGTGGCGAGCTCCGGCGAGCTTCCGCCCCCGCCGCCGCGGAGCAGAGTCGTCGGCGGGAGAGCGCCGCCGCCCCACGCACCAACTGCCCTGCGCCGTCCGATCAGGAACGGGCGCTCGAGATTAGATCACCCCCCGGTTAGATCCGAACCACTCAATCCAGATCCGACGGCCGAAAATCAAACGTACCCCATCGGCCTGTACCTTTTGCTTAAGAGCCCTCCAACTATCACTGAATAAACCCGCCGTCCCTGGTAGTTCAAAAGTGTTTCCAAATCCGCCCCTGATTTATTCGTTTTGGCCCCTGAGCTTTTCCCTATTAGAACCCGCCGTCCAGGCCTGCCTTTTTGCACGTTGGACCCTAGATCTTTAGTTTAATTACGTTTTAGCCCTCGGTTTTAGCAGAAAAGCCCCTGGAACTTTAGTTTTCTTACAAATAAGCCCCTAGAACTTGTTTTTGGCCTAGTTTATGCGTTTTAGCTCCGTTTTTAGCATTCTTTATGTCCACGCGATTGTTGTAACGCGTAGAACAGTATTGGAGTAGTTTAGTGTGCTGTTTTTATGTATTGATGTACTGTTTCTTAGTTTTTTGTTAATGTTTGTTTGTATGCTTATTTTCGTGCATTGTTTTGGCCATGTGTTCGTGAGTAGACGTTGATCCATCTGAGGAGCCCCAGTACCAGTACCCGGAGCACCCGTCTTCCGAGCACTTTGAGCAGCAGCAGGAGCAGTACGAGGAAGGCAAGTATAACATGAACAACCTATCATCTTTAAATACATTTTCATACTGCATTTTAATACTGTATGCCTTTAAGGATTTCCTAGCCAGTTTATATCCTTTAAATATACCTTTGGGTTGCATTTTGGTTAGTTGTGCTAGGTTGCTGCGCTATCACACACTTTGGTCCTTTTTAATTAAATTGATTAATGGTTTACTTGAATTTAATTCTGAGAGTGGCACTCTGTGTGGCTTGAGTGGCTCATGTCTCATTAAAATTGGCTTTTGTTAGAAACATGGTTTAGGGGGCCAGCACGGTGCTTACTGCCTGGTTGGCCACTCTCCATAAGGACCGGTTCATAGAGCGACAACCTGGGACAACAGCGCTACCACAAGGCTAGAATGGGATAGACTTGGCATAATAATTAGATCTTTTTGGTTTGGAGTAACTTACCTGTGGGGCAAGAGTAGTAAGCTTCAATGGTCCCTGCTCCTCCGGCTGGTCTGTGCTTGGTTTGCGTACCTGTGCTTGTACCCCCGTGAGGTGGGCCCCATCGTCGCCGACCTAACTCTCGCGGTTACGCCTTACCAACGAGATTCTTTGTAACGGCCTCGTAGTGAGTCGCTAGTCATCTCACCTAAGGAAGTGTGATGAACCTCTAGCTTAGCTCACGACTTGTGGGTAAAGATGTGCAACCTCTGCAGAGTGTAAAACTGGTATACTAGCCGTGCTCACGGTTATGAGCGGCCCAGATCCTCCTTTTGATTAGTGAAGTTATCTCCTTCCGACGGGGGAGGTGCTTCTTGGGGTTACCTTGGTGGCTTGGTTTTGGTTTGGTTCTCAGTAGTAGTGTAATTAGTTCTGATTAATTACTATGTAACTGGGTCAATGGTAATTCATCAACTCGTAGTAAATAGCTTTAATAAAATTTTGCCAACACTTAAAAGCTAATGCAGTTGAGTCAGCCAGCCTAGAGCCTCATAGTTTGTGTTATACTTGTTGAGTACAAGTTGTGTACTCACCCTTGCCTCTTCTCTACTTTTTCCTCTTGGCTACGCTACTGCTGCTCAGTTCCTGCCGACACGAGGGAGTTCGTCCAGTGCTACCAGGACTACGAGGACTTCTAGGTGTTCGTCTCCCAGTTGACGTCCCTGTGGCGCCCTGCTTCAGCTTCGGAGAGCTTTATCGTATTTTGTACTTCGCTTCCACTGTATCAGACATTTTTGTCATTAATGTAATAATTAACATTCGTATACGCTTTATTATGTCTTTTTACGTGATATGTGCTATGATATACTGTTCATTCTGTTGTATATACGTGTGACTTGATCCTGGCACGTATATGATTGCTCGGTTTATGTTCTTTTATAAACCGGGTGTTACATACAGTCACATATTCGTGGTGATTGACAAGTTCACGAAGTAGATCATAGTCAAGCCAGTGACAGCCACTACAGCAGCCAAGGCAGCCGAGTTCATTGAAGGAGATATCACACCGATTCGGGGTGCCTAATCGGATCATCACAGATCTGGGTACTTCATTCATGGGCTCCGAGTTTTGGGACTACTGCCAAGAAAGCTGCATCGACATCTACTACGCTTCCGTGGCGCATCCCAAGTGCAATGGCCAAGTTGAGAGGGCCAACGGCTTGATCCTCCAGGGGCTCAAAGTCAGAATTTTCGACCCGATTAAAAAGTATGGTGCAAAGTGCCTCCAAGAACTACCCAGAGTAGTTTGGGGACTCCGCATGCAAAGAAGCCGGGCTACCGGCTACTCACCGTTCTTCATGGTGTATGGTTCTGAAGCAGTCTTGCCATCGGACATAGCTTTTGGTGCTCTGCGCATCCAGAACTACGACGAGAACGAAGCTGATGCAACTCGATGTACCGACATCGATTCGGCAGAGGAGCACCGCCTGACGGTCTCCATTCAGCACGCGAGATATGAGGAGCAGCTCCGGCGCTATCATGATTGCAACGTCCACGAGCGCGACTTCAACGTCGACGACCTAGTTCTGCGATGAATCCAGTCGACCACCAGCGCTCACAAGCTGTCTTCCCCATGGGAGGGCCCCTTTGTAGTCAGTGGGATAGTGGTTCCAGGAACCTACCACCTATAGAGGCCAGACGGTACTGACTTGGGCAACCCATGGAATATCGAACACCTGCGTCGCTTCTATCCGTAGAAGCGTAGGAAATGCAAAGCTATGTACCCATCTACTCATTTAATAAAGTTTGTTATATTTTACATATTGCATTCTGCTTACTCTTCGTTCTTTACCGAGACGTATCAACACGCTCGGGGGCTGCGTCTCGGCCACCCAGCCAGTCCCCACTCGGAGTTCGACCAGTCAGACAAGAACAACCCGGTTCATCTTTACTGAACACAGCCGAGTACGTCCAGGAACCACTCTGTGTCACCCTAACTAAATGTGCACATTGAAGATCTGCTCTCAAGCACTACTCAAAGGGCTCAGAGATCACTTTCCACCTACATGGCAAATGTAGGAAAGAACTCGGACCGCGGGCATAACATTAACATCAAATAAATTAAAGCATTATTTACATAAATATTGTTCTTAGCTGGTTCACTCTGACCAACTTTCTTTGCAGCAAAACAAATAAAACAAACTCCTGGAGACCGGCAGCCTACAGCTCGGCCACAACGCGCTCGGCGATCTCCAAGACGGCAGCGTGGTTGGCCTCCCATTTTGCGTCAGGGCAGTCTTCGGGGACGCCGTCTCCCACCGGGTCCAGATCTGCTTCCAGGAGGTGGGTCTTCACGAGACCCAGGGTATGCTGCACTGCATCCTTGGCAGCTCCCCTGATGCAGGCCTCCATTCGGCCGCAGGACGCCTCTAGCCTCTCAGCCAGGCTCTCGGCAGCCGCCATGCCCTCGGGCTCGAAAGCCCAAAGCAATGCCTCCAGCGGCCTACTCAGGCGATCCAGCATCGCCCGGCCCTGCGCCGCCTGCTCCTCCGCTTCTGCAAAAAGCACCCGGCTGGGTCAGCCCAAGCCAAAGAACATGACAGAAAGAACATAGCAGTATGATCTCCTGGTCGTACCTCACCGAGCCTGCTGCTACAGGCGAAGCTTCTCCTCGGTGGCGGCCTCCCGTGCCTCAGCCACCTCTCAGAGCTTCTGCAGCTACTCGTTGGCCTTGGTGCATGCCTCCAGCTCTAAACAAAAGCAAGTCAGAAACAAAACAATGCGCAAAGAACTCGGCAGACATGGCTCCGACTACATACCGAGCTTCTCCTTGCGCAGAGCATCCTCGGCCTTGACCTTGTCGGCCTCCAGCTGGCGGCTCCGCACCTCCAGCTCGGCCACCCTAGCCTCGAGCCCCGCCACCCGACCGATGGCGGTGCTCCTCTCAGCCAGCTCCTGGGCGGCCTGCTCCGACAGCTCTACAAGAGTCTCATGAACAAATACGCATTACAAGACAGCGCCTGCAAGAACAAGTGGGCTTCACAAATGGAGCAAGGCAGGAGACTTACCTCAACCAGTCCCTGGGCGAGCTTGGCGGACGCCACGAGTTTCCCTGAGACCGTGCCGTCCCCCTCCTCGTCCTCACCCTCATCGGCCTCCTCCTTCGCCAATAGGGGCCTGGCCCCCTCGGCGGACTCGGCTCGGATCCTCTCCGCCTCGATGGCCGGGACCTCCGTGGTCCTGACCACCTCAATGGCCGGGTCCTCCAAGGGCCCGACCTCAATATCCGCCGCCCCTTCGTCACGGGGCAGATCCTGCATCTCTACGTCACGGGGAGGACGGGAGACCCTATTACTGGCCTCCTCCTCCTCCTTCTTCTCTTCCTCCTCACGGCGGGTGCGACTCTTCGCCGGTCTCGCCCGTGGTGAGGTCAGCTTCGTGGCATCACAAGAGCCACCCTCATTGGACGACCCCTCCGCCTTCCTCTTGGCGCCGTTGAGCATCGCCCTCTTACACAAACAACAAGGGTGCTAAGAATGACTCCAGGGAAAAAAATCATGACAGAACAGGTTCAAGATTGTGGAACTTACACGCCGCTGCGACACAGTAGGAACTTTAGCCTCAGCGATGCGGTCGGCGGAGTCCCAGAGCCAGCGCGCGGGGGCGTCACTTCCCTGCGCAATTGGCCCAGCACTTGGGCCGCCTCCTTCTCGTCTTGGGGGCTGGCAGATGCCGACACCACCTCAGTAGTGGCGGGGGGCGCTGATGCTCCCCAGACTTTGCTCGCCCCTTCCAGGTCGAGCTCCTCAGCGTCTGCTGCGGCACCGCCAACCCAGCCTTCGATAGCTGGATCTTCTTGATGGCGCGGAGCGTCTTCCTCCTCAGGGCGGCCGACGGTGGCGGCCCCGAGGCTCCGGAGATCTCCACCTCTGGCTCACTTCCCACGGAGGAGTCGGAGGAGAACTCGGCCTCCTCCTCCGCCGGCTGGCGCAACTCGGCGGGGGCGGTGGCATCCTTCCCAAGGTCCCCCTCAGGCAGAGGAGCAGGGGACCAGTACTCAAAGACCTTGGCCTACAGAAGACCCGAGTTGTTATACAACCAAATGGGTGCGCTCAGAAAAATAGTGCAAAAAACAGAGGAAACGACCCGGAATGCACAAAACAACTCGGCAAAGTTCAAGAAGACTTACGTCGTCGGTCGGCCGCTTTAGGCAGTAGGCCATCGGGCAGCCCTTGTCCTGGATCTGCCCCGCCATGATGTGGGTGGCCCGATTTGCGATCTCTTCCCAGGGGACCTTGCCTTCATGTCCCCGGGTTGGGTCTCGATGACCCCAGTACTTGAAGGCCGGGTGGACCCTCTCCTGGATCGGCTGCATGAGCCGCCTGCAGAAGTAGATGGCCACCACGGCCCCCGTCAGGCCCTGCGCCGACAAGTTGGCGATCTCTTTGAGGAGGCGCTCCACCTGCGCCATCTCCTCGGTGGTCCGCCGTTCCTCCTAGCACGCCTTGTACTCTGGCGTGCGGCCGGTGCGCGCCAGGAAGAAGGGCGCTGGGTTCGCCACGATGAACGAATCCCACGCCCACCCCTTGTTGGTGTCGCAGAGTTCGAAGTCGGGGTAGACGCTCCCCTGGCACAGCAAGAAGACGGTCCCGTCCATGAGGTTCCGGCGAACGTTGTTGAGGCGGTATAGAGCCCGCCACAGATTGAAGTAGGGATCAATCCCCAAGTATCCCTCGCAGAGGTGGATGAAGATGGCGATCTGTGCGATTGAATTAGGCTTGAGATGAGTTACCTCAAGCCCATAGAAATGTTGAAGCCCGTAGAAAAATGCCCCCGCGGGCAGCACAAAGCCCTTCTCGTAGAAGGACTTGAACACGACCGCCTGGTTCGTGTCCTCCGACGGGAACTCTTCCCCGTAGCAGCACCGCCACCCAGAGATTTACTTCTCCGGGAGGATGCCGCGCTCCACCATGTCCTGGATGTCGCTCTCTTGGAGCAAGCATCTTAGGCCGGACGACGACGGCGGCAGGGCCTCTCCGGAGCTCCTCGAAGTCGAAGACGAAGACGCAACGGGCGAGGCAGCCATGGCGACGGTGGCGAAGCTCAGGCGAGGGGAGGAAATCACGAGGAAGATGAAGGCCGAGAGCTCTAGAAGCTTGCCGAGTTGGCTAAGGCGGCAGAAAGCTCTGGAGCACTCGGGAACAGGGTGGCCGCTCCACCTTCCCTGTTTAAATATCGGAGGCCCCACAACAGGTAGATCCGAAATCAACGGCCAGATCGGATCAGGCCAGCGATCTCACGGCGGATGAGCACGGGATAAACGGTAACTTCCTTTTTCCTAACTAACTTTATAACGACTCGGGTCTTCACGCACACTTCTTGGCTTCCTGAGAAGCCTGCTGTAGATAGATTGGCCCGAGGCCGTGACAAAGTACAAACTTGTTATTCCCATCAAGGAATAATGATACTCGTATTCTGGGAGAAAAGTTTCAATAGTTTGGAGGCAGATTACAGTAATCACCTCGCAAGTCCTCTTGTAGCATCTTGCGGAGAAATTTCTCGTTCTCCCTGAATACGTTGTGACAAGATTAAGTCTCCTTACTAGAGATATCAGTTCTTGGGCACCAAGAAACAGGAAACCCCAAGGATGTGACACAACAAGACGCAACCAGTCCACAGAGAACCTGCCTCATTGGAATATGCAAGGACATGATGTCCAAAATGGATCCAATGAGAGCGTGGGAGTGGCAAGATGAGGTAGCAGGGACTTCTCTTGTCACTCGTAAGTTCTCTTCTATCATCTTTTGCTGGAAAGGACTACACAAACGTCAGGAGGGCGACAGCATGAACACCAAAGATAAGCCATGGCTGCTACACGTTGGTGCTTCTAGCAAAGGCCTCTCTCACACCTTTTATAGCCACAAGGGATCTTTCTGGAGGACAACCCGTGACGCTACAGTAACAGTAATCACGGACATATTCATGGACGCATTCAAGGATGCAATAATGCAGAGTCTCCATATAGTAACATCCCACATGAGCACACAATAAAGAGCCGTACATCCCGGATTTTATTTCTGAAGTTATTTCGGGTGCAATCAGTGTGGCGTATCCAATTGTATCATTTTTCTGGGATCTTTTACCCGAAAAAGACATCTTTTCGGATACCGAATCTGATGAATCCTACAAATATTCTGAAGAACAAAATCTGATGCCACGTCTTAAATCCTGAATTCCAAATCTTTACTCGGGGGCTACCCGCAGTATAAGGGATTTTGATTTAAGGCTCGGGGGCTGCGGGATATGTGCATCAGAGATTTATTTTTCAATTTTTTGGAAAATAAAGAAGGAAAAAGACTGAAGTGACCCTCAGCCTGATTCTGTGATTCAACCTAAGGCTCGGGGGCTACTCCATATGGAGCGCGAATACTTCGCGCACCATATATGATCAAGATTTCGGGGCTTGAATGTTCAAAAGCCTAAGGTTAAAGGTGGCTTGGGAATCCTTAACCTCAGACTACAGAATGATGCTCTTCTGTTAAAACAACTGCATAAATTTTATTTGAATTCTGATATCCCCTGGTGTAAGCTTATTTGGTGGAAATACTACCAAATCCGAGTACCACATGCTACTAGAGAGGTGGGCTCCTTTTGGTGGAAGGATATTTTGAGGCTTCATACCATATTCAGAGGAATATCTAGATGCATTGTTGGCAACGGTGCCACTGTCACTTTTTGGGATGACCTTTGGGCCAATGATATCCTCTCTGCAAAATATCCAAGACTTTATTCTTTTGCCAAAGACCAATCAATCTCAGTTAAGCAAATCATGCGCACAGCAGACATTTCAGATATTTTCACCCTACCTCTCTCTGAGCAGGCAATGGAAGAATTAGTTTCTCTGCAACTTGACATTCAACAAGTAAGCTATGACGAGGGCTCTAATGATCTTTGAACCTTCATATTGGGTAATGGCCAGTACACTTCAAGCAGATTCTACAAACTGGCCTTCAAACATCTGCAAGTGCCTTGGTCTTTTCAATGGATCTGGAAATCTAAATGCACCCCAAGACTCAGATTCTTTGCATGGCTCATCCTAATGGACAGACTTAATACTAGAGATATGCTCAGAAGGAAAAACTTTCATGTCCAACCAAATTATTTCTGTGTGCTTTGCAATGATAAAGTAATGGAAGATGTGAACCATCTGTTCTTTGAATGTCCTTTCTCCACCTTATGTTGGCAGAGATTGGGCTTCGTTTGGGACACCATACAGGACATCCACAGCAGGCTTGAACAGGGGAGAGCCCTTCTGAACCTGCTATACTATATTGAAATCTTTATCATTGCATCTTGGGAAATCTAGAATATCAGGAATGGAAAGATCTTTGAGGGAGCCCCGGTTAATTTACAGCTCTGGACCGTGAGGTTCAAAGCACAGGTTATCCTCCAAATCAATAGGGTTAGTGAGGATCATAGACCACAAATTGTACAATGGTTGAACACAATCCTGTAATAGCTTTACCCTACCCCTTTCTCTTTCTCTTTCTCCCCCTGCCCTGTAAGTATCTTTGTAATGCTACTATAATTATCTTTTAATACAAATGCACATGCTGTGGGGATCTCCCCCATAGTTTTACTTCAAAAAAATTATTTCGGGGCTTGAGCACCTCACAACCTCGAAGCAACCAGAACTACTTGGAGGACTACTCGATGTACCTGAATGAAGGGCCAGAAGCAACCAGAGGGATGTTCTGGCTACTTGAAGTACTCGAAGATGGCCAGCCAAGTACTTGACGCCTGCAGGACTCGACTATGAAGAGCTCGGGGGCTTGTCAGACCCGGAGCAGCGGGACTCCTTATAGGCATAGAATGTTCTAGAGTAAGGAATAGCTCATGGATGTACCTTACCTCTCTTGTAACTACCCGAATAGGCGTAGAACTAGCTGTAGTACAAAGGAAACTAGACGATTGTGTTGTAGTAGGACTCCAACTGTACTCGGCTAGAACTTTCCATGTAACCCTGTCCCCCCAGATATATAAGGGCGGGCAGGGACCCCCTCCAAACAATCATCAACACCTAAGGCAATACAAACCACACAGGACGTAGGGTATTACGCAAACTCGCGGCCCGAATCTATCTAAATCTTTGTGTTCCTTGCACCATCGAGTTCTAGAGCAGTAGATACCTACCTACAAACCTTACTGCTAAGGGTATCCCTGAGCAGGCTTGGCGGTAAACACCGGGGCTGGGGCATCCCTTACTCTACCTAAGGGTATCCCTTACTCTAGAACATTCTATGCCTATAAGCAGTCCCGCTGCCCCGGGTCTGACAAGCCCCCTTGCTCTTCGTAGCCGAGTCCTGCAAGCGTCGAGTACTTGGTGAAGCGTCTTCGAGTACTTCAAGTGGTCAGAACGTCCTTCTGGTTGCTTCTAGGCCTTCCTTTAGATACGTCGAGTAGTCTTCCAAGTACTTCTAGTTTCTCCGAGGCTGTGAGGTGCTCAAGCCTCGAAATCTTGATCATATATGGTGCGCAAAGTACTCACGCTCCATATGGAGTAGCTCCCGAGCCTTAGGTCGAATCGCAGAATCTGGCTGAGGGTCACTTCAGTCTTTTCCTTGTTTTATTTTCCAAAAAATTTGAAAAATAAATCATTGATTCCACATATCCCGTAGCCCCCGAGCCTTAAATCAAAATCCCGCATCCTATGGGTATCCCCCGAGCCAAGATTTGGAATTAAGGATCTAATTCGTGGCCTCAAATTTTATTCCAAGAATATCTGCAAGTTTAATCAGATCCTATATCCGAAAAGATCCCTTTTTCGGGTAATATCCCAGAAAAATGATACAATTGGATATGCCACACTGATTGCACCCGTGATATCCTCAAAAAATAAAACCCAGGATATCTATATATTTACTATACACTCACATGGGAATTCAGTGTGTGGATAATCTTCATTATTACACCCGTGATTGCTGTGATTGTAGCATCACGGGTTGCCCTCCAGTGAAACTCACGTGGCTATATAAGGTAGGTGACAGGCCTTGCCAGAAGCACCATCTTTCTGAAGCCATGGCTTGCATTTGGTGTTCTTGTTCTCGCCCTCCTGAAAGTTGTGTAGTGTTTTCCGGCGAAAGATGCTAGAAGAGTGCTTGAGAGTGGCAATAGAAGTCCCTGCTACCTCATCCTGCAACCCTGCTTCTCTCAGCGAATCCATGCTCGAAATCATTTCCTTGCATATTCCAATGAGGCAGGTTCTCAGAGGACGGGTTGTATCTAGTTGTGTCATACTCTTAGGGTACCAGGTTGTGGGTACCCAAGAACTGACATCTCTGGTGGGGAGACTTAATCTTGTCACAACGTATTCAAGGAGAAGGAGAAATTCCTTTGCAGGATGCAAGAAGAGGTCTTGCGAGGCGATTACTGTACTCTACCTCCTTGCTCTTGAAACTTTTCTCCCAGAATACGAGTATCATTATTCCCTTAGTGGGAATAACAAGTTTGTGCATTGTCATGGCCTTGGGCCAATCTAGCTGCATTAGGCCTCGCCCAGGAGATCCAGGAGATGTGTGTGCAGGCCCAAGTCGTTGTAAAGTTTTTAGAAAAAGTACTCGAATTGTACTATCGAGTAGTTAACTATATCGAGTACTTTTCTTTTTCTGGAATGTAATCGTAGACGTGGGAAAGTTAAGTCGAGTAGTTGTCAAGGGATGTGAGTGTTTTCTTTTCTGGAATGTAATCTCAGAAAAAAGAAATGTCTCAAAAGAAAATCCTGTTTTTACCATAAATGGTAACTAACTCTTAAACTTCTGGGAATTTACCGTTTTGCCACCATTACTATTATTTAATAGAACGGTAAATTAGGTTTTACCCCACTGGCCGCCATATTCCCCCCCCCCTTGCCATTTAGATCTGTTCTCGCACCTCTTTGCTATTTCCAGATCTAAACTTCTCCCTTGCCTTCTCTGGTTCCCAACTCCTTGCTAGGGTTAGCCATTGTATGCGCGTGAATACGCCAGTACATTTCCAGATGGCACCCAAGAGATCGACAAAGGGCATGGACGCGGCAGCACAGCCAACTCGCGATGAGGGATGGGTGCCAAGTAAGTGCTCTAACTCCGATTTGGAGGCCCTTGTTTCTGCGGGTTTATTACCAGCAAAATCGATTATCCAATGGCGTTCTGCCTTGGGTCAAAATCGTCCGTATGAAAATACAGGGGAAATCGTTGCTTTTGCCCCATATTTTGAATGGGGATTGGGGCTCCCTTGTTCGGGGTTCTTCTCTAGGCTCCTGTCTTATTACAGGATCCAGCTTCACCACCTGAACCCAAACTCTTTTGTTCATATTTCTGTCTTCGTAAATTTGTGCGAAGCTTTTCTGCGCATCGAGCCCTATTTTGAACTCTTCTGATATCTTTTCCATCTCAAGCCCCAGCTAGACTCCTACGATTTAGATGTAGTTGGTGGTACGGGCCTTCAGTTTAGACAGGGGAAGGATAAAGTGTATATCCCCTACAAGCTTTCTAGCAAAGTAATCGACTGGAAGCCCAAGTGACTGTACATAGAGAACCAATAGGAGACCCTTCCAGCCATTATGATAGATGCCTATATAAACCAGCACAAGGATGGCCCAATCTTCACGACAGTAGGTTCAAGAACAAGGATAACTTTGCTGCGAACAGCGGGTAAATAGCTTTATACCTGCCAAGGTTGGATGCGACCAAGCGATGGGGAGAGAGGCACCGAAATCGTGAGGACTTCGACTCGATCTCCGAACGATCGCAGAACCACAAACCGAGACTAATCCACACAAAACGGTGCAGCCGAACTGGCAACCGTTGAGCACGAATTAGGGGACCTCAGAGAGAACTTCCTCACAAGTCCGAGAAGAACTCGCAAGAACAAAGGTGTAAGACACTCATCAGCAAATCAGCTGGAATACCATATCGGTTTATCAAATGATCAAAAGTTCTTTTCTGAGTACACATAGGGAATATTTATACTAGGAACAACCCCCCTAGATAGGTATGAACTGAAGCTCCACGTTGGAAGGTGGAAGGCCAACAGGTGAATCATTCACGAGATGGTCTTCAATTCCAGTGCATCTCCTGGGCTTCTGCGCAGTCTTCAGTAAAATGGCCATTTCTCCCTACTCGGAAGTCGAAATGATAAGCCATTTGTTGGGTGTGAAACTAGAATTGATAAGATTTCCAGGCATGTGTGGCATGCACCATGAAACATTGTAGAATGGTACAGTTTTGCACGGGATGTTGAGCAAGATAAATCCTCGAGCAGACTCTTGACATTCTGAGTAGTCATCAATGATTTGACCATAAATCCTGACTGGGAAGTCGAAATGATGTGAAACGTGTTGTGTTGGAAAGTAGACTTCATAAGCTTTCCAACAGGTACTCATGGGTCTTCAGATCTTACGGGAATCAAGAGTTATGGGTGTTTCTTTTGGTGGTCCGAACTGGTGGTCCGATCTGGCGGTCCGATCTGGTTGTCCGATCTGACTTGGTCTGATCTGGCGGTCCGATCTGGTTGTCCGATTTGATCCTTTTCTTCATGTGAGCACCTAAGCAATATCAATGTAGAATTTTTAGGTAGTATAATATTCTCATGTATATTAAAGTTAGTTTCAGCTAAAAATGAGGTCACCTCTTTTTGGAGTAGCTTTACACGGCTACGTGTAATTCGTCCATCATAAACATGTTTATGTGTAACTGGAGTAGCCTCTAGGGGCTTGTCCTCATCATCCTCCCCCTCTTGAAAAGGAGTTGTCCTCGACTCTTCTACTCCATAGAATGGAGACAGATCGGCAACATTGAAGCTTGAACAAACACCATAAGTACTAGGAAGATCAATCTCATATGCGTTGTCATTGATCTTGCGAAGCACTTTGAATGGACCATCAGCTCGGGGCTGCAACTTGCTCTTGCGTTGTTCAGGAAAGCGATCCTTGCGTAGGTGCACCCAAACCAAATCTCCTGGTTCAAATAACATCTTCTTGCGACCCTTGTTGGCGTGCTTCTCATACATCTTGGTCATCTTCTCAATATTTGCTCTAGCTCGATCATGAATATTCTTGACAAATTCTGCTCTCTTGCTTGCATCAAAATTCACACGTTCCTGAATAGGCAAAGGCAAAAGATCGATGGGAGGAGTAGGTTTGAAACCATATACAATCTTAAATGGACAAAATTTAGTGGTCGAGTGTACTGCCCTGTTATATGCAAATTCCACATGAGACAAGTTTTCTTCCCATAGTTTCAAGTTCTTCTTAAGAACAGCTCGCAGCATCATTGACAATGTGCGGTTCACAACTTCGGTTTGCCCATCAGATTGTGGATGACATGTTGTGGAGAATAGCAGCCTTGTCCCAAGTTTACCCCCACAAAGTCTTCCAAAAGTAACTCAAGAACTTGGTGTCACAATCCGATACAATGGTACGTGGCACTCCATATAGACGCACGATTTCTGTGAAAAATAATTCATCAATGTCTGAAGCATCATCGCTCTTATGACAATGAATAAAGTGTGCCATTTTGCTAAAACGATCATCCACAACAAAGATTGAATCCCTCCCCCTCTTGGTTCGAGGTAAACCAAGAACAAAGTCCATAGAAATGTCCTCCCAAGGAACACTAGGAATAGGTAATGGGGTATATAAACCATGAGGGTTCAAGCGTGACTTAGCTTTGTGGCAAGTTTCGCAGCGAAGAACATGTCTCTCCACATCTCGACGCATCTTTGGCCAAAAGAAATGATCAGCTAGCACTTGCTCCGTTTTTTGGCACCAAAGTGGCCCATAAGTCCACCGGCATGAGCTTCCTGCAAAAGCATTAGTCGAACAGAGCAAGCTTGGATGCAAAGTTTGTTAGCTCGAAAACAAAAATCCATCATGCAAATGGAATTTTTCCCAGCCCTTGCCATCACAACATTTAGAAAATGGTTCAGCAAAGCATATGTCAGTTGCATACAAATCTTTAATACTTTCCAAACCAAGAATATTAGCATCAAGTTGGGACAGCAAAACATGGCGTCTAGACAAAGCATCAACAACAATATTATCTTTCCCTTTCTTGTACTTTACAATGTAAGGAAAAGATTCAATGAATTCACTCCATTTAGCATGTCTTCGATTCAGTTTTAGTTGACCTTTAAGATGTTTCAAAGATTCATGGTCTGAATGGATCACAAATTCCTTAGGTAAAAGATAGTGTTGCCAAGTCTCCAAACACCTCACAAGAGCATCTTCTTTGTCATAAACAGAATAATTCAGAGTTAGACCACTTAGCTTTTCATTGAAGTATGCAATGGGCCTTCTGTCCTGCATGAGCACGCCTCCAATTCCTACACCACTTGCATCACATTCAATTTCAAAGGTCTTACCAAAATCTGGAAGTGCAAGTAGTGGGGCTGATGTCAACTTCATTTTCAGCTCTTCAAATGCCTTCTCTTGTGCTTCACCCCATTGGAATGGTACATCCTTCTTTGTCAACTAATTTATTGGGGGCAGCAATGGAACTGAAATCTTTCACAAACCGATGGTAAAAGCCGGCGAGTCCAAGGAAGCTTCGCACTTGGCTCACATTTTGTGGAGGCTTCCACTCACGAACAGCCTTAATCTTTTCCTCATCCACCTCCACACCATGAGCTGAAACAACAAAGCCAAGAAAGACTACCTTGTCGGTGCAAAAGGTGCACTTTTCAAGGTTAGCATACAAGCATTCCTTCCTCAAAACAGCAAGCACACAATTTATATGTTCAACATGTTCATCAAGACACTTGCTGTAAATTAAGATATCATCAAAGTAAACAACAACAAACTTTCCAATGAAAGGCCTAAGCACATGATTCATCAATCTCATGAATGTACTAGGTGCATTAGTCAATCCAAAAGGCATTACCAACCATTCGTAGAGCCCAAACTTTGTTTTGAAAGCTGTTTTCCACTCATCTCCCTCTCTCATTCTGATTTGATGGTAGCCACTTCTTAAGTCAATTTTTGTAATGATAATAGCACCACTAAGCTCATCAATGTGACACTTCAGGTGTCAGTGCTTTTAAATACAATCAATGTACCTTAGTTAAACTAAAAAGAAAAATTTAGGAAATTAATTCAAAGAGAAAGGGTCAAATAAAAGACAAATCATACAAAAGAAATTAAAGGAGAGAGAAAAAGGAGTGAAAAGCTACTCAAAATTTAATTCAAAAATGTGCACAAAATTTTAGTTGGCTCATGAGAGGTACTTCAATTGACATGTGCTCAATTGAACTTCAGCCAAAATCAAGTCAAAAACTGAATAAAACCAAAGTCCTTTTGTGCAAATTTGCAAATGTACAAATAGTTCAAAATGTGAGTTTCAAATAAAAATTTGCATAACATGAAAGTTGTAGATCTTGAAAAGTTATGCAAAAGTGGTATTCAACACTTTTCCATTTGAGCCCTCCAAGTAGGAGAAAATTTTTGTTTACCGAAAGGTCCCTGGAATTTCAGAAATCCCAAATAGGCCCTCACCTTCACTTCTCTCTCTCTCTCTCCCGGTGCTCTGTTTTCCCGCCGCCCGCCGTACGCCGCCGGTGGACTTCGTCCACTGCGCGCCCACGGATAAATGGACCCGGGGAGTCCCTCAGCACCACCTGGCCGCCTCTTGGCACCTCCTCGCGTGCACACGCGTCCCAGACCCCTCCCCGAGCCGCCACGACAACCCTGCCGACGCAGCACCGCTGCCTCCTCCGCCCGCTCGCCGTCGACTCGCCCAGGGCCAAATTGACCGCCCCCAGTTGCTACTCCCCTCGCCCAGGAGCTTCTTGGCCTATAATAACCCCCAGAGCCCCGCCATTGCGCGCCTTCTCCTCCTTCTTCCTCCTCCCGCCGCTCCGCCATGGCCGCCGAGATCCAGCTCGCGCGGACCGGCTAACCCAGCCCTGCATTGCCCCCTCCGACCACCGCAGCAGCTCCGCCACCTCCTAGTTAAGCTCCACGCGTGCGGATTCGAACCCAAACCTACTCCCAACGCCGTTCCCCTTTTGCGCCGCCGCCGGCGAGCTCGGGCTCACCGCGGACCGGCCAGCTCAGAAGGAGACCGAGCCCGACAGCTACCCCAGGAGCATCCACAAGCTCCCGCCGTGCTCGTGCGAACCCTGTTCCCCTACCCCGAGCCCTCTTTCACCTCCAGGGCCGGCGAACCGAACAACCGCCCCGCCATTGACGCCGACGAGCTCGAATCCGTGCACCAAACCTTCGAACGTCGACCAGGGTAGGTGTTCCTCGATCCTTTCTCTCCCACGCGCCTCCCCGTGGCAGCCCCGGTAAGCCCTGCGTGGCAGAACACCACCGGCAAGATGCCACGGCGGAGAAGGCTGGCGAAGGACCCGGTTGTAATTTCTTTTTTTTCATTCAGGGGTGTTTCTGCAAGTTTTCCAGAGTATATCAGTGAACTTCTAAAATGCAGAACAAATCATAGAAAAATTGTAAAAATGCAAACTCAACGGATTTGGAATCCTGGTAACAAGATCTACAAATTTTGTAACAGTCACATCTGCAGAAACTCAACCAATTTTAATCTGGGAAAAAGAATAAGAAAACCACCTTATGCTTGTTCATGAAGTTCTGCTCATCAAATAACCTTGATTTTTGGATATGTTATCACTAATGGAATTTTAAGATCACAGTAAAAAGATGGCACCCAACCAAAACAGTTATCATTTTGGAACAAACAAGATTCTCTAATCTGTTGTTAGCTTTCTCGATTTAATTCTGGAAAATATGCACATGAACTTCCTCTGAAAAGTTAACTGCATGCTTGTTCCACTGAATCCCTGCTAATATCTAAATTTCAGATTTATTAGAGTTCAATTTCTATATACCATGATTTCTGCTTGTTTAATCATCTTAATTCTTCATATATAGTTCTTGTGCTCAGAAAAATCTATATTTATTTCTGGAGTCTATTTTTATCCCTGTGTTCCTGTCTAAAAATTTTGAGCTGCAGTTACTGAGTTTTGCTTTGCTGAATAATCATGCTTAGCATCTTAGGGCTAGGTTTACTATTTTTGTTCTGAGTAATCCACAATGTTTCTGATCATGATTTTTGGGCATCATCTTGTTTAGAGTATGTTCTACCTGTAATAAAAAGTTCATATGCATTTCTGATCAAATGCACCTTGAGAAATTTATGCTATCTCATGCTAAGTTAACTGTATAACTAATTTATCGTACTGAGTTAAATCTTGAAAATTTTTCTGGAGTATGTTTAGCTCATGAATAGTCTCTGGTAAAAATTTGAGAACCAAATCCGTAGTAAAACTTTCTGTAGAATTAATCTTTGTTAATGGCTTGCTATTTTTATTCTTTTTATCACCTCTGCTGTATAAGCGTATAAAATCTGGAAAAATTTCAGTGCTGAGTATATGCTTTGAAGTTGCTCCCATAAAATTTGCAGCACCAGAACCTATGCTGAACATTCTGTACAAAAAGATGAAGCAACTAGAGTAATCCTTTTGCATGAATAGTTATAGTTTGTGCTCTATGGTAGATGCTGAAATTTCTACCATGAATGTTCAAGTTTGGATCTGAGTTACTTTAGTGTTTCATCACTAGCTCATTAGTAGATGTGTTGTTAATAAATAATGAAAGCATGCGATGTGTTGAAATTAAAAAAATAGAAACCAAAACCTCCCACTCATTCATGAAGAAACGTAGTTATGTTGACTACTCTATAAACGACTGCCCATGAAATAAAAAGTGAAATCATCACTAAATTTAACTTGTTGAAACACAACTTTATCGTGAAGAAAAGAAATCATTATCCATGAGTAACTCATAATCTTGCATTGCATATAGAAACGGTTAATCTCGCGGACGGTGACTATGAGCTGGTGCCCGCGGACTCTCGTGTGGATCAGGAGGTCAATCTGAATTGTGCTAACTTGTCTCAAGACCTGGGCCAAGCCCCAGAAGCTTTTCTGCCTGACAGTGCCCAAGAAGGCAAGCCCCGGAGCATAATCCCAATATTTTCCGAATTATCTTTCAGCTATCTATTTATTAATGTATTGTAATATTTTGTTTTCTACATTTAAGTTTTCTAGGAGTTGATCGAAAACCTTAGATGCATGATCCCTAGGAACCTATGTATGCTACCGGATCTTTTTATCGACTAGTTGCCATGCTAAATAGGTACGGTAGAAGTCGAGTGGTTTCCTGCCTCTCGCGAACAAATAGGATTTGTACTGGCTTTAATTCCTGCTGAAATATAAGGACAACGGGCGGGGTTGTGTAGTTGTGATACCCCGCTGGTGTAGTCAAAAATGGCTAAGGTCGCGGTGTGTGGCTCATTTCGTTAAGCGTTTGAAAGCACTAGCCACATACCGAGAAATATGGTAATCGGTAAGCTTAAGTACCTGATTGGACCGGCGAGTGGAACGATCTCGCACCCTCCTGATAGAAGTAGGGTTTATATTTTTGTCGCGACGTACGGGTGCAGAGTGGTCGAACTCTGTAGTCGGGGAGGGTGTTCCGGATCCACGGACTGGAAAGAAAGGGGAAGAGTAGCGTGGGCGAGAGCGAAGTCGATCCCCATGCGTGTGGTCTAGGTTTCCCTGGCCAGGTTGAAATTCGATTCGGAATCGTCCGCCTCTCACGGCATGAGATTGCTTAATGATTTCGGTCACATAGAGTAACAAGTGGAACCTAATGATGATAATACTGCTGGTTGATTAAATGGTTGTTCTACCATGTTTGTATAGAGTTAGACGCAAACTTAGAATGGTTAATCCCACTAGAATATGGCTAAATAAAATATGAAAACAAGGATCAACTTTTAGTGGTGTTTTTGGCAAAACAAACCCCACCAACCAAAAGCCTTACATGTCTAGTTATCGGACCATGTTATATCCGGTGACGGGTCAGTCTTGCTGAGTATTAGTATACTCAGCCTTACTTGTGACATTCTTTTCAGGTACTAACTTTGAGGATCTGTTTGCAAGTCTTACTTGGCCGTGTACCTTGCCTCCGGGTTGGTCTGTTGAGTGGGATGGCCCTTCAGCTGGTGCTAATCACCCTCCCGCTGAGTGACGCATTCGTACGGGCTTTATCGATGCGTCACGTTATGTCGCTAGTTATCTTTTACTGCTTCCGCTGAACGGTGAGACTTGAATAATGGAGTAGATGGAACCCTGTAGTACTTTACTTCTCTGAACATGGTTTGTAATAAATTTTTCTTTCCGCTGCAATCACTCTGAGATGTATGAATTGTTCTGTGTTGTAATCTCTGGGCTCACCTTCGTGTGAGTGTTGTCTGCTGATCCTGGAATAGCATGGCTTTTATCGAGGCTTCACTCGAGGAACTACCGGCGAGTGCCAATTTGGGTCGGAGTTGCTTAGCAATAAAGATCAGTGCACCCGGGCCCAGTAGTTTTGGGTGGTTCCGCCACAGCTGGCATCAGAGCTTGCAGACAGCCTACCAGAGATGACAGCCTCAGTTTTCGAAACAACAAATTAAAACTTGACTTCAAAACTACTAAAGTTTTCTTTGAAAGAGTCTAGGATCTCCAAGGACAAGTCTAGGACGTAAAGCCCTAGGGGATTTTATGGGTACAATTAGGTGGCTTATGTTGTATGGCTAACTTCCAGCACCTTACTTTTCAGTATTTAAATTCTACAAGCTAAATTCTGCAACTACATCATCGCCGCGGAGGTATGCTTACTCAGTCAGCTGAGGGAGTCTGACCTTTCTGTCGGTGATGCGAGCCGAACGCTGGAGCTCAAGCAGTGGCCTACTTGAGCTGCTGCCCATATACCAACTTCGGTTGATTATATGGGGAGTAATGGTTCGAAATTGGAATTCAATTCCCCGTCAAAGACGGTACTCAGTCAATACGTTGTTTCAATGACGCATGCCTAACGTTGTCCATACGGCGGTAATTGTATGGATGCCGGTTCTATAGCGACCGGTAATGTATGGGAACGCTCTCGTGAGTGCTGGCACGAGAGGTTCAATTTTTATATTGTCAATTTTCTGCAGGTACGCTAAATCGAAACCGAATCCTAGGCTATCTAGTTATAGCAAGTAACTATATAGTGAGAGATGTATTATGTATGCCACCAAAGTCATTGCGTAAGACCAAGGTTACTTGGCAATTCTTTTCCTTGGTGAGGACGGATAGGTTCTGCATTCATTCTCAAAAGTGTAACCAAGAAATCTTTGGAGAAATCACAAGCAAATCAGCTAAAACCCTATCCTAAGGGGTATCCAGAAAGTCTGCAACTTGGTTTCCACGAATTTTAACCTTCTGTTAAGTTACTCAAATCAACCTGGGGTAGTAAGACAAAACGATGTTTCCTAAGTTATCAAACTTCTGTAAAAATTTGAAGATTTTTGAAGCCTTCTAGCTTGGTAATTGTGATTTTAGAACAACACTGTATAAAACTGATAACTCGGAACAGTATAGACAACTGGAAATTTTCGACCCTTAAAAGTTGATCAAACGAAAAATCGTTCAACATGAAAGTTGTCAACAACTAAGTGATGAACTTACCATAAAAATTTGAAAATTTTTTGACATCTGGTTTTAGAGTTATGGTCAAAATACACCCTCTCTGGACACTCAGTTTTCCTGGTTGACATCACTCTGAATACCTGAGCATACCACCCCCGCAGAGTCCGAATTGATCTTAGTGATGACTAGATGAATCATTCCTTATTATCAGAGGGATCTTGTGTGAATTTCTGAGAATTTTTGAAGCAAATTATCTATCGTTTTGGCAATTTCTTTCACTGTCCAGAGTTAGTAGTTCCTGTTACCCTCAGCTGATCCATCGGTCTTTTGTTGGGACAGATGGAAGAGCTGCTGGTCGTTGACGTGCAGGGACACGTGCACTCCGCTTGCCTGCACTGGGACGGGTTTCCCCGCCGTCTGTGGGAGCTTTTGAGTGCAGCCGGTTACCTCCAGCCACCGGTTTACGATGGCCACGAGTTTGTGGAGGACGGAGTTCGTCGCTGCAGTGTGACGATGGTGATCCCGCAGCACCCGCTCAACGGGTGGGAGCCGATCGTGACTCAGATGGTCGGTCACTACCTGCTGGACACTTGGGAGCTTACCGCCATGAGGGCGATGACCACTTTTTGCTCTTCACACCCTCTGGAGGTGGTTTTGACCGCGTTCGGGTTGTTCCCTGCACCTGACCCGGCAGACCCACTTTGGCTCGACCAGATGGCACACATGGACATGGTCGCTACTCTTGACCCGGTCGGGGCACTTCGGACGGCAACGATGTGCTTGGATGGTCTTTACAGACTTCACACTTACCAGAGTTACGCCGTCGCTCAGTTGGTGGACCACGCTCAGGCCTTGCACCTGGCGGTTTAGCTGAGAGATGGGCAGCTTCAGGAGGCTAGTACCGAGCTCGAGAGCAGGGCTACTCTTATCGCCCAGCTCCACAGCCAGGTTCACGAGCTTTAGGACACAGTGTCGGATCGTGACGCTACGATCAACTTCTTGGAGGACCAGTTTCACGACCTGCAGCTTGAGTTGGACGAGGCCTAGGGGCAGCTCCACGCGATACAGCACGCGCAGGATGCCCTTCACGCACCTCCCGACGAGATGCAGGTGGACGAGGAGGAAGAGCCCCAGGAGATCGAGGGCATTTCAGAGATGGACTCTGAGGACCAGGCGCCGCAGCCCGCACCGGTTGAGGTTCACACTCCTGCGGCGAGTGAGGCATCGGTCAACATGTAGACCGAGGCGCTGTTTTCTTAGCTTTTGTAGACTCCTCTTAGTGTAGCCTACTTTTGGATCATGGCTACTAGGCTAACTTAGAGTTGAGTGACCCCCTTAGTACTGAGGTTAGGAGTAACCAAGTAGAAATGAGAGGATGATGGATGTAATGAATCCCTAATGCTACTAATGTGAATTATCAGTGATCTGTGAAAAGCTGAAGGCAGCAGCAAGTTCGAATTTTTATCCTCTTTTTCTTTCGGATTTAGCTCCTGAGTTGAATACCAAAGTTGTTCGAAATTTCATCGTGGAAATACTTGCAAAATTTCAGCCCAAACGGATTAGTAACACGGGAGATAATCGCCAATTACAGAAGCTCTGTTTTCTGAAAAACAGAAAGACCAGAGGAGGAGTAAATGAATTTTTCGACTAACTTACTCTGGAAATCTGACTTTGTGATGACTACCAAAGTTGTAGCTCATGAAATTGTCTATCTCTTGTAAAAATTTCAAGTTTATATCATGTACATAACTCCAGTTATGAGCGTTTTCGTATCACTGGTTTTGCTGCACCACATGATTTAAGCAATTCCCATTACTTCCATGCCATTTGAGTTGTACATTCCGTTTGAAATGATGATAATGTTGAGCCTAATGCAAAAGTACTCATATTTCAGATGGTTGGATCAACTCGAGGCACCCCTAGTGGTTTTGGAGCCGGGGGGAATGGCGATCCACCTCCACCTCCTCCACCAGTGGGTATCGCTGAGGTTCTTGCCGCCCAGACGGAAATTTTGCGGCAGCTGGTTCAAGCTCAGCAACAACCGCGGGGTGGGCATCATGCTCATCACGTACAAGAGGCGAGCTACCAAGATTTCCTCAACACTCAGCCTCCGCTGTTGAATAAAGCGGATGAGCCTCTAGACGCGGACGCTTGGATTCGCACAATCGAGTCCAAGTTTTCGCTATTGACTACTCCTTGTTCCAAAGCAAACAAGACTCGCTACGCCACGCAGCAGCTTCGCGGATCAGCTCGTATGTGGTGGGATCATTACCACGGGATGCTACCGGCTGATCATGTGGTGAATTGGAATGAGTTCAAATTGGCTTTTCGAGATCATCATATTCCAGCTGAGCTTCTTGACCGTAAGCTCAACGAGTTCTTGGCCTTAACTCAGGGCACTCGTACCGTGGTGCAGTATGCCCAAGTATTCCATCAATTGTGTCAGTATGCTGGACATCACGCAGATACCGACGCTAAGAAGCGTGAACGCTTCCGTCGAGGCCTTAGCACCAAGTTACAAAAAAGACTAAATCTTGTCCGTGCGGACACTTTCAATGAATTGGTGAATATGGCTATCTCCCAGGAGGATCTTATTTCTGCTCACCGCGCTGAAAAGAAGCGCAAGGCACCTGCTGGACCCTCGAGTGCCTCTGCACCGAGGTATCGTATTGTGCAGAATAACCTACCCACACCCTCTCAGAAGGCCCCTCAACCAGGGCGTTGGATTATTCGGCCTCCTCAACAGCAGCAGCAGACTCGATTCGGGTTTCCTCAGCAAGCTCGATTCGCACCTCAGCAGCAGCAGAACGGCCCTAGGCCGAATGCTCAGCCAGCCGCTCACCCCGATAATAATAACCGCTGTTTCAGATGCGGGAGTCCGGATCACTTTGCCAAGATGTGCCCCCAGGCGGGACAAACTCAAGGGCAGGCTTCTTGCAGAACTGATCAGGACAAGGGCAAGAGGCAAACCATTCAAGTCAGGCAGGGCCGACTTAACTTCACCAACCTTGCTGACCTTCCTGAAGGAGCACCAATCATGTCGGGTACATTCTCTATAAACCAACACCCCACTGTTATCTTATTCGATTCTGGTGCATCTCATAGCTTCATTAGTTCTAAATTTGGAGCAAGGGTTGGGTTAGATTTCTGTCACACGAAAGGGTCATTCATGATATCTACTCCGGGTGGTAAAGTCGCATCAAACCAAAACGTTCATAATGCGCCACTTAGTTTGGGTAGTAAAACTGTTCCTACCACTTTAATCTTGTTGCCACTAGAAGGTATGGACATTATTCTGGGGATGGATTGGATGAAAAGACATGGGGTAATGTTAGATATCTCTTCCCGAGCCGTTGAAATAAATTCTCCCACTCATGGTCAATCGGTTCTATATTTACCTCATCACCGATGCAACAACTCTTGTGCCTATGCCATGAAAGATATTCGTCTCGAAGATATTCCGGTAGTCCGTGAATATGCAGATGTGTTTCCGGACGATGTACCTGGTATGCCGCCAGACCGGGATATCGAATTTGTCATTGAACTTCAGCCTGGTACAACACCCATTTCAAAAAGGCTGTACCGAATGGCGCCTAAAGAATTAGCTGAATTAAAGATCCAGCTGCAAGAACTTCTGGACAAGGGTTATATTCGCCCAAGTGCTTCACCTTGGGGTTGTCCAGCATTGTTCGTCAAGAAGAAGGATGACAGTCTGAGGTTGTGTGTTGACTACCGGCCTCTCAATGCGGTGACCATCAAAAATAAATATCCACTTCCCAGCATTGATGTATTGTTTGATCAGTTGGCTGGAGCAAAGATCTTCTCCAAGATTGATCTTCGTTCGGGGTATCATCAAATTAAAATCCGGCCTTGTGATATTCCCAAGACCGCCTTCTCAACCAGATATGGTCTCTATGAGTACTTGGTTATGTCTTTCGGTCTCACCAATGCGCCAGCTTATTTTATGTATCTCATGAACTCGGTATTCATGCCGGAACTTGACAAGTTTGTCGTAGTTTTTATTGACGACATTCTGATCTATTCCAAGAATGAGGCAGAACATGAGCAACATCTGCGCATTGTTCTTCAACGTCTCAGAGATCATAAGCTGTATGCGAAATTCTCCAAGTGTGAGTTCTGGCTAGACACAGTCAAATTTCTGGGTCACACTATTTCTAGTGAAGGCATCTCAGTTGATCCCAGCAAAGTGCAAGAAGTGATGGACTGGAAACCTCCTGCTTCAGTTCATCAGATCCGCAGTTTTCTCGGCTTAGCGGGGTATTACCGCAGATTTATTCCGGACTTCTCCAGAATTGCTAAGCCCATGACAGAGCTACTAAGGAAGGATGTCAAGTTTAAATGGAATGCGAAGTGCGATGAAGCATTCCATACATTGAGAGCACATCTAACCACTGCACCAGTCTTGGCTCAACCTGACAACAATAAACCCTACGACGTTTATTGTGATGCTTCAGGTACTGGTCTTGGTTGTGTTCTAATGCAAGACAATCGGGTTATAGCATATGCTTCCCGCGCTCTTCGGCCACATGAGCTAAATTATCCCACTCATGATCTTGAGCTAGCCGCAGTTATTCATGCTCTCAAGCTTTGGAGACATTATCTCATGGGCACTCATTGCAATATCTATACCGACCATAAGAGTCTCAAATACATTTTCACTCAAAGTGAGCTGAATATGAGGCAACGAAGATGGCTGGAATTAATCAAAGATTATGACCTGAAAGTTCATTATCATCCGGGCAAGGCTAATGTTGTAGCCGATGCACTCAGTCGCAAGGTTCACTGCAATTGCCTTTCGGTGGAGTCGTATAATGACACATTGTGTGCTGAAATACAAAAGCTGAAAGTAGAAATCATTCCTCAGGGCTCTTTGAATCACATTTCGGTGGAACCGACACTCTATGACAAGGTCATCATGGCACAATTACACGACAAAAGTGTTGGTATCATCAAGCAGCAAGTAGTAGAAGGTGAAAATAAATACAAGTGTTTTCGAGTGGACCATAAAGGAATTTTGTGGTTCGAGGATCGCCTAGTCGTTCCAAAGAATCATGAGCTGCGGAAACAAATTCTGGACGAAGCACATCTCTCTAAATTCTCTATTCATCCGGGTAGCACCAAGATGTACCAAGATCTAAAACAAAATTTTTGGTGGACTCGCATGAAGAGAGAGATTGCCAAATATGTCGCAGAGTGTGACACCTGTCAGAGAGTGAAAGCTAGTCACTTGAAGGTTGCTGGAACTCTCCAACCGCTGCCAATTCCATCTTGTTAATGGGAAGATATCAGCATGGACTTCATAGTGGGCTTACCAAATACTTCTCAGCATCATGATTCCATATGGGTCATTGTTAATAGGCTCACAAAGACCGCTCATTTTATTCCAGTGCATACTGAATATCGAGTCAAGAAATATGCTGAAATTTATATTGATCGGATTGTCTACCTACACGGTATACCCAAAACCATTATATCGGATCGTGGTCCTCAGTTTGTGGCAAGGTTTTGGGAGCAACTCCAAGAGGCTCTCGGAACTAAATTAATTCGAAGCTCAGCTTACCATCCACAGACTGATGGACCGACCGAAAGGGTGAATCAAATTCTTGAGGATATGCTTCGAGCATGTGTCATCCATTATGACAAGAACTGGGACAAATGTTTATCCTTGGCTGAGTTTTCTTATAACAACAGCTATCAAGCCAGTCTGAAGATGGCACCATTTGAGGTCTTGTATGGTCGACGGTGTCGAACCCCTTTGAGTTGGTCCCAGACTGGAGAACATCAAATCTTTGGACCTGAATTAGTGGTCGAGGCTGAAGAGAAAGTAAAAATAGTACAAGCAAATCTCCAAGCAGCCCAGTCTCGGCAAAAGAGTTATTTCGATAAAAGAAGGGATCCTTTGAAGTTCATGGTTGGTAACCACGTCTATTTACGAGTGTCCCCAACTCGAGGCGTTCAACGTTTCGGAGTCAGGGGTAAGCTAGCACCTCGCTATGTCAGGCCATATGAAATCATTGAAGAATGTGGACCCGTGGCTTATCGGTTGCGACTTCCTTCCCGACTCGCGGCCGTCCATAATGTTTTCCACATATCTCAACTCAAGAAGTGTGTTCGAGTTCCTACGGAAATTATCGATCAACAAGAAATTTTAGTGGAGCCCGATCTCTCTTATTCCGAATATCCACTCAAAATTCTAGATCAAAAAGAGAGAGGTACTCGTCGAAAGGTGGTAAAAATGCATAAAATTCAGTGGTCTCATCACACTGAAGAAGAAGCCACCTGGGAGACGGAAGATTATCTTAATCGACATTATCCGGGTTTTCTTAGCTCCACCTCAGGTATATCATTTTCCCTACCTCAATTCAATCATCCAATCTCGGGACGAGATTCTATTTAAGGGGGGTAGGCTGTGACACTTCAGGTGTCAGTGCTTTTAAATACAATCAATGTACCTTAGTTAAACTAAAAAGAAAAATTTAGGAAATTAATTCAAAGAGAAAGGGTCAAATAAAAGACAAATCATACAAAAGAAATTAAAGGAGAGAGAAAAAGGAGTGAAAAGCTACTCAAAATTTAATTAAAAATGTGCACAAAATTTTAGTTGGCTCATGAGAGGTACTTCAATTGACATGTGCTCAATTGAACTTCAGCCAAAATCAAGTCAAAAACTGAATAAAACCAAAGTCCTTTTGTGCAAATTTGCAAATATAAAAATAGTTCAAAATGTGAGTTTCAAATAAAAATTTGCATAACACGAAAGTTGTAGATCTTGAAAAGTTATGCAAAAGTGGTATTCAACACTTTTCCATTTGAGCCCTTGAAGTAGGAGAAAATTTTTGTTTACCGAAAGCTCCCTGGAATTTCAGAAATCCCAAATAGGCCCTCACCTTCACCTCTCTCTCTCCCGGTGCTCTGTTTTACCGCCGCCCGCCGTACGCCGCCGGTGGACTTCGTCCACCGTGCGCCCGCAGCCAAATGGACCCGGGGAGTCCCTCAGCACCACCTGGCCGCCTCTTGGCACCTCCTCGCGTGCACACGCGTCCCAGACCCCTCCCTGAGCCGCCACGACACCCCGGCCGGCGCAGCACCGCTGCCTCCTCCGCCCGCTCACCGTCGACTCGCCCAGGGCCAAATCGACTGCCCCCAGTCGCTACTCCCCTCGCCCAGGAGCTTCTTGGCCTATAATAACCCCCAGGGCCCCGCCATTGCACGCCTTCTCCTCCTACTTCCTCCTCCCGCCGCTCCGCCATGGCCGCCGAGATCCAGCTCGCGCGGACCGGCTAACCCAGCCCTGCATTGCCCCCTCCGACCACCACAGCAGCTTCGCCACCTCCTAGTTAAGCTCCACGCGCGCGGAATCGAACCCAAACCTACTCCCAACGCCGTTCCCCTTTTGCGCCGCCGCCGGCGAGCTCGGGCTCACCGCGGACCGGCCAGCTCAGAAGGAGACCGAGCCCGGCAGCTACCCCAGGAGCATCCACAAGCTCCCGCCATGCTCGTGCGAACCCTGTTCCCCGACCCTGAGCCCTCTTTCACCTCCAGGGCCGGCGAACCGAACAACCGCCCCGCCATTGACGCCGACGAGCTCGAATCCGTGCACCAAACCTTCGAACGTCGACCAGGGTAGGTGTTCCTCGATCCTTTCTCTCCCACGCGCCTCCCCGTGGTAGCCCGGTAAGCCCTGCGTAGCAGAACACCACCGGCAAGATGCCACGGCGGAGAAGGGCGGCGAAGGACCCGGTTGTAATTTCTTTTTTTCATTCAGGGGTGTTTCTGCAAGTTTTCCAGAGTATATCAGTGAACTTCTAAAATGCAGAACAAATCATAGAAAAATCGTAAAAATTCAAACTCAACGGATTTGGAATCCTGGTAACAAGATCTACAAATTTTGTAACAGTCACATTTGCAGAAACTCAACCAATTTTAATCTGGGAAAAAGAATAAGAAAACCACCTTATGCTTGTTCATGAAGTTCTGCTCATCAAATAACCTTGATTTTAGGATATGTTATCACTAATGGAATTTTAAGATCACAGTAAAAAGATTGCACCCAACCAAAATAGTTATCATTTTGGAACAAACAAGATTCTCTAATCTGTTGTTAGCTTTCTCGATTTAATTCTAGAAAATATGCACATGAACTTGCTCTGAAATTTTTACTGAATGCTTGTTCCACTGAATCCCTGCTAATATATAAATTTCAGATTTATTAGAGTTCAATTTCTATATACCATGATTTATGCTTGTTTAATCAACTTAATTCTTCATATATAGTTCTTATGCTCAAAAAAATGTATATTTATTTCTGGAGTCTCTTTTTAGCCCTATGTTCCTGTCTAAAAATTTTGAGCTGCAGTTACTGAGTTTTGCTTTGCTGAATAATCATGCTCAGCATCTTAGGGCTAGGTTTACTATTTTTGTTCTGAGTAATCCACAATGTTTCTGATCATGATTTTTGGGCATGATCTTGTTTATAGTATGTTATACCTGTAATAAAAATTTCATATGCATTTCTGATCAAATGCACCTCGAGAAATTTATGCTAACTCATGCTAAGTTAACTGTATAACTAATTTATCATACTGAGTTAAATCTTGAAAATTTTTCTGGAGTATGTTTAGCTCATGAATAGTCTCTGGTAAAAATTTGAGAACCAAATCCTTAGTAAAACTTTCTGTAGAATTAATCTTTGTTAATGGCTTGCTGTTTTTATTCTTTTTATCACCTCTGCTGTATAAGCGTATAAAATCTGGAACAATTTCAGTACTGAGTATATGCTTTGAAGTTGCTCCCATAAAATTTGTAGCACCAGAACCCATGCTGAACATTCTGTACAAAAAGATGAAGCAACTAGAGTAATCCTTTTGCATGAATAGTTATAGTTTGTGCTCTATGGTAGATGCTGAAATTTCTACCATGAATGTTCAAGTTTGGATCTGAGTTACTTTAGTGTTTCATCACTAGCTCATTAGTAGATGTGTTGTTAATAAATAATGAAAGCATGCGATGTGTTGAAATTAAAAAAATAGAAACCAAAACCTCCCACTCATTCATGAAGAAACGTAGTTATGTTGACTACTCTATAAACGACTGCCCATGAAATAAAAAGTGAAATCATCACTAAATTTAACTTGTTGAAACACAACTTTATCGTGAAGAAAAGAAATCGTTATCCATGAGTAACTCATAATCTTGCATTGCATATAGAAACGGTTAATCTCGCGGACGGTGACTACGAGCTGGTGCCCGCGGACTCTCGTGTGATCAGGAGGTCAATCTGAATTGTGCTAACTTGTCTCAAGACCTGGGCCAAGCCCCAGAAGCTTTTCTGCCTGACAGTGCCCAAGAAGGCAAGCCCCGGAGCATAATCCCAATATTTTCTGAATTATCTTTCAGCTATCTATTTATTAATGTATTGTAATATTTTGTTTTCTGCATTTAAGTTTTCTAGGAGTTGATCGAAAACCTTAGATGCATGATCCCTAGGAACCTATGTATGCTACCGGATCTTTTTATCGACTAGTTGCCATGCTAAATAGGTACGGTAGAAGTCGAGTGGTTTCCTGCCTCTCGCGAGCAAATAGGATTTGTACTGGCTTTAATTCCTGCTGAAATATAAGGACAACGGGCGGGGTTGTGTAGTTGTGATACCCCGCTGGTGTAGTCAAAAATGGCTAAGGTCGCGGTGTGTGGCTCATTTCGTTAAGCTTAAGTACCTGATTGGACCAGCGAGTGGAACGATCTCGCACCCTCCTGATAGAAGTAGGGTTTATATTTTTGTCGCGATGTACGGGTGCAGAGTGGTCGGACTCTGTAGTCGGGGAGGGTGTTCCGGATCCACGGACTGGAAAGAAAGGGGAAGAGTAGCGTGGGCGGGAGCGAAGTCGATCCCCATGCGTGTGGTCTAGGTTTCCCTGGCCAGGTTGAAATTCGATTCGGAATCGTCCGCCTCTCACGGCATGAGATTGCTTAATGATTTCGGTCACATAGAGTAACAAGTGGAACCTAATGATGATAATACTGCTGGTTGATTAAATGGTTGTTCTACTATGTTTGTATAGAGTTAGATGCAAACTTAGAATGGTTAATCCCACTGGAATATGGCTAAATAAAATATGAAAACAAGGATCAACTTTTAGTGGTGTTTTTGGCAAAACAAACCCCACCAACCAAAAGCCTTACATGTCTAGTTATCGGACCATGTTATATCCGGTGACGGGTCAGTCTTGCTGAGTATTAGTATACTCAGCCTTGCTTGTGGCATTGTTTTCAGGGACTAACTTTGAGGATCTGTTTGCAAGTCTTACTTGGCCGTGTACCTTGCCTCCGGGTTGGTCTGTTGAGTGGGATAGCCCTTCAGCTGGTGCTAATCACCCTCCCGCTGAGTGACGCATTCGTACGGGCTTTATCGATGCATCACGTTATGTCGCTAGTTATCTTTTACTGCTTCCGCTGAACGGTGAGACTTGAATAATGGAGTAGATGGAACCCTGTAGTACTTTACTTCTCTGAACATGGTTTGTAATAAATTTTTCTTTCTGCTGCAATCACTTTGAGATGTATGAATTGTTCTGTGTTGTAATCTCTGGGCTCATCTTCGTGTGAGTGTTGTCTGCTGATCCTGGAATAGCATGGCTTTTATCGAGGCTTCACTCGAGGAACTACCGGCGAGTGCCAATTTGGGTCAGAGTTGCTTAGCAACAAAGATCAGTGCACCCGGGCCCAGTAGTTTTCGGTGGTTCCGCCACAATCAAGCATATCATCAAGCCTAGGTATGGGGTTTTTATTCCTTATTGTGATGTTATTTATAGCTCGGCAATCAACACACATTCTCCATGAACCATCTTTCTTTGGAACTAAAAGAACAGGAACAACACAAGGTGAGAGACTTTCTTTCACATACCCTTTGTTGATGAGCTCTTGCACTTGGCGCTGAATTTCTTTTGTTTCCTCCGGGTTGGTGCGGTATGGTGCATAGTTAGGAAGTGGAGCACCAGGAACAAGGTCGATTTGGTGTTCAATCCCTCTCTTTGGTGGCAGCCCTGGTGGTACTTCCTCAGGAAAGACATCTTCATATTCCTGTAGCACATCAAAAATAGCACTAGGCAAAGTAGAGGGTAAGTCGTTAGTGGAAAGAAAATTGTCCTTGTACAGGAGTACAAAGAACATGGCATTGGGTTCACTCAATTCTTTTAAATCCCCCTTCCCAGCCATCATAAATAAACCCTCTTTTCCCTTTGGCTCGGTTCTTTGCAGCTGTGGAGTTTTATTTGGCTTTGGAAACAATCCCTCACTATGTTTGTGGGTCACTCGTAATTGTTTCTCACTCTCTCGCTGTTTTCTTTTCAGATCGTCATTCAAAATCTCCTTTGGTGACCAAGGAAGCAAAGTGATTCGATCTCCTTTGTACATGAAAACAACTTTGTTGGATCGACCACAAATCTGAACATCACGATCATACAACCAAGGTCTTCCCAATAGTAATTGACAATCTTGCATTGGCACCATGTCGCACTCCACTTGATCATTGTATCTTCCAATGGAGAAAGGGACCATCACAATATTGGTCACATGCAATGCACCACATTTATTCAACCATTGCATTTTGTATGGAGACGGATGGCGCTGTTGTTTTAGTCCCATTCTCTCATCCAATTCTTGACTTGCAATATTATTGCAGCTGCCATTATCAACAATGATTATGCATAATTTATCCTTGATCATGCCTCGAGTATGGAAAAGACTGTGCCGCTGTCCATTCTTCTCCTTCACAGCAGTAACACTAAGCACTTGCCGAGAAATGAAGCATTTATCATCACCTTCTTCATCTCATCCCATGTGTTGATATGATCATGTCCCAACACAAGCTAATTTTCTTGAATTTGATTCCACCAAGTGAGAGCATTACTAGAGAACTCAACGGAAGCAAGATTTACACATCTCTGATTAGAGATATTATGCACTCTGAAAATCTGATCACATTGCTCTTCCCACTCAAGATATGCATCTGCATCTTCCCTTCCACTGAATTTAAGGACACTCAACTTGACTCGAGCAATGCTATCCGGATCATCCCTATTGTGACGACCATGATGATGTCCTCCATCATGACTAGCACCTCGACGGCGATCACGATGTTGTCCAAAATGCCCATGGTCAGCAAAAGGGTTGTCATTATCATCATATTCCCCATTTTTAGATTCACGATGAATTTCATCTTCATCATCAATGTGAACACGACGACCATATCTGCGTTCTCCTCTAGCACGCCGATCATTGTGACCAGCACGCCTACCACCACCATGACCTCTGAAATCATCATGAAATCCATCCCCAAAACCTGAATTTTCATCATCAAAATGCACATGACGATCACGTCAATGTCCTCCTCCACGCTGCTCACAAAAATCAGCACGCCGTCCACCACCTTGCTGATGAAAATCAGCACGCCGTCCACCACCATGACCATTGCCGAAATGGTCATGAAAGCCATTACCAAAACCAGAATTTTCATCTCCAGATTCTTCTTGATGTGGACCTCGACCACCCGCTGCGAGAAGACGTTCATTGAACATCCTTTCCATGGCTTCCAACAATGAGTTTTGTAGTTGGTGTAGCTCAGCCCGTGCAACAGGATGTTCTTGCTCACCATGATGACCACCACGAATACTCGAATCAGATCCTGCCATTTTAGAAAAATGCAACGAAAAGTGGAATAGGTAAAATTTGTGGAGTCACACAATCTCACCTCTTACTTACCAATGTTCTTACTCGTTCTCAAGGACTGTGAGTGTGTAATGTGGAAGTACCGCAGCTGTGATTAAGCAATCGAAAGGATATAAGACGAGAGGTTCGGTTTCAGATTTTTGTGGAGCTATAGGTGGCTATTCAAGGGAGGCTTATGGTACTGAAAATTCAAGTGTGTAAGCCCTCAAAGATGGTAAATGTTGCTGTTACTAGCACCACAAACTTTCAGATTCTAAACTCAGAGCTTGCAGCTACACAACCCACAATATAACCCCTGCAACTTCTCTTTCTTTTTTTTCACTTTTTTCAACTCTTTCTTTCTGATCTTTCTCTCTTTTTTTCTTTCTTTTTTCTTTCTCAGTGGACAGAAGATAGCATACGAGGAGGGTGGGTGGGGAAAAAAATTAACAAGAGTATGGTGGAAGAACAACGATGGTGACTAGCAAGCAACAAGATGAGTGCAAACAACACAAGATAATCAGTACCAACAAAAGGCTATAGGATATTTTTGTATGGCTTTTCAGTGAACTATAGGATATGGCAAAAAAAATATATGAGATGGATGAAAACAGTAATAGATGGTAAACAAATGATAGATAAGTGGATGATAAAAAACCTACCGTGACAACGATAGCTCTGATTACCATATGATAGGTGCCGATATAAACCAGCACAAGGATGGCCAGATCTTCACAACAGTAGGTTCAAGAACAAGGATAACTTTGCTGCGAACAGCGGGTAAATAGCTTTATACCTGCCAAGGTTGGATGCGACCAAGCGACGGGGAGAGAGGCACCGAAACCGTGAGGACTTCGACTCGATCTCCGGACGATCGCAGAACCACAAACCGGGACTAATCCACACAAAATGGTGCAGCTGAACTGGCAACCATTGAGCATGAAGTAGGGGACCTCAGAGAGATCTTCCTCACAAGTCCGAGAAGAACTCGCAAAAACAAAGGTGTAATACACTCATCAGCAAATCAGCTGGAATACCATATTGGTTTATCAAATGATCAAAAGTTCTTTTCTGAGTACACATAGGGAATATTTATACTAGGAACAACCCCCCTAGATAGGTATGAACTGAAGTCTTCATGTTGGAAGGTGGAAGGCCAACAGGTGAATCATTCACAAGATGGTCTTCAATTCCAGCGCGTCTCCTGGGCTTCTGCGCAGTCTTTAGTAAAATGACCATTTCTCCCTACTCGGAAGTCGAAATGACAAGCCGTTTGTTGGGTGTGAAACTACACTTGATAAGATTTCCAGGCATGTGTGGCATGAACCATGAAACATTGTAGAATGGTACAATTTTGGACAGGAAGTTGAGCAAGATAAATCCTCGGGCAGACTCTTGACATTCTGAGCAGTCTTCAATGATTTGACCATAAATCCTTACTGGGAAGTCGAAATGAAGTGAAACTTATTGGATTGGAAAGTAGACTTCATAAGCTTTCCAACGCGTACTCATGGGCCTTCAGATCTTTTGGGAATCAAGAGTTATGGGTGTTTCTTTTGGTGGTCCGAATAGGTGGTCCGAATTGGATTGATGTTTCTTTTGGTGGTCCGAACTGGATTGATGTTTCTTTTGGTGGTCTGAACTGGTGGTCGGATCTGGCGGTCCGATCTGGTTGTACGATCTGACTTGGTCTAATCTGGTGGCCCGATCTGGTTGTCCGATTTGATACTTTTCTTCATGTGAGCACCAAAGCAATATCAATGAAGAATTTTTAGGTAGTATAATATTCTCATGTATGTTAAAGTTAGTTTCAGCTAAGAATGAGATCACCTCTTTTTGGAGTAGCTTTACACGGCTATGTGTAATTGGTCCATCATAAACATGTTTATGTGTAACTGGAGTAGCCTCTGGGGGCTTGTCCTCATCACATTACCCCAGGCCCTCTAGTTCAGAGACCTGAATGGAATAAGAAGCCAGTCGATGATAGTCAGATCCCCGAGTTACTCGCCAAGATTGCCAGCCTAAGGCAAAAGCATATAACTAGAGATGCTGTTGTATTCGACTGGATGAAGAGAAGGATCTAGCCGCTGCAGGCTCGAGAAACGTTCGGGTTTCGGTATTAAGGAATAAGTGACCCATTGAGATACTCGGAGAAAGAGATCTTGAATGTAGAAGTCTTCAGTCGAGTGCAACGACTACTTAAGGATGTAAAGCATGTGCCTCTTGTTCCTAATGCTTTCTCTGTGGCGAACCCTCCAAAGAAGGTATGAGTTAAAGTAGTCGATTTATGTTTATCGAGTACTTTGTCTTAGCAAGATTCTGATAGAATTTGCTTTTGTGCAGGAGGACGTGGAGCTGTATAAGAGCAGCCCTCCCTTGCCAGGCACTGATCGTCCTTCCCACCTTTTCCCAAGCGCTCTTACCCCGCCAACCTGATCAGAAAAGTCTTGTCTTATGAAGAATTGCATAGAAAGTACTGATATCTGAATTTGGTTGTGCAGATGATGGGGAGAAGGCTAGTGACGATGAGGGTGGGGAGCACAACCCCATGCCGAGTGGGGGTACCCGGGCGGATCACCCAAAGGGTACCTGAAGGGTGGCACGGAAATGTTCCAGCTCTACGCGTGCCACCAGTGACAGGTAAGTGGCTAGTTTGTTGCAATCAAGTACTTTGCTTGAAGTTTTTCGATTTGCTTTCTCTTAATCTGTAATTTGCTTTTTAAATCCGGCAGCTAAAATGCCACGGATTATAGCATCTAGGGATGATGCTGAGGTGGGATCAAAGGTCCCTTCCACCCCAGCGGACTCGTCAAAGGGGGTGGGAACTACTCTGCCGCCGAAATCTGTGCTGGCGAGTAGTTACAATGTCGGTGATGCCAGGAGCGCCAGGGTCGGTGCTCTGATCAATAAGCCGCCCCCAAGTTCGTCATAAAAAAGCTTGCTACGTAAAAAGAGCATCTACATAAGTTTCTTGGTACTTGTTTGCAGATTTTGATCTTTGCATTGAATATATTTTATCTCTAATATGCATTTTCAGTGATGCACTCCTAGGGGCAAGGGTGACAACTGAAGTCACCTTAGCCCCCAAACCTTTAGCGCAGAAGCTCCCGAGTACTCCTTATGAGGATGTTCATGAGGTGGAGGAGATGGTGAATTCCATGCTGCGGGATTCACCAACTCTAGATGCTGAGAAGGATAGCGAAAAGCTCCCAGAGGAAGGAGAGGGAGAGAAGCGCCCGAGGAGACCCCCACAGGTAAGCTTGTTACGCCTTTTCTCTGATGTCCTTTCGCTCTTGTTTTATTGGTTTTGGTAATTCAAGTTTTTCTCTAGATTCCCAAAATCATGGGAGTACTGTGGACAAAATTGAAGAGGCGCTGCATACATAGGTGGGCCCTGTGGTGAAGGCGAGTACTTCCCTTGATTCACCGGGAAGTATCCTACCACAGGAAGAAATGTTGAAACTTGCTCACAAGCTCTTAACAGTAAGTAATCGAATAATTTGAGTACTTGTGTTTTGTTTGATCGAGTAGTAGATATTGATATTTTGTCTTTATACTCTGGCAGGAGTTGTTGGAACAGGGGAGCAGCCAGCTCTGGGACAACTCAAAGTTAATTGCTCTGGGGGAGAAGTAAAGAAGCTCTCGTCTGAGAAGGTTGCTCTCCAGGAGAAGAACAAGAAACTCTCCAAAGCCAAGAAAGGTTAGTCCCTGCTTCTTATTTGCAGTCGACTAGTTTCATTCGTCTGGTATTTATAAGAGTCTTTTCTTTTAATCATGTACACAGCCCTTGCAAAATCGTTAAAGATTGAGGAAAGCTTGGTACTTGATCTAAAGATTCCTATGTACCGAAACATAGATGAGATCGAGAAGCTCAGGAGGATCAAGTCAGACTCTGACAAAGAGATGGCAACAGCTCTCCAAAAGTTGAAGGAATTGTCAGAGTCCAAGGACTTGATGCAGCAGGAGCTCGAGGAGCTCAAGGAGCTTAAAGTTGCTGCTCAAACTGTGGTGGACGTCATGGAGATCCCAGAGGGGAATGAGGACAAACCACTCACGTTAGTGGGGAGGCTTCGGAAGGTTCCCAAATGCTTTCAGCATTATGTCTCCACGATCACCCGACAGTACGTGGGACATGTACTCGGGCTGATTAAGTCCTATTGGCTACACACACCACTGAATCCGCTAGGTGAGGGTGCCAAAGCTGATTGTAGCAATGATCAATTTGATCAGTACCTTGAAGAGACCTTAGCCATAGCAGATAAGATAGTGGACACCTTGAGCAAGTCCTGATCTTCCTTGATTTTTGTAAAATGATAATGTAATGGGCTGCTGGTGCCTCAAGTACTCTTTATGTACAAATGTTTAAATTTGTGTGTCATCGAGTACTTATTTATTTTGAAAGGATTGGAGGATCCTCTGGTTTATCGAGTAGTATTACTTAGAAAGTATCATAACGAGTACTTTGTAAGCTTTGGCGACATTGCGCCCTACTCGATCTTAATGGTAGATACAAAGTATCGTACCTGTAGTTATTCACCTTAAGAGGCAGAGTGTACTCGATTTGGAATGAGTAAATCGGTTCTATTCCAGAACTTAGCGCTGACTGGTTAGGATTGAATCCCATAGGATTAACCAAGTGGGAAGAGCATTTAGGAGAGAGAAGTTGGGCCTTAGCCAGGAGCTGATTTCCTTTAGAGGGAACTGAGTGTTGGAGCAACATCCTATGATCCTGGTTATCCAAGCAAGCAGGAGACTCTCGTCAAGTACTTGGGGTACCAAGAGAAAACGAAACACCCTATGAACTTGGTGTCCCGAGCAGGCAGGAGATTCCCATCAACTACTCGAGGCAGCAAGCCCTTAGTGTAACACCCTCGGTGGTCCAAGAGAGCGGGAGACTCGTGTCACCTACTCGGTGTACCAGGAATTTAGATGATAAATTATGAACTTGGTTGTCCGGGAAGATAGGAGACTCTCATCAAGTACTTGGGGTACCAAGAAAAAACGAAACACCCTATGAACTTGGTGTCCCGAGTAGGCGGGTAGATTCCCGTCAACTACTCGGGGCAACAAGCCCTTAGTGTAACACCCTCGGTGGTCCAAGCAAGCGGGAGACTCATGTCAACTATTAGGAGTGCCAAGAACTTAATTTTTATTCTGCTCTTTGATTTTTGGAGTCATTTTCAAAGTTGACTGGTTAGGATAGACCTTGTTAAGTCACCCAAATGGGAAAAACTTCAAAAATATCCAAAAACCTACTCGATCTAGCAAGTAGGTGTCAGACCCGGGGCAGCGGTACTGCTTATAGGCATAAAATGTTCTAGAGTAAGGGATAGCTCATGGATGTACCTTACCTCTCTTGTAACTACCCGAATAGGAGTAAAACTAGCTGCAGTATAAAGAAAACTACCCGATTGTGTTGTAGTAGGACTCCAACTGTACTCGGCTAGGACTTTCCATGTAACCCTGTCCCCCCGGATATATAAGGGCGGGCAGGGACCCCCTCCAAACAACAATCAACACCTAAGGCAATACAAACCACATAGGACGTAGGGTATTACGCAAACTCGCAGCCCGAACCTGTCTAAATCTTTGTGTTCCTTGCACCATCGAGTTCCAGAGCAGTCGATCCCTACCTACAAACCTTACTGCTAAGGGTATCCCTGAGCAGGCTTGGAGGGTAAACACCGATAGCTGGCGCGCCAGGTAGGGGATTCGGCGAGTTCATCGACAAATTCGATGGACGGATCAAGCGACGCCAACAATGTGCCTGAGGGCACAACTCTCGTTTTCGGTTCCTGGGCATGTACAGCTGACGGATCGGGCAACTTCTCCATCCACCTCGTCATGCCTAACTCGCCTAAACTGAAAACCACCACCCAACTCGCCGACATCTGCAAGACAGCAGATCTCGACGAAAAAAGAGTTCCACTCAAACTTGGTTCGGACAAAGCATAAAATGTGTCGACTCTAACTCGAGCTCTCGAGTTAGCCGAGTTCGATACAAACTCTGATACCAAAAAAACTCACTTTTCCGAAACCCTCGGAAAATACTTGACTGATCTCAAGACTTTCAAATGCCCCAAGATCATCAACAACTCAGAATTACTTGATGGAGTAGATCGAGTTTCACGATCAATAGAGGGCTGCATCAAACTTGCAGAAACTACTCTTGGCTCATCTACATCACAGCAGAACCCAGAAGTGTTGAACCCACCACAGAAAAAGCTCGGGTGATATACTCTCAGAGATCGATCGAGTAGATTCTAAGCTCGATGGCTGCATAAAACTGGCTGAAGGCACTTTGCAAAACATGAAGCAGAAATCGGGAGGAGGAATCTACAGGGGATCTGGTGAGACAAACCCCCGGTTTGTTCGGATGGGACCGTCTACCTCCAGGATACCTCAGAACCCTTCACCTAAACCTGCTCACATTCGGACTCCTAAACCAGCCGAGTCCCCATTCGATCAGGATTTCGATCAATTCATGAACAGCCTCGACAACTTCGAACCATTCGACAATCTCAAAGACTGGTCAGATAACGTCGACTTGTTCATGGATGCTATGGCCAATCCAACCAAACATGCTAACGCTCTTTGGGAATTGGCCAAGCTTAAAAACGGAAAAGCCAAAAGCTCCGGAATAATCCAACAAGTCGATCTTCGATAAACCCTAGATTAAAGAGCATGAGGGACTGACTCCCAGTCAATCATGGCTACATTGGATGAACGAGAATGCCCTCCGTGAAGAAATGGGCATCCCGCTTCTCGCTCACCCAAAACACACATATTCTAAAATCAGTGGACTAACCGATTCCGAATCCGAGTACTCTTCCAACTTGGAGGACGAATTGGATGACCTAATCTAGTACAGCAAACAAGTCGAGTCCAACTCAACTAAGAACTCCAAGTCCGACTAGGACTCCCTCCCAAACTTGGTCATATATACAATACCACAAGGACGGACAGTGCACCTAATGAAGACACAAGATCCCAACACCTCTGGCTCGCCGCCAACGGATCTGCCCTTCCAGCAGAGCACCCCTTTAGGCCTGTCCTCAGGTAAACAAGACAAAGAGATTCAAGATCTTTGTCGTGAAATCCTCATGGTTCGCATCTCTGAAGTCCAAGAACCTGAGGGTGATCCCACGGAGTGTCTCAACCTCGATGACTACAATTCTGATGATTTCGACAAGTACCTTTCCGACAACATGGAAACTACTCATCCCACAATCACAGAAGCCCAAGCTACTACCAAGCAAGATCCTCCTGCACCTCCTCCAGTAGTGACTCACTATGCAGTTGGAAGAACACCCTGCAGAAGATCTTTACGAGCGTCGTCGCCTGCTTAACCAGAAGAGGGCGTTCAGGCGCCAGCGCCTCGCCAACAGCAAGCAGGAACAACAGGGCGACAACTACGACTACTCCAATTGTGACCTCTGCAACGTGATCAATGTTGGTCGCGATGCGTGCAATGTCATCATCTCAAGGAGAAAGAAGCGTGAGGAAGTCGAGACTTATAGCCCTTCTTCCAACTACCACATCCCACCAAAGGCTTCCGCATCTTTCAAGAACTACAAGCCGGTAAGCACCCGTCCTCAGGGTAAACCGTGCACCCCACATCATGGGAAAACATCTCTTGGCGGAGCCAGGATCAACAAGACCCTACTACGCAAGTGCTTCATCCACCCAAAGAGCTCTCACACGATCTTCGAGTGCGACTCACTCCGCAAGGCCCTTGGGGCACCCCTCTTAAAGGAGACTCTACCTAAAATCTAGTCAACCAATGTATCGATTAGTTTTATCCTCGAATAATTTCATTCAGTCATGTAAACCATTGCTCACATCTAACGGGCAAGGGGTAGGTCTTAAGAGTAAGAGTCTATCATTTTACAATTACTGTAATTTCGACAAGTCCAAAATAAAAGTTGATTTCTTCCGCAAATCAACTACTTGGCTCTCGCTCATATGGCAAGTACCCCATCTCAAACACTACCCGAAAAGCTGCATCGGAGCAGCAATCGAGTAGTTTTTACGATTTACTTCGAGTGATCTTACGACATTTTCATCTTGGGTAACTCGACGGGGTTCATCCTAACAGACCTGTCCTAAGAATCACTCGTCCTTGGTTTAGGACACCTTACTTGCCTCGCTCGAGTAAGTTTTGGATATCCTTTCGGCATTTTCGTCTTGGATAACCCGACAGGGTTCATACCTAACAGACCTACCTTAAGGATTACTCTAGTCCTTTGTTAAAGGACACTGACGGAGGTAGATCTATGTACCTCCCTACCAAGAGGGGTCCCCGAACCCGGGAGACTACCCTACTCGGTGACTCGGATACGACTACTCGGCGTGCAGGACTCGACTGTGCGCAGATGGGATCCCCAGTGGATTAGGATGAGAGGCTCCAGCTAGAGGCTCGGATATCTAGGGATCTTAACCAACCTCCTTCCTTGTAAAACAACCCGAGCATATCATTCCTTGTACCCCTACGGCTCCTGGTCTATATAAAGGAGATGTAGGCCGACCCATACAGAGACTCCTCTTTTCGTAGCATTCCACAAACCCTAATACAACCCCAAACACAGGACGTAGGGTATTACGCTCATTGCGGCCCGAACCTGTCTAAGTCTCTGTCTTCGTGTAACCATCGAGCTCTTGGTCCTGAGATCCCCATCCTGAAACTCTACTGCCGGGTACACCCCTGGTGGACTGGCCGGAATAGCAATCCGATAGTTGGCGCGCCAGGTAGGGGACTTAGGGCTCGTACGTCGAGTTCAATGGCAGCAAACACCGTCGTCGTTGTGACATCTCTGGTGTCTGTACACTTAAATACAGAACACTTTACCCAAATAAAACTTAAAGGAAGAATTTGGGGAATTAATTCAAAAAGGCAAATGTCAAATAAAAGTCAAACTACACAAAAGAAATTAAAATGAGAAAGAAAAAGGGGTGAAAACCTACTCAAAATCTAATTCAAAAATGTGCACAAAAATAAGTTTGGCTCATAAATGGTACCATAAATGACATGTGAGTGAGCTTTCAGCCAAAACCATCCAAAAACTGAATGAAACCCAAAGCCATTTTGTGCAAATTTGGAAATTTAAAATAGTTCAAAATGTGGGTTCCAAATGAGAATTTACATAAAACAAAAGTTGTAGATCTTGAAAAGTTATGCAAGATTGGTATTCAACCCTTTTTCAATTGAGCCCCGGAAATTAGAGAAAATTTTAGTTTACCGAGAGGTCCCTGAACTTTCAAAAATTGCAAATGTGCCCCTACCTTCATCTCCCCCTCCAATGTTCTCTACCGCGGCGCACCGCTCGCCGCCGGCGTACGGTGGACGCCGTCCACGTCCATCTGGCCCCCCAGTGGACCTCAAACTCGCCGCCTGGCACGCTAGCTGGCTTCTTCCCCACTTGCCACACGCCCCTGACTTGCTGGCGAAGCGCCACGCCGCCCCGCCATGCGCAGCGCCACCCCTCCAGTCGCCACCTCGCCGTCGAGCGCGTCCCGGCCCAGACCAACCTTTCCCAGGCGCCATTAGCTTCCCCTCGTAGCCCTCTAGCCTATAAATAGGACCGAGCCCCGCCGTTGCGCGGCCCCTCTCTCCTTTCCCTTTCTCCGCCACCCGCCATTGCCGGCGAGCTCGAGCTCGCGTGGGCAGGCCAACCCCGACCCACATTGCCTTACCCGACCACACCAGCAGCCTTGCCAACCCCAGTGAAGCTCACACGCGCGCTGAATCCCACCAGAGGCCCCCCTAACGCCATTGCCCTTTCGCACTGCCGCCGGCGAGCTCGAGGTTCGCCACGGACCGGCCAAATCCGGGGGAGTCCGAGCATGACAGCTACCCCAGGAGCTTCCTCACACTGTCGCGGTGCTCGTGCGCACAACGTTCGACTACCTCGATCTCTCCTTCTCCTACACCGATGACGACCCGAGCACCACCGCCGTCGTCATCGCCGACGGGCACGTTTCTGGCCGCCATAACACCGACCTGGGTAGGTAGTTCTCGAACTCGTCTCTCCAACATGTCTCCTCGTTGCAGCCCCGGTAAGCCCTGCCTAGCAGAACACCACCGGCAAGATGCAACGGCGGAGAAGGCCGGTGAAGGACCCGATTGTAATTTTTCTTTTTCGGTTAAGGGTTTGGTTGCAAGTTTTCCAAAGTTTGGCAGTGAACTTCAAAAATGCATAACAAATCACAGAAAAATCAAAAAATACAAACTCAACTGATCTTGAATCCTGGTAACAAAATCTACAAGTTTTGTAACAACCAAATTTGCAGAAACTCTACCAAATTTAATCTATGAAATAGAATAAGAAAACCCACTAATGGATGTTCTAGAAGTTCTGCTCACTAAATGACCCTAAATTTTGGATATGTTGACACTGGTAGAATGTTAGGCTTATGGTAAAAAGATGACACCCATCTAAAACTGTTAACTTGTTAGAACAATCAAGATTCTCAAATCTATGAAAGCAATTCATGATTTAATGCTGGAAAACATGGACATGATCTTGCACAGAAATGTTTCCTACATGCATGTGAAACTGAAGCCTTGCTAATCCATAAATTTTAGGACTGTTAGAGTTAGTTTGCCATATACCATGATTAATGCTTGTTTAATCAACTTAATTCATCGTATATAGTTGATATGCTCAGAAAAATCTATATTTATTTCTGAAGTCTTATTTTGGTTCTGCAATCATGCCAGCAAAGTTTGAGCTATAGTTACTGAGTATTGCTTCAGTTAAAAATCATGTTTAGTATATCACGGTAAAATAAACCATATTTGATCATTATTTTTAGATATATTCTTGGTAACAGCACATATTTTCTATGATAAAAGTTTCACAAGCATTACTGATCATCTTGAACCTTGAATTAATATACTAGCCCATGAAGAGTTAAATGCATAATTATTTTTTCTTGTAAAGATGATGCTTGATAATTTTTCTAGAACATATTTAGGTCATATAAAGGCTCTGGTAAAAATTTGAGAACCATATCTCTGAAATAGCTCTCTGTAGAATTAATTTTAGTCAATAACTTGCTGATATTGTTCATTTTATAGCCTCTGATTCTAAAGGAGATAAAACCTACAAATTTTACAGTACTGAGTATATGCTATATAGATGCTTTAGTAAAATTTGTAGCACTATATCCCATGTTAATATTTCTGTGCAAAATAGTGAATTATTCATAGTAATCTGTTTGCATGAATTTTCATGATTAAATGCTCTATGGTTAGATGCTGAAAATTACTCAGTAAATGCAAGATTACCTGAACTGTTCTGCATTAATTTTTCATCACTAACTTTTGAGTAGATTTGCTATTATGAAATTGTGAAAATGTGCTACGTTTTTAATGCTGAAAATGAAAACCAACCCACACACTCATTCATGAAGAAACATAGTAATAAATACTACTCCATAAATGACTGCCCAGTAAATAAGTTCACAAAGATCATCTCTGAGTTATTTTGTTGGACTACAACTTTATCGTGAAGGAAAGAAATCATTTATCATGTTGTAACTCATAATCTTGCATTGCATATAGAAATGGTTAATCTTGCTGACAAAGAATACGAACTGGTGCCTACGGACTCTTGTGTTGTTCAGGAGGCTAATCTGAATTGCACTAACTTAGCTCAAGACCTGGGCCAAGCCCCAGAGATTTCTCTGCCTGACAGTCCCCAAGAAGGCAAGCTCCGGTGCATAATCCCATTATTTCTAGAGTTATTATTCATCTAACTATTCATAATGTGTTGTAATAATTTTATTTCTGCATTTAAATTTTCTAGGCGTTGATCGAAAACCTTAGATGCATGATCCCTAGGTACCTATGTTTGATATTCGGATCTTTTTATCGACTAGTTGCCCTGCTAATTAGGAACGGTAGAAGTCGAGGGGTTTCCTGCCTCTCGCGAGCATATAAGAGTTTACTGACTTTAAATTCCTGCTGAAATATAAGAACAACGAGCGGGGTTTTGTAGTTGTGATACCCCACTAGTGTAGTCACAAATTTGCTAAGGTCGCCGAGTGTGGCTCATTTCGTTAAGCGTTTGAAAGTACTAGCCACATACCGAGAAATATGGTAATCGGTAAGCTTAAGTACCTGATTGGACCAATGAGTGGAACGATCCCGCACCCCATTGGTAGTAGTAGGTTTATTTTTGTCCGGATATACGGGTGCAGAGTGGTCGGACTCTATAGTCGGGGGGGGGGGAGGGTGTTCCGGATCCACAGGCTGGAAAGAAAGGGGAAAAGTAGCGTGGGCGGGAGCGAAGTCGATCCCCATGCGTGTGGTCTAGGTTCCCCTGGCCAGGTTGAAATTCGATTTAGAATCATCCGCATCTCACGGCATGAGATTGCCTAATGTTTTCGGTCACATAGAGTAACAAGTGGAACATGATGATGATAATACTGCTGTTTGAATAAATGGTTGCTCTACCATGTTTGAGTAGAGATATATGCAAACTTAGAACGGTTAATCCAACTAAAAAATGGCTAAGTTAAAATCTGAAAATAAGGATAAACTCTTAGTGGTGTTTTTGGCAAAACAAACCCCACAAACCAAAAAGCCTTGCATGTCTAGTTATCGGACTATGGTATATCCGGTGACGGGTAAGTCTTGCTGAGTATCAGTATACTCAGCCTTGCTTGTGGCACTATTTTCAGGTACTAACTTCGAGGATATGATTGCGAGTCTTACTTGGCCTTGTACTTTGCCTCCGGGTTGGTCTGTTGAGTGGGATGGTCCTTCAGCCGGTGCTGACCACCCTCCCGCTGAGTGACGCTTTCATATGGGCTTTATCGATGCGTCAATTCTTTTCGCTAGTTATCTTTTACTACTTCTGCTGAAACAATGAGACTTGAATAATTTGAGTAGTTGAACTGTATAGTACTTTACTATTATGAACTTGGTTTGTAATAAATTTATCTTCCGCTGCAATCACTCTGAGATGTATGAGATGTCCTGTGTTGTAATCTCTGGGTTCACCTTCGTGTGAGTGTTGTCTGCGCGATCTTGGAATAGCGTCGCTTTTATCGAGGCTTCACTCGAGGAACTACCGGTGCGTGCCGAATTGGGTCAAGTTGCCTAGCAACAAAGATCAGTGCACCCGGGCCCAGTTTGTTTGGGTGGTTCCGCCATAGCTGGCATCAGAGCTCGCCGACAGCCTACCAGATATGGCAACCCCTGTTTTCAAAACAACAAACTAAAACTTGACTTCAAAACTACCAAGTTTTTGAAAAGTCTAGGATCTCCAAGGATAAGTCTAGAATGTAAAGCCCTAGGGGATCTTATGGGTATAATCAGGTGGCTTATATTGTATGGCTAACTCCCAGCACATTACTGTATAGTATTTAAATTCTGCAATTTAAATTATGCAACTTGACAAGTTCATCGTGGTTTTCATCGATGACATCCTGATCTATTCCAAAAATGAGGAGGAGCATGAGGAACACCTGCGCATTGTTCTTCAACACCTCCGCGGCCATCATCTATGTGCAAAATTCTCTAAATGTGAATTTTAGCTGAACACAGTCAAATTTTTGGGTCACACCATATCCAGTGAAGGTATTTCAGTTGACCCCAATAAAGTCCAAGAGGTGATGGACTGGAAACCTCCTACTTCTGTTCTTCAGATTCGCAGTTTCCTCGGATTGGCGGGATATTACCGCAAGTTTATTTCGGATTTCTCCAGAATAGCAAAACTAATGACGGAACTGCTGAAGAAGGATGTCAAATTTAAATGGGATGCGAAGTGCGATGAAGCATTTCATACACTGAGAGCACATCTTACCACAGCACCAGTCTTGGCTCAACCAGACAACAGCAAGTCCTACGATGTTTATTGTGATGCATCGGGTACCGGTCTTGGTAGTGTTCTAATGCAAGATAATCTAGTCATTGCATATGCTTCCTGAGCTCTTCGACCGCACGAACTCAATTATCTTGCCCATGATCTTGAGCTAGCCGTGGTCATTCATGCTCTCAAGATGTGGAGACATTATCTTATGGCCACTCATTGCAACATCTTCACTGACCATAAGAGTCTCAAATATATCTTCACTCAAAGTGAACTGAATATGAGGCAACAAAGATGGTTGGAATTAATCAAAGATTATGACTTGGAGGTTCACTATCATCCAGGCAAAGCCAATGTGGTAGCCGATGCGCTTAGTCGCAAGGTTCACTGCAACTGCCTTTCAGCAGAGTCGTACAACCAATCGTTGTGTGCTGAAATGCAGAAGCTGAATTTGGAAATCATTCCTCAAGGTTCACTGACTCACATTTTTGTGGAACCGACACTTCATGACCAAGTCATCATGGCACAATTGCATGATAAGAGTGTTTGAATTATCAAACATAAAGTTCTAGCAGGCGAAAATAAGTACAGGTGTTTCCGTGTGGACCATAAAGGAATTTTGTGGTTCGAGGATTGCCTAGTCGTTCCCAAAAATCATGAGCTGCGGAAACAAATCTTGGATGAAGCCCATCCCTCTAAATTTTCCATTCATCCGGGCAGCACCAAAATGTACCAAGATCTCAGGCAAAATTTTTGGTGGACTCGAATGAAAAGAAAATTGCTAAATATGTTGCAGAGTGTCACACATGTCAGAGAGTGAAAGCTAGTCATTTGAAAGTTGCTAGAACTCTCCAACTGCTGCCAATTCCATCCTGGAAATGAGAAGATATCAATATGGATTTCATTGTGGGCTTACCCAACACCTCCCAACACCATGATTCCATCTGGGTTATTGTTCACAGGCTCCCAAAGACCGCTCATTTTATTCCAGTGCATACGGAATATCGAGCCAAGAAGTATGCAAAAATTTATATCGATCGAATTGTCTGCTTACACGGTGTACCAAAAACCATTATCTCAGATCGTGGTACTCAGTTTGTGGCACGGTTTTGGGAGCAACTCCAAGAGGCTCTCGGGACTAAATTAATTCGAAGCTCAGCTTACCATCCACAAACTGATGGGCAAACCGAAAGGGTGAATCAAATTCTTGAAGACATGCTTCGAGCGTGTGTCATTAATTATGACAAAAATTGGGACAAATGCTTGGCTTTAGCTGAGTTTTCCTACAACAACAGCTATCAAGCTAGTCTAAAAATGGCACCCTTTGAAGCCTTATATGGTCGACAGTGTCGAACTCCTTTGAGTTGGTCCCAGACGGGAGAACGTAAAATATTCGGACCTGAATTAGTGGTCAAGGTTGAGGAGAAAGTGAAGATCATACAGGAAAATCTACGAGCAGCCCAATCCCGGCAAAAGAGTTGCTTTGACAAGCGGAGAAAACCTTTGAAATTCAGCATTGGTGATCACGTTTATTTACGAGTTTCACCAACTCGAGGCGTTCAACACTTCGGAGTCAAAGGCAAGCTAGCACCTCGCTATGTCGGGCCATATGAAATCATTGAAGAATGTGGACCCGTGGCTTATCGACTGTGACTACCTTAGCGACTCACAGCCATCGATGATGTTTTCCACATATCGGAACTCAAGAAGTGTATCCGAGTTCCTACTGAGATCCTCGATCAACAGCAATTATTAGTGGAACCCGACCTCTCTTATACTGAATATCCACTCAGAATTTTGGATCAAAAAGAGAGAGGCACCCGTCGAAAGGTGGTAAAAATGTATAAAATTCAGTGGTCTCATCACACTGAAGAAGAAGTCACTTGGGAGACGGAAGATTATCTCAATTGACATTATCCGGGTTTTCTTAGCTTCACCCCAGGTATCTTGTTCCCAACCTCAATTCAATCATCCAATCTCGAGTCGAGATTCTTTTTAAGGGGGGTAGGCTGTGACGCCTCTGGTGTCTGTACACTTAAATACAGAACACTTTACCCAAATAGAACTTAAAGGAAGAATTTGGGAAATTAATTCAAAAAGGCAAAGGTCAAATAAAAGTCAAACTACACAAAAGAAATTAAAATGAGAAAGAAAAAGGGGTGAAAACCTATTCAAAATCCATTTCAAAAATGTGCACAAAAATAAGTTTGGCTCATAAATGGTACCTTAAATGACATGTGCTCATTTGAACTTTCAGCCCAAACCATCCAAAAACTGAATGAAACCCAAAGCCCTTTTGTGCAAATTTGGAAATTTAAAATAGTTCAAAATGTGGGTTTCAAATGAGAATTTGCATAAAACAAAAGTTGTAGATCTTGAAAAGTTATGTAAGATTGGTATTCAACACCTTATCAATTGAGCCCCGGAAATTAGAGAAATTTTTAGTTTACCGAGAGGTCCCTAAACTTTCAGAAATTGCAAATGAGCCCCTACCTTCATCTCCCGCTCCCCTGTTCTCTGCCGCGGCGCACCACTCGCTGTCGGCGTACGGTGGACGCCGTCCACGTCCATCTGGGCCCCCAGTGGGTCTCAAACTCGCCGCCTGGCACGCTAGCTGGCTTCTTCCCCACTTGCCATGCGCCCCTGACCTGCTGGTGAAGCGCCCCGCCGCCCCGCCATGCGCAGCACCACCCCTCCGGTCGCCACCTTGCCATCGAACGCGTCCCGGCCCAGACCAACCTTGCCCAGGAACCATTAGCTTCGCCTCAAAGCCCTCCAGCCTATAAATAGGACCAGAGTCCCCGCCGTCGCGCGACCCCTCTCTCCTTTCCTTTTCTCCGCCACCGGCCATTGCCGGTGAGCTCAAGCTCGCGCGGGCAGGCCAAGCCCTGACCCACATTACCTTACCTGACCACACCATCAACCTCGCCCAACCCCAGTGAAGCTCACACACGCACTGAATGCCACTAGAGGCCCCCCTCAAATGCCAGTGCCCTTTCGCGCCGCCGCCGGCGAGCTCGAGGCTCGCCGCGGACCGGCCAAATCCGGGGGAGTCCGAGCACGACAGCTACCCTAGGAGCTTCCTCACACTCTCGCGGTGCTCATGCACACGACGTTCGACTACCCCGAGCTCTATTTCACCTGCACCGATGATGACCCGAGCACCACCGCCGCCGTCATCGCCGACGAGCACGTTTCTGGCCACCATCCACCTGAACACCGACCTGGGTAGGTAGTTCTCTAACTCCTCTCTCCAACGTGCCTCCCCGTTGCAGCCCCGGTAAGACCTGCCTAGCAGAACACCACCGGCAAGATGCAACGGCAGAGAAGGCCGGTGAAGGACCCGGTTGTAATTTTTCTTTTTTGGTTAACGGTTTGGTTGCAAGTTTTCCAGAGTTTGGCAGTGAACTTCAAAAATGCATAACAAATCACAGAAAAAATTATAAAAATGCAAACTCAACTGATCTAGAATCCTGGTAACAAAATCAACAAGTTTTGTAACGACCAAATTTGCAAAAACTCTACCAAATTTAATCTATGAAAAAGAATAAGAAAACGCACTAATAGATGCTGTAGAAGTTCTGCACACTGAATGACCCTGATTTTTGAATATGTTGACACTCGTAGAATGTTAGGCTTATGGTAAAAAGATGACACCCAGCTAAAACTGTTAACTTGTTAGAACAATCAAGATTCTCAAATCTGTTAAAGCACATCATGATTTAATGCTGCAAAACATGGTCATGATCTTGCGCTGAAATTTTTCCTACATGCATGTGTAACTGAAGCCTTGCTAATCCATAAATTTCAAGACTTGTAGAGTTAGTTTGCTATATACCATGATTAATACTTGTTTAATCAACTTAATTCATCTTATATAGTTGTTATGCTCAGAAAAATCTATATTTATTTCTGAAGTCTTATTTTGGTTCTGAAATCATGCCTGCAAAGTTTGAGCTATAGTACTGAGTATTGCTTCAGTTAAAAATCATGTTAATATATCATGGTTAGGATTACTATTTTTGTTCAGAGTATAATAAACCATATTTGATCATGATTTTTTGATATGTTCTTGGTATCAGCACATATTTGCTATGATAAAAGTTTCACATGCAGTACTGATCATCTTGAACCTTGAATTAATATACTAGCACATGTAGAGTTAAATGCATAATTAATTTTTCTGGTAAAGATGACGCTTGATAATTTTTCTAGAACATATTTAGGTCATACAAAGGCTCTGGTAAAAATTTGAGAACCATATCTCTGATATAGCTCTCTGTAGAATTTATTCGCAAAAAAAAAGAATTAATTTTAGTCAATAGCTTGCTGATATTGTTCATTTTATAGCCTCTGATGCTTAAGGAGATAAAACCTGCAAATTTGATAGTACTGATTAGATGCTATATATATGCTTCAGTAAAATTTGTAGCACCAGTACCCATGTTAATCTTTCTGTACAAAATAGCGAAGTATTCATAGTAATATGTTTGCATGAATTTTCATGATTAAATGCTCTATGGTTAGATGCTGAAAATTACTCAGTAAATGCAAGATTACCTGAACTATTCTGCATTAATTTTTCATCACTAGCTTGTGAGTAGATTTGCTATTATGAAATTGTGAAAATGTGCTATGCTTTTAATGTTGAAAATGAAAACCAACCCACACACTCATTCATGAAGAAACATAGTAATAAATACTACTCCATAAATGACTGCCCAGTAAATAAGTTCACAAAGATCATCTCTAAGTTCTTTTGTTGGACTACAACTTTATCTTGAAGGAAAGAAATCATTTATCATGTCAACTCATAATCTTGCATTGCATATAGAAACGATTAATCTTGCTGACGGAGAATACGACCTGCTGCCTGCGGACTCTTGTGTTGTTCAGGAGGCTAATCTGAATTGCACTAACTTAGCTCAAGACCTGGGCTAAGCCCCAGAGTTTTCTCTACCTGACAGTCCCTAAGAAGGCAAGCTCTGGTGCATAATCGCATTATTTTCAGAGTTATTATTCATCTAACTATTCATAATGTGTTGTAATAATTTTATTTCTGCATTTAAGTTTTCTAGGCATTGATCAAAAACCTTAGATGTATGATCCCTAGGTACATATGTTTGATATCCGGATCTTTTTATCGACTAGTTGCCCTGCTAATTAGGAACGGTAGAAGTCGAGGGGTTTCCTGCCCCTCGCGAGCATATAGGAGTTTACTGACTTTAAATTCCTGTTGAAATATAAGGAGAACGGGCGGGGTTGTGTAGTTGTGATACCCCGCTGGTGTAGTCACAAATTTGCTAAGGTCGTGGTGTGTGGCTCATTTCGTTAAGCGTTTGAAAGTACTAGCCACATACCGAGAAATATGGTAATCTTTAAGCTTAAGTACCTGATTGGACCAGTGAGTGGAATGATCTCGCACCCCCTTGGTAGTAGTAGGTTTAATTTTGTCCGGACGTATCGGTGCAGAGTGGTCGGACTCTGTTGTCGGGGGGGGGGGGTGTTCCGGATGCACAGACTGGAAAGAAAGGGGAAAAGTAGCATGGGCGGGAGCGAAATCGATCCCCATGCATGTGGTCTAGGTTCCCCTGGCCAGGTTGAAATTCGATTCAGAATCATCCGCCTCTCACGGCATAAGATTGCTTAATGTTTTCAGTCACATAGAGTAACAAGTGGAACATGATTATGATAATACTGCTGTGTGAATAAATGGTTGCTCTACCATGTTTGAGTAGAGATAGATGCAAACTTAGAACAGTTAATCCAACTAGAAAATGGCTAAGTTAAAATCTGAAAATAAGGATCAACTCTTAGTGGCGTTTTTGGCAAAACAAACCCCACAAACCAAAAACCCTTGCATATCTAGTTATCGGACTACGGTATATCGGGTGACGGGTAAGTCTTGCTGAGTATTAGTATACTCAGCCTTGCTTGTGGCACTGTTTTCAGGTACTAACTTCGAGGATATGATTGCGAGTCTTACTTGGCCTTGTACTTTGCCTCTGGGTTGGTCTGTTGAGTGGGATGATCCTTCAGCCGGTGCTGACCACCCTCCCGCTGAGTGACGCTTTTGTACGGTCTTTATCGATGCGTCACTTCTTTTCGCTAGTTATCTTTTACTGCTTCCGCTAAAACAATGAGACTTTAATAATTTGAGTAGTTGAACTCTATAGTACTTTACTATTCTGAACTTGGTTTGTAATAAATTTATCTTCCGCTGCAATCACTCTGAGATGTATGAGATGTTCTGTGTTGTAATCTTTGGGCTCACCTTCGTGTGAGTGTTGTCTGCGCGATCCTGGAATAGCGTGGCTTTTATTGAGGCTTCACTCGAGGAACTACCGGTGCATGCCGAATTGGGTCAAGTTGCCTAGCAACGAAGATCAGTGCACCCGGGCCCAATTTGTTTGGGTGGTTCCGCCACAGTCGTCTTCTCCGCCAGCGTTACCGCCCAGATGGAGGCGACGGTCGGCTTCGCCTTCACCTTTGAGAGCATCCCGGAGGTCACGGTTCCCAGAAACCCCGCTTCTGGCCCTCCCGTCGCCGGAGGCAGCGTGTTCATTGGGGTTAGATCCGATCTAACCCCCAAGCATCTGCCACCTCTCGAATTCCCGAATCCGAGAACTTCGACTTGGCGACCACGCCAACCAGGGTGACCCGTCGCCCTGTCGAATCTGCTGACCATTTGATCTTCCAGATAGATCGCGTCGGTAGATCCATCACTGAGTGCATCCGACTCGGCGAACTCGCGCTTCACCACCGAGACGACCCTGACCGTGTTCTTTGTGAACTCGGCAGCGCTTCCACTAGGACCAGATCCGATCTGGTCACTCCGAGATCTGCCACGCCTCAAGTTCCCGAACCCGAGGTGGACTACACAATGCTTACTCCTTCCAGGACAACCCGTCGTCCTGCTAGATCCGCTGACGATCTTGTCTCCCAGATTGATCGAGTCGGCAGATCGATCGCCGAGTGCGTCAGGCTCGGCGAGGACACGCTCTGACACCGCGGCGACCCGAATCGGGTCCCCTTCGGACTTCGCAACGCTGCTACAACGTACTCAGATCAGATCCGAGTGCAACTGTCCGACTCGGCTACCTTGGGTCAGATCCGATCTGACCCGGCTTCGGGAGAGGAACTTGGCTTCCAACATGCCTCGTTCACCCTCCCACCCAACCACTCTTCGGCGACGGAGCATCGCTAGATCTTTGTCGCCTCCGACGACTCCGACACTCGTGAGAACAAGACCGACGAGAAGAAGGCGCAACGACTCCACCGCAACGAGGTCCGCGCCGACATGAGGCGCAACGACGAGGCCATTGATCGGGCCAACTACGATCTGGAGAACGCCGACCGTCGTAACCCCAAGAACCGACGCGCACCGATCCGGCCGCCCAACCTCGACACCGACTTCGTCCTCGACTACAATGGTCAAGACTTCTTCGCCACGCCGTCGACCAACCTCGCCACGGTGTTCCAAGTGCTCGAGGGTCTTCAGGAGACCCCCGAGATCGTCAAAGCTCGCGCTCGTCTGCTCATGGCCGCCACACAAGCCGAGCAGCTGCGCGAGGACAACTCGGCCTACCGCGCCCAGTCGAGCCACCACTCGACACGACCCCACGGCGACGATGGATAGGTCAAGCAGAATGACCTCCGCCTCAAGCTCAACCAGCAAGACCTGCGTCAGCGCATCAACAACCGTCACCGCCAATGCGACGCCGCCGAGCGCGAGCGACGTCGCCAGTACGACGAGGAACACAGCGTCTCCAACGCCGACCACTTGAACCGCGGCCGCTAGGGCGACAACCATCCACGACGACCCCACCGCAACTACGAACCCGGCAACGACCTCGACGGCTTCTTCGCCTTCTCCAGCCGGTTCCGGGCTATCCAGTGGCCCGCCACCTTCAAGCCAACCAGGATCGAGAAGTATGCTGGCGAGTCGGACCCCAAGACGTGGCTGCGCACCTACTCCATCGCCGTCTGGGCTGCATGCGGCGACAACGACATCATGGCTGCCTACTTCCCGGTCATGATAGGTCGCCACGCCCTCAACTGGCTCGAAGCGCTCCCTGCCGGCTCCATCAACAACTGGCAGGATCTCCGCAATGCCTTCATCTAGTACTACTAGGCATCCTGCCTGGGTCCCAAAACCAGATGGGATCTAGCCAGCGTCAAATAGCAACAGGACGAGTCCCTCCGCGACTACATCAAGAGGTACTTTGCTAACCGTAATACCATTATGGAAGCTGATGACAGGGACATTATCTACCACTTCAACGAAGGCCTCCATAATATCGAATTATGGAGGAAGATGTTTGAGAGCAACCCCAAGACCGTGGGTGACATGATGTTGGTCGTCAACAAGCACGCCGACATGGAAGATGCCGAGCGAGCTCACCGCCGACACAAGAACGAGAACAACTCCTCCGAGCATCCCCCTCAGTGGGACAATCGCTCAGAACGCCGACGTGATGATCGCCCATCGCGTCACGGGAAGAAGCACGACCGTACCGAGTCGTCCAAGAACCAGGACCGCAAGCGTGGCCCCAAGAACACCGTCGCCGTCGCCGAAAAGTCCCAGTTCCGCTCCACCCTCAACCAAGCAGAACTGGACCGGCTCCTGGACGGCAAGTGTCCTTGGCACAAGGACGCAAACCACACTGCCCGGGAGTGCCGAGCACTCTCCAACGGCGTCATCAAGGACAACAACCGCGATAGGCCGGGTGGTTCCAGAACCACCCGGGTGCACCCACGGAGCCGCAACTCGCCCAGGCGAGATGACGACGAGCAGAGGGAAGATTCCCCAGGGAACTTCCAGGAAGAAGACAGGGCCATCAACTTCATATACGGGCGGCCCCCTCAAGCTATCATGCTGGCGCAAGCTCAAGCTGGATGATCGCAAAGTCAACCTTGTGTTCAAACACCCGGTTGAACCCCCCGGTGGTCGGAGACGCCGATCACCTTCGACCGCCGCGACCACTGGGTACACCTACCCAGGCCAGGTGCCTACCCCCTCATTGTCAGCCTGGTGGTCAGCCAGGTCCACCTGGCCAAAGTACTCGTCGATGGAGTACGTCAACTTCGAGGTCACCAAGTTCGAGACATCCTACCACGCCATCCTGGGAAGACCCTCCCTAGCCAAGTTCATGGTGATCCCCAGCCACATGTATCTTCTCCTGAAGATGCCAGCTCCAAAGGGGGTCCTCTCGGTCTACGGAGACCTGCAGACCTCCTACGCGTGTGAGGCCAAGAACATCGAGCTCTCCGACACCCTGGAACGATCCAGGAACTCGGTTCTTGTTGCCTAGGTAGCAAAGAACCTCCTGGCGGATCAAAAGCAGATCCCCACCAAGGAGTCGACTTCCGAGTCGCAACTCGCGCCATTCGTGGCAACCAAGACCATCGTCCTCCGAGACGATGAACCGCACAAGACCGCTGTGATCGGGGCCAGCCTCGACTCAGCGTAGGAAGGTGTGCTCACCTCCTTCTGCCGGGAGAATTGGGACATCTTCGTATGGAAGCCATCTGACATGCCCGGAGTCCCAAGGGAGGAGGCTGAGCACTCCATCGATCTGGACAAGAAGGCAAAACCCGTCAAGCAATGGCTACGCTGCTTCACCCAGGATCGAAAGGAGGCTATTAGGGTAGAAGTAACCCGGCTCCTTGCCGCCGGTTTCATCAGAGAAGTCGCACACCCAGATTGGCTGGCAAACCCAGTCCTTGTAAAAAAGAAAAATGGCGAATGGAGAATGTGTGTTGACTATACCTACCTCAACAAAAACTGCCCTAAGGACTCCTTTCCTCTGCCACGCATTGATCAGGTCGTTGACTCGACGGCTGGGTGTGTTCTTCTCCCTTTTCATGACTGTTACTCAGGGTACCACTAGATAGCCCTCAAGGAGTCAGATCAAGAGAGGACGTCCTTCATCACCCCCTTCGGGGCCTACTGCTACAACACCATGATGTTCGGCCTCAAGAATGCCGGTGCCACATACCAGAAGGCCATCCAGAGATGCCTCCAGGGGCAGATCGGGCGCAACGCCGAGGCCTATGTCAACTTCGTTGTCGTCAAGACAAAACGTAATGGCCAGTTCATTACGGACCTCTCTAAGACATTTGAAAATCTCAGGAAATTCAAATGGAAGCTCAACACGACCAAGTGTGTGTTCGATGTCCCGTCCGGAAAAATACTCGGCTTCATAATCAGTAGCCGGGGCATCGAAGCTAACCCCACCAAGGTCAATGCCATCAGGTTCATGAAACCTCCCAGGAGCAAAAAAGGACCTGATGAAGCTCACAGGGTGCATGGCTGCCTTGAGTAGGTTCATAAGCCGACTCGGCGACAGAGGCCTACCCTTCTTCAAACTTCTTCGGAAGTCTGACAAATTCGAGTGGAACGACGATGCTTCCAAAGCATTCCAGGACCTCAAGGACTTCCTCACCTCGCCACCCGTCCTGACAGCACCAGAAGACGGGGAACTCCTCCTCCTATACATTGCCGCCACCACCAATGTGGTCACCACCGTCCTGGTCATTGAACGAGACGAGCTGGGTCACATCTACAAGGTGCAGCGACCCGTATGCTTCATTAGTGAAGTACTCGGCGAGTCTAAGGCACGCTACCCTCAAGTGCAGAAGCTACTGTATGCCATCCTCATCACGTCTAGAAAGCTTCGACACTACTTCCAGGCCCACAAGATCAACGTGGCCTCATCCTATCCACTCGGCGACATCCTGCACAACAAGGACGCCAATGGCCAAGTTGTCAAATGGTCAGTAGAACTCGGTGCATTCATGATTGAATTCACGCCACGATCCACCATGAAGTCTCAGGCGTTGACCGACTTCGTTGCTAAGTGGACGGAGATCCAAGATCCTCCATCCGACACGAGATCCGAGCAGTGGATCATGTACTTCGACAGCGTCCTCAACCGTGATGGAGCCGGCGCTGGAGTCCTCTTCATCTCCCCGAAAGGTGAACAACTCAAATACGTCCTCCAGTTACTTTTCAAGGCTACCAACATTGCCGCTGAGTACGAAGCTCTCATCCACGGTCTCCGGATCACTGTCATGCTCGGCATCAAGCATCTATTCGCTTATGGTGACTCCAAAGTCGTCATACAACAAGTCAACAAGGACTGGGAGTGCGCCAAGTAGAAAATGGACGCCTACTACAGGGAGATCAGGAGGCTCGAAGCCAAGTTCTATGGTCTGGAGTTCCACCACATCCCCAGGGACGACAACGTGGCGGCTGATGTTCTATCCAAGCTTGGATCCAAGCGGTCCATCATACCACCTAGCGTGTTCATCCAAGCACTCAACAACACTACGGTAAAGATGGAAGAGGACCCTCCTACAAAGCTCGACTTGGTCCCGGCTATAGGGCAGCAGGTCCTAACTCTCAACACCGACTGGTGCTCCCCAATCATCGACTTCATCAAGAACAATAAAAGCTATCCAAAGGGAAAGGAGCATGAGAAGCTTGCTCGCCGGTCAAGCGATTACATCATCATAGGAACCGAGTTGTTTAGGCACTCGGCTTCCTCAAGAACCCTGTGCAAATGTATTACGCAGGATGAAGGAGTCCGACTCCTTAGTGATATCCACTCGGGTATCTGCGGCAACCAAGCGGGAGCCTCTACCCTCGTGGGGAAAGCCTTTCGATCAGGCTTCTACTAGCCCACGGCCCTGGCCGACACCCGAAACATCATCAAGCAATTTTCCGGGTGCCAGTTCTTCTCCAAGCAGCAACACATCCCGGCTCAGGCCTTACGGACTATACCGCCTTCCTGACCATTCGCCTGCTGGGGACTCGACTCAGTGGGACCCCTAAAGATGGCAGTCGGCAGATACAACCACATCTTCGTGGCGATCGACAAGTTTATAAAATGGATCGAAGTCAAGCCAGAGACAGCCACTACAGCAGCTAAGGTAGCCGAGTTCATCGAGGAGATATCACACCAATTCGGGGTGCCTAATTGGATCATCACCGATCTGGGTACTTCGTTCACGGGCTCTGAGTTCTAGGACTACTACCAAGAGAGCTATATCGACCTCTACTACACCTCCGTGGTGCACCCCAGGTGCAATGGCCAAGTTGAAAGGGCCAACGGCTTGATCCTCCAGGGGCTCAAGGCCAGAATTTTTGATCTGATCGAAAAGTATGGTGCAAAGTGGCTCCAAAAACTACCCAGAGTAGTTTGGAGACTCCGCACACAGAGAAGCCAGGCCACCGGTTATTCGCCATTCTTCATGGTGTACGGTTCTGAAGCTGTCTTGCCATTGGACATAGGTTTTGGTGCTCCACGCATCCAGAACTATGACGAAAACGAAGCCGAAGCGACCGATGCACTGACATCGACTCGGCAGAGGAGCACCGCCTAACGGCCTCCATACAACATGCGAGATATGAGCAGCAGCTCCGACGCTATCATGATCGCAACGTCCACGAGCGCGACTTCAACGTCGGCGACCTGGTTCTGCAATGAATCCAGTCGACTACCGATGCTCACAAGCTGTCTTCCCCATGGGAAGGCCCCTTTGTAGTTAGTGAAATAGTGGTTCCCGAAACCTACCACCTATAGAGGCCAGATGGTACAGACGTGGGCAACCCATGGAATATCGAGCATCTGCGCCACTTCTATCCATAGAAGCGTAGAAAATGCAAAGCTATGTACCCATCAACTCATTCAATAATGTTTCTTGCATTTTTACATGTCGCATTCTACTTATTTTCATTCTTTACCGAATCGTTTTCAACATGCTCGGGGGCTGCGTCTCGGCCACCCAGCTAGCCCCCACTCGGAGTCCGACCAGTCGGACAAGAACAACCCGGTTCGCCTTTTCTGAACACAGCCGAGTAGTTCCAGGAACCACTCTGTGTCACCCAAACTAACCGTGCACATTGATGATCCACTCTCAAGTGCTACCAAAAGGGCTCAGAGATCGCTTTTCACCTGCTCGGCAAATTCAGAAAAGAACTCGGACTGTGGGCATACCTTAACATCAAATAAAATTAAAACATTATTTACATAAATATTGTTTTTCGCTGGTCCACTTTGACCAACTCTCCTTGCAGTAAAATAAACAAAATAAATTCCTGGAGACTAGCAGCCTACAGCTCGGCCACAATGCACTCGGCGATCTCTAGGACGGCGGCGTGGTTGGCCTCCCATTCTGCGTCAGAACAGTCTTCGGGGACGCCGTCTCCCACCGGGTCCAGATCCGCTTCCGGGAGGTGGGTCTTCACCAGACCCAGGGTATGCTACACGGCATCCTTGGCAGCTCCCCTGATGAAGGCCTCTGATCGGCCGTGGGATGCCTCCAGCCTTTTAAACAGGCTCTCGGCAGCTGCCACGCCCTCGGGCTCGACGCCCCAAGCAGCGCCTCCAGCGACCTGCTCAGGTGATCCAGCGTCGCCCGGCCCTGTGCCTCTTGATCCTCTGCTTCTACAAAAAGCATCTAGCCGGGTTAGCCCAAGCCAAAGAAAATGACGGAAAGCACATAGCAGTATGATTTCCGGATCATACCACAATGAGCCTGCTGCTCTAGGCGAAGCTTCTCCTCGGTGGCGGCCTCCCGCGCCTCAGCCACCTCCCGAAGCTTATGCAGCTCCTCATTGGCCTTGGTGCAGGCCTCCAGCTCTAAACAATAGCAAGTCAGAGACAAAACAAGTGCGATAAGGACTCGGCAGACCTCGATCCAGCTCCTTACCGCGCTTTTCCTTGCGCAGAGCATCCTCGGCCTTCACATTGTCGGCCTCCAACTGGTGGTCCCGTGCCTCCAGCTCGGCCACCCAGGCCTCAAGCTCCGCCACCCGACTGGCGGCGGTGCTGCCCTCGGCCAGCTTCTGGGCGGCCTGCTCTGACAGCTCTACCAGAGCCTGAAGAACAATTACGCGTTACAAGACAACACTTGCAAGAACAAGTCGGCTTCACAAACGGAACAAGGCAGGAGACTCACCTCGACCCACTCATGGGTCAGCTTGGTGGACACGACCATATGGCCGCCGAGCGACTCACCCTCCTCGACCTCCTCCTTGGCCAGTGGGGTCCTGACCCCCTCGGTGGGCTCGGCCCGGGTCCTATCTGCCTTGATGGCCAGGACCTCCGTGGTCCTGACCACCTCGATGGCCGGGACCTCGCGGGTCTCGACCACAAGCTGCGCCACCCGTTCATCACGGGGAGGAGACCCTATTGCTGGCCTCCTTATTGTTGACGGTCCTTAAGTGCAAAATATATGTCGTCAACTCCTGCATAAAGACATGAAGAATGATCAACAACAATAGTGGTAGGAGTTATTACTAACGAATTCCACGAGTATTGGTGAATTGTTGATTGTAGGAACACAAGTCGGGTATAACGTGAAAACACGTAGAAGACACAACAGAAATACACAGAACATTGCTGCCTGCGTTACAAATCCATAAGAGGCCCATTTGACAGAGCAAACGGACCAACCGAGGCCGGGCACCGCGAATCCTGAACAAGGGGCCCACAAGGAGTGCACCGACCAAAGATGGGCCCAAACCGCCTCAACTGGGATTTGGCCGAACCCATGGGTCGGCCGAACCCCAACTAAGGCGGTTCTGGCCCAACTATGGTGGGAGAGTTGATCTTATCCTCTTATCCACTCCATGGTGGTGCCCACTATTTCCATACTTGAAAATGGCGGGAACCGACCTATTAGTGCTATAAAAGGGGCCTCCCTCACCCCCTCTCAACACACACCACCAAGGAGCAACACCACCATTCCAAGATGTAATAGAGTAGTACTAGTTGGAGTTGGGAGTTAGGGAGAGTAGTGCAAGGTTTCGGAAGAGTCCTTGGAGGTCTGGCTTCTCGGCCCCTTTGTAAGACTCAAGTGCTTTATCTTATTCTTCTCTATTTACTGAAATGTCTGTATGGTTATTTCTTTCATACCTTAGTGCGCTAGTTAAGCATGGTTAAGGGTAGTGTTTATATTTTTTCACGGGATCTCCGTTCGACCGAATGCTCTGGTTGTCAATTATGGCTAGAGTAGTAATCGATAGTGTAGACGTGGTGTCTATACTTTCGGTTACCTGAGGTTGCGCCCAACCCCACGGATATTTGTGGTAGCCCCGGAGGTGACAGCTCCGACTAGGCCTTTGTATTCCACCACATTCGGGTTGGTGTTTTGTAGGGCTATTGGCGGCCTGACCCCGATCACCCCTTGCCAGTCTTTTCGAGGATCGGAAAGGTACCGTCGCCCCGATGTGCTAAGGTGTAATCGCTATGTTTGACCTTTGCTTAGTTAACCCCTTTGGTATGAACTAGAGTAGAACCGCAGTAATGGAGAAGTAAATAGGAACCTTGACCTCTCTCGTTGACCTCCTAGCTTTGCTTGTCTGCTCTGCTATCTTATCATGGAGTTCTCCTGTGTGTGTCACTTATACAAAACTCCTATTCCATCTCTTACCCCATAATTGTAACACCCGGTTTATAAAAGAACATAAACCGAGCAATCATATACGTGCCAGGATCAAGTCACACGTATATACAACAGAATGAACAGTATATCACAGCACATATCACGAATAAGACATAATAAATCGAAAAACGAATGTTATTTATTACAATAATGACAAAATGTCTGATACAGCGGAAGCGAAGTACAAAAAATACGAATAAAGCTCTCCGAAGCTGAAGCAGGGCGCCACAGGGACGTCGACTGGGAGACGAAGCACCTAGAAGTCCTCGTAGTCCTGGTAGCGCTGGACGAACTCCCTCGCGTCGGCAGGAACTGAGCAGCAGTAGCGTAGCCAAGAGGAAAAAGTAGAGAAGAGGCAAGGGTGAGTACACAACTTGTACTCAACAAGTATAACACAAACTATGAGGCTCTAGGCTGGCTGACTCAACTGCATTAGCTTTTAAGTGTTGGCAAAATTTTATTAAAGCTATTTACTACGGGTTGTTGAATTACCATTAACCCAGTTACATAGTAATTAATCAGAATTAATCATACTACTACTGAGAACCGAACCACGACCAAGCCACCAAGGTAACCCCGAGAAGCACCTCCCTCGTCGGAAGGAGATAACTTCACTAATCAAAAGGAGGATCTGGGCCGCTCATAACCGTGAGCACGGCTAGTATACCAGTTTTACACTCTGCAGAGGTTGCACATCTTTACCCACAAGTCGTGAGCTACGCCAGTTGTTCATCACACTTCCTTAGGTGAGATGACTAGCGACTCACTACGAGGCCTTTACAAAGAATCTCGTTGGTAGGGAGTAACCGCGAGGGTGGATCAGCGACTATGGAGCAGGTCTAGTGGGCGTCAAGACACGAAGCACAGACGAAGCCACTCAGCACGAGGGCCATAGAAGCTTACCGCCCCTGCCCCGCAGGTAAGTTACTCCAGACCAAAAAGATCTAATTATTACGCCAAGTCTATCCCATTCTAGCCTTGTGGTAGCGCTGTTGTCCCAGGTTGTCGCTCTATGAACCGGTCCTTATGGAGAGTGGCCAACCAAGCACTAAGCACCGTGCTGGCCCCCTAAACCATGTTTCTACAAAACCATATTTTAACGAGACGTGAGCCTCTCAAGCACGAAGCACAGAGGGCCACTCTCAGAATTAAGTTCAAGTAAACCATTAATCAAATTAATTAAAAAGGACCAGAGTGTGTTGTAGCGTAGCAACCTAGCACAACTAACCAAAATGCAACCCAAGGATATATATAAAGGTTATAAAGTGGCTAGGAAATCCTTATAGGCATACAGTATTAAAATGCAGTATGAAAATGTATTTAAAGATGATAGGTTGTTCATGTTATACTTGCCTTCCTCGTACTGCTCTGGCTGCTGCTCAAACTGCTCCGAAGATGGCTGCTCCGGGTACTGGTACTGGGGCTCCTCAGATGGATCAACGTCTACTCACGAACACATGGCCAAAACAATGCACAATAATAAACATACAAGCTAACACTAAAAAAAAAGCTAAAGAACAGTACATCAATACATAAAAACAGCAAGAAAAACTAAGCTAAAACTATTCTACGCGTTACAACGATCGCGTGGACATAAAGAACGCTAAAAACGGAGCTAAAACGCGTATTCTAGGCAAAAAACTAGGTTCAGGGGCTTATTTGTAAGAAAACTGAAGTTCCAGGGGCTTTTCTGCTAAAACCGAGGGCTAAAACATAATTAAACGTTAACTCCAGGGTCTAACTCGCAAAATTAGTAGCAAAGGATGGCGGGTTCTATTTCCAGAAAGGCCAGGGGGCTGCGTGTTAAAGTTTGGGCCAAACTGCAATTTCTTTTAACTAAGGGTGGACTGCGGGTTGATTTCTGGAAACTACAGGGGCTCTTTAACAAAAAACCCAGCCGAACCGTTACGCGCGAATCACGGCCGCTGGATCTCGATCTGGTGGTCCAGATCTGATCGGTTTGGGATCTAATCACGGCCGTCCAACGAAGATCGGGCGGCTCTGGATGGATGAGGCGTGGGCGGCGGCGCGGGGCAACGCCGGCGACGTTTCCCGCGGCGGCGCTCGGCAAAACTCGCCGGAGTTCAGCGATTTCGAGGCTTCAGGGGTTGGTTCGAGGTGGGGTTTGGCCTGGGATGATCACCGAGACATGCGTGATCCACCCAAGGCTTCTGCTGGGCGCGGGGAGGGCCGGAGCGGCGGCTTCGACGGCGGAGGCGGCTCGGCGGTCACCGAGTTCGTCGGAACTCGGTGCCTGGGCGCCTAGAGCGCGCCAGGGCCTACGGGATCTAGCGCACAGGGGTCAAGGGGCCTGGGCGGTGCTCACCGGGGGTCGTGGTGGCCGGAGACGTGACGCAGCGGCTCGGCGGCGAGGTACGACGGCGATGGCGTGACGGAGCTCGTGGCCGGGGTCGAGGAAGGGGCTTCCCGTGCTGCTGATCCACCGGGGAAGGTTCGCGGCGGTCCTGCAGCGGTGCCGAGGGGTCAGAGAGGCTTTGTGATTGCCGGCGGCGAGGAAATTGCAGTGGCGGTGCTTACCGGCGGCGGCGATCCTAGCAGAGGGATGCGGCGGCGCTGGTGGTTCGGGCGTGGAGCTGTGGGCGAGATAGGGTGCAGGGGGGGTCCGGCTTGGGCGTTTAAAGAGGCCGGGCGGAGATCACGGCGGGGCGCAGCGGGATAAGGATCCCGGCGTCCTCGCCGGTGATCTCGGGGCTCTGTTTCGCGGCGGGGAGGAAGGAAAGGGGGAGAGGGAGCCGCTGACGGGTGGGGTCCAGGCGTCGGTGAGAGGGGGTCTGACGAGCGGGGCCCGGCTGCAGGCGGTGAGAGCGGGCGAGCGCTGGGCTTGCGTGGGCGCCGGGCGCTGGCGAGCTGGCCTGCGCGGGATGGGCCAGGCCGAGCGGGCTGCTGCGTGGCCGCGCTGGGCCGCGGCTGGGCAGGCCGGGGAGGTGAGGGTTTGGGCCGGACGAGAGAGAGAGAGGTGGGCTGCGGGTTGGGTTTTGAGTTTCTCTAACCTTTTCTATTTCTATTTTTGTCTTTTTAGTTCTAATTCAAACAAAGCTATTTGAATTCAAACAAAATTTGAATTCAACTCCTATGCATTCAAACAAAATAAAGCCATGCACCAGCATGAATGCAACAAAAATTTAAACCTATGATAAATTTTAATTAATTAGGAACAAAAATTAGATTAAATGCCAACTAAACACAATAAACCTTAGAAAATTTAACTAAAGCCAATTAATTTATTAATAAATACTGAAATTTAAAATTAGGGTGTTACATACCCTACCCCCTTAAAGAAATCTCGTCCCGAGATTTAGCTGGGCTGGCTAGCAAAGAGATCTGGATATGTCTTCTTCAACTCATCTTCTCGCTCCCATGTAGCCTCAGCTTCACTGTGATGACTCCACTGAACTCTGCACATCTTGATGCGCTTGTTCCGAGTAACCCTTTCAGATGTCTCCAGAATCTTCACCGGATGCTCAGTATAAGTCAGATCTGCCTGCACATCAACTCCATCCAGGGGTGCCTGCTCCTCGGGTACTCGCAGACACCTCTTCAGCTGAGATATATGGAAGACATCATGAACTCCTGAGAGGCTGAGAGGTAACTCCAGGCGATAAGCAACTTCGCCTTTCCGCTCTAGCACCTTGAATGGCCCCACATACCGAGGTGCTAACTTTCCCTTGACATTAAATCTGCGGATTCCTCTCATCGGAGACACCTTCAGATATACATAATCACCGACACTGAAAGTCAGATCTCTCCGTTTGCCATCAGCATAGCTCTTCTGCCTGCTCTATGCAATCCTCAGATTTTCTCGCATAGCCTGAACCATCTGCTCTGCATCATCTATGATCTCAGGGCCAAAGAGCTGCTTCTCACCAATCTGATCCCAATAGAGAGGAGTCCTGCACTTTCTGCCATACAATGCCTCAAAGGGGGACTTCTTCAGACTGGCCTGATAGCTGTTGTTATATGAGAACTCAGCATATGAAAGGCACTTATCCCAACTAGTGCCGTACTGAATGGCACAAGCTCTCAGCATATCCTCCAACACTTGGTTGGTTCTCTCTGTCTGCCCATCTGTCTGAGGATGATAAGCCGTACTGAAACGCAGCTTCGTATCCAACGAATCATGGAGCTGCTCCCAGAGCCGAGAAGTGAACTGAGACCCTCTGTCAGATATAATCTTCTTGGGCACACCATGTAAGCAGACAATCCGAGAGATGTACAACTCTGCCAGTCTAGCACCGGAGTAAGTAGTGTTCACTGGAATGAAGTGAGCAACCTTCGTCAGACGATCCACTACTACCCATATGGAGTTGTACCCTTTCTGAGTACGAGGCAATCCAACAATGAAGTCCATAGTGATTTCCTCCCATTTCCACTCTGGAATCTTCAAAGGCTGTAACAGACCTGCTGGCCTCTGATGCTCAGCCTTGACACGCTGACAGGTGTCACAAATAGCCACGTACTCTGCCACTGAACGCTTCATCCCATACCACCAGAAATGTTCCTTCAGATCATAGTACATCTTCGTGCTGCCCGGATGAATAGAGTATGCTGTATCATGGGCCTCGCTCAGAATCAACTTCCGGAGATCCTTCACATCTGGAACACAGATCTGGTTCTTGTACCATAAGGTACCCTGATCATCCTCTCTGAAATGAGGAGCCTTGCCCTTCTTGAGCAACTCACGGATCTCCTGCAGCTTCTCATCATCTTTCTGATGCTGCCTGATCTCTGACTCTAGAGTCGGTACTGCCTCAAACGCTGCACTCGAAGTATGATGCAAGAAGCCCAGACTCAACTGCTCAAACTCCTCGCATAGCTCTGGAGGCATCTGGAAAGCCACGACCATGTTGACATAACTTCTTCTGCTCAAAGCATCTGCTACAACATTGGCCTTACCCGGATGATAGTGAATCTCCAGGTCATAATCCTTGACTAACTCTAGCCATCTTCTCTGCCGCATGTTCAGCTCATTCTGCGTGAAAATGTACTTGAGGCTCTTGTGATCAGTATAGATATCACACCGTTGTCCATACAAGTAATGCCTCCAAATCTTCAGAGCATGCACAACTGCGGCTAACTCAAGATCATGGGTGGGATAATTCAGCTCATGCCGACGTAACTGCCGTGAAGCATAAGCAATCACTCTGCCCTCCTGCATCAGAACACACCCAAGACCATTCTTCGAAGCATCACAATATACCGTGAACCTCTTCGTCTGGTCTGGCAGAGTCAGGACTGGCGCCGTAGTCAACCTTTTCTTCAGCTCATCAAAGGCCCTCTGACGCTCATCAGTCCACACGAAAGCCGCATTTTTCTCCAGCAAAGATGTCAAAGGCTTCGCGATCTTGGAGAAATTCTCAATGAACCTCCGATAATATCCAGCTAAGCCCAAGAAAGACCTGACTTCCTTTACTGTCTGCGGTGTCTCCCACTCGAGCACATCCTTCACCTTGCTCGGATCAACAGCAATGCCTCCCTGAGAGATAACATGACCGAGGAATGGGACCTCGTCAATCCAGAACTCGCACTTACTGAACTTGGCATACAACTGATGCTCTCTCAGTCTCTGCAACACGAGCCTCAAATGCTCCTCATGCTCTTCCTCTGTCTTGGAGAAGATCAGAATATCATCAATGAAAATCACCACAAAGACATCCAGATAATCCATGAAGACCATGTTCATCAGATGCATGAAGTAAGCCGGGGCATTAGTCAAGCCGAAGGACATGACCGTATACTCATATAGCCCGTACTTGCAGGTGAATGCCGTCTTCGGAATATCTCCAGGACGGATCCTCAACTGAAAATAACCCGAACGAAGATCAATCTTCGAGAATATGTGGGCACCTCGAAGCAAATCAAAGAGATCCTCAATACGGGGCAGTGGATGCTTGTTCTTGATAGTAACTGCATTCAGCTCCCGATAATCCACACACAACCTCTTCGAGCCATCCTTCTTATCTACCAGCAACAATGGAAAAGCCCAAGGAGAGAAGCTGCGACGGATATAGCCCTTGGCTAGCAACTCATCAATAGTCTTCTTGACTTCCTCATGCTCTATAGGTGCCATACGGTAGGGCCGCTTTGCAATAGGAGCTGTGCCAGGCAAGAGATCAATACAAAACTCAATGGCGCGTTCAGGCTGCATACCTGGCAGATCATCCGGAAAGACGTCCGGGAATTCAGACACCACGCGAATACCGTCCGTGGGTCTAGCCTCCATCTGATGAAGAAATCCAGAAGGCTCTGAAGCACTGACTGTCACCTCTTGGCCATCAGATGCCGATAAGTGAACTGTCCGCTGAGCACAATCAATATGGACTCCCCATCTGGTAAGGGTCTTCATGCCCAGAATCACATCTATCCCCGAGGAGTCAATAACTATCAAGCCAGTGCGGAACTCTACCCCCTTTATGACAATACTAACTCTGGAGCATATAGAACATGTACGAATCTGACCCCCAGGTGAGGTAACTACCATAGCTGTCCTCATACAAGAAACCGGTATACCATGCTGCTCGGCAAATGACTTGGAAATGAAAGAATGGGTAGCACCGGTATCGAAAAGCACTGTAGCGGGGTGAGAGTTGACCATGAACGTACCAATAACCACGTTAGGAGCCTCGGCCGCTGACTCGGCCGTCACGTGGTTCACCCTGCCCTGTGCTGGCGCCCTGGGCTGAGCTGGGCGTCCTGCTGTCCTGCCTGCGCCTTCCGGGGGCAAGTGTTGGCGTAGTGCCCCGGCTGGCCGCAGTGATAGCAGGTGCGAGGAGGTCCCTGAGCCTGCTGTCCGGTAGGAGCTGCCGGACGTGGAGCCTGCGGTGCTGGTGGAGCAGCACGAGCCGGAGGTGCCGGTAACCTCGGGCCCTGACCTGCCTGCTGCTGCTGTTGAGGCGGGTACTGCTGCGGCCTCTGCTGGTACTGCTGGGGAGGTCAAGGGTGGTGGCGGCTCGGCGCGGCGAGGTCTCGCCGGAGTGCGGTGACTAGGCACCTAGAGTGTGCCAGGGCGATCCAAATCTAGCGCAGAAGGAGGACAGGGACCCTGGGGTGCTCACCTAGGGTCGGGATCGGGGAAAGGCGTGGCGCAGGGTGGTCGTCGGCGGTGTCCGAGCGGCGGGTCAGCGCTGGGTTCGGGGAGAGGTCGATGGGTCGCAGCTCCGGGAGCGAGGAAGGGGATGACGCTCTGCCACTGCAATTCCTCGCCGCCGGTGACCCCGGAGCCCCCCTGAACCCCTGGCCTCACCGCAGGAGCACCCCGCGTCGATCTGAGGCGCCAGGAGGCCCGGAGCTGCGCCCCATCGACCTCTCCCCGAACCCAGCGCCGACCCGCCGCTCGGACACCGCCGACGACCACCCTGCGCCACGCCTTTCCCCGATCCCGACCCTAGGTGAGCACCCCAGGGTCCCTGTCCTCCTTCTGCGCTAGATTTGGATCGCCCTGGCACACTCTAGGTGCCTAGTCACCGCACTCCGGCGAGACCTCGCCGCGCCGAGCCGCCACCACCCTTGACCTCCCCGCTCTAGGCCTCTCAGAACCCCAACAACCCCATAGGAAGTTTACGCGTGCCACTAGCTTCCTCCCAGGCCAAGCGGCACCCCGTTTCGAGCTCTGGAACGCCAGTTTCGCCTTCTCCAGCGCTGCGCCGCCGCGGGAGCACGCCGCCGGCGCCTTCCGCCGCCGTTCCCGCCCCTTTTCACTCGGGCCGTTAGATCAGAGGCCAACGCCCACGATTAGAACCGGTTTGGATCAGATCTGGACCACCAGATCGAGATCCAGCGGCCGTGATTCGCGCGTAACGGTTTGGCTGGGACTTTTTGTTAAAGAGCCCCTGTAGTTTCCAGTAATCAACCCGCAGTCCACCCTTAGCTAAAAGAAATTGCAGTTTGGTCCAAATTTTAACACGCAGCCCCCTGGCCTTTCTGGAAATAGAACCCGCCGTCCTTTGCTGCTAATTTTGCGAGTTAGACCCTGGAGTTAACGTTTAATTGCGTTTAGGCCCTCGGTTTTAGCAAAAAACCCCCTGGAACTTCAGTTTTCTTACAACTAAGTCCCTAGACCTTGTTTTTAGCCTAGAATACGCGTTTTAGCTCCATTTTTAGCGTTCTTTATATCCACGCGATCGTAATAACGCGTAGAACAGTATTAGAGTAGTTTAGCGTGCTATTTTTAGGTATTGATGTACTATTTCTTAGTTTTTGTTAGTGTTTGCTTGTATGCTTATTATCGTGCCTTGTTTTGGCCATGTGTTCGTGAGTAGACGTTGATCCATCTGAGGAGCCCCAGTACCAGTACCCGGAGCAGCCGTCTTCGGAGCACTTTGAGCAGCAGTAGGAGCAGTACGAGGAAGGCAAGTATAACATGAACAACCTATCACCTTTAATTACATTTTCATACTGCATTTTAATACTGTATGCCTATAAGGACATTCTTAGCCACTTTATATTCTTTATATATACCTTTGGGTTGCATTTTGGTTAGTTGTGCTAGGTTGCTGCGCTATAACACTCTCTGGTCCTTTTTAATTAATTTGATTAATGGATTACTTGAACTTAATTCTGAGAGTGGCCCTCTGTGCTTCGTGCTTGAGTGGCTCACGTCTCGTTAAAATATGGTTTTTGTAGAAACATGGTTTAGGGGGCCAGCACGGTGCTTAGTGCTTGGTTGGCCACTCTCCATAAGGACCGGTTCATAGAGCGACAACCTGGGACAACAGCGCTACCACAAGGCTAGAATGGGATAGACTTGGCGTAATAATTAGATCTTTTTGGTTTGGAGTAACTTACCTGCGGGGCAGGGGCGGTAAGCTTCTATGGCCCTCGTGCTGAGTGGCCTCGTCTATGCTTCGTGTCTTGACGCCCACTAGACCTGCTCCATAGTCGCTGATCCACCCTCGCGGTTACTCCCTACCAACGAGATTCTTTGTAAAGGCCTCGTAGTGAGTCGCTAGCCATCTCACCTAAGGAAGTGTGATGAACAACTGGCGTAGCTCACGACTTGTGGGTAAAGATGTGCAACCTCTACAGAGTGTAAAAACTGGTATACTAGCCGTGCTCACGGTTATGAGCGGCCCAGATCCTCCTTTTGATTAGTGGAGTTATCTCCTTCCGACGAGGGAGGTGCTTCTCGGGGTTACCTTGGTGGCTTGGTTTTGGGTATGGTTCTCAGTAGTTTCATGATTAAACTTGATTAATTACTATGTAACGGGGTTAATGGTAATTCATCAACTAGTAGTAAATAGCTTAAATAAAATTTTGCCAAGATTAAAAGCTAATGCAGTTGAGTCATCCAACCTTAGAGCCTCATAGTTTGTGTTATACTTGTTGAGTACAAGTTGTGTACTCACTCTTGCCTCTTCTCTACTTTTTCCTCTTGGCTACGCTACTGCTGCTCAGTTCCTGCCGACACGAGGGAGTTCGCTCAGCGCTACCAGGACTATGAGGACTTCTAGGCGTTCGTCTCCCAGTCGACGTCCCTGTGGCGCCCTGCTTCAGCTTCGGAGAGCTTTATTCGTATTTTGTACTTCGCTTCCGCTGTATCAGACATTCTTGTCATTAATGTAATAAATAACATTCGTATTTCGATTTATTATGTCTTATTCGTGATATGTGCTATGATATACTGTTCATTCTGTTGTATATACGTGTGACTTGATCCTGGCACGTATATGATTGCTCGGTTTATGTTCTTTTATAAACCGGGTGTTACACAGACCACCTGCCAGCGAGCACACCCGACCCCTCCACCCTTCCTTCTCTCGCGCTCGGCCCATCAAGCCACTCCCCGCGCGCGGCCCACCAGCAGCGCATGCCCGCTCGCCCCATCTCCTCCGTGCCGAGCCCCAACAGACGGCTCATCCCGCTCAGCCTGACCCACCTGCCAGCGCCGGGCCGCTCGTCAACGCTTCAATCGCGCGCCCAAACCAGACAGCCCGGCCCCGCCTCTCTTGCTGCGCCCCGGGGCCCACCTGTCGGTCTTGTCTTCCTCCTCCCGTTTTCCCCGCTCGCGCAACGGAATCCGCCCGAAATCCCCGCGCCGCACCTGCCTTTCCGAGCACCAGCCGAGATCCCCGGGCTCCCTGCTTTAAACGCCCAACTCCCCCCCTCAGCGTCACATCTCACCACCATCCCCTCCGCATCCAACCCTAGCGCCGCTCGCCTCGCTCCGCCGCGCAACGTCACCGGCGCCACCACGAATATGTTGCTCCGCCGCGCTACGACCCCGGCGAACTACCGCAAAAACGTCGCCCCGGCGCCAGGAGCCTCCTCGGGCCCCCCTTCTCCGACCCCGACCCCTGCAACAGACTCCTCTGCGTGCGCAGAGTCAACCTCGCCGCCGGCCTCCGTGGACGACCACCCTGCACGGCCTCCCCACTCCAGTCCTAGCCTCGGTAAGCTTCCACTCTCCGCTCTGGATGTTTTGCACTAGATGCTTAGGGCCGCGGATTCCTCAGAGGGCCGGGCACTGCTCGCCGGCGAAGCGCCCTCGCGCAGAGTCCCCCCCCCCCCCCCCCCCCCCGCCGCCGCGCATGGCGTCCCGAGCTCTAACTCCCTCCCCTGAGTGGCCAGTTGGATCACGCATGACGCGTGGGTCCTCCCTGACCCAAAGCCTGCTCGAATCTCAGCCCGGAGTGCCGAGTTCGGCCAGCTCCGGCGCTGCTCCGCTGTGGGGACGCGTATCCGGCGGCAGCGCCGCCGTCCCCCACGCGCAAAGCACCAAAGCCGTCAGATCAGAAGCCATCGGCCTAGATTAGATCTAGGTTTCTTTAAATCCGAGCCACTCGATCAAGATCTGACGACCCTAATTCGCTCGTACCAGTTCGGCCTGGCTTAATTTCTAAAGAGTCCCTGCACTTTTTGGAATTCAACCCGCCATCCTAGCAAGTGTAAAAGTAATTACGTTAAGGTCCGCTTTTTAGCACTTAACACCCTGATCTTTTTAATAATCTAACCCGCAGTCCAGAGCTGTAGTTTTTGCGGGTTAGACCCTGGAGTTAACATTTAATTATGTTTAGACCCTCGGTTTTGCAGAAAACCCCCTAGAACTTGTTTTTAGCCTAGAATACGCGTTTTAGCTCCGTTTTAAGCATTCTTTATGTCCACGCGATCGTTGTAACGTGTAGAATAGTTTTAGACTAGGTTAGTGTGCTATTTTTATGTATGGATGTACTGTTTCTTAGTTTTTATTAGTGTTTTCTTGTATGCTTATTATTGTGCATTGTTTTGGCCATGTGTTCGTGAGTAGACGTTGATCCATCTGAGGAGCCCCAGTACCAGTACCCGGAGCAGCCGTCTTCGGAGCAGTTCGAGCAGCAGCCAGAGCAGTACGAGGAAGGCAAGTGTAACATGAACAACCTATCACTTTTAATTACATTTACATACTGCATTTAATACTGTATGCCTATAAGGACATTCCTAGCCACTTTATATCCTTTATATATATCCTTGGGTTGCATTTTGGTTAGTTGTGCTAGGTTGCCGCGCTATAACACACTTGTAACACCCTAATTTAAATTTCAGTATTTTTTAATAAATTTAATTGGTTTTATTTAAATTTCTAAGGTTTATTGTGCTAGACTCGCATTTAATCTTAATTTTTGTTCTAAAAGTAATTAAAATTTATCATAGGTTTAATTTTTGTGTTAAATTCATGCTGGTGCATGTTTTTATTTGAGTGTTGTTTGAATTCAAATTTGTATTTGAATTCAAACTTTGTTTGAAGTAGAAATAGAAAATAGAAAGGAAAATAGAAAACAAACCCAAACCCCACACTAACCCACCCCAAGAACCCAACAACCGGGCCCAACCCAACTCCCTCTCCCTTTCCCGTGCTTGGGCCGACCAGCCTGAATCCGTGGCCCACTTCCTTTCTCTCGGGCCCAGCCCGCGATCCGCCCAGCTCTCCCTCTCTTTCCCTCAGCCCGGCCCCCTCCGCTCCCTCACGCGCGGCCCACGCTCGCGCCAGCGTTTCTCGCCCCGCGCTCGAGCCCAGCTCGGCCTCCCCGTCTGCAAGCCAGCCTCGCGCCGGCCTGCTCCCCTGGGCCCGCACGTCAGCGCGCTGGCCCGCGCCCCGGCTGACAGCCCTGGGCCACCTGCAGACCTTTCTTCCCCGCTCCCTCCGCGTGCTCACCGGCCACGCCGAGATCACGGCCGTGATCTCCGGCGGTTCCCTACCATCCCGCGCGCCCGGATCTCGGGCCCTCCCTTTAAACGCACCCCACGGCCCCCCCTGCACTCCACTTTCCTTCCCACACCGCCCCGAGCCCGAGAACCACCAGCGCCGCCGCATCTCTCCGCCAGGACCGCCGCCGCCGGTAAGTGCCACTGCCGTCGATTACCCTCACCCCGGTGCTGATTCCGCCCCCCTGACCCCTTGCACTACTTCGCAGCACCACCCAGTGTCAATTCGTGGGGATCAGGAGTCCGAAGGAGTGCCCCACCACCCGGACCGAGGAGCTCCGCCTGCGACCGTCACCGGACTCCGACGCCGACGACCCTTCGTGCCAAATCCTCCAACCTGAGCCCTCGGTGAGCGCCACTGGAACCCCCCCCCCCCCCCGTCGCGTTTGCACTGGTTGCCTTCATCCATGTCGCGCCCTAGATGCTAGGACACCGGCCACCAGCGTCCTCGCCGCCGCGCCGCCATGCGCCGCCGTGGCGAGCCCCTGCGGAGCCCCCCCCCCCGAACCTAGATAAACCCCTGCAGAAGTTCGCCCTGCCCTAGTGAAAGCTCCTGGACCCTTTCGCGCTTGAGCCCCAGCGCCAGAACCAACCGAGTCCCGCGCGCCGGCGATGCTCCGCCGCGCACGCCCGCCTCCCACTGCGGCGAGCCGCATCCGAGCCCCAATCCACAGTCCTGCGTGTCCAGGTGTATTACCCATCCCGTTCTCGTGATCTACAGCCAAACCGCACCCCGAACCGAGCCCTGGGTCGCCGATTCGCCGAACCCCGGCCAGGCGCCGCCGCGGAGCAGAGCTCCGGCGACCCAGCACCGCCGCCCCGCGCCCCGACGGGTCTGACCCGCCCGATCCAGATCCAAGGCGCCAGATTAGATCAAAGTCCCAGTGGATCCCCACCTTTAGATCCAAATCCAGCAGCCCACGTTTGCGCGTACCGGTTCGGCCTGTCGCTTTTGTTAAAGAGTCCCTGGATTCTTTGCTATTCAACCCGAGCTCCTAGCCAGTTCAAAAGAAATTAGATTTAGGTCCTGTTTTTAGCGCAGAACCCCCTGGCTTTCCTAGAAATAGAACCCGCCGTCCTTAGCTGATGTTTTTGCGAGTTAGACCCTGGGTCTATGCTTTAATTATGTTTTAGTCCCTCTGTTTTTGCAAATAAGCCCCTGAATCTTGTTTTAGGCCTAGTTTATGCGTTTTAGCTCCGTTTTTAGCGTTCTTTTTATCCACGCGATCGTTGTAATGCGTAGAATAGTTTTAGCTTAGTTTTTATTGCTGTTTTTATGTATTGATGTACTGTTTCTTAGTTTTTGTTAGTGTTTGCTTGTATGCTTATTATTGTGCATTGTTTTGGCCATGTGTTCGTGAGTAGACGTTGATCCATCTGAGGAGCCCCAGTACCAGTACCAGGAGCAGCCGTCTTCTGAGCAGTTTGAGCAGTAGCAGGAGTAGTACGAGGAAGGCAAGTATAACATGAACAACCCATCACTTTTAAATACATTTTCATACTGCATTGTTAATACTGTATGCCTATAAGGACTTCCTAGCCACTTTATATTCTTTATATATACCTTTGGGTTGCATTTTGGTTAGTTGTGCTAGGTTGCTGCGCCATAACATACTCTGGTCCTTTTTAATTAATTTGATTAATGGTTTACTTGAACTTAATTCTGAGAGTGGCCCTCTGTGCTTCGTGCTTGAGTGGCTCACGTCTCGTTAAAAGATGTTTTTGTAGAAACATGGTTTAGGGGGCCAGCACGGTGCTTAGTGCTTGGTTGGCCACTCTCCATAAGGACCGGTTCATAGAGCGACAACCTGGGACAACAGCGCTACCACAAGGCTAGAATGGGATAGACTTGGTGTAATAATTAGATCTTTTTGGTTTGGAGTAACTTACCTGCGGGGCAGGGGCGGTAAGCTTCTATGGCCCTCGTGCTGAGTGGCCTCGTCTGTGCTTCGTGTCTTGACGCCCACTAGACCTGCTCCATAGTCGCTGATCCACCCTTGCGGTTACTCCCTACCAACGAGATTCTTTGTAAAGGCCTCGTAGTGAGTCGCTAGTCATCTCACCTAAGGAAGTGTGATGAACCTCTAGCGTAGCTCACGACTTGTGGGTAAAGATGTGCAACCTCTGCAGAGTGTAAAACTGGTATACTAGCCGTGCTCACGGTTATGAGCGGCCCAGATCCTCCTTTTGATTAGTGGAGTTATCTCCTTTCGACGAGGGAGGTGCTTCTCGGGGTTTACCTTGGTGGCTTGGTTTTGGTTTGGTTCTCAGTAGTTTCTTAATTAATTCTGATTAATTTCTATGTAACTGGGTTAATGGTTATTCATCAACTCGTAGTAAATAGCTTTAATAAAATCTTGCCAACACTTAAAAGCTAATGCAGTTGAGTCAGCCAACCTTAGAGCCTCATAGTTTGTGTTATACTTGTTGAGTACAAGTTGTGTACTCACTCTTGCCTCTTCTCTACTTTTTCCTCTTGGCTACGCTACTATTGCTCAGTTCCTGCCGACACGAGGGAGTTCGTCCAGCGCTACCAGGACTACGAGGACTTCTAGGTGTTCGTCTCCCAGTCGACGTCCCTGTGGCGCCCGGCTTCAGCTTCGGAGGGCTTTTATCGTATTTTTGTACTTCGCTTCCGCTGTATCAGACATTTTGTCATTAATGTAATAAATAACATTCGTATTCGCTTTATTATGTCTTTTTACGTGATATGTGCTATGATATACTGTTCATTCTGTTGTATATACGTGTGACTTGATCCTGCACGTATATGATTGCTCGGTTTATGTTCTTTTATAAACCGGGTGTTACAACACTCTGGTCCTTTTAAATTAATTTGACTAATTACTATGTAACCGGGTTAATGGTAATACATCAACTCGTAGTAAATAGCTTTAATAAAATTTTGCCAACACTTAAAAGCTAATGCAGTTGAGTCAGCCAATCTTAGAGCCTCATAGTTTGTGTTATACTTGTTGAGTACAAGTTGTGTACTCACTCTTGCCTCTTCTCTACTTTTTCCTCCTGGCTACGCTACTGCTGCTCAGTTCCTGCCGACACGAGGGAGTTCGTCCAGCGCTACCAGGACTACGAGGACTTCTAGGCGTTCGTCTCCCAGTCGACGTCCCTGTGGCGCCCTGCTTCAGCTTCGGAGAGTTTTTTTCGTATTTGTACTTCGCTTCCGCTGTATCAGACATTCTCGTCATTATTGTAATAAATAACATTCGTATTCGCTTTATTATATCTTTTTACGTGATATGTGCTATGATATACTGTTCATTCTGTTGTATATACGTGTGACTTGATCCTGGCACGTATATGATTGCTCGGTTTATGTCCTTTTATAAACCGGGTGTTACATAAATATTCTTTGATCTCATCGAAAGCTTGTTGCTGTTCTACCCCCAGCAAAACTCATCATCGGATTTGATCTTCACTAAACCCATGAACGGTTCGATGCGCCCAGACAGATTAGAAATAAATCGTCTGACAAAGTTAATTTTACCAATGAGCTTCTGCAATTCCTTCTTCGTAGTAGGTGGCTTCATCATCTTTACAGCTTCTTGACTCTTCAGGCCGATCTCGATTCTCCATTCATGCACCAGGAACCCCAAAAATTGACCGGCCGACCTTCCAAAAGTACATTTCTTTGGGTTCATTTTGAGCCCAAACCTTCGAGTCCGCTCTAAGACTTGACGCAGATCTTCTAGATGCCCCCCAGCTGATTTGGACTTGACCACAACATCATCAATATAAATTTCTACCAGTTTGCCGATGAGATCATGAAAAATGTAATTCATGGCACGCTGGTATGTCGCACCGGCATTTTTCAATCCAAAGGTCATAACCAAGTACTCGAACAAGCCGACCACGCCTGGTACTCTGAACGCGGTCTTGTTCACGTCTTCTGGGGCCATGAAGATCTGGTTGTAGCCGGCATTACCATCCATAAAACTCATCACTTGTGGCCGGCAGCTGCATTGATCAATGTTTCTGCAACAGGCATTGGATACTCATCTTTTGGTGTTGCTCTGTTGAGGTCTCTAAAATCGATGCAGACACGCCATCGGCCATCCTTCTTTTGTACCGGTACCATGCTAGAGATCCATTCTGCATACCGGCATGGCCTGATGAACCCAGCATCCAACATTTTCTCCACCTCTTTCTTGACTTCTTCTAGGACTTCGGCCTTCATCTGACGTGCACGTTGCTGAAACGGCCGAAACCCTTTCTTGAGCGGGATCCGATGCTCGATGATGCTTCTATCTAGACCGGGCATCTCAGTGTAGTCCCATGCGAAACAATCCCGGTACTCTTTCAGCAGTGCAATCATCTCCCTACGCAAAACTGGATCCAACTTTTTGCTGATAAATGTCGGTCGTAGTTGATCCCCAGGACCGATGTCAACCTCCTCCAAATCATCAGCTGACGTGAACCCGTATCCCAGCTTGCTGTCATCTGAAAAACCAGCGGCAAACGCAGGCGAGTCTACATTATCCACAAAATCAGCGGCAAACACAGGGAACTGACAAGAAAAATTATTTGGCCAACCGCATGGGCTGGCCGTTTCTATACTTCCATTATCATTCGAAACCAAATAGTCGATGAGTGGCCAACTGCCAGAGCAGGCCATCGTATGTACATGATGTAACAATTCCGACCCCAAATAGGATTTTTCTATTTTTTGGGGCCAGTCGCTGGGACCGGCCTCTCCTACTCTATTACACCCCGTAGCATGCCAGGATGTGTTTACTCTCTGAGGCCAGTGGATAAGACCAGCCTCAATCCATTTTTTGTCGCCTCGATCCGATCACAGTCTCCCAGTGAAATCCCTAAGATCGGCTCTTGTCCTTCTGCATCCCAAGCATTCATATCTGCGAGCGAGACCTCGCTGGAATCGTCTGCAGGGACCACTTCTACCTCATCGCCATCCCATTGGACCAGGTACTGATGCATTGTGGAAGGGATACAACAGTTTGTGTGAATCCAATCTCTCCTGAGCAACACCGTGTACGTACTCTTGCTGTTGACGATGAAGAATGAAGTCGGGATTGTCTTGCGACCCACTGTCAGCTCCACATTAAGAATCCCCATTGCCTCTGATGGCTACCCGTTGAAGTCATTGAGTGTCACGTTGGTCTTGATGAGGTCGGCAGAAGAACGCCCCAACCGGCGCAGCACTGAATATGGCATCAGGTTGACTGCAGCACCGGTGTCAACCAACATCCTGTTAATGGGTTTACCATTAATGAAGCCCTTGAGATACAGCCCCTTCAAATGTTTGTAGCTTTTTTCCTTTGGCTTCTCGAAGATGATCGGCTGGGGGCCAAGATCCAACTGTGCAATAGGCAAATCCTCCGGTTGGGGTGCCCGGAACTCTGATGGGAGCACGAACACCATGTTCACATCAGCTGATGGCTTTTCATCGGCTTTTGCCTGCTTGGGGCGCCACTCTTTTCTTGGAGGGCTCCTTTCCACCCTTGGTGGGTACCTGACCTGTTCTGCGAGATCTGGACGTGCCTTCCTCAGCACGTCAAGGTATCTTGCTTCTGCCTCTTCTAGATTGCGCAAGCGCTGCACTCTGCGCTTCTGCGAGCGATTAAGCCCGTCAGGACACCACCGTGGGCGATGGTACCTGTCTTCTTCTTCTGGCTCGAGATCACCCCTGGTCGGCCGCTCAAGGTGATCGTCGTGACGCACTTTGGGCCCCAAGCGCCGGAACACCGATGTCTCGCCTGACTGGCGTGTCCGAGGCCTGCACTCCAGACAATCATCTATGGTGGGTAATTGGCTCATGCCGGAATTCCAGTAGTACCTGAAGAACGGGCAATGCTAGTGGTCGCGTATAGCCTGGCGCCTTCCCAGCGTCCTCCCTGTGCGGTACTCGTACTCCTCTTCTTCCGATTGATATCGGCGACGCAGCTTGTGCTGATACTCATATTTTTCCAGAAGCCAATCGGAAGCAGGAAGCTGATTACGGATGTGACGCACTTGCTCTTCAGTAATATGCTGTCGCCTTGGCTCATTTTGATCCTGGGGCCGTTTGCCAGAAACGGCCTCTCTCCTTTGCTCGTCACGACGGCGTACTGGCCCCGTCATGTTGATCTGGAATGAAAACTTCTGGCCCGTAGGAGTGAAGTCTGACAACTCTACCATGTTGGCTTGCAGGAATGGCTTCGTGTCAACCTTCATCGTGTGTTGGGCCATGATTAATCGGCCTTGCTCGATAGCTGATTGAATCTGACGACGCAGCTCCTTTCATTCACCTGTGGCATGAGTGAACGAATGATGCCATTTACAGTATAGCCTCCCCTGCAGCTCTTGTGCGGTTGGCAGCTTGTGATTCTCTGGGAGCTTCAGCTGTTTTTCTTTAAGCAGTAGATCAAATATCTGCTCTGCTTTGGCCACGTCGAAGTCGAAGCCCTTCACAAGCCCATGCTGTTTGATCCACTTGCACGGAATGGGGTTTGCCCCCCCCCCCCCCCGAGTCCACTCTGCCACGGCCAATTCTTGCTCCTCGCCAGAGTCATCAGATTCGTCCGCTTGGGCCATGTTCACATGGTGCTTGAACTTGTCCTAGTACAGCTCAGGATGGTAAAGCTCGTACGCCGTCAGCTTCTGCACCAGGTGCGCCAGAGATGCGAACTCCAACTGGAAAGCCGTATCCTTGATCGGCTTAGCGAGCCCCAGAACAGCCAAATCGACTGCCTCCTTCTCTGTGATGCGCGATGAGTAGCATCGGTTCTTGACTTCTCTAAAGCGCTGTATGTATTCCGACACAGTCTCTCCTCGCTTCTGCCTGACTTGGGCGAGGTCGGCAATCCCAGCTTCAGTAGCCTCTGAGTGATACTAGGTATGGAACTGATCTTCCAGCTATCTCCAAGTTTGAATCGAATCTGGAGCCAATGACGCATACTATCCAAAAGCTGGGCCTGTAAGAGATTGGCCGAAGGACCGGACCCTCAGCGGATCCGATACTGAGATCATCCCCAGCTGCGTTAAGTATCGACTCACATGCTCAATGGAGCTGGCTCCTTCCAACCCGTTGAACTTGGTGAACTCAGGGAGCCGATACTTGGGTGGCAATGGGATCAAGTCGTAGTCACTTGGATACGGCTTGGAATAGTCGATCGCTTTCCTCTTGGGCAGGATACCAAACTGGTCTCTCAGTATTGCACTGACCTGCTCCACACTAAGAACTCCTGGGGCCGATGGCTCAGCACTCGGTCCGGTAGCGTACTTTGTCAGCCACGCTTGTTTCTCTGCGTCTGCTCCAGAAGCCCCTAGGCTTACCAACTGCACCGAGCGTGTTGGATTGACGCTGTCAGGGATGTATGCGCACGTGTAGTCATACGGGATCTCCTTGGGTGGCTCGATCAGGAACTGGCCTTCTCCAGGATCACCGCCGATCTTGGGGACGACGTAGATCGGCGCACTCTGTGGTTTTCGAGCAGCAAATGAGAACGGACCTGTGTATCTCTAGAGCACTCAGGATCCTTTCTCTTCTGGATGGTCTGTAGTTCATCGACCGATGGACTGTCGAGGAAAAGGGAATCCTCTGCCAGCTGCTCTTGATGAGACCTCTTTCTCTTTGTACCGGAGAACAACCTCTGGTTCCTCCTAGTTGTGGCTTCATCTTCAGTCGCACGAATTTGACGACAAGGAACGCCATAAAAGTGGCAACACGGACAAGCTTTCTCACCATCACCCATTGCACTGCCTCCAAGGTCTTTTTGTTCTACCGACATCTGAGCTGGGGCAAAGAGGAAACACAGATTGGTAAGGTCAAGGAAGAGAGAAAAACTCCATTATTTAAGGTTCTATCCTATTTAGACAACACTGCACAGGCATTACTGCTGATAACTCCAGATAGGTGTTACATAAATCCGAAAAAGCATAACTCTTCTGTTTCATCTGAGAGATTCTCAACTTCTCTTGTACTATTTGTAGGCCGGGGTGTCACATCCCTACCCCCTTACAGAAACCGACGTCCTCGTCGGTGACGTCCTTGCCAGTGAATCCCTAGATATCGTATCCTCTTCGTATTATCCTTCTTCTCAACAAACAAGACCGGGGAAAACTCAGGACATGATAAGGTAGAGAGGATAGAGTGGACGGTTTTACCCCCAACGATCTAACTCGTTTTATTAATTAATTTACTTTAACATAAGAGTGATTTTCTTTAAACCAATTTAACTACTAAACTATGCAATCAACCAAAGATCCAAATCAAACATTTGCATAATAACAAACATTCAAAAGTTCATACTTTAGTCGAGTTTAACACACAACTCAACTAACACAACGCGTCGCAGAACGTTCTATCGTGCTATTATAAAAGGGTCACCTAGCTTATACTCATGGTGGTCAGATGACTGATTCGGGCCAAAATCTACGAAAACTATTCTTCAGAGAGAGAAATAAAGGCAATACGGGTAAAAGTCATAGAATCCAAGGGGTATAATAGTAAAATAGTTTCAGCAGGCAAGGATTGGAGAGAAGAAGTCCTAAAACTCGACCAGTTCTATCTAGGCTTCGTCCTACAGTCGATACGGCTCTGATACCACTCTGTAACACCCGGTTTATAAAAGAACATAAACCGAGCAATCATATACGTGCCAGGATCAAGTCACACGTATATACAACATAATGAACAGTATATCACAGCACATATCACGAATAAGATATAATAAATCGAAATACGAATGTTATTTATTACATTAATGACAAAAATGTCTGATACAGCGGAAGCGAAGTACAAATACGATAAAAGCTCTCTGAAGCTGAAGCAGGGCGCCACAGGGACGTCGACTGGGAGACGAACACCTAGAAGTCCTCGTAGTCCTAGTAGCACTGAGCGAACTCCCTCGTGTCGGCAGGAACTGAGCAGCAGTAGCGTAGCCAAGAGGAAAAAGTAGAGAAGAGGCAAGAGTGAGTACACAACTTGTACTCAACAAGTATAACACAAACTATGAGGCTCTAAGGTTGACTGACTCAACTGCATTAGCTTTTAAGTGTTGGCAAGTTTTTATTAAAGCTATTTACTACGAGTTGATGAATTACCATTAACCCAGTTACATAGTAATTAATCAGAATTAATTAAGAAACTACTGAGAACCAAACCAAGCCACCAAGGTAACCCCGAGAGGCACCTCCCTCGTCGGAAGGAGACAACCCCACTAATCAAAAGGAGGATCTGGGCCGCTCATAACCGTGAGCACGGCTAGTATACCAGTTTTACACTCTGCAGAGGTTGCACATCTTTACCCACAAGTCGTGAGCTACGCCAGTTGTTCATCACACTTCCTTAGGTGAGATGACTAGCGACTCACTACGAGGCCTTTACAAAGAATCTCGTTGGTAGGGAGTAACTGCGAGGGTGGATCGGCGACTATGGAGCAGGTCTAGTGGGAGTGAAGACACGAAGCACAGACGAGGCCACTCAGCACGAGGGCCATAGAAGCTTACCGCCCCTGCCCCGCAGGTAAGTTACTCCAAACCAAAAAGATCTAATTATTACGCCAAGTCGATCCCATTCTAGCCTTGTGGTAGCGCTGTTGTCCCAGGTTGTCGCTCTATGAACCGGTCCTTATGGAGAGTGGCCAACCAAGCACTAAGCACCGTGCTGGCCCCCTAAACCATGTTTCTACAAAACCATATTTTAACGAGACATGAGCCACCCAAGCACGAAGCACAGAGGGCCACTCTCAGAATTAAGTTCAAGTAAACCATTAATCAAATTAATTAAAAAGGACCAGAGAGTGTTATAGCGCAGCAACCTAGCACAACTAACTAAAATGCAACCCAAGGATATATATAAAGGATAAATGTGGCTAGGAAATCCTTATAGGCATACAGTATTAAATGCAGTATGAAAATGTAATTAAAGGTGATAGGTGGTGTTCATGTTATACTTGCCTTCCTCATACTGCTCTGGCTGCTGCTCAAACTGCTCCGAAGACGGCTGCTCCGGGTACTGGTACTGGGGCTCCTCAGATGGATCAACGTCTACTCACGAACACATGGCCAAAACAATGCACAATAATAAGCATACAAGCAAACACTAATAAAAACTAAGAAACAATACATCAATACATAAAAACAGCACACTAAACTAGTCTAAAACTATTCTACGTGTTACAACGATCGCGTGGACATAAAGAACGCTTAAAACGGAGCTAAAACGCGTATTCTAGGCTAAAAACAAGGTCCAGGGGCTTATTTGCAATAAAAACAGGGTTCCAGGGGCTTTTCTGCTAAAACCGAGGACTAAAACATAATTAAACGTTAACTCCAGGGTCTAACTCGCAAAACTGCCAAGGGTGGACGGCGGGTTCAATTTCTGGAGAGCTCAGGGTTTAAAACGTAAAAGCAGGGGCTTAACTGGAATTAAAATTGAACCGGCTGGGACGGCGGGTGGATTCTAGGAAAGCTGGGGGGGTCTTTAACAAAATGTCCAGGGCGAACCGGTACGGTTGGATCTCAACCACTGGATCAGCATCCGGCGGCTCAGATTTGCTATGGGTGCGATCTAATCAGGGGCGTTCAAAACGGATCGGATGGCCAGGGTTGAAAGGGGGCGACGGCGGCGGCGCTGGTCGCCGGGGAACCTTTCCCGCGGCGGCGCCTCGCCGGAGAGGCCCGAAACCGGTGTTCTAGTGGCCTTTTGTCCCGGATTTGGCCCTGGAATGATCACCGCAACACGCGTGATCCATCTAGGGCTTCGGCTGGGCTCGGGAAAGGCCAGAGCGGCGTGTGCGACACTGGTGGCGGTTCTACGCGGCGGCGCTCGCCGGCGTGAGGTGCCCGGCCACAGAAGTGGCCCGTGTGCCTAGGAAACAAGTGCGCAAGGTCGAGGGGGCTGGGGAGATTCTCACCGGGGCTCAAATTTGAGCTGTGCCGACGTGCAGGGCCGGCAACGTCGGGGTCCGGCGGCTGCGACGGGGTGGAGTTCGCGGAGAAGGTGATGCAGGGGTCGAGGTCGGCGACGGGGGCTCGGAGGTGTTCCTGGCCTCCGGGCGGAACTCCTCCCGCGGCATGCGGAAGCGGAGAGGTGGCGGAACAGCGGACCCTCGGTGGCGCAGGGGTCCCCTAGCGCGGCGGAGCAGAGAGAGGGCGGCGGCTAGGGTTTGGAGGCTCTGATGGCGGCGGTGGAGAGGTGGGGTTCGGAGGAGGGCCGGGGACCCTTCTTATAGGGCGGCGGCGGCCTTGGCGTGCGCGCCTGGCGTGGGAAAAATCTCGCCGGGAAAAGTGGCGTGACGAGCGCGGCCGTTGCGCGAGGAAGGGGCGAAGCTGACGCGTGGGCCCGGGAGCGCAGCGGGAGTGAGGGGTGCGTGCGGGCGACGTGGCTGAGCGAGCGTGCTGGGCCGGGCGAGCGCGTTCGCGCGGGCTGAGGCGAGCTGGACCGGACGCGGGGAGCGGAGTGGGTGAGCGGGCCACGCAAGGGAGAGTCTGGGCGGATCGCGGGCTAGGCCCGCGTGGGAAAAGGTGAAGCGCTGGGTCGGGCCGGGTTCCAAGCTGGGCTGGGTTTTGGAGGGGGTTTGTTTTCTATTTCCTTTTCCTTTTCCAAAACTTAAACAAAATCTATTTGAATTCAAACAAATTTCGAATTCAACAACCTTAGACACACAAGCAGAAATAAATGCTTCAGCATGAATGCAACATTAAAAGTAGACCTATGACAAAATTTTAGTTACTTGAGAACCAAAATTAGATTTAACGTCATCTAAGCACAATAAGCCTTTGGAAATTAAATAAAGCCAATTAAATTTATTGATAAATGCTGAAATTTAAATTAGGGTGTTACAGTTGACTATACAAACCTCAACAAACACTGCCCTAAGGACACCTTTCCTCTACCACGCATCGACCAGGTCGTCGACTCGACGGCCGGGTGTGTTCTACTTTCTTTTCTTGACTGTTACTCAGGGTACCACCAGATAGCCCTCAAGGGGTTGGATCAAGAGAATACATCCTTCATCACCCCCTTCGAGGCATATTGCTACAACACCATGACGTTCGGCCTCAAGAATGCCGGCGCAACCTACCAGAAGGCCATTCAGAGATGCCTCTAGGGGCAGATCGGGCGCAACGCCGAGGCCTATGTCGATGACGTCGTCGAAAAGACAAAACATAATGACCAGTTCATTACAGACCTCTCCGAGACATTTGAAAATCTCAGGAAATTGAAATGGAAGCTCAACCCGACCAAGTGTGTGTTCGGTATCCCGTCCAGAAAACTACTCGGCTTCATAGTCAGTAGCCGGGGCATCGAAGCCAACCCCACCAAGGTCAACGCCATCAGGTTCATGAAGCCTCCCAGGAGCAAAAAGGACCTGATGAAGCTCACAGGGTGCATGGCCGCCTTGAGTAGGTTCATAAGCCGACTCGGCGACAGAGGCCTGCCCTTCTTCAAACTTCTCCGGAAGTCAGACAAGATCGAGTGGAAAGATGATGCTTCCAAAGCATTCCAGGAGCTCAAGGATTTCCTCACTTCGCCGCCCGTCTTAACGGCACCAGAGGACGAGGAAGTCCTCCTATACATTGCCGCCACTACTAGTGTGGTGAGTACTGTCCTAGTTGTCGAGCGCGACGAGCCGGGTCACATCTACAAGGTACAGCGACCCGTCTACTTCATCAGCGAAGTACTCGGCGAATCCAAGGCACGCTACCCACAAGTGCAGAAGCTGCTACATGCTATCCTCATCACGTCAAGAAAGCTCCCGCACTACTTCCAAGCTCACAAGATCAAGGTGGCCTCATCATATCTACTCGGCGAGATCCTCCACAACAAGGACGCCAATAGCAGAGTTGTCAAATGGTCAGTAGAACTCGACGCATTCTCGATTGAATATACACCGCGGTACACCGCAGCCTCAGGCACTGGCCAACTTCGTTGCCAAGTGGACCGAGATCCAAGATCCTCCACCTAACACCAGAGCCGAGCACTGGATCATGAACTTCGACGGCACCCTCAACCGCGATGGAGCCGGCGCTGGAGTCCTCTTCATCTCCCCGAAGGGCGAACAACTCAAGTATGTCCTCCAGCTACTTTTCAAGGCTACCAACAACGCTGCTGAGTATGAAGCTCTCATCCACGGTCTCCGGATCACTGTCACACTCGGCATCAAGTGCCTGTTGGCCTATGGCGACTCCAAAGTCGTCATACAACAAGTCAACAAGGATTGGGAGTGCCCCAAGGAAAAGATGGACGCCTACTGCAAGGAGATCAGGAAGCTCGAATCCAAGTTTTATGGCCTGGAGTTTCACCACGTCCCTGTGGCAGAACCACCTGAATTATCCCAGCTCAAGTGCGTTGGCCATCACCATAAAGACAACACCGGCTCAAATGCACTTCAAACGGAACAATTCTTGGTCTGTCGGGTAACGTCCCAATACAACCATCGGTTCTCGGATCGAACAAGCATATCCCACACGAAGGCGAGTCCAGAGATATTACAACCATACATATTTTACAACATAGGCATAGTAGTGATTACAACATGTTTCAAAGTACTATTTACAGATCCAAACTTAGTAAAACATTATACAAGACATAAGTTTAAAGTTCAGAGTTGAAAAGCAGCGGAAAGAAAACACGACGGCTACAACACGTCGCAAAGGTATACCAAGCTAACCCAAGCAAAGTATCACTCATCAGGGTCATTGCTGGCCGAAGACGGATCCCATTCTACGGACCAGCCAGGAGGCAAAGAGCAGGGCCAAGACAGACTATTGATCTGGTCCTCAAAACTCATACCTGAAAAAGATTTCAACAGCAAGGCCGAGTATTCTAATACTCAGCAACACTTAACCGTCAACGGATATACATAGCCCACCTAACTATTCTATGTAGGGTTCTGTGAGGCTCTGGTTTTCCTTTTGCTGAAAAGCAATATAGAGTAGGTCCTTACTTCACATTTTAGCTTTCCATATTCTAGTTGATTAACCATTCTATGTAAGCAACTAATCCTATTCAACCATTGTAGAACTTTTAAGCAAACATCAAGATTGATCATAATAATGTTACTCTTATTACTCTGTGTGGCAAAGGGATCAAGCAGTCCCAAACCGTGAGAAGCAGACGATTCGAATCAAAATTTGTTAACCTAGCCAGGCAGACCTAACATACACGTTTGGAACACCGTCGGGTTGTTCCCAAACAACCGTTTACCTTTCATTCCGACCTGTGGATAGTGTCACTCTCCCCGACTACAGGGCACCATCTTCCTCCCTGTAGCCGCGGTGTTGCGCAACATAAACATAAATAAAAACCTATCTCTAAGAGAGAGTGAAAGGTATATCTACTCACCGGTCCGATCGGCTACTAGGCTTACCGCGTACCATATTTACGGCATGTGGCTAGTACGTTTAAAAACTTAACCACCGCTACCACACACCGCGACCTTAGCAGAATTTATCAACACAAACGGCGTCTCACCCAAGGTCATGATATCGAACACGACCCCGTCCGTCGTCCTTATATTGATAGTAGAAAGTAAACAAGCAATTCCTATAGAGCTCGCGAGTGACAGCTAATCACTCGACTTTTACCGGTCCTATAAGCTTAGCAATTATTTGAACTCAGGTCTAGTGTTCAGTACATAGGTTCCTAGGATCGTGCATCTAGGGTTTCAATTCAAATCCTAAGAACTGTAAATGCACAAGTAAGTAATAACAATAAATTGTAATAATTTGAAATATGGGTTATGTCCGGGGCTTGCCTAGAATTAACACTAGGTCAGTGTTAGTTAGAGAATATTCGCTCGGCGAGCATCTTCCTTCAGTCGTGTACATCTGGATCCATCTGTCCATCTTCTAGATGTGTCCACCATTCACCATCTTCTGGCTCAGCTCCAATATCACGTCCTTCACGTGGTGCATCTATCGTACCTAAATGGAATGCAACAATGCATATGTATGAATGCATGGAAGTGCAAAATAAAAAGCATTTATAAGGCACAACACACTAACATAAGCACCTAAAGCTATTTAGTTCAATCATCACTCAAGCCTCTCATAGGGATGAGCACATCAAGATAACTTGTATACGTTTTTAAAATTTTCCAAGTACTAGAACTATATATCATGATTTTGTGCTACCAACATGGATTAAAATCAAAACCGTAGCTAAATAGTTGTAAGGGTTTTAAACTTTTATCCTACCATAAATCATTTGAGCTAGTTTAACATTACTAAAAAAAATAGTCAAACTTTTTCTGCAGTAATTAGACACTGGTATAGAGGATCTATAAAATTTTCAGCTCATGAAACACATCATAACAACTTTAAGAAATAAATCTATTTAACCTAGCCATAAATCAAGATTTAATTAAAACTATAGCTAAACATGAGAAATGACCATGAAATTTTTATAGTAACACTAGAATCACATGTACATTCTACCATAAAAATTTCATAGCATGACTTGGCTCCAAACACAAGCTATTAACAAGGCAGGAACAACTAGTCTTTATGTACTATTTAACATAAATCTATTTTTGCAGCAAACATTTCTAACTAAACCTTGTCATGTTATGGTTCCATTATGCAGATATTTTCTTGAGGATTCCAAAAAGTATTTAATTGCTATTTTATGATTTCTCTACGATTTTCAATTGAATTTACAAATTTGCTGCGAAATTTTAGTAACAAAACAGATATTGCGTCAAGGTCCTTAGATTTTGCAGGAAAGACCCTAAGAAGATTTGTGGGCTCGCAGTTGGGCCCTTGGCCGGTCTTCAAAATAGAGGAGCGGCTGCGGCCGAATTTCCGGCGAGCTCGCTCGCCGGCGGTGAGGGGCCGGTGGGGGAAAAGGAGGAGTGAGTCGAGTCGCACCCATGGGTGGTCTTGGGGCGCGATGAGGTGCTCGGAGGTGGCGGCTCGACGGAGCAGGGTGGCCGGCGGCGACTCTGCCTCGCTGTGGCGGCGCTCCGGCAACGGGAGGAAGGGGCGGCCTATCTCAGGAGCTTCGTGGGGAGGTCGGGGTGCCGTTCCCGGGCTTAGTTGGGGCAGAGAGAGGCCGGAGGATGGGGCTCCGCGGCGGGGTCGAGCTATGGCGGCGGCAATGGTGGGCGGCAGCGATGTTCTAGGCGAGTGGGGAGGGAATGGCTCAGTGCTTGGGCTCGAGCGTGTAGAGGGGAGTGAGGGTGAGCGTGTGGGTTCGGTGGAGAGGGGAGTGAACGGGTTTGGGCGAGGGGAGCAGGAAAGGGGCGGTGGTGGCCGGCCGGCGATGGCGTGGGGCGGTGGGGCCTCAGGTGCAGGGGAGCTCGGCCCTGAGGAGCGAGAGTGGAGAGGCCAATTTGGTTTTGGCTCGCGAATGGATAGGAACTGAGCGGCTTGAGGGGTGGCGAGGGCAATGGCGCAACGGCCGGGCACGGCGACAGCGTGCGGCGGCGTGTCGAGCGGGGAGGCAGCAGGGGCGCGTGGCACGGGGAGGAGAGCTCCAGCGCGAGGGCAAAAGAGCGGTGAAGGGCTGGGGCACGACGCATGGGTGCCACGGAGAGCAGGAGGTGGCCGGGGCCGGCCCTGAGCAGCGGGCGGTGCTGCGCCGATGGACAGAGGAAGCAGGAAGGGAGGGAGGAGGAAGAAGAAGCTGGACTTCTTTGTAAATTCCGAAAAGATCAGGTGTCCCACTATAAAACTAAAATATCTCCTAAACTAGGGCTCAAATGAAAAAGTGTCCAACATGAAAGTTGTTCAACTTTTCAAGATCTACAACTTTGGTGTTGTGCAAAAATTGATTTGACCAAAGGTTAAAGAGTTATTTTGAAAACAAAAGAAGAATTTTGAATTTAATGGACTTTTGTCTTTTCCAATGCAAATTCACCTCAAATTCAGACTAAAAAGTAAAATTTTCTGCCATATAATGATTGCACTGAATTTTGCAAATAAACCCTCCACCAAAACAATAATCACACATCCTATTCAAATAAAACTATAAGAATGACCCTACATCAATTCATATTTATATAAATGGGCCTGATATTTTTAAAATAGACCCTTACTCAAGCAATTTCACACATGAAGCATAGAAAATAAATGCTGTTCTACTGTGCAGACACCTAGGGTGTCACAGTCCCAAGGGACGACAACATGGCGGCCGATGTCTTGTCCAAGCTTGGATCCAAACGATCCATCGTAGAACCCGGTGTGTTCGTCCAAGCACTCAACAGCCCTACGATCAAGATAGAAGAGGAGCCTCCTACAAAGCCTGACCTGGTCCCGGCCATAGGGCAGGAGGTCCTAACCCTCGACACTGACTGGCGCTCCCCAATCATCGACTTCATTAAGAACAACAAAAGCTACCCAAAGGGAAAGGAACACGAGAAGCTTGCTCATCGGTCAAGCAACTATGTCGTCATAGGAACCGAGCTATTCAGGCACTCGGCTTCCTCAGGAACCCTGTTAAAATGTATTACACAGGATGAAGGAGTATGACTCCTTAGCGATATCCACTCGGGTATTTGTGGCAACCACGCGGGCGCATCTACCCTCATGGGAAAAGCCTTCCGATCAGGCTTCTACTGGCCCACGGCCCTGTGACACCCTAGGTGTCTGCACTGTAGTTGTGTATCTATTGTATGCATCATGTGCTTGAATTGCTTGAAAAAGGATCTTTTTGTAAATATAAAGGTTATATGTGTAATTATGATTTTTTGCAAGGTCCTTTTTATAGTTATAATTGAATAGGTTGGGTAATTATAGCTTTTGTGGAGGGTGTTTTTTGCAAAATTCAGTGCATTTATTGCATGGCAGCAAATTTTGCTTTTAAGTCTAAATTTAAAGTGAAATTACCTTGAAAAAGACAAAATTCCTGGAATTCAAAATCCCTCTTATGTTTTAAAAATTAGATCTTGAATCTTTGATCAAATAAATGTTTGCACAACATCAAAGTTGTATATCTTGAAAAGTTGAACAACTTTCATGTTGGGCACTTTTCCATTTGAGCTTTAGTTTAAAAGTTATCCTTGTTTTACATTTAGGTCCCTGGAAATTTTGGAAATTGCAGTTAGACCCAGTTTCTCCTTCCCCTGCCTGCCTCTCTGCTCTCTCTCACCGCCGGCAAAGCGGCGCTCTGCCACCGCTCTGGGCCGCCTCCCCGCGCCACCTCCTGCCTGCTAGATTCCACGCGTCGCACAGATGCTCCTCGCTGCCCTCCTTTCCGCGCGCTGGAGCTCCCTTCCCTCGCCACGCCGCCCAGAACCGCCCAACGGCCGCCACCTCGCCGCCGCGGTGGCGGGCTCGCTGCAGAGCTCCAGGCCTCCAACTCTCGCGCGCAGCAGCACCAGGAAGACCCCTTCACGCTATCTCGCACGCTCTCTCTCCAGTTGCCCGACCCCAATCCCCAGAACAGCGCCGCCGTCCGCTCGAACCCCGACAAACTCGACCTGACTGTCGAACCCCCTCCTCCACCCTTTCTCGCCCTCAATTAACCCCGCCAATCGATCCGCCTCACTCCCGCGCAACTCACGGACAACTCCTTCTAGCCCAGAACCCACCGGAGCTACCTCGCCATCGTATCCGAGCTCCTCCGCCGCCCTGCTCGCCGTGGAGCCGCTCCTCCTTTCTTCCTCTGCCCAAATCAAGCACCCCACTAGCTCCCTCATGTCGAGGTGAAGCTCCCCGGCCACTCCACGCCACTTCTACCTCACCGGAACGCCGCCTCCGCCGCTAGCCATTGCCGCCGGAGCAACTGCTCCGCGGGGAACCTCCAATCCGGCCACCTCGAGCCCCAAGAGGACCACCATCGAGTAGAGCTCGGTCTCCTCTCCGTTTTCCCCAACATCCCCCTCGCCGTCGGCGACTCCTCTCGCCGGTTTGGCCGGTCAACCACCGCGCCCCCCCCCCTCTGACCCGGCCAGGGACCTCGGGTGAGAAGAATCAAAAACCCAGGGGGGTTATTTGAATAGCCCTAGACTCAGTTGAATAGTAGCAGCAAGGGCTCCTTTGTAATTTTTGCAGTGAACTATGAAATTCAATAGAAATTCGTAGAAAATTCGTAAAATAGCAAATCCAGTTGATCTGGAATCCTTGAGTGTAGCTCTATGCAATAGAATCATAATATTCTGGGTGTTAGTTGAAACTTTTTGCTGGAAAATTAGATTTATGTTACTAGGTGCATAAATACTAGTTGTTTTATCTTTTTCTTAACTATTGCTTGAAGCCATGTATTGCAGTGAAATTTTTATGGTGATTTACTCATGTGACACTAGTATTTCTATAAAAATTTTGTGGTCAGTTCTCATGTGTAGCTATTTCTTTGATTTAATCCTTGTTTAGTATACTTTAACTATGATAAATAGTTTATGCTGTTTTTAAATCATGAAAATATTTCGGAGTGATCTTTTTGAATAGTTTAGTTTATCCATGAAGTTTGAGCCCCAGTTCATGATTAGAATAGGAGCTAAAAATGAATCTTATTAATTTGATGTCTGTTTTGTTTATTTTCTCATAATTATTTCTTTGTAGATAAAATCATGAAAAATTCACAGTAGTTAATTCATATCTTTGTCGATCTTCTTTTAATTTTTGAGCTTCCGATGTGCTTCAGTTTAATCTGTGTAATTCAATCTTATTCTAGGTGTCGTCTGAATGATTGATTTGTTATGAATAAATGGCTATATGTTTTAGCATGAAATTTACAGGATAGCTTACTCTATTCATACTCTGTTTAGGTTAATTTATTCTAAATTTATTACTGTTTGTGTTCTGAGTGACTAATTTATTAGCAAACCCTGAATTACTTGCTATAGGAAACCACTCCAACTTGTTATGAAGTTAGTATAGTTCTTTTATGCTGTTGATCATGATGCCTTGTGTAGTTAGAATTTTTATTTAACTACTCTATAAACGATTGCCCATGTGTGTTTATAATACTGTTCTTGCATTACATATAGATACGACTGCTTTGTCGGACGGGACGTACGAGCTGATCCCGGATTCCGAAGGAGGTGATCTCGAAGCTCAAGAAAACACCGCCGTACTAACTGAAGCCCCGGACCAAAGTTCAGAAGAGCCCAGGGCTGAATTAGTTAGTGACTACCGAGAAGGCAAGCCCCAGACATAACCTATATTTCAAATTATTATCATTTACTGTTATTATTTACTTGTGCATTTACAGTTCTTAGGATTTGAATTGAAACCCTAGATGCATGATCCTAGGAACCTATGTACTGAACACTAGACCTGATTTCGACTACTTGCTAAACTTATAGGACCGGTAAAAGTCGAGTGATTGCCTGTCACTCGCGAGCTTTATAGGAATTGCTTGTTTACTTTCTGTTATCAATATAAGGACGACGGACGGGGTCGTGTTCGATATCATGACCTTTGGTGAGACCCCGTCTGTGTTGATGAACATACTAAGGTCGCGGTGTGTGGTAGTACTGGTTAAGTTTTTGAACATACTAGCCACATGCCGTAAATATGGTACGCGGTAAGCCTAGTAACCGATTGGACCGGGGAGTGGATATACCTGACACTCTCTCTTAGGGATAGGTTTTATTTTATGTTGCGCAACACTATGACTAGTAGGGACAAGGTTGGACCTTGGAGCCCTGTAGTCGGGGAGAGTGTTCCTATCCACAAGCCGGAAAGAAAGGCAAACGGTTGTTTGGGAACGACCCGACGGTGTTCCAAACGTGTGTGTTAGGTCTGCCTGGCCAGGTTAACAAACTCGATTCGAATCGTCTGCTTCCCACAGTTTGGGACTGCTTGATCTCTTTGCCACACAGAGTAATAAGAGCAACATTATAATATTCAATTTTGATGTTTGCTTAAAGATCAACAATGGTTGATTAGTAGTTGCTTACATAGAATGGTTAATCAACTAGAATCTAGAAAGCTAAAATTTGAAAGTAAGGACCTACTCTTTATTGCTTTTCAGCAAAACGAAACCAGAGCCTCTCAAACCCTGCATAGTCTAGCTAAAGTGGGTTTAGTATACCCGTTGACGGTTAAATCTTGCTGAGTATTAGAATATACTCAGCCTTGCTATTGGAAATCTTTTCAGGTATGAGTTTTGAGGATCAGATCGCTAGCTTGACCTATCCTTGCTCGTTGCCTCCTGGCTGGTCCGTAGAGTGGGATACGTCTTCGGCCGGCAATGACCTTGACGAGTGATACCTTGCTTGAGCTAGCTTGGTATACTTTTGCGACGTGTTGTAGCCATCGTGTTTTATCTTCCGCTGTTTAAACTCTGAAGTTTTACACTTAAGGCTTGTATAACTGTTTTACTAAAGTTGGTTTTGTAGTAATGGTTTGAACTGGTTTGAAATCATTACTTTGCCTGTGTTGTAAAATTGTGGTTGTAATATCTCTGGACTCGCCTTCGTGCGGGGTATGCTTGTTTGATCCGAGAACCGGTGGTTGTATCGGGACATTACCCGACAGACCAAGAATTGTTCCATTTGAAGTGCGTTTGAGATGGTGTTGCCCTTATGGTGATGGCCTGCGCACTTGAGCTGGAATAATTCAGGTGGTTCTGCCACAGGACCTGGCCGAAACCAGAACATTGTCTGGCGATGTCCCGGGTGCCAGTTCTTCTCCAAGCAGCAACATGTCCTGGCTCAGGCCTTACGGACTATACCGCCTTCTTGGCCTTTCACTTGCAGGGGACACGACTCGGTGGGACCCCTAAATACGACTGTCGGCGGATACAGTCACATATTCGTGGCGATTGACAAGTTCACAAAGTGGATCGAAGTCAAGTCAGTGACAGCCACTACAGCAGCCAAGGCAGCCGAGTTCATTGAGGAGATATCACACCGATTCGGGGTGCCTAATCGGATCATCACAGATCTGGGTACTTCATTCGCAGGCTCCGAGTTTTGGGACTGCTGCCAAGAAAGCTGCATCGACGTCTACTATGCCTCTGTGGCGCATCCTAGGTGCAATGGCCAAGTTGAAAGGGCCAACGGCTTGATCCTCTAGGGGCTCAAAGCCAGCATTTTCGACCCGATCGAAAAGTATGGTGCAAAGTGGCTCCAAGAACTACCCAGAGTAGTTTAGGGACTCCGCATGCAAAGAAGCCGGGCTACCGGCTACTCGCCATTCTTCATGGTGTACGGTTCTGAAGCAGTCTTGCCATCGGACATAGCTTTTGGTGCTCCGCGCATCCAAAACTACGACGAGAACGAAGCCGAAGCAACTCGATGCACCGACATCGACTCGGCAAAGGAGCACCGCCTGACGGCCTCCATTCAGCACACGAGATATGAGCAGTAGCTCCGGCGCTATCATGATCGCAATGTCCATGAGCGTGACTTCAACATCGGCGACCTGGTTCTGCGACGAATCCAGTCAACCACCGGTGCTCACAAGCTGTCTTCCCCATGGGAGGGCCCCTTTGTAGTCAGTGGGATAGTGGTTCCAGGAACCTACCACCTACGAAGGCCAGACGGTACTGACGTGGGCAACCCATGGAATATCGAACACCTGCGTCGCTTCTATCTGTAGAAGCATAGGAAATGCAATGCTATGTACCCATCTACTCATTTAATAAAGTTTGTTATATTTTAATTATTGCATTCTGCTTACTCTTCGTTCTTTACCGAGTTGTTTTCAACAGGCTCGAGGGCTGCATCTCGGCCACCCAGCCAGCCCCCACTCGGAGTTCGACCAGTCGAACAAGAACAACCCGGTTCATCTTTACTGAACACAGCCGAGTATGTCCAAGAACCACTCTGTGTCACCCTAACTAAACACGCACATTGATGATCCACTCTCAAGCGCTACTCAAAGGGCTCAGAGATCACTTTCCACCTACTCGGCAAATTCAGAAAAGAACTCGGATCGCGGGCATAACATTAACATCAAATAAAATTAAAGCATTATTTACATAAATATTGTTCTTAGCGGGTCCACTCGGACCAACTTTCTTTGCAGCAAAACAAATAAAACAAACTCTAGGACGGCGGCGTGGTTGGCGTCCCATTCTGCATTAGAGCTGTCTTCGGTGATGCTATCTCCCACCAGGTCCAGATCCGCTCCGGGAGGTGGGTCTTCACCAAAACCAGGGTATGCTGCACTGCATCCTTGGCAGCTCCCCTGATGCAGGCCTCCAGTCGGCCACAGGACGCCTCTAGCCTCTCAGCCAGGCTCTCAGCAGCCGCCACGTCCTCGGGCTCGATAGCCCCAAGCAACGCCTCCAGCGTCCTGCTCAGGCAATCCAGCGTCGCCCGGCCCGCGCCTCCTGCTCCTCCGCTTCTGCAAAAAGCACCCGGCTGGGTCAGCCCAAGCCGAAGAACATGACAGAAAGAACATAGCAGTATGATCTTCGGGTCGTACCTCACTGAGCCTGCTGCTCCAGGCGAAGCTTCTCCTCGGTGGAGGCCTCCCGCGCCTCAGCCACCTCTCGGAGCTTCTGCAGCTCCTCGTTGGCATTGGTGCAGGCCTCCAGCTCTAAACAAAAACAAGTTAGAGACAAAACAGTGCACAAAGAACTCGGCAGACATGGCTCCGACTCAAAATCGCGCTTCTCCTTGCGCAGAGCATCCTCGGCCTTGACCTTGTCGGCCTCCAGCTGGTGGCTCCGCGCCTCCAGCTCGGCCACCCTGGCCTCGAGCCCCGCCACCCGACCGATGGCGGTGCTCCCTTCGGCCAGCTCCTGGGCGGCCTGCTCCGACAGCTCTACAAGAGCCTGACGAACAAATACGCATTACAAGACAGCGCCTGCGAGAAAAAGTTGGCTTCACAAATGGAGCGAGGTAGGAGACTCACCTCAACCAGTCCCTGGGTGAGCTTGGCGGATGCCACGAGTTTGCTCGAGACTGTGCCGTTCCCCTCCTCGTCCTCACCCACCTCGGCCTCCTCCTTCACCGGCAGGGGCCTGACCCCTTAGGCGGACTCGGCTCGGGTCCTCTCCGCCTCGATGGCCGGGACCTCTGTGGTCCTGACCACCTCAATGGCCGGGACCTTTAAGGCCCCGATCTCAACAGCCACCCCTTCGTCACGGGGTGGATCCTACATCTCTACGTCACGGGGAGGGGGGAGACAATGTTACTGGCCTCCTCCTCCTTCTTCTCTTCCTCCTCACGGCGAGCGCGGCTCTTCGCCGGGCTCACCCGTGGCGAGGTCAGCTTCGCGGCATCACTGGAGCCACCCTCATTAGACGACCCCTCCGCCTTCCTCTTGGAGCCGCTGAGCGTTGCCGTCCTATACGAACAACAAGGGCGCTAAGAATGACTCCAGGGAACAAAAATCAAGACAGAATAGGTTCAAGATTGTGGAACTTAGCCGCCGCTGTGACGCAGCGGGAACTTTAGCCTCAGCGGCGCGGTCGGCGGAGTCCCAGAGCCGGCACGTGGGGGTGTCACTTCCCCGCGCAGTTGGCCTAGCACCTGGGCCGCCTCCTTCTCGACTTGGGGCCCGGCAGATGCCGACCTCACCTCAGCAGTGGCCGGGGGCGCTGATACTCCCAGGACTTTGCTCGCCCCCTTCCGGGTTGAGCTCCTTAGTGTATGCTGCGCCGCCGCCAACCTAGTCTTCGACAGCTGGATCTTCTTGACAGCGCAGCACGTCTTCCTCCTCAGGGCGGCCGACGGTGGCAGCCCCAAGACTTCGGTGATCTCCACCTCCAGCTCACTCCCCACGGAGGAGTCAAGGAGAACTCGGCCTCCTCCTCTGCCGGCTGGCGTAGCTCGGCGGGGGCGGCGGCATCCTTCGTAGGGTCCCCCTCAGGCAGAGGAGCGGGGGACCAGTACTCTAAGACCTTGGCCTGTAGAAGACCCGAGTTGTTATACAACCCAACGGGTGCGCTCAGAAAAAACAGAGCAAAAATAGAGGAAATGACTCGGAATGCACAAAAAACCTCGGCAAAGTTCAAGAAGACTTACGGCGTCGGTCGGCCGCTTCAGGCAGTGGGCCTTCGGGCAGCCCTTGTCCCGGATCTACCCCGCCATGATGCGGGCGACCTGATTTGCAATCTCTTCCCGGGGGACCATGCGTTCATGTCCCCAGGTTGGGTCCCGATGACCCCAGTACTCGAAGGCCGGGTGGACCCTCTCCTGGATCGGCTGTGTGAGCCGCCTGCAGAAGGAGATGGCCACCGTGGCCCCCGTCAGGCCCTGCGCCAACAAGTCGGTGATCTCTTTGAGGAGGCGCTTCACCTGCACCATCTCCTCAGTGGTCAGCGGCTCCTCCCAGCACGCCTTGTATTCTGGCGCGCGGCCAGTGTGCGCCGGGAGGCAGGGCGCTGGGTTCACCATGACGAACCATTCCCGCGCCCACCCCTTGTTGGTGTTGCGGAGCTCGAAGTCGGGGTTGACGCTCCCCTGGCGCAGCGAGAAGGCGGCCCCAGCCATGACGTTCTGGCGAACGTTGGACGGATGCTCCTTGAGGCGGTACAGAACCCGCCACAGATTGAAGTGTGGAGCGATCCCCAAGTATCCCTCACAGAGGTGGATGAAGATGGCGATCTGTGCGATTGAATTGGGCATGAGATGATTTACCTCGAGCCCGTAGAAATGGAGAAGCCCGCGGAAAAGCACCCCCGTGGGCAGCGCAAAGCCCTTCTCGTAGAAGGACATGAACACAACCGCCTGGTTCGTGTCCTCCAACTGGAACTCCTGCCCGTAGCTGCACCCCCACCCGGATATTTGCTTCTCCGGGAGGATGCCACGCTCCACCATGTCCTGGATGTCGCTCTCTTGGAGAGAGCATCTTAGCCAGGACGACGACGGCAGCGGGGCCTCTCCGGAGCTCCTCGAAGTCGAAGACGAAGACACAGCGAGCGAGGTGGATATGGCGATGGTGGAGAAGCTCAGGTGAGGGGAGGAAATCGCGAGGAAGATGAAGGCCGAGAGCTCTGGAAGCTTGCCGAGTCAGCTAAGGCGGCGGAAAGCTCTAGAGCGCTCGGGAACAGGGTGACCGCTCTGCGCCACCTCCCCTATTTAAATATCGGAGGCCCCACAACGGGCAGATCCAAAATCAACGGCCGGATCGGATTGGGCCCGCGATCTCACGGTGGATGAGGCAGGATAAATGGTAACTTCCTTTTTTACCGTTGCCTCTGACAACCTTGCTCCCCTGTCAGCCGCGACAGATCCACGCAGAGAATAACATTTGTATTTTCACCCTGATACGAATATGCTTCGAATATTCTTGGGAACGACCCGGCGTGTCTCTGTGACCCAGCTAGGGCCTCAGGGCCCGAACGCCGTGATAACTTGGCGTGTCTCCGTGACTCCGCCAGTGACCTTGCTCGGGGGCTGGGCACCATCTACGACCCGGCGTGTCTCCGTGACCCAACCAGGGCCTCAGGGCCCAGACGCCGTGACAACTCGGCGCGTCTCCGTGACTCCGCCAGTGACCCTGCTTGGGGGCTGGGCGCCATCTACGACCCGGCGTGTCTCCGTGACCCCGCCAGGACCTCAGGGCCAGGACGTCGTGACAACTTGGTGTGTCTCCGTGTCTCCGCCAGCGACCCTGCTCGGGGGCTGGGCGCCATCGATGACCCGGCGTGTCTCCGTGACCCAGCTAGGGCCTCAAGGCCCGGACGCCATGACAACTCGGCGCATCTCCATGACTAGGCCAGCGACCCTGCTCGGGGGCTGGGTGCCACCTACGACACGGCGTGTCTCCGTGACCCAGCCAGGGCCTCAGGCCCCGGATGCCGTGACAACTCGGCGCATCTCTGTGACTTCGCCAATGACCCTACTCCGGGGTTGGGCGCCATCTACGACCCGGTGTGTCTCTGTGACCCAGCTAGGGCCTCGGGGCTCGGACACTGTGACTTCTCGGTGAGTCTCCGTGACTTAGCTAAGGCTTCAGGGCCTAGACGTCTGGACTACTCGGAAAGTCTCAGTGACTTAACCCAGGGCTTCAGGGTCGGGGTAACCGAGTCGGGTTCGATCACCGTGGCAACCTCAGGGTGGCCAAACACTGATACCCTCATGGGGACAGTATGACAAGAATATCGGCTGGATGTTCAGGCATTCGGATAGACGAGTTAAAGATCATTTCTTTGACCCTCGAAAAGCTTCTCTGAAACCTTTCGAGGCTCGGGGGCTACACCCAACGGGTGCGCCTAGGGGCGCATCCTGTTCTGGATCTGCAATCATGGTGGACAATCATTATGAGCACCGAAGGACTTCTTCAATATGGCAAATTCGACTTAGCCCTCCGGTGCTTGGGGGCTTGACGGAGGTAGATCTACGTACCTCCCTGCCGAGTGGGATCCCCAAACCCGGGAGACTACCCTGCTCGGTGGGTCAGCTACAACTACTCGGCGTGCAAGACTCGGCTGTGCGCAGATGGGATCCCCAGAGGATTAGGATGAGAGTCTCCAACTAGAGGCCCAGATATCTAGGGATCTTAACCGACCTCCTTCCTTGTAAAACAACCCGAGTATATCATTCCATGTACCCCTACGGCTCCTGGTCTTTATAAAGGAGACGTAGGCCGACCCATAGACTCTCTCCTTTTTTCGCAGTATTCCACAAACCCTAATACAACTCCGAACACAGGATGTTGGGTATTACGCTCATTGTGGCCCGAACCTGTATAAGTCCCTGCGTCTTCGTGTTACCATCGAGCTCTTGGTCCTTAGATCCCCATCCTGAAACTCTACCGCCGGGTACACCCCTGGTGGACTGGCCGGAATAACAATCCGACAATACCTAACAGACTTGTCTTAAGAGTTACTCCAGTCCTCAGGTAGGACACCTTACTCGCCTTGCTTGAGTAAGTTTTGGATATTCCTAAAATATTTATGTCTTGGTTAAGTCGACCGTGTTCATCCTAACAGTTCTATTTTAGAAATCAATCCAGTCCTGGTATAGGACATACTACTCGATAAATCGAGTAGTCTGGGATATTTTCATAAAAAGTTGTACACTACCTGGATGACCAAGCAAGGTCTATCCTAACTTGTCAACTATGAAAATCCCTCAAGGAGCACGAAAAAGTTCTTGGTACTCTAAAATAGGTTGACACGAGTCTCCTGCTTGCTTAGATTACCTGGGGAGCTTCAAATACGGAATCTTTTTGCTTCGAGTACTTGGGTACTACTTGCTTGCTCAAGGTACATAAATAGTTCTGTTTTCCCTTGGTACACTAAGTAGTTGTCGAGAGCCTCCTGTTCACATATCTATCAAGGAACATCTTAAGCTCCCAAATACTCAATAAGAGTCCCCCCTCCGTTGGACAACAAAATTCATTTGAGCTTCGCTCTAACAAAGCATTTCCTTTGAAAAGGAAACGTGCATTAAGCTACGGCTTTTGACACTCTTCTAGTGCTTTTCCCACTTGGTTAATCCTGCAAGATTCAATCCTAACTGGTTAGCACTAGAGTTCTGATTCAGAACCATGCAACTCGATCCTATTCGAGCATACTTTGCCTCCTAAAGCATCTACGGATACAACTCTTTGTATCTACTATCACGATTGAGTAGGCGCGATGCGCCAAAACTCAGGATTCTTGAGTACGATTACTCGACACATTAAAGGATTCCACAATCCTAATACAGAACAAGTACTTAAATATTACACAAATACTCAACATTTGTCCAAAGTACTTGCGGCCACATGCCAATCAGCTTACAACCAGAAGTTCAAGGGGACTCGGGCTTGTTTAAAGACTCCACTATTTGGTCCGCCACCACAGAGGTCTCTCGCAAATATTGATTGAACTGATCATCAGTACAATCAGACTTTGCGCCCTTCCCGAGTGCATCAAGAGAAGTAGACGGCCAATAAGACCTCACCAACCCGAGTACATGTCCCACGTACTGACGGGTGGTTGTGGAGACATATCTTTCAAAGGCTTCAGGTACTTTACGAAGTTTCCCCACCAACGAGAACAGTTCGCCTTCATTCCCCTCTGGGATATCCATAATCTCTGCAATTTCTTGGGCAGCATCCCTCACACTCCTCTGCTCCACAAGTTCCTGCTGCATCTTCTCCCGAGATGCTGACAGGTCCTTGAGTTGCTGAAGAACTGTCACCGCCTCCTGGTCAGAGTCCTCCATGATCTTCTTGAGCTTCTCTATTTCATCTACGTTTTGGTACATAAGTATCTTTAGATCCAGTACCAAGCTTTCCCGAATCTTTAAAGATTTTGTACAAGCTATGTACTCAACTGAAAAAAAATCTTATAAACACCAGGCAGATCAACTAGTCAAATGCATAGTATATGCTAAAGACTAACCTTTCTTGGATTGGGAGAGCTTCTTAAGCTTCCCCTGGAGAGTAGCCTTCTCCGACGAGAGCGTCTTCACTTACTCTCTTAGAGCATTCAGCTCTGCATCATCCTAGGCTTGGCCACCCTCCTGCCCCAGTGCTTCCTGCAAAAATAAAAAGATTAGTACACTATATATATTCAAGTACTCGAAGTGATCGACTACTTACCTTCATCAAGTTGAATGCAAGTTTCAACTTCTCTTGCGGCAAGACACTTCCCGATGAAGTACTTGCCTGCACCTCAGAAATCGCCTTCTTTGGTGCCTCTTCAATCCTTCCCACAGTATCCCCATGATTTTGGGAATCTAACGGAAAAATATGCTACTTAATTAAGTTAAGAGCAAAGAAAAGTACTTTCTAAGTACAAGGTGGTACAAGCTTACCTGCAGGGGCCTCCTCAGACAGTTTCTTGTCGCCACCCTCAGGAAGCTTCTCGCCATCCTCTTCCTCCGGAAGCTTGTCGCTTCTACCATCCTCCGGAAGCTTCTCATCGCTCCTCTCGGTATCAGGCAATGGAGAGTCCCGAAGCATGGAATTCACCATGTCTTCTGCCTTACGGGCACTCATATCAGGAGTACTTGGATGCTTCTCCACTGCTGATTTGGGGGCTGAAATACCCTCAGCATCTTTCCCCAAGATTGTGTCGCTGAAAAGACAAATTAGCTACTCGACACAAAAGCTAATCCTACAAGTACAAGTTTTCAAGAGACTTACGTCGGAGCCCTCTTGATGGCAAGTTTACCCGCATCGCCGGCTTTATCTACATTGGAACTACTAGACGGAAGAGTAGTTCCAATCCCCATTAACGGGTCCACTATGGTGGAAGGGACGGTTTGTCCCACCACAGCATCATCCCCAGATGTTGAGGTCCGCGACACTTTAGCCGCCGGACTCAAAAAGAAAAACTCAAGTCAAAACCAGCAAACTCAAAAAACGAAAAGTACTTGATTGCAAATTAACTAGCTACTTACCTGTTGCTAGTAGTCTGCGAGGAGCTGCTTCGCTTCCTCACAGTGGAGCGAGTACTCATTGGATGACCCGCACGGGTATCCTCGCTTCGACTGGGACTATGTGCCCTGTCATCATCCATGACTGATTCCCCCGCTTCCGCATCAGTAATTTCATCATCAGAACTAAAGCCTTCAATTTTTGAAGAATCTTCAGAATCAGGTAAAAGTTTAGCATGAGCACTCGGAACAAAATGGGATGGGCGAAATATGCTTGGAAGAGGAGGACTACTCCTATATACATTCACATCATCCTACAAAAGGAATGGAAAAATGGTCAGTGGCAAAAACAAGTACTTGATATTAAAAATTGACTACTTATCACTTACCTCCTTAGGAGGATTAAACACTGAAAAGGTGTTGAGGAGGTGCGAAACATGTTCCACCTTCTCGAATAGACGTTGTACTCGATGAAGAGCTTCTCCGTTGGAGATCTCTTCCTCTGAACACCGCGACGGATCATTTTTCCCCCGATATTCGAAACCAAAAGTAACTCAAGCTTGGAGAGGCTGGATTCTACGCTTCATCCAGTCAAAGGCCAAAGCCTCTCCACTTATTCCTTTTTGCTTTAGACTTGCAATCATATCTAGAAGTTCTGGAATTTGGCTCATATCAAGAGGCTTCTTCAGCCATTCAACTCGCCGTACGGGAGGGCTAGCTAGGATGGGGAAGGCTGTTTTCATGATTTTCGACATAAAACCATCTTGGTTTCCAGTAGATTACTTTTTGTGACAATTTATAGGGGATGGAAACCCTATCCATCCTCTGTCGCAGTTGAATCCCTACCCCACCAACTACATTAGTCTAGCCGAACTTGGCTGGGGCTTAAGATGAAAAAAGTGGCAGAAAAGGTCGAAATGGGGCTCGATGCCCAAAAAAGCTTCGCACAAATGCACGAAGACATATATATGAACAACAGAATTGGGGGTAAGAAGATGAAGCTGGATCCCATAATATTACAGGAGTCCAGAAAAGAAATTAGAGCTGGGAAGACCCAACCCTCGCTCAAAGTATGGAACAAATCCAATAATCTAGCCCGTATTTTCATACAGACGGGCGTCACCAAATGCTGGACGCCATTGGATTACTGATTTTGATGGCAAAAAGCCCTGTTTAACTAATAATTCCAAGTCAGATCTGGAACACTTACTTGATTCCCAGCCTTCCTCCTGGGTTGGCTCTGCAGCCGCACCTTTCCCCTTGCTTGTTTTCTTGGGGGCCATTCAGAAATCTACAGAGCGCTTCACGTGCATACAATGGCAGAACCCTAGGAGTGGACTGGGGAGCGAGAAAGAGCAGGAAATTTTAGATCTGGGGGCTTGAGGGCAAGAACAGATCTAAGCAATAAAAGTGAATGGTGGCCGGTGGGGTTAAACCTAGTTACCGTTTCATTTTATAATGGCGGTGGCAACATGGTAAAACACTCCAAAGGCCAACAGTCTGTTGCAAATCGCGAAAGAAACGGGATTTTTAGAGATATTTCCTTTTTCTGAGATTACATTCTGGAAAGAGAAAACACTCACATCCTTAGTCAATTACTCGACTCTTCTTTTCTCGACTGGGATTACATTCCTGAACAAGGAAAAGTACTCGACACATTACAACTACTCGATATTACAACTCGAGTACTTATTCCTAACTAACTTTACAACAACTCGGGTCTGCACGCACACTTCTTGGCTTCCTGAGAAGCCTGCTACAGCTAGATCGGTCTGAGGCCGTGACAAAGTACAAACTTGTTATTCCCATCAAGGGAATAATAATACTCGTATTCTGGGAGAAAAGTTTCAAGAGTTTGGAGGCAGATTTCAGTAATCACCTCGCAAGTCCTCTTGTAGCATCTTGCGGAGAAATTTCTCCTTCTCCCTGAATACGTTGTTACAAGATTAAGTCTCCCTACCAGAGATGTCAGTTCTTGGACACCCAGAAACATGCAACCCCAAGGATGTGACACATCAAGACTCAACCAGTCCACAGAGAACCTGCCTAATTGGAAGATGCAAGGACATGATGTCCAGAATGGATCCAATGAGAGCATGGGAGTGGCAGGATGAGGTAGCAGGGACTTTTCTTGTCACTCGCAAGTTCTCTTCTAGCATCTTTTGCTGGAAAGGACTACAAAAGCTTCAGGAGGGCGAGAGCAAGAACACCAAAGATAAGCCATGGCTTCTACACAATGGTTCTTCTGGTGAAGGCCTCTCTCCCACCTTTTATAGCCGCAAGGGATGTTACTGGAGGACAACCCGTGATGCTACAGTAGCAGCATTCACGGGTGCATTCATGGATGCAATAATTCTCCATACAATAACAGCCTCATGTGAGCACCCAATAAAGAGTCGTACATCCCGGGTTTTATTTTTGAAGTTATTTCGGGTGCAATCAGTGTGGCGTATACAATTGTATCATTTTTTTGGGATCTTTTACCCGAAAAAGAGGTCTTTTCGGATACCAGATTTGATGAATCCTGCAAATATTCTGAAGAATAAAATCTGATGCCACATCTTAAATCCTTAATTCCAAATCTTTGCTCGGGAGCTACCCGTAGTATAAGGGATTTTGATTTAAGGCTCGGGGGCTGCGGGATATGTGCATCAGAGATTTATTTTTCAAATTTTTTGGAAGTAAAGAAGGAAAAAGACTAAAGTGACCCTCAGCCTGATTCTGCGATTCAACCTAAGGCTCGGGGGCTACTCCATATGGAGCGCGAGGGATCAAGATTTTGGGGCTTGAGCACCACACAGCCTCGAAGCAATCGGAAGTACTTGGAGGACTACTCGACGTATTTGAAGGAAGGCCCAGAAGCAACTAGAAGGGTGTACTGATTACTTGAAGTACTCAAAGATGCCCAGCAAGGTACTCGACGCCTGCTGGACTCGGCTACGAAGAGCTCGGGGGCTTGACAGACCCGGGGCAGCAGGACTGCTTATAGGCATAGAATGTTCTAGAGTAAGGGATAGCTCATGGATGTACCTTACCTCTCTTGTAACTACCTGAATAGGCGTAGAACTAGCTACAGTACAAAGGAAACTACCCGATTGTGTTGTAGGAGGACTCCAACTGTACTCGGCTAGGACTTTCCATATAACCCTATCCCCCCGGATATATAAGGGCGGGCAGGGACCCCCTCCAAACAACAATCAACACCTAAGACAATACAAACCACACAGGACGTAGGGTATTGCGCAAACTCGTAGCCCGAACCTGTCTAAATCTTTGTGTTCCTTGCACCATCGAGTTCCAAAGCAGTCAATCCCTACCTACAAACCTTACTGCTAAGGGTATCCCTGAGAAGGCTTGGCAGTAAACACCGACAGTAGGATGTCATCTTTTTGGACACTGGAGTCATCTATAAAGTTGGTCGGTTATGATGAACCTCGTCAGGTTAACAAAGTGGAAAGAACTTTAGAGATATCTGAAACCTACTCGAGTAAGCGAGTAGGGTGTCCTACACAAGGACTCGAGTAATTTCTAAAATAGACCTGTTAGGATTAACCCCATCGGGTTAACTAAGTTGGAAATGTTTAAGAAATATCCAAAACCTACTCGAGCAAGCGAGTAGGGTGTCCTACCCAAGGACTGGAGTAACTTCTAAAATAGACCTGTTAGGATGAACCCCGTCGGGTTAGCCAAGTTGTAAATATTTTAGAAATATCCATAACCTACTCGAGCGAGCGAGTAGGGTGTCCTACCCAAGAACTGGAGTAACATCTAAAATAGACCTATTAGGATGAACCCTGTCGGGTTAACCAAGTTGGAAATATTTTAGAAATATCCAAAACCTACTCGAGTGAGCGAGTAGGGTGTCCTACACATGGACTAGAGTAATTTCTAAAATAGACCTGTTAGGATGAACCCCGTCGGGTTAACCAAGTTGGAAGTATTTTAGAACTACTCTTTAGGATAAGCCGTAGCCTAAAGACTACTCGATCACTACTCTTTGTTGATCAAGGCTTATGGAGTAGTGTAGGGGGGTGGGGTATCGGTTGTATGAGTGAGAGCAAAGTAGTCGATTTATAAAAAAATCAACTTTTATTGAAAACTGTCATGATTACAGCAATTGTAAAATGACAGACTCTGACTCTTAAGACCTACCCCTTGCTCATGGTAGTAAGTACTTGAGCAATGGTTTACATGACTGAACATGAAAAAAGATATTTGGAGGTATTTCTAGTCAACATGGCGGTCGACTAGATTTTGGGTGAAGTTTCCTTCACCAGAGGCGCTCCAAGGGCTTTACGTAGTGTGTTACACTCAAAGACTGTGTGGGAGCTCTTTGGGTGCATGAAGCACATTCGTAGGAGCGTTTTATTGATCCTGTCTCCACCGAGAGATGTTTCTCCATGGTGTTGAGTGCGAGGCTTACCCTAGGGGAGGGTACTTGCCGGCTTGCGTTTCTTGAAGGATGTAGAGGCGTGTGCTGGGATGCGATAATTGGAAGAAGGGCTGTAAGCCTCTACTTCCTCATGCTCCTTTTTCCTTGAGATGATCACATTGCGTGCATCACGGCCAATATTGATCACATTGCGGATATCGCTGTTTGAGTAGTCGTAGTTGTCGCCCTGCTGTTCTTGTCGGCAATTGGCGACGCGCTGGCATCTGAATGCCCTTTTCAGGCTCCTAGAGGTCCTCCGTCGCAGGCTCCTCTTCCAGTTGGACAGTCACTGTGACGGCTGGTGGAGCTGCAGGCAAGTCCTGCTTGATAGTAGCCTTGACTTCTGTGACTGCTGGGGGAGTAGTTTCCATGTTGTCGGAGAGATACTCGTCATAGTCATCAGAATTGTAGTCGTCAAGGTTGACGCGCTCCATCGAATCATCATCTGATTCATGGAGTTCAGAGATGCAAACCATGAGGATTTCGGGGCAGAGATCTTTGAGCTCTTGGTCTTGTTTGTTTCCTGACGGATCTATTGGGTCGCCTTCCTGGAACGGAAGATCAGCTGGCTGGAGGTTAGAAACCTTGAAAGGTTGAGGGCCCTTTGTAACATCCGGAAAAAATATAAAGTGTAAAAATATGCTTTGCAAATCGGATTACGAAAAAATTCTAATTGGTTGACCGGGCATGCTAAGAGAGCCAAAAGTTGACTTCTTGATCGATTGCTCAGATGAACAATCGGACAACATGGATGCGAAGAGCTCGTCGAATGCAATCCATTTGGCTACTAAGTTATGATTTTTTGTTTAAGTGGAAATAATGAGGTGCTACAGTGTTTCGTGATTATATACTATAGGTAACTTCCTATATACTGTAGAATATGTAAATTATAACTTCTAGCCCTGGAAGCATGTGCTAGATTCCGATATTAGGCAAGGATCCACTTGAGGATTGTTGTATGATCATTTTCTGGATGCCCAGGAGTTTTTCAGAGCGTGCAATATTCATTCTTTCAACTTTTCCCAATGGTTATAGGCCAGTGAAATTAGGGTAAAATTCATATTGATGTAGTACACTCTTAGGGGATGCCAAGAAGACCAAATTTATGTTTTTAGGCCTTATGGTTTGGGAGTTATGAATATCTGAAGTTGGCAGTCAGAATCTGACGAAATTCAGAACAGTAGTAGATTGAACTTGTTTTTTATGATCTTACTAACAGAATTTGTGGGATCAATCTGAAACAAAGTTGTAGTAGTGTTTCCATTCTTTCCAGATTGATAAAGTATGAAGTTATTCGATCTGTCGAACTCCAATTATTAATTTTTGAAGATGCATGTCATGTTGTGCTGTCAGAAAATTTCAGTAAAGTTCCAAGTGTTAGTAAGTCATCTTAGGTGCTTCAAATGCAAAAACATTTTATACCAAAGTTGTAGAGAATTGGGTCTTCCATGTTCTGCCCAATTTTGGGAGTTTTAGAAGTAGTGGATAGTAGTACAAAAGAAAGAGAAGCAGCACTACTGTTGTTGGTCAAAAGCGATATTCATTGTTTAGTGTTTCTAAAAGGGATGGGACGTAGGATCGCTTTATGTAGTGTCTATAATTATTTATATGAGTGTACATACTAAGTTTATAATTCCTAATCAGGTGGTGGTGCTTCAGATCGTGCCTAGTGTTTTTCTTGTGTTGCTTCGGCTTTTGGTGGCAAGTTATTGTAGCGATGGTTTGCTACTATTTTGGCATGTTATTTTCTTCACCTTAAATTTAAATTCAGAGCTATGGCTGATTTGAACATGGTGGATTTATTCATGTTTGATCTTGTTAAATTATTGTCTTAGACTGTTTTTTTCTCGCATGAGAATGATGATGAAGTGAAGAGTTGATAATATTTATCAATGCATCATGTCATGTGCATGCGCATTTTTATGCATTTGAAGCAGATTGCAATCTTATGGTTGCGATAGTACCGGTACACATCGTGCGTTGCCCGAGGAGGGGTGCGATGTAAAAGAAGTCATGGCATTTGCATTCATGAAAGTTATCACAACATTATATATTATAGTTGACTTGATGGTTGAAGTATTTATACGTGAGAAGCAAACTTTAAGATTTGTGGATGCCTAATCTACTTGTGATATGAATAACTTGTCAAAAATAAATTGCTTGCTGAGATTTCAAAATTTCACCCTTGCTTTACTCCTTCCAGGTTTCTGAAGCATTTCATGAAGGGGGATGGGGAGTTGCAGAACTTTCCACTATTCACATTTTTACTTGTTTTATTTGTGCTGTAAAAGTTAAATGTTGAGCTTTGTCGGAGATATTTCCTTTTCTTCTTGTTCTTTAGGGTGACCTTTACCTCGTCTTTCCACATCGTACTTCTTGTTTAAACAATATTCTATTTGCTTCCGCATCGCTTTAATTTTTAAGTTGTTGTTCACCTCTCTTGCTAGATTCAGCCGTTAGTTGGGTAATTTAGTAGCATCTCAGGAACCGGTGGACTGGGGTGTTACAGTTGGTAATCAGAGCTTTTGGTTTTAGACCCTTGGCTTAATGGTGGTTGTTAAAATTTTACTCAATAAAATGTGACACACTTGCACATGTAGGTTTGGTATGGGTTTGCATACATTATGTTGGTTTTTCATTTCGAATTTTGTGATTATGATTCCAATTACATGAATTTGATGTGTCTGCCTATTTGATTGTTGGTGGTTGTAGCTATGCCTCCTGTTACGCGTAGTCGTGGCCGTGGACGAGGACGTGGACGTGGTCGTGGTCATTCTGGAACTAGTGGGCAGCCGGTAGATGCTAATCCCACTCCTGGACAGGTGCCACAGGTTGATCCTAGTCCAGCACAGTTGCTTGCCATGATGCAGGCAATGCAGAATGAGATACAGAATTTGAGGCAGGGTGCTCCGGCTAATGGTGCTGCTCTAATTAATGATGCTGGGGTTGGTGCTGCTCTGGCAAATGTTGGTGCTCTTGAGATGCCTATTCCTATTAGTGCCATATCCTTGATGCAGTGGATGGGTATGAAGCTAGACACTTTTGATGGCAGTGGTACCCCAGTCCAGGCAGCAGATTGGCTAACTTATGTTGAGGACAAGATGGATGTATTTGAGGTGGTTTATCAAGACCGTGTTCGCTTCAGTACGCAGCTGCTAAAGGGGGAAGCTCAAATTTGGTGGAAAGGTGTGCAAGCAGCCCACCCAGCTATGTATGGTTCAATGTCATGGCATGACTTTGTGAGGCAGTTTGAGAGGAGATTCTATCCTGCCACTTTTCTTGATAAGATGAAGATGGACTTGAATAATTATGTGCAAGATAAGAAGACAGTGACTGAGTATGAAGTGGGCTTCAACCAGATAGTTCGCTTTGTTCCACATGTGGCCTATAATGATATGGAGAAGGCAAGACAGTTTCGCCAGGGTCTTATGCCATCTATCAGACACATGTTGGGAGCTTTTCCACTCATTGATTTTCGTACTACTGTGGAGCAGGCTTTGGGTGTGGAATTGCAGCACTTAGTAACTACTGAGATGCATAAGTCATCAGGAGGGGTGAAAGAGCATATAGGCCCTAGTGGGTTTTGGAGCATTGATTGACAACACGATTAAAGGACAAACTTGTTTGCATAAGATTATGAACAGGTATTTAATTATGAAATGTGTATTAAAAGAGATGGCTCAAGTGTTGCAAGCAAGCGTGTTTATCCCATTGGTATAATGTGTATGTGACAAGCAAAACAAGAAAAGGAAAATAGAGCAAAGTATTCATGATTGATATAAAGGCTCTAATATTTGCGAAGGCTTGTTTCGATCTATGATGGGATTCAAAGTGGCAAGTAAAGATTTTGTGAATGAGATGTGATATGCTTATGCATAGTCTCAAATATAGAAGATCTTGTCACATGTGATAAATGGATGTTAACTTAAGAAGCAAGCAAGCAAGGCAAAAGCGAATGAGACATGAGTTGATACATATATGATGTCTCAAATTGGAAGGCTTGCATATAAGATTGAATTGAGAATTTGAAGATTTCATGCATGACACAAAACAATATAAGTTCAAGATGGACGGCTAGGATAAAGGTAGAGGACCGAGAGGCGTGTTTCAAGAGGCTACTCAAGCGACGGCTTGGGGGAGCAAAGAAACCGATACAGGTCAAAGGCCGGAGATCCTAGAGTCATGGAGAGCTCTATGTTGAAGAGTTTCATTATTCAAGAAAAGAAGGTGACTTGTGAATCAAGGTGGATTTCATTCCTATGCAATTCAAAGATTCAAAGTCACTAGCTCAAAGCGGGTATGCACAAAAGAAAGAAGATGTTGATGCCCTCACGGTATTGATTGAAGAAAAGTCGGCATGATCATATTATGAAGAAGCTCAAGTAATCGTGGAAACTGTATATTTCATTTGTGCACTTGAGTATAGGTATGCCGTACTATCAAGAGGGATGCAACATCAGTAGGTTTAGACAATACCAAAAGTGCTCAAACCAGTCTCTAGAGAGTTTATCCTAAGGAGTGAGAGCTAACTGCAGAAAACAGAGAGGGACCGGGACCGGTCAGACCGGTCTGAGCAGAGTAAGCCTCCAATGGCTAGTTTTCAAAAAAAACCGGTCTGACCGGTCTAACACTGACAGGGCAACGGCTAGTTTTGTGAGAAGGGGTATTTATACCCCATGACTTCACCCATTCGGGGGTGCTGATGCTAGAACATTTTAGAACATCTTGAGAGCCTTTTGAGCACTTGGAGAGTCTTCCCCAACCTCTCTTTGTGAGAGTTGCTTGATTCAAGGTGAACCTTTGAGTTGGGTTGAGTGAATCCATTCCTTGAGAGCCATTTAAGCAAGAGAGAAACATCCCTAGCTTTGAGCACTTGAGGTTGCGTCGGCCAACTCGATTGAAGCATTTGTTACCCTTGGAGCATCGGCTCCTAGACGGCTAGGCATCGCCGGCTAGCTCCCAAGGTTGTGGTGAGCAGCAGCAAGTTTGTTGCGGCTTCAATCGTGTGCCAAGAGGGCGCATGGTCATATAGTGGAGAAGAGGAGATAGCTTGACCTTGGGGTCACTACGAGCTTCCTCAACGGAGAGTAGGATTCACACGTGGGTGCATGGGGTGAATCCGAACTTCGGTCAAACAAATCACCGTGTCTTCATTGCATCATCTCTATTTCGGTTTGATTTACTTACCTTGCATTTAGAGTTTGGAATTTGAATTGTGCTTCCACTCGATCTACTTGGGTGTACTCTACGTGTGTGTAGGGACTTGTTTATATTGTTAGAAATACTCTGCAAGACACATATCCCAAGTTTCTTATAGGTTCAAGCTCGAGAGGGGACTTGTTCCTGCTGATTGGGCTGTCTGCCTGCATAGACCGGTCTGACCGGTTTGGTAGACCGGTCTGACCGGTCCAGCCAATCCCAGCAGGGATTAAGCACAAAATTTTGAAGAAACGCCTATTTACCCCCCCCTCTAGGCTACGACATCGCATGATCAAGATCCTTTCATTTGGTATCAGAGCCTTGGTCTCCGGATTGAAGCCTCACCGCTTGGAGAATCACCATGTCGACATTTTGCGAGGTACCGTTTGAGCCCCTTGGTATAAATGACTCAAACTACATTTCTTGGTCAGCTCATATTCGTAATATACTAAGGAACATGGGTCCTTCTTTTGAGCAAGCCATAAAGACTAGCATTCTACCTAAAGGATTTAAAAATTTGTCAAATGAAGAAAAGGAATGCTTGTTGTGTAACCGTCGTGTAATTGACCACTTGTTTGAAAGCATGGACAAAGATTTTGCAGATTCTATACAAGAGGAGAAGAAATTTGCAAAGATACGTCTTGATGCATATAGTCTTTGGAATCTTCTAGAGGCAATATGCGAAGAAGATAGTAACGACGAAGATCAAGAAGAAGATGAAGGGTCACTAGAGGAGTATATTACTTCAGAGAATCGTACTCATCCTCTTGTGGTATCGTTCGATGATCAAGGAAGAAAAGGAGCAAAGTCTACTGGTTCCCCGTTGGAACCGGTCAGACCGGTCTGTGTGACCGGTCTGACCAGGGGACAGAGCAAAAAGAGCAAAAAGTGCTCCTGACGGCGATCAAGGCAAGCAAGAGCTTCATATGAGTCAACATCTTCAAGTGATGTTGATCACAAGTGCTTGACAGCCGAAATCAAGAAAGGAGATAACCAAGGAGTTGAGCAAGCAATGAAATTCAAAGAAGAGCTTGACAAGCTCAAGATCATCTATGCGCCTTCTTGGTAAGAAAATCAGAGAATTTATCTACTAACTCCTTGTGTCGGATTGACTCTTTAGAGAAGGAGAATCAAGTGCTCAAGGCAAGGTTGGAGAAGCTCACTAGTGAGCATGTGGCTTTGCAAGGATCTCATACGGAGCTTGAAAAATCCTATGAGATGCTTGTGAACTCACATGTCTCACTTGAAGTGGCTCATGAGGTTATGGCTACAACGGTAAAATCCTATGAACCTCTATCCCAAACTTGCACATGCTCACAAGTTCAATTTGACTTGACTTGCACTAAACCATATTGTTCTCAAGCAAGCCAATCTAGTATTGAGCAAGTATTTGTAGAATTTTGTGATGACTTCATTGCACAAGAAAATGAAGAACTTATCCATGACGTAAAAAGACTCAAAGAACAAGTGATTAAGTTGAAGGGCAAGGAGAAAGTGAGACCTTCTCAAGATAACCGCGACTCTGTGGTGAAGAAGATTGAGAAGGGTTCAAACATCACTAGATCAACTCTTCAACAAGATCAAAAGAGTATCAAGCACAAGATTTCAAGAAAGAAGTCTCTAGGACACATCAAGTGCTATAGATGCCTAGAGAAAGGGCATTATGCAAGAAATTGTCAAATCAAGCTCGATGAGGAAGAGCGACTTTCAAGAAGTCAAAGAAAGCTTCCGGAAAATAGAGTGTGCTTTGGATGCAGGAAAAAGGGGCATATGACCCACTGTTGTCCTCAGCAGTTCAGGTCTGACCAGACTGGTCAGACCGGTAACTTCCGACCGGTCAGACCGGTCCAGGCCAGAGCTGCTGCAGGACCCGTCAAGAAGCCCACAAATCCCACTATTCCACTCAAGAAGACTTGTGATGCTCAGAAGTATAATAATAAAGTCAAGAGCACCTTCGTCAAGCTTAAGCACCGAATTTGCTACACTTGTCGAGCAAAAGGGCATATGAGCAAGGATTGCCGAAATAGTAATTTGCTTAACATAAAACTTGTTCAATATGAAATTGCTAAGCTTGGGAAGGACAAGATGAATACTCATGCTACTAAGGTGGCCTTACAAGTGCAAAATATCCTAGTGGTATGTCATTATCCGGATGTTTTTCCTAATGATCTACCAGGCATACCTCCTGAGCGTGATGTTGTTTTTGAGATTAAATTACTTCCAGGCACAAAACCTATCTATAGGACACCATATAAGATGGCTCCAATAGAGCATGTGGAATTGAAGAAGCAGTTAGATGATCTTCTTGCTAATGGATTCATAAGACCTAGTAAGTCGCCTTGGGTGTTTCCAGTGCTGTTTGTTGAGAAGAAGGATGGCACTAAAAGGCTATGTGTTGACTATCGCGCTCTTAATCAAGTGACCATCAAGAATAAGTACCCTCTACCTCGAATTGATGCCCTCTTTGATCAATTGAGGGGTGCTAAGGTCTTCTCTAAGATCAATTTGCAATCTGGTTATCATCAGATAAGGATTAAGGAGGAAGATATTGAGAAGACAACTTTTAGCACAAGGTATGGGCATTTTGAGTATGTTGTTATGTCTTTTGGACTAACAAATGCTCCTGCTATGTTTATGGAAGTGATGAATAGGATGTTGCATGAGTACTTGGATGACTTTGTTGTTGTGTTTATTGATGATATTTTGATCTACTCCAAGTCAGAGGAAGAACATGAGCGTCATCTTAGTCTTGTCTTGGATGCTCTTCGAAAAAATAAGTTTTATGCCAAACTAAAGAATTTTGCTTTCTGGCTTTCTGAAGTGAGTTTTCTTGGTCATGTCATCAATCAACATGGTATTACAGTAGACCCGAGGAATGTTGATTCTGTTGTTAAGTGGCAGAGGCCTACTAATGTCACTGAGGTTTGGAGTTTCCTTGGTCATGCTGGCTATTATCGGCGTTTTGTATGAGATTTCTCTAGTATTTCAAAGCCAATGACTAGACTTACTGAGAAGGGTGTTCCTTTTGTTTGGAATATTGATTGTGAGGCTAGTTTCAAAACTCTGAAGGATAAGTTGGTGAATGCTCCTATACTTGTTCTACCTGATAGTGGTAAGCGCTTCATGGCGTATACGGATGCTTCCCGTATTGGTCTTGGTTGTGTATTGATGCAGGATGGCAAGGTTATTGCTTATGCTTCTCGACAATTGAAGAAACATGAAAGGAACTATCCTACCCATGATTTAGAGTTAGCAACAGTGGTCTTTGCTCTTATGTCATAGAGACATTATTTTTATGGGGAGTCTCGTGATATTTTTACTGATCATAAGAGCCTCAAGTATATCTTTACTCAAAAAGAGTTGAATTTAAGGCAGCGTAGATGGCTTGAGTTGATAAGTGATTATGATTTGACAATACAATATCACCCTGGAAAGCCTAATGTTGTGGCATATGCTCTTAGCAGGACAGGTGTTCCTTTTAGCAATGTCCTTGGTAACAGATTTGGAGTGTTTGGGTGTCTCATTTTGCTATGCAGGCACTGTACGCAAGGAGACCGAGTTGCTTATTCAGTCACCCATACTTGAGCGGGTGCATGAGGCACAACAACATGATCGCTTGATTTAGAGGTTCGCAAGAGGATCACCGATGGAAGGCCTCGGGAATTTAGTATTGATGAGCATGATGTTGTACGCTTTAGAGGACGTCTTTGTGTACCACAGAAGTCAGATGTGAAGATGGATATATTAAGAGAGGCCCATCGGACCCCATATACCATTCATCCTGGTGAGACTAAGATGTATAGAGATCTCAACCTTAGCTTCTGGTGGAAAAGGATGAAAGTTCATGTTGCTAAGTATGTAGCATCTTGTGGTGTTTGTCAGCAGGTAAAAGATGAGCACAAGAGACCTGCAGGTTTATTGCAGCCTTTGGAAATACCAGAGTGGAAGTGGGAGCATATCACCATGGATTTTGTAGTTGGGTTACCTCGCTCGCCTTGAGGTAAGGATGCTATATGGGTGGTTGTTGATAGGCTAACAAAGTCCGCTCACTTTATTCCAATGAAGACAACTAATTCAGCTCAAGAGTTGGTCCCTTTATACTTGAAGGAAGTTGTAAGGCTACATGGCGTGCCTAAATCTATTGTTTCAGATAGGGATTCCAAGTTTGTCTCCAAATTTTGGCAAAGTTTGCATGATGCTTTGGGTACAAAGCTTTCACTTAGTGTGGCTTTTCATCCCCAGACAGATGGCTAGTCAGAGCGAACCATTAAGACTTTGGAAGATATGCTTCGTGCTTGTATCCTTTCTTGGAAGGGTAGTTGGGAGGATCACTTAGCTTTGGCTGAGTTTGCTTATAATAACAGCTATCAAGCTAGTATCAAGATGGCTCCTTATGAAGCTTTGTATGGAAGAAGGTGTGTTTCGCCGGTTTGTTGGGAGACTTTGGGTGAGAGATCCTTGGTTGGTCCAGATTGGATTCAACAGACAACTCAAAAGGTACAGGAGATACGTCAAAACATGTTGGCTGCTCAAAGCCGTCAGAAAAGTTTTGCCGATCTGAGGAGGCGGGACCTCGAGTTTGTTGTGGGTGATCAGGTTCTTCTTAAAGTTTCTCCAACTAAAGGCATTGTGTGTTTTGGTACAACTGGGAAGCTTAGCCCACGGTACATTGGTCCTTTTGAGATCATAGCCCGAGTTGGCAGTTTGGCTTATCGCTTGAAGTTACCTGAATCCATGAGAGGGGTGCATAATGTCTTTCATATATCCATGTTGAGAAAGTATCTATGTGATCCAGAGAACAAGATTGATCTTGAGCCAATCATTGTTCAGCAGGACTGGACTGTGGAGTGTCACCCAGTGCGTATTTTGGACTCATCTGAGCGAATTATGAGAAGGAGGACTACATTGCATCACTCACAATTCAATCATAAATTGTAAGTTCTGAATCGATCAAGGTAAGAGAACCAATCCAAAAATATTTGATTCCCAAGTTTATTTTCACCACTGCATGTTTTTAATTCATCATATCTCTAGTGCTTTCCTCGGGTGGCTCCTAGTCTTTGAGCTGTATTCGGGCGCCATGCCTAGTCTAGGTAGATGACAATTTTATTGTTATCTATCTATTTGATGCTCCTAGTCTAGCTTCGTAGTAGACGGATGTTAAACGGGACCATCTCGGCGTCATATGTTGGCTATGCCAGTCGGTATGGTGTTTTCGATAGATGGTCGATGCTACAAGCAAAAGTTGAAGCCTAGATTTTCATGCATCTCATCACTCATTCAATTTCTTTTTCTAAAACCATGGCATGTTTGTTTAAATGCATTCATCCAACCCATTTGCATTGTTTTGCATATAAAAAAGTTGGTTCTCTAATCCATCATTCATTGTTCGCGCATCCATTTGAATCAATCTCAATTTTATCATTTTCATGCTACCATCTTTCTATTCTAGTCTGCTTTGGTTTGGGAATACTGCACATACTTCCATAGGCTTTTAAATTAAGCATGGTGCTTAGGTTAAAAGCCTACCTTAATCAAATTGGACATGGAGTTTAATTTGATTAATTGAACCAAAGCTGCTAGTATAGACTTTGGATGCATGCCTGGACTAACCCCTGTAGGAATTTCTCAAAACCATATGGGTAAGTCTTTTGAGATGAATTCAAATGGAGGTAGATCAAAGTTCATTTGGTGAACTTTGAATGAAACCTTGATCTAAAAGAAAAAGAATATATATCATGCACTCGCCGAGCCAAAAACCACATAAAAGATCACGATGGCATGACGGAGGCAAGAAGTGCAATGATCCAGATCCTCATCTCCGGGACTGGATAACGAGCACTCAAGCTAAATCCAAACGGCGAAGTCTTGCTCAACGGACTTAAAATAGTAAGCCTTTGCCAAAGGTAAATCGGTAGTTATCAAACTTCTGATGCATTCTTAACTTCAAATCTTTTTGGAAATGCATCAATATATTTGAGAAAGAATCTTCATCCTTTCAAAATAAAAAAATTGATAATAAAATAATTAAAAAACTACTTTAGAATAAAACAATAACCTCCCTTATCTCCCATAATAATAAACTTAATCTTGGTGCTAGACAAGTTCCCTTTGGGTATTCTTTGCCACTAACAATTACAGGAATGAAGGACGAATGATGTCTAGGATCATGGGTGCAGCAATTCACGTTATGGAGAAGCTTTAACATCCGCCCTTGGTTTTTAGTGCCAAATGACATAAAAATCAAGTGCGGGGGAACCCGACCCTACTATGCCAACTCGCGGGCACACTGGTTTGCACTCCATTTTCTCACCCATGTTTTGCTCCTATAAAGTTTGATTATGCCCTAAAAAGTGTCACCCATGTTAATCAAACTTATAACATGAAATAAAATCTTGCCAAACTATGAACTTGACTTTATAAAGATTGGCCAGTATAAACTTTATTCCTAGTTCATACACTTGTTACCTGTGGATACATCTCTATTAGGAAAACATGTCACTAAGTTGTTGTGAAGTGAGATATGGTAAGACTAAAGAAATCCTATCTTTTCTATGTAAGCTCTTGGAGATTTACCTTTTTTGATAAAACATAAAATCAATAGCCTTACTTCTCCTCATTGGTGAAAATTTCTACCAAGGCCAAATACATTTTATGATATAAACTTTCCACATATGCAACTTGTTTACTCTTTGAGCTTTGTCAAATTGTTGTGACCCTTAGTGAAATTCATTTCATACTCCAATGATCAAGATCACGTACATGTCCACTACCACATGCTACACTTCTACACTGGAAGTTAGCAATATATCCACTCATACATCCACCGAATTATAACTCCATGTCACCGTATGACATCTCTCTCATAAAGTTAGACAAAGAATATGGGGCTATGAAAAAAAGGAATAAAAAATGCATACCCAAAGAAGGTATGCCACATGTTTCGGCATGTTCAAAATAAAATATGCATACCTAAAGAAGGTATGCCACATGCCCACAAGGCATGTCAAAAAAAAAGAGAGAGAGAAAAAAAAGAGAAGAGAAAAAAGATAGCCCCTATCAAAAGAAAAAGAAAAATAAGAACCAAGAGGGAGATGATTCATACAAAGGAGTTCATCCACCATCAACCAAAAATATATTACTACACACTTGCACATCTTGATCAAGGTTTATGACTTGTTTGTTCTTTGGATCTGGTTTTTGACTTAGCAAAATATGAGGAGCAAGTTTGCTTTTATACCCTCCATACCTACAGCTCCACCAAAATGAAGCCTTTGGAGTAGGATGGAAAAGAAAGGCTGATTATCAAAGCCTTGGTGAGGTTGAAAACACCATTGAGCGATTTGAGAGTACCATTTTAGGAGAAGTTCGAGCTATGTTTTCATTTACAAACAAAAAATTATAAAAACTCCAAGTATGCTTCATAGTTGGGTAGTGATGCCTTGGTGTCTAAGCCGTTCCATTTCTCAACCGCTCAAGGCGACATAGTAGACACTTCAAAAATCCACAGGTATGAGGAATGACATGGAATAACTTTTATGCCAGCATCACATATTTTGAAATCATGCTTCATTGTTACATATGACTTTGCTTGAGGACGAGCAAAGATTAAGTGTGGGGGAACTTGTTGACGGTCCTTAAGTGCAAAATATTTGCCGTCAACTCCTGCATAAAGACATGAAGAATGAACATCAACAGTAGTGGTAGGAGTTATTACTAACGAATTCCACGAGTATTGGTGAATTGTTGATTGCAGGAACACAAGTCGGGAATAACGTGAAAACACACAGAAGACACAATAGAAATACACAGAACATTGTTGCCTGCGTTACACATCCATAAGAGGCCCAGAGCAAATAGACCAACCAAGGCCGGGCACCGCGAATCCTGAACAAGGGGCCCACAAGGAGTGCACTGACCAAAGATGGGCCCAAATCGCCTCAACCGGGGTTTGGCCGAACCCATGGGTCGGCCGAACCCCAACTGAGGCGGTTCAGGCCCAACTTTGGCGGGAGAGTTGATCTTATCCTCTTATCCACTCCATGGCGGTGCCCACTGTTTCCATACTTGAAAATGGCGGCAACCGACCTATTAGTGCTATAAAAGGGGCCTCCCTCACCCCCTCTCAACACACACCACCAAGGAGCAATACCACCATTCCAAGATGTAGTAGAGTAGTACTAGTTGGAGTTGGGAGTTAGGGAGAGTAGTGCAAGGTTTTGGAAGAGTCCTCGGAGGTCTGCCTTCTCGGCCCCTTTGTAAGACTCAAGTGCTTTATCTTATTCTTCTCTATTTACTGAAATGTCTTTATGGTTATTTCTTTCATACCTTAGTGCGCTAGTTAAGCATGGTTAAGGGTAGTGTTTATATTTTGGCACGGGATCTCGACCGAATGCTCTGGTTGTCAATTGTGGCTAGAGTAGTAATCGATAGTGTAGACGTGGTGTCTATACTTTCGGTTACCTGAGGTTGCGCCCAACCCCACGAATAGTTGTGGTAGCCCCGGAGGTGACAGCTCCGACCAAGCCTTTCTATTCCACCACGTTCGGGTTGGTGTGTTGTAGGGCTGTTGGCGGCCTGACCCCGATCACCCCTTCCCAGTCTTTTCGAGGATCGGAAAGGTACGTCGCCCCGATGTGCCAAGGTGTAATCGCTATGTTTGACCTTTGATTAGTTAACCCCTTCGGTATGAACTAGAGTAGAACTGCAATAATGGAGAAGTAAATAGGAACCTTGACCTCTCTCGTTGACCTCCTAGCTTTGCTTGTCTGCTCTGCTATATTATCACGGAGTTCTCCTGTGTGTGTCACTTATACAAAACTCCTATTCCATCTCTTACCCCATAATAGTCTAGTCGGTATACTAGCTAGCAGTTACGTGATGGCTATCTATCAACTTCTTTAACCATGGCTTCCCTGAGGATAAATACGATACCTTGGAATACTATTGGGTGAAAGCTACAGCGGCATCCGTGCACTTGCGGATTTATCTGTTTGCATTAACAAATGCCAACATTCCTCCTCCTTCTCCTCCTCGTGGCGGGCGCGGCTCTTCGCGGGACTCACTCGCGGCGAGGCTAGCATCACGGCATCACTAGAGCCGCCCCCGGTGGATGACTCCTCTGCCTTCCTCTTGGCATCCCTGAGCGACGCCATCCTACACCAATGATAAGGGCACTAAGAACAGCTCCAGGGAACAAAAATCAAGAAATGACAGGGTCAAGATTTAAGAACTTACCCGCCGTTGCGACGCAGCGGGAACTTCAGCTTCAGCGGCGCAGTTGGCGGAGCCCAAGAGCCGGCACACGGGGGCGTCACCTCCTCGCGCAGCTAGCCCAGCACCTGGGCCACCTCCTTCTCAGTTTGGGGGCCGGCCGATGCCGACCCCACCTTAGCAGTGGCCGGGGGCACCGATGTCCCCCGGACCTTGCTCGTCCCCTTCTGGGTCGAGCTCCTTAGCGTCAGTTGCACCGCCGCCAATCCCGCCTTCGACAGCGGGATCTTCTTGACAGCGCGGCGCATCTTCCTCCTCAAGGCGGCTGATGGCGACGGCCTCGAGGCTCCAGTGATCTCCACCTCCGACTCACTCCCCATGGAGGAATCAGAGGAGAACTCGGCCTCCTCCTCCGCCGGCTGGCACAGCTCGGCAGGGGCGGTGGCATCCTTCCTAGGGTCCCCCTCAGGCAGAGGAGCGGGGGACCAGTACTCCAAGACCTTAGCTTGTAGAAGATCCAAGTTGTGTTACAACCCAACGGGTGCACTCGGACAAACAGAGCAAAAACAGAGGAAATAGCTCGGAATGCACAAAACAACTCGGAAGAGTTAAGAAGACTTACGGCATCGGTCGGCCACTTTAGGCAGTGGGCTTTTGGGTAGCCCTTATCCCGGATCTGCCCCGCCATGATGCGGGCGACCCGGTTCGCGATGTCCTCCCGGGGAACCTTGCGATCCTGCCCCCGGGTTTGGTCCCGATGACCCCAATACTCATAGGCCGGGTGGGCCCTCTCTTGGATCGGCTGCGTGAGCCGTTTGCAAAAGGAGATGGCCACCGCGGCCCCTGTCAGACCTTGCGCCGACAGGTCGGTGATCTACTTGAGGAGGCGCTCCACCTGCGCCATCTCCTTGGTAGTCGGCGGCTCCTCCCAGCACGCCTTGTACTCCGGTGCGCGGCTGGTGCGCGCCGGGAGGCAGGGCGCCGGGTTCGCCACCACGAGTCAGGGTAGACGCTCCCCTGGCGCAGCGAGAAGGCAGCCCTACCCACAATGTTCCGGTGAACATTGCACGGGTGCGCCTTGAGGCGGTACAGATCCCGCCACAGATTGAAATGGGGAGCGATCCCCAAGTACCCCTCGCAGAGGTGGATGAAGATGGGATCTGTGCAATTGAATTGGGCTTGAGATGAGTTACCTCGAGCCCATAGAAATGCAGAAGCCCGCGGAAGAAGGCCCCCGCTGGCAACGCGAAGCCCTTCTCATAGAAGGACTTGAACACAACCGTCTGGTTTGCGTCCTCGGACGGGAATTCCTCCCCGTAGCAGCACTGCCACCCGGAGACCTGCTTCTTTGGGAGGATGTCGCGCTCCACCATGTCCTGGATGTCACTCTCTTGGAGCAAGCACTTCTGCCAGGACGATGACGGCGGTGGAGCCTCTCCGGAGCTCCCTGAGGTGGAGGATGCCGATGCGGCGGGTGTGGCGGCCCTGGCGATGGTGGCAAAGCTCATGCGCGGGGAGGAAATCTTGAGGAAGACGAAGGCCGAGAGCTCTAGAAACTCGCCGAGTTAGCTAAGATGGCGGAAAGCTCTGGAGCACTCGGGAACAGGGTGGCCGCTCCACGCCGGCTCCCCTATTTAAATATTCCTGGAAACGACCCGCTGTGTCTCCATGACCCAGCCAGGGCCTTAGGGCCCAGACACCACGACTACTTGGCGCGTCTCTGTGACTCCGCCAGGGACCCTACTCGGGGGCTGGGTGCCACCTACGACCTGGCGTGTCTCCGTGATCCAGTCAGGGCCTCAAAGCCCAAATGCCGTGACTACTCGGCGCGTCTCGGTGACTCCGCCAGCGACCCTGATCGGGGGCTGGGCGCCACCTACGACCCGGTGTGTCTCCGTGACCCAGCCAGGGCCTCAGGGCCTGGACGTCGTGACTACGTGGTGCATCTCTGTGACTCCGCCAGTGACCCTGCTCGGGGGCTGGGCACCACCTACGACCCGGTGTGTCTCCATGACCCAGCCAGGGCCTCAGGGCCCGGACGCCGTGACTACCCGGCGTGTCTCCGTGACTCCGCCAGTCACCCTGCTCGGGGGCTGGTCGCCACCTATGACCCAGTGTGTCTCCATGACCCAGCCAGGGCCTTAAGGCCCGAACGCTGTGACTACTCGGTACGTCTCCGTGACCTCGCTAGCGACTTTGCTCGGGGGCTGGGCGCTATATACAGCCTGGCAAGTCTCCGTGACTCAGCTGTGGCCTCAGGGCCCAGATGTTGGAACTACTCGGAAAGTCTTAGTGACTTAACCCAGGGCTTTAGGGTCAGGGTAACCGAGTCGGGTTCGATCACCATGGCCATCCCGAGGTGGCTAAAGGCTGATACCCTTAGGGGATTAGTATAACAGAACATTGGCTGGATGCCCAGGCATTCGGATAGACAAGAGTTGAAGATCAATTCTTTGACCCTCAAAATGCTTCTCTGAAACATTCCGAGGCTCGGGGGCTACACCCAATGGGTGCGCCCAGGGGCGCATCCCATTCTGGATCTAACAACCACGACGGACAATCATCATGAGCACCGAAGAACTTCGTTCGGTATGGTAAATTCGACTCAGCCCTCTGGCGCTCGGGGGCTTGATGGAGGTAGATCTATTTACCTCCCTGCCGAGTGGGGTCACCGAACCCGGGAGACTACCTTGCTCGGTGACTTGGCTATGACTACTCGGCGTGCAGGACTCGGCTATGCGCAGATGGGATGCCCAGTGGATTAGGATCAGAGGCTCCAGCTAAAGGCCCAGATATCTAGGGATCTTAACCGACCTCCTTCCTTGTAAAACAACCCGATCATATCATTCCTTGTACCCCTATGGCTCCTGGTCTATATAAAGAAGACGTAGGCCGACCCATACAGAGACTCCTCTTTTCGCAGCATTCCACAAACCCTAATACAACCCCGAACACAGGACGTAGGGTATTACGCTCATTGCAGCCCGAACCTATCTAAGTCCTTGCGTCTTCGTGTAAACATCAAGCTCTTGGTCCTAAGATCCCCATCCTGAAACTCTATCGCTGGGTACACCCCTGGTGAACTGGCCGAAATAGCAATCCGACAAACACCCTACTCGCTGGCTCGAGTAGGTTTTGGATACTCTTCCGGCATTTTCGGCTTGGATAACCCGATGGGGTTCATACCTAACAGACTTGCCCTAAGAATTACTCCAGTGCTTGGTTAGGACACACTACTCGCTTGCTCGAGTAGGTTTTGGATATCCTTTCGACATTTATGTCTTGGATAACTTGACAGGGTTCATACCTAACAGTCTTGTCTTAAGGATTACTCCAGTCCTTGGTTAAGGACACCCTACTCGCTACCTCGAGTAGGTTTTGGATACTCTTTTGACATTTTCATCTTGGATAACTCGACGGGGTTCATACCTGACGGAGGTAGATCTATGTACCTCCCTACCAAGTGGGGTCCCCGAACCCGGGAGACTACCCTGCTCAGTGACTCGGCTACAACTACTCGGCGTGCAGGACTCAGCTGTGTGCAGATGGGATCCCCAGAGGATTAGGATGAGAGGCTCCAACTAGAGGCCCGGATATCTAGGGATCTTAACCGACCTTCTTCCTTGTAAAACAACCCGAGTATATCATTCCTTGTACCCCTACGGCTCCTGGTCTATATAAAAGAGACGTAGGCCAACCCATAGACTCTCTCCTTTTTTTCGCAGCATTCCACAAGCCCTAATACATCCCCGAAGACAGGACGTAGGGTATTACGCTCATTGTGGCCCGAACCTGTCTAAGTCCCTGCGTCTTCGTGTTACCATCGAGCTCTTGGTCCTGAGATCCCCATCCTGAAACTCTACCGCCTGGTACACCCCTGGTGGACTGGCCGGAATAACAATCCGAAAGTTGGCACGCCATGTAGGGGACTCAGGGCTCATACGTCGAGTTCAATGGCAGCCAACACCGGCATCGTCTTCTCCATTGGCGTCACCGCCCAGATGGAGGCGACGGTCGGCTTCTCCTTCGCCTTTGGAAGCTTCTCGGAGGTCACGGTTCCCAGGAACCCTGCTTCTGGCTCTCCCACCGACGGAGGCAACGTCTTCGCTGGGGTTAGATCCAATCTAACTCCCCAAGCACCTGCCACCTCTCGGATTCCCGAATCCGAGAACTTTCACGTGGTGACCACGCCAACCAGGGTGATCACGCCCTAATGAGTCTGCTGATGATCTGATCTTCCAGATAGATCGCGTCGGTAGATCCATCACCGAGTGCATCCGACTCGGCAAACTCATGCTTCATCACCAAGATGACCCTAACAGTGTTCTCTGTGAACTCGATAGCGCGTCTACCAGAGCCAGATCCGATCTGGTAACTCTGAGATCTGTCACACCTCGGGTTCCCAAACCCGAGACAGACTACGTGATGGCCACTCCCCCCAGGATGATCCGTCGTCCTGTTGCGTCCGCTGACGATCTTATCTCTCAGATAGATCGAGTCAGCCGATCCATCACCGAGTGCATCAGGCTCGGCGAGGACATGCTTCGGCAGCGCAACGACTCGGATCAGATCCCCTTCGGACTCCACAACGCCACTACAACGTACTCGGATTAGATCCGAGTGCGACTACCTGACCCGACTTCCTTCGGTCAGATCCGATCTGACCCGACCTTGGGAGAGGAACTTGGCTTCCAACACACCTCATTTACCCTCCCACCCAACCGCTCTACGGCGATTGAGCATCGCCGGATCTTTGTCGTCTCCGATGACTCCGACACTCGCCCAAATGAGGACAACGAAGAAAGGGAGAATCGACTTCAACGCAACGAGCTCCGCGCCGACAGAAGGTGCAATGAGGCGGCGATCCAGCAGTCCAAGCGCGACATGGAGAACGCCGAACGCCACAATCCTATGAATCGGCGCTCAACGATCCGGCCCCGCAACTTCGACGATGACTTCATCCTCAACGACAATGGCCAAGACGTCTTCGCCACGCCATCGGCCAACCTCGCCGTGGTGTTCCAGGTGCTCGAGGGCCTCTAGGAGATCCCCGAGATCGTCATGGCCCGCGCTCGCCTGCATGTGGCCGCCACGCAGGCCCAGCAACTGTGCAAGGACAACTTGGCTTACCGTGCCCAGTCGAGCCACCACTCGATGCGACCTCTTCGTCCCAGAGTGACCTCCGCGACCAACTCAACCAGCAAGATCTACGTCAGCACATCAACAACCGTCATTGCCAACGTGACGCCGCCGAGCGCGAGTGACGTCGCCAGTACGATGAGGAACACGGTGCTTCCGATGCCGACTACTAGAACTGCGGCCGCCAGGGCAACAACCTTCAACGACAACCTCGCTGCGACTACGAGCCCGGCAATGACCTCGACGGCTTCTCCGCTTTCTCCAGTCGGTTCCGGGCCATCCAATGGCCCGACACCTTCAAGCCTACCGGGATCGAGAAGTATGACGGCGAGACGGACCCCAAGACGTGGCTGCGCACCTATTCCATTGCCATCCAAGCTGCGCGCGGCGAGAACGACATCATGGCCGCCTACTTCCCAGTCATGATGGGTCCCCAAGCTTTCAACAAGCTCGAAGCGCTCCCTGCCAGCTCCATCAACAGCTGGCAGGATCTCTGCAATGCTTTCATCCAGTACTACCAGGCATCCTGCCCGGGTCCCAAAACCAGATGGGATCTGGCCATTGTCAAGCAACAACTAGACGAGTCCCTCCGCATCTACATCAAGAGGTATTTTGCTAACCGTAATACCATTACAGAAGCTGATGACAGGGACGTCATCCACTACTTTAACAAAGGCCTCCACAACATCGAACTATGGAGGAAGATGTTCGAGACCAACCCCAGGACCGTGGGTGACATGATGATGGTCGTCAACAAGCACGCCGACATAGAAGGTCCCAGTTCCGCTCAACCCTCAACCAAGTGGACATGGATCGGCTATTGGATGGCAAGTGTCCTTGGCACAAGGACGCAAACCACACTGCCCGGGAGTGCCGAGCACTTTCCAACAGCGTCATCAAGGACGACGACACCAAGCGACCCCGCCGTGACGACCGCGACAGGCCGGGTGGTTCCAGAACTACCCGGGCGTGCCCACGGAGACGCAACTCGCCCAGGCGAGAAGACGACGAGCAGAGGGAAGATTACCCAGGGAACCTCCAGGAAGAAGACAGGGCCATCAACTTCATATACGGCGGCCCCAGCAAGCCATCATGTCGGTGTAAACTCAAGCTAGATGATCGCGAAGTCAACCTGGTGTTCAAACACCCGGTTGAACCCCTCCGGTGGTTGGAAACGCCGATCACCTTCGACTGCCGCGACCACTGGGTCCACCTGCCCAGGCCGGGTGCCTACCCCTTGTGACTAGCCCGGTGGTGAGCTAGGTCCGCCTGGCCGAAGTACTCGTAGACGGTGGCAGACCCTCGACATCATCTTCGCCAGCACATTACAGAGCATGGTCTACGACATGACATCCCTGGTCCAATCCGACCAGGCCTTCTACGGCATCATCCCTGGAGCCGGGTCGGCTTCGGTCGGCCGGGCCATCCTGCCGGTCACCTTCGGCACCCACGACAACTACCGCACCGAGTACATCAACTTCGAGGTCGCCGAGTTCGAGACTTCCTACCACACCATCCTGGGAAGACCCTCCCTCGCCAAGTTCATGGCGATCCCCAACCACACGTATCTTCTCCTGAAGATGCCAGCTCCAAAAGGGGTCCTCTCGGTCTATGGAGATCTGCAGACCTCCTATGCGTGTAAGGCCAAGAACATCGAGCTCTCCGACACCCTGGAACGATCCAGGAACTCGGTTCTTGTTGCCTAGGCAGCACAAAACTTCTCGGCGGACCAGTAGCACATTCCCGCCAAGGAGTTGACTTCCGAGTCGCAGCTCGCGCCAGCCGTGGCAACCAAGACCATCGTCCTCCGGGACGATAAACCGCACAAGACCGCCGTGATTGGGGCCAGCCTTGACTTGGCGTAGGAAGGCGTGATCACCTCCTTCCTACAGGAGAGTTAGGACATCTTCGCATGGAAGCCATCTGACATGCCCGGAGTCCCAAGGGAGGAGGCTGAGCACTCCTTAGATCTGGACAAGAAGGCGAAGCCCGTCAAGCAACGGCTCCGCCACTTCGCTAAAGATCGAAAGGAGGCTATTAGGGTAGAAGTAACCTAGCTCCTAGCCACTGGTTTCATCAGAGAAGTCACACACCCAGATTGGCTGGCAAACCCAGTCTTTGTAAAAAGGAAAAATGGTGAATGGAGAATGTCTGTTGACTATACAAACCTCAACAAACACTGCCCTAAGGACCCCTTTCCTCTACCACGCATCGACCAGGTCGTCAACTCGACGGCCGGGTGCGTTCTACTTTCTTTTCTTGACTGTTACTCAAGGTACCACCAGATAGCCCTCAAGGGGTCGGATCAAGAGAATACATCCTTCATCACCCCCTTTGGGGCATATTGCTACAACACCATGACGTTCGGCCTCAAGAATGCCGGCGCAACCTACCAGAAGGCCATTCAGAGATGCCTCTAGGGGCAGATTTGGCGCAATGCCGAGGCCTATGTCGATGATGTCGTCGTCAAGACAAAACATAATGACCAGTTCATTACAGACCTCTCCGAGACATTTGAAAATCTCAGGAAATTCAAATGGAAGCTCAACCCGACCAAGTGTGTGTTCGGTATCCCGTCCAGAAAACTACTCAGCTTCATAGTCAGTAGCCGGGGCATCGAAGCCAACCCCACCAAGGTCAACGCCATCAGGTTCATGAAGCCTCCCAGGAGCAAAAAGGACCTGATGAAGCTCACAGGGTGCATGGCCGCCTTGAGGATGTTCATAAGCCGACTCGGCGACAGAGGCCTGCCCATCTTCAAACTTCTCTGGAAGTCAGACAAGTTCGAGTGGAACGATGATGCTTCCAAAGCATTCCAGGAGCTCAAGGATTTCCTCACTTCTCCGCCCGTCTTAACGGCACCAGAGGACGAGGAAGTCCTTGTAACACCCGGTTTATAAAAGGACATAAACCGAGCAATCATATATGTGCCAGGATCAAGTCACACGTATATACAACAGAATGAATAGTATATCACAGCACATATCACGTATAAAGATATAATAAAGCGAATACGAATGTTATTTATTACATTAATGACAAAATGTCTGATACAGCGGAAACGAAGTACAAAATATGATAAAAACTCTCCGAAGCTGAGCAGGGCGCCACAGGGATGTCGACTGGGAGACGAACACCTAGAAGTCCTCGTAGTCCTGGTAGCGCTGAGCGAAGTCCCTCGTGTCGGCAGGAACTGAGCAGCAGTAGCGTATCCAAGAGGAAAAAGTAGAGAAGAGGCAAGAGTGAGTACACAACTTGTACTCAACAAGTATAACACAAACTATGAGGCTCTAAGGTTGGCTGACTGACTGCATTAGCTTTTAAGTCTTGGCAAAATTTTATTAAAGCTATTTACTACGAGTTGATGAATTACCATTAACCCAGTTACATAGTAATTAATCAAAATTAATTAAGAAACTACTGAGAACCATACCAAACCAAACCAAGCCACCCGGGGAAACCTGCCTCGTCAAAGGAAGATAACCCCACTAATCAAAAGGAGGATCTGGGCCGCTCATGACCCTGAGCACAGCTAGTATACCAGGTTTACACTCTGCAGAGGTTGCACATCTTTACCCAAAAGTCGTGAGCTACGCCAGTTGTTCATCACACTTCCTTAGGTGAGATGACTAGCAAACTCACTACGAGGCCTTTACAAAGAATCTCGTTGGTAGGGAGTAACCGCGAGGGTGGATCGGCGACTATGGAGCAGGTCTAGTGGGCGTCAAGACACAAAGCACAGACAAGGCCACTCAGCACGAGGGCCATAGAAGCTTACCGCCCCTACCCCGCAGGTAAGTTACTCCAAACCAAAAAGACCTAATTATTACGCCAAGACCATCCCATTCCAGTCTTGTGGTAGCGCTGTTGTCCCGGGTTGTCTCTCTATGAACTGGTCCTTATGGAGAGTGACCAACCAAGCACTAAGCACCGTGCTGGCCCCCTAAACCTTGTTTCTAACAAAACATATTTTAACGAGACGTGAGCCACCTAAGCACGAAGCACAGAGGGCCACTTCCAGAATTAAGTTGCATATACCACTAATCAAATTAATTAAAAAGGACCATTTTGTGTTAAAGCGCGGCACCTAGCACAACTAACCAAAATGCAACCCAAGGATATATATAAAGGATATAAAGTGGCTAGGAAAGTCCTTATAGGCATACAGTATTAAAATGCAGTATGAAATTGTAATTAAAGGTGATAGGTGGTGTTCATGTTATACTTGCCTTCCTTGTACTGCTCCTGCTGTTGCTCAAACTGGTCAGAATATGGCTGCTCCGAGTACTGGTACTGGGGCTCCTCCGGTAGCTCAACATCTACTCACGAACACATGGCCAAAAACAATGCGCAACAATAAGCATACAAGCAAACACTAACAAAAGCTAAGAAACAGTACATCAATACATAGAAACAGCACACTAAACTAGTCTAAAACTATTCTACGCATTACAACGATCGCGTGGACATAAAGAACGCCCAAAACGGAGCTAAAACGCAAAATCTAGGCTAAAAACAAGGTTCAGGGACCTATTTGTAAGAAAACTGGAGTTCCAGGGGGTTTTTGGGCAAAACCGAGGACTAAAACATAATTAAACTATAACTCTGGGGTCTAACTCGTAAAAGAACAAGGGCTGGACGGCGGGTTCAAATTCTAGAGAGCTCAGGGGTCTAAGTGAATAAAACAGGACCGGTTTGTAAATACTTTTGAACAGGCTGGGACGGCGGGTTAATTCAAGGAAAACCCAGGGTCTCTTTAGCAAATGTGTCTGGTTGAAGCGGTATGGTTAGATCTGAGCCGTTGGATCGCGATCCGTCGGCTCTGGGCGAAGGGGTACGCAAGATCTAATCTTGGACGTTGAATCAAGATCGAACGGCCAAGAGTTTCTGGGTGCGCGGGTGGCGGCGGAACTCGCCGGCGTGCTCTGTTCCGCGGCGACGCAGCATAGGGCTTGCCGGAGTTCGTCGAATCCAGCGTTCTGGCCCTTCTGGGGCTCGTTTTGGCCAGCGGTTTGGCCTGGGAGGTAGTACGCCTCATGCGTAAACCACTGGGGCACTCAATGAGGCGCTGCGGGGCTGGGAGAGGGACCCTCGCCGACATGGGCGGCTCGGCGGCGGTGGAAAAGCGCCGGCGAGCGTGGCTGGGGCACCTAGGGTGCGCTACAGGTCCTAATCGCTAGCGCAAATGATAGAGGGGGCCGAGGGAAAGCTCACCGAGGGTGTGGATCGGGTGAGGAAGCGGCACAGGGTAGTCGGCGACGAGGACCCGCGGCGGCACTGGGCGGAGCTTCGAGGACAGGGGCGCTGCGGCGGTCCTCCAAGCGTCGGGCTGCAGTATTCGACTCGCGGCGTCGCTGGAGAGAAGAACAAGGGGTCAGAGGGGTCCAAGATCCCACAGCAGCGAGCAATTGCTCGGAAGCGGACTCACCGGCGGGGATGGCTTCGGTTCGAAATCCGGGCGCGGGCGTGGCGCAACCTCGGAGTTGAGGTCCCAAGGAGGGTCACGGGGCCTTGCCGAAGCTGCGGTGCGGCTAGTGGTGGACTGGGGTGCGGCGGGGCGGCGTGGCCGCGGCGGCGCAGAGGAGCGGCGCGGGGGTGAGGCAACGCGGGGCGGTGCGCTAGGGTTAGGATGGCGGCTGCGTGGGGAGGTGGGGTGCTGGGGAGGGCCAGGGCATGTTTAAGAAGGGAAGGCCGGCCTCGGCGTGCGGGTCACGGGCTGACGCAGCATGGAGATCACGGCGAGGACTCGGCCGGGCGTTGCGCGAGGTAGACGGAGCGCCTGACGTGTGGGCCCGGCGTGGCAGTGGGTGAAGCGCGCGGCGCGGGGCGACGCGTGCTGAGCGGGGAGAGTGGGCGCACGCTGGGCTTCGGCTTGGGCACGCGCGAGCGGCGAAGCGAGCTGGGCTACGCGCGGGGTAAGTGGGCCGAGCAGAGGGAGTGGGAGAGGGAAGACGGGCCTCAGCGGAAACGGGCCGTGCGGAGGAGGGGTGTGAATGGACTGGGCCCGCGGGGTGGATGTGGGCCGCGGGAAAGAGAGATGGGCTGCGGGTTGGGCTGTGGTTTTGGGTGCTGGGCTGGGTTTGCCTTTTCTATTTCTATTCCTCTCTCCTTTTCTTTTCCCTATTCAAACTCAACTCAAACTATATCTATTCGAATTCAAATTCAAAATTTGAATTCAACAACCTTATGCACACATGCAAATAAAATAAATGCTACAGCATGAATGCAGCAACAAAGTTTAACCTATGATAAAATTTTAATCAATTAAGGAACAAAAATTAGATTAAATGCAAGACTAACACAATAATCCTTAGAAATTTAAATAAAGCCAATTAAATTTATTATTAATTGCTGAAATTTAAATTAGGGTGTTACATACCCTACCCCCTTAAAGAAATCTCGTCCCCGAGATTTAGCTGGGCTGGCTAGCAAAGAGATCTGGATATGTCTTCCTCAACTCATCTTCTCGCTCCCAAGTTGCCTCAGCTTCACTGTGGTGACTCCACTGAACTCTGCACAACTTGATGCGCTTGTTCCGAGTAACCCTTTCAGATGTCTCCAGAATCTTCACTGGATGCTCAGTATAAGTCAGATCTTCCTGCACATCTACTCCATCTAGTGGTGCCTGCTCCTCGGGTACTTGCAGACACCTCTTCAGCTGAGATATATGGAAGACATCGTGAACTCCTGAGAGGCTGGTGGGCAACTCCAGGCGATAAGCAACTTCGCCTTTCCTCTCTAGCACCTTGAATGGACCAACATACCGAGGTGCTAGCTTCCCCTTGACATTAAACCTGCGTATTCCTCTCATCGGAGACACCTTCAGGTATACATGATCACCAACACTGAAAGTCAGGTCTCTCCGTTTGCCATCTGCATAGCTCTTCTGTCTGCTCTGTGCAATCCTCAGATTTTCTCGCACAGCCTGAACCATCTGCTCTACACATCTATGATCTCAGGGCCAAAGAGCTGCTTCTCACCAATCTGATCCCAATAGAGAGGAGTCCTGCACTTTCTGCCATACAATGCTTCGAAGGGGGACTTCTTCAGACTGGCCTGATAGCTGTTGTTATATGAGAACTCAGCATAAGACAGGCACTTATCCCAACTAGTACCGTACTGAATGGCACAAGCTCTCAGCATATCCTCCAACACTTGGTTGGTTCTCTCTGTCTACCCATCTGTCTGAGGGTAATAAGCCGTACTGAAACGCAGCTTCATATCCAGCGAATCATGGAGCTGCTCCCAGAACCGAGAAGTGAACTGAGACCCTCTGTCAGATATGATCTTCTTGGGCACACCATGTAAGCAGACAATCCAAGAGATGTACAACTTTGCAAGTCTAGCACCGGAGTAAGTAGTGTTCACTAGAATGAAGTGAGCAACCTTCGTCAGACGATCCACTACTACCCAAACGGAGTTGTACCCTTTCTGAGTACGAGGCAATCAAACAATGAAGTCCATAGTGATCTCCTCCCATTTCCACTCTGGAATCTTCAAAGGCTGTAACAGACCTGCTGGCCTCTGATGCTCAACCTTGACACGCTGACAGGTGTCACAAATAGCCACGTACTCTGCCACTGAACGCTTCATCCCATACCACCAGAAACGTTCCTTCAGATCATAATACATCTTCGTGCTGCCCGGATGAATAGAGTAAGCGGTATCATGGGCCTCACTCAGAATCAACTTCCGGAGATCATTCACATCTGGCACACAGATCCGGTTCTTGTACCACAAAGTACCCTGATCATCCTCTCTGAAGTGTGGGGCCTTGCCCTTCTTGAGAAACTCACGGATCTCCTACAGCTTCTCATCTTCTTTCTGATGCTGCCTGATCTCTGACTCTAGAGTCGGTACTGTCTCAAATGCTGCACTGGAGGTATGATGCAAGAAGCCCAGACTCAACTGCTCGAACTCCTCGCATAACTCTGGAGGCATCTGGAAAGCCACGGCCATGTTGACATAACTTCTCCTGCTCAAAGCATCTGCTACAACATTGGCCTTGCCCGGATGATAGTGCATCTCCAGGTCATAGTCCTTGACCAACTCTAACCATCTCCTCTGCCGCATGTTCAGTTCATTCTGCGTGAATATATACTTGAGGCTCTTGTGATCAGTGTAGATATCACACTGCTGCCCATACAAGTAATGCCTCCAAATCTTCAGAGCATGCACGACTGCGGCTAACTCAAGATCATGTGTGGGATAGTTCAGCTCATGCCGACGTAACTGCCGTGAAGCATAAGCAATCACTCTTCCCTCCTGCATCAGAACACAACCAAGACCATCCTTCGAAGCATCACAGTACACCGTGAACCTCTTGCTCTGGTCTGGTAGAGTAAGGACTGGCGCCGTAGTCAACCTCTTCTTTGTGACACCTCCGGTGTTTAGCATTATTTTAAACATGCAATTAACATAAAATGACACGTTAAACCCCCCCCCCCAAATTCTCAATTACTTAAAAGCCCGAAATTCCGTTTAAACACGCCAAAAAGTCAACTCTCACACTTTTGCTCAAATGAACTTTTGCCCAAAACGAAAGTTGTAGAGTTTGACAAAATAAACAACTTTCGTGTTCAAAATTTTTCAAGTTCTAACATGAAATTTTGAGAAAAACCCCGAAAAATAGTGGGATCATTTAAACTTGAACTCAAATTTTTAACTTTCAAATCATCGCTCAAATGAAGTTTTGCCTGAAAGGAAAGTTGTAGGAAATTTAATTTTGAACGACTTTCGTGTTCAAAATTTTTCAAGTTTCATTTTAAAATTTTGAATTTGGGCTAAGTCAAACGGTTAACCTTGTTTTCTCTCTCCACTCCCTTTCTCTCTCCTTTCTCTCTCTCCCTCGTTGACCCTCCCCTACCCTGAGCGCAGGCACTCGAGCCCCCCCGCGCGTGTCTCACTGCGTCGCTACCCTGTCGCTCGCTGCCCGGCCATGAGCACCCTGCCCCGCACGCCCGTCGCTGACCTCCCCCTCCCCCGTCCTGTCGAGCCTGCCGCATTCCGCTCTGACGACGAGCATGCCACAAATGACAGGAGCTCGACGACGCGCCGCGACGCCGCCGTGGCACCCAACGAGCCCGGCCATGCCGCTGCCTGAGCCACTGACCGCGGCCGGCCATCAATGCCGCACGCCACCGCCCCCCCCCCCAAACCTCCTCCCTCTTCTCCCTTGGTTCAATTTAAACGGCCAGAACACCCCCCCCCCCCGTGCGCGCCGAGCTCGAGCTCGCCCCTCCGCCCCATTCCAGCCTCCACCGAGCTCCAAACCACCACCACACCGCCCTACTGAAGCCACGCGGCCCGGCCTCGTCCCTCCTCCATCGCCGTGGAGCCGCCGCCGCGGCACAGAGCTGCCGCCGGCTGCCTGCTCCCGTGGAGCTCCGCCTCCGCCCCTCCTCAAACCAATTCGAGCCCACACCCCCCTTCCTCACCTCCCACCGAAGCCCCCAAGCCCGGACGCCCCATCCCTGCGCAGCCGGCGAGCCGCGGATGCGGCACAGACCCACCGCCGCCGCCCCCTTCCGCGGCGCCGCCGCCACAGGCCGTCCCGGCCCAACCCAAGACCGCCAATAGGTGCGCGCCGTCGTCCTCTTGCTCTTCCCCTGCGGGCCCCCACCCCCGGTGACCCTCCTCGCCGGGAAAAGCGCCGCCATGCCCTCCTCTGTTCCGAAGCCCATCCAGGGACCTGCAATTAAAAGAAACAGAAAATTTAGGGGCCTAGATGCAAAGATGTAAATGAACTCAAATCAGTGAACTTTGAAAATGCCTAGAAACTCGTAGAAAAATCAGAAAAATGTAAACTCAACTGTTATGAGTTCCTTGTGACTATATCTACAACTTTCGTGTCATTTACTTTTTCATTTGCTCAGTAGTTTTTACTTCAATTAAAATACAAAGAAAATATACTTTATATTAGATCTCAAGTTACCAGCATGAGTTGTTAGCCATTTTTGGTCAGTGGGGTACATGTTAGATGTATAACCTTGTGAAAACGTTTCGTGGACAGTTGACATGCCTAGCTATCAGTTTCTATAAATCTTGATGTATGCCTAGGAGGGATAGTTTCATTTATTCAAGTTGTTATGATATGTTTCATGGGTTCAAACTTTTACAGTACTTGTATGTTAGTTCCCAGAGTCTAAATAAAAAGTTTGAGAAATTTTAGTTAATTCAATCTGGAACAAATGATTTTCGGTGAGGATAGATACTTTAAATCATTAAAAATAGTTTCTGTACATGAAAATTTCTAATAATTTTTATAGGGATTAAATTTGAGTATATAACCATGCTGGTAAAAGATGAGGCTCTGGAACTTGCTATAACAGTCTGTAGATTTTAATTTTGATCCATGCAGATACGCATTGTACTATTTTTCATGCCCTGTAAAAAGCTTGTTTAATTGTGAAAAATTTATGGCAAGCTCATATTTAGGTAAACAAAACTCAGTTAAAATTTCATTACCAGTACTTGCATAGTTTGATCTGTAAAATTCATTTTTGTTTCTAGCAGTAGCTGTTTATTTTATGTTTCATGGTTAATAGGCTGCATGAAATGGGCTGAAAATTTCACAGTTGGCAAGTTACTCAGATATGTACCTTGCATAAAAATTTCAAACCCAGAATCTCTGTGTAACTTTATTTATGATAAGGACATGCTTAACCTAGTAATAAATGAGAAAAAAACCATTCTTTTGCTGCATAGGAAGAAAAGGTAAAATCCACCCTAGTTACTTTGTAAAGTCAGATATAATGATTATTACTCTATAAATGGTTGCCCAAAATGATGTAACAGAATATTTTTGCAAATTATCTTAAGTTGCGTTGGATTACAACTCTTTAGTGAAGAATTGAATAAATCGTATCACTAAAGTAACTCACGCATATGCATTTCATATAGATTCGACTACTCTCCCAGACGGTACGTACGAGCTGGTGCCGGAGTTCGAGAGTGAGCAGCGTGAAGCTCAAGTGAATCTAACTGAAGCCACTGAAGACCTGAACCAAGGTTCAGAAGAGCCCAAGGCTAGCTCCGCTCAGGAAGGCAAGCCCCGGATCATGTCCTACCTATTCTAAATTTATGCAACTTTTCATATTCCTATTTCTTTGTGCATTTAAGTTGCAGGAATTGTTTGGAACCTTAGTTTCATGATCCTAGGTACCTTTGCTTAAACACTAGTATATGTAGGTCGTTAGTTGGCTATGCTAATGGTTCGGTAGAAGTCGAGTGATTTCCTGTCACTCGCGAGCTCATAGGAGTTGAATGCTTACTACACACTGCAATATAAGGTTTACGGGCGGGGTTGTTGTACTCGTGATACCCCGTCTGTTTAGCGAAAATGGATAAGGCCGCGGTGTGTGGTAGTGGTGGTTAAGCGTTTGAACGTACTAACCACATGTCGAGAATATGGTAATCGGTAAGCTTAAGTACCTGATGGAACCGGCCGTGGAACATACTCCCCACTGTCTGGTCTATGGTCATGCACGGGTGCAGGGCACCCTAGGGCGGTGTGCCTGTTTCATGCCCGGGGAAAAAGGGGAAAAGTCGCGTGGGTGATTGCATTCCCCATGCGTGTGTAAGTCTGCCTGGCCAGGTTAACAAATTCGATTCGAATCGTCCGTCTCTCACGGATATTGAGACTGCTTAACCCTTTTGCCACATAGAGTAAGAAGTGGAACAATGATGATGAAAAATATGGTTGAATGAGGAAAAATAATTGTTTTTCACCATGAATGCTTTAGGATAGATGCTAATGTAGAATGGTTAATCAAACTAGAACTTGAAAGCTAAAATCTGAAAATAAGGACTTACTCTTTATTGCTTTTCGGCAAAGACAAACCCCTCAAGCCAAAAGCCTGGCATGTCTAGTTAGAGGGCTATTTATATCCTAGGCGGGTAAGCCTTGCTGAGTATTAGTATACTCAGCCTTGCTTGTGGCTCAATTTTGTTTTAGGTGATACTTTTGAGGACATGATTGCTAGTTTGACTTGGCCGTGTACTCTGCCTCCTGGTTGGTCGGTGGAGTGGGATACGACTCCGGCCAACGATGTCAATGCCGAGTGATGTCATGTACGGGCTTCATCGTGACATCATGTATCGTCGTTTAGAACTCGTTTTATTTCCGCTGCAATGAACTCGGAACTGCTTTCTTTTCGAACTTCAAATACCTTTCGGAGATTTCGAAACTAGTTTGTAATAATTAAGTTAAGACTCTTGTAACACCTCAGGTGTTAGCACATTTAAATACAATCAATGTACCTTAGTTAAAGTTAAAAAGAAAAATTTGAGAAATTAATTCAAAGAGAAAGGATCAAATAAAAGGCAAATCATACAAAGGAGTTAAAGGCAAAAGAAAAAGGAGTGAAAAGCTACTCAAAAATTAATTCAAATATGTCCACCAATTTTTAGTTTGCTCATGAGAGGTGTTTCAATTGACATGTGCTCAATTGAACTTCAGCCAAAATCAAGTCAAAAACTGAATAAAACTAAAGTCCTTTTGTGCAAATATGTAAATGTACCAATAGTTCAAAATGTGAGTGTCAAATGAAAATTTGCATAACACAAAAGTTGTAGATCTTGAAAAGTTATGCAAAAATGGTATTCAACACTTTTCCATTTGAGCCCTCCAATTAGGAGATAATTTCAGTTTACCGAGGGGTCCCTGGAATTTCAGAAATCCTAAATAGGCCCTCACCTTCACCTCTCTCTCTCCCGGTGCTCTATTTTCCCGCCGCCCGCCGTACGCCGCCGGTTGACTTCGTCCACCGCGCGCCCACGGCCAAATGGACCCGGGGAAACCGTTTAGCGCCACCTGGCCGCCCCTTGGCACCTCCTCGCGCGCACACGCGTCCCAGGTCCTTTCCCGAGCCGCCACGACACCCCCGGCCGGCGCAGCGCCGCTGCCTCCTCCGCCCGCTCGCCATCGAGTCGCCCAGGGCCAAATCGACCGCCCCCAGTCACTGCATTCCTCCCCCAGGAGCTCCTTGGCCTATAAAGACCCCTAGCACCCCACAGTCGCGCCCCTTCTCCCTCTTCTTCCTCCTCCCGCCGCTCCGCCATGGCCGCCGAGATCCAGCTCTCGCGGACCGGCTAGCCCAGCCCCACATTGCCCCTCCGACCACCGCAACAGCTTCGCCACCTCCCAGTTACGCTCCACGCGCGCGGAATCGAGCCCAAACCTCCTCCCGACGCCGTTCCCCTTTTTCGCCGCCGCCGGCGAGCTCAGGCTCACCGCGGACCGGCCGGCTCCGAAGAAGACCAAGCACGACAGCTACCCCAGAAGCTTCCACGAGCTCACGCGGTGCTCGTGCGTGCCTTGTTCCCCTACCCCGAGCCCTCTTTCACCTCCAGCGCCGGCGAACCGAACAACCGGCCCGCCATCAACGCCGACGAGCTCGAACCCGTGCACCAAACACTCGAACGTCGACCAGGGTAGGTGTTCCTCGATCCCTTCTCTCCCACGCGCCTCCCCGTGGCAGCCCCAGTAAGCCCTGCACCGCAGAACACCACCGGCAAGATGCCACGGCAGAGAAGGCCGGCGAAGGACCCGGTTGTAATTTCTTTTTTTCGTTTAAGGGTGTTTCTGCAAGTAATCCAGTGTATACCAGTGAACTTCTAAAATGCGAAACAAATCACAGAAAAATAAAAAAAATGCAAACTCAACTGATCTGGAATCCTTGTAACAAAATCTACAAATTTTGTAACATTCACATTTGCAGAAACTCAACCGAATTTAATCTAGGGAAAAGATTAAGAAAACCACCTTATGCATGTTCATGAAGTTCTGCTCATCAAATGACCTTGATTTTTGGATATGTTATCACTAATGGAATTTTAAGATCACAGTAAAAAGATGACACCAACCCAAAATAGTTATCATGTTGGAACAATCAAGATTCTCTAATCTGTTGTTAGCTTTCTTGATTTAATTCTGGAAAATATGGACATGAACTTGCCTTGGAATTTTTACTGCGTGCATGTAAAACTAAAATACTGTTAGTACCTAAATATCACATTTATTAGAGTTCATTTGCTATATACCATGATTTATGCTTGTTTAATCAACTTAATTCCTCATATATAGTTCTTAAGCTCAGAAAAATCCATATTTATTTCTGGAGTCTCTTTTTAGCTCTGTGTTCCTGTCTAAAAATTTTGAGCTGCAGTTACTGAGTTTTGCTTTGTTGAATAATCATGCTTAGCATCTTAGGGCTAGATTTACTATTTTTGTTCTGAGTAATCTACAATGTTCCTGATCATTATTTTTGGGCACGATCTTGTCTAGAGTATGCTCTACCTGTATTAAAAAGTTCATAAGCAATACTAGTTAAATGCACCTTGAGAAATTTATGCAAACTCATGCTAAGTTCACTGAATAACTAATTTATCATAGTGAGTTAAATCTTGAAAAATTTTCTGGAGTATCTTTAACTCATGGCTAGTCTCTGGTAAAAATTTGAGAGCCATATCCCTAGTAAAACTCTCTGTAGAATTAATCTTAGTTAAAAGCTTGCTGTTTTTGTTCTTTTTATTACCTCAGTTACATAAGTGAATAAAATCTGGAAAAATTTCAGTGCTGAGTAGATGCTATGAAGTTGCTCTCGTAAAATTTGTAGCACCAGAACCCATATGAAACGTTCTGTACAAAAAGATGAAGTAACTAGAGTGATCTACTTGCATGAATAGTTATAGTTTTTGCTTATTGGTTAAATGCTGAAATCTATGCCATAAGTACTTAGTTTGAATCTGAGTTACTTTAGTGATTCATCACTAGCTCTTTAGTAGTTGTGTTGTTAAGGAATAATGAAAGCATGCTATGTGTTGAAATTAAAAATGAAAACCCAAAACCCCACTCATTCATGAATAAACGTAGTTATGTTTGCTACTCTATAAACGATTGCCCATGCAATGAAATGCGAAATCGTCACTAAATTAACTTTTGTTGGACTACAACTTTATCGTGAAGGAAAGAAATTGTTATCCATGAATAACTCATAATCTTGCATTGCATATAGAAACGGTTAATCTCGCGGACGGTGACTACGAATTGGTGCCCGCGGATTGTCGTGCGGAGCAGGAGATTAACCTGAACTGTGCTAACTTGTCTCAAGACCTGGGCCAAGCCCCAGAGGCTTTTCTGCCTGACAGTGCCCAAGAAGGCAAGCCCCGGAGCATAATCCCACTATTTTTCCGAATTATCATTCTGCTATCTATTTATTAATGTATGGTAATAGTTGGTTTTCTGCATTTAAGTTCTCTAGGCGTTGATCGAAAACCCTAGATGCATGATCCATAGGAACCTATGTTTGATACCGGATCTTTTTATCGACTAGTTGCCATGCTAAATAGGTACGGTAGAAGTCGAGTGGTTTCCTGCCTCTCGCGAGCAAATAGGAATTGTACTGACTTTAATTCCTGTTGAAATGTAAGGACAACGGGCGGGGTTGTGTAGTTGTGATACCCCGTTGGTGTAGTCAAAAGTGGCTAAGGTCGCGGTGTGTGGCTCATTTCGTTAAGCATTTGAAAGTACTAGCCACATACCGAGAAATATGGTAATAGGTAAGCTTAAGTACCTGATTGGACCGGCGAGTGGAACGATCTCGCACCCTCCTGGTAGAAGTAGGGTTTATTTTTATGTCGCGACATACGGGTGCAGAGTGGTCGGACTCTGTAGTCGGGGAGGGTGTTCCGGATCCACAGACTGGAAAGAAAGGGGAAAAGTAGCGTGGGCGGGAGCGAAGTCAATCCCCATGCGTGTGGTCTAGGTTCCCCTGGCCAGGTTGAAATTCGATTCGGAATCGTCCGCCTCTCATGGCATGAGATTGCTTAATGATTTTGGTCACATAGAGTAACAAGCGGAACATGATGATGATAATGCTGCTGGTTGATTAAATGATTGCTCTACCATGTTTGTGTAGAGTTGGATGCAAACTTAGCGTGGTTAATCTAACTAGAAGATGGCTAAATAAAATCTAAAAATAAGGATCGACATTTAGTGGCATTTTTGGCAAAACAAACCCCACCAACCAAAAAGCCTTGCATGTCTAGTTATCGGACTAGGTTATATCCGGTGACGGGTCAGTCTTGCTGAGTATTAGTATACTTAGCCTTGCTTGTGGCACTGTTTTTCAGGTACTAACTTTGAAGATCTGTTTGCAAGTCTTACTTGGCCTTGTACTCTGCCTCCGGGTTGGTCTGTTGAGTGGGATGGCCCTTCAGCTGGTGCTAATCACCCTCCCGCTGAGTGACGCATTCGTACGGGCTTTATCGATGCGTCACGTTATCTCGCTAGTTATCTTTACTACTTTCGCTGAACGTGAGACTTAAATAATTGAGTAGTTGGAACTCCGCAGTACTTTGCTACTCTGAACCTGGTTTGTAATAAATTTCCTTTCCGCTGCAATCACTCTGAGTTGTATGAAATATTCTGTGTTGTAATCTCTGGGCTCACCTTCGTGTGAGTGTTGTCTGCTGATCCTGGAATAGCGTGGCTTTTATCGAGGCTTCACTCGAGGAACTACCGGTGAGTGCCAATTTGGGTCAGAGTTGCTTAGCAACAAAGATCAGTGCACCCGGGCCCAGTAGTTTTGGGTGGTTCCACCACAGCTGGCATCAGAGCTCGCAGACAGCCTACCAGAGATGGCAACCTCGGTTTTCAAAACAACAATTTAAAACTTGACTTCAAAGCTACTAAAGTTTTTGAAAGAGTTTAGGATCTCCAAGGACAAGTCTAGGACGTAAAGCCCTAGGGAATCTTATGGGTATAATCAGGTGGCTTATTTTGTATGGCTAACTTCCAGCACATTACCTTTCAGTATTTAAATTCTATAATTTAAAATTCTGCAACTACATCATCGCCACAAAGGTATGCTTACTCAGTCAGCTGAGGGAGTCTGACCTTCCCGTCGGTGATGCGAGCCGAACGCTGGAGCTCAAGCAGTGGCCTACTTGAGCTGCTGCCCATATACCAACTTCGATTGAATATATGGGGAGTAATGGTTCGAAATTGGAATTCAATTCCCCGTCAAAGACGGTACTCAGTCAATACGTTGTTTCGATAACGTATGCTTAACGTTGTCCATACGGCGGTAATGGTATGGATGCCGATTCTATAGTGATCGGTAATGTATGGGGACGCTTTCGTGAGTGCTGGCACGAAAGGTTCATTTTATATACTGTCAATCTTCTGCAGGTACGCTAACTCGAAATCGAATTATAGGCTATCTAGCTATATCGAGTAGCTATATAGTGAGAGACGTAATATGTATGCCACCAAAGTCATTGTGTAAGACCAAGGTTACTTGGCAATTTTTCCTTGGTGAGGACGTATAGGTTCTGCATTCATTCTCAAAAAGGTTAGCAAATAACTCTCTGGAGAACTCGCAAGCAAATCAGCTAAAACACTATCCTAAGGAGTATCCAGAAAGTCTGCAATCTGGTTTCCACGAATTTTTACCTTCTGTTAAGTTACTCAAATCGACTTGGGGTAGTAAGACTAAATGATGTTTCCTAAGTTATCAAGATGCTGTAAAAATTTGAAAATTTTTGAAGCCTTCTAGCATGGTATTTGTATTTTTAGATCAACCCTGGGTAAAACTGTTAACTCTGAATAGTCTGTACAACTGAAATTTTTCGACCCTTATAAGTTGTTCAAACGAAAAATCGTTCAACATGAAAGTTGTAGAAAACTAAGTGATGATCGTACCCTAAAAATTTGAAATTTTTTTTTGACGTCTGGGTTGAGAGTTATAGTCAAAATACACCCTCTCTGGACACTCAGTTTTCCTGGTTGACATCACTCTGAATACCTGAGCATATCACCCCCATGGAATCCGAATTGAGCTTAGTGATGACTAGATGAATCGTTCCTTAATATCAGAGGGATCTTGTGTAAATTTTTGAGAATTTTTGAAGTAAGTTATCTTCAGTTTTGGCCATTTCTTTCACTGTCCAGAATTAGCCGTTCTTGTTACCATCAGCTGATCCATCGGTCTTTTGTTGGGACAGATGGAAGAGCTGCTGGTCGTTGACGCGTAGGGGCACGTGCACTCCGCTTGCCTGCACTGGGACGGGTTTCCCCGTCGTCTTTGGGAGCTTTTGAGTGCAGCCGGTTACCCCCAGCCACCGGTTTACGATGGCCACGAGTTTGTGGAGGACGGAGTTCGTCGCTGCAGTGTGACGATGGTGATTCCGCAGCACCCGCTCAACGGGTGGGAGCCGATCGTGACTCAGATGGTCGGTCACTACCTGCTGGACACTTGGGAGCTTACCGCCATGAGGGCGATGACCACTTTTTGCTCTTTTCACCCTCTAGAGGTGGTTCTGACTGCGTTCGGGTTGTTCCTTGCACCTGACCCGGCAGACCCGCTTTGGCTCGACCGGATGGCACACGTGGACGTGGTCGCTACCCTTGACCCGGTCGGGGCACTTCGGATGACCGCGATGTGCTTGGACGGCCTTTACAGGCTTCACACTTACTAGAGTTACGCCGTCGCTCAGTTGGTGGATCACGCTCAGGCCTTGCACCTGGCGGTCCAGCTGAGAGATGGGCAGCTTCAGGAGGCTAGTACCGAGCTCGAGAGCAGGGCTACTCTTATCGCCCAGCTCCACGGCCAGGTTCACGAGCTTCAGGACACTGTGTCGGATCGTGACGCTACGATCAACTTCTTGGAGGACCAGTTTCACGACCTGCAGCTTGAGTTGGACGAGGCCCAGGGGCAGCTCCACGCGATACAGCACGCGCAGGATGCCCTTCACGCACCTCCCGACGAGATGCAGGTGGACGAGGAGGAAGAGCCCCAGGAGATCGAGGGCGTTTCAGAGATGGACTCCGAGGACCAGGCGCCGCAGCCCGCACCGGTTGAGGTTCACACTCCCGCGGCGAGCGAGGCATCGGTCAACATGTAGACCGAGGCGCTGTTTCTTAGCTTTTGTAGACTCCTCTTAGTGTAGCCTACTTTTGGATCATGGCTACTAGGCTAACTTAGAGTTGAGTAACCCCCTTAGTACTGATGTTAGGAGTGACCAAGTAGAAATGAGAGAATGATGGATGTAATGAACCCCTAATGCTACTAGTGTAAATTATCAGTGATCTGTGAAAAGCTGAAAGCAGCAGCAAGTTCGAATTTTTACCCTCTTTTCCTTTCGGATTTAGCTCCTGAGTTGAATACTAAAGTTGTTCCAAATTTCCTCGGGAACATGCTCGCAAAATTTCAGCCCAAACGGATTAGTATCGCGGGAGATAATCGCAAATTACAGAAGCTCTGCTTTCTGTGAAACAGAAAAACCAGAGGAGGAGTAAATGAATTTTTCGACTAACCTACTCTGGAAATCTGACTTTGTGATGACTACCAAAGTTGTAGCTCATGAAATTATCTATCTCCTGTAAAAATTTCAAGTGTATATCATGTACGGAACTCCAGTTATGAGCATTTTTGTATCACTGGTTTTCTGCACGACGTGATTTAAGCAATTCTGAATATTTACATGTCATCTTGAGTTGAAATTCCCATTCGAGATGATGATAAGGATGAATCTAATGCGGGAGTACTCACATTTCAGACGGTGGGATCGACTCGAGGCACCCCTAGTGGTTTTGGAGCCGGGGGGAATGGCGATCCACCTCTACCTCCTCCACCAGTGGGTATTGCTGAGGTTCTTGCCGCCCAGACGGAGATTTTGCGGCAGCTGGTTCAAGCTCAGCAACAACCGCGGGGTGGGCATCATGCTCATCACGCACAAGAGGCGAGCTACCAAGATTTCCTCAGCACTCAGCCTCCGCTGTTCAATAAAGCGGATGAGCCTCTGGACGCGGACGCTTGAATTCGCACGATCGAGTCCAAGTTTTCTCTATTGACTACTAATGGGGATGTGAGTTCCCGATCTTCCGTCAGGTTCTGGATAACTCTCGTTGTAGGCGGAGCGAGACACACCGATCCGGCTTCAGATCCTAAGACCCGAATCCAGCAATCTTAGCACCACAACTCCTCTGGTTATCAACCGTGTCACAACCCGGTTGACCTCGCCAAGAAGGCTAATCCCTGCAAGCGCAACGAAGAACACAAGCAAGAACTCAAAAGAAATGCAGCTCAAATGAAGTGACTCTGCAGATCAATGACTAATCTCACGAGTTGGGGTTTCACAAACCGATGAACGGCGACAACTGTTCTTGACAGAATGAATCTAAGCAAAACCCAAGTAACCTAATGGCGGCTGCTGTGTATATATAAGAGAGAGGCTAGGGGGCGGCCAAGGGGGTGGCCGGGCAACCCTAGGGAGTACAAGGCCTTCGGGCCCAAAAATTGGCGTCGCTGCATCCAGGTAGATTCTGGTCGTCATGTTGTTTCGACGATTCCTGTCGACTCCGAGCGTATTTTGATATGGGATCAGTTGGGTTGGAAATCTTATCTCCTTAGCTTTCCAACGATATATAGAACGCCCCAAACGGAGCCCGTATGTGGCCTGGGCGTCCGTTTTTGTGAGGCCTGCTCCTGCAGTCCGAACCGGACTCGCGAATAAATCAGACTTCAATGTGGAGTGGGCTTTGAACTCTATCTTCACTTGGGCCTTGGTCATATGCGTATTGGTCATGTCCTCATGATTCTCCCCTTCTTGGTTTTGAGTCGTCCTCGACTCAAAGTCGCTGATGCTTGCGGAAGTAGTTGTTCCCATTCTTGACATGATCCTGCGTTGCTCCCCTTCTTGAAATTGAACCTGTTGTGACAAAACAAACAAAGAAGAACAAGAGGAACTCTGCGTGATAGGATTAGTCTTAAAATAGCCCTCTTTTTCATCTAATTGTTGCATAGCAAAAGGAGATTTCAGATTTGAACACATATAAACACGATGCACCATGTACTCTCGTTTACAATTATAATTGCCAATAAAGTGATATGTACATCGAGATAACCATGGCAATCCAACACATTTAAATTTCTCCTCCAAACTACTAAGTGCACACAAAGTATCAAACTCTATATAATCCAAAGTATTTAAAGAAGACAACAATGTCCTTTCATCCTTTTCTGTAGCAATTGGAATCAAATGTTTATTTTTAGCATAATTCTTTGGTTCCAAAACAAAAGGATCAGTTTCCTTCACAAGTTGTGCCACAGTGATATACATAGAACTATCACACAACTCTTCTTTATCACAAAATTCAGTAGAATATTTATCATGTGACAAAGTCAATTCAGATTTAGTGTCCACTAAATGTTGCTCTATTATAGCATGAGTGGTTGACAATTTCAGCATATCAAGAGAGCTCTTACCTGAGACAATTACCTGTTCATTCTCTATCACCTTGTCTTCTGTTTTAGATATATGCTGCAAAATATTAGGTCCAACAGAAGACAAAGCGATATCTTTAATTTGTACAAAATCAGATTTAGAGGAAGGCACTGTAACATCTGAAATAATCCATTCTTTTCTAAAAGGCTCATTCTTTCTTCTCTCTGCTCTTTCAAGATCAGCTTCTAAAATTTCAGTTGCGGTCATAGATTTAAGTGTAATTTTTCTTCCATTGTAGTTCAAAGAACATCTATTTGCAACCTTTTTATGTACCACATCATTTTTATTAATCCATGGCGTTCCTAGCAATAATTGACATGCTTGCATGGGTACTATATCAAAATCAGCACTACTCTTGTAAAAACCAATGCTAAATTCAATATGTGCAATTTCAGTTATCTTAATCTTATCGTAAGAATTTACCCATTGCATGTAGTATGGATGTGGATGTGGCTTTGTGGTCAGACCAAGCTTCTCGACTAGCTCTAAACTTGCAAGGTTGGTGCAAGTCTCACCATCAATGATGACTCGGCAACGTCGTTCCATCACGGCAAAGAAGGTCTGGAACAAATTGTTGAATTGATTTTTCTCCACTTTCTCCATTTGAGAACTCAACACTCGTTGAGCAATCTCAGTGTTTCCTGACATTGTTAGTAAGTAGACAAGAGAAAACACAAAAGGTTATCCCTATCAACTACTATATGTGGATGTGGATGGTGGAAACACAATCTCGCACGTCTTACCAAGCTCTTACAAGTGTTCTTACCAATGCAAAGCAGAGGATGGTACAACCGGTGGCTGGTTCGTGATACCTGTGAGGAAATGGTACCAAGATTGCAAGATCCTCTGGGTGTACTGATCTGAAGTAATATGTGGAGCTTCGGGGGGGCTTTATTTAGTAGCAAGGACTAGCACAATTGAAAATCAGATAGCAAAAATTGAATAAATATCCAAAGTACTTATCAATGTTGCTGGCCTAAACGTGTTCCTAGAACTAGTTCAAGCAAGCAAGCGACATATACCAAGCACAAAGGACACAAAAGGATGCAAGCACTTTTGATTTTTTTTCCTTTTTTTTGTGCGTCTCTTTTTTATGCACTTGCCTTTTTCTTTCTTTCTTTTTATATTCAAAAGTGCCACAAGAACAAGAGACAACTCAACACTATCACAAAATTGTTGTCTGTAAATTACAGATTTGCTACACAAACTTATACAGGCTGTTTGACAAATTTAGAGACTTCAACCACGAAAACTTACAACACGAAAGTTGTAGATCCTCCTTTTCTTTTTCTTTGCAATATATGGAAAGTCTCTTTTGGATAAAGGAAGTAGAAGATATTGACCCCGAAATACAGACTACTCAGAAATTTCTGGGTCACCAACAGATTGACTTCCAATACAGATTAGACGCAGATAACTATGTTTTCTGGAATTATCACAGTTGATAAAGTTGTAGATAATTTCACAAGCTTTCCAGAAAGTACTAGAACACAAAAATCCGAGTTCGTATGCGAGAGATATCAACAAAATACCGAACTGGACAGAGACAAGTCCGAACCGGACGTGATGACGGGATGGAAAAGGACACGGTGACACGATGCAAGACTCAAACCAATCTAAGAACTCGATCTAAACCAGCAACAAGACCACGACTATGGACACAAACTCAATGATGCGGACTCCGATATCAAAATATGCAATGGCTTAAAAGGGCTAATGGAATGGGAAAACAGCACGAACACAAAATTTTCTAGGGCCTTTTGGTGGACTGTGGGACAATGGCGAAATTGATGAAACTAAAGATAGATGTGAAACCTGACAGTAAACCTGAGTCTCTGAATACCAAATAATGGGGATGTGAGTTCCCGATCTTCCGTCAGGTTCTGGATAACTCTCGTTGTAGGCAGAGCGAGACACACCGATCCGGCTTCAGATCCTAAGACCCGAATCCAGCAATCTTAGCACCACAACTCCTCTGGTTATCAACCGTGTCACAACCCGATTGACCTCACCAAGAAGGCTAATCCCTGCAAGCGCAACGAAGAACACAAGCAAGAACTCGAAAGAAACGCAGCTCAAATGAAGTGACTCTGCAGATCAATGACTAATCTCACGAGTTGGGGTTTCACAAACCGATGAACGGCGACAACTGTTCTTGACAGAATGAATCTAAGCAAAACCCAAGTAACCTAATGGTGGCTGCTGTGTATATATAAGAGAGAGGCTAGGGGGGCGGCCAAGGGGGTGGCCGGGCAACCCTAGGGAGTACAAGGCCTTCGGGCCCAAAAATTGGCGTCGCTGCATCCAGGTAGATTCTGGTCGTCATGTTGTTTCGACGATTCCTGTCGACTCAGAGCGTATTTTGATATGGAATCAGTTGGGTTGGAAAGCTTATCTCCTTAGCTTTCCAACGATATATAGAACGCCCAAAACGGAGCCCGTATGTGGCCTGGGCGTCCGTTTTTGTGAGGCCTGCTCCTGCATTCCGAACCGGACTCGCGAATAAATCGGACTTCAATGTGGAGTGGGCTTTGAACTCTATCTTCACTTGGGCCTTGGTCATATGCGTATTGGTCATGTCCTCATCAATTACCCCTTGTTCCGAAGTGAACAAGACTCGCTATGCCGCGCAGCAGCTTCGCGGATCAGCTCGTATGTGGTGGGATCATTACCACGGGATGCTACCGGCTGATCATGTGGTGAATTGGAATGAATTCAAATTGGCTTTTCGAGATCATCATATTCCAGCTGGACTTCTTGACCGTAAGCTCAACGAGTTCTTGACTTTAACACAGGGCACTCGTACTGTGGTGCAGTATGCCCAAGTATTCCATCAATTGTGTCAATATGCTGGACATCACGCGGATACCGACGCTAAGAAGCGTGAACGCTTCCGTCGAGGTCTTAGCACCAAGTTACAAGAAAGGCTAAATCTTGTCCTTGCAGACTCTTTTAATGAATTGGTAAATATGGCTATCTCTCAGGAGGATCTTATTTCTGCACACCGCGCTGAAAAGAAGCGCAAGGCACCTACTGGACCCTCGAGTGCCTCTGCACCGAGGTATCGTATTGTGCAGAATAGCCCACCCGCACTCTCTCAGAAGGCCCCTCAGCCAGGGCGTTGGATTATTTGGCCTCCTCAACAGCAGCAGCAAACTCGATTCGGGTTTCCTCAGCAAGCTCGAATTGCACCTCAGCAGCAGCAGAACGGCCCTAGGCCGAATACTCAGCCAGCCGCTCGCCCTGATAATAATAACCGCTGTTTCAGATGCGGGAGTCCGGATGACTTTGCCAAGATGTGCCCCCAGGCGGGACAATCTCAAGGGCAGGCTTCTCGCAGAAATGATCAGCACAAGGGCAAGAGGCAAACCATTCAAGTCAGGCAGGGCCGACTTAACTTCACCAACCTTGCTGAACTACCCAAGGGAGCACCAATCATGTCGGGTACATTCTCTATAAACCAACACCCCACTGTTATCTTATTCGATTCTGGTGCATCTCATAGCTTCATTAGTTCTAAATTTGGAGCAAGGGTTGGGTTAGATTTCTGTCACACAAAAGGGTCATTCATGATATCTACTCCGGGTGGTAAAGTCGCATCAAACCAAATCGTTCATAATGCGCCACTTAGTTTGGGTAGTAAAACCATTCCTACCACCTTGATATTGTTGCCACTAGAAGGTATGGACATTATTCTAGGAATGGATTGGATGAAAAGACATGGGGTAATGTTAGATATCTCTTCCCGAGCCGTTGAATTAAATTCTCCAACTCATGGTCATTCGGTTCTATATTTACCTCATCACCAATGCAACAACTCTTGTGCCTATGCCACGAAAGATATTCGTCTCGAAGATATTCCGGTAGTCCGTGAGTATGCAGATGTTTTTCCGGACGATTTACCTGGTATGCCGCCAGACCGGGATATCGAATTTGTCATTGAACTTCAGCCTGGTACAGCACCTATTTCAAAAAGGCCGTACCGAATGCCGCCTAAAGAATTAGCTGGACTAAAAATCCAGCTACAAGAACTGTTGGACAAGGGTTTTATCCGCCCAAGTGCTTCACCTTGGGGCTGTCCAGCATTGTTCGTAAAGAAGAAGGATGATAGTCTGAGGTTGTGTGTCGATTACCGGCCTCTCAATGCGGTGACCATCAAAAATAAATATCCACTCCCCCGCATTGATGTACTGTTTGATCAGTTGGCTGGGGAAAAGATCTTCTCCAAGATTGATCTCCGTTCGGGGTACCATCAAATTAAAATCCGGCCTTGTGATATCCCCAAGACCGCCTTCTCAACCCGATATAGTCTCTATGAATATTTGGTTATGTCTTTCGGTCTCACCAATGCTCCGGCTTATTTTATGTATCTCATGAACTCGGTATTTATGCCGGAACTTGACAAGTTTGTCGTGGTCTTTATTGACGACATTCTGATCTATTCCAAAGATGAGGCAGAACATGAGCAACATCTGCGCATTGTTCTTCAACGTCTTAGAGATCATAAGCTGTACGCAAAATTTTCCAAGTGTGAATTCTGGCCGGACACAGTCAAATTTCTGGGTCATACTATATCTAGTGAAGGCATTTCAGTTGATCCCAGCAAAGTACAAGAAGTGATGGACTGGAAACCTCCTACTTCAGTTCATCAGATCCGCAGTTTTCTCGGCTTAGCGGGGTATTACCGCAGATTTATTCCGGACTTCTCCAGAATTGCTAAGCCCATGACAGAACTACTAAGGAAGGATGTCAAGTTTAAATGGAACGCAAAGTGTGATGAAGCATTCCATACTTTGAGAGCACATCTAACCACTGCACCAGTCTTGGCTCAACCTGACAACAATAAACCCTACGACGTTTATTGTGATGCTTCAGGCACTGGTCTTGGTTGTGTTCTAATGCAAGATAATCGGGTTATAGCCTATGCTTCCCGAGCTCTTCGGCCACACGAGCTAAATTATCCTACTCATGATCTTGAGCTAGCCTCAGTTATTCATGCTCTCAAGCTTTGGAGACATTATCTTATGGGCACTCATTGCAATATTTATACCGACCATAAGAGTCTCAAATACATTTTCACTCAAAGTGAGCTAAATATGAGGCAACGAAGATGGTTGGAATTAATCAAAGATTATGACCTGGAAGTTCATTATCATCCAGGCAAGGCTAATGTTGTAGCCGATGCGCTCAGTCGCAAGGTTCACTGCAATTGCCTTTCAGTGGAGTCGTACAATGACACATTGTGTGCTGAAATGCAAAAGCTGAAATTAGAAATCATCCCTCAAGGTTCTTTGAATCATATTTTGGTGGAACCGACACTTCACGACAAGGTCATCATGGCACAATTACAGGACAAAAGTGTTGGTATCATCAAGCAGAAGGTAGTAGAAGGTGAAAATAAATATAAGTGTTTCCGAGTGGACCATAAAGGAATTTTGTGGTTCGAGGATCGCCTAGTCGTTCCCAAGAATCCTGAGCTGCGGAAACAAATTCTGGACGAAGCCCATCTCTCTAAATTCTCTATTCATCCGGGTAGCACCAAGATGTACCAAGATCTCAGGAAAAATTTTTGGTGGACTCGCATGAAGAGAGAGATTGCCAAATACGTAGCAGAATGTGACACCTGTCAGAGAGTGAAAGCTAGTCACTTGAAAGTCGCCGGAACTCTCCAACCTCTACCAATTCCGTCTTGGAAATGGGAAGATATCAGCATGGATTTCATCGTGGGCTTACCAAATACTTCTCAGCATCATGATTCCATTTGGGTCATTGTTGATAGGCTCACGAAGACTGCTCATTTTATTCCAGTACATACTGAATATCGAGCCAAGAGATATGCTGAAATCTATATTGATCGGATTGTCTGCCTACACGGTATACCCAAAACCATTATATCGGATCGTGGTCCTCAGTTTGTGGCAAGGTTTTGGGAGCAACTCCACGAGGCTCTCGGAACCAAATTAATTCGTAGCTCAGCTTACCATCCACAGACTGACGGACAGACCGAAAGGGTGAATCAAATTCTTGAGGATATGCTTCGAGCATGTGTCATCCACTATGACAAGAACTGGGACAAGTGTTTATCCTTGGCTGAGTTTTCTTATAACAACAGCTATCAGGCCAGTCTGAAGATGGCACCATTTGAGGTCTTGTATGGTCGACGGTGTCGAACCCCTTTGAGTTGGTCCCAGACTGGGGAACGTCAAATATTTGGACCCGAATTAGTGGTCGAGGCTGAGGAGAAAGTAAAAATAGTACAAACTAATCTCCGAGCAGCCCAATCTCGGCAAAAGAGTTATTTTGATAAAAGAAGGGATCCTCTGAAGTTCATGGTTGGTAACCACGTCTATTTACGGGTGTCCCCAACTCGAGGCGTTCAACGTTTCGGAGTCAGGGGTAAGCTAGCACCTCGCTATGTCGGGCCATATGAAATCATTGAAGAATGTGGACCCGTGGCTTATCGTTTGCGACTTCCTTCACAGCTCGCCGCCATCCATAATGTTTTCCACATATCCCAACTCAAGAAATGTGTTCGAGTTCCTACGGAAACCATTGATCAACAGGAAATTTTAGTGGAGCCCGATCTCTCATATACCGAATATCCACTCCAAATTCTGGATCAAAAAGAGAGAGGTACTCGTCGAAAGGTGGTAAAAATGTAGAAAATTCAGTGGTCTCATCACACTGAAGAAGAAGCCACCTGGGAGACGGAGGATTATCTTAATCGACATTATCCGGGTTTCCTTAGCTCTACCTCAGGTATATCATTTTCCCCACCTCAATTCAATCATCCAATCTCGGGACGAGATTCTTTTTAAGGGGGGTAGGTTGTAACACCTCAGGTGTTAGCACATTTAAATACAATCAATGTACCTTAGTTAAAGTTAAAAAGAAAAATTTGAGAAATTAATTCAAAGAGAAAGGATCAAATAAAAGGCAAATCATACAAAGGAGTTAAAGGCAAAAGAAAAAGGAGTGAAAAGCTACTCAAAAATTAATTCAAATATGTCCACCAATTTTTAGTTGGCTCATGAGAGGTGTTTCAATTGACATGTGCTCAATTGAACTTCAGCCAAAATCAAGTCAAAAACTGAATAAAACTAAAGTCCTTTTGTGCAAATATGCAAATGTACCAATAGTTCAAAATGTGAGTGTCAAATGAAAATTTGCATAACAAAAAAGTTGTAGATCTTGAAAAGTTATGCAAAAATGGTATTCAACACTTTTCCATTTGAGCCCTCCAATTAGGAGATAATTTCAGTTTACCGAGGGGTCCCTGGAATTTCAGAAATCCTAAATAGGCCCTCACCTTCACCTCTCTCTCTCCCGGTGCTCTGTTTTCCCGCCGCCCGCCGTACGCCGCCGGTGGACTTCGTCCACCGCGCGCCCATGGCCAAATGGACCCGGGGAAACCGTTTAGCGCCACCTGGCCGCCCCTTGGCACCTCCTCGCGCGCACACGCGTCCCAGGCCCTTTCCCGAGCCGCCACGACACCCCCGGCCGGCGCAGCACCGCTGCCTCCTCCGCCCGCTCGCCATCGAGTCGCCCAGGGCCAAATCGACCGCCCCTAGTCACTGCATTCCTCCCCCAGGAGCTCCTTGGCCTATAAAGACCCCCAGCACCCCACAGTCGCGCCCCTTCTCCCTCTTCTTCCTCCTCCCGCCGCTCCGCCATGGCCGCCGAGATCCAGCTCTCGCGGACCGGCTAGCCCAGCCCCACATTGCCCCCTCCGACCACCGCAATAGCTTCGCCACCTCCCAGTTACGCTCCACGCGTGCGAAATCGAGCCCAAACCTCCTCCCGACGTCGTTCCCCTTTTTCGCCGCCGCCGGCGAGCTCAGGCTCACCGCGGATCGGCCGGCTCCGAAGAAGACCAAGCACGATAGCTACCCCAGAAGCTTCCACGAGCTCACGCGGTGCTCGTGCGCGCCTTGTTCCCCTACCCCGAGCCCTCTTTCACCTCCAGCGCCGGCGAACCGAACAACCGACACGCCATCAACGCCGACGAGCTCGAACCCGTGCACCAAACACTCGAACGTCGACCAGGGTAGGTGTTCCTCGATCCCTTCCCTCCCACGCGCCTCCCCGTGGCAGCCCCGGTAAGCCCTGCACCGCAGAACACCACCGGCAAGATGCCACGGCGGAGAAGGCCGGCGAAGGACCCGGTTGTAATTTCTTTTTTTCGTTTAAGGGTGTTTCTGCAAGTAATCCAGTGTATACCAGTGAACTTCTAAAATGCGAAACAAATCTCAAAAAAATCAGAAAAATGCAAACTCAACTGATCTGGAATCCTTGTAACAAAATCTACAAATTTTGTAAGATTCACATTTGCAGAAACTCAACCGAATTTAATCTAGGGAAAAGATTAAGAAAACCACCTTATGCATGTTCATGAAGTTCTGCTCATCAAATGACCTTGATTTTTGGATATGTTATCACTAATGGAATTTTAAGATCACAGTAAAAAGATGACACCAACCCAAAACAGTTATCATGTTGGAACAATCAAGATTCTCTAATCTGTTGTTAGCTTTCTTGATTTAATTCTGGAAAATATGCACATGAACTTACCTTGGAAATTTTACTGCGTGCATGTAAAACTAAAACACTGTTATTACCTAAATATCACATTTATTAGAGTTCATATGCTATATACCATGATTTATGCTTGTTTAATCAACTTAATTCCTCATATATAGTTCTTATACTCAGAAAAATCCATATTTATTTCTGGAGTCTCTTTTTAGCTCTGTTTTCCTGTCTAAAAATTTTGAGCTGCAGTTACTGAGTTTTGCTTTATTGAATAATCATGCTTAGCATCTCAGGGCTAGATTTACTATTTTTGTTCTGAGTAATCTACAATGTTCCTGATCATTATTTTTGGGCACGATCTTGTCTAGAGTATTCTCTACTTGTATTAAAAAGATCATAAGCAATACTGGTTAAATGCACCTTGAGAAATTTATGCAAACTCATGCTAAGTTCACTGAATAACTAATTTATTATAGTGAGTTAAATCTTGAAAAATTTTCTGGAGTATGTTTAACTTATGGCTAGTCTCTGGTAAAAATTTGAGAGCCATATCCCTAGTAAAACTCTCTGTAGAATTAATCTTAGTTAAAAGCTTGCTGTTTTTGTTCTTTTTATTACCTCAGTTACATAAGTGAATAAAATCTGGAAAAATTTCAGTGCTGAGTAGATGCTATGAAGTTGCTCTCGTAAAATTTGTAGCACCAGAACCCATATGAAACGTTCTGTACAAAAAGATGAAGTAACTAGAGTGATCTACTTGCATGAATAGTTATAGTTTTTGCTTATTGGTTAAATGCTGAAATCTATGCCATAAGTACTTAGTTTGAATCTGAGTTACTTTAGTGATTCATCACTAGCTCTTTAGTAGTTGTGTTGTTAAGGAATAATGAAAGCATGCTATGTGTTGAAATTAAAAATGAAAACCCAAAACCCCACTCATTCATGAATAAACGTAGTTATGTTTGCTACTCTATAAACGATTGCCCATGCAATGAAATGCGAAATCGTCACTAAATTAACTTTCGTTGGACTACAACTTTATCGTGAAGGAAAGAAATTGTTATCCATGAATAACTCATAATCTTGCATTGCATATAGAAACGGTTAATCTCGCGGACGGTGACTACGAATTGGTGCCCGCGGACTCTCGTGCGGAGCAGGAGATTAACCTGAACTGTGCTAACTTGTCTCAAGACCTGGGCCAAGCCCCAGAGGCTTTTCTGCCTGATAGTGCCCAAGAAGGCAAGCCCCGGAGCATAATCCCACTATTTTTCCGAATTATCATTCTGCTATCTATTTATTAATGTATGGTAATAGTTGGTTTTCTGCATTTAAGTTCTCTAGGCGTTGATCGAAAACCCTAGATGCATGATCCATAGGAACCTATGTTTGATACCGGATCTTTTTATCGACTAGTTGCCATGCTAAATAGGTACGGTAGAAGTCGAGTGGTTTCCTGCCTCTCGCGAGCAAATAGGAATTGTACTGACTTTAATTCCTGTTGAAATGTAAGGACAACGGGCGGGGTTGTGTAGTTGTGATACCCCGCTTGTGTAGTCAAAAGTGGCTAAGGTCGCGGTGTGTGGATCATTTCGTTAAGCGTTTGAAAGTACTAGCCACATACCGAGAAATATGGTAATAGGTAAGCTTAAGTACCTGATTGGACCGGCGAGTGGAACGATCTCGCACCCTCCTGGTAGAAGTAGGGTTTATTTTTATGTCGCGACGTACGGGTGCAGAGTGGTCGGACTCTGTAGTCGGGGAGGGTGTTCCGGATCCACGGACTGGAAAGAAAGGGGAAAAGTAGCGTGGGCGGGAGCGAAGTCAATCCCCATGCGTGTGGTCTAGGTTCCCCTGGCCAGGTTGAAATTCGATTCGGAATCGTCCGCCTCTCACGGCATGAGATTGCTTAATGATTTCGGTCACATAGAGTAACAAGCGGAACATGATGATGATAATGCTGCTGGTTGATTAAATGATTGCTCTACCATGTTTGTGTAGAGTTGGATGAAAACTTAGCGTGGTTAATCTAACTAGAAGATGGCTAAATAAAATCTAAAAATAAGGATCGACATTTAGTGGCATTTTTGGCAAAACAAACCCCACCAACCAAAAAGCCTTGCATGTCTAGTTATCGGACTAGGTTATATCCGGTGACGGGTCAGTCTTGCTGAGTATTAGTATACTCAGCCTTGCTTGTGGCACTATTTTTCAGGTACTAACTTTGAAGATCTGTTTGCAAGTCTTACTTGGCCTTGTACTCTGCCTCCGGGTTGGTCTGTTGAGTGGGATGGCCCTTCAGCTGGTGCTAATCACCCTCCCGCTGAGTGACGCATTCGTACGGGCTTTATTGATGCATCACATTATCTCGCTAGTTATCTTTACTACTTTCGCTGAACGTGAGACTTAAATAATTGAGTAGTTGGAACTCCGCAGTACTTTGCTACTCTGAACCTGGTTTATAATAAATTTCCTTTCCGCTGCAATCACTCTGAGTTGTATGAAATATTCTGTGTTGTAATCTCTGGGCTCACCTTCGTGTGAGTGTTGTCTGCTGATCCTGGAATAGCGTGGCTTTTATCAAGGCTTCACTCGAGGAACTACCGGTGAGTGCCAATTTGGGTCAGAGTTGCTTAGCAACAAAGATCAGTGCACCCGGGCCCAGTAGTTTTGGGTGGTTCCGCCACAACTCTGTAATGTAATGTATCTATAAAATGTTGTACTCTCTGGACTCACCTTCGTGTGGGTTGCATGTAAGCTTTGGGTTCGATCGACGCTCAGGTGGATTCTTCGGGACTTTACCCGACAGCACTGCCGAATTACTCCATTTGAAGTGCGTGTTAGCCAGGATTATCTTTAAGATGATGGTTAGCGCACTTGAGCCGGATTAATTAGGGCGGTACTGCCACATTCTTCAACTCATCAAAGGCCTTCTGACGCTCATCAGTCCATATGAATGCCACATTCTTCTCTAGCAAGGAAGTCAAAGGCTTCGCGATCTTGGAGAAATTCTCAATGAACCTCCGATAATATCCTGCTAAGCCCAGGAATGACCGGACTTCCTTCACTGTCTGTGGTGTCTCCCACTCGAGCACATCCTTCACCTTGCTCGGATCAACTGCAATACCTCCCTTGGAGATGATATGACCGAGGAATGGAACCTCGTCAATCCAGAACTCGCACTTGCTGAACTTGGCATACAACTGATGCTCCCTCAATCTCTGCAATACGAGTCTCAGATGCTCCTCATGCTCTTCTTCTGTCTTGGAGAAAATTAGAATATCATCAATGAAGATCACCACGAAGACATCTAGATAGTCCATGAAAACCATGTTCATCAAGTGCATGAAGAAAGCCGGAGCATTAGTCAAGCCGAAGGACATGACCGTGTACTCATATAGCCCGTACTTGCATGTGAATGCCGTCTTCGGAATATCCCCAGGATGGATCATCAGCTGAAAATAACCCGAATGAAGATCAATCTTCGAGAATATACGAGCACCTCGAAGCAGATCGAAGAGATCCTCAATACGGGGCAGTGGATGCTTGTTCTTGATAGTAACTGCATTCAACTCCCGATAATCGACACACATCCTCTTCGAGCCATCCTTCTTATGTACTAGCAACAATGGAAACGCCCAAGGAGAGAAGCTGTGACGGATATAGCCCTTGGCTAGCAACTCATCAATAGTCTTCTTAACTTCTTCATGCTCTATAGGTGCCATGCGGTAGGGCCGCTTTGCAATAGGAGCTGTGCCAGGCAAGAGATCAATAGAAAACTCGATGTCGCGTTTAGGTGGCATACCTGGCAAATCATCCAGAAAGACATCCGGGAATTCAGACACCACGCGAATACCATCCGTGGGTCTAGCCTCCATCTGATGAAGAAATCCAGAAGGCTCTGAAGCACTGACTGTCACCTCTTGGCCATCAGATGTTGACAAGTGAACTGTCCGCTGAGCACAATCAATACGGACTCCCCATCTGGTAAGGGTCTCCATGCCCAAAATCACATCTATCCCCGAGGAATCAATGACGATCAAACCAGTGCGGAATTCTACCCCCTTTATTGTGGCGGAACCACCCAAAACTACTGGGCCCGGGTGCACTGATCTTTGTTGCTAAGCAACTCTGACCCAATTTCGCACTCACCGGTAGTTCCTCGAGTGAAGCCTCGACAAAAGCCACGCTATTCCAGGATCAGCAGACAACACTCACACGAAGGTGAGCCCAGAGATTACAACACAAACCATTTCATACATCTCAGAGTGATTGCAGCGGAAAGAAAAATTTATTACAAACCATGTTCAGAGTAGCACCGTACTACGGAGTTCCAACTACTCAATTATTTAAGTCTCATGTTCAGCGGAAGCATTAAAGGATAACTAACGAAATAACGTGACGCATCGGTAAAGCCCGTACGAATGCGTCACTCAGCGGGAGGGTGATTAGCACTAGCTGAAGGGCCATCCCACTCAACCGACCAACCCGGAGGCAGAGTACAAGGCCAAGTAAGACTCGCAAACAGATCTTCAAAGTTAGTACCTGAAAAACAGTGCCACAAGCAAGGCTGAGTATACTAATACTCAGCAAGACTGACCCGTCTCCGGATATAACATAGTCCGATAACTAGACATGCAAGGCTTTTTGGTTGGTAGGGTTTGTTTGCCAAAAATGCCGCTAAGTGTTGATCCTTACTTTCAGGTTTTACTTAGCCAGATTCTAGTGGAATTAACCATTCTAAATTTGCAACTAACTCTACTCAAACATGGTAGAGCAACCATTTAATCAACCAGCAATATTATCATCATCCTGTTCCACTTGTTACTCTATGTGACCGAAATTATTACGCAATCTCATGCCGTGAGAGGCGGACGATTCCGAATCGAATTTCAACCTGGCCAGGGGAACCTAGACCACACGCATGGGGATTTACTTCGCTCCCGCCCACGCTACTTTTCCCCTTTCTTTCCAGTCCGTGGATCCGGGTCACCCTCCCCGACTACAGAGTCCGACCACTCTGCACCCGTACGTCGCGACAAAAACATAAACCCTACTTCTACCAAGAGGGTGAATGGTCGTTCCACTCGCCGGTCCAATCAGGTACTTAAGCTTACCGATTACCATATTTCTCGGTATGTGGCTAGTACTTTCAAACGCTTAACGAAATGAGCCACACACCACGACCTTAGCCATTTTTGACTATACCAGCGGGGTATCACCACTACACAACCCCGCCCGTTGTCCTTACATTTCAACAGGAATTAAAGTCAGTACAATTCCTATTTGCTCGCGAGAGGCAGGAAACCACTCGACTTCTACCGTACATATTTAGCATGGCAACTAGTCGATAAAAAGATCCGATATCAACATAGGTTCCTAGGGATCATGCATCTATGGTTTTCGATCAACGCCTAGAAAACTTAAAAGCAGAAAAACAAAATATTACAGTACATTAATAAATAGATAGCTGAATGATAATTCGGAAAATAGTGGGATTATGCTTCGGGGCTTGCCTTCTTGGGCACTGTCAGGCAGAAAAACTTCGGGGGCTTGGCCCAGGTCTTGAGACAAGTTAGTACAGTTCAGATTAATCTCCTGCTCCGCACGAGAGTCCGCGGGCACCAGTTCGTAGTCTCCGTCCGCGAGATTAACCGTTTCTATATGCAATGCAAGATTATGAGTTATTCATGGATAACAATTTCTTTCTTTCACGATAAAGTTGTAGTCCACGTAAGTTATTTTAGTGCCGATTTCACATTTCATTGCATGGGCAATCGTTTATAGAGTAGTAAGCATAACTATAGTTTTTCATGAATGAGTGGGGTTTTGGGTTTTCATTTTTAATTTCAACACATAACATGCTTTCATTATTTCTTAACATCACAACTACTAAAGAGCTAGTGATGAACACTAAAGTAACTCAGATTCAAAATAAGTAATTATGGTATAGATTTCAACATTTAACCATAAAGCAAAAACTATAACTAATCATGCAAATGGATTACTCTAGTTACTTCATATTTTTGTACAGAATGTTCCACATGGATTCTGATGCTACAAATTTTATGCAAGCAACTTCAAAGCATAAACTCAGTACTGAAATTTTTCCAGATTTTATACACTTATATAGCAGAGGTGATAAAAAGATTAAAAACGGCAAGCCATTAACAAAGATTAAATCTACAGAAAGTTTTACTAAAGATTTGCTTCTCAAATTTTTACCAGAGACTAGTCCTGAGTTAAACATACTCCAGAAAATTTTTCAAGATTTAACTCACTATGATAAATTAGTTATTCAGTTAATTTAACATGAGTTTGCATGAATTTCTCAAGATGCATCTGACCAGTATTGCATCTGAACTTTTTATCACAGGTAGAACATACTCTAAACAAGATCATGCCCAAAAATAATGACCAGAAACATTGCAGATTACTCAGAACAAAAATAGTAAATCTAGCCCTAAGATGTTAAGCATGATTATTCACCAAGGCAAAACTCTGTAACTGCAGCTCAAAATTTTTAGACAGGAACAAAGAGCTAAAAAGAGACTCCAGAAATAAACATGGATTTTTCTAAGCATAAGAACTATATATGAGGAATTAAGTTGATTAAACAAGCATAAATCATGGTATACAGCAAATGAACTCTAATAAATTTGAAATTTAGAGATTTGCAGGAATTCAGTGGCACAAGGCTGTAGTAAAATTTTCAGAGCAAGTTCATGCACATATTTTCCAGAATTAAATCGAGATTGCTAACAACAGATTAGAGAATCTTGATTGTTCTAACCTGATAACTGTTTTGGTTTGGTGTCATCTTTTTACTGTGATCTTGGCATCCCATTAGTTATAACATATCCAAAAATCAAGGTCATCTGATGAGCAGAACTTCATGAACATGCATAAGGTGATTTTCTCAATCTTTTCCATAGATTAAATTCGGTTGAGTTTCTGCAAATGTGAATGTTACAAAATTTGTAGATTTTGTTACAAGGATTCCAGATCAGTTGAGTTTGCATTTTTCCGATTTTTCTGTGATTTGTTTCGCATTTTAGAAGTTCACTGGTATACACTGTAAAACTTGCAGAGACACCCTTGAACGAAAAAAAGAAATTACAACCGGGTCCTTCGCCGGCCTTCTCCGCCGTGGCATCTTGCCGGTGGTGTTCTGCGGTGCAGGGCTTACCGGGGCTGCCACGGGGAGGCGCGTGGGGGAGAAAGGATCGAGGAACACCTACCCTGGTCGACGTTCGAGCGATTGGAGCACAGGTTCAAGCTCGTCGGCGTTGATGGCGGGTCGGTTGTTCGGTTCGCCGGCGCTGGAGGCGAAGGAGGGCTCGGGGTAGGGGAACAAGGCGCGCACGAGCACCGCGTGAGCTCGTGGATGCTTCTGGGGTAGCTATCGGGCTCGGTCTTCCCCGGAGCTGGCCGGTCCGCGGTGAGCCCGAGCTTGCCGGCGGCGGCGCAAAAGGGGAACGGCGTCGGAAGGGGGTTTGGGCTCGATTCCGCGCGCGTGGAGCGTAACTGGGAGGTGGTGAAGCTATTGCGGTGGTCGGAGGGGGCAATGTGGGGCTGGGCTAGCCGGTCCGCGCGAGCTGGATCTCGGCGGCCATGGCGGAGCGGCGGGAGGAGGAAGAAGGGGAGAAGGGGCGCGACTGCGGGGGTTCTGGGGGTCTTTATAGGCCACAGAGCTCCTGGGTGGGGAAAGGAGTGACTGGGGGCGGTCGATTCGGCCTGGGCGAGTCGACGGCGAGCGGGCGGAGCTGCAGCGGCGCTGCGCCGGCCGGGGGTATCGTGGCGGCTCGGGAAGGGGTCTGAGACGCGTGTGCGCGCGAGGAGGTGCCAAGGGGCGGGCCAGGTGGCGTTAAACGGTTTCCCCGGGTCCATTTGGCCGTGGGCGCGCGGTGGACGAAGTCCACCGGCGGCGTACGGCGGGCGGCGGGAAAACAGAGCACCGGGAGAGAGAGAGATGGAGATGGGGGCTCTTTTGTGATTTCTGAAATTTCCAGGGACCTCTCGGTAAACTAAAATTTTCTCCTAATTAGAGGGCTCAAATGGAAAAGTGTTGAATACCATTTTTGCATAACTTTTCAAGATCTACAACTTTTGTGTTATGCCAATTTTCGTTTGAAACTCACATTTTGAACTATTGGTACATTTACATATTTACACAAAAGGGCTTGAGTTTTATTCAGTTTTTGACTTGAATTTGGCTGAAGTTCAATTGAGCACATGTCAATTGAAACACCTCTCATGAGCCAACAAAAATTTTGTGCACATTTTTGAATTAAATTTTGAGTAGCTTTTCACTCCTTTTTCTTTTTCCTTTAATTTCTTTTGTATGATTTGTCTTTTATTTGATCCTTTCTCTTTAAATTAATTTCTCAAATTTTTCTTTTAACTTTAACTAAGGTACATTGATTGGATTTAAAGGTACTGACACCTGAGGTGTCACAACCTACCCCCCTTAAAAAGAATCTCGTCCCGAGATTGGATGATTGAATTGAGGCGGGGGAAAAAAAATGATATACCTGAGGTGGAGCTAATGAAACCCGGATAATGTCGATTAAGATAATCCTCCGTCTCCCAGGTGGCTTCTTCTTCAGTGTGATGAGACCACTGAATTTTATACATTTTTACCACCTTTCGACGAGTACCTCTCTCTTTGTGATCCAGAATTCTGAGTGGATACTCGGTATATGAGAGATCGGGCTCCACTAAAATTTCCTGTTGATCAATGATTTCCGTAGGAACTCGAACACATTTCTTGAGTTGGGATATGTGGAAGACATCGTGGATGGCGGCAAGTCGTGAAGGAAGTCGCAAACGATAAGCCACGGGTCCACATTCTTCAATGATTTCATAAGGCCCGACATAGCGAGGTGCGAGCTTACCCCTGACTCCGAAACGTTGAACGCCTCGAGTTGGAGACACTCGTAAATAGACGTGGTTACCCACCATGAATTTCAAAGGATCCCTTCTTTTATCGAAATAACTCTTTTGCCGGGACTGAGCTGCTCGGAGATTAGCTTGTACTATTTTGACTTTCTCCTCAGCCTCGACCACTAATTCGGGTCCAAATATTTGACGTTCCCCAGTCTGAGACCAACTCAAAGGAGTTCGACACCGTCGACCATACAAGGCCTCGAAGGGTGCCATCTTCAGACTGGCCTGATAGCTGTTGTTATAAGAAAACTCCGCCAAGGATAAACAATTATCCCAGTTCTTGTCATAATGGATGACACATGCTCGAAGCATATCTTCAAGAATTTGATTAACCCTTTCGGTCTGCCCGTCAGTCTGTGGATGGTAAGCTGAGCTTCGAATTAATTTAGTTCCGAGAGCCTCTTGGAGTTGCTCCCAAAACCTTGCCACAAACTGAGGACCACGATCCGATATAATTGTTTTGGGTATACCGTGTAGGCAGACAATTCGATCAATATAGATCTCAGCATATTTCTTGGCTCGATATTCAGTATGCACTGGAATAAAATGAGCAGTCTTTGTGAGCCTATCAACAATGACCCAAATGGAATTATGGTGCTGAGAAGTATTTGGTAAGCCCACGATGAAATCCATGCTGATATCTTCCCATTTCCAAGACGGAATTGGTAGAGGTTGGAGAGTTCCAGCAACTTTCAAGTGACTAGCTTTCACTCTCTGGCAGGTGTCACATTCTGCGACATATTTGGCAATCTCTCTCTTCATGCGAGTCCACCAAAAATTTTGTCTGAGATCTTGGTACATCTTGGTGCTACCCGGATGAATAGAAAATTTAGAGAGATGTGCTTCGTCTAGGATTTGTTTCCGCAAATCAGGATTTTTGGGAACGACTAGGCGATCCTCGAACCACAAAATTCCTTTATGGTCCACTCGGAAACACTTATATTTATTTTCACCTTCTACTACTTGCTGCTTGATGATACCAACACTTTTGTCGTGTAATTGTGCCATGATGACCTGGTCATAGAGTGTTGGTTCCACCGAAATATGATTCAAAGAACCTTGAGGGATGATCTCTAATTTCAGCCTTTGCATTTCAGCACACAATGTGTCATTATATGACTCCATTGATAGGCAATTGCAGTGAACCTTGCGACTGAGCGCATCGGCTACAACATTCGCCTTGCCCGGATGATAATGAACCTCCAGATCATAATCTTTGATTAATTCCAGCCATCTTCGTTGCCTCATATTCAGCTCACTTTGAGTGAAAATGTATTTGAGACTCTTATGGTCGGTATAGATATTGCAATGAGTGCCCATAAGATAATGTCTCCAAAGCTTGAGAGCATGAATAACGGCGGCTAGTTCCAGATCATGAGTGGGATAATTCAGCTCGTGCGGCCGAAGAGCTCGGGAAGCATAAGCTATCACCCGATTGTCTTGCATTAGAACACAACCAAGACCAGTGCCTGAAGCATCACAATAAACGTCGTATGGCTTATTGTTGTCAGGTTGAGCCAAGACTGGTGCAGTGGTTAGATGTGCTCTCAATGTATGGAATGCTTCATCACACTTCGTGTTCCATTTAAACTTGACATCTTTCCTTAGTAGTTCTGTCATGGGCTTAGCAATTCTGGAGAAGTCCGGAATAAATCTGCGATAATACCCCGCCAAGCCGAGAAAACTGCGGATCTGATGAACGGAAGTAGGAGGTTTCCAGTCCATCACTTCTTGTACTTTGCTGGGATCAACTGAAATGCCTTCACTAGATATAGTGTGACCCAAAAATTTGACTGTGTCCAGCCAGAATTCACACTTGGAGAATTTTGCGTACAGCTTATGATCTCTGAGACGTTGAAGAACAATGCGCAGATGTTGCTCATGTTCCGCCTCATCTTTGGAATAGATCAGAATGTCGTCAATAAAAACAACGACAAACTTGTCAAGTTCCGGCATAAATACCGAGTTCATGAGATACATAAAATAAGCCGGAGCATTGGTGAGACCGAAAGACATAACCAAATATTCATAGAGACCATATCGGGTTGAGAAGGCGGTCTTGGGAATATCGCAAGGCCGGATTTTAATTTGATGATAACCCGAACGAAGATCAATCTTGGAGAAAATCTTTGCTCCAGCCAATTGATCAAACAGTACATCAATGCGGGGAAGTGGATATTTATTTTTGATGGTCACCGCATTGAGAGGCCGGTAGTCAACACACAACCTCAGACTGTCATCCTTCTTCTTTACGAACAATGCTGGGCAACCCCAAGGTGAAGCACTTGGGCGAATAAAACCCTTGTCCAGAAGTTCTTGCAGCTGGATTTTTAATTCGGCTAATTCTTTGGGCGGCATTCGATACGGCCTTTTTGAAATAGGGGCTGTACCAGGCTGAAGTTCAATGATAAATTCGATATCCCGGTCGGGCGGCATACCAGGTAAATCATCCGGAAACACATCTGCATATTCACGGACTACCGGAATATCTTCGAGACGAGTATCTTTCATGGCATAGGCACAAGAGTTGTTGCATTGGTGATGAGGTAAATATAGAACCGATTGACCATGAGTTGGAGAATTTATTTCGACAGCTCGGGAAGTGATATCTAACACTACCCCATGTCTTTTCATCCATTCCATTCCCAAAATAACATCAATTCCTTCTAGTGGTAATAGGATTAACTCGGTTGAAATCGTTCTACTACCCAACTTGAGCGGTGCTGTTCTAACCATTTGGTTGGATGCTATTTTACCACCAGGAGTAGATATCATATAAGAGCCTTTGGTGTGGCAAAAATCTAAACCAACTTTTGCTCCAAACTTAGAATTAATGAAGCTATGAGATGCACCAGAATCGAATAAGATAACTGCGGGGGTGATGGTTTATAGAGAATGTACCCGACATGATTGGTGCTCCCTCGGGAAGTTCAGCAAGATTGGTGAAGTTAAGTCGGCCCTGCCTGACTTGAATGGTTTGCCTCTTGCCCTTATTCTGATCGTTCCTGCGAGAAGCCTGCCCTTGAGTTTGTCCCGCCTGGGGGCACATCTTGGCAAAGTGATCTGGACTCCCGCATCGGAAACAGCGGTTATTGTTATCAGGGCGAGCGGCTGGCTGAGTATTCGGCCTAAGGCCGTTCTGCTGCTGCTGAGGTGCAAATCGAGCTTGCTGAGGAAACCCGAATCGAGTCTGCTGCTGCTGTTGAGGAGGCCTAATAATCCAACGCCCTGGCTGAGGGGCCTTCTGAGAGGATGCGGGAGGGTTATTTTGCACAATACGATACCTCGGTGCAGAGGCACTCGAGGGTCCAGCAGGTGCCTTGCGCTTCTTTTCAGCGCGGTGTGCAGAAATCAGATCCTCCTGAGATATAGCCATATTCACCAATTCATTGAATGAGTCTGCTCGGACAAGATTTAGCCTCTCCTGTAGCTTGGTACTAAGGCCCCGACGGAAGCGTTCACGCTTCTTAGCGTCGGTATCCGCGTGATGTCCAGCATACTGACACAATTGATGGAATACTTGGGCATACTGCACCACAGTACGAGTGCCCTGAGTCAAGGCCAAGAACTCGTTGAGCTTACGGTCAAGAAGTCCAGCTGGAATATGATGATCTCGAAAAGCCAATTTGAATTCATTCCAATTCACCACATGATCAGCCGGTAGCATCCCGTGGTAATGATCCCACCACATACGAGCTGATCCGCGAAGCTGCTGCGCGGCATAGCGAGTCTTGTTCGCTTCGGAACAAGGAGTAGTCAATAGAGAAAACTTGGACTCGATCGTGCGAATCCAAGCGTCAGCGTCCAGAGGCTCATCCGCTTTATTGAACAGCGGAGGCTGAGTACTGAGGAAATCTTGGTAGCTCGCCTCTTGTGCGTGATGAGCATGATGCCCACCCCGCGGTTGCTGCTGAGCTTGAACCAGCTGCCGCAGAATTTCCGTCTGGGCGGCAAGAACCTCAGCAATACCCACTGGTGGAGGAGGTGGAGGTGGATCGCCATTCCCTCCGGCTCCAAAACCACTAGGGGTGCCTCGAGTTGATCCAACCATCTGAAATGTGAGTACTTTTGCATTAGGCTCATCATTATCATCATTTCAAATGGAATATACAACTCAAATGACATGGAAATACTGGAAGTTGCTTAATCAGGTTGTGCAGCAAAACCAGCGATACGAAAACGCTCATAACTGGAGTTCGGTACATGATATGGACTTGAAATTTTTACAAGAGATAGGAAATTTCATGATCTACAACTTTGGTAGTCATCACAAAGTCAGATTTCCAAAGTAGGTTAGTCGAAAAATTCAATTACTCCTCCTCTGGTTTTTCTGCTTCACAGAAAACAGAGCTTCTGTAATTTGCGATTATCTCCTGCAATACCAATCCGTTTGGGCTGAAATTTTGCGAGCAGGTTCCTGATGAAATTTGGAACAACTTTGGTATTCAACTCAAGAGCTAAATCAGAAAGGAAAAGAGGATAAAAATTCGAACTAGCTGCTGCCTTCAGCTTTTTGCAGATCACTGATAATTAACACTAGTAGCATTAGGGGTTCATTACATCCATCGTTCTCTCATTTCTACTTGGTCACTCCTAACATCAGTACTAAGGGGGTTACTCAACTCTAAGTTAGCCTAGTAGCCATGATCCAAAAGTAGGCCACACTAAGAGGAGTCTACAAAAGCTAAGAAACAGCGCCTCAGTCTACATGTTGACCGATGCCTCACTCGCCGCGGGAGTGTGAACCTCAACCGGTGCGGGCTGCGGCGCCTGGTCCTCGGAGTCCATCTCTGAAACGCCCTCTATCTCCTGGGGCTCGTCCTCCTCGTCCACCTGCATCTCGTCGGGAGGTGCGTGAAGGGCATCCTGCGCGTGCTGTATCGCGTGGAGCTGCCCCTGAGCCTCGTCCACCTCAAGCTGCAGGTCGTGAAACTGGTCCTCCAGGAAGTTGATCGTAGTGTCACGATCCGACACAGTGTCCTGAAGCTCGTGAACCTGGCCGTGGAGCTGGGCGATAAGAGTAGCCCTGCTCTCGAGCTCGGTACTAGCCTCCTGAAGCTGCCCATCTCTCAGCTGGACTGCCAGGTGCAAGGCCTGAGCGTGGTCCACCAACTGAGCGACGGCGTAACTCTGGTAAGTGTGAAGCCTGTAGAGGCCGTCCAAGCACATCGCTGTCGTCCGAAGTGCCCCGACCGGGTCAAGGGTAGCGACCACGTCCACGTGTGCCATCCGGTCGAGCCAAAGCGGGTCTGCCGGGTCAGGTGCAGGGAACAACCCGAACGCGGTCAGAACCACCTCCAGAGGGTGCGAAGAGCAAAAGGTGGTCATCGCCCTCATGGCGGTAAGCTCCCAGGTGTCCAGCAGATAGTGACCGACCATTTGAGTCACGATCGGCTCCCACCCGTTGAGCGGGTGCTGCGGGATCACCATCGTCACACTGCAGCGACGAACTCCGTCCTCAACAAACTCGTGGCCATCGTAAACCGGTGGCTGGAGGTAACCGGCTGCACTCAAAAGCTCCCAAAGACGGCGGGGAAACCCGTCCCAGTGCAGGCAGGCGGAGTGCACGTGCCCCTGCGCGTCAACGACCAGCAGCTCTTCCATCTGTCCCAACAAAAGACCGATAGATCAGCTGATGGTAACAAGAACTACTAACTCTGGAACAGTGAAAGAAATGGCCAAAACTGTAGAGAACTTGCTTCAAAAATTCTCAAAAATTTACACAAGATCCCTCTGATATTAAGGAACAATTCACCTAGTCATCACTAAGCTCAATTCGGATTCCATGGGGGTGATATGCTCAGGTATTCAGAGTGATGTCAACCAGGAAAACTGAGTGTCCAGAGAGGGTGTATTTTGACTATCACTCTCAACCCAGACGTCAAAAATTTTTCAAATTTTTATGGTAAGCTCATCACTTAGTTGTCTACAACTTTCATGTTGAACGATTTTTAGTTTGAACAACTTATAATGGTCGAAAAATTTCGTCTGTATAGACTGTTCAGAGTTAACAGTTTTACACAGGGTTGATCCAAAAATACAAATACCATGCTAGAAGGCTTCAAAAATTCTCAAATTTTTACAGCAGCTTGATAACTTAGGAAACATCATTTAGTCTTACTACCCCAAGTCGATTTGAGTAACTTATCAGAAGGTTAAAATTCGTGGAAACCAGGTGGCAGACTTTCTGGATACTCCCTAGGATAGTGTTTTAACTGATTTGCTTGCGATTTCCCCAGAGATTTATTTGCTAATCTTTTTGAGAATGAATGCAGAACATATACGTCCTCACCAAGGAAAAATCGCCAAGTAATCTTGGTCTTACGCAATGACTTTGGTGGCATACATATTACGTCTCTCACTATATAGCTACTCGATATAACTAGATAGCCTGTAATTCGATTTCAAGTTAGCGTACCTGCAGAAGATTGACAGCATATAAAATGAACCTCTCGTGCCAGCACTCACGAAAGCGTCCCCATACATTACCGATCATTATAGAATCGGCATCCATACTATTACCGCCGTATGGACAACGTTAAGCATACGTTATCGAAACAACGTATTGACTGAGTACCGTCTTTGACGGGGAATTGAATTCCAATTTCGAACCATTACTCCCCATATACTCAACCGAAGTTGGTATATGGGCAGCAGCTCAAGTAGGCCACTGCTTGAGCTTCAGCGTTCGGCTCGCATCACCGACGGGAAGGTCAGACTCCCTCAGCTGACTGAGTAAGCATACCTTCATAGCGACGATGTAGTTGCAGAATTTAAATTGCGGAATTTAAATACTGAAAAGTAATGTGCTGGAAGTTAGCCATACAAAATAAGCCACCTGATTATACCCATAAGATCCCCTAGGGCTTTACGTCCTAGACTTGTCCTTGGAGATCCTAAACTCTTTCAAAAACTTTAGTAGTTTTGAAGTCAAGTTTTGATTTATTGTTTTGAAAACCGAGGCTGTCATCTCTGGTAGGCTGTCTGCGAGCTCTGATGCCAGCTGTGGCGGAACCACCCAAAACTACTGGGCCCGGGTGCACTGATCTTCGTTGCTAAGCAACTCTGACCCAATTTGGCACTCACCGGTAGTTCCTCGAGTGAAGCCTCGATAAAAGCCACGCTATTCCAGGATCAGCAGACAACACTCACACGAAGGTGAGCCCAGAGATTACAACACAAACCATTTCATACATCTCAGAGTGATTGCAGCGGAAAGAAAAATTTATTACAAACCATGTTCAGACTAGTGAAGTACTAAGGAGTTCCAACTCCTCAAATTATTCAAGTCTCAAAGTTCAGCGGAAGCATTAAAAGATAACTAACGAAATAACGTGACGCATCGGTAAAGCCCGTACGAATGCGTCACTCAGCGGGAGGGATGATTAGCACTAGCTGAAGGGCCATCCAACTCAACCGACCAACCCGGAGGCAGAGTACAAGGCCAAGTAAGACTCGCAAACAGATCTTCAAAGTTAGTACCTGAAAAACAGTGCCACAAGCAAGGCTGAGTATACTAATACTCAGCAAGACTGACCCGTCTCCGGATATAACATAGTCCGATAACTATACATGCAAGCTTTTTGGTTGGAGAGGTTTGTTTGCCAAAAAAAATGCCGCTAAGTGTTGATCCTTACTTTCAGGTTTTACTTAGCCAGATTCTAGTGGAATCAACCATTCTAAGTTTGCAACTAACTCTACTCAAACATGGTAGAGCAACCATTTAATCAACCAGCAGTATTATCATCATCCTGTTCCACTTGTTACTCTATGTGACCGAAATCATTAAGCAATCTCATGCCGTGAGAGGCGGACGATTCCGAATCGAATTTCAACCTGGCCAGGGGAACCTAGACCACACGCATGGGGATTGACTTCGCTCCCGCCCACGCTACTTTTCCCCTTTCTTTCCAGTCCGTGGATCCGGCACACCCTCCCCGACTACAGAGTCCGACCACTCTGCACCCGTACGTCGCGACATAAAATAAACCCTACTTCTACCAGGAGGGTGCGAGATCGTTCCACTCGCCGGTCCAATCAGGTACTTAAGCTTACCGATTACCATATTTCTCGGTATGTGGCTAGTACTTTCAAACGCTTAACAAAATGAGCCACACACCTCGACCTTAGCCATTTTTGACTATACCAGCGGGGTATCACAACTACACAACCCCGCCCGTTGTCCTTACATTTCAACAGGAAAAAAAGTCAGTACAATTCCTATTGCTCGCGAGAGGCAGAGAACCACTCGACTTCTACCGTGCCTATTTAGCATGGCAACTAGTCGATAAAAAGTTCCGGTATCAAACATAGGTTCCTATGGATCATGCATCTAGGGTTCTCGATCAACGCCTAGAGAACTTATATGCAGAAAACCAACTATTACCATACATTAGTAAATAGATAACAGAAGGGTAATTCGGAAAAAAAATAGTGGGATTATGCTCCGGGGCTTGCCTTCTTGGGCACTGTCAGGCAGAAAAACTTCGGGGGCTTGGCCCAGGTCTTGAGACAAGTTAGTACAGTTCAGATTAATCTCCTGCTCCACACGAGAGTCCGCGGGCACCAGTTCGTAGTCTCCGTCCGCGAGATTAACCGTTTCTATATGCAATGCAAGATTATGAGTTATTCATGGATAACAATTTCTTTCCTTCACGATAAAGTTGTAGTCCACGTAAGTTAATTTAGTGCCGATTTCACATTTCATTGCATGGGCAATCGTTTATAGAGTAGTAAGCATAACTATGGTTATTCATGAATGAGTGGGGTTTTGGGTTTTCATTTTTAATTTCAACACATAACATGCTTTCATTATTTCTTAACATCACAACTACTAAAGAGCTAGTGATAAACACTAAAGTAACTCAGATTCAAAATAAGTAATTATGGTATAGATTTCAGCATTTAACCATAAAGCAAAAACTATAACTAATCATGCAAATGGATTACTCTAGTTACTTCATATTTTTGTACAGAATGTTCCACATGGATTCTGATGCTACAAATTTTATGCAAGCAACTTCAAAGCATACACTCAGTACTGAAATTTTTCCAGATTTTATACACTTATATAGCAGAGGTGATAAAAAGATTAAAAACGGCAAGCCATTAACAAAGATTAAATCTACAGAAAGTTTTACTAAGGATTTGGTTCTCAAATTTTTACCAGAGACTAGTACTGAGTTAAACATACTCCAGAAAATTTTTCAAGATTTAACTCACTATACTAAATTAGTTATCCAGTTAACTTAACATGAGTTTGCATAATTTTCTCAAGATGTATTTGACCAGCATTGCATCTGAACTTTTTATCAAGGGTAGAACATACTCTAAGCAAGATCATGCCCAAAAATAAAGATCAGAAACATTGTAGATTTCTCAGAACAAAAATAGTAACCCTAACCATAAGATGCTAAGCATGATTATTCGACAAAGCCAAACTCAGTAACTGCAGCTCAAAATTTTTATATAGGGACACAGAGCTAAAAAGAGACTCCAGAAATAAATATGGATTTTTCGGAGCATAACAACTATATATGAGGAATTAAGTTGATTAAACAAGCATAAATCATGGTATATAGCAAATGAACTCTAATAAATTTGAAATTTAGAGACTTACAGGGATTCAGTGGCACAAGACTGTAGTAAAATTTTCAGAGCAAGTTCATGTACATATTTTCCAGAATTAAATCGAGAGTGCTAACAACAGATTAGAGAATCTTGATTGTTCTAACCTGATAACTGTTTTGGTTTGATGTCATTTTTTTACTGTAATCTTAGCATCCCATTAGTTATAACATATCCAAAAATCAATGTCATTTGATGAGCAGAACTTCATGAACATGCATAAGGTGATTTTCTTAATCTTTTCCCTAGATTAAATTCGGTTGAGTTTCTGCAAATGTGAATGTTACAAAATTTGTAGATTTTGTTACAAGGATTCCAGATCAGTTGAGTTTGCATTTTTCTGATTTTTCTGTGATTTGTTTCGCATTTTAGAAGTTCACTGGTATACACTGTAAAACTTGCAGAGACACCCTTGAACGAAAAAAAGAAATTACAACCGGGTCCTTCGCCGGCCTTCTCCGCCGTGGCATCTTGCCGGTGGTGTTCTGCGGTGCAGGGCTTACCGGGGCTGCCACGGGGAGGCGCGTGGGGGAGAAAGGATCGAGGAACACCTACCCTGGTCGACGTTCGAGCGATTGGAGCACAGGTTCAAGCTCGTCGGCGTTGATGGCGGGTCGGTTGTTCGGTTCGCCGGCGCTGGAGGCGAAGGAGGGCTTGGGGTAGGGGAACAAGGCGCGCACGAGCACCGCGTGAGCTCGTGGATGCTTCTGGGGTAGCTATCGGGCTCGGTCTTCCCCGGAGCTGGCCGGTCCGCGGTGAGCCCGAGCTCGCCGACGGCGGCGCAAAAGGGGAACGGCGTCGGGAGGGGGTTTGGGTTCGATTCTGCGCGCGTGGAGCGTAACTGGGAGGTGGCGAAGCTGTTGCGGTGGTCGGAGGGGGCAATGTGGGGCTGGGCTAGCCGGTCCGCGCGAGCTGGATCTCGGCGGCCATGGCGGAGCGGCGGGAGGAGGAAGAAGGGGAGAAGGGGCGCGACTGCGGGGGTTCTGGGGGTCTTTATAGGCCACAGAGCTCCTGGGTGAGGAAAGGAGTGACTGGGGGCGGTCGATTCGGCCTGGGCGAGTCGACGGCGAGCGGGCGGAGGAGGCAGCGGCGCGGCGCATGGCTGGGGGCGTCGTGGCGGCTCGGGAGCGGCCTGGGACGCGTGTGGGCGTGGGAGGGCGCCAAGGGGCAGGCCAGGTGGCGCTAAACGGTTTCCCCGGGTCCATTTGGCCGCGGGCGCGCGGTGGACGAAGTCCACCGGCGGCGTACGGCGGGCGGCGGGAAAACAGAGCACCGGGAGAGAGAGAGATGGAGATGGGGGCTCTTTTGTGATTTCTGAAATTTCTAGGGACCTCTCGGTAAACTAAAATTTTCTCCTAATTAGAGGGCTCAAATGGAAAAGTGTTGAATACCATTTTTGCATAACTTTTCAAGATCTACAACTTTTGTGTTATGCAAATTTTCATTTGAAAATCACATTTTGAACTATTGGCACATTTGCATATTTGCACAAAAGGACTTTAGTTTTATTCAGTTTTTTTTGACTTGATTTTGGCTGAAGTTCAATTGAGCACATGTCAATTGAAACACCTCTCATGAGCCAACAAAAATTTTGTGCACATTTTTGAATTAAATTTTGAATAGCTTTTCACTCCTTTTTCTTTTTTTCTTTAATTTCTTTTGTATGATTTGTCTTTTATTTGGTCCTTTCTCTTTAAATTAATTTCTCAAATTTTTCTTTTAACTTTAACTAAGGTACATTGATTGGATTTAAAGGTGCTAACACCTGAGGTGTCACAGACAGCTGCGGCTGGACCCAGGATGAAGTTGTGCCGCGTCGTGAAGTGTATCCCGCTTTCGAAAGCGGGGTTGACAATGGCAAAGCGGTCGCTAAGGAGCTCCATCCCGAGTGGTGCGAGCAAGGTTCGGGGGGCGTCGGCGCCCCCATCACTGCTGGAGTAGGGCCGACTGCGGCCGGCCCGCAAGCCGAGAAGGAGGTGGAGGCCGCCCAAGGCCTGAGCCATGTGTGCACATGCGCAGGGGGTGGGTGAAGGGGGTGACACCTCCGCTCCCGGGACTTGGGGCCAAAGCGGCCATGCCTTTGAGGCCGAGTTTCAAGTTGCCCTAGAGCGGCGGGTAAGTTCTTGATCTTGCTTGGTTTTTTTGTAGTTGCACTTTTAGTGCCGTGCCAAGAGCCTTTGCATTCTGGTGTGCAGGAAGGCATCGCTCAGCGACGCCAAGAGAAAGGTGGATGTGGCGGAACCACCCAAAATAAACGGGGTCTGACTGCGCTAATCATCATTGCGAGGCAACTCCGATCTAACTCGCACTACAATAGTAGTTCCTCGAGTAAAGTCTCGATTAAAGCCACGGTATCCGGGATCGAAACAGGCAACACTCGCACGAAGGCGAACCCAGAGAGTACGACACAAAACATCTCATACATCACAGAGTTTGCTGCAGAATTTAATTATTACAAAACATTTCTGAAAATAAGACAAGTACTACAGAGATCTTATGTACAATAGTTCATCAGAGTTCATATTTGCAGTGGAAGGATGAAAATAGTTAACGATATAATGATGTCACGATAAAGCCCGTACGATACATCAATCTGTAGAGTTAGTGTTGGCCGGGAAAACAACCCATTCCACAGACCAACCCGAAGGTAAAGTAGTTAAACCAGCAAATCTATCATCCAGAGCATTACCTGAAAACAAAGCCACAAGCAAGGCTGAGTATACTAATACTCAGCAAGGCTTACCCGTCAATGGATATACTTAGTCCACTTAACTAGACATGCAGGGCTTTTTGGCTAGAGGGGTTTGTTTTACCGGAAAGCAACTAAGAGTAGGTCCTTAATTTCAGATTTTAGCCTTCCATATTCTAGTTCATTTAACCATTCTAGATGAGCATCTATTTCTAAACAAGTATGGTAGGAAAAACATTAATCATACAACAGTATTATCATCATCAGATTCCACTTGTTACTCTATGTGACAGAAATTGTTAAGCAGTCTCAAACCGTGGGAGGCGGACGATTTGAATCGAGTTTCTTAACCTTGTAAGGCAAATCTAACTCACACGTATGGGGAACTACGCCACCCATACAACTTTTCCCCTTTCTTCCTAGATCGTGGATTAGGGCCACCCACCCAGAGTACAAGAGGTCCACGCACCACGGACACTACCGGGCCGATTCTGCTCTTGCACTTGCCATTAGACGGGACCGATGTTAGACGGGTGGGAGAAGTCCACTCGCCGGTCAAATCAGGCACCGAGCTTACCGATTACCATATTCTCGGCATGTGGCTAGTTCGTTCACATGCTTAATGAAATGTGCCACACACCGTGACCTTAATAAATTTTCCACTACACCGACGAGGTATCACAACTACACAACCCTGCCCGTTGTCCTTATATTGCAATAGTAAGTAAAGTCAATCAACTCCTATGATCTCGCGAGAGGCAGGAAACCACTCGACTTTTACTGGTCCTAGTTAGCGGGGCAACTAGTCGAAATAAACTAAGGTGAACAGTATATAGGTACCTAGGAGTATGTAACTATGGTTTCAACCAACTCCTAAGAACGTAAATGCGCAAATAAAATTATTACGACACATATCAAATACTTAGATGTAAATATGAGCGAAAATAAAGGGTTCATGCACCGGGGCTTGCCTTCCTTAGCAAAGTTAGCCTTGGGCTCTTCCGAATATTGGTCCGGGTCTTGATTAAATTCAATTAGATTCAAATCAGTTAAACTCAAATTAGATTCATGCTTTTCAATCTCGGACTTGGGAATAGACTTGGAAGTTCCATCAGCGGGAGCGGTTGGTTATATATGAATGCAAAATGATCTTTGTTACAACACGATACAAATACTTTTGTTTCCTTCATGATAAAGTTGCAGTCCAATAAAAGTGTTTCTTAGGTGATGTACTTGTTTAACTTGTTTTACTGGGCAGTCATTTATAGAGTAGTTAGTGTATTTACTTTACTTCATTAAATGAACTGGGTGGCAGTTTTAAATTTCTAGACAAAACACACAAGGATAATTGCCATAAATCAAAAGAGAAGCTAGAATCAAGTTCTAGTGCTGAAAATTTTACACAAAACAGTGGACATACTCTAGAGCTTACAGTAAAAATTTCAGGTAAACCAGTAAGATATGCAGTCATGAAAAATGATTGAAAAAGGGAAGGGTAGAACCAAACTAAATTTGTACAGACTGTGTCGGTGTTTACCGCCAAGCTTGCTTAGGGATATCCTTGGCAGTAAGGTTTGTAGGTAGGGATCGACTGTTCTGGAACTCGATGGTACAAGGAACACAAAGATTTAGACAGGTTCGGGCCGCGAGTTTTTGTAATACCCTACGTCCTGTATGGTTGTTTGTATTGCCTTAGGTGTTTATGATGTTTGGAGGGGGTCCTTGCCCGCCCTTATATATCCGGGGGGACAGGGTTACATGGAAAGTCCTAGCCGAGTACAGTTGGAGTCCTACTACAACACAATCAGGTAGTTTCCTTTGTACTGCAGCTAGTTCTATGCCCATCCGGGTAGTTACAAAAGAGGTAAGGTATCTATCCCTTACTCTAGAATATTCTATGCCTATAAGCAGTCCCACTGCCTCGGGTCTGACAAGCCCCCGAGCTCTTCGTAGTCGAGTCCTGCAGGCGTCGAGTACTTGGCTTATTATTTCATGTGTTTTACCAATAATGTTAAGAAATGCTTGTTTTATTTATATCCCATGCTCCAATAATGTGTTGCTAGTGATTTTTGAACCATGTGTTGTTTATGTTATGAGTAGCACTGTATAAATTTTGTTGGACCAATACTAGTCTTTAACCTGGGTTCTTAAATATTTTGATATTTAATGTTTGATCCATGTTTGTTTGGTGAGATTTGCTCCTATTAATTTTTGTAACTAAAATTTTTTATGCTAGCCTCTACTAGCTATGTGAATGAAATCATGTTGTCTAATTAATTAATTTTGGTAAAATACTACTCCACTAATGTTTACTAAGTTTAGGTTAAACTGATTGAATGTTGAATCATGTTATATTTGCATTAAGGTCTAAGTTGATTGACTTCTTGTCGGGTGCCACAATTAGGGACACCCTAATTGGGGTACTAAGATCGCTTTAAAAAACACAAACACCTGTTAAAGCAACTGGGCCCACGAAGGCCCACGACCTGCTTCCCGTCCGGAAGAAAGGAAAGGACTCAAAGAAGCCCAGCGTGCGGCCCATTCACATTCCCCTCGAACCCACTGACCAATCTCCGCCTCGTTCGAGGGTCCCTCTCGGTTCCGCTGGGCAATCTCCGTCTCGCTCGAGGGTAGCGAAACTACCCCCGAGCCGAAAACCAATCTCTGCCTTGCTCGAGGGTAGCGGATATACCCTCAAGCGGGTAACTCATTCTCCGCCTCGCTCGAGGGTAGCGGATCTACCCTCGAGCGGTGTCTCATCTCTCGCCTCGCTCGAGGCCGTCCTTCGGCACAAAGGACAAACGGCTCCGCCGCCCAACCGCTCGCCGTATGAAGGCATTCAAAGCCAGCCACTCCGCCACGGCTCAAATGACGGGCGGCGCCAGACCGCCGCTCCCGCGGTGGATGTGACCGATGTCCCATCCGCTGACCCCGGTCACCGCTCCGCCACCCCGGTCGCTGTAGCAACACTGTGGACATTCAATGCGGGGCAAGACAAGTTAGCGCCGCCCCCGTTGCTGTTCTACCGACATCAACCATCCGGACTCACCTCCCGCTGGGGAAGGGGTCCGGCGATGTCACGTGTCCTTCCGAGAGGGGCACTCTGCACGCACGGGCAGGACCCCGGACCTCCCCCTTGTGGGGTCCGGGATTTCCACGCGCTCCCGGACCTTCTAGTGTGCACGCTCACACTCCGACCAGGGGGTCCGGGACCATCCCACGCCATTACTACCGCCGGGACACTGCAGGACGACCGGCGCAATCTTCGCGGGACCAAGGACGGAACCCAGGACGACAACGACGCGCGCCGCCTTCCCACAGTACACTTTCTACAGTGTTCGACCACAGTACCCCCGCGATTTAAGGGGAAACGATGACTTCCATATCCCCACTCGTGTGCACCGCCCTTCCTTGTGACTATAAAAGGAGGAGGTGGGCTTCCTTAGGCGTGGTGGGCGGCAGGTTCTCTGGTTTTTCTCCCTCAGAAAGGCCTCAGCACTACTGAACACTCACCTCAACCGACTCCACTCCTAGCAGAGACTTGGGAGCTTCCCTCCCTCTCTCGCTTTGCTTGTATCCCCTACTACAAGCACTCCGGGTGCAAGATAATACAGTGCCCTCGCACACCCCCTTTGCTGGACGTACGGCCCCACGGCCGAAACCAGGGTAAACCGTGCGTTACTGTGATTGCCTCTTACATCATCATCTGGGACGAGAAAACACGCAGCATTCACCAGTTGGGATCCGGGCCCCCGGGCCGGGACACCGACAGTTGGCGCGCCAGGTAGGGGCAGCCGCGTGACATTTTTTCTCTCTTTTTTCCCATTTGATCTCCAGGGATGGCGAGCAGATCCAACCCATACCCTATGGGTGTCTCGGATCCGCTCCCCGCTGGGTTTGTGATCTGGTTCGGGAGTCTCGAGTTCAGAGCGACCGGCAACGGTTACCTCATGCAGCTCCTCTCCTCCGAACGCAACCTCATCACTCCGACTTCGCCAGCCCGGTGCAACAGACACTCGGGTCAGCGTTCGCGACAAGCACGCGCGGAGCGGCATCGTGCGGCACGCCACAGCTCCCCCACGTGGCCTACCCTGAGACGGCGAGCTCGATCGCCGACGACGTCAACTTCTTCATGAACAACTTCGCGGCCGAGGAGGCCGAGGACTACTCCGGGGTCTACAACCACGACGCTCTTCGCTCGTTCCAGCTGGCGACGGCCTACTGCCTCACCTGCTCCGAAGACTCCAGTGAGGGGGACTTCGAACCTTCCCGGGAATGCTTCATGGTGGACCTTGCGGACGAGCAAAATGACAACGCCCCAGGCAACGACGGGGAAGCCGGGCCGGACGCGCGGGCAAAGCAACCGGCGAACCCGCCTGCAGCACCTTCCTCATCAAGCTCGGCGGCGCGACAAGCCCAGCTGGCGCAGCTCAAAGAGCTTCAAGCCAAGCTCGACGAGCAGCGTCAATAAACCCAGGAGCTGCGCGCCGCACTCGAGCAGCAGCGTACCGCGCGCGGTACACATGCCCAGGCGGCGGGACGTGTCGCCCGAGAGCGCATCATGGCCGACGACAACGTCGACAAATCGTCGGAACTGAAGACGGCGGGGGAGAAGCTCGTCGCTGCGGCTTACCTACTCCAAGCTATGCCCGAGCCATCGACACCCTCGGGTCGCAACCTGCGCCGCGAGGCACAGGAGCTCATCGAGCAAGCTGCCGTGCAGCAGGCCGAGAGTTCTGCGTCTTGCATGCGCTCGAAGGCCCCGGAGCAGTGTGATGGGACTGCGCACCAGGACCGTGAGGTTTCTGTGTACACACCCCCAGCGGGGAGAGGCAAGGCAGCCGTAGTGCCCGCTGCGAGGGCACCCTCGGTGCACGAGCGCATCGGCAGAGTTCCCGTAAGGGAGCGAATCCGTGACACTCGCGGACACGCCGGCGACGGCGATGCCCGCAACGTCATCAACGGCAGGAGGTACACCCCTCGACGGGGTGGACGCTTCGACCCCGAGCACGACAGGGGTGAGTCACCGGAGCCTCCGGGCACCCGGGTGTTCAGCCGGGAGATTCGGACCGCGCCTTTTCCCCCGCGCTTTCGACAACCCAACACCCTCATCAAATACTCGGGCGAGACTGATCCTGCAGTCTGGCTCAATGACTACCGCCTAGCGTGCCAGCTAGGCGGCGTGATGGAGGACGCGGTCATCATCCGCAACCTTCCTCTTCATCTTGCGGACGCCACACGAACGTGGCTCGAGCACCTGCCTGCGGATCAGATCCACAACTGGGCCGATTTGGTCCACATCTTCGTGGGCAATTTCCAAGGCACGTACGTGCGCCCTGGGAACTCCTGGGACCTCAAAGGGTGTCGTCAGAAGCCCCGCGAATCCCAGCATGACTACGTGCAGCGCTTCTCCAAGCAGTGCACCGAGCTCCCCAGCGTCACCCACGTCGAGGTCATTAACGCTTTCCTCGAGGGTACGACGTGTAGGAATCTGGTGCATGAGCTCGCGAGAAGCCGACCCGTTAATACCAACGAGTTGTTCGACGCTGCCACCAACTTCGTCGCCGGCGAGGAGGCTGTTGGTGCCATCTTTGATGACAAATCGAGCAAGCGCAAGGACGATGCGCCCGCGGAGGGCGGCAGCGTCAAGCCCAATGCCCCCGCCAAGAAATTGAAGCAGGGGAGGAAGGGAAAGAAGCCGGTCCCACCAAACCAGCGTGAGTCGGGGCGGGCGGAGGACTCCGAGGAGGCCTTCGCTGCCGCCCCAGACCGCAAAGGTCCTCGAGGCCCCCCTCGAGGTGGCGGTGGCTAGTTCGACGACATGCTTAAGAAACCGTGCCCTTATCACAAGGGGCCGGTCAACCATACCCTCGAGCAGTGCGAAATGCTCAAGAAGTACTATAACCGCGTCGCACATCGCAACGAAGACAAGAAGGATGCGGGCGACAAAGGTGGAGATGACGAGTTCCCCCCAGTGGAGAACGCCTTCTTCATCTTTGGAGGAGCAACGACGAATATGACTTCTCGGCAGCGCAAGCGCGAGCGCCGCGAGGTCTTCTCCGTCACCAAAGCCACGCCATCCTACCTCGACTGGTCGAAGGATACCATTGCCTTTGGCCGCGAGGACCACCCCGACTACGTCCCGCATCCGGGACGGTACCCGCTCGTTGTCGACCCCATCATCGGCAACACCCGCTTCTCCAAGGTGCTCATGGACGGAGGCAGCGGCCTCAACATCATGTACGCCCCAACCTTGGAGCTCATGGGGATCGGACTAGACAAGCTTCGCCCCAGTAAGTCGCCATTTCATGGCGTTGCGCCGGGGAAGCGAGTCCAACCCCTCGGCCAGATTGATCTGCCTGTGTGCTTCGGCACAGCAGCCAACTTTCGCAAGGAGGTACTCACTTTCGAGGTGGTGGGATTTCGAGGGTCCTATCATGCCATCCTTGGTCGTCCTTGCTACGCCAAGTTTATGGCCGTCCCCAACTACACCTACCTCAAACTCAAAATGCCAGGTCCAAAGGGCGTCATCACCATTGGCTCTTCGTTCGAGCACGCCTACGAGTGCGACGTTGAGTGCGTTGAGCGCACGGAAGCTCAAGCGGAGGACGAGGCCCTCGCAGCCACCCTCGACAAAATGGCGAGCGAGGCCTTAGACTCCACGCACCGACACGCCGGGAGCTTCGAGCCCGCCGAGGGTATCAAGAAAGTACCCCTCGACCCAAGCCGCTCCGACGACAAGGTGTTGCAGATCAGCGCCACCCTCGACGACAAATAGGAAGTGGTGCTCGTCGATTTCCTCCGCGCCAACGCAGATATCTTTGCGTGGAGCCCCGCGGACATGCCTGGCATACCGCGGGAGGTCGCCGAGCACTCTCTTGATGTCCGACCCAACTCCAAGCTGGTGAAGCAGCGCCTAAGACGCTTCGACGAGCTCAAGCGCCGGGCGATCGGCGAGGAGTTGCAGAAACTTCTGGCGGCCGGATTCATCAAAGAGGTATTCCATCCCGAGTGGCTAGCTAACCCAGTATTAGTGAAGAAAAAGAGTGGGAGCTGGAGGATGTGTGTAGACTACACTAGTTTAAATAAGACATGTCCGAAGGTTCCATTTCCTTTGCCACGAATCGATCAGATTGTAGACACTACTGCGGGATGTGAGCTCTTGTCCTTTCTTGATGCTTACTCCGGTTACCACCAAATCAAGATGAAAGAGTCCGACCAGCTCGCGACTTCCTTTATCACACCTTTCGGCATGTACTGCTATGTTACGATGCCCTTTGGCCTCAGAAATGCCGGAGCCACCTATCAACGGTGTATGCTCCACGTTTTTGGAGACCATCTCGGGCGCAGCGTAGAAGCATATGTCGACGACATCGTTGTGAAATCCAGGAAGGCGGACGACCTGGTTGCTGATCTCAGGATCGCATTCAACTGCCTACGGGCTAAAAGGGTAAAACTAAATCCTGAGAAGTGCGTATTCGGGGTGCCTCGAGGCATGCTCTTGGGTTTCGTTGTCTCCCAGCGGGGCATCGAACCCAACCCTGACAAAGTCTCGGCCATCACTCGGATGGGACCGATCCGAGACTTGAAGGGGGTACAGAGGGTCATGGGATGCCTAGCGTCCCTTAGCCGTTTTATCTCGCGTCTCGGCGAGAAAGGCTTACCCCTGTACCGACTCTTGAGGAAAGCCGAGCGCTTCACGTGGACCCCCGAAGCTCAAGAAGCCCTCGAAAGGCTGAAGGCATCGCTCACTCGAGCTCCCATTCTCACACCGCCTACGGACGGCGAGCCCCTCTATCTGTACGTAGCCGCGACGACCCAAGTGGTCAGCGCGGTGATCGTGGTCGAAAGACAAGAGGAGGGCCATGCTCAGCCCGTCCAACGACCAGTGTATTACATCAGCGAGGTGTTGTCTGAAACTAAGACACGCTATCCACAGATTCAAAAACTGCTCTACGCAGTGGTTTTGGCTCGGCGCAAGCTGCGCCACTACTTCGAGGCTCACCCCGTCACCGTGGTCTCATCTTTCCCCTTGGGAGAGATAGCTCGCAACCGGGAAGCCGAGGGTAGAATTGCCAAATGGTCTGTGGAGCTGATGGGAGAAACACTCACTTACGCCCCTCGCAAGGCAATCAAGTCCCAAATCTTGGCTGACTTCGTGGCTGAGTGGACGGACACTCAGCTACCGCCATCGCAAATCCAGGGCAAATGCTGGACTATGTACTTCGACGGGTCGGTGATGAAAACCGGCGCCGGTGCCGGCCTCCTCTTCATCTCACCCCTCGGCGAACACATACGGTACGTAATCCGTTTGCATTTCCCTGCTTCGAACAACATGGCGGAGTATGAGGCCCTCCTTGGTGGCCTCCGCATTGCTATCGAACTTGGCGTCAAACGCCTCGACATACGCGGGGACTCTCAACTTGTCGTCGATCAAGTCATGAAGGAGTCTAGCTGTCACGACCCGAAGATGGAGGCGTACTGCAACGCGGTACGCCGCCTCGAGGACAAGTTCGACGGCCTTGAGCTCAATCATGTCCCGCGCAAGTATAACGAGGATGCCGATGAACTGGCCAAGATAGCTTCAGGGCGGACCACCGTCCCCCCGAACGTCTTCGCTCGCGACATCTCCAAGCCCTCCGTCGAGTTCAATCAACCGACGGAGCCAAGCCCCTCGTCCGCCGGGCCCTCCGGCGGGAACCCCCCGGAGGACGGGGTCGAGCCCATGGACTTTGACCTCGGGACCACCTCCTCGGACGAGGCCGAAGCAATGGAAGTTGACGAGGCCCCCACTTCGCAAGACTGGCGCGTCCAGTACTTTGACTGGATAGTTCGAGGGATCTTACCCTCAGACCACGCTCAGGCGCGACGCCTCGCCAGGCGGGCCAAGTCCTTCGTCCTAATCGACAATGAGCAACACAAGCGTGGCCCCTCGGGTGTCCTGCAACGATGCATCCCCATCCCCGAGGGCAAAGAGCTGATCCGCGACATCCATGCTGGCGTCTGCGGCCACCACGCCGCGCCACGCACCCTCGTGGGTAACGCGTTTCGGCAAGGCTTTTACTGGCCCACCGCGGTCGCCGACGCCACTGACGTCGTACGGACTTGCGAGGGTTGCCAGTTCTACGCTCGAAAAACACACCTCCCGGCTCATGCCCTGCAGACGATCCCCATCACATGGCCGTTTGCTGTGTGGGGACTGGACCTCGTCGGTCCGCTAAAAAAGGCGCCCGGGGGCTTCACCCACTTGCTGGTGGCGGTCGACAAATTCTCCAAGTGGATCGAGGCTCGACCCATCTGCAAGATCAAATCCGAGCAAGCAGTCCAATTCTTCACTGACATCGTCTTCAGGTTCGGGTTCCCGAACTCGATCATCACCGACAACGGCACCCAGTTCACAGACAAGAAGTTCTTGGCGTTCTGCGACAGCTTCCACATACGTGTGGACTGGTCGGCTGTGGCACACCCGCAGACGAACGGGCAAGTGGAGCGTGCCAACGGCATGATCCTCCAAGGACTAAAGCCAAGAATCTTCAACAAGCTGAACAAGTTTGGCCGGAGGTGGCTCACGGAGCTACCCTCGGTCATCTGGAGCCTGAGGACGACCCTGAGCAGAGCCACGGGCTTTTCTCCGTTCTTCCTGGTCTATGGTGTCGAGGCCATCCTCCCCACTGACTTGGTGTACGGATCGCCGAGGCTCAAGGCATATCAAGAGAAACGAAACCAGCGAGCTCGCGAAGACTCGCTGGACCAAGTGGATAAGGCTCGAGACATGGCGCTCCTCCACTCTGCGCGCTACCAGCAGTCCTTGCGAAGGTATCAAGCGCAGAGGGTCCGGCGCCGAGACCTCAACGAAGGGGACTTGGTGCTAAGGCTTCGACAAGACAACAGGGGCCGCCACAAGCTCTCACCTCCATGGGAAGGACCGTACATAATCGCCAAGGTGCTCAAGCCCGGCACGTACAAGCTGGCCAACGAAAAAGGCGAAGTCCTCACCAACGCTTGGAATATACAACAGCTACGTCGTTTTTATCCCTAGAAATTTCAAGTTTTTTGTGCATTTGCTCGTACTTGTATCTTCAATTTCCCGAAACAATAAAGTACGCTTTACTGGCTTGTTTTTGGGAACCGTCCGGGCCCTCGAAGGCTAGGATGCGCGTTAACACTGAGGTACGCCCGGCTTTACCCTCGGCAAAGCCGAGCCTCCCTCGGGGGCTATTACGGGGGGAACCCCCGAACGTCCCCAAAAAGGCGCCAATGTTTTTCGAAATATTTCCGTCTCGACCCTAAGTTTCTCGTATCCTTGGAAAAAACGGACGCGAGGCATAAGCAACTACGGTACGGGGCCGGCCGAGTCGAGGGGCCGCCTATGCCTCCGGGATACGGCACCCCCCTCACCACCCTACGCCTACGTTGCTTATGAACGTGAACTTCCTCGCATATGTTTATCTAAGTCGCATACGAAGAACACGGAAATAAAGTAAAGAAACACTGGCTCGAACACACAAGGCCTCGACGGGCCACACATTCAAATTATGAAATTTCTTATACTCATAGGATGCGATAACAAAGTGCGACTATGACATAAACACTAATCTATTTACATGGGCTTCGAGGCCCAACTGTTCTACAGGCTACCATCCCCCCTTGTGGGTCTTCAGGGGCGTCGAATTCGGCGATGGGAGGGATGTCCACCTCGAGCTTCTCGGCAATGACGGTGGCGAACTCCTCCGCGGCCGCATCGGCTTCATCCATGATGGCCGATGCGGCGTCCGCGTCAGCATCATCGGGCACGACGTACCCCGACGACACCCTCTGGAGATCCATGAGGTAATGCGTCGAGGCCACGGCGAGAGCCCGCAGGACACCGAGGCGGAAGGTACTCTTGGTGTGTTCGGCAATCCGGCCGCCTAACGCGCGCAGGCGGCTGATCACCGAACTGCCCGAGACGGCACCATCCCCCTCGAGCTCTTGACACACACTCACGGCGGTCTGCTCCAGCTCAGCAAACTCCATCTGTGCCGCCGTGAGCGCGGTGTGAACCGCTTCCTTCGCCGCGGTCTCGTCCGCCACCTTTTGCCTCAGCTCTGAGTAAAGGAAATCAACATTAGCTACGAAAAGAAACAAATCAACGGAAAATCGAAGGTACTCACCCGCCATGTTCTTCTGCGCCTCCTCCCTCTGGGTACGGGCGGCCTCCTCGAGCGAGGACAAGGAGGCTTCTTTTTCCTTAAGGCTAGCCCCCATGTTCTGGAGGGTCACCTCCCTCTCTTCGAGGGCCACACCCTGTTCCTGGAGGGTCCCGGCGAGCGCAACCATGGCCACCTCTTTATGGAGGAGCTCGGCCTTCTGCTGCTCGAGAGTGGCGCTGAGGCGTTGCAGCTCGGCGCTCTGCGCCTCAGCCTCCCGAGCTCTATCCTCGAGCGCCGTCCGAAGGCGCTGCAGCTCGGCGGCTTGCGCCTTGGCCTCCCGGGCCTTCTGCTCCGCTGCCGCCCTCTGGGCGTCCCGCTCATCGGTGACCCAGGCCAGTTCTTCCTCCAGCGCCTGCTGACGCGCCCCCAGATCGGCCATTTTTGTGTTGGCATCGATATTTTTGAGCACCAGCTCGGCGTTGTGTTGCCCGAGCTGGCTCATCTGGGAGTACAGCCGGTTCATCTCGACGCTCTTCTCGCGCGAGATTTCCCTCAGCTGCTGTAAAGGGGGACGGCGTGGGTGAAGACACGCAAAAAACTAAAACCAAATCTGATTAATTTTCGGCGGGAAATATATACCTGGCTGACCTGGTAATCCGCGTTCTGATGAAGCTGATAAGCGCGGTCGAGGGCCTGCAAGATCTCGCGCCCAACGCCCATCTGCTTGTTCCAGGCCTCCTCCTCCTCCTGCTCCTTGCGAAGGAACTCTGAGGGGACACCGGACGGGACGATAACTCCGAGGTGGCTCCCCTCCGACGCCCCCGCTTTGAGCACGCCCGCGCTGGCCGACGCGAACTTGGCAATATGTGCGGCGGCGCTCGCCGCAGCAGCGGGGTCGATATCCATCGAGTCCCCTTACTCCTCGCTGCTGTCTGGCAGCTCCACCACCGCCGTTGCGCCCTCCTGCGCCGTGGGCACGGGCACTATCAAGACGGTACCCTCGTCCCGAGCCTCGGTGGGCTCCGAGATGGGGGCTCCTTCTACCGCTGGCGCCTCTTGCGCCATGTCTTCTGCGAGGCCCTCGCCCTCGGCCCTCGAAGGCTCGAAGACGGGGGTCTCCTCCGCAGTTTGGCCGGCAGGGTGCTCCTGCGCGCCACCGCCAGTTTCTCCTTCTATGTCCGGCCGGGCGGCGATATCTGCGTCGCCCTGACCGGCCTCAACATCAATGACCGCTTGGGCGGCGCCACCGGCACCGCCCTGGCCGGTCCCCTCAGCGTCGGCCGCTTGAGCGGCCGCCTCGGCGCCACGGTGGCCGGCGTCGCTCTGACCGGCGTCACCCTCCTTCTCCCAGGCTTGCTGCGCCACCTGGGCCCCTCGGGCCACTGCCTCCCGTAGCCTAGCGGCCGCCGCCTCGAGATCCAAGGCAGGCGGGGGCTGCGGCGCCGTGTGCGGAGTGCTACGAGCCCCGGTCTTGAGATCCTTGGCCGGGGCAAGCCGCACTACGTCCTTGGGAACGGCCCCGGGGCTGGAAATCAAGAGACGCGAGTTGAGCAGGATCGAGAAATCCGCCAAATACGTAACGAAAACGAGATCCCAAATAGTTACCTAGATCGAGCGCTCATACTCCGCTTCCTCGTGGCGGTCTTCCGGGCTCGGGGCATCGTGCTGTCCCTCGAAGTCTGCACTGAAGCTGCACCCCTCGTGTCGGCCCCAGTGGCTCGAGGCTGCCAGCACGGACGACTCCTCTCCCGCCGTGGCCTCGTGGCCACGGATCAAAAACTGGGGCGCAGGCGACCCCTCGCCGGCCGCCGGCGAGGATGACCCCCGCGCCGCACCCTCGAGGGAGAGGTTCGCCAATGACCCCCCTGCGGCCCTCGGCTCCTCTGGCGCCACGGTCACTCCCTCTTCATCATCCCACAGGTAGAATGGTGGGGGGCTCGCGCCCTCCCCGTCCCCCCTCGGAGCGTGGTCCTCGGCGTCCGAGGCCTCCTCCTCGTCCTCCTCCGAGGCCTCCTCCTCGTCCTCCTCCGAGGACTCAGGTGTGGCGGGCTGCGGCCTCCCCTCCGCTCGAGCGAGCTGGCGCGCCTTGTCGTGCGCCGCCTTCCTTTTCCTCTTCCTCTCGGCCTTTGCCTCCGCCGCGTCCTTCCGCCTCTTCATCTTCTCCGCGTGGAGGCAATTGATCAGGCGCTGTTCTGGGACCGGGGGCCTCGAGGTGCCGCATCTCAAACCCTGTACAACACACCCGAGATGGGGTCAGGAAAGGGGAACTACACGATGCACGACGAGTTCGAAGCCAAAACTCACCAGGGAAATATACCCCGGCTCGGGGCGCATCTTGATCCTCCAAAGATCCGCGGGATCTTCGGGAAACTCCGCCACCGCATACCTCGCCCTCCGGGCGGCGTTGGTGTGGGAGAGAAGCTTGCTCGACGTCCTCGAGCCCTCGACCTTGCTCCCGGGGATGAGCCGGTAAATCGGCAGGGCCCTCTCTACAAGAGGGATCACCCTCTGCCGGAGAAAGTTCGCGATGACGGCCGCCGCTGTCAATCCCTTCCTCGCCAAACGCGCCAGCGCATTGGTGAGGCCCTCGAGCCTGGCTTGTTGCGCCGGGGGCGACACCCCCCAGTCCCACTTCGCCGGACGCTCCCGAAGAACCTTGTTGGTGAACGCCGGGAGCGTGCCACTGAAGTTTCGAAGGTAGAACCACCCTCGGCTCCACCAGGAGTTGTTTGTCGTCATCTTGCTTGTGATGTAAAGGTTCCTCCGGTTCGGGCGGACATGGAGCGTCAGGCCACCGGCGCGCGCGAACCGCCTCGGCTGGTTCCGCGCGTTTTCGACGAAGAGCTCGCCGCGGAACAGGTGGATCCAGAGATCCCAGTGGACGTCGATGCCGAGGTACCCCTCGCAGACGGCGACGAAGACCGCCGCCTGCGAGATGGAGTTGGGGCTGAAGTTGTGCAGCTCCACTCCGTAGTACTCGCACAGGGCCCTCATGAACTTGCTGACGGGGACGCCGAAGCCCCGTTCATGGAGGCGCACGAAGCTTACGACGTAGCCCTGCGGGGGCTTCGGCTCGGTCTCGTCCGGGTGCGGGGAAATCCATGCCGGAGCCCCCAAGTCCGGGTTCCGCGGCAGCAGCCGCTCGGCGACTAGCTGCTCCAGCACCGCCTCGGTGGCGGAGGACTTGCCCCATGGTAAGGGCTCCTGAATGTCCGACATGTCTTCGACTCGAAGGGGAATGTGGGAACGAAAGCTCTGGATGGCTAAGGTGCTTCTTTCTCTCTCTCTCTCTCTCTCTCTCTCTCTCTCTCTCTCTCTCTTTCTCTTTCTCCCTTCCGCTCTTGGCTACGGGCTCAGGATGCAGGGGTGCGGAGAAGGCGAAGCAGAGTAAAAGCAAATGGCCAGGTGAACCCGGAACCTCCCCTTTCTTTTCGTTTTATTTCACCACGACGGGCGCATCCGTAGCCATGGCCCAAATCTACCGCATTGAAGGCGGTAGATTTTGCTATCGCTGACGGGTGGGTCCCACGACCACGGAGTCTCCCATGCGCGCACGCGACAATAAATGAGGCACGGTAACCGGCGGGCGCGGCGCGACTGTTGCGCTATCCCATCCGTTAGTCGCCGCCCATGCCGCTTCGCTTGCCCGAGGCGGACGCCTGAAAAGGCGCGCCCATGCTATGCCGCCCAAATTGGGCCACGTCGCCCGCTACCGGCGGAAGACCCGCGCGCGCGTGGCTCACGGCTCTGCAACGTTTTCAGACCACGACGGAATATTCCTTCATAGGGGTCTCTCTACCCTCGAAGGAATCGCATTTCGAGGCCTTACTGATCAGGGGGTCGAAGCCTGGCCCTTCAGGGGGTTCGATAGGCGCCCCAGATCACCAGAGTCAGGGACTACAGGGATGTGCCATACAAGCTACCCTCGAACGCAGAGTTCGAGACATCCTACGCAGTGTTCAAGGCCGGTCGAGGGTGTCTAGATGGGGGATCCCATCGAGGGAGAGCTTCGAGCCCTCAAACCCTAACGAATGGGTTCGAGCCCCGCCTAGAGAACCCTCGCGAGCGCTTTATGAGACGTGTCTATGGACCACGAGCCGACCCCTATCGGACGGGGCACGGACGTCCGCTTGAACAACCCGCTAATAGCTCACAGAAGCAGCCATAGCTCGCGGCCCGGGCATGGGTAGCATGGTGTGCTTCACCCCTCCTCCCTGCGGAAGGGCGACGAGGGTCGTAATCAAAGTCGAGGGTTCCCCTTAATGCCTTCACACGGGCCTGGGCTCGGGGGCTCCCCGCACGCCACGGCACAAACCACACCCTCGAATAAGTCGATGACCGACCATTGTGAAGCTCCATGTGTCTGATCAAACCCTCCGCTATTAACGTACGCTCCCCTAATGGCTAAGCTGAACGCCGGGTCGTTGTACCAGCACTAAGAATGCCGAGGCCGGCTGAAAAAGTGCCGATGCCGGCTGAAAAAGACGCTGGACGGCCATCCCAGTAAAGCTACCCAGTGGGACAACGTTTGTAGCCCATGGACGAGAACAAATGCACCTCCAAGGCCTCGGGGGCTACACCCGCGGGTGCGCTGACACGCCCCCGCGAAGGAGACTTCACACATATTCGAGGGTCGTAACTCTATGTACACCCCTATACCCTCGGTAATCCTCCCCGCGGAGGAGAAAGGGGACTTTATTGCTCAATGCGAATAAAGATTACAAACGGTTACCGGCGCGAAGCCATCTAAAGATACAAACACGTTGCCACCTACGTGGCAATTTTCCCTGTCTTGGGGAGGGACGAGCGACGAAGAAAGGCACCAAGCCCCTAGCTGACGCAGCAGCAAGGCTGCTAGGGATGCGAGAAACGGCCCCCAGACCTCACGGATCCAGCGGGACGCTCTCCTCGCAAGCCTTCTTCTAGCATCTCCTCCACCGAAGACCACGCGGGGGGTTGAGCTGGCGGACAGCGCCCTCCGCACCGTCTCCCCGAGGGCAACCTCATCGCCTGGGGGGACGATGCAAAGAACAGCCGCCCAACCTGGCACTAACGCCATGGTCAGGCGCCTCCGTCCCCCTTCAGGCTAGGGGACATCGCAGGAGCAGGACCCCACGGGCCCAATGCTCTTCTGCTGATCCCACTGAAGCTGAGGGATGGTGCGCACGCCCACTCCGGTCTTCCCCTAACGCTCGCAAGCATTCTTCTAGCGCCAAAAGCCTAAAAAAGCCAGGCCACCCCATCTGGGGGCCGGTCACAAAAGGGCAAAGGAAACATTACAAGAATTGGGCAATGCTGGAAGAAAGAGTTGGGAAGCTGGAGAAGAAGGGGAACCCCACGACCCCTATTTATAGCTGCGCCGGGCATAAAGCTTCAAGCTTTTCGAAGAGCGGAGGCTTGTATCGCCCGTGACCAAGCGGCACTCCACGAGCAAAGGATGTCCTCGGTCCCCGCACCAAGACACGACCGAACAAAATAAAGCGGTGCAGCATCGGCCCTGGCCGGATGCCCTCGAACGGCGCGCCGTAAAGCAACCAGGAACGCTGGGGCCAAGGCCCTACGTACGGGACAGCACAATGGGAGCACTAGCTGCCAAGCAGCGGGTGCCACCGTTGCCCTGGCCCCCCCCAGTGCGCGGACACGTCTTGTCCTTTACACAAACAAACGAAGAGGCGCGCGCCTCGAAGTACTCCCCCCACGGGCGTACTATCCCCGTCTGACGAGTTGTCACACCCGCCGGGCCGGCGCCCAGGCGCGCCTGGCGGGGGCACGGCAGTCTCCGATCACATCAAGGGAGAAATCGCCAAAATACCCTTTGGCCGAATCCATCAACTCGACCAAAGCCTCGGGGGCTACTGTCGGGTGCCACAATTAGGGACACCCTAATTGGGGTACTAAGATCGCTTTAAAAAACACAAACACCTGTTAAAGCAACTAGGCCCACGAAGGCCCACGACCTGCTTCCCGTCCGGAAGAAAGGAAAGGACTCAAAGAAGCCCAGCGTGCGGCCCATTCACATTCCCCTCGAACCCACTGACCAATCTCTGCCTCGTTCGAGGGTCCCTCTCGGTTCCGCTGGGCAATCTCCGTCTCGCTCGAGGGTAGCGAAACTACCCCCGAGCCGAAAACCAATCTCTGCCTCGCTCGAGGGTAGCGGATATACCCTCGAGCGGGTAACTCATTCTCCGCCTCGCTCGAGGCCGTCCTTCGGCACAAAGGACAAATGGCTCCGCCGCCCAACCGCTCGCCGTACGAAGGCATTCAAAGCCAGCCACTCCGCCACGGCTCAAATGACGGGCGGCGCCAGACCGCCGCTCCCCGCGGTGGATGTGACCGACATCCCATCCGCTGACCTCGGTCACCGCTCCGCCACCCCGGTCGCTGTAGCAACTCTGTGGACATTCAATGCGGGGCAAGACAAGTTAGCACCGCCCCCGTTGCTGTTCTGCCGACATCAACCATCCGGACTCACCTCCCGCTGGGGAAGGGGTCCGGCGATGTCACGTGTCCTTCCGAGAGGGGCACTCTGCACGCACGGGCAGGACCCCGGACCTCCCCCTTGTGGGGTCCGGGACTTCCACGCGCTCCCGGACCTTCTAGTGTGCACGCTCACACTCCGACCAGGGGGTCCGGGACCATCCCACGCCATTACTACCGCCGGGACACTGCAGGACGACCGGCGCAATCTTCGCGGGACCAAGGACGGAACCCAGGACGACAACGACGCGTGCCGCCTTCCCACAGTACACTTTCTACAGTGTTCGACCACAGTACCCCCGCGATTTAAGGGGAAACGATGACTTCCATATCCCCACTCGTGTGCACCGCCCTTCCTTGTGACTATAAAAGGAGGAGGTGGGCTTCCTTAGGCGTGGTGGGTGGCAGGTTCTCTGGTTTTTCTCCCTCAGAAAGGCCTTAGCACTACTGAACACTCACCTCAACCGACTCCACTCCTAGCAGAGACTTGGGAGCTTCCCTCCCTCTCTCGCTTTGCTTGTATCCCCTACTACAAGCACTCCGGGTGCAAGATAATACAGTGCCCTCGCACACCCCCTTTGCTGGACGTACGGCCCCGCGGCCGGAACCAGGGTAAACCGTGCGTTACTGTGATTGCCTCTTGCATCATCATTTGGGATGAGAAAACACGCAGCATTCACCAGTTGGGATCCGGGCCCCCGGGCCGGGACACCGACACTTCTTTTGTTTTCAACCATAGATTTGAATGACACCATTTTATATTGCTTAGGGTAATTAACCTTGTTATTGATGGAATATGTTATGTTTGCTTTTACTCCATAAATGACTTCCCAGTAAATAGAAAGTGAAATGATTGTTTTCCTGACTTAAGTTTATTGAAAAACCAACTTTTTAGTGAAGGAAAGCTATACTCAAGCACTTTACTAATTTCAACTACTGCATTGCATATAGAAATAATATCGTTAGTCGACGGAACGTACGATCTTATCCAGGAACCAGACGGGAATATTTCTGAAGCCCAGATCAACGTTGCGGAATCAACTGAAGTCCTGAATCCAGATTCAGAAGAGCTAAAGCTTACTAACTTCGTAGACGTCACTAAAGGCAAGCCCCGGTGCATAACCCTAAACTCATTTTTTGGAGCGTTTCTTTCTGTTTGGTTGCATTTGGAACCGTTTCGCTACTGCACGAAACTTGGTGCAAAACAGGCCAACCTGGTGCAATTAATGCAGCGCTAGAATTTTTCGCAACGAACACTCCCGATCCACACCATTGGAACCTAAACTCATAATTTCTTGCATTTCTTTCCATTTGGGTGCATTTGGAACCGTTTCGATACTGCACTAAGCTTCTGCAAAACACGCCAAACTGGTGCAATTAATGCAAAAGTTTGTGCCATGATGTCTTGTTAGAATTTTTGCAACGAACGCTCCCGATCCACACCATTGGACCCTAAACTCATGTTTTGGTGTGTTTCTTTCCGTTTGTGTGCATTTGAACTATTTCGCTACTGCACGAAACTTGGTGCAAAATGGGCCAACCTGGTGCAATTAATGCAGGAGTTCGTGCCATAAAGTCTAGTAAGAATTTCTCGAAATGGACGCTCCCGATCCACACAATTGGACTCTAAGCTCATGTTTTCTTGCGTTTCTTTCCGTTTGGGTTCATTTGGGACCATTATACTAATGCACAAACTTGATGCAAAACGCGCCAAACTGGTGCAATTGATGCAAAAGTTTGTGCCACGATGTCTTGTTAGAAATTTTCGCAACGAACGCTCCCAATCCACACCATTGGAACCTAAACTCATGTTTTGTTGCGTTTCTTTCCATTTGGGTGCATTTGGAACCGTTTCGCTAATGCACGAAACTTGGTGCAAAACGCGCCAAACTGGTGCAATTAATGCAAAAGTTCGTGCCACGATGTCTTGTTAGAATTTTCGGAACGAACGCTCCCGATCCACACCATTGGACCCTAAACTCATGTTCTGGTGCGTTTCTTTCTGTTCGGGTGCATTTTGGACCGTTTCGCTACTGCACGAAACTTGCTGCAAAACGCGCCAAACAAGTGCAATTAATGCAAAAGTTCGTGCAACGATGTCTTGTTAGAATTTTTTGGAACAAACTCTCCCGATCCACACCATTGGTCCTTAAACTCATTATTTGGTGCGTTTCCTTACGTTTGGGTGCATTTGGAACCGTTTCGCTACTGCACGAAACTCGGTGCAAAATGGGCCAACCTGGAGCAATTAATGCAAGACTTCGTGTCACAAAGTCTCGTCAGAATTTCTTGGAACGGATGCTCCCGATCCACACAATTGCACCCTAAGCTCATGTTGTCATGCGTTTCTTTCCGTTTGGGTGCATTTGGGACCATTATGCTACTGCACAAACTTGATGCAAAACGCGCCAAACTGGTGCAATTAATGCAAAAGTTCGTGCCACGATTTCTTGTTAGAATTTTTGGAATGAACGCTCCTGATCCACACCATTGGACCCTAAACTCATTTTTTGGAGCGTTTCTTTCTGTTTGGTTGCATTTGGAACCGTTTCGCTACTGCACGAAACTTGGTGCAAAACGGGCCAACCTGGTGCAATTAATGCAGCGCTAGAATTTTTCGCAACGAACACTCCCGATCCACACCATTGGAACCTAAACTCATAATTTCTTGCATTTCTTTCCATTTGGGTGCATTTGGAACCGTTTCGATACTGCACTAAGCTTCTGCAAAACACGCCAAACTGGTGCAATTAATGCAAAAGTTTGTGCCATGATGTCTTCTTAGAATTTTTGCAACGAACGCTCCCGATCCACACCATTGGACCCTAAACTCATGTTTTGGTGTGTTTCTTTCCGTTTGTATGCATTTGAACTATTTCGCTACTGCACGAAACTTGGTGCAAAATGGGCCAACCTGGTGTAATTAATGCAGGAGTTCGTGCCATAAAGTCTAGTAAGAATTTCTCGAAATGGACGCTCCCGATCCACACAATTGGACCCTAAGCTCATGTTTTCATGCGTTTCTTTCCGTTTGGGTTCATTTGGGACCATTATACTAATGCACAAACTTGATGCAAAACGCGCCAAACTGGTGCAATTGATGCAAAAGTTCGTGCCACGATGTCTTGTTAGAAATTTTCGCAACGAACGCTCCCAATCCACACCATTGGAACCTAAACTCATGTTTTGTTGCGTTTCTTTCCATTTGGGTGCATTTGGAACCGTTTCGCTAATGCACGAAACTTGGTGCAAAACGCGCCAAACTGGTGCAATTAATGCAAAAGTTCGTGCCACGATGTCTTGTTAGAATTTTCGGAACGAACGCTCCAGATCCACACCATTGGACCCTAAACTCATGTTCTGGTGCGTTTCTTTCTATTCGGGTGCATTTTGGACCGTTTCGCTACTGCACGAAACTTGCTGCAAAACGCGCTAAACAATTGCAATTAATGCAAAAGTTCGTGCAACGATGTCTTGTTAGAATTTTTTGGAACGAACGCTCCCGATCCACAGCATTGGTCCTTAAACTCATTATTTGGTGCGTTTCCTTACGTTTGGGTGCATTTGGAACCGTTTCGCTACTGCACGAAACTCGGTGCAAAATGGGCCAACCTGGAGCAATTAATGCAAGAGTTCGTGTCACAAAGTCTCGTCAGACTTTCTTGGAACGGATGCTCCCGATCCACACAATTGCACCCTAAGCTCATGTTGTCATGCGTTTCTTTCCGTTTGGGTGCATTTGGGACCATTATGCTACTGCACAAACTTGATGCAAAACGCGCCAAACTGGTGCAATTAATGCAAAAGTTCGTGCCACGATTTCTTGTTAGAATTTTCGGAACGAACGCTCCTGATCCACACCATTGGACCCTAAACTCATTTTTTGGAGCGTTTCTTTCTGTTTGGTTGCATTTGGAACCGTTTCGCTACTACACGAAACTTGGTGCAAAACGGGCCAACCTGGTGCAATTAATGCAGCGCTAGAATTTTTCGCAACGAACACTCCCGATCCACACCACTGGAACCTAAACTCATAATTTCTTGCATTTCTTTCCATTTGGGTGCATTTGGAACCGTTTCGCTACTGCACTAAACTTCTGCAAAACGCGCCAAACTGGTGCAATTAATGCAAAAGTTTGTGCCCTGATGTGTTGTTACAATTTTTGCAACGAACGCTCCCGATCCACACCATTGGACCCTAAACTGATGTTATGGTGCATTTCTTTCCGTTCGGGTGCATTTTGGACCATTTCGCTACTACACGAAACTCGGTGCAAAATGCGCCAAACTGGTACAATTAATGCAAAAGTTCGGGCAATGATGTCTTGTTAGAATTTTTCAGAACGAACGCTCCTGATCCACACAATTGGTCGTTAAACGCATTTTTTGGTGCGTTTCTTTCCGTTTGGGTGCATTTGGAACTGTTTCGCTACTGCACGAAACTCGGTGCAAAATGGGCCAACCTGGAGCAATTAATGCAAGAGTTCGTGTCACAAAGTCTTGTCAGAATTTCTCGGAACGGACGCTCCTGATCCACACAATTGCACCCTAAGCTCATGTTTTCATGCGTTTCTTTCTGTTTGGGTGCATTTGGGACCATTATGCTACTGCACAAACTTGATGCAAAACGCGCCAAACTGGTGCAATTAATGCAAAAGTTCGTGCCACGATGTCTTGTTAGAATTTTCGGAACGAACGCTCCCGATCCACACCATTGGATCCTAAACTCATGTTCTGGTGCATTTCTTTCCGTTCGGGTGCATTTTGGACAGTTTCGCTACTGCACGAAACTTGCTGCAAAACGCGCCAAACTGGTGCAACTAATACAAAAGTTCGGGCAACGATGTCTTGTCATAATTTTTCGGAACGAACGCTCCCGATCCACACCATTGGACCCTAAACTCATGTTTTGGTGCGTTTCTTTCCGTTTGTGTGCATTTGGAACTATTTCGCTACTGCACGAAACTTGGTGCAAAATGGGCCAACCTGGTGCAATTAATGCAGCGCTAGAATTTTTCGCAACGAACACTCCCGATCCACACCATTGGAACCTAAACTCATGTTTTGGTGCGTTTCTTTCCGTTTGTGTGCATTTGGAACTATTTCCCTACTGCACGAAACTTGGTGCAAAATGGGCCAACCTGGTGCAATCAATGCAGGAGTTCGTGCCATAAAGTCTAGTAAGAATTTCTCGAAATGGACGCTCCCGATCCACACAATTGGACCCTAAGCTCATGTTTTCATGCGTTTCTTTCCGTTTGGGTTCATTTGGGACCATTATACTAATGCACAAACTTGACGCAAAACGCGCCAAACTGGTGCAATTGATGCAAAAGTTCGTGCCACGATGTCTTGTTAGAAATTTTCGCAACGAACGCTCCCAATCCACACCATTGGAACCTAAACTCATGTTTTGTTGCGTTTCTTTCCATTTGGGTGCATTTGGAACCGTTTCGCTAATGCACGAAACTTGTTGCAAAACACGCTAAACTGGTGCAATTAATGCAAAAGTTCGTGCCACGATGTCTTGTTAGAATTTTCGGAACGAACGCTCCCGATCCACACCATTGGACCCTAAACTCATGTTCTGGTGCGTTTCTTTCTGTTCGGGTGCATTTTGGACCGTTTCGCTACTGCACGAAACTTGCTGCAAAACGCGCCAAACAAGTGCAATTAATGCAAAAGTTCGTGCAACGATGTCTTGTTAGAATTTTTCGGAACGAACGCTCCCGATCCACACCATTGGTCCTTAAACTCATTATTTGGTGCGTTTCCTTACGTTTGGGTGCATTTGGAACCGTTTCGCAACTGCACGAAACTCGGTGCAAAATGGGCCAACCTGGAGCAATTAATGCAAGAGTTCGTGTCACAAAGTCTCGTCAGAATTTCTTGGAACGGATGCTCCCGATCCACACAATTGCACCCTAAGCTCATGTTGTCATGCGTTTCTTTCCATTTGGGTGCATTTGGGACCATTATGCTACTGCACAAACTTGATGCAAAACGCGCCAAACTGGTGCAATTAATGCAAAAGTTCGTGCCACGATTTCTTGGTAGAATTTTCGGAACGAACGCTCCTGATCCACACCATTGGACCCTAAACTCATTATTTGGAGCTTCTTTCTGTTTGGTTGCATTTGGAACCGTTTCTCTACTGCACGAAACTTGGTGCAAAACGGGCCAACCTGGTGCAATTAATGCAGCGCTAGAATTTTTCGCAACGAACAATCCCGATCCACACCATTGGAACCTAAACTCATAATTTCTTGCATTTCTTTCCATTTGGGTGCATTTCGAACCGTTTCGCTACTGCACTAAACTTCTGCAAAACGCGCCAAACTAGTGCAATTAATGCAAAAGTTTGTGCCGTGATGTCTTGTTAGAATTTTTGCAACGAACGCTCCCGATTCACACCATGGGACCCTAAACTGATGTTATGGTGCATTTCTTTCCGTTCGAGTGCATTTTGGACCATTTCGCTACTACACGAAACTCGGTGCAAAATGCGCCAAAATGGTGCAATTAATGCAAAAGTTCGTGCAATGATGTCTTGTTAGAATTTTTCAGAACGAACGCTCCCGATCCACACAATTGGTCCTTAAACGCATTTTTTTGGTGCGTTTCTTTCTGTTTGGGTGCATTTGGAACTGTTTCGCTACTGCACGAAACTCGGTGCAAAATGGGCCAACCTGGAGCAATTAATGCAAGAGTTCGTGTCACAAAGTCTTGTCAGAATTTCTCGGAACGGACACTCCTGATCCACACAATTGCACCCTAAGCTCATGTTTTCATGCGTTTCTTTCTGTTTGGGTGCATTTGGGACCATTATGCTACTGCACAAACTTGATGCAAAACGCGCCAAACTGGTGCAATTAATGCAAAAGTTCGTGCCACGATGTCTTGTTAGAATTTTCGGAACGAACGCTCCCGATCCACACCATTGGACCCTAAACTCATGTTCTGGTGCATTTCTTTCTGTTCGGGTGCATTTTGGACCGTTTCGCTGCTGCACGAAACTTGCTGCGAAACGCGCCAAACTGGTGCAACTAATACAAATGTTCGGGCAACGATGTCTTGTCATAATTTTTCGGAATGAACGCTCCCGATCCACACCATTGGACCCTAAACTCATGTTTTGGTGCGTTTCTTTCTGTTTGTGTGCATTTGGAACTATTTCGTTACTGCACGAAACTTGGTGCAAAATGGGCCAACCAGGTGCAATTAATGCAGGACTTCGTGCCATAAAGTCTAGTAAGAATTTCTCGAAATGGACGCTCCCGATCCACACAATTGGACCCTAAGCTCATGTTTTCATGCGTTTCTTTCCGTTTGGGTTCATTTGGGACCATTATACTAGTGCACAAACTTGATGCAAAACGCGCCAAACTGATGCAATTGATGCAAAAGTTCGTGCCACGATGTCTTGTTAGAAATTTTCGCAACGAACGCTCCCAATCCACACCATTGGAACCTAAACTCATGTTTTGTTGCGTTTCTTTCCATTTGGGTGCATTTGGAACCGTTTCGCTAATGCACGAAACTTGGTGCAAAACACGCTAAACTGGTGCAATTAATGCAAAAGTTCGTGCCACGATGTCTTGTTAGAATTTTCGGAACGAACGCTCCCGATCCACACCATTGGACCCTAAACTCATGTTCTGGTGCGTTTCTTTCTGTTCGGGTGCATTTTGGACGATTTCTCTACTGCACGAAACTCGGTGCAAAACGCGCCAAACTGGTGCAATTAATGCAAAAGTTCGTGCAACGATGTCTTGTTAGAATTTTTTGGAACGAATGCTCCCGATCCACACCATTGGACCCTAAACTCATGTTTTTGTGCGTTTCTTTTCATTCGGGTGCATTTTGGACCATTTCTCTACTGCACGAAACTCGGTGCAAAACGCGCCAAACTGGTGCAATTAATGCAAAAGTTCATGCCCCGATGTCGCGCTAGAATTTTCTGCAACGAACTCTCCCGATCCACACCATTGGACCCTAAATCATGTTTTGATGCATTTGTTTCCGTTTGGGTGCATTTTGAACCGTTTCGTCATTGCACGAAACTTTCTGCAAAAGGCGCCAAACTGGTACAATTAATGCAAAAGTTCGTGCCACGATGTCTTGTTGGAAATTTTCACAACGAACGCTCCCGATCCACACTGTTGGAACCTAAACTCATGTTTTGGTGCGTTTCTTTCCGTTCGGGTGCATTTCGAATAGTTTCGCTACTGCACGAAACTTGGTGCAAATTGCGCCAAACTGGTGCAATTAATGCAAAAGTTTGTGCAACGATGTCTTGCTAGAATTTTTCGCAACGAACGCTCCCGATCCACACCATTGGACCCTAAACTCACTTTTTGGAGCGTTTCTTTCTGTTTGGGTGCATTTGGAACCGTTTCACTACTGCACGAAACTTGGTGCAAAACGGGCCAACCTGGTGCAATTAATGCAGCGCTAGAATTTTTCGCAACGAACACTCCTGATCCACCCCATTGGAACCTAAACTCATAATTTGGTGCATTTCTTTCCATTTGGGTGCATTTGGAACCGTTTCGCTACAGCACTAAACTTCTGCAAAACGAGCCAAACTGTTGCAATTAATGCAAAAGTTTGTGCCATGATGTCTTGTTAGAATTTTTGCAACGAACACTCCCGATCTACACCATTGGAACCTAAACTCATGTTATGGTGCATTTCTTTCCGTTCGGGTGCATTTTGGACCATTTCGCTACTGCACGAAACTTGGTACAAAATGCGCCAAACTGGTGCAATTAATGCAAAATTTCGTGCAACGATGTGTTGTTAGAATTTTCCGAAACGAACACTCCCGATCCAAACCATTGGTCCTTAAACTCATTTTTGGTGCGTTTCTTTCCGTTTGGGTGCATTTGGGACCATTATGCTACTGCACAAACTTGATGCAAAACGCGCCAAACTGGTACAATTAATGCAAAAGTTCGTGCCATGATTTCTTGTTAGAATTTTCGGAACGAACGCTCCCGATCCACACCATTGGACCCTAAACTCATTTTTTGGAGCGTTTCTTTCTGTTTGGGTGCATTTGGAACCGTTTCACTACTGCACGAAACTTGGTGCAAAACGGGCCAACCTGGTGCAATTAATGCAGTGCTAGAATTTTTCGCAACGAACACTCCCGATCCACACCATTGGAACCTAAACTCATAATTTCTTGCATTTGTTTCCATTTGGGTGCATTTGGAACCGTTTCGCTACTGCACTAAACTTCTGCAAAACGCGCCAAACTAGTGCAATTAATGCAAAAGTTTGTGCCATGATGTCTTGTTAGAATTTTTGCAACGAACGCTCCCGATCCACTCCATTGGACCCTAAACTGATGTTATGGTGCATTTCTTTCCGTTTGTGTGCATTTGAAACTATTTCGCTACTGCACAAAACTTGGTGCAAAATGGGCCAACCTGGTGCAATTAATGCAGGAGTTCGTGCCATAAAGTCTAGTAAGAATTTCTCGAAATGGACGCTCCCGATCCACACAATTGGACCCTAAGCTCATGTTTTCATGTGTTTCTTTCCGTTTGGGTTCATTTGGGACCATTATAGTAGTGCACAAACTTGATGCAAAACGGGCCAAACTAGTGCAATTGATGCAAAAGTTCGTGCCACGATGTCTTGTTAGAAATTTTCGCAACGAACGCTCCCAATCCACACCATTGGAACCTAAACTCATGTTTTGGTGCGTTTCTTTCCGTTTGGGTGCATTTGGAACTGTTTCGCTATTGCACAAAACTTGCTGCAAAATGCGCCAAACTGATAAAATTAATGCAAAAAGTTTAGGCCACGATGTCTTGTTAGAATCTTTTGCAATGAATGCTCATCTACACTATTGGACCATAAACTCATGTTTTGGTGCGTTTCTTTTCGTTCGGGTGCATTTTGGACGATTTCTCTACTGCACGAAACTCGGTGCAAAACGCGCCAAACTGGTGCAATTAATGCAAAAGTTCATGCCCCGATGTCGCGCTAGAATTTTCTACAACGAACTCTCCCGATCCACACCATTGGACCCTAAACTCATGTTTTTGTGCGTTTCTTTTCATTCGGGTGCATTTTGGACCATTTCGCTACTGCACGAAACTTGGTGCAAAACGCGCCAAACTGGTGCAATTAATGCAAAAGTTCATGCCCCGATGTCGCGCTAGAATTTTCTGCAACGAACTCTCCCGATCCACACCATTGGACCCTAAATCATGTTTTGATGCATTTGTTTCCGTTTGGGTGCATTTTGAACCGTTTCGTCATTGCACGAAACTTTCTGCAAAAGGCGCCAAACTGGTACAATTAATGCAAAAGTTCGTGCCACGATGTCTTGTTGGAAATTTTCACAACGAACGCTCCCGATCCACACCGTTGGAACCTAAACTCATGTTTTGGTGCGTTTCTTTCCGTTCGGGTGCATTTCGAATAGTTTCGCTACTGCACGAAACTTGGTGCAAATTGCGCCAACCTGGTGCAATTAATGCAGCGCTAGAATTTTTCGCAACGAACACTCCCGATCCACACCATTGGAACCTAAACTCATAATTTCTTGCATTTGTTTCCATTTGGGTGCATTTGGAACCGTTTCGCTACTGCACTAAACTTCTGTAAAACGCGACAAACTAGTGCAATTAATGCAAAAGTTTGTGCCATGATGTCTTGTTAGAATTTTTGCAACGAACACTCCCGATCCACACCATTGGAACCTAAACTCATGTTATGGTGCATTTCTTTCCGTTCGGGTGCATTTTGGACCATTTCGCTACAGCACGAAACTTGGTACAAAATGCGCCAAACTGGTGCAATTAATGCAAAATTTCGTGCAACGATGTGTTGTTAGAATTTTCCGAAACGAACACTCCCGATCCACACCATTGGTCCTTAAACTCATTTTTGGTGCGTTTCTTTCCGTTTGGGTGCATTTGGGACCATTATGCTACTGCACAAACTTGATCCAAAACGCGCCAAACTGGTGCAATTAATGCAAAAGTTCGTGCCATGATTTCTTGTTAGAATTTTCGGAACGAACGCTCCCGATCCACACCATTGGACCCTAAACTCATTTTTTGGAGCGTTTCTTTCTGTTTGGGTGCATTTGGAACCGTTTCGCTACTGCACGAAACTTGGTGCAAAACGGGCCAACCTGGTGCAATTAATGCAGCGCTAGAATTTTTCGCAACGAACACTCCCGATCCACTCCATTGGAACCTAAACTCATAATTTCTTGCATTTGTTTCCATTTGGGTGCATTTGGAACCGTTTCGCTACTGCACTAAACTTCTGCAAAACGCGCCAAACTAGTGCAATTAATGCAAAAGTTTGTGCCATGATGTCTTGTTAGAATTTTTGCAACGAATGCTCCCGATCCACACCAGTGGACCCTAAACTGATGTTATGGTGCATTTCTTTCCGTTCGTGTGCATTTTGGACCATTTCGCTACTGCACGAAACTCGGTGCAAAATGCGCCAAACTAGTGCAATTAATGCAAAAGTTCGTGCAATGATGTCTTGTTAGAATTTTTCGGAACGAACGCTCCCGATCCACACCATTGGTCCTTAAACGCATTTTTTGGTGCGTTTCTTTCCGTTTGGGTGCATTTGGAACTGTTTCGCTACTGCACGAAAACTCGGTGCAAAATGGGCCAACCTGGAGCAATTAATGCAAGAGTTCGTATACAAAGTCTTGTCTGAATTTCTCGGAACGGACGCTCCCGATCCACACAATTGCACCCTAAGCTCATGTTTTCATGCGTTTCTTTCCGTTTGGGTGCATTTGGGACATTATGCTACTACACAAACTTGATGCAAAACGCGCCAAACTGGTGCAATTAATGCAAAAGTTCGTTGCCACATTTTTGGTGCGTTTCTTTCCGTTTGGGTGCATTTGGACTGTTTCGCTACTGCACGAAACTCGGTGCAAAATGGGCCAACTGGTGCAATTAATGCAAAAGTTCGTATAACAAAGTCTTGTCTGAATTTCTCGGAACGACGCTCCCGATCCACACAATTGCACCCTAAGCTCATGTTTTCATGCGTTTCTTTCCGTTTGGGTGCATTTGGGACCATATGCTACTACACAAACTTGATGCAAAACGCGCCAAACTGGTGCAATTAATGCAAAAGTTCGTGCCACCATGTCTTATTAGAATTTTCGGAACGAACGCACCCGATCCACACCATTGGAGCATAAAATCATGTTCTGGTGCATTTCTTTCCGTTCGGGTGCATTTTGGACCGTTTCGCTACTGCACGAAACTTGCTGCAAAACGCGCCAAACTGGTGCAACTAATACAAAAGTTCGGGCAACGATGTCTTGTCATAATTTTTCGGAATGAACGCTCCCGATCCACACCATTGGACCATAAACTCATGTTTTGGTGCGTTTCTTTCCGTTTGTGTGCATTTGAAACTATTTCGCTACTGCACAAAACTTGGTGCAAAATGGGCCAACCTGGTGCAATTAATGCAGGAGTTCGTGCCATAAAGGACTAGTAAGAATTTCTCGAAATGGACGCTCCCGATCCACACAATTGGACCCTAAGCTCATGTTTTCATGCGTTTCTTTCCGTTTGGGTTCATTTGGGACCATTATAGTAGTGCACAAACTTGATGCAAAACGCGCCAAACTGGTGCAATTGATGCAAAAGTTCGTGCCACGATGTCTTGTTAGAAATTTTCGCAACGAACGCTCCCAATCCACACCATTGGAACCTAAGCTCATGTTTTGTTGCGCTTCTTTCCATTTGGGTGCATTTGGAACCATTTCGCTAATGCACGAAACTTGGTGCAAAATGCGCCAAACTGGTGCAATTAAAGCAAAAGTTCGTGCCACGATGCCTTGTTAGAATTTTCGGAACGAACGCTCCCGATCCACACCATTGGACCCTAAACTCATGTTCTGGTGCGTTTCTTTCTGTTCGGGTGCATTTTGGACCGTTTCGCTACTGCACGAAACTTGCTGCAAAACGCGCCAAACAAGTGCAATTAATGCAAAAGTTTGTGCAACGATGTCTTGTTAGAATTTTTCGGAACGAACGCTCCCGATCCACACCATCGGACCCCAAACTCATGTTTTGGTGTGTTTCTTTCCGTTTGGGTGCATTTGGAACTGTTTCGCTATTGCACAAAACTTGCTGCAAAACGCGCCAAACTGATACAATTAATGCAAAAAGTTTAGGCCACGATGTCTTGTTAGAATCTTTTGCATTGAATGCTCCCCATCTACACTATTGGACCATAAACTCATGTTTTGGTGTGTTTCTTTTCGTTCGGGTGCATTTTGGACCATTTCTCTAATGCACGAAACTCGGTGCAAAACGCGCCAAACTGGTGCAATTAATGCAAAAGTTTGTGCCATGATGTCTTGTTAGAATTTTTGCAACGAACGCTCCCGATCCACACCATTGGACCCTAAGCTGTTGTTATGGTGCATTTCTTTCCGTTTGTGTGCATTTGAAACTATTTCGCTACTGCACAAAACTTGGTGCAAAATGGGCCAACCTGGTGCAATTAATGCAGGAGTTCGTGCCATAAAGTCTAGTAAGAATTTCTCGAAATGGACGCTCCCGATCCACACAATTGGACCCTAAGCTCATGTTTTCATGTGTTTCTTTCCGTTTGGGTTCATTTGGGACCATTATAGTAGTGCACAAACTTGATGCAAAACGGGCCAAACTAGTGCAATTGATGCAAAAGTTCGTGCCACGATGTCTTGTTAGAAATTTTCGCAACGAACGCTCCCAATCCACACCATTGGAACCTAAACTCATGTTTTGGTGCGTTTCTTTCCGTTTGGGTGCATTTGGAACTGTTTCGCTATTGCACAAAACTTGCTGCAAAATGCGCCAAACTGATAAAATTAATGCAAAAAGTTTAGGCCACGATGTCTTGTTAGAATCTTTTGCAATGAATGCTCATCTACACTATTGGACCATAAACTCATGTTTTGGTGCGTTTCTTTTCGTTCGGGTGCATTTTGGACGATTTCTCTACTGCACGAAACTCGGTGCAAAACGCGCCAAACTGGTGCAATTAATGCAAAAGTTCATGCCCCGATGTCGCGCTAGAATTTTCTACAACGAACTCTCCCGATCCACACCATTGGACCCTAAACTCATGTTTTTGTGCGTTTCTTTTCATTCGGGTGCATTTTGGACCATTTCGCTACTGCACGAAACTTGGTGCAAAACGCGCCAAACTGGTGCAATTAATGCAAAAGTTCATGCCCCGATGTCGCGCTAGAATTTTCTGCAACGAACTCTCCCGATCCACACCATTGGACCCTAAATCATGTTTTGATGCATTTGTTTCCGTTTGGGTGCATTTTGAACCGTTTCGTCATTGCACGAAACTTTCTGCAAAAGGCGCCAAACTGGTACAATTAATGCAAAAGTTCGTGCCACGATGTCTTGTTGGAAATTTTCACAACGAACGCTCCCGATCCACACCGTTGGAACCTAAACTCATGTTTTGGTGCGTTTCTTTCCGTTCGGGTGCATTTCGAATAGTTTCGCTACTGCACGAAACTTGGTGCAAATTGCGCCAACCTGGTGCAATTAATGCAGCGCTAGAATTTTTCGCAACGAACACTCCCGATCCACACCATTGGAACCTAAACTCATAATTTCTTGCATTTGTTTCCATTTGGGTGCATTTGGAACCGTTTCGCTACTGCACTAAACTTCTGTAAAACGCGACAAACTAGTGCAATTAATGCAAAAGTTTGTGCCATGATGTCTTGTTAGAATTTTTGCAACGAACACTCCCGATCCACACCATTGGAACCTAAACTCATGTTATGGTGCATTTCTTTCCGTTCGGGTGCATTTTGGACCATTTCGCTACAGCACGAAACTTGGTACAAAATGCGCCAAACTGGTGCAATTAATGCAAAATTTCGTGCAACGATGTGTTGTTAGAATTTTCCGAAACGAACACTCCCGATCCACACCATTGGTCCTTAAACTCATTTTTGGTGCGTTTCTTTCCGTTTGGGTGCATTTGGGACCATTATGCTACTGCACAAACTTGATCCAAAACGCGCCAAACTGGTGCAATTAATGCAAAAGTTCGTGCCATGATTTCTTGTTAGAATTTTCGGAACGAACGCTCCCGATCCACACCATTGGACCCTAAACTCATTTTTTGGAGCGTTTCTTTCTGTTTGGGTGCATTTGGAACCGTTTCGCTACTGCACGAAACTTGGTGCAAAACGGGCCAACCTGGTGCAATTAATGCAGCGCTAGAATTTTTCGCAACGAACACTCCCGATCCACTCCATTGGAACCTAAACTCATAATTTCTTGCATTTGTTTCCATTTGGGTGCATTTGGAACCGTTTCGCTACTGCACTAAACTTCTGCAAAACGCGCCAAACTAGTGCAATTAATGCAAAAGTTTGTGCCATGATGTCTTGTTAGAATTTTTGCAACGAATGCTCCCGATCCACACCAGTGGACCCTAAACTGATGTTATGGTGCATTTCTTTCCGTTCGTGTGCATTTTGGACCATTTCGCTACTGCACGAAACTCGGTGCAAAATGCGCCAAACTAGTGCAATTAATGCAAAAGTTCGTGCAATGATGTCTTGTTAGAATTTTTCGGAACGAACGCTCCCGATCCACACCATTGGTCCTTAAACGCATTTTTTGGTGCGTTTCTTTCCGTTTGGGTGCATTTGGAACTGTTTCGCTACTGCACGAAACTCGGTGCAAAATGGGCCAACCTGGAGCAATTAATGCAAGAGTTCGTATAACAAAGTCTTGTCTGAATTTCTCGGAACGGACGCTCCCGATCCACACAATTGCACCCTAAGCTCATGTTTTCATGCGTTTCTTTCCGTTTGGGTGCATTTGGGACCATTATGCTACTACACAAACTTGATGCAAAACGCGCCAAACTGGTGCAATTAATGCAAAAGTTCGTGCCACCATGTCTTATTAGAATTTTCGGAACGAACGCACCCGATCCACACCATTGGAGCATAAAATCATGTTCTGGTGCATTTCTTTCCGTTCGGGTGCATTTTGGACCGTTTCGCTACTGCACGAAACTTGCTGCAAAACGCGCCAAACTGGTGCAACTAATACAAAAGTTCGGGCAACGATGTCTTGTCATAATTTTTCGGAATGAACGCTCCCGATCCACACCATTGGACCATAAACTCATGTTTTGGTGCGTTTCTTTCCGTTTGTGTGCATTTGAAACTATTTCGCTACTGCACAAAACTTGGTGCAAAATGGGCCAACCTGGTGCAATTAATGCAGGAGTTCGTGCCATAAAGACTAGTAAGAATTTCTCGAAATGGACGCTCCCGATCCACACAATTGGACCCTAAGCTCATGTTTTCATGCGTTTCTTTCCGTTTGGGTTCATTTGGGACCATTATAGTAGTGCACAAACTTGATGCAAAACGCGCCAAACTGGTGCAATTGATGCAAAAGTTCGTGCCACGATGTCTTGTTAGAAATTTTCGCAACGAACGCTCCCAATCCACACCATTGGAACCTAAGCTCATGTTTTGTTGCGCTTCTTTCCATTTGGGTGCATTTGGAACCATTTCGCTAATGCACGAAACTTGGTGCAAAATGCGCCAAACTGGTGCAATTAAAGCAAAAGTTCGTGCCACGATGCCTTGTTAGAATTTTCGGAACGAACGCTCCCGATCCACACCATTGGACCCTAAACTCATGTTCTGGTGCGTTTCTTTCTGTTCGGGTGCATTTTGGACCGTTTCGCTACTGCACGAAACTTGCTGCAAAACGCGCCAAACAAGTGCAATTAATGCAAAAGTTTGTGCAACGATGTCTTGTTAGAATTTTTCGGAACGAACGCTCCCGATCCACACCATCGGACCCCAAACTCATGTTTTGGTGTGTTTCTTTCCGTTTGGGTGCATTTGGAACTGTTTCGCTATTGCACAAAACTTGCTGCAAAACGCGCCAAACTGATACAATTAATGCAAAAAGTTTAGGCCACGATGTCTTGTTAGAATCTTTTGCATTGAATGCTCCCCATCTACACTATTGGACCATAAACTCATGTTTTGGTGTGTTTCTTTTCGTTCGGGTGCATTTTGGACCATTTCTCTAATGCACGAAACTCGGTGCAAAACGCGCCAAACTGGTGCAATTAATGCAAAAGTTTGTGCCATGATGTCTTGTTAGAATTTTTGCAACGAACGCTCCCGATCCACACCATTGGACCCTAAGCTGTTGTTATGGTGCATTTCTTTCCGTTTGTGTGCATTTGAAACTATTTCGCTACTGCACAAAACTTGGTGCAAAATGGGCCAACCTGGTGCAATTAATGCAGGAGTTCGTGCCATAAAGTCTAGTAAGAATTTCTCGAAATGGACGCTCCCGATCCACACAATTGGACCCTAAGCTCATGTTTTCATGTGTTTCTTTCCGTTTGGGTTCATTTGGGACCATTATAGTAGTGCACAAACTTGATGCAAAACGGGCCAAACTAGTGCAATTGATGCAAAAGTTCGTGCCACGATGTCTTGTTAGAAATTTTCGCAACGAACGCTCCCAATCCACACCATTGGAACCTAAACTCATGTTTTGGTGCGTTTCTTTCCGTTTGGGTGCATTTGGAACTGTTTCGCTATTGCACAAAACTTGCTGCAAAATGCGCCAAACTGATAAAATTAATGCAAAAAGTTTAGGCCACGATGTCTTGTTAGAATCTTTTGCAATGAATGCTCATCTACACTATTGGACCATAAACTCATGTTTTGGTGCGTTTCTTTTCGTTCGGGTGCATTTTGGACGATTTCTCTACTGCACGAAACTCGGTGCAAAACGCGCCAAACTGGTGCAATTAATGCAAAAGTTCATGCCCCGATGTCGCGCTAGAATTTTCTACAACGAACTCTCCCGATCCACACCATTGGACCCTAAACTCATGTTTTTGTGCGTTTCTTTTCATTCGGGTGCATTTTGGACCATTTCGCTACTGCACGAAACTTGGTGCAAAACGCGCCAAACTGGTGCAATTAATGCAAAAGTTCATGCCCCGATGTCGCGCTAGAATTTTCTGCAACGAACTCTCCCGATCCACACCATTGGACCCTAAATCATGTTTTGATGCATTTGTTTCCGTTTGGGTGCATTTTGAACCGTTTCGTCATTGCACGAAACTTTCTGCAAAAGGCGCCAAACTGGTACAATTAATGCAAAAGTTCGTGCCACGATGTCTTGTTGGAAATTTTCACAACGAACGCTCCCGATCCACACCGTTGGAACCTAAACTCATGTTTTGGTGCGTTTCTTTCCGTTCGGGTGCATTTCGAATAGTTTCGCTACTGCACGAAACTTGGTGCAAATTGCGCCAACCTGGTGCAATTAATGCAGCGCTAGAATTTTTCGCAACGAACACTCCCGATCCACACCATTGGAACCTAAACTCATAATTTCTTGCATTTGTTTCCATTTGGGTGCATTTGGAACCGTTTCGCTACTGCACTAAACTTCTGTAAAACGCGACAAACTAGTGCAATTAATGCAAAAGTTTGTGCCATGATGTCTTGTTAGAATTTTTGCAACGAACACTCCCGATCCACACCATTGGAACCTAAACTCATGTTATGGTGCATTTCTTTCCGTTCGGGTGCATTTTGGACCATTTCGCTACAGCACGAAACTTGGTACAAAATGCGCCAAACTGGTGCAATTAATGCAAAATTTCGTGCAACGATGTGTTGTTAGAATTTTCCGAAACGAACACTCCCGATCCACACCATTGGTCCTTAAACTCATTTTTGGTGCGTTTCTTTCCGTTTGGGTGCATTTGGGACCATTATGCTACTGCACAAACTTGATCCAAAACGCGCCAAACTGGTGCAATTAATGCAAAAGTTCGTGCCATGATTTCTTGTTAGAATTTTCGGAACGAACGCTCCCGATCCACACCATTGGACCCTAAACTCATTTTTTGGAGCGTTTCTTTCTGTTTGGGTGCATTTGGAACCGTTTCGCTACTGCACGAAACTTGGTGCAAAACGGGCCAACCTGGTGCAATTAATGCAGCGCTAGAATTTTTCGCAACGAACACTCCCGATCCACTCCATTGGAACCTAAACTCATAATTTCTTGCATTTGTTTCCATTTGGGTGCATTTGGAACCGTTTCGCTACTGCACTAAACTTCTGCAAAACGCGCCAAACTAGTGCAATTAATGCAAAAGTTTGTGCCATGATGTCTTGTTAGAATTTTTGCAACGAATGCTCCCGATCCACACCAGTGGACCCTAAACTGATGTTATGGTGCATTTCTTTCCGTTCGTGTGCATTTTGGACCATTTCGCTACTGCACGAAACTCGGTGCAAAATGCGCCAAACTAGTGCAATTAATGCAAAAGTTCGTGCAATGATGTCTTGTTAGAATTTTTCGGAACGAACGCTCCCGATCCACACCATTGGTCCTTAAACGCATTTTTTGGTGCGTTTCTTTCCGTTTGGGTGCATTTGGAACTGTTTCGCTACTGCACGAAACTCGGTGCAAAATGGGCCAACCTGGAGCAATTAATGCAAGAGTTCGTATAACAAAGTCTTGTCTGAATTTCTCGGAACGGACGCTCCCGATCCACACAATTGCACCCTAAGCTCATGTTTTCATGCGTTTCTTTCCGTTTGGGTGCATTTGGGACCATTATGCTACTACACAAACTTGATGCAAAACGCGCCAAACTGGTGCAATTAATGCAAAAGTTCGTGCCACCATGTCTTATTAGAATTTTCGGAACGAACGCACCCGATCCACACCATTGGAGCATAAAATCATGTTCTGGTGCATTTCTTTCCGTTCGGGTGCATTTTGGACCGTTTCGCTACTGCACGAAACTTGCTGCAAAACGCGCCAAACTGGTGCAACTAATACAAAAGTTCGGGCAACGATGTCTTGTCATAATTTTTCGGAATGAACGCTCCCGATCCACACCATTGGACCATAAACTCATGTTTTGGTGCGTTTCTTTCCGTTTGTGTGCATTTGAAACTATTTCGCTACTGCACAAAACTTGGTGCAAAATGGGCCAACCTGGTGCAATTAATGCAGGAGTTCGTGCCATAAAGACTAGTAAGAATTTCTCGAAATGGACGCTCCCGATCCACACAATTGGACCCTAAGCTCATGTTTTCATGCGTTTCTTTCCGTTTGGGTTCATTTGGGACCATTATAGTAGTGCACAAACTTGATGCAAAACGCGCCAAACTGGTGCAATTGATGCAAAAGTTCGTGCCACGATGTCTTGTTAGAAATTTTCGCAACGAACGCTCCCAATCCACACCATTGGAACCTAAGCTCATGTTTTGTTGCGCTTCTTTCCATTTGGGTGCATTTGGAACCATTTCGCTAATGCACGAAACTTGGTGCAAAATGCGCCAAACTGGTGCAATTAAAGCAAAAGTTCGTGCCACGATGCCTTGTTAGAATTTTCGGAACGAACGCTCCCGATCCACACCATTGGACCCTAAACTCATGTTCTGGTGCGTTTCTTTCTGTTCGGGTGCATTTTGGACCGTTTCGCTACTGCACGAAACTTGCTGCAAAACGCGCCAAACAAGTGCAATTAATGCAAAAGTTTGTGCAACGATGTCTTGTTAGAATTTTTAGGAACGAACGCTCCCGATCCACACCATCGGACCCCAAACTCATGTTTTGGTGTGTTTCTTTCCGTTTGGGTGCATTTGGAACTGTTTCGCTATTGCACAAAACTTGCTGCAAAACGCGCCAAACTGATACAATTAATGCAAAAAGTTTAGGCCACGATGTCTTGTTAGAATCTTTTGCATTGAATGCTCCCCATCTACACTATTGGACCATAAACTCATGTTTTGGTGTGTTTCTTTTCGTTCGGGTGCATTTTGGACCATTTCTCTAATGCACGAAACTCGGTGCAAAACGCGCCAAACTGGTGCAATTAATGCAAAAGTTTGTGCCATGATGTCTTGTTAGAATTTTTGCAACGAACGCTCCCGATCCACACCATTGGACCCTAAGCTGTTGTTATGGTGCATTTCTTTCCGTTCGTGTGCATTTTGGACCATTTCGCTACTGCACGAAACTCGGTGCAAAATGCGCCAAACTGGTGCAATTAATGCAAAAGTTCGTGCAATGATGTCTTGTTAGAATTTTTCGGAACGAACGCTCCCGATCCACACCATTGGTCCTTAAACGCATTTTTTGGTGTGTTTCTTTCTGTTTGGGTGCATTTGGAACTGTTTCGCTATTGCACAAAACTTGCTGCAAAACGCGCCAAACTGATAAAATTAATGCAAAAAGTTTAGGCCACGATGTCTTGTTAGAATCTTTTGCAATGAATGCTCCCCATCTACACTATTGGACCGTAAACTCATGTTTTGGTGCGTTTCTTTTCGTTCGGGTGCATTTTGGACCATTTATCTACTGCACGAAACTCGGTGCAAAACGAGCCAAACTGGTGCAATTAATGCAAAAGTTGATGCCCCGATGTCGCGCTAGAATTTTCTGCAACGAACTCTCCCGATCGACACCATTGGACCCTAAATTGATGTTATGGTGCATTTCTTTCCGTTCGGGTGCATTTTGGACCATTTCCCTACTGCACGAAACTCGGTGCAAAATGCGCCAAACTGGTGCAATTAATGCTAAAGTTCGTGCAATGATGTCTTGTTAGAATTTTTCGGAACGAACGCTCCCGATCCACACCATTGGTCCTTAAACGCATTTTTTGGTGCGTTTCTTTCCGTTTGGGTGCATTTGGAACTGTTTCGCTACTGCACGAAACTCGGTGCAAAATGGGCCAACCTGGATCAATTAATGCAAGAGTTCGTGTCACAAAGTCTTGTCAGAATTTCTCGGAACGGACGCTCCCGATCCACACAATTGCACCCTAAGCTCATGTTTTCATGCGTTTCTTTCCGTTTGGGTGCATTTGGGACCATTATGCTACTGCACAAACTTGATGCAAAACGCGCCAAACTAGTGCAATTAATGCAAAAGTTCATGCCCAACATCGCGCTAGAATTTTCTGCAACGAACTCTCCCGATCCACACCATTGGACTCTAAATCATGTTTTGATGCATTTGTTTCCGTTTGGGTGCATTTGGAACCATTTCGTCATTGCACGAAACTTTCTGCAAAAGGCGCCAAACTGGTACAATTAATGCAAAAGTTCGTGCCACGATGTCTTGTTGGAAATTTTCACAATGAACGCTCTCGATCCACACTGTTGGAACCTAAACTCATGTTTTGGTGCGTTTCTTTCCGTTCGGGTGCATTTGGAATAGTTTCGCTACTGCACGAAACTTGGTGCAAATTGCGCCAAACTGGTGCAATTAATGCAAAAGTTTGTGCAACGATGTCTTGCTAGAATTTTTCGCAACGAACGCTCCCGATCCACACCATTGGACCCTAAACTCATTTTTTGGAGCGTTTCTTTCTGTTTGGGTGCATTTGGAACCGTTTCACTACTGCACGAAACTTGGTGCAAAACGGGCCAACCTAGTGCAATTAATGCAGCACTAGAATTTTTCGCAACGAACACTCCTGATCCACACCATTGGAACCTAAACTCATAATTTGGTGCATTTCTTTCCATTTGGGTGCATTTGGAACCGTTTCGCTACTGCACTAAACTTCTGCAAAACGAGCCAAACTGTTGCAATTAATGCAAAAGTTTGTGCCTTGATGTCTTGTTAGAATTTTTGCAACGAACACTCCCGATCCACACCATTGGAACCTAAACTCATGTTATGGTGCATTTCTTTCCGTTCGGGTGCATTTTGGACCATTTCGCTACTGCACGAAACTTGGTACAAAATGCGCCAAACTGGTGCAATTAATGCAAAATTTCGTGCAACGATGTCTTGTTAGAATTTTTCGAAACAAACGCTCCCGATCCACACCATTGGTCCTTAAACTCATTTTTGGTGTGTTTCTTTCCGTTTGGGTGCATTTGGAACCGTTTCGCGACTGCACGAAACTCGGTGCAAAATGGGCCAACCTGGAGCAATTAATGCAAGAGTTCGTGTCACAAAGTCTCGTCAGAATTTCTCGGAACGGACGCTCCCGATCCACACAATTGCACCCTAAGCTCATGTTTTCATGCGTTTCTTTCCGTTTGGGTGCATTTGGGACCATTATGCTACTGCACAAACGTGATGCAAAACGCGCCAAACTGGTGCAATTAATGCAAAAGTTCGTGCCACGATTTCTTGTTAGAATTTTCGGAACGAACGCTCCCGATCCACACCATTGGACCCTAAACTCATTTTTTGGAGCGTTTCTTTCTGTTTGGGTGCATTTGGAACCGTTTCGCTACTGCACGAAAATTGGTGCAAAACGGGCCAACCTGGTGCAATTAATGCAGCGCTAGAATTTTTCGCAACGAACACTCCCGATCCACACCATTGGAACCTAAAATCATAATTTCTTGCATTTCTTTCCATTTGGGTGCATTTGGAACCGTTTCGCTATTGCACTAAACTTCTGCAAAACGCGCCAAACTGGTGCAATTAATGCAAAAGTTTGTGCCATGATGTCTTGTTAGAATTTTTGCAACGAACGCTCCCGATCCACACCATTGGACCCTAAGCTGTTGTTATGGTGCATTTCTTTCCGTTCGTGTGCATTTTGGACCATTTCGCTACTGCACGAAACTCGGTGCAAAATGCGCCAAACTGGTGCAATTAATGCAAAAGTTCGTGCAATGATGTCTTGTTAGAATTTTTCGGAACGAACGCTCCCGATCCACACCATTGGTCCTTAAACGCATTTTTTGGTGCGTTTCTTTCTGTTTGGGTGCATTTGGAACTGTTTCGCTACTGCACGAAACTCGGTGCATTTGGAACCGTTTCGCTAATGCACGAAACTTGGTGCAAAACGCGCCAAACTGGTGCAATTAATGCAAAAGTTCGTGCCACGATGTCTTGTTAGAATTTTCGGAACAAACGCTCCCGATTCACACCATTGGACCCTAAACTCATGTTCTGGTGCGTTTCTTTCTGTTCGGGTGCATTTTGGACCGTTTCGCTACTGCACAAAACTTCCTGCAAAACGCGCCAAACAAGTGCAATTAATGCAAAAGTTCATGCAACGATGTCTTGTTAGAATTTTTTGGAACGAACGCTCCCGATCCACACCATTGGACCCTAAACTCATGTTTTGGTGCGTTTCATTCCGTTTTGGTGCATTTGGAACTGTTTCGTTATTGCACAAAACTTGCTGCAAAACACGCCAAACTGATACAATTAATGCAAAAAGTTTAGGCCACGATGTCTTGTTAGAATCTTTTGCAACGAATGCTCCCCATCTACACTATTGGACCATAAACTCATGTTTTGGTGCATTTCTTTTCGTTCGGGTGCATTTTGGACCATTTCTCTACTGCACGAAACTCGGTGCAAAACGCGCCAAACTGGTGCAATTAATGCAAAAGATCATGCCCCGATGTCGCGCTAGAATTTTCTGCAACGAACTCTCCCGATCCACACCATTGGACCCTAAACTGATGTTATGGTGCATTTCTTTCCGTTCGGGTGCATTTTGGACCATTTTGCTACTGCACGAAACTCGGTGCAAAATGCGCCAAACTGGTGCAATTAATGCAAAAGTTCGTGCAATGATGTCTTGTTAGAATTTTTCGGAACGAACGCTCCCGATCCACACCATTGGTCCTTAAACGCATTTTTTGGTGCGTTTCTTTCCGTTTGGGTGCATTTGGAACTGTTTCGCTACTGCACGAAACTCGGTGCATTTGGAACCGTTTCGCTAATGCACGAAACTTGGTGCAAAACTCGCCAAACTGGTGCAATTAATGCAAAAGTTCGTGCCACGATGTCTTGTTAGAATTTTCAGAACGAACGCTCCCGATCCACACCATTGGACCCTAAACTCATGTTCTGGTGCGTTTCTTTCTGTTCAGGTGCATTTTGGACCGTTTCGCTACTGCACGAAACTTGCTGCAAAACGCGCCAAACAATTGCAATTAATGCAAAAGTTCGTGCAATGATGTCTTGTTAGAATTTTTCGGAACGAATGCTCCCGATCCACACCATTGGTCCTTAAACGCATTTTTTGGTGCGTTTCTTTCCGTTTGGGAGCATTTGGAACTGTTTCGCTACTGCACGAAACTCGGTGCAAAATGGGCCAACGTGGAGCAATTAATCCAAGAGTTCGTGTCACAAAGTCTTGTCAGAATTTCTCGGAACGGACGCTCGCGATCCACACAATTGCACCCTAAGATCATGTATTCATGCGTTTCTTTCCGTTTGGGTGCATTTGGGACCATTATGCAACTGCACAAACTTGATGCAAAACGCGCCAAACTGGTGCAATTAATGCAAAAGTTCGTGCCACGATGTCTTGTTAGAATTTTCGGAATGAACGCTCCCGATCCACACCATTGGACCCTAAACTCATGTTCTGGTGCATTTCTTTCCGTTCGGGTGCATTTTGGACCGTTTCGCTACTGCACGAAACTTGCTGCAAAACGCGCCAAACTGGTGCAACTAATACAAAAGTTCGGGCAACGATGTCTTGTCATAATTTTTCGGAACGAACGCTCCCGATCCACACCATTGGACCCTAAACTCATGTTTTGGTGCGTTTCTTTCCGTTTGTGTGCATTTGGAACTATTTCGCTACTGCACGAAACTTGGTGCAAAATGGGCCAACCTGGTGCAATTAATGCAGGAGTTCGTGCCATAAAGTCTAGTAAGAATTTCTCGAAATGGACGCTCCCGATCCACACAATTGGACCCTAAACTCATGTTTTCATGCGTTTCTTTCTGTTTGGGTTCATTTGGGACCATTATACTAGTGCACAAACATGATGCAAAACGCGCCAAACTGGTGCAATTGATGCAAAAGTTCGTGCCACGATGTCTTGTTAGAAATTTTCGCAACGAACGCTCCCAATCCACTCCATTGGAACCTAAACTTATGTTTTGTTGCGTTTCTTTCCATTTGGGTGCATTTGGAACCGTTTCGCTAATGCACGAAACTTGGTGCAAAACGCGCCAAACTGGTGCAATTAATACAAAAGTTCATGCCACGAAGTCTTGTTAGAATTTTCGGAACGAACGCTCCTGATCCACACCATTGGACCCTAAACTCATGTTCTGGTGCGTTTCTTTCTGTTCGGGTGCATTTGGACCGTTTCGCTACTGCACGAAACTTGCTGCAAAACGCGCCAAACAAGTGCAATTAATGCAAAAGTTCGTGCAACGATGTCTTGTTAGAATTTTTCGGAACGAACGCTCCGATCCACACCATTGGACCCTAAAGTCATGTTTTGGTGCGTTTCTTTCCGTTTGGGTGCATTTGGAACTGTTTCGCTATTGCACAAAACTTGCTGCAAAACGCGCCAAACTGATACAATTAATGCAAAAAGTTTAGGCCACGATGTCTTGTTAGAATCTTTTGCATTGAATGCTCCCCATCTACACTATTGGACCATAAACTCATGTTTTGGTGCATTTCTTTTCGTTCGGGTGCATTTTGGACCATTTCTCTACTGCACGAAACTCGGTGCAAAACGTGCCAAACTGGTGCAATTAATGCAAAAGTTCATGCCCCGATGTCGCGCTAGAATTTTCTGCAACGAACTCTCCGGATCCACACCATTGGACCCTAAATCATGTTTTGAGGTGTTTGTTTCCGTTTGGGTGCATTTGGAACCGTTTCGTCATTGCACGAAACTTTCTGCAAAAGGCGCCAAACTGGTACAATTAATGCAAAATTTCGTGCCACATGTCTTGTTGGAAATTTTCACAACGAACGCTCCCGATCCACACCATTGGAACCTAAACTCATGTTTTGGTGCGTTTCTTTCCGTTCGGGTGCATTTGGAATAGTTTCGCTACTGCACGAAACTTGGTGCAAATTGCGCCAAACTGGTGCAATTAATGCAAAAGTTTGTGCAATGATGTCTTGCTAGAATTTTTCGCAACGAACGCTCCCGATCCACACCATTGGACCCTAAACTCATGTTTTGGAGCGTTTCTTTCTGTTTGGGTGCATTTGGAACCGTTTCGCTACTGCACGAAACTTGGTGCAAAATGGGCCAACCTGGTGCAATTAATGCAGTGCTAGAATTTTTCGCAACGAACACTCCTGATCCACACCATTGCAACCTAAACTCATAATTTGGTGCGTTTCTTTCCATTTGGGTGCATTTGGAACCGTTTCGCTACTACACTAAACTTCTGCAAAACGAGCCAAATTGGTGCAATTAATGCAAAAGTTTGTGCCATGATGTCTTGTTAGAATTTTCGCAACGAACACTCCCGATCCACACCATTGGAACCTAAACTCATGTTATGGTGCATTTCTTTCCGTTCGGGTGCATTTTGGACCATTTTGCTACTGCACGAAACTTGGTACAAAATGCGCCAAACTAGTGCAATTAATGCAAAATTTCGTGCAACGATGTCTTGTTAGAATTTTTCGGAACGAATGCTCCCGATCCACACCATTGGTCCTTAAACTCATTTTTGGTGCGTTTCTTTCCGTTTGGGTGCATTTGGAACCGTTTCGCTACTGCACGAAACTCGGTGCAAAATGGGCCAAAATGGAGCAATTAATGCAAGAGTTCGTGACACAAAGTCTCGTCAGAATTTCTCGGAATGGACGCTCCCGATCCACACAATTGCACCCTAAGCTCATGTTTTCATGTGTTTCTTTCCGTTTGGGTGCATTTGGGACCATTATGCTACTGCACAAACTTGATGCAAAACGCGCCAAACTGGTGCAATTAATGCAAAAGTTCGTGCCATGATTTCTTGTTAGAATTTTTGGAACGAACGCATGTCTTGTTAGAATTTTCCGCAATGAACGCTCCCGATCCACACCATTGGTCCTTAAACTCATTTTTTGGTGCGTTTCTTTCCGTTTGGGTGCATTTGGAACCGTTTCGCTACTGCACGAAACTCGATGCAAAATGGGCCAACTTGGAGCAATTAATGCAAGAGTTCGTGTCACAAAGTCTCGTCAAAATTTCTCGGAACGGACACTCCCGATCCACACAATTGCATCCTAAGCTCATGTTTTCATACATTTCTTTCCGTTTGGGTGTATTTGGGACCATTATGCTACTGTACAAACTTGATGCAAAACGCGCCAAACTGGTGCAATTAATGCAAAAGTTTGTGCCACGATGTCTTGTTAGAATTTTCGGAACGAATGCTCCCGATCCACACAATTGGACCCTAAACTCATGTTTTGGTGCGTTTCTTTCCCTTTGGGTGCATTTGGAACTGTTTCGCTATTGCACAAAACTTGCTGCAAAACGCGCCAAACTGGTGCAACTAATGCAAAAGTTCGTGCAACGTTGTCTTGTTAGAATTTTTCGGAACGAACGCTCCCGATCCACACCATTGGACCCTAAACTCATGTTTTGGTGCGTTTCTTTCCATTTGTGTGCATTTGGAACTATTTCGCTACTGCACGAAACTCGGTGCAAAATGGGCCAACCTGGTCCAATTAATGCAGGAGTTCGTGCCATAAAGTCTCGTCAAACTTTCTCGAAATGGACGCTCCCGATCCACACAATTGGACCCTAAGCTCATGTTTTCATGCGTTTCTTTCCGTTTGGGTTCATTTGGGACCATTATACTACAGCACAAACTTGATGCAAAACGCGCCAAACTGGTGCAATTAATGCAAAAGTTCGTGCCACGATGTCTTGTTAGAAATTTTCACAACGAACGCTCCCAATCCACACCATTCGAACCTAAACTCATGTTTTGTTGCGTTTCTTTCCATTTGGGCATTTGGGTGCATTTGGAACCGTTTCGCTAATGCACGAAACTTGGTGCAAAACGCGCCAAACTGGTAAAATTAATGCAAAAGTTCGTGCCACGATGTCTTGTTAGAATTTTCGGAACGAACGCTCCCAATCCACACCATTGGACCCTAAACTCATGTTTTCATGCGTTACTTTCAGTTTGGGTGCATTTGGAACTGTTTCGCTATTGCACAAAACTTGCTGCAAAACGCGCCAAACTGATGCAATTAACGCAAAAGTTTAGGCCCCGATTTCTTGTTAGAATCTTTTGCAATGAATGCTCCCTATCTACACTATTGGACCATAAACTCATGTTTTGGTGCGTTTCTTTTCGTTCGGGTGCATTTTGGACCATTTCTCTGCTGCACGAAACTCGGTGCAAAACGCGCCAAACTGGTGCAATTAATGCAAAAGTTAATGCCACGATGTCGCTCTAGAATTTTCCACAACGAACGCTCCCGATCCACACCATTGGACCCTAAACTCATGTTTTGATGCGTTTGTTTCCGTTTGGGTGCATTTGGAACCGTTTCGTCATTGCACGAAACTTTCTGCAAAAGGCGCCAAACTGGTGCAATTAATGTAAAGTTCGTGCCACGATGTCTTGTTTAAAATTTTCACATAGATCACGCCTGATCCACACCATTGGAACCTAAACTCATGTTTTGGTGCGTTTCTTTCCGTTCGGGTGCATTTGGAATAGTTTCGCCACTGCACGAAACTTGGTGCAAATTGCGCCAAACTGGTGCAATTAATGCAAAAGTTTGTGCAACGATGTCTTGCTAGAATTTTCGCAACGAACGCTCCCGATCCACACCATTGGACCCTAAACTCATTTTTTGGAGCGTTTCTTTCTGTTTGGGTGCATTTGGAACCGTTTCGCTACTGCACGAAACTTGGTGCAAAATGGGCCAACCTGGTGCAATTAATGCAATGCTAGAATTTTTCGCAACGAACACTCCTGATCCACACCATTGGAACCTAAACTCATAATTTGGTGCGTTTCTTTCCATTTGGGTGCATTTGGAACCGTTTCGCTACTACACTAAACTTCTGCAAAACGAGCCAAATTGGTGCAATTAATGCAAAAGTTTGTGCCATGATGTCTTGTTAGAATTTTCGCAACGAACACTCCCGATCCACACCATTGGAACCTAAACTCATGTTATGGTGCATTTCTTTCCGTTCGGGTGCATTTTGGACCATTTTGCTACTGCACGAAACTTGGTACAAAATGCGCCAAACTGGTGCAATTAATGCAAAATTTCGTGCAACGATGTCTTGTTAGAATTTTTCGGAACGAACGCTCCCGATCCACACCATTGGTCCTTAAACTCATTTTTGGTGCGTTTCTTTCCGTTTGGGTGCATTTGGAACCGTTTCGCTACTGCACGAAACTCGGTGCAAAATGGGCCAAAATGGAGCAATTAATGCAAGAGTTCGTGTCACAAAGTCTCGTCAGAATTTCTCGGAATGGACGCTCCCGATCCACACAATTGCACCCTAAGCTCATGTTTTCATGTGTTTCTTTCCGTTTGGGTGCATTTGGGACCATTATGCTACTGCACAAACTTGATGCAAAACGCGCCAAACTGGTGCAATTAATGCAAAAGTTCGTGCCATGATTTCTTGTTAGAATTTTTGGAACGAATGCATGTCTTGTTAGAATTTTCCGCAATGAACGCTCCCGATCCACACCATTGGTCCTTAAACTCATTTTTTGGTGCGTTTCTTTCCGTTTGGGTGCATTTGGAACCGTTTCGCTACTGCACGAAACTCGATGCAAAATGGGCCAACTTGGAGCAATTAATGCAAGAGTTCGTGTCACAAAGTCTCGTCAAAATTTCTCGGAACGGACACTCCCGATCCACACAATTGCATCCTAAGCTCATGTTTTCATACATTTCTTTCCGTTTGGGTGTATTTGGGACCATTATGCTACTGTACAAACTTGATGCAAAACGCGCCAAACTGGTGCAATTAATGCAAAAGTTCGTGCCACGATGTCTTGTTAGAATTTTCGGAACGAATGCTCCCGATCCACACCATTGGACCCTAAACTCATGTTTTGGTGCGTTTCTTTCCCTTTGGGTGCATTTGGAACTGTTTCGCTATTGCACAAAACTTGCTGCAAAATGCGCCAAACTGGTGCAACTAATGCAAAAGTTCGTGCAACGTTGTCTTGTTAGAATTTTTCGGAACGAACGCTCCCGATCCACACCATTGGACCCTAAACTCATGTTTTGGTGCGTTTCTTTCCATTTGTGTGCATTTGGAACTATTTCGCTACTGCACGAAACTCGGTGCAAAATGGGCCAACCTGGTCCAATTAATGCAGGAGTTCGTGCCATAAAGTCTCGTCAAACTTTCTCGAAATGGACGCTCCCGATCCACACAATTGGACCCTAAGCTCATGTTTTCATGCGTTTCTTTCCGTTTGGGTTCATTTGGGACCATTATACTACAGCACAAACTTGATGCAAAACGCGCCAAACTGGTGCAATTAATGCAAAAGTTCGTGCCACGATGTCTTGTTAGAAATTTTCACAACGAACGCTCCCAATCCACACCATTCGAACCTAAACTCATGTTTTGTTGCGTTTCTTTCCATTTGGGCATTTGGGTGCATTTGGAACCGTTTCGCTAATGCACGAAACTTGGTGCAAAACGCGCCAAACTGGTAAAATTAATGCAAAAGTTCGTGCCACGATGTCTTGTTAGAATTTTCGGAACGAACACTCCCAATCCACACCATTGGACCCTAAACTCATGTTTTCATGCGTTACTTTCAGTTTGGGTGCATTTGGAACTGTTTCGCTATTGCACAAAACTTGCTGCAAAACGCGCCAAACTGATGCAATTAACGCAAAAGTTTAGGCCCCGATTTCTTGTTAGAATCTTTTGCAATGAATGCTCCCTATCTACACTATTGGACCATAAACTCATGTTTTGGTGCGTTTCTTTTCGTTCGGGTGCATTTTGGACCATTTCTCTGCTGCACGAAACTCGGTGCAAAACGCGCCAAACTGGTGCAATTAATGCAAAAGTTAATGCCACGATGTCGCTCTAGAATTTTCCACAACGAACGCTCCCGATCCACACCATTGGACCCTAAACTCATGTTTTAATGCGTTTGTTTCCGTTTGGGTGCATTTGGAACCGTTTCGTCATTGCACGAAACTTTCTGCAAAAGGCGCCAAACTGGTGCAATTAATGTAAAAGTTCGTGCCACGATGTCTTGTTTAAAATTTTCACAACGATCACGCCTGATCCACACCATTGGAACCTAAACTCATGTTTTGGTGCGTTTCTTTCCGTTCGGGTGCATTTGGAATAGTTTCGCTACTGCACGAAACTTGGTGCAAATTGCGCCAAACTGGTGCAATTAATGCAAAAGTTTGTGCAACGATGTCTTGCTAGAATTTTCGCAACGAACGCTCCCGATCCACACCATTGGACCCTAAACTCATTTTTTGGAGCGTTTCTTTCTGTTTGGGTGCATTTGGAACCGTTTCGCTACTGCACGAAACTTGGTGCAAAATGGGCCAACCTGGTGCAATTAATGCAATGCTAGAATTTTTCGCAACGAACACTCCTGATCCACACCATTGGAACCTAAACTCATAATTTGGTGCGTTTCTTTCCTATTTGGGTGCATTTGGAACCGTTTCGCTACTACACTAAACTTCTGCAAAACGAGCCAAATTGGTGCAATTAATGCAAAAGTTTGTGCCATGATGTCTTGTTAGAATTTTCGCAACGAACACTCCCGATCCACACCATTGGAACCTAAACTCATGTTATGGTGCATTTCTTTCCGTTCGGGTGCATTTTGGACCATTTTGCTACTGCACGAAACTTGGTACAAAATGCGCCAAACTGGTGCAATTAATGCAAAATTTCGTGCAACGATGTCTTGTTAGAATTTTTCGGAACGAACGCTCCCGATCCACACCATTGGTCCTTAAACTCATTTTTGGTGCGTTTCTTTCCGTTTGGGTGCATTTGGAACCATTTCGCTACTGCACGAAACTCGGTGCAAAATGGGCCAAAATGGAGCAATTAATGCAAGAGTTCGTGTCACAAAGTCTCGTCAGAATTTCTCGGAATGGACGCTCCCGATCCACACAATTGCACCCTAAGCTCATGTTTTCATGTGTTTCTTTCCGTTTGGGTGCATTTGGGACCATTATGCTACTGCACAAACTTGATGCAAAACGCGCCAAACTGGTGCAATTAATGCAAAAGTTCGTGCCATGATTTCTTGTTAGAATTTTTGGAACGAACGCATGTCTTGTTAGAATTTTCCGCAATGAACGCTCCCGATCCACACCATTGGTCCTTAAACTCATTTTTTGGTGCTGTTTCTTTCCGTTTGGGTGCATTTGGAACCGTTTCGCTACTGCACGAAACTCGATGCAAAATGGGCCAACTTGGAGCAATTAATGCAAGAGTTCGTGTCACAAAGTCTCGTCAAAATTTCTCGGAACGGACACTCCCGATCCACACAATTGCATCCTAAGCTCATGTTTTCATACATTTCTTTCCGTTTCGGTGTATTTGGGACCATTATGCTACTGTACAAACTTGATGCAAAACGCGCCAAACTGGTGCAATTAATGCAAAAGTTCGTGCCACGATGTCTTGTTAGAATTTTCGGAACGAATGCTCCCGATCCACACCATTGGACCCTAAACTCATGTTTTGGTGCGTTTCATTTCCCTTTGGGTGCATTTGGAACTGTTTCGCTATTGCACAAAACTTGCTGCAAAATGCGCCAAACTGGTGCAACTAATGCAAAAGTTCGTGCAACGTTGTCTTGTTAGAATTTTTCGGAACGAACGCTCCCGATCCACACCATTGGACCCTAAACTCATGTTTTGGTGCGTTTCTTTCCATTTGTGTGCATTTGGAACTATTTCGCTACTGCACGAAACTCGGTGCAAAATGGGCCAACCTGGTCCAATTAATGCAGGAGTTCGTGCCATAAAGTCTCGTCAAACTTTCTCGAAGTGGACGCTCCCGATCCACACAATTGGACCCTGAGCTCATGTTTTCATGCGTTTCTTTCCGTTTGGGTTCATTTGGGACCATTATACTACAGCACAAACTTGATGCAAAACGCGCCAAACTGGTGCAATTAATGCAAAAGTTCGTGCCACGATGTCTTGTTAGAAATTTTCACAACGAACGCTCCCAATCCACACCATTCGAACCTAAACTCATGTTTTGTTGCGTTTCTTTCCATTTGGGTGCATTTGGAACCGTTTCGCTAATGCACGAAACTTGGTGCAAAACGCGCCAAACTGGTAAAATTAATGCAAAAGTTCGTGCCACGATGTCTTGTTAGAATATTCGGAACGAACGCTCCCAATCCACACCATTGGACCCTAAACTCATGTTTTCATGCGTTACTTTCAGTTTGGGTGCATTTGGAACTGTTTCGCTATTGCACAAAACTTGCTGCAAAACGCGCCAAACTGATGCAATTAACGCAAAAGTTTAGGCCCCGATTTCTTGTTAGAATCTTTTGCAATGAATGCTCCCTATCTACACTATTGGACCATAAACTCATGTTTTGGTGCGTTTCTTTTCGTTTGGGTGCATTTTGGACCATTTCTCTGCTGCATGAAACTCGGTGCAAAACGCGCCAAACTGGTGCAATTAATGCAAAAGTTAATGCCACGATGTCGCTCTAGAATTTTCCACAACGAACGCTCCCGATCCACACCATTGGACCCTAAACTCATGTTTTGATGCGTTTGTTTCCGTTTGGGTGCATTTGGAACCGTTTCGTCATTGCACGAAACTTTCTGCAAAAGGCGCCAAACTGGTGCAATTAATGTGAAAGTTCGTGCCACGATGTCTTGTTTAAAATTTTCACAACGATCACGCCTGATCCACACCATTGGAACCTAAACTCATGTTTTGGTGCAGTTTCTTTCCGTTCGGGTGCATTTGGAATAGTTTCGCTACTGCACGAAACTTGGTGCAAATCGGGCCAAACTGGTGCAAGTAATGCAAAAGTTTGTGCAATGATGTCATGTTAGAATTTTTCACAACGAATGCTCCCGATTCACACCATTGGACCCTAAAGTCATTTTTTGGGCGTTTCTTTCTGTTTGGGTGCATTTCGAAACTGTTTCGCTACTGCACGAAACTTGGTGCAAAATGGGCCAACCTGGTGCATTTAATGCAGCGCTAGAATTTTTCACAACGAACACTCCTGATCCACACCATTGGAACCTAAACTCATAATTTGGTGCGTTTCATTCCATTTGGGTGCATTTGGAACCGTTTCACTACTGCACTAAACTTGCTGCAAAACGCGCCAAACTGGTGCAATTAATGCAAAAGTTTGTGCCATGATGTCTTGTTAGAATTTTTGCAACGAACGCTCCCGATCCACACCATTGGACCCTAAACTCATGTTATGGTGCATTTCTTTCCGTTCGGGTGCATTTTGGACCTTTTCGCTACTGCACAAAACTCGGTGCAAAATGCGCCAAACTGCTGCAATTAATACAAAAGTTCGTGCAACGATGTCTTGTTAGAATTTTTCGGAACGAACGCTCTCGATCCACACCATTGGTCTTTAAACTCATTTTTTTGTGCGTTTCTTTCCGTTTGGTTGCATTTGGAACCATTTCGCTAATGCACGAAACTTGGTGCAAAACGCGCTAAACTGGTGCAATTAATGCAAAAGTTCAGGCCACGATGTCTTGTTAGAATTTTTCAGAACGAACGCTCCCGATCCACACCATTGGACCCTAAACTCATGTTTTGGTGTCTTTCTTTCTGTTCGGGTGCATTTTGGACCGTTTCGGTACTGCACGGAACTTGGTGCAAAACGCGCCAAACTGGTGCAATTAATGCAAAAGTTCGTGCCACGATGTCTTGTTAGAATTTTCGGAACGAACGCTCCCGATCCACACCACTGGACCCTAAACTCATGTTCTGGTGCGTTTCTTTCCGTTCTAGTGCATTTTGGACCGTTTCGTTACTGCACGAAACTTGCTGCAAAACATGCCAAACTGGTGCAACTAATGCAAAAGTTCGTGCAACGAAGTGTTGTTAGAATTTTTCGGAACGAACGCTCCCGATCCACACCATTGGACCCTAAACTCATGTCTTGGTTCGTTTCTTTCCGTTTGTGTGCATTTGGAACTATTTCGCTACTGCACGAAACTCGGTGCAAAATGGGCCAACCTGGTGCAATTAATGTAGGAGTTCATGCCACAAAGTCTTGTCAGAATTTCTCGAAATGGAACTCCCAATCCACACAATTGGACCGTAAGGTCTTGTTTTCATGCGTTTCTTTCAGTTTGGGTGCATTTGGGACTATTATGCTACTGCACACACTTGATGCAAAACACGCCAAACTGGTGCAATTAATGTAAAAGTTCGTGCCACGATGTCTTGTTAGAAATTTTCGCAACGAACGCTCCCGATCCACACCGTTGGAACCTAAACTCATGTTTTGATGCGTTTCTTTCTGTTTGGTTGCATTTGGAACCGTTTCGCTACTGCACGAAACTTGGTGCAAAACGCGCCAAACTGGTGCAATTAATGCAAAAGTTTGTGCCACGATGTCTTGTTAGAATTTTCGGAACGAACACTCCCGATCCACACCACTGGACCCTAAACTCATGTTTTGCTGCGTTTCTTTATGTTCGGGTGCATTTTGGACCGTTTCGCTACTGCACGAAACTTGCTACAAAACGTGCCAAACTGGTGTAACTAATGCAAAAGTTCTTGCAACGATGTCTTGTTAGAATTTTTCGGAACGAATGCTCCCGATCCACACCATTGGATCATAAACTCATGTCTTGGTGCGTTTCTTTCTGTTTGTGTGCATTTGGAACTATTTCGCTACTGCACGAAACTTGGTGCAAAATGGGCCAACTTGGTGCAATTAATGCAGGAGTTCGTGCCACAAAGTCTCGTCAGAATTTCTCGACATGGACGATCCCGATCCACACAATTGGACCCTAAGCTCATGTTTTCATGCATTTCTTTCCGTTTGGGTGCATTTGGGACCATTATGCTACTGCACAAACTTGATGCAAAACGCGCCAAACTGGTGCAATTAATGTAAAAGTTCGTGCCACGATGTCTTGTTAGAAATTTTCTCAACGAATGCTCCCGATCAACACCATTGGAACCTAAACTCATGTTTTGTTGCGTTTCTTTCCATTTGGGTGCATTTGGAGCCGTTTCGCTACTGCACGAAACTTGGTGCAAAACGTGCCAAACTGGTGCAATTAATGCAAAAGTTCGTGCCACGATGTCTTGTTAGATTTTTTGGAACAAACACTCCCGATCCACAACATTGGACCCTAAACTCATGTTCTGGTGCGTTTCTTTCCGTTCGTGTGCATTTTGGACCGTTTCGCTACTGCACGAAACTTGCTACAAAACGCGCCAAACTGGTGCAATTAATGCAAAAGTTCATGCAACGATGTCTTGTTAGAATTTTTCGGAACGAACGCTCCCGATCCACACCATTGGAACCTAAACTCATGGTTTGGTGCGTTTCTTTCCATTTGTGTGCATTTGGAACTATTTCGCTACTGCACGAAACTCGGTGCAAAATGGGCCAACCTGGTGCAATTAATGCAGGAGTTCGTGCCACAAAGTCTCGTCAGAATTTCTCGAAATGGACACTTGATGAGGACATCCCTCCCAACGATACACCCATGCCTACTACGCAGCAAGGACCAATGACAAGAGCTCGTGCACGAGAGCTAAATTATCAGGTAAACTCGTTCCTCGCTGTCCATAAACCATCATCCATGAATGGGGTACTACTAAATTCTTGTGATGCTTTTCTTATTCTTAGGAACTTGGGACATGAACCAGATTGGAGGGAGAGCAAACACGACAAGAAAGCGAGTGTGGATGATCAGATCGGACCATACCAGTTCGGACCTCCAGGAAGGGACAACTTCGGAAGGCCATAACTCTTAGCTCCGAATATTGTTTGAAGCCTATGAGTACTTGTTGGAAAGCTCCTGAAGTCTACTTTCAGATGGATCCAACCTCAAGATGAAATTCCAAAGGAGCTAAGCAGAATCGGCCAAAATGACGTTCAATCTTCCAATCTTGGGCTGAGGCCCTTGTATCTAGTTCAGCCCACTAGGGGCCCATTTTAAGTTAGGGTTTACACCCCCCCCCCACACCTCTTGGCTGCTCCCCCACCTATATAAACCACCAGCAGCCACCATTTGAGACCTGGGTTTTGTTTGGTTGTAAGTTTAGCTACTGCTACTTCCTTGTAAACGCGTGTGTCGATTAGACCACCCGATTTGCTTGATTCAGAACCCCAACTTCGTGTGTATTAGATTTATCCTTTGGGCAAGGTCTGTGTGCTGTTTGCTTGTCCACTTGTTCTTGCTTGTTCTTCGAATTGCTTGCAGGTTCAAGGTTGTTCTTGGCACAGCAAGAACAACACAAATTGGAGGCGGTGTAACTGTCGCTAAGGCGCAGCGCAGCCCTTGTGGTGTTGTAGTCGGGCAGCACAACGTCGATCCTCCTCAAATCGAGTTATCCCCCACTCTCATCGAAAGATCGGGAGCAAACCCCAGCGGGTTCCATCAACACTCCCGATCCACACAATTGGACCCTAAGGTCATGTTTTCATGCGTTTCTTTCCGTTTGGGTGCATTTGGGACCAATATTCTACTGCACAAACTTGATGCAAAATGCGCCAAACTGGTGCAATTAATGCAAAAGTTCGTGACGCGATGTGTTGTTAGAATTTTCGGAACTGTTTTCGTGCGTTTCTTTCCGTTTGGGTGCATTTCGAACTGTTTCGCTATTACACAAAACTTGCTGGAAAACGCGCCAAACTGATGCAATTAACGCAAAAGTTTAGGCCACGATGTCTACCCTATTGGACCATAAACTCATGTTTTGGTGCGTTTCTTTTCGTTCGGGTGCATTTTGGACCATTTCTCTACTGCACAAAACTCGGTGCAAAACGCGCCAAACTGGTGCAATTAATGCAAAAGTTAATGCCACGATGTCGCTCTAGAATTTTCTGCAACGAACGCTCCCGATCCACACCATTGGACCCTAAACTCATGTTTGATGCGTTTGTTTCCGTTTGGGTGCATTTCGAACCGTTTCGTCATTGCAAGAAATTTTCTGCAAAAGGCGCCAAACTGGTGCAATTAATGCAAAAGTTCGTGCCACGATGACTTGTTGGAAATTTTCACAACGATCACTCCTGGTCCACACCATTGGAACCTAAACTCAAGTTTTGGTGTGTTTCTTTCCGTTCGGGTGCATTTGGAATAGTTTCGCTACTGCACGAAACTTGGTGCAAATCGGGCCAAACTGGTGCAATTAATGCAAAAGTTGGTGCAACGATGTCATGTTAGAATTTTTCACAACAAATGCTCCCGATCCACACCATTGGACTCTAAACTCATTTTTTGGGCGTTTCTTTCTGTTTGGGTGCATTTGGAACCGTTTCGCTAATGCACGAAACTTGGTGCAAAACGGGCCAACCTGGTGCATTTATTGTAGCGCTAGAATTTTTCGCAACGAACACTCCCGATCCACACCATTGGAATCTAAACTCATAATTTGGTGCGTTTCTTTCCATTTGGGAGCATTTGGAACCGTTTCGCTACTGCACTAAACTTGCTGCAAAACGCGCCAAACTGGTGCAATTAATGCAAAAGTTTGTGCCATGATGTCTTGGTAGAATTTTTGCAACGAACGCTCATGATCCACACCATTGGACCCTAAACTCATGTTATGGTGCATTTCTTTCCGTTCGGGTGCATTTTGGACCTTTTCGCTGCTGCACGAAACTCGGTGCAAAATGCGCCAAACTGCTGCAATTAATGCAAAAGTTCGTGCAACGATGTCTTGTTAGAATTTTTCGGAACGAACGCTCTCGATCCACACCATTGGTCTTTAAACTCATTTTTGGTGCGTTTCTTTCCGTTTGGGTGCATGTGGAACCGTTTCGCTACTGCACGAAACTCGGTGCAAAATGGGCCAACCTGGAGCAATTAATGCAAGAGTTCGTGTCACAAGGCCTCGTCATAATTTCTCGGAATGGATGCTCCCGATCCACACAATTGCACCATAAGCTCATGTTTTCATGCGTTTCTTTTCGTTTCGGTGCATCTGGGACTATTATGCTACGGCACAAACTTGATGCAAAACGCGCCAAACTGGTGCAATTAATGCAAAAGTTCGTGCCATGATGTCTTGTTAGAATTTTCGGAACGAACACTCCCGATCCACACCATTGGACCCTAAACTCATGTTCTGGTGCATTTCTTTCAGTTCGGGTGCATTTTGGACCGTTTCGCTACTGCACGAAACTTGCTACAAAACGCGCCAAACTGGTGCAACTAACGCAAAAGTTCGTGCCACGATGTCTTGTTAGAATTTTTCGGAACGAACGCTCCCGATCCACACCATTGGACCCTAAACTCATATTCTGGTGCATTTCTTTCAGTTCGGGTGCATTTTGGACCGTTTCGCTACTGCACGAAATTTCCTGCAAAACGCGCCAAACTGGTGCAACTAATGCAAAAGTTCGTGCAACGATGTCTTGTTAGAATTTTTCGGAACGAACGCTCCCGATCCACACCATTGGACCCTAAACTCATGTTTTATTGCGTTTCTTTCTGTTTGTGTGCATTTGGAACTATTTCGCTACTGCAAGAAACTCGGTGCCAAATGGGCCAACCTGGTGCAATTAATGCAGGAGTTCGTGCCATAATGTCTCGTCAGAATTTCACGAAATGGACGCTCCCGATCCACACAATTGGACCATAAGCTCATGTTTTCATGCGTTTCTTTCCGTTTGGGTTCATTTGGGACCATTATACTACTGCACAAACTTGATGCAAAATGCGCCAAACTGGTTGAATTAATGCAAAAGTTGGTGCCACGATGTCTTGTTAGAAATTTTCGCAACGAAAGCTCCCAATCCACACCATTGGAACTTAAACTCATGTTTTGATGCATTTCTTTCCGTTTGGTTGCATTTGGAACCGTTTCGCTAATGCACGAAACTTGGTGCAAAACGCGCCAAACTGGTGCAATTAATGCAAAAGTTCATGCCACGATGTCTTGTTAGAAATTTGCAACGAATGCTCCCGATCCACACCACTGGACCCTAAACTCATGTTCTGGTGCGTTTCTTTTCGTTCGGGTGCATTTTGGACCGTTTCGGTACTACACGAAACTTGCTGCAAAACGTGCCAAACTGGTGCAACTAATGCAAAAGTTCGTGCAACGATGTCTTGTTAGAATTTTTGGGAACGAACGCTCCCGATCCACACCATTGGACCCTAAACTCATGTCTTGGTGCGTTTCTTTCCGTTTGTGTGCATTTGGAACTATTTCGCTACTGCACGAAACTCGGTGCAAAATGGGCCAACTTGGTGCAATTAATGCAGGAGTTCGTGCCAAAAAAGTCTCGTCAGAATTTATCGAAATGGACGCTCTCGATCCACACAATTGGACCCTAAGGTCATGTTTTCATGTGTTTCTTTCCGTTTGGGTGCATTTGGGACCATTATGCTACTGCACGAAACTTGATGCAAAACGCGCCAAACTGGTGTAATTAATGCAAAAGTTCGTGCCACGATGTCTTGTTAGAAATTTTCGCAACGAATGCTCCAGATCCACACCATTGGAACCTAAACTCTTGTTTTGTTGCGTTTCTTTCCATTTGGGTGCATTTGGAGCCGTTTCGCTACTGCACGAAACTTGGTGCAAAACGCGCTTTAACTGGTGCAATTAATGCAAAAGTTCGTGCCAAGATGTCTTGTTAGATTTTTTGGAACAAACATTCCCGATCCACAACATTGGACCCTAAACTCATGTTCTAGTGCGTTTCTTTCCGTTCGGGTGCATTTTGGACCATTTCGCTACTGCACGAAACTTGCCGCAAAACGCGCCAAACTAGTGCAATTAATGCAAAAGTTCGTGTAACGATGTCTTGTTAGAATTTTTTGGAACGAACGCTCCCGATCCACACCATTGGAACCTAAACTCATGGTTTGGTGCATTTCTTTCCATTTGTGTGCATTTGGAACTATTTCGCTACTGCACGGAACTTTGTGCAAAATGGGCCAACCTAGTGCAATTAATGAAGGAGTTCGTGCCACAAAGTCTCGTTAGAATTTCTCGAAATGGACACTCCCGATCCACACAATTTTACCCTAAGGTCATGTTTTCATGCGTTTCTTTCCGTTCGGGTGCATTTTGGACCGTTTCGCTACTGCACGAAACTTGCTTCAAAACGCGCCAAACTAGTGCAATTAATGCAAAAGTTCGTGCAACGATGTCTTGTTAGAATTTTTTGGAACGAACACTCCCGATCCACACCATTGGAACCTAAACTCATGGTTTGGTGCATTTCTTTCCATTTGTGTGCATTTGGAACTATTTCGCTAATGCCCGGAACTTGGTGCAAAATGGGCCAACCTGGTGCAATTAATGCAGGGAGTTCGTGCCACAAAGTCTCGTCAGAATTTCTCGAAATGGACACTCCCGATCCACACAATTGGACCCTAAGGTCATGTTTCATGCGTTTCTTTCCGTTTGGGTGCATTTGGGACTATTATGCTACTGCACAAACTTGATGCAAAACGCGCCAAACTGGTGCAATTAATGCAAAAGTTCGTGCCACGACGTCTTATTAGATTTTTCGGAACAAACACTCCTGATCCACAACATTGGACCCTAAACTCATGTTCTGGTGCGTTTCTTTCCATTTGGGTGCATTTGGAACCATTTCGCTACTGCACGAAACTTGGTGCAAAACGCGCCAAACTGGTGGAATTAATGCAAAAGTTCGTGCCACGATGTCTTGGTAGAATTTTCGGAACGAACGCTCCCGATCCACACCACTGGACCCTAAACTCATGTTCTGGTATGTTTCTTTCCGTTCGGGTGCATTTTGGACCATTTCGCTACTTGCACGAAACTTGCTGCAAAATGCGCCAATCTGGTGCAATTAATGCAAAAGTTTAGGCCCCGATTTCTTGTTAGAATCTTTTGCAATGAATGCTCCCTATCTACACTATTGGACCATAAACTCATGTTTTGGTGCGTTTCTTTTCGTTCGGGTGCATTTTGGACCATTTCTCTGCTGCACGAAACTCGGTGCAAAACGCGCCAAACTGGTGCAATTAATGCAAAAGTTAATGCCACGATGTCGCTCTAGAATTTTCGGAACGAACGCTCCCGATCCACACCATTGGACCCTAAACTCATGTTTTGATGCGTTTGTTTCCGTTTGGGTGCATTTGGAACCGTTTCGTCATTGCACGAAACTTTCTGCAAAAGGCGCCAAACTGGTGCAATTAATGCAAAAGTTCGTGCCACGATGTCTTGTTAAAATTTTCGCAACGATCACCCTGATCCACACCATTGGAACCTAAACTCATGTTTTGGTGCGTTTCTTTCCGTTGGGTGCATTTGGAATAGTTTCGCTACTGCACGAAACTTGGTGCAAATTGCGCCAAACTGGTGCAATTAATGCAAAATTTCGCGCAAAAATGTCTTGTTAGAATTTTTCGGAACGAACGCTCCCGATCCACACCATTGGACCCTATATTCATGTTTTGGTGTGTTTCTTTCCGTTGTGTGCATTTGGAACTATTTCGGTACTGCACGGAACTCGGTGCAAAATGGGCCAACTTGGTGCAATTAATGCAGGAGTTCGTGCAAAAAAGTCTCGTCAGAATTTATCGAAATGGATGCTCCCGATCCACACAATTGGACCCTAAGGTCATGTTTTCATGCGTTTCTTTCCGTTTGGGTGCAGTTGGGACCATTATGCTACTGCACAAACTTGATGCAACACGCGCCAAACTGGTGTAATTAATGCAAAAGTTTGTGCCACGATGTCTTGTTAGAAATTTTCGCAACGAATGCTCCCAATCCACACCATTGGAACCTAAATTCATGTTTTGTTGCGTTTCTTTCCATTTGGGTGCATTTGGAGCCGTTTCGCTACTGCACGAAACTTGGTGCAAAACGCGCCAAACTGGTGCAATTAATGCAAAAGTTTGTGCCACGATGTCTTGTTAGATTTTTTGGAACAAACACTCCTGATCCACAACATTGGACCCTAAACTCATGTTCTGGTGCGTTTCTTTCCGTTCGGGTGCATTTTGGACCGTTTCGCTACTAAACGAAACTTGCTGCAAAACGCGCCAAACTGGTGCAATTAATGCAAAAGTTCGTGCAACGATGTCTTGTTAGAATTTTTTGGAACGAACGCTCCCGATCCACACCATTGGAACCTAAACTCATGGTTTGGTGCATTTCTTTCGATTTGTGTGCATTTGGAACTATTTCGCTACTACACGGAACTTGGTGTAAAATGGGCCAACCTAGTGCAATTAATGCAGGAGTTCGTGCCACAAAGTCTCTTCAGAATTTCTCGAAATGGACACTCCCGATCCACACAATTGGACCCTAAGGTCATGTTTCATGCGTTTCTTTCCGTTTGGGTGCATTTGGGACCATTATGCTACTGCACAAACTTGATGCAAAACGCGCCAAACTGGTGCAATTAATGCAAAAAGTTCGGTCCACGATGTCTTATTAGATTTTTCGGAACAAACGCTCCTGATCCACAACATTGGACCCTAAACTCATGTTCTGGTGCGTTTCTTTCCATTTGGGTGCATTGGAACCGTTTCGCTACTGCACGAAACTTGGTGCAAAACGCGCCAAACTGGTGGAATTAATGCAAAACTTCGTGCCACGATGTCTTGTTAGAATTTTCGGAACGAACGCACCCGATCCACACCACTGGACCCTAAACTCATGTTCTGGTATGTTTCTTTCCGTTCGGGTGCATTTTGGGCCGTTTCGCTACTGCACGAAACTTGCTGCAAAACGCGCCAAACTGGTGCAATTAATGCAAAAGTTCGTGCAACGATGTCTTGTTAGAATTTTTCGGAACGAATACTCCCGATCCACACCATTGGATCCTAAGCACATGGTTTGGTGCATTTCTTTCGATTTGTGTGCATTTGGAACTATTTCGCTACTGCACGGAACTTGGTGCAAAATGGGCCAACCTGGTGCAATTAATGCAGGAGTTCGTGCCACAAAGTCTCGTCAGAATTTCTCGAAATGGACACTCCCGATCCACACAATTGGACCCTAAGGTCATGTTCTCATGTGTTTCTTTCTGTTTGGGTGCACTTGGGACCATTATGCTACTGCGCAAACTTGATGCAAAACGCGCCAAACTGGTGCAATTAATGCAAAAGTTTCATGCCACGATGTCTTATTAGATTTTTCGGAACGAACGCTCCTGATCCACAACATTGGACCCTAAACTCATGTTCTGGTGCGTTTCTTTCCATTTGGGTGCATTTGGAACCGTTTCGCTACTGCACGAAACTTGGTGCAAAACGCGCCAAACTGGTGCAATTAATGCAAAAGTTCGTGCCGCGATGTCTTGTTAGAAATTTTCGCAACGAATGCTCCCGATCCACACCATTGGAACCTAAACTCATGTTTTGTTGCGTTTCTTTCCATTTGGGTGCATTTGGAACCGTTTCGCTACTACACGAAACTTGGTGCAAAACGCGCCAAACTGGTGCAATTAATGCAAAAGTTCGCGCAACAATGTCTTGTTAGAATTTTTTCGGAACGAACGCTCCCGATCCCACACCATTGGACCCTATATTCATGTTTTGGTGTGTTTCTTTCCGTTTGTGTGCATTTGGAACTATTCGGTACTGCACGGAACTCGGTGCAAAATGGGCCAACTTGGTGCAATTAATGCAGGAGTTCGTGCAAAAAAGTCTCGTCAGAATTTATCGAAATGGATGCTCCCGATCCACACAATTGGACCCTAAGGTCATGTTTTCATGCGTTTCTTTCCGTTTGGGTGCAGTTGGGACCATTATGCTACTGCACAAACTTGATGCAACACGCGCCAAACTGGTGTAATTAATGCAAAAGTTCGTGCCACGATGTCTTGTTAGAAATTTTCGCAACGAATGCTCCCAATCCACACCATTGGAACCTAAATTCATGTTTTGTTGCGTTTCTTTCCATTTGGGTGCATTTGGAGCCGTTTCGCTACTGCACGAAACTTGGTGCAAAACGCGCCAAAACTGGTGCAATTAATGCAAAAGTTTGTGCCACGATGTCTTGTTAGATTTTTTGGAACAAACACTCCTGATCCACAACATTGGGACCCTAAACTCATGTTCTGGTGCGTTTCTTTCCGTTCGGGTGCATTTTGGACCGTTTCGCTACTGCACGAAACTTGCTGCAAAACGCGCCAAACTGGTGCAATTAATGCAAAAGTTCGTGCAACGATGTCTTGTTAGAATTTTTGGAACGAACGCTCCCGATCCACACCATTGGAACCTAAACTCATGGTTTGGTGCATTTATTTCGATTTGTGTGCATTTGGAACTATTTCGCTACTGCACGGAACTTGGTGTAAAATGGGGCCAACCTAGTGCAATTAATGCAGGAGTTCGTTGCCACAAAGTCTCTTCAGAATTTCTCGAAATGGACACTCCCGATCCACACAATTGGACCCTAAGGTCATGTTTTCATGCGTTTCTTTCCGTTTTGGGTGCATTTGGGACCATTATGCTACTGCGCAAACTTGATGCAAAACGCGCCAAACTGGTGCAATTAATGCAAAAAAGTTCGGTCCACGATGTCTTACTAGATTTTTCGGAACAAACGCTCCTGATCCACAACATTGGACCCAAACTCATGTTCTGGTGCGTTTCTTTCCATTTGGGTGCATTTGGAACCGTTTCGCTACTGCCGAAACTTGGTGCAAAACGCGCCAAACTGGTGGAATTAATGCAAAACTCGTGCCACGATGTCTTGTTAGAATTTTCGGAACGAACGCACCCGATCCACACCACTGGACCCTAAACTCATGTTCTGGTATGTTTCTTTCCGTTCGGGTGCATTTTGGGCCGTTTCGGCTACTGCACGAAACTTGCTGCAAAACGCGCCAAACTGGTGCAATTAATGCAAAAGTTCGTGCAACGATGTCTTGTTAGAATTTTTCGGAAACGAATACTCCCGATCCACACCATTGGATCCTAAACATGTTTTGGTGCGTTTCTTTCGTTTGTGCATTTGGAACTATTTCGTTGCACGGAACTTGGTGCAAAA